>NC_136063.1:1577020995-1578337495 GCF_964261635.1 Lissotriton helveticus
CCAACATGCCAGCTCAATCAGCTTGCGCCCATGCAAACATACTCCAGTCATGACGCAGACGCACGTTAGTTTTATTTACTACTGTCTGCAGGTGGGGCAGCTTCTATTTTTCTATTACGGGTGGCACTGGCCATACTCTCTCTGTTACATCAAGGTAAACTGATTAATTTCTCTTTCACCCTGTCCTGAGTGACTACTACAAAAAGGCAGATGATATCTGGTCCAATGATCATTGCTTATATATGGGACAACATGAGGTACTTTGTTTTGATTGATTGTGTAACCACTAACTAGCCGATAGGCCATCCATGGCAGGCTGGCTGACACAGTCGAAAATAAATTAAAATAGGTAGCGAGTGGTCCTCGGAGTTGGAGGAAGGCGCTTGATAACTACATACATACACAATATATATTTGCTGTGCTTGAAAACTACTGCGAGTCAAGGGAGTATTCGCAAAATACAACTTAGATTCTCCAAGGCTTTGCTACTCAGGTGCTGTTTCTTTAATTTATTTATTTATTTATTTATTTATTTATTGACATTTATAAAGCGCAACATATACCCGAAGGTGTCTTGGCGCTGACATTCTCTTCAAAAGACAACTCTTCATCCAGTGACACTCTCCACCTATGCTATCTATGATGAATACCATCTAGGCATCCATCCATACAAAGTAAACGTCTATAATTCTTCTTAATCTCTCAACAAACCTTATTTTGTTTCACAAACAACAAATATTTAATCTTTTTTTTAAACCACCACCCATGGGTCCTTCCTTGCTTGCCTTGGCATTCAGTTTGACCCAAACATCACTGAGGATTCTTGCTATCCACCCATACAGTTTCACCCACCTAGGCAGGCATCTTTTCTTTCACCTTCCACCCATCCTTCAACCACCCATGCATCTGATTCTTATCAGCCACCTATTCATGCTTCCCACGTATCCTTCTCTGCCAGTCATATTACATCTCGCCTGTCCTTCCTCCTTCCACCCTTCTTTTCCTTTTCGTTCAGCACATCCATCAAGGTCATCTGACCTGACTTTAAGGGGTTAATTATGATGGCTGGTGGACTTTGTCCGCCCACCATCGCCTCGGGAAATGGGACTGCCCGCTAAGGGTGTGGCAATCCTGTGTGGGCAATTAGGATGCGCCTGCCACACTGACGGGCGCATCCCACATTAATTGCGGGCGGTGCTGTCAGCAGCACCCACCGCAATACAAAAAAGGCATGTGTGCAAATGCAGGGGGGTACCAACATCCTGGGGGCCCGCAACGGGCCCCCAACTGAGGAAACTGCATGTCTTTCCATGGGGGCACAGAAAGGCTGCTTCCCGCTGCCATCATAATATGGACAATAACAGAATAGAAAATTGTTCCTGAAGGAATCATTCAGTATTATTTTTCAATTTTTAAATTTGTCACAAAAGTGAACATTAATTTCACAGTGCTCAAGAGAAATATATACAGTGTATTAATTTTAATTGCAGTTTTTTTAATTGTAGTTTTTTAAGCTATATAATCATATCCTTTTTCATTTGCATTGAATATAAATCATATGTCCATCCATATACGGCAACCTAGATATATACTGCAACTCAGTTTTTTTGACATGGGCAGTACCTTCTGACACTTTTGTACAAAATATATATATGGACAATATTTACATATCTACCATATGTACACCATTCAGCATTTCTATATACAATTCAGATTCGATGATTGATGATACTATTTCCAAAGAAGTGTCTTATCGTCAACGTTTCGGTCTCATATAATGCGATTCATCGAGACCATCATCAGGACACGCTTTGCACCATGAATAACAATTATAACTGTAACTCGTCTAATCCTTCTGCCTCTTTTAAATTCAAAATCAGTTCAGGGGAAATCACAGAAGTGCGATCAATCGTCTTCGTCGGGTTTATTGGGGAATTAATCACCGCTCGGTACACTTCACTAGTCGGGAAACCTCAAGATTATATATCTTAAATGCCGTATATGGATGGACATATGATTTATATTCATGCAGATGAAAAAGGATATGATTATATATCTAAAAAAACTACAATAAAAAAACTGCAATTAAACTTAATACACTGTATATATTTCTCTTGAGCACTGTGAAATTAATGTTCACTTTTTTGACAAATTTAAAAATTGAAAAATAATACTGAATGATTCCTTCAGGGTTGCCCTATTAGTTGCCCTATTAGTTTTGGGTTGCCCTATTAGTCTTGGGATCATAATATGGACGGCGATGTCTAGCAGACACCGCCACCATATTCAACCCTTTTCCGGCCGGTTGACTCTTTGACTGGGCGGAAAAGCAGCAGACAGTCTTCCCGTCTGCTGCGGTCCCCCCACAATCATAATATGGCTGGGGATATGGGAGGCGGGCAGGGGATGATGTCGGGCTGATCGCCACAGACATCATAATAGACCCCTAAGTCTTCTCCATAAAACTTTCACAGCTGAGCTGAAGTCAGATAGAAGAGGCTATTGGTTACTCAACTCCCACCGCTAGTGCTATTGCTAATGCTAAGTAAAGGGTGTCTTCTTCAACCGTTGTTCACTACAACTTTATACTTACTATGTCTCAACCGTACAGTGAATGTACACCCTTGGAGCGAGTGTAATGTCAATAAGTATGGAATATAATAACTTACCAATGCCCGCCACTGCTGCTGGCGCACCCCCTGTAGCTCCTGCAGGTGTCGCATCTCCTGCTCCTTCCAAAATGACTGCGTCGCCATCACCGCTGGCCCCGGCACCGGTAGTCAGTAGTACACCTAGATAAAACATTACACATTTTTTAGATGCCATATATACCTCCCCCTATTTATTCTTTTTCTTCACTAGCAAGATTGAAAAAAAAGTTAATACCTACATATACAACATACATCACTAGTACAAATTGGGTACTAGAGTGGAGTAGACACTAGTAGTGTTATATGGTCCCTAGGGACATTCTAGTCTTAGCTAAGTTAACCTGAGCCATGCAACCATTTTAGCTGCCTGTCTTTTGTGCACGTTACCTCACAGCTTGTTGTTTAAGTCGCCTTTGTGCCCACATGAACTCAAACTGCTACTGTCTGAGTGCTGCGTACAAGGTTGAAAAAGCCACTTTATTATGGAGTTTTGGTCAGTGCATATTGCCTAGCAATAACATGCTACACTTTTTGGCATGAGTGAGAAATGCTTGCATTATACTAACGTGCATCATTTTTCTCATAACAGGCGGAAGATTCCCTCCTATAAACCAGAGCTTTGCAGAGCTTATGATGTAACCAGTACTTCTAGGTTCTTAGGTGAGGCCGGGGTCCCCCAGAATTCGCTCCAAAATCTTTTGTCTTCTACGGACTTGTAGTTGTAACAATGGTTATTGTTTTATTCTTATGCATTTTGCTGTTGGTGCTGGCTCGTGTACAGGATTATAGTACAATGTGAAGAGCTTGTTGAAAATAAACCTTTTGAACTTACATAGATTCTGTGGTGTTTAGTGTGGACTTACACAAGGGAGTGAGTGAATGGGTGTGCATTGCTTCCGCGACTCTGAGAAGTTGGGAGTGTTATGTTTTGGGTTGTCTAATCATTGAGTATCGGGGGATTCGGGGAGCTAATGAGACACTATAGCTAGTCGGTCAGGGGATTGTGGGTTCTGACTGAGGTATGAGGAAGGTCCAACCTCCCATCACCAACGTCCTTTCTTGTGCATAGTTCTGTATGTGCAGAATCCCTACAACAGTAGAAGTATGCACTATCCTTATCCTATCAAAAATAGTAAAATATCTGGTTGGGCATTTTGTTGGTGGGAATTGTTGAACAACCTCAAGATTAAGAAGACTAGAAGAGGACAACACTAAGGACTGGACTCAGTGGCTAGAGCTAATGGTGAATCTGAGTATATAAAGAGTGGCCAACTGGGCAAGCTTAGCTACAGACAGACTAATAGTAGTAGTACAGAGAGTCATAACAGAGGCATTTAGAGGCAGGGATAACAAGAATTTAGAAACAGATAGTCTAGATCAAAGAAGATTTTGTAAAAAAATAGAATTAGGAAAACGAAATAGGGTGCAGTAAACGTTAGGGAAATATAATTATTAATATTAACCACTGGAGGGTTTACTGGGGCCAGCAGCAGAGCCCTCGGTAGAGGAGCAGTCCTGGCCCTGGGAGGCATCTTTGTTTTTGTTGTCCCGCTGACTCTGACCGCTTTTCTTGCCCACGGGTGCTGATCATGTAAGATATAATAAAGAAAGAGACAAAGATTAAAGATTGGTGTGAAACAAATAAAATATTTTAAAAAACGCTAAAAAAACAATTGCAATACAATCGACATCTCTAATCCAATCGACTAGTAGTGTTGCGGGATTCACGGACCATTTGTGAACACTAATCCAGAAAACTAACTAAGCCTAAGTACCACCTGACCTGGCCAACCTATTCCAGACGGGCCAATTGTCACTAAGTCAGCATTTCCATTTATTTTAGCCCTCAAAAATGCATAGATGGAGGACACATGCATACATTTTTGCATTCACCAAATTGTTGGTTGGTTGCTGCTGTTGTTCTGCTAGTGATAAGCCTATTACCACTCACTAAACAAACTACAAATGATTCTACTAAGGACTGGGGTAAGCATTACTCAGCAGCACGTGACGTGACAGAGGATGCGTCACGCAGACCACAAAGAAAATTGCCAACTCATTCTAATAACTAACTATCAATCCACCACTATCTCTTCTTAGTGGCAGGAGGACAAAGGAAGAACTAGAAACTCTCCAGCATTACCTAACTTAAGTTCTCTAAAGTAAACTCTTACATAATCAGGCCAAGCGAGCGCATATTTGCAATCAAGTAAGATTAGTAGCGCCAAGCAGCACCTGTGTCATAACAATCATAGAAGATTTTTAAACGTAATTTACCTGCAATGTAAGCACCAGCATTCTTGCTGTTTGGAAAAAAATATATTCGCAATATATAACACAGAGCAGAAGAACACAAAGTAGTAATATTAAATAGCTACTCACCATGCCCTGGTACCTCCACAGCTAGCAGGTCCAGCAGGTCCTGCTCCCAGTCAAGGATATCGGACCACAGGTGCATCAGCTGGTTAGGGGTGTGCTGGACCCCAGAGCAGCGAAACACTGCCTGGCGCACCTTTCCTCACCCCTGCCAACGCTACCGGAGCCTGTACCCGGACCCAGGCCTGCTGCCTGCGTTAAGGAAAGCTGGCGCTGTACAAAACATAACAAGTGCGGACGCCTCCACCTCACTAAATAAGGCATGTGCCTGCATCCCGTGTGTGCGTCGCCCTTTCCCTTCGACTTGCCCACACCCTTGGCCATGGTTCTGGTTCTGGTTCGGGGGGCGGAAAAGAAAAGGGAGGAATTTGAAAATTACGTAAAAGAAATGACAAAGGTTAGTTATAGAAAAAGAGTAAAAAAGTAGTAAAAAGTCACAAAAAGTGGATAAAAAGTCAAAATATAGAATTCAGGAAAATAGAGGGATAGATAATAAATAAAAAAGATTTTTAAAAGTGTACAGAAACAAAGGATTGAAAAGATAGAGGGAGAATAGAAAAGCAGGCCCAGAACCATAGCAATAGAGTGAAAAACAAGATGGCCACACCAAATTGCGACCACATGGGCAAGTTCGTGCAATATTTCCCCTGCAAGCATGCAAAAAGCATTGCAAACATGTAATACGTGTTCCCGACAGGAAATACTCATTGCAAACGGGTGGGAGCATGCAATACGTGACCCAGAACAGGAAATAAGCATCGCGAACGGGTGGGACAAGTGAAAAACAAGATGGCCGCACCTATTAGCGACTGCATGGGCAAGTTAGCAAGATATTTCCCCGCGACAATGCAAAAATACATTGCGAACGGGTGGGACAAGCAATTCCGCATGTTTGCGGAATTTCTGCGTGTTCGCTGAGATTTGTTACTGTTTCGCAGAACTTTGCGTAGCACGACTACGCAAATTATGCCCACCCTTAGATTTGACATGCAGCCTACCGGGGGGGGGAGCAATTTCCTCCCAGGACCGTTAGTCCACTCTAGAACAGGCAGCAGAGTGTCTTTAAGTAGCCTGTCCTCAGCGGAGCTGGCAGACAGGAGCATGAGAGGAAACTAAAGTTAGAGCTTGCCAAGATGGAGAAGGACAAGGAGCAGACCCTTGCTAAGCTTGAAGTGGAGCAATCACTTGAGGAGGGGAGGCTAGCCATGGAGGAGAGGAAGATGGCCAATGAGCTAAGCCTCAGAGAGCTGGATATTACAGCCCTTCCAGTGGGACCAGCAACAACAATAATGGTGGCAGCATACCTGCAGAGTCTTCACATAAGTCCAGAACAATGTTCTCTCTAATTTGTTTCCTCTGTGTATGGCAGTGCAAAGTCTCTGTGCGCTTCAACCAAGGCTATGTGTGCCAGGAACCTGACTGCGCATGTGGGTGCAGCGACAAATATCAGTGCAGATTGTGAGTATTTATGTTAATCACAGCACCAGTCATGCACTGCAATTAACATGAATACTTTCTCAGAGGCACACAATATGCCTTAGCACTGGTAGCGCATTGTGTGACAATGTTTGTTGGTGTCCCCGAATAACCACCTCTGTCACTGAACCCCTCACTATTACCCTTTAACAGTAGCCCTCAAGTCTCCATTACCACTCTCTCTGTGATGCATTTAATTCATTTTATAGTGCCACTCATACCAGTGTAGGGTGTACCTTACATTGCACACACATTAAACAGAGACAATCAGTAATAGGTATAAAAGTCCTGGGTTTGGGGTTACTTTCTGTGTCCGTTCGCTCTCCCGAGCAGTGAGTCACAGGCGTGAAGTAAGTCAGTGGAAACCACGGGATGGCACATCAAAGCACGCCATAGTTGTAGTCAGAGCTTTGAGTGGAATGAAAAAACAGAGGGGTCTCTCATAGGGGTGTGGCTGATGTCATTAAGGGAGCTGTTTAAAACACTGAAACAAAAACATCGGTGCTTAGCATAGTGTGCTGCCCCGCTGGTATTTTGCTGCGTCTTTCCATTCATTCAGATATATAACACAACAAGTAACATTACACCTACAACAAGCCAGGGCTACTTGATTTGTCAATGATTCTAAATTGCATAAGATAAATAAGCAACAGCTATGACTTTGTTGTATATAATATTGGAAATGTTTCCATTCTTGTGGGCAAGGTTGTGGCTAATGCTAGAGCTGTTGACTTGCAAGCTGTGAAAGCAGCTTTTAGCTTCACGTTGGCACAACATCTGTGGTTCAAAACATGAATATGTCCTTGTGTAATGTAACTGGCGCTCATGTTTGCTCCAAGTTTGTGCTTTATAAAACTGAAATATTAGTCTCTTTGAAGTTACATCAAAAGCAGTGATAAATGCAAAGTTAAGCTTTTTTTCCCACCACCCTCAAGGTAAAAATGGAGAGCCCAAAAGGGACCCGTCTCAGCATCTGCTTAAAGTCCTGCTTGTAGACTTGCTGGATTTCTTTTGTTAATAGAGCACAGCATAAAATCTGCCTTGCTCTATTAACAACAGAAATCCAGCAAGACTACAAGTTGGATGTGTGCTTTCAGGTGATTCTGTAAGAACACGTTGTGCTTGTAGATTTGCTGCATTTCTTTTGTTACTGGAGCACAGCGCACAATCTGTCCTGCTCTTTTAACAAAAGAAATGCGGCAAGTCTACAAGCACAACGTGTGCTTTCAGAATCAGGTGAAAGCACCTGTCGTGCATTTCTTTTGTTAAAAGGGCGCAGCATGGCTTTTTAACAAAAGAAATGCAGTAAGTGCAGTAGATACTTCCTGCTGAACTTACCTTCCGCTGTGCGAGCTTCACACACCACACTGCACGTCCACCTTATAGGGAACAGTTGTCAAGATTCCAAATCAAAAAAGGTGTCGAAATTAGTGATAACTGTCTGGTAAGGAGTCAGCTGGTTTCCCTATCAGTTAATTCCTCATACATTCCACTAGGTTGTGGTGGCCGACAACAGAGAGTGTCACTATCCTGGGACCCTAGTTCTATTTGAGTGGGGATGGGTTTCAAGTCTTCTTAAAGGTGCAGTGACCCCTTCCATGCCTGTGGACTGTTTGTTGGATAATAACCTGGAACACACTTCCCCCTAAGGAAGTGGAGCTCAAGGCTCATGTGGAGATGTTGGGTTACTTGAATGGATATGTGCCAGGAAAAGGTACATGGTGCCCGGAAAGGGAGTCAAAAAGGGTTGGAGCCTAGAATAATGGCCCAGCCAGCTGCCAAGAAGGCAGAGGGTGTAGTAATCTAGCCCCTGAATATACCTCCAGTGAGATGGATAGGGCACCTGCGGTGGCCACTCCGGAGTCCACTGAGGAGGACATTGCTTCCCTTGGTGACCTGCCTGAGCTTGCTGGATGGCATATGGAAGAAAGACCCACTAAGGATGAGTCCTGTAGGGCACATATGGAGTGCCCATCCCTTGTGGATAAGAGGCAACAGGTTGAAGCCCAAGCAGCAGGTGATGCTTCCGGTAGTCACCAGATTTACTTGGAGGACACACTCCTCTACAGTGAATCTGAGGGTCCTGGGAATGGGAAATTAAGGGCCCTGGTGGTCCCTCAATGCTATAGGACCTTCAAACTGGAGCTGGCTTATGAGATTCCCCTATCAGGACACTCAGGTCAAGACAAGACCTTTGTGAGGCATGCCCCCACTTCTATTGGCCAAGAAAAAATAATTCCTCACATGCGTTCTGCATGACTTGTGTGACCTGCCAGCCTAGTGGGAAGACAAGGCAGAGGCTAAAAGCCCCCCTTTATACACTACATGTTGGCAGCACCCCCTTTGAGAAGGAGCGCCTTGACATTGTAGGGCCTAGGGACTTCCATACTGCATCAGGCAACATCTTCATCCTTATTCTGGTGGATCATGCCACTAGGCACCCAGAGCATGCCACCTGAGGACTGTTACTACACCTGCAGTGGCCATCACCCTGTTGTTTCTTTTACCCACATTGGATTCCCCAAGGACAATGTGTCTGACAGGGGCCCAATCTTCATGTCTGCTCACATGAAGTCATTAAATTGCACCAAGAGTTGACCATATCGCTAAAAGGTCTAAATCTTCTGCAGAATGGTTTAATGAAGAACTACTTAGGTTAAAAAAAGAAATGTAAATGGCCAGAGCAAGTTTGGCCAGAAACATTGAACCATCTAGCAGGTGGGCTTGAAGGCATATCACAGGCATATTAAGATGACTCACCATACTTTGCATGCTGGGACAATTGAGGCTGCCCACAATTCTACTAGAGAAATTTCTTCAATTGTGAAATCCTTATTCTTCTTGAATCAAGTGTCAGCGGCTCTTCCGTCATCAAAGGAACGTTAATTGTAATGGGAAGCTCAGCTTTTATGCCAACAAGGTTGCATCTATTTATTCTACGTTTCCTGTGGTGGCTAAGGATGCCCCATGCCTCAGTTTGTGGTTTGAACTACTGTTGGATAGCTCAGGGCAATCCTCGTTTAAAGCCATTAAACTTGAGGAGATATGTTCACTGGTGACAGCAGTGAAGTCAGGTTCTCTTTCTGACCCTGCTGGTCCAGGGGTTCTGGGACGAGGAATTTCAGTTACAGCACCTATGCTCTGTGACCTTTTAAATAGCTCCTTTAGGCAGGTAAGGTCCTACAATGCTGAAAGCAGGCCACTGTGGTGCCTCTTCTTAAAAAACGTTGTTTGTATCCATCTAAGCCTGAAAGTTTCAGACCAATATCTTTTATCCCCTTTTCCTCTAAGGTGCCTGAAAAATGGGTAAATCAGCATCTTTCCATCACTATTCAAACCAAAGAGCTTCTTCATAGGACTTCAGATGGGCTTTCACCCCCTTTATAGCACAGAGTTGGCACTGCTTCTAGCAACAGAGTCTATCAGACAAGTCATGGATAGGAGTGATACAGCAGCAGTGCTGATGTTAGACCTTAGTGCAGCTTTCGACACCATGTCCCACAACATTCTACTTAAACGATTGTGGAGATGCAGTGTTGGGATACTTCCTTGAAGTGGTCACCTGCCTTTCTGCAGGATCGATCCTTTTAGGTGTCATTAAAACCTTTTCTATCCCATGTTTTCCCACTACAGCAAGGGATGCCTCCAGGCTCTTCTTTGAGCTCTACATTAGCCAATCTGTACATTAAACCCCCGGCTGACTTCGTTGAATGGTATAGATTCATTATCATTTCGTATGCCGAAGATACGCAATTGGCGATTACCCTTTCACAGGATGCAACTGACACTGCTACACTGCTGAGGGCCTGTTTGGCGGAGGTGGCTCAATGAATGGACCTCAGTTGTCTTAAAAAAATGCTGGAAAAACTGAGGTCTTTATAGTGGGGATCCTGCCATCCATTTGGTCCTCTGCCTGGTGGCCAGACGTGCTCGGCCTTTTCCCCACTCCTGAGCCAAAAGTCAAGAATCTTGGTGTATGGTTTGATACCATGCTTTCCTTCGACAGTCAGATCACAGCCCTAGCAGGAAAGTGCTATGGGATTTAAAAAACCCGTAGCAAGATTCTCAGATTCCTCCCTCAGGCCGCCAGAAAGACACCTTGGTTTTTTGAAGGCTAGACTGTTGTAATGTTCTTTATCTGCCAGTTACACAGTCTCGGTTGATGAGACTTCAGCATGTATAAAATGAGGCCGCTCTTATACTACTTACCTTCCCAAGATGGTCTTCTTTGGGATCTGCTTTTCCAAAATTGAATTGGCTACCACTTGAGGAATGACTTACATTTCAATCCATGTGTTATTTCAATAAGATCCTTAGGAATAAGGGTCCACACTATTTGCACTATTTCTTTAACCCCTATGCCCCTATTAGAAGGTTAAGATCTGCTGGGTACTGCTAGCATCAGCCCCTACTGTTAAATAGGCGGAGATCAGACAATGCTTCTTTAGATTTTTAGCAGCCAAACAATGGAACTCCCTGCCTCTTCCAATTAGACAGGAATCTTCAGAACTACATTTCTGCATAAAACTAACAACCTAGCTGTTTAGGTCAGCCGAATGGGCCATGTTTTAACTATAGGTTATTGTGCTGGGAATCTGGGCCACTTTACCTAGCGCTGGGACACTTTGATACAAAGTAGCCATGAGCTTTATAAGTGATATTGTTATTATTATTATTATTATTAATATTATTATTATTATTATTATTAATGTGGAAGGAGTGTGGTGTAACACAGGTTTTCCACCCCTTGCCGTCCACAAACCAATGGGCTTGTTGAGAGGTACAAAAAGACACTGAAATGCCTGCCTGAGGAAAAAGTGGGATATCCTCCTACCATGCCTGTTGTTTGCTTACCATGAAATGCTACAGAGAGGAGTGGGTATCAGTTCCTTTGAACTGGTGTATGGGCACACCGAGTCTGGTGAAAGAAGGGTGCCAGGAATGTACCCCGGGATGTAGTGAGCTACATGCTTGCATTCAGAAGCTAGATGACTAAGTTATGTAAGCAAGCTTCCAGTAACCTTAAAGCCATCCAGGAAGTCATGAAGGAATGGTATGACAAAAATTCTACCACCTTGGAATTTTAACCTGGTAAAAAAGTGTGGGTGATGGAGCCGGTAGAGCCAGGGCTCTCCAAGATTGCTAAAATAGGTCATATGAGGTGATTGAAAGAAAGGGTAAGGGCCACATACCCGGCGGACCTCAAGAGCCCTAGGTGACCCCACAGTGTGCTGTATGTAAATAGCCTCAACCTACACTTTAAGAGGTCTATGCTCACCATGCTGTTTGTGACTGATGGAGAAGAGGAAGAGGGGAGGGATCCTCTCCCTGACCTCTTAGACTCCAAGGAGAAGGATGTGTCTGTGGAAGGAGTAATCATTGCCCCTACTGTAACTCCTGAACAACAGAGAGACTGCCACCAAGTGTTGCAGAAATACTCTTTTCTTTTCTCCCTTATCCCTGGGACTACCCACCTGTGTACCCATGATATGGACATAGGGGACATCCTCCCTTTTAAGAATAAATCTTACAGGTTGTAAGAAAAGGTGAGGTCCAGCATGTCAAACCCCAGGCTTCCGGCACGCTTGAAGTACCCTTACCGCCTCACACCTAGGAATAGCAATTGACATAGAAGAGATTGTTTTAAAACAATTGTTTGTGTACTTTTAAACTTAGCTGACCATTTGTTTCATGTAATTTCGGATTGGTTTAAGAAATGTCTTGGTTTCGGTGTTAATAGGCTGCAGGTATGCCAAGGAGGAGCCAGCAGCCCATTTACGAGCAGCTGTGACGACAACATGCTGCTTGATTACGATTCCTGTTTGGGCTTGGAGGACCACACCCATCCTGCTTCATCAAGCAGGAATCCCTTTCGAAGCATGTCTTTGCTTCTGCTCCCGCTTCCTGCTGAGTGCCGGTCGAGCCCCCAAATTTAGTGTCTTTCTGAAGCGCTGCTCATTTTTGTCCCCTTCACTGCGCTGGTGAGAACCCCTTGCCTCTCTCACAAGGCATTTCCCTTGAAGGTACGAGTGCAAACGCTCATCCTGGATTCCCCTGGGGCCATGCTGCTCTAATTCCCGTTTGGGAGAAAGGACATTGCCTCTTGCATGAGTTATTTCCTCTTTAATTACAAACGTGAACATTCACCTGGATCCCCGGAGACTTTGCTTCTTTCCAGCATGGGAGAGAGGCTGTTGCCGCACAGCTGGAGATTGTGTTCAACAAGCGCATTCACGCTGCAGACTGTTCTTCTCCACACCAATCACACCGAGACATTGGAATTGGTGCATTTCTCCACCGGTGCTCTGAACTTCACCCTGTTTATGTGGTGAGACTAAACCAGTACAGACTTTTGGTGGCCTAACTTTACTTTAATTCTTTGTTCACCACTAAAACAGAGCTGTTACAGTTATTTGGTGTGATGAGGCCATGCTATGTTAAATGACATCTTAAACTTTGCAGAAGAGTCCTGACTGGGTCATGCTACATTGTTCATATTTGTTTATGGAGCTGTTTTCATCTTCTAAAATTTAAAGCCGATACTCTTGGTGAGTGGAACATACTGTTTTTTCTGGCGCAAAGAAATGTATAGCATTCACTATTGCTTTTTATTGCAAGGGTAGAAAAGTATTGGGTTCTTTCTTACTCTTCTCTTTTGTTTTCTCTCTCACTGCATTAGGGCACACAGTGAACAGATACACCGGCACTTAATTCACACTGTGTCTGACATCCTTCCATGTGAGGTAACACATCATGATTGACCTCTCCTTCATCTGTGGTGGTTTTCCCCAGAATGCTGCTTCCTTCTGGCTCCCCTTGAGGAATTGTTTGTTCTGCGTGCATTTTGGAGACGACACAGACATTCCTTTTTTGGAGACAGGAGGGCCATCTTCTCTCTTGTGGATCCTCTGAGAACCCCATTGGTATTTATTAACGCTGTGGTGGTATTTCATGACAGAGTATTAAGGCTGAATTGTCCAAAATGTTGTAGTTGGAGGGGATAGAACCCTCCAGAAGCCCTTGGTCCAATTCTGTGGTTCTGGTACCAAATGTTGCCCCAGCATGCACTGCACCTGAACTGAGGTTCTGTGTGGATTATAGAGGGCAAAGTTCTGTGACAGAGACTGATGCTCATCCCTTTTCCAGAGCAGGTGAGCTCATTGACAGGTTAGGGGCTGCCAAGTACTTGTGGCTTTGATCTTATATCAGGGTTCTGGCAGATTGCCCTAACAGACGGAGAAAAGGAGAGCTCAGGATCCACTCCAAAGGGCCACTACCAGTTTAGGGTGATGCCCTTTGGATTAAAGAATGTCCCTGCCACCTTCCAGAGGCTAGTGAAGCAGGTCTTTGCAGGTATAAAGCCTTCTCTGCTGCTTACCTGGATGACATAAATCTCTTCAGTAGCATCTAAAAGGACCACGCTTTTCACCTTCATGAGGTGCTTCAAGTTCTGCAGCAGGCAGGCCTGAATATGAAGGCAAGTACGTGCAGCTAGAGCAGGGGGCTGTAGTGTACCTGGTGGACAGTGGGAAGGTGCAACCCCTTCAGGCCAACATAGAAACCATCATGGTCTGGCAGAACCCCCAAAACCAAATGCCAGAGAAATATTGGTCATCAACAGGTACTATAGGAGACTTGTCAAGGGATCCATCACCATTGCTGCCCCCTCGACTAAGTTGACTTCCAAGAAGAAGCCCAGAAATGTGAGTTGGGCAGAGGCATGTCAAACTACATTTAACACCCTGAAGCAAGACATGTGCACAGCTGCTGTGCTCAAGGGCCCCGATTTCTCCCAGGAGCTTATCATTCAGACAGATACTTCAGAGCATGGCATATGAGCAGTAATATCCCAACTAAATGAGGAGGGCCTAGACCAATCAGGAGCCTTCATCTCCAGGAGGTTATTCCCCAGGGAACAGAGGTGAAGCGCTATTGAAAAATAGGCTTTTTGCTTTAAACTGGGTACTGAAGAAGTTGAGGCCATACCTATTTGGCACTCACTTCCTGATTCAGACAGACCACAGGTACCTCAGGTGGCTCATTCAAATGAGGGGTGCGGATACAAAATTGTTGAGGTGGTCCATTTCTCTACAGGGTATGGACTTCATGGTGGAACACAGGCCACGAGTAGTTTCAGTTTGAGTTTGTTATATTAAAGTGAACAGTCAATTAAAACATTGCACTAAGTGCGCACATAAATCTTCTCAGGAGGGTGACTGAGAAATTACCCAGAATAATAAAAGGCAGTTTGGACAAAATAAAGACAATAGTGCAGGATGTTGCAAAGAAAGTGCTTATTGTGAGGTTTTTACAAAGAAAATGTGCTTATTGTGATTCATTGTCCATGAGATGAACACTCCACGGTCAAGCTTACAACTGCCAGTGTGTGTTAAAGTGGCGGTGCAGCACAGATGTGAAAGCAGGACAAATGCTGAGCTAAATCAGAGAACCTGAGTAGCCGCATGGGTCGCAGCTGCAGTTCTACGGTTGATTTTTTAATTGAGTCTGAACAACTATTTTGTGAGCCTACAGTAGAGCTGAATGTCAATTATGTTAAAACAAGCAATACTCATGGGCCTGCTGCGATGAAAACCCTCTGGATCCAAACTGGTTTAAAAATGGTTCTACGTTTTTTTAAGTTTGCTTCACCTTTGCAGATTAGGTGAACCACAATCTCTGGAGCTTTTCTGAAGAATCAGCAAATCTCAGTTTTGCCCATTCACTTCTATAGGGGTTGATGCAGAAGTGATGGAAGGCAGCCCAGGTGGTATTTTAGGAATGACGTTTTAATCTAGGCTTTGATGACAGTGCCCAAGTATGATTGCGGTGCAAGCTTAGTGTAGGATGCGATTGTGAGCCAGGTGTGATGCCTCAAAGCAAATACATCTTTACCTGCCAGCAACAAGAGTCTTATTTAGCAAGGCTTTGACTTGAGAGAAGGTGGGAATTGTCTCCCATAGGGCTGTTAGGCCAAGGGCTACTAGTGAGTTCTTGAGGTAGGTTCTAGCCGGAGAGTGGTCTCTGTAGGCGATTTCTACCCAGAGATCATGATTCAGGGACACGCTCTAGGTCTGTTTTAGTTTGCAACAGAGCAATTTGAGGAAGGCACCTTGCCTTGCTATCATTTGCCTAACTAGGCCAAACTCAAGACACAACCGGGCTGTGAACGAGTGTTGCCAGCATGGAGAAGACTGACTTTATAAGTTTGATAATAGCTTGATCCAAATGAACAGCGTCTCTTCCCCTTAAGGCTTCACTTCCATAGGAGATGGTCAGAACCAATTTAGACAGGATTATTTTCAGAAAGGGGAGATATGTGGAGGTTGGTAAGACTGCTTTTATGCGCTTGAAGGCTACCATGAGAGCTGTTGCTTTAAGGTGCATGAGCTCCAGGTGCTGTTTAAAGGAACCATGACAGTCAAGAAGCATATCCAGGTACTTGTACTTTCTTACCTACTCTATGTTGTACATGCCCATAGGCCACTCATAGGGGCTGTGCACAGGTTTTCCCAGAGCCATTATTTTGGACTATTTTAGATTAATTTCCATTGCATTAGCACTAGGTCGTCAACCTACATCAGGCATGGTATTAGTGTCTTGCCCAGTTCAGGTGGGTGCAAATTAACCTGATCTAAATTGGTCGGCAGGTCGGCTAAGAAAAGATTAAAAAGGGTTAGGGCTAGCACACACCCTTTCCGCAACCCTTTATGAGTGAAGATCTTTTTCGACAGGTGGGCACCGTCACCTAGCTTAATTTTCACCCAAGTGTCCTTATGAAGAAGGATCAGGGCTTTCAGCAATGGACCAGATATGTTCCATTTGACCAGTTTGCTCCACAGCTTTCCTCTGTCTACTCAGTCAAAAGCAACCTTGCAGTCTATAAAGGAAAGATAAAGAGACTGCTTGGTTGTCTTAGATTGATTGAATTGCAGAGACAGGTTTGTTATGGTCCCCGCTCTTCTGGGGAACCCTATTCGATTGATCGTCATAGCACTCTTCTCTGTAGCCCATGATGCCTCCTCAAGGAGGTAACCTGCAAAATATATAGATTCCAGGCCCAGGAGAGGTAAGATGATAGTGTGTTGGATCCAAATGTTTCCCCCGTTTGTAGATCTCGATAAGAGTGGGGCCTTTGCATGAGGAGGAAATAGTGTTTTTTCAGTTATTGCTCCCCCGACTGGCACTAGGCTTGTAGCTGAGATTCCAATTTCAGTGTTGGAAGGGGCTGAAACAGCTGTTGCTTGCTGTTCTATGATCAGTTATGGACGTTGTGGTCTACCTTAAGGGCTGAAGTGGTTTAAGAGCTATTGATGCCAGTTTTCTTCAGAAATATTGACTATGTCTTTGGCTAAGATAGCTTGTTTAGGTTTTTCACTGTCTTCCAGAATTTGTTATGCCTGTTGGTGTTTAAGTCGTATATAAGATTGGCAGTTAAATTGTCATTGGCGTCGTTTTTGGTTGATCCCACAAGTGCCTTCTATAAGTAAGCCTAGATTTTGCCAGTTTTGCTTTCAGTGTGTCATCGATGGGTGTTTTACAATATGCTCGAAGAGCTTAGTTGAGGCCCCGCTTTAGCTATTATGCTCATCTGTTGACTATCGGGCTGGTTATTCTTTGGTGTTGCTATCTCCTGCGGTCTCCTGGTTGTTGATAAATTCAGTTATGAATTGCTCCCAGATGGTGTGGGCTCTGCTCTTATAATCCAGGAGGGCTGTCAGTGAACACTTTGCTTTCTCGGAGAGGTCACGACGTGCCCTAGTTGACCATTTCAGCGTCTTATTGTTTATTGTGTAGGTGCTGCCTTGAATTTTATGTGTTAATTTATGATAGTCCGGGGAGTGCGAGGCATAGACCACGCCAATGCTGATGGCCTGTCTCCAGGGTTTTCCTCCTTAGTAATGAAAACTTCCTAGAGACTCGGAAGATCTCCCCACATTCAGCTGCTGGGGACACATGTTAGACCTGTAATCATTAGGGTGGTGTGTCCACCAACATTTAGCCACCCCTTTTTGCTGATTCTTTCATTGGCCTTAGGACTCTGAGCACTTTACCATTGACAACCAGTGTTGTGGCTTTCTAGAGGTAATGCACAAAGTGTAGCTGTCACCCACCCCAGACATGTATTTGGAGACAGGCTGTCAGGCACACAGAGAGCTAAGAGCAGAGAAATATCAATGTTCTGTGTGCCATTTCTAAAACAGTAATGTTAAATCCAACTTCACCAGTAGGTTGTATGTATCATTACCATTCCCAACATATGAAACATGAAAAAGCTTCTCCTCTCTGATCAAGAAATACAACGTAAAGGTTTATTAACAAATTCCCAATGCTAACCTGCGATAGGAGTAGGCCTCACAATAGTGAAAAACAAAATTGGCTGTTTGTCACTACCATGGCATGCAAAAAACATAACGGTACATGTCCTACCTGTTACTTACATAGCACCTTGCCCTTAGTGTTACTTATGACCTACCTTAAGGGTGACTTATATGTAACAAAAGGGGAGTTTTAGCCTTGGTGAATAGTTTTAAATGCCAAGTCAGAGTGGCAGTAAGCTGCAAACACAGGCAGTACAGTGACAGGCCTGAGACAGGTCTGAAAGGCTACTTATGTGGGTGGCACAACTAGTAGCATTTGAAGTACAGACCCTTGGTATATGGTATACCACTTTACAAGGAACTTACCAGTACATCAGATGTTTCAGTCAAGTACATGCCAATGTCATCTTGTTTAGGAGAGAAGCAGATGCACTTTAGCACTGGTTAGCAGTGATAACGTTCTCAGAGTCCACCCTAAGGATGACTGTTCTAACAATGAACATAACTAATGAAGCCATAGACATGGTTTCAGGGTGGACCTGTTCATTATAATAATGAGTATGCAAAAGCAACAACAAGGAAAAAACCTTCGGATAACTGCAGTTAAAGCAATGTAAAAAGCTTTGTTTGAAAAATCTGATTTGTAGCTGAAACATCTATGACCTAAGAATATCCTTTGCAAGTTTTAACTCAATGGTTGAAATATTCTCCCTTTTGAGTAGAGGGTTCATATTTGGGGAAGAGTGCAATCAGTTCATAATATTGTTATACAAAAATGGGGTTTTGATTGAGGAGGGTGAAAACCCTTCACAAGCAACAACCACAATGCTTGACAGAGTGAATCACAAAGCAGTTGGGCTTAACTTAGAGGCACTGTGTTAAGCAGCTATGCAGCACACAAACAGTAATAATGTAAAAACACAACACAAGAAAAAAAGCCCAAACCAATTTAGAAACAATAGTATAAATGTTAAACAATAATACAAGACAAAAACAACAAAAATCCAATCAGTAGAGATGGATGTATGCAATTTTGAATGTTTAAGTAAAAATATCACCAAGACGCAGAAAGCACTAACTGTGGGTATCTGTCAGCATTAGACCGGGACAAATACACAAATTTAGGCCAACCGCAATGAAGTGCAGGCTGGATACAGGCACCAGTTTGATCCAGCTGAAAAAAGTTGCCTTCTCAGAATCTGGCATGCAGAGCTCAAAACTTCAGTTTTTCATAGGAGGAGCTGATGCCAGCCAAGAGTCCAGGAGCATCCGGAGAGGCACTTTTGAGGATTAGGAATTAATTCCAGTAGAAGTCATCAGGGCTCAGGCAGATCCAGTTGCAGGTCCAGGGAGGGGTAGTTGCAGCAGGTCAGCTTGGCAGTTGCAGGGAGGCCTCTGGAACTTGTTGTGTCCCTGTAGCACAGAACAGGAGGCCAGCCGACTGACTTTTGAAGTTGCTTCGGTTAGCCTGGGAGGAAGGGAGAAAACCTAGTCTTCATTCTCAGAGAGCAGGGCAGGCTTCAAGAAGCACAGGAGTCCCCTTAAGAACAAGGCAGGCCTCAAGCAGCTGGGCAGTACTCTTTGGAATAAGACAGGCCTTAAGCAGGGAGGGCAGTCTTCTGGTAGCAACAGGGCAGTCCTCAGAAGAACAGGGCAGGCCTCAAGCAACAGAGCAGTCTTCTGGGGCACACAGCAGTCATTCTGTATTAACCACTGGCACAGGATTGTACTGATAAGTAGCTCAAGAAGTCCAATATTTATACCTGGTGCCACCCTTTGAAGTTGGAGAAACATCTAGACTTTCCCCTACATCTGGTTCTGGAATTTCCTTCCTTCCCCTGCCCAGGTTTCAAGGGTCTGGGGTGACAATAGATTCGTATCAAGTCCTTTGTGAGTATGCTGGAGGCACCTTTCGAATCTAAGTGGGGCAGAGAACAGCTTTACCTCTCCCATCCTGGCAGAATGGCCCTCTCCTAGCTACACTCAAGTCATATTGTTCACTGTCTGGGCCCAATACGCATTCCTGATTGGGGAGCAATTATCAGGCCCAGGCAGGTGAAAACTCCTAAAAGCCCTTAAATGCCAACTTTCTAAAAGTGATACCAAAGGGGATGATGGATGGAGCGTTTGAGCAAATCAAACACTCACCCCCAGTCAACTGACCTGGGTTTAATCCATTATCATTCTTTAGCTCACTCCACCGCCCCAGTTCAGACATGGCCATATGCATATCAGTCTTGACCCTGTGCCTCATGAGAACAGTCCCGCCCGACCTGCCAAGCCATGTCTTTCCTGGACCGGAAACAAGCATCCTGGGACCGGTTTCTGGCTAATCAGCCATCATCAGCCAGGCTAGCTAGAATCCAGTGGCAAAGTGAGCAAGTGACCCACGTCCGGGCGTACCCTGCCAACTTAGGGCGAACAAAGCGATACAAAACGCGATGATGGACGGAGCGTTTGATCAAATAAAACACTCACCCCCAGTCAACTGATCTGGGTTTAATCCATCATCATTCTTTAGCTCACTCCGCCACCTCAGTTCAGACATGGCGATATGCAAATCAGTCTGACCCAGTGCCTCATGGGAACAGTCCCGCCCGACCTGCCAAGCCAAGTCTTCCCTGGACCGGAGGGTGGAGGGGCCAGCTAACTACGCTCTGCCCCGGAGTCGTAGTTTTGCCTGAACTCCGCTGCGAACATAGAGTAGGAAAAACTCCGCAAACTCCGCGGGTGGAACGTTACCCACCCGGGGTTATTAAAACGGAAGGTGTAAGCCAGGGAAAAGGTTTACTTTGCCAGGTCAAATTGATAGTTTAAAAAGAGTCTGCAATGGTAGGCCTGAGGCATGTTTTAAAAAGCTATTGTAACAGGTGGCACAATGAGTGCTCCTGCCCACTAGTAGAATTTAATTTACAGGCCCATGATACCTGTTGTACCATATATGAGGGCCTTACATGTAAATTAAATGGACCAATCAGGTATATGCCATTTGTACCATGTTTTAGGTGGAGTGCACAAGCACTGTGGCACTGGTTAGTAGTGCACAGAGTCCTTAAAAAGGCAACCAAGACAGGTTCATAAAACGGGTGGGGGGAGGCAAAAATGTTGGGGGTGACCCTGCAGAGGGTGCCAAGTCTAGCAATTGTGCTATAGAGAGACCATGGTCATAAGATCTTATGTCTATGACCTATGCCTGTAGCATGTCACATTAAAAAATGAACTTTCAAAGAATACACTGAGCTATTTTGGGCACAAAAGATGGCAGAAGAGGGAGGCAAAGTTTTACTTTCTAGACAGTGAAAACGAACCACTGACATACCCTGAAAGGCTGTCATAATTTTGAAAGTTTCATGGAAAGGAAACGTATTGAAAATTTAACCTGATACAACAAGGCTGGACATTTCTGGGCCAAAGCCATGAAGCATTAGGATAATAGACCTGGAACTGATGGGAATAAAAATGCATAGGGTTAAGAATACATTTTCCAGAGGAGGAAAACAACATCTGAAAACCTAAAACAATGGCCGTTTTGTTTGCAATAAGGATAGCTAAACATTAAGGGGGAGTAGTTCCTCGTCAGTGGTGGAATCACAGAGCCAACCACCTGGGGCCCCTTCCAATTAAAGTGTGGCCACTTGTAAAGTACAATACTGCAACTGTATATTTGCAGCAAAGAGATTCCACCTGAGGGAGAAAGGAAAAACACAAAGCAGAATTGAGCAGGCAACATATCTCGGAGAGTAACTTTCCTCCAAAGTTTCAGAGGAAAGTGACGTCACACCATCAGAACTGATCATTAGTTGATACTCTATAATTGGTTGTATGACGATACTTAGCATGCCATTACTTCGCATGTTTTTAGTGCGATGTTTTTACATAGCAAATGCCTTTACTTCGCATAATTTTAATTAGCATTCAATTACTATGCAAATGCATTAATAAGATATTAATTTACTTTTACTTTGCCTAACCTTTCTACGCATACCACTACTTGGTGATCATATACCTACCCCCTGTCCGTCCCCTACACTTAACCACTACCCTGCACAACCCCCGGCACTACCCTGAACCCTAAAACACTACACTACACTACAACACTACCCTAAACACTAAAACACTACCCCTAGCACGACCCTATCCCTACCCCAAGTCCATCCCCTACACTATAACTATATCCTACACTACCCCCTTACACTACTCTAAACAATACCCTACACTACACAAACACTACAACACTACCCCAGCACAGCACGACCCAACCCCTACCCCTAGTCCTTCCCCTACACTGTAACACTACTCTACACGACCCCCTGACACTACACTAAACCCTAAAACACTACCCTACACTACACAAACACTACAACACTACCCTAAACCCTAAAACACAACCCGAAATCCTAACCTTACACTACCTAAACACTACCCTCTACACTATCATACACCCAAATACACTACCCTAACCCCACAACACTACCCTAAACCCTAACCTTACACTACCGAAACACTACCCTCTACACTACCATACACCCAAATACACTACCCTACACTACACTAACCCCACAACACTTCCCGAAACCCTATCCTTACACTACCTAAACACTACCCTCTACACTACCCTACAACCAAATACACTACCCTACACTACACTAACCCCACAACACTACCCTAAACCCTAACCTTATACTACCTATACACTACCCTCTACACTACCCTACACCCAAATACACTACCCTACACTACACTAACCCCACAACACTACCTGAAACCCTAAAACACTACTCTAAACACTATACTTACACTACCTAAACACTACCCTACACCCAAATACACTACTCTACACTACACCTACACAACCGTCCCTACTCCCAAACACTACCCTGCACAACACCACCCTAAAACAGCACAACCTTACACAAGTACACAACCCTGCACTCCCCTACACAGCCCCTACATGACCCTACACAGCCCCACTTACCTCTTTCCACAAGTGGTTCCAATTTTCTCCCCCTTCCTGCTTCCTCCGGCTTCCTACGTCCTCCTCCGCAGCAGCAGACCCAGGGAGCAAATGGCAGACGCAACGACATCCAAAAACGGTGTCCGCCCACTACGCATGCGTTGTAAGTACGCATGCGATGTAACAGCAAGCGTACTAAAGGTGACGCGTTGTTGCATCGCATGTGTACTAATGCTTGCGTAGTAACGGTAGACGAAGAAAAGTCAGCGCAGTAACGGATGTTTCCCTTTTAGTGTGGTCGCACCTAAAAAACTACAGATAGTGTAGTGGCTATAGCAGTGGAAAAGAGGTTGAGTATTGTGAGTTGATACAGCTTATATAGAAACGTTAATGTGCCTCATGGCCTTACCCGAAGGTGTTCAGTTAATAGCCCTTTAGGAAGGCAGAGGGTCCCAGTGTAACTGCGGGACAACTGGTAGGCAAGTACATGGGGAGAGAGCAACAAGCGGAGTTTCAAAGGGTTCAGAAAGGCAATACAGTTGTCAGATCCATATACAAAGTAGATTCGAAATTCAAAGAACAAACGAGCACTTACTTGGTGGAGACAGGACATTCTCCCTGGACCTACCCTCCTCCGCTTGCCTGTAGATGCCGGAGTGATGGGTAGATGCATGTCAAATAGCGCTAGTCCGGGGGGTCACGTGGTACAGCCTCTGTGGGTGCTTGTAAGTACCAAAAAAGGCTGGTGAAATTGGTATTATGGGCCGAAAAAACTTTTATTGAAAAGAGGAGTTCCTCAAGAATTCCAGGTCTGTATTAGAAACAGCCCGAGGATAAATGAGGGAAAAACAGCGTACACCGCAAAGTTACAATCCGTAACCCATCCTTGAGTTGCCAGTGTCACACATTAGACTAAACTAGAGAGTGGTATGGCACATAGTCACATCTTGGCGGCCATATCAGACGGATTTTGTTTATTCTCAGCCTTTGATCTGATACCCAAATGCGTCAATGTTGTCATATCTAACTGCAGGAACAAGGGGGCATATTATCAACAACTAGCGATATTTATCGCTAAATGAGCTTAGCGACATTTTTTTTATCGCATCGCTGGATATCGCAGAGATAACGTGCTATTAGCAACGTTTATCTCAAATGTGATCAAATATCCGGCGATAGCGGCAAAATGCATGATTATCGCTGGAAAACAAGAGATATTCAGGCATTAAAGCCAAGAGGGTCTTAACCTGAATATCCAACTCCCATTGGATATAAAGGTTAAGAAGTTGTCTGAGCAGGCGTTAGTTTTTGGGGAAATTCGCGCTTAGCGCAAATTTTTTTATTGCTATGCCTGCGTTGATAATAGGTGATAGCGATGTTAGCGACTGCTTTCAGTCGCTAACCGGTTGGGTACGCCCACTTTGCATGCCATTAGCGATAAATATCGGTGACATTCAAAGCGGGCCCCAAACCTCTCGCTATTGCCTAAAACCTGTCTCTAACTGATGTTAGCGACAGCTTGCTAATAGGGTGATGAAATTATCGCCGCTTTTCGGCCGAAAACGGCTGCAAAAGCTGCGATAATTTCATATCGCCCGCCTTGCTAATATGCCCCAAGATTTTTTCTGGCACAGCTTAGGGAACCGGTGACAAATCTAATCAGTGTTGACAACTCCGAATGTGGAGTGATTCTCTTAATAGTGGCTCGTATTTCACAATGAGCACGTAACCATAATAATTTACATACTGCAAGACCTGTCACTCACTGGGTCATTGAGTTATGTGATGGCCTCACTAGAACAAGGAAGAGGAAGAGGTATAGAAGACAAAGGAACACTGCCATGGTCATATAAGTTCCTTACAGTGTCTGATTCCTATGATGATCCACTCGCTCTCTCGCTGGTTAGTGTTCTCAGTTAATGTTTTGAAATCCTATGTAGGGAGGGGATGGTTGTAAATGATCAAGTTAAGTATTTCCAGTTGATGAGTGGGAGTCATATGTAGGGAGGGGAGAGTGGTTAGTATTTACTGGTTGAGTTCATGCCACGGGATCTCGTCGCTATCCTTTCTCCCTCAGGTGGAATCCTGTTTGTTGCAACTAGGTGCAGTATTTTACTTTACAAGTGACCACCCTTTAATTGGAGGGGGCCCCTTTACATAATATAGGGTAGGATTGACTGTTTTTGGTCCTGATGAAATGCCAACTGACCCTCCAGGCAAACTAGGCATAAAACATGTCGAACATACTGTATCACTATACTCTGTAGCTATCAAGGTACATTGCTATCTGAGGTTAGCACTTCTGATTTTACTTAGTCAAGGAACCTTCACCCCATAAAAACATTCCTTTGGGTACTTTGGAGTATTTTATACACACCCCCATAACCACCCTATTTTCCGCACAGTTCTCTCTCATGCATTCACCTGACGTTTATTACGGATCAAAGATCTCCGATAAAGAGCCCCCAGGCCTGTCAGGCATTCCATCCAGCACCAGCCCGATGCAGAGCGCCCTATGTAGAGGGTATTACAATATGACCATTCGGAAATCTTGTGATCCAGGTGGTTGGCTCTGTGATTCCACCACTCTGTTATTCCACTACTGACGAGGAACTACTCTCCCTTAATGGTGGGTATATAGCCCTCATTAAATGTTGAGCTCTTCATCCATCTGTTGACTAAATCGATTGTAACAAGGAAACCCATTGGATCCAATGAACGTACACAACCTGTTGTAGTCTGCTGTGGCAAAATGTATCATTTTGGTTGACTCGTCATTTTGGCACGTGTGCCCCTTGGGCACTGGGAGGTTGCTAAATATCTCACCGGGCATGGACAGGTACCGATAATATCATGAATTAATGGATTGTCTGTTTTTGCATTTCTGACCTTCAGGCAATGCTACAATGAAATTGCACTAGAGCTATAAAAAACAAACGTCACATATGGTTTGCAAAGCTCACATATCTCTCACGAGTGACTTTAAAAATGATGGCTTCAGGGTTGTCATTGAAGCCCTCAAGTTGTGTGGGCCTAAACCTGCAGCATTTCATGTCAAAGGAAACCTTTTTGACATTCTTAAAAGACTGTTCTTAACATTAGTTAAATCACCTGTAAGAAGTGCCTCACAAGGTCTGAGTGCTAATTTGCAGAAGGAAGACATGCTAAACATGGCTTCAACGTGGCTCAGCAGTAAAAAGATCTCAAGATGCTATTTTAATACCTATAACACGGCAAAGTTTCCTTTTGGAAAGATACTGCTATAAAAATAAAAGTCATACATATTTTACATCAAAAACTAGAACCTTATATTTTATGACACTGTTGTAGCTATCTTAAATCATATTCATTGGGAAACATAGATTTTTATTTGGTATACATGCCGTAGAGATTATTTTCATGCTTGTTAGTTATATTTCCTTGAAGCCTGTAGAGTTTCTATTTTGGTTCGGCCAAGCTCCCCTCTTGCAATGACAGTTAGTTATGCTTAGCTCATGGGAAAGGTGTGAATGATTGTCAGGAAAGAAAAAATGACGTGTAGAAGCAGTTGGACTCCTGACCTTTCTGTCGGGAAAAAATTAGGAGGTTTATTTTAGGAACATTTATCCATATTTTTCTAAGAATGTAATGAGACAGAAATGCACAGGTGACATAAGTGTAGGCAGGTACCCCGATAATAGCACATTTGTACTAAATAGAGATCTAATCTGACCTTGAATTTGAAGTTGCCTTTTCCCATAGTATGGCTGACTCTTGTGATCCCATGATATGCCTGATTCCAGAAATAGTCTTCGTGGGTTTCCTGCTGGCAAGAAGAGGAGATTGTCATTTTATATGGGCTGCTCACAAGAGGCCTGATTGTGTTCCACATGGTGGTTCTCTTGCCTTTTCCTTCTTTAGGAACCCTTAGAACTGTGGGGCATATTAGCAAGGCAGACGATATGAAATTATCGCCGCTCTTGCGGCTGTTTTTGCCCAAAAAGCGGCGATAATTCCATCGCCCTACTAACAAGTTGTCGCTAACATTAGTTAGCGGCAACTTTTAGGCAATAGCGAGGGGTTTGAGGCCCGCTTTGCATGTCAGCGATATTTATCGGTAATGACATGCAAAGTGGGCGTACCCAAGCGGTTAGCGACTGAAAGCAGTCGCTAACATCGCTCTCACCTATTATCAACGCAGGCACAGCGATAAAAAAATTTGCGCTAAGCGCGAATATCGCCAAAAACTAACGCCTGCTCAGACCACTTCTTAACCTGTATATCCAATGGGATTCAGGTTAAGACCCTATTGGCATTAATGCCTGAATATAGTTGGTTTTCCCCTAGCGCCGGATATTTTATCGCATTTGAGATAAACGTTGCTAATAGCACGTTATCTCTGGGATAAAATCCGGCGCGGGGATAAAAAAAATGTCACTAAACTCATTTAGCGATAAATATTGCTAGTTGTTGATAATATGCCCCTGTGTTTTTCAAGAACTGTTTTTCAACAAAGTAGAGTCATTGTTACAAAAGTGGGATGAACTCAAGTGTGAGAACAACTGGACTGAGAAGAAGAACAGAGGAAATCAGGCTGTGGCTGCTTCAATAAAGGGCTATGTGTCAGGATACTTCTATATTACCTAGGGCACCAGAGAGAAGTAGATACTTGAATCTCACTCCCTAAATGTCCACACCTGGCCCTATATGTGAATGCGGTCCGTATTTAAGAATCCAACCGGAAATAGGAATGAGAAGAGTAATGCACTCCTAGTTGGGATCAGGAATCAGACGTTGCCACTGAGTGTTTATTTAACTACTGAAAATGGCATGTCTGTGTTGAATAGAGTGTACACTTAGGAGGAGGTCCAAGGTATACAAGTTATAGCAGATGCACATTGAGGGTAAAAATACAAAATCCGAAGTGGTTCTCAGATGCTCTCCCCTATTATTTCCCTTTCTTAACTGGTCTCAGCTTACGTTTACATGTCATATTATATAGTAAGGCAGATGACCTTGTACAGATAGTTAGAGCAAACAAAATCCACCCTACTGTGTCTCCTTGACTACTCCAGACTTGACCACCAATTGTACGTCAGAATATTATGTGAAGAAATATCGTCTGACATAAATTTTGTATCCTAATTATCATTTACAAAATTGAGTGCCCATTTTCTATTAGAAACAACAATAGGTCAATGTTTTACAGAAAATATATAGGAACTCAATATTCAGGACAGATGATATTCTGACAATAATATTATAGTACCGCACTTGACAATCACTTCCCCTCCTATTTAACTTACTGCATGAACTTGGTCATAAAGTGTTTAGTACACTGTCCCACTGTGGTTGGGTGTTATTCCAGTCATTCTTCACACCTGAATTGTTATAGTTTCATGGTGTATTCCACCATTCACAAGATTATGTATGTCAATCTCCACTTACATAAAGAGAAGTTTTTTTGCAGGTGAACACTGATCTACCCACTTCCAAGGAGATTGTATCCAGTGGAGGTTCAGATATTTCACACTGTGTAGCACACCTCAGGGCAATGGTGGTTGGGAAGAGAAACAGAACGACATACAGCACAGGAGATTCATCTGCCTCTGGACGTGACCACTTCTCCTTGTTCCCATGGTTGGGTGTGCCATTTCTATCTACTAGCCTCTGTGCTCCCCTATCTCTCATTAACGTGGTTTAATTGCTGGGTTTCTGCTTGGGGAGCTTCTGCGGATGTTTCTGGCACAGACTCCTGACCCAGCGGCCTGCCCACCACTGGACTGCTGGAGCACATTTATGATCATCTTTCCTAAACAAGTTCGGCTACCAATCCTGGATTTACCTACCCTTGAACGTTATGCAACAAACTGCTATCCCAGGCATGGAAAATGGTATTTACACTGTGTGGTAAATACCTCATGCTATTCCAACACACTGCTAAGCGAGCTTATGTATTAATCTTACATGTGTGAGGATCTCCCCATAAAAGAGTTAGGAGAAGTGGCGGTGGAGATTTACACTCATAGGTTTGTGAATTGTAAACTTGTAGTAAGTAGTACTACTGTAATACCACTTTATGTACTAGAAAAAGTAATTTGTAAATTGGGCCTTTAAATGTACATAAAATAATAAAAGGTTACTGTCTTGACTCATTGCCTTCTACCACAATATATAAATGACATAAAAGTAAAAACAAGGTGTTTTTTTCATGAGTTCAAAAAGTATACACAAGATTGCTTTTAAGTTATCGGAGGAAAGTGGGACCATACTAGTGGAAATATGCAATCTGATAGCATAATATAACGTTACCTAGAGTAACCTTGGCCTTGCAAACGCAGGAAGCAGGTTCATCTGTAAAGTCACTGACTTGACAAATACCTCCTTTTTAGACTTTGACTCTCAGGATTTAGTTAGGCCATACTGTCAAGGTTTAGTTTTAGCATCAGTTGTGGAATATATAACCCTCTGCCGGTCCTCACATGCATTTTTCACCAAAAAATATTTAGTCAAAACAGCGCTTGGAGAGGCACACATGGGAGCTAAGCAAGATGCCAACCTAACTGCAATTCTTCTGACCCAGTGGAGCCCTTTGGATTGGCACAGCAGACCTATCCCTTTCCTCAAATCGTTGGCTGTCAGAGGTGGTGGTAGAAGCAATAGAGAACAATGAGGTGAGTTCTTTCCCTGGTCTATAGAACAGTTTTGCTGTCTGCTGCCCATTGCATCTGTGACGTGCAGCCACTGCATTGTTTTACAGTGCTCTCAGCTCTGTTTACCTCAGTGCCTCAAGCACACTTGAACTCCTGTTCTACAAAATGTTCATTTACCTCTAAACTTATGCTTTGCTGGTAGAATGAACTAACTTTGAGACTCTATTAGAGTGGTCATATTCTTCAGCCTGTGTAGAGCCACCAGCTAACTTACTTTAACAAACCATCTCACAGGTCAATGGATTTGCTTTATTACTGCTGTCTTATTCCTTCTGACCTTCTTTTCTTTCTATTACCCAGTGGTAGTCCACCTGTTTCTCCATTCCAGTTCCTTCTCAGCATCGCATTACCATTCAAATATCATATTATTGGAGTCCTTACTAGTGACATTTTTATTTGATAGTCCATTAGTGTTTCACCCACCATAATGGATGTCCCCCATTTGTCCACTTCATAACCCTTTGCTTCTCCTATCCCCATTCTCAATTCACATAAAGAACCTACCAGTAAAGCTAAAATGACAGTCAAGAAAGATCCAACTTCTCCCACCAAATCGTCACTACCTTTAACTCTGGAAGATATTGTGGATGAACTCAAGTTCATAAAACCATTTGTGGTAGAGACGAGCATTGTTCTTCATAGAAATGAAGAGAAATGATCCCATCTCATTTCTAGGCTTACAGAGTCAGAGCAGCGAATTAGTGATGCTCAGGATGTCATGGCCAAAGTAGACTGTCTAAAGAAGTCACTCTATTACAAAAACAGAAAGAGGATTTAGAGAACCGCAATAGGTGCAATAATTTGCTTATCCAAGGTATTCAGAAGGAAACAGAAGGGCTGGATATTACTGAGTTTCTTAAATGTATTATTCCAAAAGTTGTTGCATGAATGAATCTTCTCAACTTAATATTTAAAGGACTCATCGTATCGGCCCTCCATCTACGTCTGTCAGACCAAGAGGGATTATCGCTTTTTTTCTGCAATACTCTGATCTTATGAAAGTTCTTTTAGCCACCAAACAGTGCAAACAAATGCTAGGATCTAGTCGCAAGAATTTATTCTGTCAAGATGTAACCAGAGTGACAGCTACATGTAGAAAGAATTATTGAGATTTACATCCCACTTTGTGATCAATAACGCTTGATATGGCCTCATTTAACCCTGACTTTTCGAGGTTACTTATAAGGACAAAACAAGTACCTTCAAAAACCATGCTGATCTGAAGTAGTTTATGTACGTCCACAGGGGAGAAGCGATAGAACTTGTCAAATCTTGATCCTAGCTTTCTTTGTATATAAAAAGTTTCATCAATTGTTTTTAGGTCCTTTAATCTCTTCTTGTTCTACACAAGTTTACAATCATCCCAGGATTTTGGGATAGATGCATTTACATGTTGCGGTGTTGTCTTGGTTCTGCTCCATCATCCACATTCACCAGTATACTGACTTATCCATGTTGGTAAGTCCCTGCAGTTTTTTCATTAGTTTTTGTCTGAGTATCTCTTCTTCCGTACAACTTCTTCCTCAATCAATCTTTCTCTATTGCACAACTTCTTTGTTACTACTCTCTGAGGGTCTGCTCTAGGCTGTCCTCTGCATTCAAGCTTCACCCTCTCCTATTTTTACAGTACCATTTTTCCCTCTACTGACTTCAAAGGATAAAGTTGCTTGGCTTTCTGCCACCTCCTCGCTATTATTAACAGGGAATCATTATAGCTTCCTGTTCATTCTTTTCTCCTCCAGTTTACTCACTTTTTCTACTTTTTTTCCCCCTATTATTTTACCTTTATAACTTACTGTAACTTTAAATGAATGTGCAGCCACTCGTTGTTGTTGCAATTGTTTATAAATTTACCTGAGGTTTTTGTCACCCTCAATACAATTATAATTACGCATTCATTGTCTAATTATATTCACTCAAGTCTCAAATGAGTAATTTCATGTTATCTCATGGTATATTATGGACTTACGTAACCCCATAAAAAAACAAAGAGTGTTTATCCACTTATTCAGAGTGAACTGCCAGATTGCCTTAGTAGAAGAAACCCATATTAAAGAACAAGACATTGTCATGTTGGGTCAAGACATTGGGTTGGGCACTCTTTTTGTTTTCCTGATGTTAATAACTAAAATAGGTTTGTAATCCTCATTCATAAATCCTTAAACATGCAGATTGAAAATGAAGTTAGAGATGATGTTGTTACATGGACCCTTTTGAATTGTAGGTTAATAGACAACCAGCTACCAATTTGTAGTGTCGATGGCCCTACAGGAGTTGATCACTTCTCTACTCCACTATTGTGTTGCCCATTAGCTAATCTTAGTCTCAGAGGTAACTGTAATCAGTTAATGGACATGTTTGTTGATCGGCGCTTTCAGACTATATATGTTCCCACCAAAATACACAAGGTGTTAAAAAAATCAATTGTCTCAAGAGTGTTGATCGATGCCTGGAGAGCTAGTCATGCTGATCTAATGGTATTTCCTTTCTATTCCCATGTATACCACTCCTACTCTAGGATAGATTACATATTCCTTGCACAAAATGTTTTTCAATCTATGCTGCATGCTGAGAGCGGCTCTATCCTCATTTCGAATCATCTCCCCTGTCATAGTTGATTTCAATATACTAACAGATACTTCTCACTCCAGTAGATGGAGATTCAACAATGCCTTATTAGGTGTTAAGAACTTTTTTCAGCAATTTGAAGATTTTCCAATTAATTTTTCAATGTCAATCTTACTGTCTATACTCGGATTAATTTTAATTGGAATGCTTATACAGCGACTACTGGAGGCTTTATTATAAATTATGATGCAACCAAAAATTAAAGAGCCCTTAAAGATTCTTCAGAACTGTTACAAACGATTCAAATAATTGAGCATGAATACTTTTCCTCTAAGCAAGAAAATACTTTAGCCCGACTGATTCAGGCCATATTACAGCATACTATGCAATCCTTAGACAGTGTGTGTGGCACTCTTCTAAAAATGTATGCTAAATGTTATGGTGGCCTTAATAAAGCTGGCAGTTTAGGAGCCAACTATTTAAAAGTCAAGAAGCAAAAATCCAAGATAACTGTTATCAATGATAAACGTGGAACAAGACATTATAGTGATTCCAACATTTTGGAATGCATCACAGATTATTATGCTTGGTTCCAATCCAGATTCATCCCCCACCAAGCAAACGTTGGATGCTTCTTTTCATTCTATCCCTAAAAATGCAGATCATATGGTAGCTCTTTCTTCCCAAGACACTTCAAACTCTGTGACATAGATTATGACAGCCATTACCAAATTTCCAAAATTCGCAGTCCAGACAGGTTTTCGGTCAAGTTCTACTCCCTATTTCCTAATATTTTAATCCTAAAATTATTGCTCTTAATTGAATTCTTTCTTACTCATTATAGAGCACATGGCACATTTTTGAGGCTATGTTGCTGCACAAAAAGAACAGGGGTCTGTCAAGATTCAAGATTCAAAGTATCTTTATTCAATTTCAAAAGTTCATAAAATCAGCATAACAAATTAATATTCCAGTGATCTATATACAAAACAGCATAAAAGGTAATTCATACACTTCAATTTATTAGGAAGAAAGGGACAAAAATATACACCTTTAAAACAATCTTGTAATAAAAATACAATCTATATTGCAAGGCACTTATCATTATTACGACATGCGGCTACCTACATAAAAATACATTAGTGCTTAGGTCTGGGTGGTAGAGAGTTACACTATTCGGGTTGAATAACAATGACTAATACCGTTTCCTAATAGCCATTGCAACTTTAATGTAGCTGGAGACCCTAGTGCATATATATCATAAGTAGCCAAAGAATAAAGATAATAAAAACCTTCAATATAGGAACAGGGCTTAATTTCTTTTAAAATCGGAACAAAAAACTCTTCCTCTTGGTTCTTTATAGATGGGGCAGAATAGGATAAAGTGCACAGTGCTCTGATCTGCCAAACTATCACATGGTAAGGCTCCAATTTATCTTCCCACCCCTATTGTTTTGAGAAAGCCACCAGAAAGTGCAGGGTCAGTAAGCGGAATCTAGTTAAATAAAATCGAAGCTGATCCGGGGATAGACAAAGGCGGCCTATTACATCGGGGTGAGAGCGGGATATATTCACCCCTGTAGAATGTGCCTCTTTGATGATATTTTAAGCATTTTCAGGGATGCTGGCCGAACAATCAAAATAGTGCCCCAAACCTAGCTTATGAAGGCTATCCTTTACGAATCAGAGCCAAGGGATAGAAAGTGCTCCATCAAGATTACTACAATCTTTAATAACCTCTCTGGAAAACACTAACTCTTCAGACAGCCAGATTTTAGCCAATATTAACAGGGGGCAATGTCTATGCGTTCCTCTACAAAGTCAAGCCCCGGCTCTTGATGACAAAAGATTGTGGGTGGGCTTTTTGGTGTCATCAAGTCTTTTAATGAATTTGTTTTCCATAACTTGTAGTTCACGTCTGTTTGGTATCCCCCACTCCTGCTCTGTATGTTGCAACAGGCACACATTTGGTTTTATAAAGTGTAACCATCTCAGTCACGGGCTTTTGGCCCAGCTTTCCGGCAAAGCAGAAAAGCCACTCAACTACCCTGCCTGCATTCTGCACTCTTGCAGTAACGAGCGGATCGCAACTCAACCTATTACTAAAAATGTTACCTAGATAATTAAAATTGTTCAGTTTATCAATTTTCTTATCTCCACCACGTACTTCCTTGTTTTTGTCATTTTAGGGCCACACACTATGATATACGATTTTATAAAATTCACTTTTAAATCAAGAGCCAACATAAAATCTGTGAATGCGTTAAGCAGTTTTTGGAGGCCGATTTTCAAGGCCATTAACATGGTGTCATCCGCGTAGGAAAGTAGCAGGACCTGTGTGCCATCAATGATTGGACAATCAATTTCTTTTTCTATTAAAAAGGCCTCTAATCCAATGGTGTACATTAAAAAGAGAAAGGGGGCTAAGACACATCCCTGGCGAACACCTGCTGTGGAGGCTATGGGCCTAGTTCTTTTCCCTTGGGGGCTATATCTTATAACAACAGAGGTCGTTGCATGGAGTCTACGACGAAGAGAAATCAGAGCTGCCACCACTTCCATTTTGCCCATAAGAGCCCACAACTTCTCCCGATTTACAGTGTCATAAGCACTGGACAAGTCAATGAAGGCCAGGTGGATAGAACCCTTCCTGACCTTGATGTACTTGCCCATATTCAGTGACAAGTTATGGCAGTGTTTAATGGTGCCCATCCCTCTCCTAAAACCATACTGCACTCTTGCCATCACTCCAGTGTCTGTCGCCCAGGTTTCAAGTTGGGCAAGGACAACCCTCCCCCGCAGCTTTGCTGTGGTGTCAATAAATGAGATTGGCCTGTAGCAGGCAGGGTCACTTTGATTACCTTTATTGAATACAGGGAGAACAACAGCCTCCGTCCAGGATATTGGGATAAGGCCAGTCACCACTGCTTTAAAAACATTGGTCAACAATGGAGCCCATAGTAGGGATTACTTTTAAAAAGAACTAAAGGGACTTCATCTGGACCTGGCGCTTTCATGGAAACTCCTTTAGCTAAGGCTTCCTCAACCTCAGCCACTGAAATTGATGAACTTAGCTCGGAAGCCAAGGTAAAATTTGAGGGCAAATCCCCACTTAAAACCTCAGGATAATGGCCACTAGGATTAAATATAGCCGAGAAATGAGTTTCCAAAACATCACCCAGGATCAAGGAATCTATCTTCCTCACCTCTTCGGTGAAAAAAGGGCGATTTATAACACCCCAGAAGCTTTTGTAGTCTTTGAGGGAACTGGCTGTCTCCAAATTGTCCCAGGCTAATGACCTTAGTTCTTCCTTCCTCTGCTTAACTATGGTTTTATAAATCTTCCTAGCGTTTTTAATTTGAGCCTACTCATGTGGGTTAGCGTGAAGAGCCAATTTTAGTGTTTTTTAAGCTTTTGAGCAAGCAGCATTAAACCGCCTTTTCTCTGGGAGATTCCTGACCTTGGGCGATTTGGTCAGGTTTTTTGCTATATCTGAACATATCAATTCGAAATCACGGATAATCTCAGCTGGGGGCGAACCATTATGTAAACACCTCATAATTGAACCATAATTGGCTATGACGGTTTTTGCCTCAAATTTAGATGGGTTTACTTGATTCCAGTTGAGTTTTACCCCTTTATTAGAATTAAAATAAATCGGTCAGTTAACAAATTTTCCCTGGCTGAGCTAATATACTAAAAGTCGTTATGAGGAGATTATGATCGCTGGCATTATTTGGCTCCACTTCGAAGTCTTCAACAAGCGGTAAGAACTTCCGTGAGATAAACATAAAATCAATTAAGCTTTTCCTAGCCCCTCCAACATAAGTAGGGCACTGTATTAGGCAATTACAAGCTAACTCATTATGAGGCCCAAATCATTCTCAATAATGATAGAGTTTAGGGCCTCAGCCTGGAGAGTATTGATAAAGTGCGGCAGAGGCAAACCACAAGCATGGTTAGAGCTATGTGGGCAGGACGAACAATTAAAATCACCTATCCAAAGAATGAATAATGGCTGCCATTTCTCAGAGGTTTTTTTAATGTCTGCCTGCAGAGCCTCAATAACCTGACAGCTGTTTTGTTTAAAAAATATTGTAATACCAGTTCAGAATTAATAGCTTGCCCAGTAATATATTAGCGAGCAGGATCAATTGGAACCAAGGAGACATAACAACAGTGGTTTTTTATGGCCTCATATTTAACTGAAATTAACAGAACCAACCCTCCTTTTGCTCTCCCTGCTGGGGAAGGTGTTGCATGGACTGTGTAAGAACAATAACCATTCAGCACAATATCTTCCTTATACCACGTCTTCTCAAGGCAGATAACATCAAAGCCTCTAATATAATTTAGCCATACCTTATCAGTCATTTTGGAATGAATTCCTGCTATGTACCATGAAATACTTTTTAGTGGAGCCTTTATGTGACCCTTGTGTACCAATCCCACAGGTTTGTCGCCCTGAGTTTGTTCAACTACGGTGGGAGACAGGTGCAGCTCCTGGCTGGTAGTAGTGACATTTGGAGTCAGGTTAATGAGTGGTGAATAGTCTAGGGGTTTATTTCGGCTCTCTCTACTAGTATTTAATCTAGAGGAGTGGGATTCGAGTGATTCCACCAAGCCCCTGTTACTGTGTTTGTCTATATAAAACCCTCTCTCTTGAGCATTATAGTGCAAACCCAATCCAATCACTGCAACTGATTGGCTAGAACACCCAGGTAGTCAATCAACTTCAGACAAACAGGAAAGGACATCAAACTGGTTAGGGTGAATGAATGGGGGTGGCTGTATAAAGGGATGTGAATTTGAGTCCGTCCATATGGACTGTTTTCTTGTAGTAAATTCATGATATGGAGGATAAAAAAAGCCCAAAGGGTGGATCTCTATTGAATCACCAGGCAAATCTCAGAAATGTGTTACGGCAAAACGGGCGCACCATGCATTACTAAAATTAAGCACAACAAAATCCCCTTCCCCATGTTTGATCAGATGACCTAGCCAGCTCACTCGCCAGGCCATATTATTTTTTTCAGACCAATTTAACTTCAGCGAAATTCTCTTATAACACCAGTGAGCCGATTTATTAATAAAGCTTTGGCAACTTTCTTGCTGGCCAAGGGCCAGACAGGGGACTCCCTTCAAAATCAAAGTATATGGTGTGCATTCGGGGGTAGGTTCAAAGCATCTTTTGCACCCCTCCCAGTTTTTAGATCGTGCACTGGGCCAATTACATTTGAAATTCCATGTAAAGGTCTACCCTTATCTATCGTGGTCGGTCTTGATTGGTTTGTAACCCAACTTTATGTACTAGAAAAAGTAATTTGTAAATTGGGCCTTTAAATGTACATAAAATAATAAAAGGTTACTGTCTTGACTCATTGCCTTCTACCACAATGTATAAATGACATAAAAGTAAAAACAAGGTGTTTTTTTCATGAGTTCAAAAAGTATACATAAGATTGCTTTTAAGTTATCAGAGGAAAGTGGGACTATACTAGGGAAATATGCAATCTGATAGCATAATATAACGTTACCTAGAGTAACCTTGGCCTTGCAAACGCAGGAAGCAGGTTCATCTGTAAAGTCACTGACTTGACACATACCTCCTTTTTAGACTTTGACTCTCAGGATTTAGTTAGGCCATACTGTCAAGGTTTACTTTTAGCATCAGTTGTGGAATATATAACCCTCTGCCGGTCCTCACATGCATTTTTCACCCAAAAATATTTAGTCAAAGCAGCGCTTGGAGAGGCACACTCAATGTTCCTGTGGGTGTTCCCAGCCAAACAGGAGTCCTGCTCTGCAGAGGCCATAGGGCAGTAGCGGTTGGTGGCGGGAGTGCTGCCGGGCGGTGACGTGGGGCAGGGGAGATGCAGGGTGGGGGTAGTAAATTACGGAATACGGCCAAATAGAGGTAAGTACACATAAAAATAAATAAAATGAATTTCGTTGTGCGCACTACATTGCCATATGCGATGCAGTGCGCGCAACGAAATTCATTTTATTCATTTTTATATTTATTTACCTGTATTTGGCTATTTTCCGTAGTTTACTACCCCCCACCCCGCCCTCCCCTGCCCCACATCACCGTATGGCAGCACACCCACCACCGACTGCTACTGGCATAGGGTTAATGCTAACATTATGAGGAAAGGACTCTGCACTAGGGGCCTGACCATTTACAGTTGAAGATGTGCTTAAAGGGGTCAGGTGGTTTGTCGGGTTGCTAGGGATGACCTCATGCTGTTTAAAATGTAAGTTTCTTGAACAAGAAACGTTATCAAGCTGTTTATTAGTTGCCGTTTTATTGCCTAGTCCCGACAATACTTGTGCAAAATGGTCTTTGATACAGGCTAATCTAGATAGAATGGGTGTCAGGGCCTCATATACAATTCTACTGAATTTGTCAACAGTATTATCCATTTCATTTGTAGCACTGCTTCTCCTTCCACCTAACCAAGGGGCATATTACCAACAACTAGCGATAATTATCGCTATGTTGGCTTAGCGGTAATATTTTTATCGCCGAGCTGCGGCGATTTTTATCGCTTAGGAACCTTGCTATTAGCAAGGTTTATCTCCTAAGCGATAAAAATCGGCCGAAATGCATGAATATCGCTGAAAAGTCAGCGATATTCATGCATTACCGAGCTAATGCTCTTAGCCATGTTATCCACCTACCATTGGATAACATGGCTAAGAACTGCTCTGGGGCAGGTGTTAGCTTTTGGAGATATTCGCGCTTAGCGCGAATATCTCCAAAAGTTGGTAATAGGAGATAGCGATGTTAGCGACTGTTTCCAGTCGCTAACATCTTGGCACGCCCACTTTGCATGTCATTAGTGATAAATTTCACTAACATGCAAAGCGGGGCCCAAGATGGTCGCTATCTCCTACTAGCTGTCGCTAACTGGTGTTAGCGACAGCTAGGTAATAGGGAGATAATTTTATCTCCGCTTTCTTGGCTTTTAAAGCCAAAAAAGCGGAGATAAACTCCCTTGATAATATGCCCCCAATTCCTAGATGTGTTTCTGACTAGGTGACTTTGTTTGGTTCCCTCGGTGAATGTCCTTTTATTTTACTATCACCCCGCCAGATTTGTTCTTTGCCATTTCCCTCCGGGAACAGATAGCAGCACAGTAGCTTTCATCGCTGGACACATTGTAGAATCAGCTCCTTCATTGGGGGTGTGTGTAAAATCCTGACTTGAAATGCTTACAGTAGGGGATAAGGGAGGTAGCGGTCGCTGTACAGAAACAGATTCTGGTATAGTTACTTGAGGATCGATTGGGCAGGGAGCAAATGAAAGTCTTTGCTCCATTATTTCTATTTCCTTTGTTATCACCCCTACTGCCTTTTGAAGGTAGCCATCCAAAATTGTGTCTACAGTCTTTGATGTGGGGGTGGGTTTTCGTTTTCCTATGGTACAAATTGTCTTAACAGTAAAAAATAATAAAAAGGTAAAATCAAAAATAGAAGTGTTTTACCTTCACACAGTTTTGTAGAACTGGATCATGATGAAATAAAAAAAAACAATATAACCAAGAGAGTTGACCTAGCCCAGCCTTAACCTGCTGCGGACGGGTGCAGAAGGGCTCTCCTGCACGTGTCCCGCGCTGTGGGAGCCAGAGACCACCTTTATGCGCCACCCCGGAGCAAAGGAAATGACGGTGGTGCTTCATGGCGCGTTGATGCATGGGGAATGGAGTTCCCGGTTATCAGGAGCAGGAGAGTGGCAGGCAGTGGCAGAATCAACAGTTGCGGGCTCTGTCATTATATAGGAATTATAGACCTATTTCCCTCATAAATACTGATTGTAAGATTTTTGAGAAAGTACTCACTTTGCACATCACTTAAGTCAGTCCAGATATAATCGGTATAGAGTAGTCAGGTTTTTTTAAGGGGAACATACCGCTCTAGTATCTCAAGAAATATTTTGGACATTCTTCACTTGACTTCCAAATAAATCCACCTTCCCTATTGCCCCCATTACACTGGGTGCAGAAAAAGCCTTTAACCGTGTTTTCTAGAATTTCATGTTTGGAGCTTTAAAATGGCACGTTTTAGCTCACATATCCTTAAATATAGTTGCAAATTATGCTTTGTACCCTCTATCTCTATGTTTTTTTAATGGTAAGTATTCACATTACTTTTATTTGGATAGCACACGCCAGGAATGCCCACTTTCCCCTCTTCTATTTAGTTTCTAGAACATTTTGGGAAACAATGTGCAGATCCCCTTCCTTTTTTGCTCATGAACACAATGACATTGTGTTTCAATTTATTGGCTACAGAGACAATATTTGTTTTTTTGTCTCAGAGCCTCAACATACCATTCCTAAATCTTTTCATTTAGTGAATGATTATTCTGTTGTTTTGGGATGCAAACTGAAAATAGACAAACCAAAAGTTCTGCCGCTTAATACATTTTGCTTTCATGACATGTTCAAAGCTACAGGTTTTACATGGAATTCTAAAAGTATCAAATGCTTAGGCATTTTATATTTCAGTTCTATCAAAGATACTAATATGATTAATTTCAATGCAGTTAAATCAAAAATATTAACTCTGTCTAACTGATGCTTTCCCCTATTTTTGTTATGGTGGGGGAGGCTAGCCACCATTAAAATTATGTTGCTACCAATCATTAATTTATATTTATCTATACTTCCTGTTACACTCCCACATACATTTTTCAAATCTCTTTGTAGTTTACTAATACAGTTTTTATGGAATAAGTGGACCTTAAGCATATCTTTAGCAGAATTACAACACAAAGACAATGGAGGGATTTGTTTTTCAAACCTTAAGAAGTATCACTCTGCCTTTACACTTAAACAGATTTAGACTTCCCTCTCAAATGACCCCGTTTTATGCCTACTATTTGGCACCAAATGGAACACTCTCTATTTACACATTTCTCTCTTTGAGGCATGGTTTACATTTTACAACCTCCTAAGTTGTATCACTCCTCAATACTCACTCACTCCGTTTCTTTTGCCAAATCCCTACTCACTTGCTACAGCTCCTAATAAGACAATCATGAGTATACCCCTAGCTGGTACAATAAAAAAATCTAATTAAATAATAGAGTCCATTCTTCGAAAGACACTGGGGCATATTCTCAAGAACGTGTGATAACCATTGCAAAAGTAACTTAACGCAATGTCCAACATTGCAGTCTATTGCAGGAAAATTACGCTGTGATAACGAAGCATTAACAACACAGCGGCACCATGCGATTTACTCCAGATAGCACGTCAACTGACCACATCAGAATCAACGCCACGCCGTAAAAATGCAAAACACGAATGCAAAAAAAGCTGCGGTGAGGCAAAACACAATACAAAAATCTGTGCAAACCAGCTACAGGCCTGCAATTCACACACGTCAGGCGGGAAAAATCACCATCTAAGTAGAAAAAAAATGACAAACAAATGCCAAACAACAGCAAAGCACAATGGATGTTACTGGAGCAAGTATGGAGAAGAACCAGAACCCCACAAGCCCCTGGAGGATCTGCCTGGGACCTCGGGGTCAGGGAAGGCGAGTAAGAAGAAGTGCTTCAGTCCGCAGGAAAACAGGATCCTGATAACGGAGGTGGCTGAACACCATCAACAACTGTTCGTCACCTCCACTGTGCAATTGGCAACCAAAAATGGACTATGGCAGTCGATCGTGGACAAGGTGAATGCAATGGGAGTGCTGAAGAGGACAATGGAAGACGTAAAGAGGCGCTGAAATGACGTCAAGCGCAAAACCAAGCTGAAACTCGCAAACAACCGGAAGACAGCAATGCAGACTGGAGGTTGGAGTCCTCTGCCATAGGAGGAGCTGGACGATATGGAGGAAATGGTGTTCACAATCATCAGTGGGGAAACGGTGGCTGGAGTCAGGGGACCGGACACTGCTCAACATGACCGGACACAACAGCAGCAGAGTGAGTAACGACCGGGCAATGGGGGGACGATGGGTACAATGGCACACATGCACAATTGAGCTGAGCACATCTGCGGACAAACCATGCCCCAGCCCCCAACTCCCACCAAGAGACCAATGTACCCAAGTATGCAACAACTCAGCTCTGAATAAGCAGAGAAGTCAAAGGCACATCGCATGAAAGGGATAAGGGGCAGCAAAATCCGGGCAGCAGGGGCACTCCCCTAAAATGCAGCACACACACATCCCATGCAGAGCACATCAACACTGACAACAATGTGGTACAAACCGCAACACGTCCACAACAGAACACAGGACACAACTGGTGCCGACTGTATGAAGAAACTGGACAATCACAAGTGGCATTGCAAGAAAATGTGAGTTGATAATGTACAAGTACAAACACACACACGTCTGTTGTCGAAATGTCCACTGTCCCCCATCAAATAGGCAGCTCCTCCCAAGCAGTCACAATGTACACAGTCATGCAGACTGTATGTAGACATGTACAATGCGACAACATACATGTGAACACATTATTAAACTGCATCTCCCCTTCACATTGCAGAGGGACAATCAACACCTCCTGCAGAGCAGCCCGACCCTCTCTGCTCTGTTGACGAAGAGGACCACCACAGTTTCAACCCCGACGCCCTCCAAGAGTTCATTGACAGCCTCCGCACCTCACCTCCAAGAGCAGGGCAGCCCAGCTGCAATGAGGACACCCCACCCCCTGCACAGAAAACACAGAAGGCAGTACCCACCACCACGGCTGCCTTCCAGTACCCTCATGAAGAACACATGGCCTTCCAACGCTGTGTTGGGGTGTCAGGAGCAGCTGGCTGAACAGGTGCGGGTAGGCTTCGACTGTATGGCAGACAAACTAGAAGCCATACGTGGGTGTCTAAGTCCCATCAGGGACCACTCACAGTCCCTAACGGACACCCACAGTCTGCTCCATGCTCTCCAAAGGACCATGGCTGACATCGCTGGAGCCCTGACTCAGAGACTAGGACAACTGTCCAGTCAGAGTGGCTCTAGCGATGTCACACAGGAGTTGGGAAACATGCGGAGGTTAATGGAGACCATGGAGCGGGCCAATGCGGAAAGAGCGGCTGCCACGGCTGCACACCACAAGTGGTAGCTGGGTTCCTCAATTACCTCAAGACCATCCTCATTGAATTGCTGCCACAAGGTCTGGCGCTGATGCATGCTGCTGCTACCACTACATTCACATCTCTGCCCCCTGAAGTGTCAGTGCCACACAGTGCGGCAGACATTCCACCTCCAGCCCCTGAGGTGTCACTGCCACACAGTGCTGGAGAAAGGCCAGCACCACCCAACATGAGGCACATGGAACAGCAGAGGATGAAGATGCAGATGAAACCTCCTTCGTGGTATGAAGGACGCGGTAGCATGCATCTCCGCTATATGGCTGGTTTCAGCTTGGTTGTGCCCTCTGCATCATCACCTTCCACTGTCCTCTGATGCACTCAGCGACACTCACCTTGGACCTCGCAATGGACTGCCATACTCTGTGTGATTGCCAATGACACAGCAATCAGACTGCGGACTGAACTCTTCCTCATCCTTTGGACATGTCATTCCCTGAAGGATTCTGGCAGGCCCTCCACAGGCCAACATCGTCATGTGGGGTTTGCTTGGCCCTTTACTGTTTCAGATGCAACACTCCACTGAATGTGCATTAAACATTCCGAATCCCACAGATGTGATGTGTCTATGGTCTATCAAGTGTGCTAGCATGGATGAATGTAGGGTCGGTGAATTCCTCTCACGTCCATGTGGCTCATGTCATCGCACTTGGGTCACAGGGTGACATATTGCCGAATGTTGTCCAAGTGACGCCGATGCAGCGGCCCACGCATTTGTTACTTCCTTGTCCAGCCCTGTACGGAACAAAGCACAGAGCCCCAGGGTCATCATTCAAACCCTTACACTGGACTGCCATACGCCAGGCCAGCCCACTACGCTTACGCACATGGGGCAGGACGGCAACGCTACATGTGCCTGAACTTCCCTGTAGTGATCTGCTATCCACAGGTCTAGTTGTCAGCAGGCCACAGCCACTCCCTCACGGCTGGTTTACACCCACACCACACCCTTTCAGCACACACGACACAGGACATGTGACCATGCCATTTCCAACCTCTATTGGGGTGTATCCGTGTGGTGTGCATGTAGGCATAGATGCACAGGGGCGTGCAACATCACAATCCGCGGGCCCGGAGGTGCCATTATGGCATCCGCACCACGATACAAAATCATAGAGGGTCCATGACTTGTGGGGCACAGAATTGGCGGCACCGGATGCACTATGGCCAGCACAGGCACACCACCACAAGAAAGTGACTTTCGGTGCACTGAGGTAGGAGCATCTTGAGTAATGAACGGGTGTGCAGCCTGCGATAATGCCCCGTTCCAGCGGACCGGACTGCTCATGTTTTGTGTGCCCTGCTGGACCGCAGTGTAGGCCTGAACCAGCAGACAGCGGGGGCCTACCATCATGTAGCGTGGCCTCGCTGGTTACAGAGTTAGTGGCACCTCAAAGGCTGAGCGAATGTGCAGCCTACGATGATGCCCTGTGGACTGGTATGTTCTCTGCCATGGCAAAATCAAAACACATAAGATGATGGACGAAATGTTGCACATTGGCCAAACATTCACCCCCAGTCTCAGATCTGGGTTTAATCCATCGTTATTTTGCTCACCACGCCACCCCAGTTCAGACATGGCCATACGCAAATCCGTCTTGACCCTGTGTCTCATGAGAACAGTCCAGCCCGAACAGCCAAGCCATGTCTTCCCTGGACCGGAATAAAGTATCCTAGGACCGGTTTCCGGCTATCAGCTGTCATCAGCCAGGATAGCTTGACCCCAGTGGCGTAGTGAGCACGGGACCCACGTCTAGGCATACCCTTCCCACATAGGGTGAACAGCAAAACACACAAGATGATGGACGGAATGTTGCACATTGGCAAAGCATTCAACCCCAGTCACAGATCTGGGTTTAATCCATTGTTATTTTGCTCACCACGCCACCCCAGTTCAGACATGGCCATATGCAAATCAGTCTTGAACCTGTGCCTCATGGGAACAGTCCAGCCCGAACTGCCAAGCCATGTCTTCCCTGGACCGGAATCAAGCATCCTAGGACCGGTTTCTGGCTATCAGCCGTCATCAGCCAGGATTGCTTGACTCCAGTGGCGTAGTGAGCATGGGACCTACATCTGGGCATACCCTTCCCACACAGGGCGAACAGCAAAACACACAAGATGATGGACGGAATGTTGCACATTGGCAAAACATTCTTTTTGCAAAATCAAGACGCAGCACCAAAAGTGAGACCTTGTGGCCTGTGGAGCGGGGCTGCATGATGTGGAGGGTGCCATGTCTGCGGGCCCCGGGCTTGGGGCTTGCAACGGCATGTGGTGGGCCCTCTTTTCTACACACTGGTGGCAGAAGGTGAGCAGTGAGGCCTAGGTGCGCAGGGGCGGGCATGCACCACTGGGCGGCGGGAGGGGCTGGGGTGCAGCTGCCTGGGTGCGCAGGGGTGGGCATGCACCGCTGAGCAGTGGAAGAGGCTGGGGTGAAGCTGCCTGGGTGCACAGGGGCGTACAGGCGATGATTTTGAGTGCAATTGTATGTACTTTGCCATTCTTGTATCTGGACTCTGTTTCAGATGACGGATCAGTTTCAGATGTGGGACCTGGTGAACTGCACTACATGCCGGCATGTGGTTGGAGACACACCAGTGGCAGAAGGAGAGCAGTGTGGCCAGGAAGCGCAGTGTTGCCACTCTCTCTCACTGTCTATCTCTTCTGTTATCTGTCTCTCTCTCCCCATCTCTGTCCGTCTGTCTCTCTCTCCCCCACTCTGTCCGTCTATCTCTCTCTCTCCCCCTCTATCTGTCCATCTATCTCACTGTCCCTCTCTTTCTCTCTTTCTAATTCGCTCTGACTCTGTCTATTGATGTAAGCAGGACACACCTTATCAGGATTTTGGTCTTGCAGGCTGTGATATATGGATTGTCCCGAGGGGAGCTGCCATGTGTCTTCATTTCTGTTCTGAGTTTCTTTGAATACATTTTCATTTGTTGATTCAAAGGAGAATGTGTGATGCACATTTTTGTGACGACACATGCATGTCACCAGATGTGATTGTGCAACATCAGGTGGATTATTTGGTACATGGTTCGTGTAGTTGATGTGGCATGTCTTTGGCCGGGGGGGGGGGGTGCTGGGGTGGGGGTGGTCTTAGGGGTGGAGGTGGTGGGTGTTGTGGCCCTCTTAGTAGTTTGGCCTGCTTGATCAGTGGCTCCATGGCATCTGTTGCCCTTCAGGTGTGGCTTTGGCCTTGGCTCCCTTTTGTGGTGCAGGCTGTGGTCCGACTTTACACCAGGTCGGATTAGGTGTTAGTTTCCTGCTGCTAATGCGCCTTATGGCATGTTCCATGGTTGTATCGCAGATCTGGCTGGTCGTTGAGAATGTTGCGGAGTGGTGTTGTTGCGGGTTTTGGCATGGGAATGCATACTCTCCATCTCATTAGCGATAGTTGCGGGGTTCATCTGTGGCGAAGTTTTTCGCAGCTGCAAAATGTTGCTATGGGCTGTTGGTACCAGCTTGTGAATGGGGTGATACATTTATCGCGACTTTGGCTGCGATAAAGTGCCGTTTACTCAGCGATAGCTCCTTGAGAATATGCCCCTGAATGTGTAAAGGCATTATAACTATAGGTCAACTATTTTCGGATAGGGCCCCTCTTGAATTTCATGATATTCAACGCAAATTCTGAATTTCCTTCCATTATGCTTCCCGATATGAACACCTAAGGGTAATTATCCTACAACTTCTTTCTTCATCCCTACTGTTAACTTCCAACACTCAAACTTAATTTTATATCCTTGATTTCTTCTTGAAAGGAAGTGCATCCTTTATTTGTAAGACTGTAAACAAATCCCTCGCGAACAGACAAAAGTCTGATGTTGAATTACATTGGGAAAACAATCTTCAACAAGTGTTCTTTTCTCATATCTGTAACATAATTTGGTCTAAAATCGACCTTATTTCTCATTCAGCTAGAACAACACAAACATTAGACTTTTTTTTACAACAGACTATTTCTTACCCCTATGTTGCTCCATCAATTTAAACTGTCCAATGACAAGTGTTGGTCCTGTCTTATGGACGGTAGTGAATTTCTACATATGTTTTTTAATGTCCCCATGTAAGTGCATTTTGGTTACAAGTTTTTTTCTATTGATATCACCTTTGCTACACTACACATTTTTTTCGGAGACTCATCTTCTATATGGCATTCTCAAATTATGGATGGAAAATTAGCTGAATTACTTACTGCTATTGCTTTAGAAATCATTACGTCTAATTGGTATAATACCACCAAAATGTTTTTTTTTTATGGTGGAACATGCTGTGTCATGATCTTAGAATGGATAGAGCTAATGCCACTAGTACTCACTTAGTGATAAAACAAGACTTGCTATGGTTGCCACTCACATCCATCTTATCCAGACAAGCTGTCACCTTTAAGTTACCAATGCTACCTTCAACTCCCTGTAACTTTTTACAGGATTATTAGGCTGCTTATGTATTACAATGACATTGTTTATGTTTACATCTCTATAATTATACTATGATGTTTGCCCCTTTTCTCTTTTGCACCCTTCTTTTTCTCTTCTTTTTTGTTTTTTGCCCGTGTCTGTCTGTGTTATTTTTCTGTCTTTCTGTGCTTGATTTTCCTCCAGCCTCTTCACTCTATCTATATTGTGCCTGTGCTGTTTTTCTGTCTTCCTGTGCCCGTCTTCTGTCTTCTTTCCAGCCTCCTCACTGTATCTCTATTGTGCCTGTGCTGTTTTTCTGTCTTTCTGTGCCTGTTTTCTATCTTCTTTCTAGCCTCCTCACTCTATCTCTATTGTACCTAACTTTATTGTGCCAGTAATTGTACCGGTGACCTCTGTACTATTTAGCCATTTTCCGTCTCCGTGGCCCTCTGTGCCCTTCCTGCCGCTGCTGCCTCCATGGCCGCTCCCCCCTGCTGGCTCCTGCTACACGCCTCCCAGCTGCACCTCCCTCCCCTACCTAATGGCGGCCACTGTACCCCAAGGGCAAGCCCGTCTGGGTCGGTCCGTGACCTATCCATGGCCAGCACCAGGAACCCTGGATCTACGACCTGCCACTGCTACAACTCCACTGCCCTCCTCATACTCAAACCCGGAAGGAACAACAGCTACCAACGAGCGACGCCGAACACCACCCTCAGCCAGTTCTCCTGCCGACACTGCTGACAATCCTCCACCATTGACACCCCCACATGACTTCTGAACCCACGCTGGATGCCCGTACCACCGCAGCCCTGACATGCATCCTCCTGAATGTGCGTTCCTTACATAGACATGCTGTAGAGATCTGGGACCTGCTCGACACCCTCTCACCAGAAGTGGCCTTCTTCATGGAAACATGGTCCAACGCCAGCTCCACCCCTGACATCGCCACCGCCATCCCCGACGAATACAAGATCCAGAGATAGGATCGCCACCACCGCCTAAGAGGAGGCCTCGCCATCGCACACAAGAGCTCCCTCTGACTCTCTAGCACAAGTGCGCCCCTCTCCAACACAGAGCACCTCCACTTCCAGATCCATAACCGTGCTGTGCGGGACCCTCGCCTACAGACCCCCTGGGCCTTGCGCCTCTTCCACCACCACCATTGCTGACCTTGTCGCACCCCACGCCATCGCCTCCACAGACTACATCCTCATCGGAGACCTGCACTTCCACCTTGACAACTGCAGCGTCCCTGACTCCACCACCCTCCTGGACAACCTCAGACTAAAGCAGGTCATCACCACCCCCTCCCACAAAGTGAAGCAACCCCATCATCAACCCCATCTTTGCAGGAGGGGCAACCATCCACTTCAGCCACACCACGCAGTCCCTCTAGACAGACCACCACTGTGTACACTTCACCTTCAACACCACCACCGCACCCAAGCCCGCCGGGGCCCACCATGACGGAACTGGAGAAGGGTCACAGAGGAACACCTCAACACCACCCTCTTCCACGACACCCCCCCACCATGACTGACACCAACTCTGCAGACAAAGAACTACACCGCTGGATTACCAGCTGCGCAGATAAGCTCACACCCCTCCGCCACCCCGTCAGGCAACACCCCCTAAAGGTCTTCTCGTTCACCACCGACCTCCAAGAAGCCAGGCGCTCTTGCAGATGCCTCAAGAAACTCCGGAGGAACAGGAAAACCACCTCAGACCAGAACACCTACAGGAACGCCATAACTGAATACCACCAGTGAATAAGAGCCACCAAGAGGACCTTTATCCAGACAAAATCTACACCGACGCCAGTAACGATAAAGAACTCTTCAATGTCCTACAGCAGCCTAGGATGTCACACCATCCCAGGACCTCTGCAACAAGCTCAGGTCCTACTTCCATCTGAAAATCAAGGCCCTCTATGAAAACCTCAGCAAACAGACTCCAGACACCATCCTCCTCTCTACCACCGACAACCAGCACACCATCACAGCCTGGAAACCGGCTACCACAGAAGACACCGCCACGACCATGACGAACACCCACTCAGGAGCCCTCATGGTCCTCTGTCCACCTCACATCTATCAAAGAGTCGCCGCCACCATAGCACCCGAACTATGCCTGACCATTAACACCTCCTTTGCATCCAGCATCTTCTACGATGAGAGAGGTAAAGCCCCTCCCACTCTTTCCTTCCCTTTGCAGCCAAAGTCACCAATAGATTCATCAACGCCCAGCTGACCACCTTCATTGAAGAGAAGACCATCCTCGACTCCTCCCAATCTGGATTCTGCAGCAACCACAGCACCAAGACCGCCTTCATCGCCACCACCGATGACATCCGCATGCTACTTGACAAGGGCCACACAGCAGCCCTCATCCCACTAGACTTTCCACAACCTCCGATACCATCTCCCACCGCTCTCTCGCTGCTAGACTCCACGACGCTGGCATACGGGGAACCGCCCTCGACTGGATCTGCTCCTTTCCCACCAGCAGAACCCAAAGGATCAGACTCCCACCCTTCCTCTCCAAACCCACAAAGATCAACTGTGGTGGTAACCCAAGGATCCTCACTCAGCCACACGCTCTTCAACATCTACATGGACCCCCTCACCGCCATCATCAGACAGTATGGGCTCAGCATAGTATCCTACGCCGATGACACCCTGCTCATCCTCTCCCTCATGAAGTACCCTGAAGACACCAGACTCATCTTGCAGGAAGGAATGAAAGACTTTGCAGCCTGGACGAACAGCAGCTGCCTTAAGCTCAACTCGGAGAATACAGAGGTCCTCGTCCTTTGGCCCTCCTCCACCGCCTGGGACAACACCTTGTGGCCCTCGGCCCTTGGAAACCCACCCACTCCAACAGACCACGCCTGAAATAGCAGCATGATTCTAGACTCCTCCCTCGCCATGACCCGCCAGATCAACATCATCGCCTCCATCTGCTTCAACTCCCTCCGCATCCTCTGCAAGACCTTCAAGTGGATCACCCCAAATACAGAACGACCGTCACCCACGCACTCATAGCCAGCAGACTGGACTACAGTAACACTCTCTACACAGGAATCAACAAAACCCTGCTACACAAGCTCCCAACCATCCAGAACACCACAGCCAGACTTGTCCTCAGAACCCCACAACATGAGCACATGACCCCACAGCTATGAGACCTTCACTGGCTCCCCATCAAGACGAGAGTAACCTTCACGCTACTCACCTACGCCTTCAAATCCCTCCACAACATCGGACCCAAATACCTCACCAAAACAGACCTCCACCGACCTCGCCCTGGCAGAGACCCCACATATACGCAGAACCAGAGCAGGTGGAAGAATCTTCTCCTATGTAGCAGCAAAGACCTGAAACGAACTACCAGTCAAAATCAGATGCTCCCCCACTCCCTTCCTTCAGGAAGCGCCTCAATACCTGGCTCTTCGACTGATCCGGAGTTGCACCCCCCCTCCCAGTGCATTGAGACCCTCACGGGTGAGAAGCACGCTCTAAAAAACCCTGATTGATTGATTGATAAGTGCTGTTACATGCTCATTTCAACTTGTAATATTTTATACTATTTTTCTTTGATAAAGATGGCTAAACTTATGAAAAAGCAGCACTCTATCCTTGGAAAAACATATGCCTTAATTTATATAAAAATACTTAGTCATTTTATGAAGTATGATGCATTAAACTCTATTTCTTAATTTAAGTATCACAGATACAGTGTGGCTTAATCTAAAACTTCAGACCAGCCTACTATATTCTACTGGGGTACAACTACACATCTTTCCATAAGAAGTCTTCCAATAAGTGGAGCTAAGTGTTCAGTTAATCGGGTCACACAGACTGATACGTTACTTAGGGCTAAATTCATATGTTATGGTACGTATACTCCTTTGAAAGGGCACCGGAGCCAACATGCAGGTCCACCCACCCGATTATAATGCAGGCTGACCTTTCGTTTGGCTACGGTGGTAACTACTCTTTAGCCAACATAGCCAAACCTCTCCGATGGTCTGACGGAATAAAAGTAGTGGGAAAATTACTACATGTCAGCTCGTCTAATCAGGGTGGGTGGACATACAGTCATTTTATTACTTTCAGTTGCTGTCAAGCAATTCCTGGCAATAAGGCTCAGTAAAAAGCAAATAATGTTCTCCTCACCAAGGGAACTGACTCCCATGGTGAGGGGAACATTAATTTTTTTTATTTTCAAAAAGGAAAATCCTGTTTGAGAATTACTTTTTGGAAAAAAATAAATACTGTTTGCTGCAAGTTGTGGCATACTGATGCAGTCCTGCACCGAACAGCAGATTGCATTGACAGGAACCGCCATGATAGCGGTTCCTGACAATACTTTACAAATTAAACCTAGCATGGCAGACATTTATAAATTTGGCGGTCAAGACCGGGAGGTATTTACTCCATCGCGGAACAGTGAGGTCCTTGCTTTGCAGTAGGGGACGAATATATCAAAGAAATAATCACTGCAGTACTGCAGATACCATTTAATTTGAGCCCCGGTCACCGATGTTACAGCCTGTGAGTTCAGGAAAAGCAAAGATCATTCTTTTCTCTAGAAGATTTTGCAGGAATGGCACAATAGCATGGCTATAGTCATTGCAGCTCGAGAACAAACCTGTGAGCTGCAGCAAGCTCAAATTAACTTTTCTTCTCCATTCAAAGAAAGTCAATTCAAACCCAGACCATTGTACCCGGCTTTATATTCAGTTCACAAGACTTGCGTTATCCCTTGCTGTGGAAAATGTCCCCAAGATGCACTCATTTTAAAAAACTTCAATGACATTTCAGATATTTGGGTTCAATTTCAATCATGTTTATTCACACGTATTTTTTCTTTCTTCAATACTTTTTCATTCTATCATGAAATCCAAAAGTTTCTGCCCAATCATTTCGGGCATTTGCCTTTCTTCAGGGGACTTAATATTCTGCAATTGTAAAATAACAATCGTACAAAGGGTGTCCTGGTACCATCTAATTACACAGTTCAAACATCATGACAACATAAGGTGCAATATTATTCTGTATTTCTGTTGTGATACCCCTCACTTTTTCTCCAGTAACAAGTGTTTAGTGAAAAGATACGAAAAAGAGTGCAAAAAACGGGTGCTAGTGAAGCTTCCCCACGTATTCAAGTATCAAGTGATGGACCATGTAAATTATATGGCAAAGTGAGTGGAAAAATATTTCAGTGAAAAAACGAGTCCGACTGTGGATAACCGGTGACAAATATAGTTTACCTGTATTCTACCAGGAGTGCGACAGCCCTAAAACCCTTTGAAAATGTATATTCAGTTCCACTGGAATGGGATTTCATGGAGAGCTGCACTGGTCGACAGGGTAGGAAGGAGACAGCAGCCACCATTTAACACTATGGAGCCCCCACTACTTTAAGAGCTATATACATCCAGATGGAATGCAGCCAAGGCATACCCTCTACTCATGTACCAAAAATGGTCATGCCCTCAACCAACAATCAGGGGAAGTGAGAGGGCCCAGTCAAAACATACTGCGCGGATATACCAGGGAGATCAAGTATTCATCTTCCCATTGGTTGCAGGACTAAAACTTAATACTATATTCAGCATTAGCAAGTGTTAGTGATGTCATGGCCTGCTATTCCTTTGACAGTACTCCATTAAACATGGACAGTAGCCAAACATATTAAAAAATTCAACTTTGGTATAACCCTTTCATTTAATAGTTTAGTATTCTATAGGAGACTAACATGTCTGTTCATGGGGAGCACTTGTCAAGAGTCTTATGAAAACTGAACAAGGTAAAATATCAGGTTAGCCAGTATAGGAAACTAACAAGCAGAACACCACATAGAAAATGTATTAGAGACTTTCCATACTAAAAAACAATTGTATGATATTATGTAACATTAAGGCATAGAAAAGCAAGGTAAACCAACATAGCAGGACATTACATAACATAAACTATCATAATGCATTCCAAGTCCTGGAGACAATTTGTATACTTCTATTGATGAACATCTAATTTTAGTTCCAGTGGATAAATCTATACCCACATAATGCCCCTTACCGAATACCGAGAATGTCACTTATTTGCCCTACACTTGGGCCATAATTAAGCACTCATCTCTCCTTTTAATTTTCCCTAATCCGCCCATTTTCTTTATAAATCCCAATCTACATAATTGCTCGTATTTCTGTGTCCTTGTTCAATGTACAACTAGAGCATTGTATTCCATTTCTAAAAGTAGAGCTTACATCAGTTACTGTTTTGGAAAACTGAGGTGGCAAGGCTTCAGGGCTGTGCATGCACCAGTCCTCAATTTGACAGAAACTACTAAAAATGCAGGATGCACAGGAGTACAAACACGAAGCACCTGGAAATCACCTGTGCACAGCTGCACTAGCTAAGAGGATATGTGAGTGTAATGCTTGAGATAACAAAATTGCAAAGTAGAGCATTGAACACAAGAATAAGACAAATTAGACAGTGGTTTTCGGCCCAGGAGTAGCAGAGTGAAACTTTGAATGATTTCTAAATTATACAATTTCGAATTGTTTTTCTTATCATAAATATTACAGCCATTGGTGTATCTCATTCTCATGCACATTTTTCATTAGGAAAAGGACAATGAATCATTCAGTCTGGGGCCTTAGAATGCACATAAACCACATTCAAAGGATCACTTGCACACTTTTTGCAAAAGTACAAAAACTCTTACATTCAGAATTTCAAAACGTAAAGTCTGGTTTTTCTGCAACAACTATTATACCTGTAGAAATTTGGCCTTTAAAACGAAAGCCACTAATTTGAACTATGTATTATATTTTTCTAAGTTTGAGTTGATTGAAACCACGAGAACAGAAAAATTAAGACACAATCAAAATGATACAACTGTATAGATTATACAATAAAAATATAAAATGATAAAGAAGTTGCAAAGCGTCAAAGAGAACAAAGGAAAATTACAATTGAACTGTGCATAAAGACATAACATCGTAAGCATAATAATACTAAACAAATAATTGATAGTTAGCTAATGAAAAATGGTAAAAGGCATTGGGAGTATCATGGTGGTTTTTGAACCTCATCTGAACTAGTTTGAGAGGTATTTGTCGAAGGAGCAACTAAAGATAGATAATTGGCCAAGGGGAGCCAAAGGAGGTCTTGTTTGATTGCCAGGGAAATGGGAGAGACATAGTTTGTGTCAAGGCGGTGATGAAAACAAACCGCATTCCATCAAGAGCGAAAGGTGACCTTCTACAAGTTCTGTCAGCCGCTAAATCTAAAAAGCAAATCATGTGGGAAGGACATCGCTTATTCCTATTGCAGGATGTGACTAAAGCAACAGCTGATCACCGGAAAAAGTTTTTGATATGCGTCCACCACTACGTGCTCTGAGAATGCTAGATTTGGATTGCTTCATCCCTGCCTCTTCAAAGTTACTTATAAGGACAAGACTACGACATTTGAGGATCCAGGGGCTTTACAAGAGTTCCTTCGCCATCATGGACCTGATGTCATGGACACCTCAAGAATTGTTTAATTTGTTATCTATGTCTTTCGTTTTGTAGCTGTTTCTCATCATGTGTCTCATCTTGCTTCTTCCGTTAGGTGTTCCTTTATACTTTTCCTATATAACCTTATTAATCTTTTTCTCTTCCTCTACAGGTATTGCTCTCTTGAAACTCACTCCGATGTGCCCCGTTTGTTCATGTGACGTTCTGATGTAATTCAACGGATGTCCGGTGATGTCTGCTCTCGCTGTTGTCGTCGTCGTCTTCTGGCTTCGTCACCCCCTCTTGTTGTAGGTGTGTTTTTCAGTCATCTGTACTGTCTTCTTTTTCTCTATCTTCTACTCTTCTCTTTTGATCTCTTTGTTCTTTTCCTCTTTTTGCTTTTCTTTGCCCTTTTATTCTCTTCTCTTACACACTACTCTCCTTTCGCTTTTTCTCTTCTTTTTGCTTTTCTTGGCTTCCTCTTTGTCTTTTCGCTTCTGATCTATGCTCAGCTTTGCATTTTCTTTCTCTTTATATTCCTGCTCTTACTTTTTTATATCTTCTTTTTTCTCAACAACTTTTCTTTTTTGATCTAGTAAGTGTAATATCTGCTCATATTCCTTCTCTGTTTTACTTTCCGGGTTGTCACTTGGAACGTTGAGGGTTTAAATAACCCAATTAAAAGGCAACGGGTGTTATCCCATTTAGCCAGGCTTAAAGCTGTTGTTGCCCTTTTCTAGGAATCCCATCTTTCAGAGACTGAAGCCTTGAAACTCAAACCTTATTGGGTGGGACATGTGTTCAATTCCCCTGCTGCGGGTAAGAAAAATGGAGTTGTGATTTTATGCCATAAAAAGTTGAACGCTTCTACTGTTTCTCAGGAATGCGATATTGATGGTCGTTGGGTGCTTGTTAAACTACTTACAGATAAGATTCCTATTGTTGTTTTTAATGTTTATGCTCCTATTGGTGTTGATAAATCTTTTTGGCCTGCTATTTCGGGAAAATTGGTTACACTTAATGATGATTATTATTTTTGGTGGTGACTGTAACCAAATTCTTGACCCTATCTTAGACAGAAATTCCAAAGTTAAATTTTCCACTTCTACAATGCATTCTCAATTTACTGCCTCTATTCATCATAATGCTATAGTAGATATTTGGAGATTATGTCACCCGATCTTAGAGAATATAGTTTTTACTCTCCTTCCCACCACTCACAATCTCGTATTGATTATCTTTTTCTAAGTTTTTTACTATCTTTTTGAATTTTACAGTCATTTTGCTTCCCTTCTTTTACCAAAATTATTACTCTTATTTCAATCCTTTTTTGACTCAGGCTCCTCCCGTGGTATGTTTCAAGAAGCTTTGATTTGTTTAATCCCCAAAGATGATAAAGATCATTTTCTTTGCAAGAACTATTACCCTATTTCTTTGGTAAATACTGATTATGAAAATTTTGAATACATTTTGGCTGTTAGGATAGGTCCACTTTTCCCTAATTTAATTTGTCCTGAGCAATCAGGTTTTGTTAAAGGACGACTTTCTTCTGACAGTTTACGCGTCATTTTCAATATTTTAAGTAAGGCCCCTTCGCTTACCCACCCTTTGGCCGCTATCTCCCTAGATGCTGAGAAAGCATTCGATAGGATAGATTGGTATTTTATGTTGCAGGCTCTCAAGTGGGCAGGCTACACACCTAAATTTATTTCTCGTATCTCCTTACTCTATTCTGGCCCTCAAGCGTCAATTTTTGCGAATGGTATGGTTTCGGATTATTTTGCATTGCAAAGAGGTGTTAGACAAGGTTGTCCATTGTCGACTTTATTATTCGTGTTAGCTTTAGAACCCTTTCTCACTAAAATTCGACAAGATGATAATATCTCTGCTTTTCATTTCGGTTCCCAACAAATCAAACTTTCGGTTTACGCTGATGACATTCTTTTATACTGTTCTGATCCTCAATCTTCTCTTCCTTTCTACTTGCAACAGGTCTCTTCCTTTGCCAAAGTGTCTGGGTATCGTCTTACCGTCGATAAATTTGAAATTCTGCCTTTAAACCCTCTTTGTCAAAAACATCTTTTTGAAAACTCTCGTTTCTCTTGGCAACCATCAAGGATCAAATACTTGGGAATGCGGTTTGCTCCTCTCTTGTCCGATATTCTTAAAATAAACTTTGAACGTATAACCAAAAAATTGGAATGCAGCCATTACCCAATGGAACTCTCTCTTTCTCTCTTGGTGGAGCCGTCTCGACTCAATTAAAATGATGCTATCACCACTTATATTATATGCTATCTATATGATTCCTATTCATATTCATGATCATTATTTTAAGAGAATCGATTCTACTTTACTTACATTTTTGTGGAAAGGTAAACGTTCCCATATAGCCCTTGCTACCATGAAGAAGGATAACTCTACTGGTGGACTTAAATTCCCTGATTTTAAAACTTACCATCGAGCTTTCTTCTTGAAACAGGCTACTCGTTGGCTTTCGACAGATCTTCCCTTCTATCCTCCTCTTTGGCTTAAATTAGAATCTTCCTTTCTTACCCCCTTTGAGTTTCGCGAAATCTTATCCTTTACAGCTAACATGGCCTCTCTTCGAAACCCTATCATTTGCCACTCTCGTAATCTCCTTATTCCTTTTTTGTCCTCTTCTTACCCCTCTATCCACTCCACTCACTTACAGCCTAATTGGCATAATAAACAACTTAAGATTCATAATCGCTCTATATTTTGGAAGACTTGGTATTCCCAAGGCCTGAGATGGATTTCCCATCTTATTTTTCGCAATCAACCTCTTCCCTTCTCTGATCTCCAATCTCAATTTTCCTTACCACCTTCTTCTCGTTCACAGTATAATTCACTTTGTCCCATTCTTGTTCAATACCTTCAATCACTACCTATTGCTAATGACATTCCCAATAAATTTCAACCTATATCATCTGCATTGGTTCAGTCCCCTTCCGCTTCTTTTCTCTATAAATCTATCCAATTTTCAGTAGACAGAACTAAGTCTAAGATTGAGGTGGCATGGGAAAACGATTTTTCACAAGATTGGTCAATTCCCTTTTGGGATAAGATGTGGTCGAAGTTTCATAAAACCTCTAGGGCTGCCAATACCACGCAAACCCTTTTTTAAATTTATAATCAGGTTTATTTACTCCATTGGCTTTATCAACTTTTTCCTCTGACACTCCCTCTACTTGTTGGTCTTGCTCATGTCCTGCTGCTGATCTAAAACATATGCTATTTGAATGCCCCCCCTATACTCCAGTTTTGGAAACTTGTATGGTCCCAAATCCGAAAGTTTTTTACATTTCACTTTCCCTTCTCCATTACTAACCTTTTTCTAGGGTCTCTTTCTCCTATCTACCCTCAATCTTCACAACATTACCTGCTCATAGACCTGTTTATAGCTATTGCCTCTCATCTCATTACCTCCAATTGGAAACAGGCTGATAATGTCACCTTTCGCTCTTGGTAGAATGTATTATATTTTTAAGGGCAAACTTTACTTAAGAGTCCATGGTAGATGGATTGTCCAAGGCCTCAGAGGATATCCTGGTCAAAATGGCAGCAACGCATACCTTTTTCTTTCCTACACCAAGTACATTTGCAGTCAACTATATCACAGGAAAGAGGGTGGCCGGAAACCTATTTGTATTAGGCAGAGGAGGAAACAAGCATTTAACAACTGTGCAATGCATGTCAACAGTTCATGTGGTAGACTGAAAAAGAAGATCTTTCCTATCCACTGCACTGCCCTACATTTCACAGCCCCTAGTTTTCATTTTCACTTATTGAGTGCAAAAAAATGAGTGTTAATTAGGAACACTGAGGGAAAGTAATACTATTGAAACTAGAACATTGTCAAAGATTCCTGACGTTTACTGGAATGTTGTTTAGCTTAATGGTGAAAAAATTTGAAAACACAATTCAAACCACAAAGGTGATCTCAGATTTGTTAAGTAAGACATGATTGTTGTATCATGTTTGCAAAGTTTAGTTTTTGAGGTGAAAGCCAGCCATTATCTCTTGCTAAACAAACTGAGATCTATAACATAATACGCCAGGTCCTTCTCCTAATGCAAGTCATAATGACCGTCACCATATTTGTAGGACAGGTATATAAGTATTGGGCCCTTCCAGTCGTTAATGCCAGTAACAGTAGTGCGTAAAACTTTTGTTTTGTTGTAATGTGCAATTGAATTTCGATTTCCAACTTTTGCTGAGCTGCGCATAGCTCGATTCATCAAGTCACAATATGTTCTAATACACGCAGAATAATCATTTAGAACGGTATGTCTCACAAATCTTGCTTGGGGCACTTGGACGTTGTAAATCGTAGTATTTGTAAAATAATTACCTCCTGCTGTAGTTTATTTGTTAATACTAACTAAAAACAAAAATATAAAAAGCAATAATTTACAGTTATTTTAATGTGTGGTGTGGGACTTCAACTCAGAAAATAAGAGTGACACTGTTACATTCTAATTGCAATTTAAGGTTTTTCATGAGTTTTTCCCAAACATGTAACTACAGCATAATTATGCAGACACTGAAAAGGGCTAGGAAATTAAAAACACGAGAGTGCAATGTGTCAGAACTGATCCACTATCCTCATTAATTACCATGCGGGATCATAGTGAAAATATGTGCACACAGTTCTTTAATTAGTTTGATATGTTTTACCAACAATCAACATGAATCCCTTGATTTTTTGTAATTCCTCAAATGACAGTTGTTGGACTCGAAATTACCACTTTTCTTGACACTGGTTTTGTGGGGGGTTTTCCCACATCACTGGCAGCAAAGTATTAGTACTGCTGTCTCAAATGTACTGATTTTTCCTCCTGTCAATATATTGTTGTCCATGTAACATAAAACAACAGCTCCCTTACAGTAGTGCTTTAGGACTCCTAAATGCCTTCTGTGAATACAGAAAGTCTTAAAGTTAGTATTTTTCCCAGTTTAGAAGTAGTATAGTTAGGAGTCCTAACTTTAGGACTTCTAGGAATACCAAAATGAGTAAGTGCCTTCTGTGAATACCAAAATGAGTAAGTGACTTCTGTGTATACCAACATGGTAGTAAGTTTAGGATTTTGTCTTAAGTTAGTTCTGTGAATCGGGCCCCTAGATCACATTCATACTAATTTTACATACCTTTATATTAATAGTACATGTTGGGATGCTGTTATTACATAAAATGTAGTGGTATTAAAAACATATTTCTCACTGAGCCTTCAATTATTGGAAATATTTCACAGCTTTCTGTGAAATATGAATTTTGACTTTATACTGACAGTTCCCAAACCACTCTGTAGAGCTTTGACAGTGTCTGTGCTACTCAGATTATGCAGCATGGAGGACAAAATTATGTAATCAGGTCTTCAGAATCATATGCCAAAATTGCAAACTATATGGCACATTCTCTCAGGGCATTATTTTGATATATTTTAGCTAGAAACCACATTTTTGTGTGAAATCTGCAATTTTTGCAATTTATGCAGGGAATTGCATGGCACCATTAAAAAATCCGCAATTATGTGGTAAATGGTGCCTCCATGGAATCACATAAATCCTCTGTCTCTCACCATTATTCATTGTGTTAGCAATTTTTGTGTTTAATTTATTAATGAAAGGTAAATCTACGTATTCTGATTGCAATTATTACTAGTGAGAGCAATGTGGAGAAACACCCTTTTCAAGTTAACTGAGTTAAACTAAAGATGTAATCTGAAAATACATAACGGTAACATTTAATATGGTCCTTTATTGCCATGTAAGGGTTCTGGAGACATCTACAAACCACTTGCCCCTCCTATATATATAGAAAAATTGTAAAAGTATGGAACCCTTTTTGTGGATGCCTCTAGTCAAACTACCTTTATATTTATAAAGTGCAAACCTTGTCATGGACACTTTTACACCAAAATAGAGTTTAGTGTCAGTCAGTCAATAAGCTTTATTTGGTTGAAACAAAGCAACCATAAAAGCACAATACAATTTTTAAAAATACATTCATATCAATACATTATAAAAAGAGAGATACCATACAAAGGAATAAATGAGTTCACACATACAATAAATTCACCATAGTTTTACAAAAGGGTTTTGAATTATGCGAAAGTGCAAATGCATTAGCAAAGAATTTCATTCATTTAAAAAAAGGGTGGTACAGCCCTCGCTCAATCTAGGTGTAAACAGTCTAATCATAGCAACTCCCCACAGTTAATACCACCTCCCCTGCAGTTCTCCTGGCGTACCATTAACTAAGGGAATAAATAACCCCAGGATTCAGGATTTTACAATCAGACCATTCAAGGATCAGTTTATCAGGTCAATACATCCAATCTATATCGGAAAGTACGGAAAAACGATTCCGAGTGGGTAGATTGTAATTGCTGAGTGTATGGCCATTGTTGTCCCTGTAGTGATTCTTTTCTGTCTTTAATCTTACAGAGGGCATGAATGCGGTACTGGGGTAAAAGTCTCTCAATTCCCTTATAACTATTGGGCCGTCGCCCCTTTGAGGCTGCCAGCCAAGCAGATAAGGGACAACACGGGGATCCTTAAAATTTACGAGAATCAGATCACCCGCTATATCTTTAGTTAGTGGACCCAACCATTTCACCCTTCTGACGTTCAAAATTTTCCCGACGATGTTTGGTGGGAGGGGCCTGTTCTTTGTTAGCCAGAAAGATATCTTGTTTGCCAAATCCGCTTGACCCTCGATCTTACTGTTGCTTAGTTCGGGCACGCCTGAAAGAATGCAAACAAAAGGAGCGGCCTCCGGCGGTAGATCAATTTGATTGGTTTTCCTATGCCTATAGCCATTGTTAGAGAAAGTCCCCACTAAGGGCGCTGGATCATTGGTAGACCCTACTCTATTATCAATGCTCAGTGGTATTACCATTTTAGATGTTGTCTGCCGAATTTTCGAAATTAGTGGCTTTTTGTGTTTTTTAGGGACAGGTGACTGGGTTGGGGGGGTTCTGCTTTGTGTAGAAGTTAATGGGAGATCGGCGGTGGCTGGGGGTTTTACCTTATTAGCACCTACCAGGCTTTCTAAAAGGGTTGCGTTTGCTTTAATTGTCTCATCTATAGATGTTACTTTTTCTCCTATTACCATAATTCTTTGAACCAATGGGGATATTAGAGATGTGACAATAAGTTCAATCTGGGCCAATGGGTCAGTTGGTATGAAAGATAGGGGAGAATCTGAGGTTAAGCATGCCCTGAATGATTTCTGGGTATAGCTAATGGCTGAAGGGGAACTTGCATGCCGCTTTCTCTTAGAAGGGGAAGTCTGAGGGTTAGTTGTTAAAAGAGTGCTATCTTTAACTGAAATTAGTAGGGGAGTTCCTAGGTGGATTACTTTAGATTCGGGTGGTGTGTTATGCTTAGGACTTGTAATTATTGGGGCACCTTTTTGTATATTTCCCTCTTCAATCCAGGTGTGATTAGTTTTACAAAGCATATTAAGTTCATCCAATAAGGATAGTGATTGGCAGTAGTTAGCTGTCACCAAAGGGGATTCACAACTGGATTGTAAAATGTCCAAAGTCCCCTCCCCAGGCCCCCCATGGAAGTTAGAATTATTTATGGCCCCTTTACCAGCCATAAGGTGGTTTGCTTTTATATATGAGGGAGTAATGGAAGCGGCAACAAACACCAGACACCAGTGCTGGGCCAGTATATAATATCAATAGTCCTTTTCTGTTAGCCCAAGAGTGAGTCACGGCAGTCCCTGTTATGAGTCAATGAGTTTGACCTCCTTTATCCAGTAGAAATCAGGCGAGAAGCAAATGGGGTGGCCCTGCCCGGCCTCCTCTGGCCCCTGACGGCCACAGACGGCCCGCCCTCTGCCCGGGCTCCGCCCTGGCGCCGTCCGCGCGGGTCCGCAACGCGGAGGAAGCCACGAGTGTTTATGCGCCTCCGGGCGCGCAAAGCAGGAAGTGGGCGTCTGGAGTCGGGCGCAGGGGTCGCTGGGAGCCGTAGTTCCTCCCCACCACGGCCGGGCTAGATGGTGGCACCGGCGGCGGGAGTGAACTCACGGCGTGTCCCCCCCCAGAACCCTGCGATGGTCCTTGTGACAGGTAGGGTCCTCCTCACCCCTCGGATCTTTTTCAAAATGAGTTTAGTGTGTTGTGTACACATTGCAAATCAATAAATATAAATAAAAAGTTAGAAATAGAAAACACATCTTATCTTTCCTCAATGCTCAGGCAAGCACAACATTATGGATTAGTAATCATATATATGATCTATATATATTATGGTAACTCAAGATACTTACTTTTTCCAGTCTGCACCCACACAAGGTTTCACATGGTCCAAAAAAGCACTGTGAACCACCAGCAAAATCCAAGCTTTAGAACACGATGATGTTTAGTTTAAGCTCTCATGGTGTTCCACAGAACAGTTTGGGGGAAAGACCATATATATATACACAGAGGAATGATCAGTGCTTAAATTGAGTCATTGGTTTCTGCTGCTCTGCACTGGCACTTTATTGTCAACACCTGTGGTTATGGCAGTCTGCCACAAGGGGATGTTGTCTCAGATGACCACAACAACAGTCATTTATTTATTCAATATACATTGAAAATTACTTTTACCTGCCATCCAAGTCATTATTATAGCTTTGTGGGCCTGGAATAGTCTGAAAGGTCACACTTGTAGGAGTGTGATGCTTAATAGTTTTTGGGCAGTGTGGTGCAAGCTGCAGTGGGCTCTGACGAGAGCCCTGACACTTATTTTCTTTACAAATTAAGCACTGGAAATAATAATGATGTATTCATTTGCTTAAGACTTAGAGTGTATTCTACCATTAAAATAGTCACGTCTGGAAGGGTGCACCTGCAGCTAGTTTGGGGCTTACTTTTGGAATCCAATTCTAAATGTACTTTCAGAGGTGGTATGCTAACTTAAATTCTGGAGAGCCTGACTACCTGCTTGTTTTCATTGTTTTTAAAAGGAATGGACAGTTTGTGTTATCCTACTGCTTCTTTGTTTCTGTTGGGAGGCATTGAGGCATATTTTACCTTGCATCCTTCTTTTTAGTGCAAACATCAGATAATCTGGAAAAACACATTATTATAAAAAATATAACATTAACAGATATATTCCGTCCCGCTTTTTAATATACTGAATGTCTCCTCATACAAATATCTTGTTTAGCAGTCCATCTTCCTTCACTGCCAATTGTTCATACATGTGAACTCATTGTAAAGATGAAAATGGACACACATTTTAGTCAACCACATTTTATTCAGAAACCTGATTTACATGGCATATTCTTGTCTGCCTTGAGTAGAAGCAAAATCACGTAAATAGCTGTTTCTCAGGCAAAACCCTTTAAGGATAGAGGCTACCTTCACCCCAAAAGTTTCAGATTAATATAATGGAGCAGTAATCCATAAATAAAGCACATATTGATTTAGCAAATAAGGTTTGCTTTGGCTGCTTAGCATTGGTTTTACAAAAGTATAATGAAAAGAATTCAAAAATGCATGCCAATGTGTGCAGCTTCATGGGCATCCATCTTGAGAACATTTGGGCTAAAAACTATGTCAAACATCATTTTAAGATGGCCCGTATGTGTACTCATGCTACCCACATATAGGCGGCATCTTTGAACAGTTGACAATGGCAGTATCATTTTGAAAGCTATGGCAAATGGAGGGTATTTGAGAGTGCTCTGTTTAGCTATTGCATTAACCGGCCTGCAAGATTTTCTTAACCAGAAATAGGTAGACCACATCTTAATGATCACCTGCCAGAGGATTTTTATACATTTTAGTCCTCTCCTTAGAGCCCAGAAGTGCTTGAGATCATTCAGTTTGCTTGTAAAGTTTCCCAAAAATCCCTCAAACATGTGATTTTAACCCAGCGGAACCCGATCTTCTATATACTGCAATGCATGTTTAAGGTGTGCAAATCTGTAAATGATTATGTGAGGCGGTGCTACTGCCAAAGTCAACAACAAAACCTATTTAAAGATGGAAGCCGTATGTGCATGTAGTTAGACAAATGAATACAAATGGGCAGCCTTGGAATTGTTATACAGCCAATTTTGTCATTTTATGAAGAGCATCACTTGCAGTACCTATCAGGATGCATAGTGTGAGCCAAGCAGCAGTATCTGGTGAACTAAGTGTCAGGCTTTTGCAAGAGAAAAAGAATAAGTAAATATGGGCATATTCAGCTACCAGTGCCTGGTACTAATGGGGATTACATTTTGGAATATGTGCACAATGTTGTCAATAACAGTGATGGGAAACAATGGATAACGTGGCCTGAACCATCTCACTGTGCTGTATGCTATGTTAGGTGGAAACATAATGTGAATGACACTACAACATACCAATGAATGAAGAGGGCTGGCTGAAAGCCCACCCCTCTGGCATGCAGGTGGATGACAACCATGAATAGAACCTTGGTGAGGCACGAGGGAGAAGAAGAAAGACCAAAGAGAAGACAGCCGAATTACCACATTTGATACTTTCGTTGAACCTTTATAAAGGGCTGTTGGTCTTGGAAAATTACAATTGATCATAACTATTCTTGCCATCGGATCTGAGTAACCAGCCTCTGGGCAGGGGATTAGCTCACCAGAGAGGGATACCATCACTCTATTTTCTTTTGCAAAGTATATTGGTGTTTACCAAATACAAAATAGGGATACAACATCATATTCTAGAAAAGAATAACATGTAACCACACAATAGTACATATACAGTAATGTCAGAAGTTATTAAAAAACAACATTTTTCAAACGTCTCACATTTCAATCTGGTTTGTTTGAGTACAGAACAGTAAAAGTCTTTGTAGCTTATCAATGCCTTTGGAGCATGGTATAGGCATCTAGGCCAAGCCAGGAAGGTCAGTTCTATGCATATTTTCCCTAGTGTCCTGTGTAGCTAGGGTAACTCCACCTGATTAAAGGCCTGCTCAGCATCTAGAGACAGGACTATCAGTGGGGTATGTTGTTGGACTGCTGTCCAGAATAAGTGGGACAGGGTCAGTAGGTAACCAGTTTGATGCGATGAGCATTCTGGGACAAACCCCTCTTGATTCTCAGACTAAAAATGGATTGTATTTTTTAGTCTGATTAACAGAACCTTGGCTAGAATCTTCACGCCCAAGTTAATATAGGGAGATCAGGTGTTAGTTCTCACATTTCTGGTGATCTTTTCGGGTTTCCAAATTAGAGAGGGAGTGGCCTGGGTGAATTCCAGCAGCGGAAGCCCCTGAGAGACGGCTCCTCGAAACAATCGTCCATTGAATGGGATGGAGTGTTTAGCAGTGATCTTGTAAATCTCAATCTAGGATCCACCCACTTCCTGCGCCTTGCTGGAGGACATGTTTTTATGGCCTCTGCTATTTCTCCATCCTTATTTATTTTATTTATTTATTTTATTGTATGTGTTTTATAGAGCGCAAACTTGACCCGTTAGGGTATCAGAGTGCGTTACAGAGAAACATAGGCATGTACAGAATAGGCATAGCATCATCCAGTTACGGATCGAATGAAAGAGGGCAGGGTGCAGGATACATAAGACAGATAGGGCACATATTTACAGATTAAATATCCAAGTACTCAAGACGAGATAACATATTTATAGATTGTGTTAATCAATGTTCGTGACAAGGCCCCATGTTTCTGAAGAGGTGAGGCAGATAATCCAAAAGGAGGCAATAGATGGCCGTAGATTAGGGCTGTAGTGGTGGTAGAGGAAAAGTTTAAACGAGAAATGTGCCCATAAGGAATGTTTTGGCATCCTTTTTGAAGCGAGACAGAGAGGGGATTCTACTGATGTCAGGAGGAGAGAGATCCATATTCTTGGAGCAGCCTCGGAGAAAGCTCAGTTGTAATTTTTTTTTCTCCGAACGCGTGCAGGTGGAGCAGGCGGTCTCTGACAGAGCGGGAGTTTCTGATTCCTCCAGAGATCACAAGTTTTTGCTTCAGGTATGCAGGGGAGTTAGAATATAAGGCTTTGTGTGTGATGCATGCTACTTTGAACTGTATTCTTGCCTCCAAGGGAAGCCAGTTAAGATCTTTTAAGTGCTGGGAAATATGGTTGTATTTCCTCGTGCCGGTGAATAGTCTGGCGGCCGCATTTTGGCAGGCTTTTAGAGGTGCCAGGGAGATCTTGGGTAGACCCGAGAGGGTAGAACAGCCATACTCCAGTCTAGATATGACAAATGCTTGGACTGCCATTTTTAGGTCAGGAGCGTTGAGGAAGGGTTTCGATTTCCTAAGGTAGCTCAGGTGGAATCTGGCTAATTTGGCCATTGAGTTGATGTGGTCACACATGTTCAAGTTGCTGTTGAGAGTGATTCCCAGGGATTTGGCCAAATCCTCGATGGTCGGTGGGCATTCAAGGCAGTGATAGCCTTAACCCATGATTTAATCTCAAGGTTGGTATTGGGCGGCGAGATTAGGAGAAATTCAGTTTTCTTTATGTTAAGTTTGAGTTGATTGGATGCGAGCCATTGGACGGTGTGTTCCAAAGTATCGTTCAGGGAGAGGATCTCTTCGAAAGATGAGGTTTTGATGTAGATCTGAGTGTCTTCAGCATACATATGATAGGAGAAATTAGCAGGTTGTAGTACTTCGGTGAGCGGTTAAAGGTAAAGGTTGCAGAGGGTGGGGGACAGTGTTGAACCTTGAGGGACTCCAACCGTGACCGGGGATGGTGCTGATAGGTTGCTGTTGACGAGGAATCTCTGGGACCGGTTTTGGAGGAAGGATCTGAACCAATCTAGAACGGTGCCATCCAAGCCCATCCTGAGTTTGAGGCGTTCGAGTAGATTTACATGGTTCACCGCGTTGAAGGCCGAGGATAGGTTCAGGACCTCCACTTCCGCTCGTTTAACATCAGGGGTACCGACGGACAGAGCGGGGCCTCATTCTCCCGAGCGGTTGCCGGGTGAGGTGGGGTCGTCACCCACACAAAGCTGGGAAGAAGCTTTGTCTCCCATCCTCCAGTGAACGTTGGAATGTAAAGTTCCTGGTAGCTATGTGACTTTTTATAAGCACAATTTTTTATTCCTCACAATTACACATTAATGTTTGTTGCAGTAGCAAGTTTACACGAAAAGGTCCTGAAGAAAGCCGGGGTAGTTCCCCTGTAGGCTGAAACATGTCGACCACCTTGCTCAGCGCCACAGAGTAGTATCCATCTTCAACTACATGGCGTGTTTTTAAGCTTTGACACTCTGACCTTTATTTTGAAACTTTCTTAAAGGCTTAGTAGTCAATTCTACTCACTTTTATTATTTGAGCACTGCACTTTACCAACACCATTACAGTGAGGAACATTGCACATAGAAGTTCTATGTCACCCTGGCACTAAAATGGCCAGGTAGAGGTTTTGAATATGTACCAAGCCCTAAATGATGAATTTCCGCCAAATGGGCGGTCTGATGGGTTTTATTCAAAACCTCGGGTAGTCAACAGTATTAGGCACCATCTGCATGTACATTCAATTGTTGCATGTTCACTTGTCCAGTTATACACACAACTGTCTAGACTTGGTCTACTCTTTTGTTGTTATATATTTGCATTCTGGGGAGTGAGTAGACAGGTCGGTAAACTATCCCTTTGACCCTCCACACTGTTTGTTCTTTAGGTTCAGGAGATGTCATGGTCAATGACTGTCTACCATAAGTTTTGGGATCGGGAGATCTCTGAAGAATCAGAGTTCCTCTAGTTGGGGCCCACTGAAGTGTAGTGATTAGAAAAGTATGCAGTGAATTTTTCAATGATGTTTTCCAGCGGTGTGAACAGTTTACCATCTCATCCTTATAATACTGGATTAGACGTTTGCACTGATTGTTGTCACAATTAGAAGGCAAGGCCTCTGCCTGCATTTTCCACTTGTTCATAGTGTCAGTTTCTAAGGCGTTTAATCTCTTTCTTTTTTTTTACTGTGAGAAATGAGTTAAGTTTGTATTTTTTTCTATGAGGTTGCAGAGATCTATTTTATGTCGGGTTGCACGGATATTCACAGGTGAAGGTGCTGAATTTGCCCTCTAGGTCTATTGTTCATTGCCGGGCCTGTTAACTAGTTATCGTTGAGTCCCGAAACATCAGCACCCCTCATTTAAGCCTTGCTTGCAGCCCATAATGTTGGTGGGGAGGATGCGGTTCCCTCACTAAGTTTGACAGATTCCTGTAGATAGCAGGAACATATTGTAGGGTATCCATCCTTCAGATCACATCCCATGGAGCTTGAAAATAAAAATTTAGGGTTAACGATATTGGTGCGTGATTCGATATGCACTGCTGTCCTATTGCATATGATGTGACCCTTGGAAGAGGTACACAGTAAAAAGTAGTCAATGCGGGTATCCACTTTCTGGGGACATAATCTTTTTCAGTTGGATGAACCCTTCATGGGTCCTTAAGTCTGTTATTGGCCAGTAAATCACACATGGTGCTTTGATCAGTATCGTGTCTCAGGAAGGGATGGCCAGGGCTGTACAGGACTGGGTCTAGGACCAGATTCTAATCCCCTCCCACTACTGGAGGATGCACCCCTATTTCTATTAGGAGTCTTATTGGTCTTATAAGGAAGGCTTTTTTTCCTCTCCTGTTGATGCGTAGACGGAATCTACCACACATATGTGAGTTTGTAACATCAGGCATGTAAATACATAATGCCCCAGTGGGTCTACCCGTGTTTGTTGAACTGCGGCCGCTAAGCCTTTATGACAAGAGAATGGCCATTCCTCCTTTCCTGTACATGTGTGTGTTTGTGACTTTGTACAGTGATGAGTAAGGATCCATATCTGAGGCAGCAATTTCACTCCCTACCTAGTCTTTCTTCAATCCATCAGTTTCCAATAAAGACATGCAGGTTTCTTGAATCATTGCAATGTCCTGTTTCTTGGATCGTAAAAAGGACAGCATTTTCCTACGTCATACAACTGTAAGAGGTACCATGGACATTAAGGGACCAGATCGACAGAGGCTTCACCAGATTAGTCGCCTTCTCCCCAGGTTCTAGGATGCTGACAGTGCTCAGGGAAGGGCAGGGTAGGCAAAAGCTTTTGAAGATGAGCAAAGAAGTGGTCCAGAATTAGTAAGGGTTGAGCCTGGGTCACTGCAGAGGGTAGGGCCGGTGGTTTATTCAAAGGACAGCAATAAGATAACCTAGTTGTGGGTAACTATGTTGTGGCATGCTACTCTGAAAACTGTATAAGTGGGACCTACTGTTTCGATGCCTTGGCTGGAACCTCAAGTAGCTGAGTATGAGCATGGGGGGTATAAAGGTTACATTTTTGAAAGGTGGATGGCAATCGCACTTTAATGATGTGGTAAAGTCAAGACATGGGGGGTTTTGAGCGGTCGGAGCATCCTGTATGATTTGTCAATAGGAGTGAGGGGATTCCGAGGGTTTCAAAGAGGACCTGGATTTTTTCTGGTCTCTGATCCCTTGATCTGTGGACTGATAGGAAAGATTTTTTGAAAGTGGTGCATCCTAATCGGTACCTGATCTGTGTCATTCCTGAGTTTGTCGACTGTATCCCGGGAGTGTTGCAACCCCTCAGTGGTATCCATTGGTGGGGATATTGCTGCTTCCGTTCAAGCATTTCCCGGTGTATTTAGAAGGTGTTCCAGGAGTTGTGGATCTGTGAATTGATGAGTATGGCATCAATAATGAGAATCATTGTGGTTGGTTCCAACAGGATGTAGCAAATCTCCTTTTGCTTTAGGAGGGGACAGAGGGCGAGAATTTCTTAATTAGACTATGCATGTCATATGAAAAGTCTGCAAACTAGGTCATGTTGTTGCCTTTGTAGTCATAGGGGTCATTTTGCCGAGCCAGTAGTAGGATTTGTTTGGTTTGTGTAAATTTAATTCCACTCTCGGCATTGGAGGAATTTGGTGACTCCGCATTATTCTTGTAACATGGAGTTCCAGACAAATTCCGCCATTTACCACAGGGTGGAATCTTCTCTCCATGAAGGCTCCAGAAATGTGAACTGGCAAACAAGTGCAATATTTGGCTTTTAGTAGCATGATTTCCAGTTGCTAGGAAAACTTCTGCCGAAATTTTCTAACACAGACGGTTGTGCGCAGTTGCAATCAGGGGGCTGCTTCCTGAGTAGATTTTCCACTCAAGCAGCAGTAAAATCAACTTGAATGGCCACACTTCTTGCACACTGCCTGGTGCAGTTCCTGCTGATTTTCCAGCATTGAATGTGTTACTGGCGCTAAATTGAAGCCTGAGCAGTGCAACCTGCATATTTCTGCCCACTGGCAGAACACCATGGAATATCACAGAGTTTTTATGTAACCCTGCAGAATTCTTCATAGTGAAATTTCGCAAGTTTTGCCAACCCCTAGTTTTTGTATGGCACAAAAGACACATGAATATTGGGCAGGGAGGTTCCAGCCATATAAGTGGCACTGTTTTATCCTGTGGGCCATTTCAAACTCCAGAGGTATTGAAATGTCTATGCATATGATTCTTGGCAGGAAGTCACGCAAGATAATTTGGATGTCCTCTGCTTTCTGGAAGGCCATACAGTTGGATATTATTGCATTAACTGCGATCCTACAGATCTGTAATCTTCCATTGTAAATCCAGTATGAATTGTACAATTTATCCTCCTGTGCTGTGATCCTGGTATCTGTCACATCAATTTTAGATTTAAAGGAGTGTAATTTGTAATGAATCATTTTTCATTTGCTCATGGTCGTTGATGAGTCCTCTTCAGTTTGATTGTGCTTCTAATATTCTTCAGTTCTTTCATTAGAGTCTCCAGGGTGATAGCCTGATCCGCTGCCATAGTTGGTGCATGAGTACTTCCCTATGCACCACTTAGCGCCTCTTAAAACATCAATTGTTGAGATGTTTTGCCTTTTTAAATCAGAGAATAGGATGCATGCCCATGGTATTGAATCCTGATGGGTGGGCCCTTCCTCTTAGCCAGCTCCCAGCAATGTGTGTTTTGCAATTCAAGGAGCGGTCCAGGGCTACAGGACAGGTACAGTGGCTTCACATTATGTAGGAATATGGACTAATTGTGTCGCTGTCCAATGTGTCCTCCTAAGAACCTGTTATCACTTGCCCCAACGATGGCGGCCTCAGGCTCCAATAAGTATATTGCAGGGTGGGCCCAATTACATGAACGGTCAGAAGTCCTTTGGAAGGGAGATCATGTTGTTCGGCTTCAGAAGTCGGCGCTACTCCCTGCTTGCCTGGGTCTCAGTGTGTGGCAGCATCAGTACCTCCCTTCCAACAATGTATGGATGCAACCAAAGGGGATCAAGGTTGGGCCTATAAAAGTGTTCTCATTCTTCAGTCAATACACCCATTTAGAGAAAGGCAATTCCTGTCCCGTTCCCAATCCAAGATAGCCACCATCAGGGGTTTGCAGATTCCGGCGGGCGTTCAGGTGGGTGAATGGCAATTATAATATAGGTGATCATGGCTGCAACAGGTGTGCGGCCAAAGATCTTGGTACCTGGTCTTCGGAAGTGCACACAGTTGTCCTTTCTGAGAGCCTGGTTCCACACTGGGATTGCTGATGTGTATCTTGCCAGGGGCGGCTTGCCATTGTAATGATTCCCCGCAGCACCTACATCCCCTGTCAGGCCAACATCATAATGAGACGCAGAGTATTTATTTAAAAAGAAATTATTTTGAAAAATGGTAATGGCTTGGGTGGTAAATGCATGCATCATGTTGCTATGCATGGTAAAGTTCATTTTAGTGTTAGGATTGTAAATGTGTGTTAAAGGCATGCATTGTAAAATAAGTGTTGCTAAGGTTTTTGTGGTAAAGGCATGGTAGTAATGTCATACAAAACCGAATCTTTAGCTCTGGGGTCAATTATATGCCACATAACCTTGTTGACTAAACATGTGTTAAATAAATACTAGGGTGCTAATGGTGTAACTGAGGTTTAAAAGGCATAAAATATGTAGCTGTACGTGATGCTAAAGAAGCAAAATGGACCTGATTCACAAAGGTAAATTGAAACGTTTGGTATAACTAGACCAAATGCCTAAGTTTCCGACTTTGGAAATTCACTAAGGGCATTTACAAGTACCATTGTTACGTCTGAGATCCATCCTAAATACATACCTAAGGATAGTAATCTTAAATGTCCCTAATTAAAAGATTAAAAGATGAAAGTCTCCATGAAAGAACCAAGAGCATAGTAGAGAGAAGCAGGCAATGATCCTCAGTGGCTGGACAAAGCAGGAATTAAATAACAGATAACAGAAGTGAATACAGTGAAGCTGAAAGAGAATAGCTAACCTCTTTCATACGTTTACATCCTACTGAGATGTGTAATACAAAGTTACTATCTTGGTATAGAAACATATAATATACCCATATCTCAGTAGACAGCTTGCATCACTACTAAATATAAATATGCCTCGGTAAACATGACTAAAAACAATTTAAATTCACATAATTTCTAGTACTGTTTATTGTGGCCTCACATTGGGCCCAATTCACAAAGGTAAAATTAGACGTTTGATCTGAACCTAGACTAAACATCTACATTAATCACTTTGGGAATTCACAAACGGCATTTAGATTACTATCTTTATGTATGTATTTAGGCCGGATCTCAGACATAAAGATGGTACTTGTAAATGCCCTCTGTGAATTTCCAAAGTCGTAAACTTAGGCATTTGGTCTAAGTTTAGACTAAACATCTACGTTTACTTTAGCATTATGTACAGCTACATATTGTATGCCATATAAACCTTAGTTACGCCAGTAGCACCCTAGGGCCCGATTCACAGAACTAACTTAAGACAAAATCCTAAAGTTACTACCATTTTCGTATTCACAGAAGGCACTTACTCATTTTGGTATTCACAGAAGACACTTGCTCATTTCGGTATTCACAGAAGTTAGGAGTCCTAACTTTAGGACTCCTAAATGCCTTCTGTGAATACCGAAAGTCCTAAAGTTAGGATTTTTCTTAGTTGAGGAGTAGTAAAGTTAGGACTCCTAAGTAGTAGTAAAGTTGGGAAAAATCCTAATTTTAAGACTTTCGGTAGTCACAGAAGGCATTTAGGAGACCGAAAGTTAGGAGTCCTAACTTTACTACTACTAAATTGAGAAAAATCCTAATTTTAAGACTTTCGGTATTCACAGAAGGCATTTAGGAGTCCAAAAGTTAGGAGTCCTAACTTTACTACAACTAAATTGAGGAAAATCCTAACTTTAAGACTTTCGGTATTCACAGAAAGCATTTAGGAGTCCTAAAGTTAGGACTCCTAACTTCTGTGAATACCGAAATGAGTAAGTGCCTTCTGTGAATACCAAAATGAGTAAGTGCCTTCTGTGAATACCAAAATGGTAGTAAGTTTAGTATTTTGTCTTGAGTTAGTTCTGTGAATCGGGCCCCTAGTATTTATTTAACACACGTTTGGTCAACAATGTTATGTGCCATAGAATAGACCATGGAGATAGAGATTCTGTGTTGTACAACATTACCACCATGCCTTTACCACAAAAACCTTAGCAACTGTTTTTTTTGCCAGGCATGCCTTTACATCACATTTACATTCCTTAACACTAAAATTAAATTTACCATGCATAACAATACAATGCATGCATTTAACAAGCAAGCCATTTTTTTAAATCATTTAAAAAAAAAAAATACTATGTGCTTCATTATGATGTTTGCCCTATGTGGTAGGTTTACAGTCCAACTGCCACATTAGGAAGATGGCAATCAGAGTTAAACCTGTGGGGAAATTCCTACGTGGTTCTGAAGGTGCATTAGAAAGACAGCATAAGCCCTCAATGACGGTGGTTCCGCCATCAGGATTATGATGTTGGTTTCCGGCAGCCATTCCATGTTTCCTTTCCAACATGGAAAGGCTGTCAGAAAGCAACATTGGGGGCCCCAGCAGGGCCTCCTTCCCCTCAGCTTCACTGCAATGGGGGCAGGCACTGCATGGTACCTGCCACACAGTGCAAGGATGTTCACAAACATCCATTTTTCAATGGAAGCTTGTGCTGTGGGACTTTTCTGCCCATCGCACAAGCTTCCATTGGAAAATGGATGTTTGAGACCACCCTATCGGTGGTCACATCATAATTATGCAGTCAGAACCGCCGACATAGGGTCAGGCGATTACAAACTGCAACGGTATCCCCGACATCGTAATCAGGCCATGTATCTTTAAATCAAATTTGTTCTCGAGTGCAGCTTATGATAATCTAACTTTATAAATAATATAGAGGCATTTATATTGCATTTTAAATGTGCTCTTAACAAGATGGCAGACCCTGTAGCCAAGAAGGTAAAATCAAAAATGTCTAAAATGAAACTATAAGCTATATCCTTAATTTAAAGGTTCAGTCATTTATTTACTGCAAAAATTACAAGAAAACTATTTTATATTTTGTTTAATATTATTTCACAACAACATTACTATTAAAACGGGCATCCACCATTTTGAGATCAGTGGTACACTGACCTGTGGGGTGACCAAACACACTAAATTGAATAGGAGAGTCTACCGGACCTACAATACATAGACACCGATCTGAAAAGGTGTGTATTACTAATCTAATTCTAAAAGTAATATACAGATAACCTCTACAGATATATCATAATTTTTGTTCCAAAATTATGTTTTGTAGACCTTCAAACAAATTGTGACAGAGGTCTGCCCATTTCCTCAAAGAACATCAATACCTTGGAAGTCATGAGATTTTTATTAAAGTACATTTAGTTACAAATTAAACACTCATATGTCAGTAAATGTATTTTTTGTTTTAAAATTGCATATTTACTATTCTAACTTGAGTGAGTGCACCTTTGGGGAAGTACAGGAGTCTAAATGAGGTTGATTTGCAATTCTAACTCCCGTAAATGCTTCTCGGGGAAGGTACTGGACAGTACAGCAGGCATATTTACTATTCTTTGTCCGGTGAGGGCCACCTCAAGGAAGGTAATGGATACTAAATGGGGTAGATTTACTACTCTAAACCCAGTAAGGGCCATCTCAGGAAGGTGCAGATTTACTATTCTAAATCCAGTGAGGACCACCTCTGGGAAGAGACTGGACACTGAAGGGGCAAATTTACAATTCTAACTCCATTGATTTTCACCTCGTGAAAGGTGCTGGACACTGAAGGGGCATCTTTACTATTTTACCTCCAGTAAGAGCCACCCATGGGAAGGTGCAGGTCACTGAGTAAGGAAGATTTCTTTTTCTATGTCGAGTGATGTTGTTACAAATACTTCACTCAGCAGTGGTCAAAAACACACTATCAGTGGAACATGCGTACATCGAATTTTAAACTTATTCAAATATAAATATCTTAAATTATATTTAAATTTTTCCTCCTTCAATGTATGCGCAATCCATTTGAAAATTAACATAGAGGCTCTTTTTGAAAAGCAGACATAGAAACTTTAGCAAAAACGTTAAAGGTAAGTATATTGTAAAACACATAGGCTAATGAACTCTGAAAAATCATTTCAAATTTTTGTGTGAACAGCAAAACACAGCTTCATCAAAAAAATACCAAATAGGGTAAAATCCAGCATCTCATATAGGGAACAAAATCTCAACAAGTAGTAAAAAGACCAATACTACTATTCTCGAAGCCTCGTTGGCCCATTGTGAGGATTTGGCCTCGTTCTTCGTGGAAAAGGTAGAAGCTATTTACAGGTCTTTCTCTCAGGCCCCTATTAGGGAGAATATCATTGCTTCTACGGTTTCTAAACCACTGCTTATTATTTCCAGCCCCACTCTGGAGGAGTTTAAAGCCTTAACGACAAAAGTCAAATCTGGCTCCCCGGACGACCCTATGAGACCCACTCAATTTCGGGAACTCGCCCAGTGCTGCTACCCTGCAATGCACAGTCTGATGGATTTGTCCTTTAATACCGGTACGGTTCCCAGGGCATGGAAGCAGGCGACTGTCATCCCTATCCTTAAAAAGCCTGCCCTTGACCCTACCAAATCTGAACACTACCGGCCTATTTCCCTTCTTCCCTGGCTAGCTAAATTAGCAGAATCTCATGCTTATCAGATTTTATCTTCTCATCTGCAGGAATCTAATATTCTGGATAATTCCCAGAATGGGTTCCGTGCGGGCCATAGCACCGAGACTGCGCTCTTGGTCATGGTGGAACATATTAGGAAGATGTTGGACCAGGGTCAGACGGCGGCACTGATCCTATTGGATCTAAGTGCCGCCTTCGATACGGTTTCCCATCAGATCCTCCTGCACCGTCTCATGGAGGCCGGAGTTGGAGAGTTAGCACTTGAGTGGTTCCGATCCTTTCTTTCGGATCGAACCTTCAAAGTATCCACACCTCCTTTTGTCTCGGCCTCTCGCTCCATTCATCAGGGTGTTCCGCAGGGATCGGCCCTCAGCCCTACCCTTTTTAATCTGTATGTTCAGCCACTGGCGGAGGTAGTCCATAGTTTTGGTCTCACCATGGTGTCATACGCCGATGACACGCAGTTGGCGGTGGCACTTAATGGTGATTCCAATATGGAAGCCCCTACCTTTCAGTCAGCCCTTAAAGCTGTGGCAGGCTGGATGGCGAACAACCGACTACAACTTAATGCCTCTAAGACCGAGGTCATTATTTTTGGTAGGGAAGGTGGACTCTGGGGAGATCAATGGTGGCCATCTGAACTGGGCCATGTTCCCACCCCCGTTACCGAAGTTAGAAATCTCGGGGTGTGGCTTGACGACAAACTCTCTTTCACCTCCCACACTAAACGTGTAGCTGGTACATGTTTTGGTGCCCTGCAATGCCTCCGACCCATCTTTAAGTTTTTTGATGCGGACACCAGACAGATCATAGTCCAAGCACTGGTTCTTACCAGATTGGACTATGCCAGCTCTCTGCTTCTGAGTGTGAATCAGGCAGAACTGGCCCGCCTTCAGAGGGTGCAAAACGCGGCGGCCAGGATGCTTGTCGGCCTCCCGAAGTTTGTCTCTGCCCGTCGTACTATTCGAGACCTACATTGGCTGCCTGTTGGGCAAAGAATTAAGTTTAAAGCTCTGTGCTTAACTTTTAAAATTCTTAAGTCTGCCTCCCCTCCTATTTTATCGCAGGCAATCCAACATTATGTCCCTTCCAGAGCCCTTCGATCCTTAGGCTCAAATCTCGCCATTGTGCCCCGCTTTAAAAGAGCTAGAATGGGTGGACGCTCTTTTTCAGTGATGGCGGCAGCTCTCTGGAATTCTCTACCTGTTACTCTCCGTTCCATCCCAGATCTGCTCCCTTTTAGGAAGGCACTAAAAACCTTCTTATTCTCCTCAGTTTAGCATCACTTGTTCTGGTTTATTTCTGTTGTGTTGTGTTCTACCATCTCTGGAAAGCGCCGGGACGCCTCTTGGCTGCGGCATCTGTGCGCTATATAAGCTAAAATAACATAACATAACATAACATAACAAACTCCCCACGTGACAATCTCAAGGAAACTATATTTGCATTTTTCACAGCAAATCAATGATCAATGTTCCATTCCAAAAAGGTAATTCATCACCAAAATGTTTTTTCTTCCAATAGAACACAATAAACCAATCCATGTTTTTTCAAATTAGATGGATGAAAGTTTATAAAAATGTATTTCTCTCACTAACTTTGAACTGAAACTAACAAAGATATCCAGACAAAATGCAAAACTATTACCAACTATCACCAACATCTCCAAAAGAGAACAAATCTCTACAAAGTCACAAAGTAAAAATTGCAAGGCGACTCTTTACTATTTGTATGCAGTAAATAAGTCAACACAATGTAATTTCCTACTTTTCTTTAACAGAACTCAACTCATTAGCTATTGTTTTATCTTCCGGCAGGTTAATTCAAGTCTAAAACATTTTCTTTTTCTCTACAGGATAGAGCTGAAAGGGATAACATTTTTTAACAACATATTTTCTTTGAACGGAACACATTTTTGTCTTTTTTTGCAGATCTTGGAATTATGGAAAACCCACGTCAAGCTAGAAGTGTGAGATTGAAAAGAAAAAAGCATCTACTTAATATTGTAGGTACATTTATTGTAAGGAGAAATTAACTGAGCCCAGGAGTCGTTGGAGGTGGGTTGATTATTTCTGAGCCAGTTGCAAAGGAGGAGCAGTTATCCTTGGTGAAAATGTTGGGAGGACCACCAAGCAGCACCTCTCTACCTCTGTGCTAGAAATAGAGTCTCTAGTTAGCCAAGGTATGCACCCTGTCCAAGTGGGGACCAACAATATCGATCAAACATAAACCCACTGCCTGAAAATGATTAATAAATAAGCTGTACGTCATGGATCAAAAGAAGGTAAATACATTATCCCATTGCTATAAGGCATGGAACAGTGTGCACAAGAAAAGAGGTGAAAACTGTACAACTACACCATATAGCAATTTTTTTGGGACAAATTCCTTACGTTTATTATGCAAATTAATAATATGTTGAAGTATCAAAATTACATAATTAAATATTATAATAAATACAATCACAGATAAATACACAGTTGAACATACTATGGTTGCCTGGGTGCAAAAACATACAGGTCAAATATACCATACTACCAACTAGCCACACAAACCATTCAGAACCATACTCATTCACTCACACAACACACTGCACAATGGGATTCCACTACATCATACGCAAATAACCTCAACAGGGAATGGTCCAAGATGTAATACAAATAATTAGAAACAAGAACCATAATAGTTGTTCCATAAAGCACAATTTCCACAGTTCGACAGTTTTTATCGAATAGATGGTTAATGGATATTTTTAGAACTTCAAATGCAGACAAAATGGAGACATGAAATGATGATTATAATGAGCAGATTGTGCTGATTAGTTGGGGACCTGCCCTGATGTGCGTTTTGGTGGAAGATTCAGGTACTGTCACACCTTCTTCAGGGGACTAAAACGTAATGCAGCAGAGGATGCAGGTGCCTGGGGAACCTGAAATAATAATAAAGGACAAAGCTAGAGCACCTCCACAACTTGTCAAAAATAAGCACACTGATGCCAAAGGGGTGGGAACAAAAAAATCCCACGATACCAAAGGGGCAGAGACGTGCAGAGGAGGAGAAAAATTAACCTTTTATCCCTAAATAAGTGAAAGCATGCCAACTGAGGAGGTGGTAGGGTAAAATGATAAGAAAAAACCACAGTTGCCCACAGGCTAAATATTCAGACCCATCATGTTTGTGTTCAATTAAAAGCTACCTGGGCTAAAGCAAGCTGTATAATACCTGAATGAGGAGGCCTTCTCTCATAGGTGAGGCTTTTAGGGTCGAGGCTCCCTAGATGGAAAATTTAGGGGGACACTGGAATTAGAACAACCACCACTACGTTAAGATCGATTTAAAACCCTACGGCCAAGAATCCAATTACTTAACGAACCTCAATAAGTAGCTAAGAAATGCCAACTGTGTAACACTGGCAGCAGAGATGGGTAAAGGAGTCTTCTATCCAAGAACAGAGGGGAAATGGGAGTCCATTCAAGTTGGGTACCGGGGCGACAGAGCCGAATCAAATCATTTGCATCCCCAAAACTTTAGACGAACAAGAGATATACATGTCCAAGTCATGGGAAAACAAAAAACAGGCGAAGCAGGTTCCTCATTTCCTAAGAGAAATTTTAAATCAAAATGGAGGCATTGGTAGCACATACCCTGTAACCGTGCTCAAAATACTCAAAGACTGGGGCTATCAATGGCGTATCATCCAAGGGGAGACCTTGTAAAATTGAAACAAGCTTCAAGAGGGGAACAACCTGTCCCTGATTGCTATATATCAGCAACCTATATATATAGATATTCCAATATTTGAGAAATAGAAAAATAACCCTAAAATAATTAGCGGACTAGTGAAAATGGCAGGAGGTCCCGGATCGCTGGATAATAGAGGGCCCTCCTGACCGGGCAGGAAAAATGGAGGCCACATGGCATAGTCACGAAATCTTGAAAGAAAGGGAATTGTACCTAAACCTCCTGGACGAGACGAGTCGAAAAGCAAAGCTCCAAACTACTTACCTGCTGGGATATCAACTGCAGGCATCGTAACTTGACCGAATGGGGACCACCACTCTAGTCAGGGTACGTGTAGTACACACTAAAAGCTTACCTGTGGTCACCCACTGGTAGCTTGGTACAGAGCTGTCAGGCTAAACTCAAGAGGCAATGTGTAAAGTATTTGTGCACAAACACAGACACACACACACACACACACACACAATAAGACATTGAAAACACCCCAAATGTACTCCACACCAGTTTAGAATAATTACCAATATTTATCTGAGTAAAACAAGACCAAAACCACACAATCCAACATGCACAATTCAAGATATGAATTTTGCAAGATTAAATCAAAATGCAGTGCTTAGAAGTCAATAGATCCATGTGTGGCAATCTGGCCATGCTTCACCAGAAGAAAACAAAAGTTCAGTCTGACAATGTTGGAGTGTGGGCCAGATACAGGAGTCACACAGACCTGCTGACAGTACCTTGGCTGCGTCGGAAATCATAGATGATGTGGTGCGCAAAGGAGGTGATGTGTCATGAATGCAGGTGATGCTTCGATTCCTGGAGGCAGTGGAAAGTCGTTGATGCATTGACCCTTGGGAACGATGCGGTCTGCAATGTAAGAGATGTGTGGGTTGCTGATGCGAAGCCTCAGTTCCTGAAGACGTCACAGTTTTGATGATGCCAAGAGCCCGGTGTGGTTGTTCCACAGAGTTGATGTCAAACAACTGGGCTGAAGGCAGTGCGTCAGTTGGAAGCCACGCAAGACCTGAAATACTTCAGAGTTGGGTAGGTGCACAATGGACATCGGTGATGCTGTTTCTGAGACTCGGGCAGCAGTGGTTCTTCAGAGGTGCTGCAGCAAAGTCGAGACTGTGTTGTAAGTTGAGGTTGTTGCATTGCGCACTCTGCGAACAGTGACCCCAAGCTTTGGTGCAGGCAGCTGTGCTGTGTTGACAAAGTCGAGCTGTAATGTAAGTCAACGTTGAATGCATCTAGGATCCTTCATATTTTCACCATTTTCAGCGCACACTCAGGGTATACTATTAATTGGACAAAATCTGTGCAGTATATGCTTCAGAGTCCCCTACCACGCATGCCCAAAGACAGTTGAGTTGCAACAGAGGGATTGTGATATCTAGGCATATATAACTCCACATCCCACCCAATTCTATTAAACCAATCATAAGTTACTATTAATTAGACTCTATAAAAATGTACTCCACTGGCGGTCCTTACCCATGACTCTCCTGGGCAGGGCAGCGCTATTTAAAATGCTGGCATTGCCTCGGTTTTTATACGTGTTGCAGAACACCTCCTACAAAGTCCTGATTGCATACTTCACCAACATAGAGAGTGAGTTTAGGACTCTTTTATGGGACAGGAAAAATCAGTGTATCGCGACACATGAACTGACTAGAGGGTTGTACGATGGAGGAATCGAATTGCTGACCTCAAACAATATTATTGGGCTTCCCAGCCCGCAGTCATTAATCAATGGGTCTACACCCCACCGTCTGAACCAGCGTATTGGATCATGAGCCCAGGGGCTATCAGAGAGCACTTTACTCTAACCCAAAACACCAACGCCTCACAGGCCCCACGGCCCAGACAGTTGCAATTTGGTAGTGAGCTACCAAAGCACTGGGGTGGCACAAGAAACTAACATTGACCACTCCTTTATGGGAGACCGAGCAACTTGGCATGCTGAGTAAAGGCCCAGGGTTTGACAAATGGGACGTAATTGGCATCTCTTCATTCTGTGACCTTTGGAAGCGAAATGCAATAGTCCCATTCAAAGACCTACAAGCAGAATACCAACTGGCTGGGTCAGAGATGTTCCGGTATTTACAGATACGCCAAGCCATAACTGCTGCTGTAAAGAGCGGTGTAGCTCTGCCCAAAGCGTCCCCCTTGGAGGATAGACTCCTACCTCTCAAGCAAACTCAAAATAGTGGGCTGCTCCCGTCCGATGAGAGGCACCAACCCTCTCCTCCTCGTCCCCCTCTGCAAAAAAAGAAAACCTCTCAACTCTGTCCTTCTCTGGTTATGCTCCCAACATATGGAACACCCTCCCTATTGATTTACACTGCAATCCCTCTTACTTCAGCTTCAAAAAAGACCGCAAACTCTACCTACTCAACAAATATTGGGGCCTCTAAACCTTCTCACTCCTTGTGTGTTACCTCCTGCCCATCCCTCCCTTCCACCTAACCACCTACCCATCCTCCCCATTTGATTTTTTTAATCCCTCTCCCTCTCCCTTACCCTTTCTCCCCCCTCCCTCTCCCCGACACCTACCCTCCACTCCTTCACCCCTCCGCTCACATCAAACCTGCTCCTTATATAAACTGACCATGCAGTTAATCCACTTGTTGCTGTAAATATGTATATACCCATTATATCTTGGCCTAAAATCAATTTCCTCTGTTGCTTATCTACCAACGCAAATCTTATGTTTAATATGTTTTCCCTATACTGATCTCATCTGAATATCGCACTTTTCCACTGTATTTTTACTTTATGATGTGCATTTCTTATGATCCTTTTTGACTGTACTATCTTCATACTTATGTAAAGCGCTCTGATACCCTTGGGTGTAGCCAGCGCCATATAAGAACTTTCTAAATAAATAAATAAAAATAAATAAAGCAATATCCCTTACATACCGTAAATTAATAAACAATAAACCGGACCCATTAGTACGTCTCCGGCAGCTGTGGGAATTGGGTACCTGGAGGATGAAGATTGGCAGGAGGCACTTTCTTCCCCCAGAGAGGTCACTATTCCAAAGAGGCTACGATTAATCCAGATAAAAATCCTACATAGAACGTATCTTTCAGCACACACTTTGGTTTTTAGATTCTGGGTGCCTTAGGAGGTGTGCTGCAGAAGGCACCTTTTTCCGCATGATCTGGGAGTGTCCAGCTATCCGCCCATACTGGGAAAGAATTGTCTCCACACTTACAAAGGTGGGAGGGAAGGACATTCTCAACTCCCCGCGACTCTGCCTGTTAAGTATATGGGATGCCACCGACTTAACCCAGGCTGAACGTACGTGGGCCTCACTGGGATATACCCTTGCTAAGAGAAATATAGCTCAAACATGGGGGTCTGGAGATTTGCCCACTTACCGGAGATGGGCAAACGATATGGACAGTGCATTGATTGCTGAACAAGATGTATTTAAACACAGGGGCTGACCTAGGAAATGGAATCAGAAATGGGTCAAATGGAATGTATCAAGAGGTGTTTTATGTGTTTCCCCAACAGAAGAACTGTGAATGGCTAGTTGGGGCATTGAGATTGACTCAAGTTAATTGTGCAAATGAGCATGTGCTCCATCTGTAAAATACAATCCACCAGTTCTGTACTATTGTTATGTCTAAAATGTTGTGTGGCTTCGAATTCCATCTCATTGTGCTGTCACGACTGTTCAATAAAAAGAATATTCAAAAGGTTGAATGCTCGAGCCCTCAGCAAGCAGGGACCATGGCTTTGGTGCAGGCCACGGCGATCTGTTGATTTCTCAGGAATGCGCTGGTTCTTAAAGGAAGCTTTGGAGTAAATGCATTCAATTTTTGTATTGCAGCACAAACACTCACTTCCAAGGGCCCAAGACTGGATTTGGCACCAACTGGTAGAGCAGCACTCACAACAGACTAGCTCAGGTACTGGTAGCAAGATGCAGGTGAAGTCTGTACTGTCTCTGAGACTTCAGCAACAGGAGGCAATCCCAAACAAGGCCTTGGGGAACCTTTAGATGCAGGATGTAAAGAGTAGTGTCCAGTCCTCTCACTCTCAGGCAAGAAGCAGCAGGTAGCAGGCCAACACAGCAAAGTTAGCAGCAAAGTGGCAGTCTCTCCTGACAGCACAACAGCTCTTCTTTCTGGCAGAATGTCTAAGTTCCAGAAGTGTTCTGAGTATATGGTGTCAGAGGTTCAGTACTTGTGCCCATTTTAGCCTTTGAAGTAGGGAGACTGCAAAGGAAGGTCTTTGTAGTGTACAAGACCCTTTCATTCCTGGCCCTAACCTCGGACACACTATAGGAGAGCATGCAGCTCTTTAGGTGGTGGCAGGGACAGTCCTATTCAAGTGCAAGACTGACTTGCATATGGCTAGGTCTAAACTGGGGTGGCAAGGCGAGCAAAAAAACAATGGATTAAACCCAGATCTGTAACTGGGGGTGAATATATGATGATTTGTTCAGCATTCCATCCATCCATCATTTATTATTATTTTTTTAATTATTTTTATAAATTTCAACACACACAAAACCCCTGTATACAAGGTACATTATCGATAGGGGCACAGTCCTTGGTACTTTGCATGAATATTCACGTTGGTCTGCTGAGTTTGTATTCGCATCATATTCACTATCACATTAAGCACCCCAGCCTACCCGCTTTCCATTAGTGTCTTCTCTGTTACATGCCTTCAGTAACAACCCCAACCTTGTGGTATCCAAGCTTGGTGCCCACTCATTTACTTGCCTCTCCCTCCCTCTTTCCCCTAACCCCTCTCACCGGTGTCACCAACACTGTGCTAGTGTGTGCGGGTCTCTTGCTTTATTAGGGCTGCGTTCCGATTTGAGCCTTTTTCGACCCCACTTCCGTTACCTTACAGCCAGTTCAAGCCTAATTATACTCTGTGTGGTCTGACAATCTCCTGAGGAGCCTCCGAAGAGTCAGTGTCCGAGTCCGGCTCTGGCAACCTCTGTAGTACTACCAAGGCTTCCCACGCCTGTGCAGTTTCCATTGCTTTTTGGTTGTTCGCTCTTCTGGCCTGCTGGAACCTGACCATACTCTCACTGGCCGCCCAGATTGCGAACTCCGCCCTCCATCGCACCATGCTAGGACCCTGCTTGGATTTCCACTGTCTTGTTAGTTCTCGTTTAGCTAATAGCAACCTCAAATCTATTAATTTGCTCATGACCTTAGTTTGCGCTGTATGAGGAAACCAGTGCAGTATAAATGCCCCCATGACAGGCTCTATCTGTCTATCCGTCACTCCGCACAGAACTTCTTCCACCTCCTCCCAATATGTCCCGAGCTGCGGGCAACTCCACATCATATGTTGGAAGTCTGCTGCGTTCGATTGGCCCCCGGGGGCAACATGTTGAATCCTGTAGTGAATGAGCCACTTTAGTGGCCTGAGGATCTGTGATGACCCTCGATCACCACCATTGTGAACTGACTTTAGTGTGCTATGTTACTTTAGCCTTAATGTAGGATGGTCTTGCATTAGAATAATCTTGCCAAAGAATAGAAGGTATGGGATGTCGAGGTGCAGAGTTGTTGGTGATGGTGCACACATGTGCTCCATAGTGGATACTGAGGGATTAAGTGCATAGTGTTATTTGAGTTAGGTGAATTATGACTTTAGCCTATTGGCTTTGACGTGGTATCATTCTGCTTTCCAAGTAGTAGAGGCCTATGCTTGAGCAACTCCATATTCTAAACTGCAGCCATCTTCTGAGCCTCTGTGGGTGAGAGGTTATATTTTAGATTACATGTGTTGTCCACCAGTAGTGAACCAGACAGGACCGGTTCTTATCGGGTGGAATGTGCTCTCTTCGTGCCGAGTCAGAGCAAAACGCTTGGCCAGCTGCTTGTTGTGCTCTTGGTACGAGGTGGTACAGGAATCCAGGGAGAACTGTGGGCGGAGTTAGCTAGAAACTTCGATGGAGAGCTGCATTCTATATTAGAGAAAGGGAGATAGCTTCTGAGAGGCAGAGAGATTCTGAGATGGTGAGATGCTGAGATGCTGGTCTGGTGTTTTGGCGGTCTGATGATACATCACGGTGCAGACGTGCAGTCGTGTTTGTGCAACAGAGAGTCCGGAACCAACCAGTGAGGGAAAGAGAGACGGACCCTTCTTCAGATGGCAAGACGCCTAAGATTATGGGGAGGTGTTCGATGTATATCTAACTTTATCTAACTATGCTTTTATTTTCAGGCTCTATGTATATGTACTGTGATGTTTAGTTATTTCTTTCTTTTGTCATCCTATTATCATGTAATAAAGAAACCCTAGAGCATATCATTTGTTTGCATTCCTTGTGAGGGAAGGTCGGGACCCTTTTTTTACCAAGTACTTACAGAGGGATGGGCGATTCCCCTCTAATGGGTAATTGTTGATACGGGAGGGAAATCGGCTCCCATCAGGGATGTCTAAATTACATTGCTAGGAGGAGCATGTGCTGTGTACCCTCTTAGATTAGGAGGTGTTGTGAATTTCTGCGTACCCTCTTGGATTGGGAGGTGTTGTGACTTGTTGTTATTTGCGAGCTCCTCAGCAATGGTCTTATATGTTGTCAGTGTTTATTCCTTTCTTGGGTAAGTATTGTGAAATGTGGTGTCTTTCTGGAACCTGAGAACGGATGTGGTAAGTAATGACCTGGTGACTGACAGAAGCACCAAAACATACAGAGAAGCAGGTCGTTACAAATCCGCATTAAAATATTTATTTATCTGCTCTGGGGTTGAATACGCCCTGTGTATGATATAGAAATGAATACGTTGGAATCTAGCATTCCGCGTGCCCTTCCACGCTCTTTCCACTATTTTAGCCCAAGTTGTTTCGGGAATATCCTTGCCCAGGTCTACCTCCCACTTTCTTCTCAACTGATTCAGTGGCTGCAGTACCTCTTCCACCATTCGCCTGTATAGGCACGCTACTGTCTTTACCATCCCCACTGCCATTACAACATATTGACATGCCAGTGATGTTCGTGGTTTCAGTAACCCTTCCCCCCAGTGTTTCTGAATCGCAGACACCAGAGTGGCATGCAGCAAAAAGTCACCCCTGGACAAGCCGTATCTATCTTGCAGTGCCTGAAAAGGCAGAAGGACTGCCTCCCCATACAGGTCCCCAACCATTTGCAGCCCCAGTTCCTTCCACTCTGCCAGTGCAGACCAGTCTCCTCCGTGCGGGAGGGCCGTACACATGCCCAGAGGTATCTCCGGTGCCTATGGGCAAGTGATGCCACCCCTGCGCCTGCTTCTATTCCAGCACGCTCTCAGCGCTTTCTCCTCATACGTCAGTGAATCTACTCGCATCCGCTGGCCAAGAACAACAAAGGAGAGTACATGTCGCGGGAACCATTGGTCCTCTGGGCCAATCTGGGCCCCTAAACTCCAGAGCTACCGCCTGGTTGAGCCACTGCAGCTGGGCTGCCAAATAATACAATTCAAAGTCTGGGACCACCCATCCTCCCTCCGCTCGAGGCCTCATCATCGTGGTCAGCACCACCCGCCACCTGCCGCTCTCCCACAGAAATCCCCCTACCATGGACCGAAGCGTCCTAAACACCGAGCCTAGGATCCAGATCGGCAGCATCCTGAAATACCATTTTCAGAAACGCTACTCTACCTGCCACCGAAAGTGGCACTGTACCCCAAAATGCCATGCTCCCTTTGATACCTCGCACTGCTCTGTTCACATTACCCTCCAAAAGATCCGCCTGCTCATGATAGATGTAAGTTTCCAAGTACGGCAGGCAGCAGGGTTCCCATCTTACTCAGTCTAGCAAGGGTTCCCATCACCCGCAGCACCGAAAACAGGCAAGTCTTCTGCCAGTTCACTTGCAACCCCGAGACCTCCTCAAACGTCCGTAACAGCATCGTCGCTCCCGTTAAAGCCTCACCAGGGGTGGCCAAATACATCAGCAAGTCATCTGTGTAAAGCGATATGTATTGATTGTCTCTGCGCATCTCCAGCCCAACATAATGCCTCCCTGATCTAGCTCGCACCGCCAATAGTTCAATCGCCAGCACGAACAACAGTGGAGATAGCGAACAACCCTGTCATGTCCCTCTCCCCACTGAGCAGAACGACGACACCGTCCCCCCGTCCTCACTCGAGCCGTTGCTGAGTTATATAGTATTTCAGTCCATCCCACAAACAGCTCCCCCAAGCCCAGCTCGCAAATAACCTGGAAGAGGAATGGCCATTCCAGACTATCAAAGGCTTTCTCAATGTCTACTGAAAGAATCAGAGCAGTCAAGGATAGATCATGGGATTCCCCCAGAATACGCAGTAACCGTCTCAAATTAACAGATGTGTTGAGCTTAGGTATAAAACCCGACTGATCCCGATGTACTAACTGCGACAAATATAGGAGTACTCGGGATGCTAGGATCTTACTTAGTCCCTCCCAGGTTTCAAGAGGGGGATGATAATAGCCTCCCTAGTGGTCTCAGTCAGCCTCCCCGCCTTACGTGCCTCCTGATATATCACTTGTAAGCTCGGGCTAAACAATCCGTGTATCAGGAGTAAAATTCTATGGAGAGAACGTCCACCCCAGGCGTATTTTTACGTGCCATATGCTTAATCGCACTCCTGATCTCCCCCATGGTGATCTCGCTTGCCAGCAGTTCCCCCTTCTCCTTACTCAAGCTCGGCAGGGCCACCCCCTCCAGATACTCCTCTATGTCATCAGCATCCTGAGTCAGTTGGCTACTATAGAGCCCAGTATATTATTCTAGAAACAAGCTGTTTATCCCTGATTGCGTGCTCACCGTATCCCCTGTGGGGACTATCTGGCTCAATATCGGTGCCCCCCTGGGAGTTCAGTTAACTAGCGACACCAGCAAGGCACTCGATTTATCCCCCTCGGCATTTATCCTTGCTCTGTAATTCTTATAATCAAAGGAGTACAGTCTCTCCACCTGAACCGCCACAGCCTCTCTAGCCTCCAATATGTCAGTCTGCACCCCCGGGTTCCCAGGTGAGGCTCTCACCGCGTCTCGCAGCTGGCCCTCCGCCTTCTTCATGTCAAGCAATATCGTTTTCCTTACCCCCATCATTTTGCTAATACATATACCCCGGACCACCATCTTAAACGCATCCCACACAATTGCCGCTGACATTGCTGTTCCCTCGTTCTCCTCAGAGTATTGATCAATACCGTTCCCAACTCTTCACAAAAGACCGGGTCTTCCAGTGCCTCCGGTCGGAGCCGGCAGGTCGGTATAATCGCCCTCTCTCTATTCCAGCACATCCGCACTAACAACGGGTTGTGGTCCGATATCGTTCTGGCCAAATATTCACTACCTATTACCTTGGAATGGACATCAGGGGTGCATAATATAGCATCTAATCTCCCATGCAAGTCATGGAGGCCTGAGTAGTAAGAATAATCCCGCTCCTCCAGGTACTGCATGCGCAATGAGTCTACTAGCCCCCAATTAGTTTGCCATGTACTTCTCGCCTTGGAAAGCCTATGTACTGGGGCCCCAGAGAGCGGGGGGTGGGATCTGTCTCTCTCTCCACATCTGCTATTGAGTTAAAATGTCCTCCCATTATTGTTGCATTAGTTAAGTATGGCGCTAGACTCCCCGATAAACTCTCAAAGAAGAAGGATTGGTCCACATTGGGGGTATACACACTACACAGTGTCACATCCACTCCATTCAGCCGCCCCATCACCAAAATGAACCTTTGCCCTAGGTCAGCCAATTGCTGCTTTGGTTGAAAAGGGACTCCCGCTTTGACCCACACCAAGGCACCCCTGGCAAAAGCTGAGAAGGTTGTGTAAAATAATTGCCCCTCCATCTCTTTTTCAAGGCTACTCCATCAGATTGGTTAACATGTGTTTCCTTGAAGAGCACTACATGCATCCCTCGTCGCACCAGGTAAGCATGCACCTTGTGGCGCCGTTGCATTGTGTGTAAACCCCCTTGACATTCCAGGTAATACATTTCAAATCAAGTCAATCAAGCTTTATTTCAATATAAATATCATAAAAGCAATACAAAATTTCAACATAGGAAATGATTCATCAATGGACATGCAACACAATTCTCTTTTGTTCAATAAAAGTTACAGCTTTTAAGATATAATCAATCAAAGTGGATAAAAACATGAAACGCAATTCCCCTCTATTCGATAAAAATTACAGCTTTTGACAATGTTAGAAATAATCAATTTGATTAAAAACGGTTTAAGACAAAGAGGGCAATTGGATTTATAACATAAGAAATTCATTATCTAGATCAAGGAATAGCATTACGGGCTTCAATTGTGAAATATTCATGCTCTTAGCCACTTTATCAATTTTTGGAGGCCCTTCGTATAGCCCTAAACCTGATTAACCAGGCTCGTCCCAAAAACTTGGCAACGGCACAAACATATACGGTTCTTGGGTCCGTCCTGAGTATACGAAGGGCATCTCGATGGTTAGTGGTGCCTAGTTGCTTACAAATTGGCGCAAGCCAATAGGACCTAGCACTGGCATAAGCAGGACAGACAAACATAAGATTTGCAATGCTCTCTTTAGGATTCCCGCAAGACGGACATTCTGTGGTGGTCTGATTGGGAGGGCGCCACTTCATAGCAAATTCGGCAACTGGAATTGTGCCAAATCTGAATTGACTGGCGGTCTCCTACTGCTGCTTCTGACCGCTAGAAGGTTGCGTTTACTTCTGTCCCTGCTTATTTTGCACATGTTTCTACCTGGCAAGTTGCACTAGGATTTTTATATTGTATATTGTTTCTGCAATTTTCTTTTAAACGAATTCTGCTTTTTAAAAAAAACATTAACTAACCTTTGTCACTCCTTCCTGAGGCTTCCCCGGTCCGCCCCGGCTCTGCCGATTGTTGCGGAGGGAAGACCTCAGGTAACACCACTATAGGGCTCCTACTTCCGCCCAGGTTAGTGGTCTAGTGTCGAGACGTGCCTATTTAGAGGCGTGCTGGATCGGACGCGCGGCGGTTTCCTACTGCTGCTTCTGACCGCTAGAAGGTTGCTTTTACTTCTGTCCCTGCTTATTTTGCACAAGTTTCTACCTCGCAAGTTGCACTAGGATTTTTTTTTTAATATCTTTATTGGCTTTTTCGCAAACAAGAAAAAACATTGTTCACAAATAATGGCATGAGACCGTGAAGATATCATAACAAATGGTGTCAATTAGTACAGACATATTTCCATTTCTGCAGTGACCTTTATACATACTACTATTGCATACTGTCACACCGACATCCTGTCGCGAAGGCCTGTCTCGCGCATAATAAAGTAGTACGCTCTATCTCCAGTGGCACTCTGAACGTCTTGTAAGGGGAGTATCTGCCATGTCGCCCAAGGGGGGTCAGAACGGGTTATCGTCCTGTGCCACGTCCGTAGTTAGACCAGCATCCCCATCCGAGCTTTCCCCTCCATCCCCTGCAGTTGCCAGTGTCTTTCTAAGAAGCAAGACCAATAGTTTTTGGGCCTGTTGCGCGGGGGTAATAGTTCGCTGTAATGTTCGGTCTGAGTGCAGCAGTATGTCATCTCCCTTGTCCATTGTGCAAGCGTGGGGGTAGGGCCTCTCATCCATGCACTAGGATTTTTATATTGTATATTGCTGCTGCACTTTTCCTTTAAACAAATTCCGCTTTAAAAAAAAAAAACATTAAACTAACCTTTGTCACTCCTTCCTGAGGCTTCCCTGGTCCACCGTGGCTCTGCCGATTGTTGCAGAGGGAAGACCTCAGGTATCACCACTTCCAGGCTCCTACTTCCGACCAGGTTAGCGGTCTAGTGGCCAGACGTGCCTATTTAGACCCACGCTGGACCATGCTTGCAGCGCGCATGCAGTGGGTGTGCCGCCGGCACACCAAAGGCAAGCCCGTCTACGCCCGTCCGCGCCAAGACCCGGCATAGGGCCGGAATCCCTGGCTCAGGGACTATTGGAAAGGTCAAACTATGTTACACAGGAGAATGCCTTAGAGCCCCATGCCCTCCCAGACAGAAGTAATGTAATATATTCAAGGGGGAAGATCTATTACAATCAGACTATGCACAATGTTTGGGGTGCAAAATAAATCTATGAAAAACACTTAATCATACAACAGAATTATATACTGATGTCAGCAACCCAATGCTCAGGCCCACTGACCCACAGCTAGTTCTCATTAAGGCTAGGCCCCTTATAAAGCATAGTTATGAAATAGCTGACCTTATCATTGATAATAAAATAGATGTTTTGTTTATCACTGAAGCTTGGGGCAATGACACCTCGGATCCCAATTTTAACATTGCTGTCCCTGATGGCTACAAAAGTGTTTAGGCATGATAGGCATTTGGGTAGAGGGGGCGGCCTTGCACTGATTCATAAAATTGCATTTAGTGTCCATTGCTCAATAGTCGCCTCCCCCAACTGCGATGCCTTTTGCTATAAAATTTCGTTCCAGGGCCAAGACTTTTTCAATGGTCTTTTAATGTACAGTCCACCTGATTCAAGAAATAACGTTTTGGCAAAATTAAGCCCAAATTTAAGTCCTTGAATTTAGCCTCCAACACAAATGTTTTACGTTTCTGGGTGACTGGAAATTTCACCTGGAAATGCTGGAGGACAAAGACACGAAGGAGCTCTTGGAATTGATGTCTGAGTTGGGTCTCACTCAGCTTAACCAAGAACCTACACATGTAGCAGGACACAAGCTAGATGGTCTTTTCTCCAACAACCCTGCTCTACACAATATCTATACCCTTCCACTAACATCGTCTGACCATCATGTTATTCTCTTTAGATACAAATCTCCTCTACGTGATTATAGGAGTAAGGCTCCTACTAGGACCACTGGTAGATCCTGGCACTGCATTGATCCTCAGGTACTGGTAGATCATTTGGCCCAAACTCAGTCAGACCTGGAGCTAAATGCTGAATCTTCAGCCATAAAATATACTTCATGGCTGGATTCTAATTGTCTTACCCTCGCTCCTATTGTGACTACCAATAAAAATAGGAAAACGCCTTCAGCCCCCTGGTTTTCTGAAGCCTTAAGATTGGATATACAGGCTGGCAGAAGACAAGAAAGAGCATGGAGACAACACTATGAAGCTCTAGAAAAAGCCAAATATAAAGCTCTACTCACAGACTTTAAAAAAAAGTTATCTGTGATAAGAGCTCTCTTATCAAAAAAGCAGGTCACTCAAGTAAGGAACTTTTTCAAACAGTTAATCTTTTGACATCCAGTAGAAATTAAGACTTTGCCAATCACAGCCAAGAATTCTGTAATACTCTTGCTCATACTTTTAGATCCAAGGTGGACCAAATTTTTTATCAATTTGCCTCTTCTAAATCATGTGAGAAGATAGGGCAGCAAGACACAGCCAAAACTTCTCTTCTCAACGTTACCCCTACCTCGGAAACCCAAATAGTTACTTCTATTTCCATGGCCAAATCAGGATCACCGGAAGACCCCTGCCCCCCTAGAATTAAAAAAAATATTTGGTCATTTTATAGGACCCTATTTGTCCAAACAGTTTAATCAAATGCTGGCACATGGGTCCTTCCCGTCTGTTTGGAAACAAACCTGTATTCTACCTTTATTGAAAAAAAACTAACCTCAATGCAATTGATCCTACCAATTATCGACCTATTGCTAAAATTCCTCTTCCGGCAAAGATAATAGAGAAAATGATAAATAAAGAACTCTCTACTTTCATTACTAAACACTGAGGTCTTGGACCATAGCCAGTTTGGTTTTAGGACAAATCATAGCATGGAAACGGCTCTGATTAAAACCACAGAAGAAATTCGTTCGTCTCTTGATAGCGGTGGGTCAGCAGTTCTTATACTGCTAGACCTATCCACTGCATTTGACACTGTAGACCACAATCTTCTGGTGCAGCGTCTAAATACTATAGGAATTGGAGGAGTTGCTCTTTCTCTTCTTACCTCTTTTCTGTCTGATAGAACTCAATCTGTTCAGCTGGGCAATTTCAAATCAGCACCATTTACACTGCCTTGTGGGGTCCCGCAGGGCTCTTCATTGAGCCCCACGCTTTCTAATATTTATGTAGCGGAACTGGCCTCGCTAATCAGAAGTATTGATCTGATTCCTACCTCCTATGCCAATGATACCCAATTGGTTATCTCGACAGTGGACAAAGATATCAACTATTCTACTAAGGTCCATGACTGGATGACTAAACTTAGTTCATGGATGAGTGATCACTGTCTGAAATTAAACTCTACCAAAACTGAAGTGATCATGTTTGGGAATCTCTTTCCTCCCTGGTCCCCAGACTGGTGGCCGGATAACCTTGGCCCCCCTCCTACACCTGTGACCAAAGCCAAAAACCTGGGAGTTATTATAGACGATAAGTTGAGTCTTAAATCTCAAGTATCTAAAGTGGTGTCCACAGCCTATTTCATGCTAAAAATGTTAAGGAAAAAATTGTCCTTTTATCCCTCTTAAATCCAGAAAGACGGTGGTGACTTCACTGGTTCTACCCAAAATAGACTATTGCAATGGCCTATATATCAATATTCAAGCTACTTAAAAAACTACAAACAGTACAAAATGCTGCTGCAAGACTTGTACTGGACTTGCCTAAATATCAGTCGGTCAGAATAGGGATTCAGGACCTTCATTGTCTGCCAGTTGCCTAAAGGGTAACATTTAAAGCCTTGTGCATAGCTCACAAAGCTCTCCACAAAGAAGGTCCCACATTTTTATGGTATCTCTTTAAATGGTATACCCCAAACAGATTCTTGAGATCTTCCAACACTCATCTGATGCCTATAGCCAGAATAAGAAAGGTGAACTGGGGAAGTAGGAGTTTCAGCTATAACACCTCAAAGGAATGGAACTCTCTCCCACGATACTTGCGGGAAATTCTTACACTCCTGGAGTTTAGAAAGCAACTGAAAACATGACTTTTCTAGCACTATTTGGTCTGAAGCATAGTAAGGAGTACCGGAAGCGCCAAGACACCTACGGGTATTCGCGCGCTATATAAATTGATTATAACATAACATAACTATATAAGGTCCTGTCTCTTGGGGTCTGGATCACATCTAGATAAGGTTCGAATGCTCTAGAAAGTTTATGTGGAAAAAACTCCTCTGTAAGCCTTCCTAAACTTGGGTTACTGAGTTCTCTGGCATCTACCCGATCCCAGTAAGTACGTTTCAGCTCAGCTTTACTCGGCGGATTTTGGGATTCCCATGACTCTTTGAGTCCCAAGGTTTACAACAATGCCTTGACATTTGAAATCCATTTTATTTTTTTGCCAGTGTCCAATCCCATTACCTCAGTGAAGGCTTCGGCATAGTTGGTAAGTTCTGGAGTGCGCCTAAGGCGTGCCCAGTACAACAGGGGGTGACATTTAGCCAAATCTTTAATATGACGTCTGCCCAAATCATATAGCAGGGGGGTTAAGGGCGTTCCCTGTGGCAGCATAATGAGGTCCCTGAAGCACTTATTTTCTGATCTACCAAGGTCATCAATATTATTCAAGCCCCAAAATCTGGCACCGTAAACGGCCGAGCTGACTGCCTTAGCTTCCTACACAATGAGTGCTGGGGCAATAGGTCTGCTATATGACAGGCGATGATCTTTGCTTACCGCTCCAGCTGCACGCTTGTGGTTCAGGAGCATTTCGTCCATATGAAATTTCCATTGGACTTTGTCAGAAAGGCATATCCCAAGGTAGTAGGAGGTCTTAACTCTCTCGAGACAGGTTCCATCTAGAGTGATGTTATTCTTAAAGGATTTATGGGGATTAAAGAGCTTCTGGAGGCCCTCCAGGGTCCTCAAGATCAGTAGTGTGTCGTCAGTAAACAGGAGAGTTGGCACCTTGTTGCCTGCCAGGGTCGGGGCATCTGCTGGTCCTTCTTACAGAAATTTAACCACCCTGTTCACATATAATGAGAACAGGGTGGGAGCCATCACACAACCCTGGCGTTCTCCCCTGTTTACTGGGATCCTGCCAGTAAGCTGTCCCTGGGACCCCCACCTGATCTGCGCATAGTTACCCTTGTGTAGCCTTATGAGAAGGCTAAGAATCAATAAAGGAATGCCCATACCTTTCAATACAAGCCATAGTTTATCTCTGGGGACCAGATCGAAGGCAGTCTTCAGATCGATAAAGGCGACATGATGCTATTAGTGCTTGATGAGGGTCGGACAGCGGCACTATTGCTATTAGATCTAAGTGCCGCGATCGACACGACTCGCACAGGATTTTGCTTCAGCGCCTGGAAGAAGTAGGTGTCACGGGTTCTGCCCTATGTTGGTTTCGTTCATTTCTTGCCGATCGGTCCTTCAAGGTTGCGATTCCACCCTGCCAGTCTAAATCTTATCCGTTGGAACTGGGTGTCCCGCAGGGCTCTTCGTTAAGCCCCACTCTATTTAACCTTTACGTGAGGCCGCTGGCTGCGGTCGTCAAGCAGTGGGGCCTGATGATGGTCTCATATGCAGACGACACGCAGCTGGCGGTCACGTTGAGTGGGGACTCTGACATGGAGGCTCCCAGGTTCCGTGACGGACTACGAGCAGTGGCTAACTGGATGAATTCCAACTGTCTCCAGTTAAACGCCAAAAAGACCGAGGTCATGGTGGTCGGCAAGCAGGCAGAGCTATGGGGGGACAGGTGGTGGCCTCCGGAACTGGGTGTGACCCCTTCTCCAGCATCGGAGATACAAAATCTTGGGGTTTGGCTGGATCCGACTCTTAGTTTCATCTGCCATACTAGGAAGGTGGCGGCTACCTGCTACGGTATTATCAGAGGTCTAAGACCTATCATGAAATTTTTCGACGCACCCACTAGGCAGCTAGTGGTCCAAGCGTCAGTATTGTCCCGGCTGGATTATGCTAGCTGCCTAGTGGTTCAGATGCTCCGTCCATCACCACCCCCTTTTGTACTGTTTTTAAAAGCCACCACTGCCTTTTAAAGGGCTCAGCAGAGGGAACCACCACACAGCCCGCCCACTAGGCCACTGGAATATAGTACTCTGGCGGGCAGGCAGAGACAAAGTTCGGCAGAGGGATGGTGCTGCAGTTTCCACCACCCGACCATTACTCTGCTGAAAGGTCATAATTGTGCTCTTAGTATACTTTATCATCAAAGTAATGCAATAGGGCCAGTCAAAAACTGTTTGTGATCTGGCCAATGACTGTCTCCTGCATGCTCTTGTGGGCACATGCAGACAGTCACCATTAAAGTGTCAACTGTATACTACAAATTTCTAGGTAATTGTGAGCATGCCTGGTTGGGGAACGTCCTTTACAACGGAACTTTTACAACGAAGTACCGTTACGACGCAGGTTTAACAACGAAAGTCATTACAACAACTTTCGCTGGAGGGCGCTCTAGGATAGGTAGTAGTTTAATTTACTATCCAACACCTTCCCTACTATCCACGGGGACTGGAGTTGGAATAGTAAATTAAACTATTCACTATCCAGCCCCCCACAACGACTTCCGTTGTTAAACCTGTGTCGTAAAGGTACGCGTTGTAACGGTACGCATTGTACCGTCATACATCCTGCCTGGTGTGAACCTGGAACACAGGGAACTGACTCCAGTGCACATCAGCACAATATGTCTCTATAACTTGTACATTGGAAAGTTGTCTAGTAGTCAAAAACCGTAAACATTGGAACCCTGGAACTGAAGCGTATATACCAGCTAAAGGCAATTCCATTGGCACCATCTGTTTAAAAATAAAGTTATTTCAAACATCCAAAATATTGCAATATGAGTTATTCATCTTAGTGGCAAGTTGAAACAATGACTTGAACAATTACCTCATCAAATCCCACTGTCTTACATGTATATCTTACATGTACATTTTCAACTGATATAAATTATGATATATAGCATTATATGGTGTTAGGCACTACAGTTTAGACAATTGTTTTTAACCCCTTCGCTGCGATGGCTATTCCGCCGCAGCGCTAAGGGGGAGGCGGGGCCGCGCGATGCTCCCGTACTCGTGACGGAACCGCTCCATCACGGCCCTCGGGTGAGCTGTGCTTGTGACGGAACGGTTCCGTCACGGCCCCGCCCGCTCATTAGAACGTCAGCGCAGGCGCGGAATTGGCGCAGCGCAGGTGCCGGCGAGCGGGCCGTGACGGAACCGTTCCGTCACCAGCACAGCCCACCCGAGGCTCGTGACGGAACGGTTCCGTCACGAGCATGGGAGGGGTGAAAGAAGAGTTTGGCAATTTATATAACAGTTTAAGTGAGAAAGATGTATTTTATTCAAGGTATGAAATAATAAAATGAGAGGAAGAATTACATGATTTTCATCATATGATGACCGTTCATATCTGTAGGATAGAAGTTTAGTGTAGCTGTGTTGCAACTGGTAGTGCTGACATACAATGGTTAATTTAGGGAGATGGAGCTACTATAAATAAATCCATTTTAATTGGACTTAAAGGGTCTGATTCACAAAGGGGCCTACATTCGCTGTGGAGGCTCTGCAGCTGTGGGGGAGTCTCTGCACTTGAGGCCAAACCTCCACAATGAGAATTCTCTTTAGTGCCTCACACCATATACTGATATCTATCTTGATTCATATCCATCTAGTTGAAGATTTACTGTGGGAAGGAGAATTTTCATTGCGGAGATTCTGCCCCTGACTGCAGGCCGTGGTTGAGGCCCTTTGTGAATCAGGCCCAAAGATTTCGGAACAAGAACAAAATATTACAAGTGAACAGTGTTAGTAACAGATCAAGATGAAAATGTGTGTGACAATTTCCAAGGCATGTGAACTCGGCAGAACAAGTATGTGGCAGGCACAAATTGAAGACTTATATGCAAAATAACTAGGAGTCTTGTAAATAAGAATATTTACTTTACGGTTTTATATCCTGCAGTACGTGCTAGGAAAGAGAAAACCTGTATTTTAAACTCTGAATTGTTGTTTATCATGTGAGGGCCTCACAAATTGTTTCTGAGTGTTATCTCCTTTCCTTATTTTTTCAGTGGAGTTTGTTATGCTCCTGTTTCCCCACTAGTCCTGTAATCTCTCTTTCCTATATCAGCTTATGCTTCTTGTTCACTCCATGACCAACGTCCTTCTCCCACCTGTCCCACACTTTCACCCTGATCACGATTGTACTAGTTTTTGTTCTGGGATAACAAAGGGATGCAATTCTGATTCCAGGAAGTATTTTTTTTCCCAACCCATTGATCATGAGATTTATCCTCAGAATACGGAATAGCCACAAGCAACTGGAGATACTGGGCTCTTTTCCTTGTGGTTTCCCTGATTCCAAATGGAAAAACATTAACATTTTCCATCTGTTCTGATCAGGTAGAAAGTATAAGCGAGAGTGCCGGTGCTGCTACAGGTGTCTGGGGTGACCAGTCTGGGATCCTGTCAGCAGCCACTTCCCTGCAGCTTTCAACACGATTATGGTGTCTCTGGGCCCAAAATTATTGAGTTCATGCTTTGGGGACCTGAAACGTCCAGGTTCCATTACACTCAGAATGGCGGATGGCAAAATTTCACCTGAAGTGTTCCCTCCAGTTGAAATTCAGCCACTCATAATAATGGCCCTCATGTATATTCTGGAATGATGGAGGATGCTTTGATGTGCAGTGTTTCCCTTGCAGGGTACGAGTACTAATAGAGGGTGGTTCCAGCATTCCCCTCATATAGATTGAGGGTGGAGCAAACAACATTGTTATCGTGGCAGAGGAGAGAATGACAAGGATCAAGAGATAGTTCTGAAGTGGAAGAAAAGGACAAAATGAAATATAACAGATCCAAGCACTCACTTTTATGATGTACAGGTAAGACAGATCATGTAACTGGATATACCTAGAAGAAGATAAGGTGTCAGTCAGTATTGACTCCTCTGGTAATAATACAAAAATGGAAAGGAAAAGGTCAGAAAGGGACACCCTTGCAAATGCTGGAATCCGTTAGAGATGAGAAAGCCTACAGAAGGAAGGTAGTACTATCTGTATGCTACTCATATTGCATACAAAATATTATTGAGAAGTTAAAGGCTTAGGGCCGTATTACGATGTCGGTCGGAAAGCATTCTGACCGACTCGGTTTCTCAATGGTTTCCGACCGACTCGGGTTCGGGGAGTTCGACCGATTATGATGATTCTGAACGCTGTTTGGTCAGACTCCCATTGACTTCAATGGGAGCCTGTGTTTCGACCGAATACACAGGCTCCCATTGAAAAACAGGGTGGACACGTAAAACCTTGCACCCTGTGGGCACCTCATGGTGCCTGCCACACTGAGCATGGTTAGAAAGAGGGTACCCATGGGTAACCCCATGGGCCCCAACTGGAAAGGCTGTCCGAATCGTAATCGCTCGGTCACAAACACGGCCCATAGAGCCGTACGTGCCAGCTCCGACTGGCTCGGTGTCTCCGAATGCCACCTGGACACGAGTTGGAAACGAGGCGAACAGTCCGAATGGCTTCTGACCATTGTAATCAGTCGGTCGTAAATGTTTCTGAGTCAGTCGGAAACACGGCTTCCGAATCGGATTCGGACAAACTGAATGCCGTTCAGAACCTTTCCAGCCGATATTGTACTCTGCCCCTCAGTGAAAGGTGAATAGTAACTGGAATGGACTAAATTAAGGGAAACTGCACAAGCAGCATAATGAGGGCATTAACATTCATTTTTTAAAACATAATAAAAAGGGAATTTTCCTTATTTGTTTTCTCTGGCTGGCATATGAATGGTCTATTTGTTGTCTAGGGAACTGAAGTAAAATTTGTAATTTCTATTTTGTATGCCCATAATGCACTGTGTAGCAAGCTTGGTTTTTAATCCTTCTTCAAGAGCATCAAAGGGTGCTTTAGGAATAGACTCACTGCACATATTATGTTGAAAAACCAGGAGACATATATTAAGGTGAACCAATGTTTAGATATTTTTGATAATGTTTAGTTTGAAATGCCTTAAGTAATATTCAACTGAATTGATAAATGACGGTTTGTTGGGTCTCATCAGTGGGTCATATGACACATTGACTACGGGACCAATGTCTAGGCATACTTGCCCTGCTTAAGATATCTCAGTTAAAAAAATAAAAAAATGTGCCAGATGAACCTACACAACCCTAGTTCTGGCACTCCTTAAGGGAGGGGTCACCTAAAATACTTCCATATATCTGCTCTTTTTGTCAAGAGAATCCTTTAAAAAAAGTTCTGAATGAAATCCCTTCCATGTGCTGAAAAAGTGTCTAAATCCATGAAATGTACATTAAGGAAGAGTAGGACTTTTTCAAATATTCAGAATTTTTCTCTTATGTTTTCCATTGGCTGGACAGTACAGATTTTGAGGCATACATCCAGCAAAGGCTTTTGTAGGCTAGTGTTGAAAGGAGCCCGAGGTCCCCTTGGTGTTCTCAGCCATGCTATCTGAAAAAAGAGAGGCATTTCTTCTTGAGACCTAAATGACAATGATGGTTTTCCTTAAAATCCTGTTCAAAACCTTTATCTACAGAAGATACCCTTGGGATGACTGAGTTTGAAGGCTTTAAACTTTAAGACCAGCAGTCTGTAACTGAAATACAGGATTATTCCAAAAGGGGAAGTTCTGTAGGCAACAGAGTCTTTTGATCTGCAGGCTCCAGAGTCTTGCAGTGGAACATAACCATAGATTGATACTTATATTCATGAAGTTGAAAGACCTTTTTATCCCATGGACAGAAATGTGCCTCTAGTGAAGTGGCATTCTCTACGGATAGGAAAAAATAATATTGGCGTCTCTTTTAAGTGTTTTTTAGTTTGCAGTGACAGATGCTTCCTGACTTAAAATCTTTCTAGTTTGACTTTACAAATTATTTTAAAATTACCTAAGGAAATTCTTACCTTGCTCAAACATTCAGATCCAATCAAAAGTCAAAGTCACTGACTTAAAATCTTTCTAGTTTGACTTTACAAATTATTTTAAAATTACCTAAGGAAATTCTTACCTTGCTCAAACATTCAGATCCAATCAAAAGTCAAAGTCAAAAAGATTTATTGCATAATTAATTAAAATTATTACAAATTTCACATGGTAAAATAACATTACTAAATAAAATTTCCAGGTCTTCTTACTGCTCAGCGTCTAAATAATCATGTAAAATACAATTTTTTTTTTTTTTTAAACTTTCGCCCCGGGTGTCTCAAGCCGTCTCAGAGTGTTAAAGAGTTTGTACAATTTGTAACTTCCGATGGGATAGCTCCTCAGTGTTCCCCTGCTCGACTTGACTTAGGCATTTTCTCATCTCTGCCAGGAATTTGACTCCCCGGCATGCCAGGATTATGGAGGAACCTCCCAGCCAGCTTGTTACTGCGTGCCTGCCTGATCGAATGTTTAGCTCATTAAAAATGGGTTTCAAATGTCGTCGCCTATGAGCCATAAGAGCTGGACATACACATAAGAGATGGACTAGAGTTTCGGTTTTGTAACCGCAAAGACGGCATTGCTCCGTCTGTTGTGTGCGTTTCCAGGATGGTAATAAATCTTTCAAAACATGAAGACCCATCCGGTAGTCTGTAAATGCTCTTTTTAAATACCCGCTAAAATGAGATGAGAGATAAGCTTGAGGTGTTAATGCAGTAAAGGAGTTGATGATGGTCCATCCATGCCGACGTTTTTTAAGAGTATTTTTGTCCTCCAAAAAGGATTTCCTTTTTGCTGCTGCGTTAGCTGATCTACTTAAACCTACTTTGTCCAACCCAGTTGTCCATACTAATTCCAGATCCAGCTCTTTCACGCTGGATTTCAAATGCGATCCCCAGATGCTCGGGGATACGCTGTCCGCCTGTTTTTTTATTTCTTCCCAGCTGAGCCAGTCCATTGTGTCTGGGTCTGCACAGCGTAGTTTGTGACAGAGCTTCACGAAGCCGCTCATGCTCCGGAATTTCTGATTTTGCAGTCCAAATTCAAGCCTGACTTGCGACGCTGAGGCGGATTTTGGGAGGTTAAAAACAGCTTTGTAGATTTTAATCTGTAGGTCATTTAATAGATCCGCCTCCTTGCCGCACCAAGTAACTAAACCGTAAGATAGGGTGGGCATGATTTGGGCTGCCATAACTTTTAATAGGTGCTTGTAATTAGGACATACCATTTTTGCTTTTAGTAAACGGTAAGCGAAAATTAATGATTGAGCTTTGGCTTGCATTGATACTTTGTGATCCTTATGTTTTGCTCCTTGTGATATTACTATTCCAAGGTACTTGTACGACCCTTGTTCTTCCACCGTTTCCCCATTCGCCATCCATTTGTACTTGAGCTTTTGTGGATCTACTAGCCGGACTACTTTGGTTTTTTCTTTGTTTAGTTCCAGCCTTTCCCGTTTCAAATAGGATGTTAGATTATTTATTGCTCTTTGTAGGCCAATAGGTGTTTTGCTCAGCAATACGATGTCATCTGCATATTGTAAAAAATGTATTGGGTTATTGGCCAATAATGGTGGATGACATTCAGCCGATTGCAGGACACTTGTGATATCAGAAAGGAAAAGGTTAAAAAGGGTAGGTGCCAACACGCAACCTTGTTTGAGGCCTTGGTGTGTTGAAATACTCGAGGTGGTGCTGCCTCCATTACCCAATTTCACTCTAGCCCAAGTGTTTTTATATAGGACTTCTATTGCCTTTAAAAGTTGATTCGGCAAGCCCCAGCTCCTTAACTTTCCCCACAGGCGCTCTCTATTCACCCGGTCGAATGCGGACTTGATATCAATAAAGCATGCGTACAGCCGAGCTCCCTTAGTTACCGCAGTGTCCATTAGGAGTGACAGACAAGTTAGGTTCGTTATCGTTCCCATTCCTTGCCTGAACCCTGTTTGAAACTTGGGAATTATGTTTGTGAGTCCTATCCACTCTTGTAGCTCTGATAGAATGCAAGAGGCGTAGAGCTTGGCCTCCACATCTATTAAGGATATCAGCCTGTAGTTTGCGGGGTTGCGGTGGTCTCCATGCTTAAATATTGGGTGAATAATATTACCTTTCCAGGAGGCAGGAACCTCAGCTTGTTTATATATGTGATTAAAAAGAGGCGTTAAGGTCTCTGACCACAGGACCGGGTTGCGCTTGAAGATCGCGTTTGGCAGCCCATTCGGGCCAGCTGCTCCTTCTGTCTTCAGTCTTGATATTATGTTTCTCAGTTCGTTTTTGGTGGTTAAGTCAACCAATTCAGTGGGCCCCTTAAGTTCCTCCATGGTCTCGAATTCTTTATATTCCTTACTCTTATTTCCGTTTTTTTCCTCTTCGTTTACCTGTGTCGCCCATGAGCCGTTAAGGGTGCCTGTGCCTGTGTCACAGTACAAGGTTTGCACATGGAGAGCCCAGGTTTCCGCTCCGACTCCTGCTTCCTGTTGGAGTATTGCCCCTTTATTTAGATCGATGATAATACCCCAGAAGTCCCAGCTGTTTGGCTGTTTTCCCGCACTTAGAAATTTGATCCAGGTTGTTTCCTTATAAGAGGACTTCGCATCCCTCAGTAACTTCCTATAGGTACTCCTTGCTTCCTTCAGATAACGTTTGTTTATTGCGAGCCCCCCTTTTTTTTGACTAGCAAATGCTCGGACCTCTTTGGCGACCTTTCTTTTTTTTGATCTTAGGTCCGTGTTGAACCATGGGTCCTTCTTGGTGTTTGTATTACGCTGGTTCCCTAGCTTAGCTGGAAACTTTTGTAGTAGAACCTGAATCAGTTGCTCCCAGTTGGATACACATTCTTCCTCTTTTTGCGGCCATATCTTGGACAAAAAGGATTTTACAGTGTCCAGAATTTTTTCCAACCCTTCCCCGCGCCATTTTAGTTTTTTTAAGTTGAATTTTGTTGCGTGGTGTAGAAGAGAGGGCAGGCTTGGTGCCAAGGTGAGCGCGATGTTCAGTCTTGCTATTTGGGGAAAGTGATCACTTTCTACGCGTTGGTCAATTTGAAATGATTCAATACCGGCAAATAGCTCCTTACTTACAATTGTATAGTCAATTGTTGAATGGGCCTTGCTGCACAGGTATGTAATACCTGCCGGCCTGTCCCCCTTTGTGTTGCCATTCAAAACTGACAGTCCTAGATCCCTTAAGGTGGTTGTTAACTTTTGTCCACCGCTACTTGATACGGTCTTTGCCTTCCCCCGGTTTTTTCCAATGAGATCTTGGTTGAAGTCCCCAGAGATAAACAGTGGGCATCGCTTGTAAGTACTTTGCATCACTTTTATCAATGATATTAAGTTTGCGTGTTTTTCTTTCTGTGACTTCCTATCAGGGTGGATGTAGACATTGATTATTATAAGTTGCCATTGTTGAGTTCTGGTTGGCGGGGTTTCGAAAATTCTGATAACTTGGGCCCAGTTAAGACCCACGTTCAGCTCTTCTGTTTCCCAATTATATTTTTGGGCTACGTAGGTTGATAATCCGCCGCGGGGATGCCCAAAGGTTGAAAATCTTTCAGCTAATATGTAATGTTCTTTAAATCCTGAGGATGAGATAGGTTTTAGATTCCATGACTCCTGAATCAGGATTACGTCTTGTTGTTGGAAAAAAGCTTGCGTTTCGTGGTCGTGAGCCATTTCTTGGAAGCCATGGACATTCCAGGAACAAAACGCAACATTTGGTGGCCTTTTTAACTTCTGAGGAGGCTTCCCGTTTTGAATTGCCAGGGACAAATTAGGCTCTGGGTTAGGTAGGTTTGTTGCACAGTGCCAAGGGTATCCAAGACCAATCTATTTTGTCCAAGCCATGATGACCAGTTGTTTGCAGGTTTTCTGACGAGAGGATCCTGGACCTTGTGCTTGGCGCTGCAGGCGAGGAAGCACGGGCGCTTCGCAAGCATGTGCTTTGACTTCCTCTATTGCAGTTTCTAATTTTTTGATTGCGTGTATTATCTTGTAAGGGATAGGGGTACCTTGGTTGTTTGTGTCGTGCAATGGATATGCCCCATATTTCGAACTGGGGTCTTGCAGAACATATCTTGTCTACCAGGTCCTTTGAGGCCCAAGTTGTTACGGTTTCCTCAACATCCGCATTGTGTCTGTTTGGTTGGAATTCGACGACTGAAAGGTCCTTAGAGGTTATCTCTTTCAATACTGATATGTCCTTGAACAATTTTAGCAGGTTACCTCGATTGAGAATATCCTGCCTCCCCTTTGTTGGATATTCGGGAATAAAAGTTAGTTTAAACTCAAGGGATTCTGAATGATGAAGGATCTCTTTCGACGTTTGTAGAGAATCTACTTTGGGAGCTAAAGAGTTGTGAAATTCTTTGTCGCATGTTGTGGAGGTGGCTTGTTATTGCCTTTCCTTCGCTACCTCTATTTTATTGCATTTTGTTTTGTTTGATGATCCAGAGTCACTTAACTTTTTTGGGACCAGGATTGATTCCTTTTGGAGTAGCGTACATCTGTGCTCTTTTTCAACAACTGTAACTCGCATGGGGATTAGGACAGGTTTGGATTCTGATGCTACTGTTTCTCCATGTATTTCGTTTGAGTTTTTTTCTGGAGTTGTAGTTGTATGCTGCGTGCTGCTTACTTTTGGGCCCCGGTTGGTGTCTTCTTTGGGCACATTTTGTACACCCGTTTTTTCTACCGGGGCTAGTTTGGTTTTTGTTTGCACGCGCCCGCCATAACCAGCCACGTTTGTAGGCTGCGTTTTTCCTTGGCGCGGCTCTTGCTCTTTTGTTGTCAGGACAGCACTTGTTTCCCTTGAATGGTTATGAACTGTAGTGGAGGATTGACTCTTGTTGTTGTGTTTATGGGTGGGGGTGATAGTGGCTCCAGAACTCAAACCCCTTTCCCTTAAAGAGATTGATAGAATTGTCTTGTCTGAAGGGCCGGTTTGTCTCGCCTCTCCACAACGTGAAGTGTTAGGTGATTTAACTTTGTTTTCGTGGGAGATATTCATTTTGAACATGGGAAAGATGTTGCCTGGATCTATGTTTTGTTACTTTTTATACTTTAGTCTAGCCTTCCTGGCCTTTTTCCTTTGTCTCTTTGTTGGCTTGTCCTCGATGGTGGACTGTTGGGTGAGCTGAGTAACGTCGGTTACTTTGGCTGATCTTTCTAAAACTGCTTCCCTTGAAATCTGTTCTGGATCCGTTATAGCTTAATTTCTTGAGAACCCGTTCGTGTGATTTCTCTTTACTGTTTGTGATTTGACCAGATTCAGTTCAAATTCTTTCGCCTGGGTACTGTTGCGGGTTTGTTTTACCTCCCCTAGGATGTCCGTCAAGATGTCCGGGAGGCTTGCTAACTTTTCAATTATGCTTCCGCGTCCACAGTTACACTGTTGTTTACTGGAGCAAGTATGTTCCTCTGATTTCCCCCGCTTTGTTAAGAGCGATGACAGTGAGTCCAGTTTTGCATTTATGCCCGAGATGTGGCCCGCCTCTAAGTTGATGAGATCAATCTGTACCTCCATTTTGTCCGATTGATAATTCAACACCCTTATTGCTTGGTCTAGGGTGCTTAGTAGGGATTGAGTCCATGACGTAGAGGGCTGGTCTCTTTGGGATTTGCTCGAGTCCTTAAATTCTGAGTCCAGCGTGCACCCTGATGAAATAGTAATCGGCGCTGAATCATTAGGATGAAGTTGGTTTGTTGGCAAGATGATGCTGTCGTTTATGGCTAGTTTTTGTTGGACTCTTTTTGAGGAAGAACAGCGAGGGGTGGAAAGCACCATGCCAGAACTCAAATGGTGGTCAATAAAACCAGGCTCTGTTTGTGGGGCTCTCCCTTGGGAATCTATGTACTTAGTTATCCTTTCAGTAAGTTCCTCAAGTTGAGAGTCATTTGAAGGAAAAAGAGGTTTGAGCCATGGGTCCCCTTCTTGTGAAAGTGAATTGGTTAACTTGCTATGTGGTATAGTTTCCTCCTTGGCGCCCTTGGTTGCCTTTGTGTAGTCATTAGGTTCAACTAACTCTGCGGTTGTTACATTTTTACACAGGTTTAAGCAGTTTTCCTTTGCGAGGGGATCCTCTGTGGTGACCTTTATGACTTCACCTCCCATGTTTTCCCTTACAACTGTGGGAGTGTTGGCATGATGTACTTGAGCGGTGACTAATGCCAATTTTAACTTGGGTAAGGATGCTGTTTGCAATTGAGGAAGTTCGGACCCTCGACGGTCGCTGTTCATGTTCGTCGGGCTATTGGACCGTGGGGAGAGTGCATTAAGTGGCACAATGGGGCTTGGTAATTTACAAGCCTCGGCTGTTGGTGTGTAAATCGCTGTAATTGGATCCTTTAAGTAGAAGAATTTTAGAAGACCAGTTTTCCGTCTGGGATTCAATGATGATTCGGGGGTTGGTGCAGAAACCAACCTCTCCCTAGGACTTGGCGGACTCCCGGTTTCTAAAGGCAGTATGGCTTCCGCGGTTAGCTTCCTCGATTTTTTATTATATATTTTTCTTTCAACGGGTTGACGCGTTTTCCCTGACCTCATTTCCAGAACGGGTGGATTACCCTCCTTTAATCCTGCTCGAGGACCGAAAGATGCAGTGTGGTTTGTTTTTTTGTTTTATTTATATACCTTGTTTGGTGAATTCGCTGGTAAGATAGGTCCGGCCTCTTGCTGGTGGCCTGGGACCGTGGTCAGGCTTTTAAAATCCGGTTGCACGTGTGGTCCCTTGCAGCAGAGCGCCCTCCCCTGCTAAAACAAAGCCTCCTGCTCGCTAGAGTTGGCAATGTCGGGCTATGCAGGGGCTATGCAGGGTCTGGCTGGCGACTGAGAATGTCTGTGCGTCTCCTGCGCTCCTCTCAGCTGCCGCCCTGCCTCTATTCAGTCATTTAATGACTCTTATAAACACCGGCAATGCAGGGCTGCCAATCTGTGCTTCCCTGATCCACCGCTGCACCACTGCTCCTGGGGCACGCCGCCCCCTGCTCACTGCCTGGTCCAGAGCGAGGGCGCGGACTGGTGAAGGTCTGCTCGGCGGGTAAGAAGCAAGAGGGGTGCGGGGCCGGAGTCTCTGGTTTGCACTACAGCACCTCTGCAGCCCCTGCCACCACTGCCGCTACCGCACTTCTTGTGCCTCTTGCGGTTCCTCCCTCCTCCCGGCTTTCTCGTGCCCTGCTCAGATTCAGATCCAATCATCTTTTCTTTGCAGTGGAAACATGCCACTCTACTTTATTAAACTATAATGTATTGACAGCTTAACCAAAATTATAGAACAAATAAGCTAAAACCAAAATAGGTAATCTTGTCACTTTGGTGACCACACCTTTCTTCTTACTGCCAGTCAGTGGGACAACTCTGCTTCAGCATCAGCACCATTGATGGTCGCTTTCTCTTCAAGACCTAGGTCCTTAGGCTATCCCTTTGTAAGTGTAACAAAACTTTCTGGCTCTCTCTCTATCTCTTTTTTCTTTCTATGTCTGTCATTTTCTTGTCCTGTATCGCTCTGTTTCTCTTCTTCTCACTTTTTCTATTTCTCTCTTCCAGATACCCCAGTGGTAACTGTTATGTGTTGCAAATTTTTTAAGTAGGTTGAGGCAATTAAATACATAGCTCGAAAAGTTTCTGGTAAGGGTTGGTCTTGAATTATACTAGAATACTTACTGGGCTTGAAAAAACTGTTTAAAACAGAGGTTGCAATACTAATGATCAATTTTTTAAATTACTTTACAGAGTTTTATATAGCGCAAACTTGCCCTGAAGGTATCTGGTATCAGAGCACTTTACATAGCACCAGTTGTGTTACATGAGGAGACTTTTTTTGTGTTAGACAAGGGGAGATTAAGCGATATGCCCAGAATTACAGGATGTTCAGCGTCATTGCCGAGACTCGAATCCAGTTCCCCAGGTTCGAGGTCAACCGCCCTAGCCGTTAGGTCAACTCCTCTCCCCAATCAATGAAGAGAGGCTTTAATTGAAATACTTTGTAATGATTTGGTAAAAGGAATAACTATAGAGATCTGCAAGCTCTTACGCCATTGTGACTATTGAGAACTCACTATCAGATAATACTGTGTTGAAGTGAAGTGTGTGACAAGACCTTTCGCTCCTCAATAATATTTCTACTTCAAGTTTGAACATACAGTGGACTTGATTGCAGCAAACAATGAAATACTTAAATCATGAATGATAGCAGCAGTGTGGGCTGAGTAAAAGGGGAAAGAGAGAGTTAGCTATGGCTCTTTTTGCAGCTTGAATTTACACTAAGCCATACCCACTAATGGGGAATCAAAGGGAGTTAATTTTCATAAACTTGTGGAGACTGAAATTGGCCCAAGCCCATGTTCTCCTTTTTCCTCCCACGGGTGTGCATCACAGTGTAGGGGAAGGACACATCTATAAGATGCCAAGGCAACTAAAGATCATCACACCCTTCAAATCAATCAGATACAACAAGACCACTACAATTACCTCTCAGAGATTCACAGGAGGGTGGGGCTATACAGGTAAACCCCGGTACCAGGATGGTCAGAGATGTGCACCCTCCACCAGCCACATTATTCACTGGCTCTCAGCACACCTGCAGCTAGGACACCATCAGATTGGAAACAAAGAAGTGAAATAAAAGTAAAACCAAAGTAAAAGCAAGGGTAACAGCATCCCTGTATCAGTAAGGACTACCAGAACCATGCTCTAATTTAGGAAAGAGTTGAAAACACACCTCTTTAAGGAACATTGCCTCATAATGAAGTAATGTAATAGTCTATTCCCACTCTCAGAACTACCCTTCAAATTACTCATTGACTGATTTTCTTTGCCTTTGACCCTTCTCAGTGCATTTAGGGCTACACAAATGCCACATACATAACAGAAAGAGACACCAGAATCATTAATACACTAGACCCATGGATATGTCTACATTTGTGATCTAAATGTAAATGAGTTGAACAAATGAAGGCATTCCCTTGGTTATAATTATAAGAATAATCATTTTCAATGAGATTACAGCATTGTCTAAGATTGATATAGGTGCCTCAGTTGGCACATATGACTCAAACTGAATCTGAACAGTGGGAACAGTTTGCAATGAGCCTCTGGCTTAACGAGACCTGCCTCCATTTCAGCTACATTATCATTTGATTTAGTGAAACTAGACTAACAAAAGCACCACAGCTGGACTTGGTGAGTGGAACATATGACCAGCAATTTGATTGCAGAACACTATTAACACTGGAAGACAGAATCAGATATGTGAAGATGCCTTTTAGGAAGTCAGACTAATAAAAAGATTCATAAAACGCTAGTCTAGTATGTTTGCCAATTCTTTGCAGTATATTTATATACATTGCAATTACAACCAAGTCTCCCAAGTTGAATTTCTCAAATAAAACTTTTGAAGTGTACACAAAGCTGTACGTACATTGTTGAAATACTTTTGAAAGTATCATCGAAATGATGTGGAGTGTCGAAAGGAACAGTAAAAAAAAAGCATGACCTTCTACACCACTCCTTTTTCCTACCATTAAAAAACAGCACTAAATATAGTAAAAAGTGACTGCCAGTTACTTTGTTTTATCTGTACGATTGCATATAGTAGAGGTTTCTGTATTTGGAATTGTTGATGACAGCCACAAATAAGCATATACTCCATTGGCAATTAATACCTCAGCAGGAAATGATAGTGGCCTTTACAAGTGTAGCATTGGCCATGAAGCAAGCAAGGAAATTGGGTCTGCAATCTCCTAGCTTCATAGTGAAAAACAGCTTCTAAATAGGGTGAAGTAGGCCCATCACTCCCCTGGGACCCTAGTGTCACTTCATATACTGCACTATTAATAGCTAAGACCTTTGTGAGGTATATGTGAACTGTGTTACGCAGAGATATCTCAGTTATATGATTCAATAGAGACTTTTATATTCGATTATAATAGGTAAAATGGTATTAGATGGGATTATAAGGATTGCCCAACTATGAGGTAGAACAGATTTCACCAGGAAATTGCAGGAGGAAATTTGCTGTCAGTGATGGGGTCTTGATAAGTTTCCCTCAGTTCATAGAGCATTGAATTGTCAAATATTTTGATGATGTGAGGGAATAATCTATTTTTACACACACCCATTTTCATAACAACCTCAAGGTCTGACACTGTTTGAAATACTGACAGCGGTAAAACAAGTCCAAGGAGGAAGTTGGCTCTAGTAGTCCTCCTAAGAGGAAATGTATTAAGAAATTTCTCTCCTGTTACTATACGACTTTGCAACAACTCACGAAATAAGATTCTTTGACATCAGGTAAAAATTGATGGGGATTAGAGCTTGGTGCTATTTATGATGAGGAGAACCAACACAAGTCTCTCCGTTGGCTTAGGGCAAACAAGGCATCCTCGATTGAGTCTTTCTTTTCCTTTTTTTACGAAAGATAATAATATATATCTATTGTTTGATTATTTAAAATCTTTATAATAAAAAAACAACGAAAGTGCAACATTAATACTGATCATTTAAAATTGCAATGAAACCGTGTTAATTCAATAAACAACCACATGTTCCCCTTTTTTTTATACATTTATGAGAACGTAAGGTGATGTATCTTGTTAGTGAAGGAGCATTTTCAGAATGAGGGGGTGAACAAATGAAAGGTGCTTTGTTGCTGTCCAGGAAGGTGTCTGTTTCCTCACTCATGAAGCAGTTGCCTAAGGAGGTATCTATTTCCTCAAACAGGAAGCGGTTGTCAGTCTGTTGTTAAGGCAGGTTGGAATGTGGGCCCCTGGCAATGTTTCCTGCCTTTATAGGAGCCTTTTTCCACACCATGAATGTACTTAACTATTCTAGCAATGGAACTGTCATCTGATGAATTAAAGCAGGTCAGGATTGCTTCCCTGCAAGTGTGCACCCCTCTCTGTTTACAATGGGGGCGCAAAAGTTTCCGGCAAATTCCTAGTGTGGTTGGGCAGAGACAGATGGTGTGGACTAGGTTTTCGACTGCCAACCCACATTACCTGTAGGCCACATCTCTAGTTGTCCTCATCCAGGGCGTGGAGAAGTGTGGCTCACTGGTTAGAGGAGGCAGACCTGGAAGCAGAGGTCAGCCCGGGACCAGGGTTCAATTCCCGGCTCGGTGGGGTCTTGAGTCCTAAAATGTCCATGGACTCGACAATTCTCGCTCTGGTGCCTACTTGATTCATGGGTTCACACTCTGCGACTCTGGGCAATAGCTTGCATAATCTCCACAATGGCCCCTCGCGGCGGGATGCCTGGCTTTCACCTTGCGGATACCCTGCTGGGGTTATCTCACAGGGGAATACCAGGACGGGTTCCCGAAGCAAGCGCTTAGAAACCGCTTGGTGATTTGTGCTATATAAATTCCTTTACATTTACATTTACTTAATAAATGGTAGCAACGGGAATCCACCAAGTCGGCAGAACAAACATTTCTGGGATGTGTAGCTGTTCAATGCAAGTCAGGCGTGTTGGTGTTTTGCTAGGGATGCCCTATCCTCTAATGATGCTGATATTTTAGATGATTTTGATAACGCCTTTTTGATTTGATCTAGGATTGCTGAGCTTAGCCACAATTCATTCAGGCTAAGCAGTTCGATAGTATCATTGAAATATTTATGAAAAGGCGAGCATGGTTCTTTTGCTATCTCCTCCCAAACATAGGGGGTTATTAGGATGGCGGGCAGACTCGAGTCCGCCCATCATCGTAGCGGTGCCTGGGATCACCCGCCTGTTAGGCGGTGGTCCTGCACCACGTATTATGATGCGACCGCCTCCATGGCGCTCGCATCATGCTAGGTTAACATTGTGGTGGATGCTGCTGGCTGCATCACCCGCCGCAATGCTGAAACAGCATGTCATGCATTTCCCTGTACTACGTGGCCAGCATCATGCGGTGCCTGCCACTTAGTGCAGGAAAGTGTAGGGGGGTATCATGGGTACCCCCCGAGTGCACCACCACCTCCACCCAACACAAGGGGGGCCCACCACAGGCCCCAGAAACCAATCCCTGCCAGCCTTTCCATCGCGGTTTCACCACCATGGAAAGGCTGGCTACAGCCAGCATTGTAATTTGAATATGTCACTTTACAACCCGTGGTGTTACCACGTGGTAGGTAACAACGCGGTCATTACAACGACTGCGTTGTTACCACGCATGGCTTTACATCGCAAGTCGTTTTTACGACTTGCGCTAGATGGTGCGCTGGACTTAGGAATAGTATCAATTACTATTCCTACTCCAGTTAGCGCAACAGCAGGGAATGTGTTGGATTTAAAATCCAACACATTACCTTGTGTTGCACGCCACCTAGCGAAAGTTGTAGAAACGACCTGCGATGTAAAGCCATGCTTGGTAACAACGCGGTCATTGTAATGGCCGCGTTGTTACCTACCTGCGTGGTAACACCCGTGTTGAAACCACTGTTTCTCTTGTAATTTGGCAGACTGTGCCTGCTAGGCACTGCCACCATTTAACAGATACTGTCCGCTCCGCCAGGCAATCGGTACGATTGCCTGTGGCGGAAATGTGGCGAGCGGTCCTTGCTATCGCCGCGGTCCAAAAGTGATTTCCCCCACCATCGTAATTTAGCGGAGAGAAAATTGCTGTCAGATGGCGAAGGGCCTGCCACCGCACGACTGGTGGTGGCAAGCCTTCCGCCATTGTAATCACCCCCATAGTAATTAATAGAATTGGGCTCTGTGTTTCTTAGCTTATAGTAGAGAGCAGCAAAAACTGCTCCCCTTGCCTGAGTTTGCTTTGTTAGCCCAAGCACAAGATTTGTGCTGGTTAAGTGCATTGGAGTAGATGAAAGATTTGCCTGTACATATCAATTAGGATTGTGTTCAGAACCAAGATGTCTCTCCCTCTCAATGCATCAAACCCATAAGCTAGGGTTGGTATTATTTTTGCTTTGGCAGTTCCAAGAATCAGGGTATAGAAGGGCCCATTTAGTGCCTAAATAGCCCTGCCAGGCCTGCTGTGAGGACCATAACGTTCTTTCTTATTTCCTCTTTATGGGCCTTTGATTTCTTATTGGAAATAGGTTAGTTGAAATGTTGCGTCTCAGTGTAAACCTGTCGATATACGGGACGGTAAGATTTAGGGAATTGTGGTCTGAAGGAAACCTAAGACAATGTTTATTGAATATGCTCAAGAATTCGTGTGTTCAGGTGCCATGGTCACAGGGAGGTGCAGGGCTTGTTAGGCATGTAACAAACAAATGAACAGTCTCCAAATCAATTGTTTTGGTGCATGGAAATGTGGTGAAGGCACACTAAAATAAATTGTGCACCTTTTATTTTGTGACAATTGTGTACGTGGAAATGAATTTCCTTATTTAGGTTTGGAGGAGAGGTATGAAAGATGGGAAAAGTTAAAATTCCTGTATGATACTGAAGCCATTCCTGCCACTACTAAAAATACAATAAATAATTTGTTAAAAAAAGACATCATGTTAAATCTATAACATGTCACTGCTAACGTTGGAGAAGAGGTGATCAGTCTTGAAACGTCCAAGGCATTGAATTCTTCAGATTGGTCATTGGTTGTTACACTGCCTGCACACAAGCAATTTATTTCCTGATGGAAGAAAACTTTGGGGTGTATTTACAATGCCCCTGTGACACTTTTACGCAGCCAGAGCGTCACATTTGTGATGTTCTGGAGGTGTAGTGTACTGGCCCATATGTACAAGGCCACTTAAAGCTACCCTGCGTGGCCTTCTAAATATGCCCCCCTTTCACACATTACTCTGCATGAAAGAGGCGTTTCCACGCAGCACCTGTGAAATCGGACGCATTCCCAGGTTTACAAGGTTTCATGAACCTGGTAAGGCGTCATATTCTAATGTCTCTCCAGGGGAGGGATTAAAGTGGAGCAATGAGTAGAAATATCTTTATTTCTCCTTGTTTTATGCTCTTTATATGTGTGTTCTGCATTATGCAGCACACATGAAAGGAGGAAAATGCCATCAATGATTGCTTTTGTGCCGGCCGATTTGGGTACAAAAGTGCTAAAACCCAGGTAGTTCCCTATTTGGAAAAGAGTTATCTATCAGCCCCTATAAATAATGATCTCATCAGACTTAGCATGTATTAGGTCTACTTACTGATCTCCCGCCACTGCTCTGACCGTAATGGTAGTCAAAGGCTCACATGCATCATTGTTGGTTTTTGCGATTCCTAAATTGCGAAAATTAAGGAATCGCAATTTAGAAATCGCAAATACCTATGCATGAAAAATTCGCAAATATTTTTGCGATTTCTTATTTTTCCTTATTTGCGATTCCCAATTTTGCGAATCGCAAATAAGGAATCCCTTTACATTGATTCCTATGGGCCTAGAGGCCCATAGGAATCAATGGGAAGGCATTCTCATTTTGCGATTCGCAATTAAGGAATCGCAAAATGAGAATGCAATTTCAAGGGTGCAGGGGGGTCCAGAGGACCCCCCCTGCAAACTTTTCTTAAATTACCATGAAGGATGACTTCATGCTAATTTAACTTTTCTAATTTGCGAATTCACAATTTTTTTTAAATGATGCATTGCATTTAAGAAATCGCAAAAAAATTGCGATTTCTTAAATTGCGGAAAAAACCCAAAACTTGATGCATCTCAAAAATTGGATTTGCATTCGCAAACGGACGAATTTTGCGATTCGCACCGTTTGCGAATGCAAAAACCAATGATGCATGTGCCCCTTAGATTTGCCATCGCTAGTAATCATAAAAATAATTATTTATCCCACTCTTGTTTTATAAAACAGTTTATACACTGCCCCAATCTCTATAGTTCTCAAACCATTAAGCCACTAGAGTGTGAAAGGATATGTTATTTTTTCATTAACTTGTTTCAAATAATTGCATTAAATTGCTCTGGTGTCCTGATAAACAGTATGCACGAACCCCCAAATTAATGTATGATGATTAAAATACGTCATTAGACTAGGAGTATTCCCAGGTTCTAGCTATTTGGTATCTTTGCCCTGCTCAGGGTGTTCATTCTTAAATTAAGTCTTTCTTATCGTCTGTACGTCCTTTATTGTGAATGAGGGCACTCGATTGTTTCCTAGAAAGTTCTCATGCTCTTAGAGCTCAGGGCGCATGACCTATCTGGAAATCACAAAACACAGCCAAAAGAAGCTCTGAATGTCTCTGGGGCTTCAACTTTAAGAGTACATTTCAAGACCAGGTCCCCAATGAGTAATTTTTCCTACTTTTATTAGTTTCACTGTAGCCATTCTTTACTCAACCACATACCTTAGAATAACTGTAGCAGAACAACTAATGGAACGCTCTAAGTAGGTTTGCCAGATTATCTCTGGAGTGAGACATTCAGCTTTATTATATTATTGAACAGATCCCTGCACCGTGCAGTGCTTTTCCCATCCAGGTCTGTTTTCATACTGGGAAAACAGCGCCTGGAGAGAGGCTCAAAATTCTGTGGAGCAAGAGGAATTCGTGCAGATGCTCCTCGTCCAAGGATATCTCTGTAAACAATCTAACTTGTTAACATTTCATAGACACATTGATATCAGGAAAGTGCATTGCAATTGATGTTATTATGGCAAATACCAGAACAATTTATTTGAATCAGATCATTACCAGATTTTATTAAAGTGCATTAGGCATGGTTTCAAGGAAAACAGACTAATCGTTAAAGGCCCCTTTTGTACTTGCTTTTTTCTCCCCAGCTATGTCTGGACAACTTGTAACAGATAGATAGCTTATACAACAAAAAATGGAAATTAAAAGTAAACTGTTTTCATCCTTCATTAATCATATTAGAAAAACAATCAGATATGTTTGGAGTTCTATAATAAAACTTAATAGCAATTGCTCTAGAGATGTTAGGGCAAGTAAATGCATTTACTAAGCAAACGTTCTGCAGTCAATAGTGCAAAGAGGAAACGTAGGGCAGCGTGAGCTGATAAAAGTCATTATATAAATTCAGAGTAAGCTTGCCTGTCCTACCTATGCTTCCTAGAAATCACTTTTTATCTGCACTATCTGTTAAAAGTCCAAATATTCGTCAACGTGGTAGAACAAAGCAAATGACAGTCATACGTACCCTTGCTCAGTCCGATGGGAAACGGTTTCAGAATAAGGTAGTGTAGGAAGCTGGCTCTTTACATAGCGGACCAGAAAAAAAGTACACTGTGTAAAGAGTACAAAAAAAAACCAAAGGAATTACAGGGCATAAATGACACCCAAATGCTCTCTTTTGTGGTATTGTGGGCGAGCAATTAGGCATTTCACAGGTTAGTGCTAAGCATTTACTGCACACACAAAGGCAGTAAATGAGACACACAGTCAAAAAAGAAATCTGACACCAATTTATAAAAATTGCATATACTTCTCTATGAATTTAGATACCAAGATAATTAGAATCAGGTAAATACTTTTCGAGTTATGAACTTTTAGAGTTTTTCAGAAGTTGACACTGCAGTTTTTTGGAGTTGTACTGTTATCCTATAGAGGAAATACATGGACTGCATTCAGGCACTTTACAGTGACTTCCAGGACTGTTCATTGTGACTTAAGGCCATAACAACAAGTCACAGTAGCTCTGGCGTTCAGTTGCATAGGAGTGTACCTGCATCAGGGGTACCATTCACTTCAATGAAGAATGGTCCAATTGTAAAGAGGCTGCAAGCAAGGACTTGGGGGACATTCTGGATTAACCAATAGGGGGGCTCGACCTTTGAGATCCTGAGGCACGTGGGGGTACCATTGGTCCACCTCTCATCAGGCTGCGGGGTTCGGGTGCAGTGCTGCCTTTTGGTGTCAGTTTTCTGTGCTGGAGTCACTCAGGTTGGAGGGCCTGCAGAAAGAGGCCACAGGCTGCAATCAGAAGTCCAGTCTGGGCAAACCCAAGGATGGGTTTAGCTCCTGTGGGTTTGGGGACCCCACTGGCACTGTAAATATCCCTTGGACTTGGGCTTTGGAGCGCGGGTCCTTTGAGACGTCTAGTGTTGTAGTTGCAGACTCACTATTTGTCTTTTGTTCTTCTACAGAGGAGCAACCAGGGAAGCCAGCCCACTCTGAATGTGTGTCTCACTGCCCTCGAAGTTCCTCGATGTGCAGATTGGTCTGTCTCAGTGTTGGTGTCCGGACTGACACAACAAACTTTGGTTGCTGCAAGGGGTCCTATACCCCAGGTATTGGTGTTGTGTGGCTCCAGTCAGTCCTGCCATCCTCACAATTGGAGGGGGGAAAAATCTGACCAGACAGAGCAACACTACCTCATCCTGGGCAGCTGCAGCATCAGAAGTCCCCTTAGGCGGCAGGTTGGTGTACCTGGTTTTGCTTCATTCATGCCAGCAGCTGCATGGCAGAAGCTCCACTACTCCAGGCGAGTTTCTTTGGCCATCGGTGAAGCACTGGCAGCCCTCTGGGTTTCTTGGAGGCTGTACAGTGGCAGGATGAGTTGGTTGCTCTACGAGGGTCGGATGCAGCAGGCAGGCTGGCGGGGTTGGTAACAAGTCAGTCGTGCTCCTTGGTTCTCTGGTAAGAAGTGTTCTTTGTCCACTAGTTCTTTTGTATCCATTGAAATCTGAAGTTCTGGTATCAGGGGGTCGCCTAAATATTCAATTTAGGTGTGTTAATGGGAGTGAGGGGTTGTAACCAATGAGCTATTTACCCCTAGGGTCACTACACTCCCCTAGATGACCACTTCCTTTGGAGAGTGGGCATCACCCTTTCCTAGAATTCCTAATTCCACATCACACAAGATGGTGGAATTTTTAAATTTGTCTTCTCGTCAGGCTTGGTCACCCAAGAGAAGAGTCCGGCATGGGATTGCAACACACCTCCTGCATAGCAATGTTCCCACCAAATGGGCTCTAGTAAAGGGGGTTGACATCCCCTCATTTCTGAGGGAAGCCAGATTTGCATACCAAAGGCGGTGGGCTCTTTAAAGCTCCCTGCTTGGAATGCTAACTTACCACCCTTCTTGGGGAAGGAGGTGATAGCTCCTCTCCGCCGAGCAGGCATTGTTTCTGGCCTCTGAGAGCAGGGCTCAGAACTCCTCTGAGGTCGAGGAGCTGGGATAGGCTAGTCAGCCAGCACACTAGAGGGTTGGTCGGTTTCAATGGGTACATCTCAGGTGCACTCTAGGTGCACGTATTAATAAATCCATCACTGGAATCAGTGTGGGTTCATTAGTACGATGTGTTTGATACCAAACATCATGTTTTTCAGTGAAGTCATTATGTAGCTGAGGGACTTATTTTGCCCAGTGCCCAGTACATATTTTAAGATGGCTTTCCTGTTTACTTGTACTGTCAGTATCTAATTGGCCAGGGCAGGGGCATAGCTGCTCATGCAGATAGGTCCGCTCATGTAATATAATACCACCTGCCTTAGGTCTGTAGGGCCTGCTGCAGGGATGACTTACAAATATCACATGCAATGTTAGGGAACATTGCACACAAGTGTGTTACATGTTGTGTTTTCACTATTTGGAGCACCTTGTAATGGAGCCTCCAGTGGCAATTTGTATGAGCTTGGTGCTGGGTCTCTTAGATTGGCATAAGGTGTGTTGCAGCTCTTAGGAACCATCTTTAGGACCTATGCCCTTGGTACCAGAGGTAGCACCTACTAGGTGTTTACATAGGTGCTAAAGGCCTGGTCACTTGGGGAGCACATGACCAGTTGTCTTATGTTTTGGGGAACAACAGTGGCACTGGGGGTCTGGTTGGCAAAAATCCAGTGTGCTTCAGTCAAAATTGCATCAAATACCAGGAAAAAAGTGGGGAAGCTACTGCAACAAAAACTCAGGGTCATATTACCAAGGGTGGCGATAGGCAATTATCGCCGGTTTAGCGGCCGTTTTCGGCCGCTAAGAGGCGATAATTCTATCGCTCTATTAGCAAGCTGTCGCTAACTAATGTTAGCTACAGCTTTTAGGCGATAGCGAGCGGTTTGGGGCCCACTTTGCATGTCAGCGATATTTATCGCTAATGACATGCAAAGTGGGCGTACCCAACCTGTTAGCGACTAAAAGCAGTCGCTAACGTCGCTATCGCCTATTAGCAAGGCAGGCGTAGCGATGGAAATATTCCCGCTATCGCCAAAAACCAACGCAAGCTCAGACCAGTTCTTAGCCATGTTATCCAATGGGAGATGGATAACATGGCTAAAAGCATTTAGTCGCTAATGTGTGAATATCGCTGTATTTTCAGCGATATTCACGCATTTTGCCGCCATCGCTGGATATTTTAGATTAATGGAGAAAAACGTTGCTAATGGCATGTTTTATCCACTAACATATCCAGTGATAGGCAGCGATAAAAAAATAATTATCGCTACTTGTTTGTAATATGCCCCAATGTTTCCTACTGGAAGGTCTAAAAGTCCAAAATGCAGTCACAACCTCCAAAGGTACCATAAAAATAGGAAGCCAATAGCATATGCAGCTGCGGCCCCCCAATTAGGTCGAAGGAGGATTCCCCCCCCCCCCCCCCCCCCCCCCCCCGCTGCCAGTGTAGCAAAAGTGAAAAATAAAATGGTAATAAAATAATTACCATTTCATTTTTTTCTGCTCCCAGTCCGAGCAGTGTTTGGAGGTGGTGCATAGCTGCTGACTGGCAGCAGTGGACTGATTTTGTTTCCTAGTTTACACTGTGCAAGTCACTTTGGCCGGCTGTCTTGCGACAGCCAGCCTGACAGGCGCAGTTTAAACCTCTCCACCTAGCTGTCTCAGACAGCTAAGTGGAGAGCAAGCACAGGCCTCCTGCGCCTGCTGGAACATCAAGGCAGCCCGCTCCAGCCAGTCTTGGTGCTGCTCTCATGCTGCACGTCTGCAGCATGAGAGCAGCATTGGGATTTGCAGGAAGGGGTTGCCTGAGTCTCCATGAGGTGCCGCCTTGCTGATGCTAAAAGAAGAAAACAATGTGGAGAACGAATCACAGGTAAGTACATTTTTTTTGTAATTATCTTTGTTGTCCCCACCAGATTTGTCTCTCGGTCCCCTCAATGCCCCTCCTGTGTTAACGGTCACTCCTCGCCACTTAGCACCTGCGTTAATTCAACTGCACAGGGTCTCTGTAAAAGCGGCAAAAAACATTTTCCGTTTGACGTGCACACACCTGCCAGTCACCACATGTTCTACCAATGTGAAAAACTACTATTTTCATGCATCGCCAGCAGTCCTCTCTGCACATTTATTTATATATTAATGTATGCATGTTTTGGGTATTTTTTGTTAAATGGTTATTTGGCACTACAACATCACAGGAACGTGCTGCATTTGGCAATCTAGAAGCATCGGTTGAACACATCAGAATCAAATAAGTCAAAACTAAAAAAAAACAAATACACATAAGACAACACAATACAACAAAACATAATGCAATTCTACAACCACAGAAAAGCAAAACAAAACGATAGAACAATACAGCACAAAAAGAACAACACAGACAACAAAACGACACATCATCATCATAACAAAATCAAAGAAAATAAAAATGCACAAACAATTTGGCCAAACATTATGAACTCCAGTAATCCATGTTTTTATGGTACAGTGTTACACGTGTTTGCACCAAGCACTGCTTTCCTTTTCCCCCAAGGGCATGTGTTGGTGCCGCTAAAAAATGACGAATTAGCAACCGGAGACATTTAGAGTTGTATGGTATGATGTATTATGGCAAAAAACACCCACCTTTAATTTATATCTGCTCTACATATATCTTCCTCTTACTTGTTTGGACCTCACACACGCAACCAGGGAACCACATGGACTAGATTATTTCCACCATACTGATAACTGTAAATAGACGTGTTTTTTGTCTGTGTGATCTGGGTCTACATTCTTTGTATGAGGGTTGCCTGAGGACATAATCACCAGCAGTCATTGTAGCAGCACCATAATTGCTCATATATGCATATGTTATTATGAGAGCTGATGTGGTTTAGATGAAGTGTGAAGTGCCCTCTCCAATCATGCAACCTTGCAAAGGAAGATATCGTACCATTTGGATTTAATCCTGAATTTTTCCTTACCATTTGTATGCATGTTTGTGGGTGGAACTCATAGTGCAGAACAAATCACAGTAGTCCTACTTAATTTTCTCATTAGAAATACTGACGGTGAAATCTTAGCCCACATCCTTTGCTCATTAGGAAAACCATCATTACTAAAATATAGTAATAGGTTAGGATATTAGTAAGGATATCTTGGAGAGCTGTATGGTATTTCAAAGTATGGGCAACTATTGCACTGAAACCAAGTTTGTGTAAAGAACTGTGACAGGTAGCCACCCCTCCCTTTGTCTCCTGAGTTTATGCCACCAAGCAGGGGGTGCCGCAGGGCTTAGCTTTGAGCTCTTCCCTCTTTAACATGTATGTTCAACCACCGGCGATGGTGGCTAAGAACAGAGGGCTCACAGTAGTATTGTATGCAGACAATACTCAGTTGGTAGTCACACTCTCTGACGACATCACTTGGGACGCTTGTAAGTTCCGGAGCAATCTTAAGGCCGTCACTGAGTGGATGACTGCCAACGATCTCCAGCTCAATGCCAGCAAGTCTGAGATACTGCTGGTGGGGAGAGACTCAGAGCAGTGGAGTAAGCTCTGGAGGCCTGCCACGCTGGGGCTGGCACCTGCCCCTAAACTGGTGGTAAAAAACATGGGGGTTTGGATTGACACCGCCTTTAGCTTTCGTACCCGAACCAAGAAGGTGTCAGGGACCTGTTTTGTGCTATTGCATGAGCTCAAACCACTGTTGGGTTTCTTCGATCCCCCTCTTAGGCAGGTCATCATCCAGGCTTTGATCATGTTAAAACTAGACTATGCCAGTTCCCTTTATTTGGAGGCCAACCAGTTCGAAATTGTCAGACGACAAAGGGTTCAGAATGCGGCGGCTCGAGCTCTCCTGGGCCTGCCTAGGAGGTGTACTACGTCTAATGTCATTTGTCGCCTCTGCATTACTTTCAAAATCCTGAATCTTTCATCTCCATGTATCCTGGACAATCTGCATACTTTTTATAACCCCTCCCGCCAAAATCGTTCTATGAGACAGAATCTTGTGGCTGTCCCTAGGGTAAGGAGGGTCCGTCCCGGAGGGCACTCTTTCCGTGTGCTGGCCTCAAAACTCTGGAACACGCATAGTAGCAGACTGTACACATTTTCAATCTAGGTAATTTAGAAGGTAAATCAAAAGAAGACACAGCGCCGCAACAGCGGCGATAACTTTTGTCTGTCATGGTTTTCACTCTGTCTTTTTCAACTCCGCCCCCCTCCCATTCCTCATTTTCTGGAAAATCTCCCCTATAAATACATTCCTATAGTAAAATGTGAATATAAATTCTGATGGTGGTTAGCAATATCTTTAAGGACCTGGAATGTTGTGATGTACAAATCATGGTATGAATGTGTAACATATATGTCGGTGCAGGCTTAAGGACCCCCCTCAGGTTGTCCCGGTGGCATGGCAATGCTGTTGCCTCCTAGGTATATAATTATGATGTGGACAGGGGCTCCCCAGCAGGGAAGGGGTCAGATATCAGTAGTGGCCTGTGCTATTTAATGTTCCAACAATGTATCCCACTCCACTGCTATTGGATGTTTCCTCAATCCCCTATACTCTTCTCTGCGAAAAGATGAACTTTCTGCCAAACCCCATCTCTCTACCTCCTCCTTCTGTTGTGTTATCGTGGGTGCAGTCGCTGTCTTCCACCTCCTGGTCAAGAGGCGTTTAACGAGTAGTTATTGCAGGTCTGCAAATCGGGCCATCACTATAGTGCCCTGGGTCTGGGATATAGTCCAAGTATATAATGTGGCAGGTCTCCCTTCTAGAGAAGTCCATCAGTGACGTCCAAATCTGCATCCACTAGGAAGTCAACGCAAGTCCATACCATATCGAAGTTATCAGCATGACACCAGGACATGTCAAGGATAATGCAGTATACTTTACAATAAACCTACGTGGAGTGAGGTATACTCTGTGTAATATTGAGAACCGAATAAACATAAACCAGGAGTTGAGATATTTTTTAAAGATATTTGAGCAGGAAGGGCCATTCCTTAACCCAGAGCTTCCGACCCAAGCCCTCCTCCCATTTTGCATGCAAAGGTGTTAGTGAAATACTGTTTAATTTATTGTGTGACACTTGCATGTCTTCAAAACAAAGAACCTGATATGTGCTGGGCGTTAGTGAAATCTGCATGAATGAAGAGAATGCCATCTCCGAATAGGTCTCCTACCTGCATGACCTCAACCCGCTCCCACAAGTGCAACCGGTGGCTTGATAGTACTCCAGCGGTTGTGTGAAGGCCCACTAAGATGATATTGAGTGCCTATGATGTTGTCTGTGCTGTCTAGCACATGGCTAGATTCCAGTATGCAAGGGCAATGAGCAGCAACAGGGGGAGCGCACATTGTGGAGTGGATCCAGGGCAGATCAGCCTGTGGAGCGTATTCTGGTTGATCATAGATGTGGTGTATCCTATCTCTTGAAGGTTCCTCCCTGCCAGCCAGTACAATAGCCACTGCAGCTGGTCTGCCAAGCAATAGGCTTTAAAGTCTGCCTCCCTCAGTCCACCCCTGTCAGAGGGCAGCAGCAATTTAGCAAGACTGACCCTCCAGCATCCAACCCCCTACACCAGAAGCTTTAAAAACATGGCACAATCCTCAGAAAGTGATTGTTTTATTCCCTGTGCCACCAATGAAGAACTTGCAGGGCCCAGAGGCGGAGGAGTAACATGAAAGGAGTAGGCCAGTTTGGATGCTTCATTTTGGACATTCTGTAGCCTACTCAAAAGGCCTTGGTCCTTTCATAAGAAAAGGAAATTACTGTAATCCAATTGACTCAACATGGTAGCCTGCATTACTACACAATGGACATTCTTGGGAAGGTAGGGCAAGATTTTCCTTATAATTTCAGGAGGAAGAAACAGGTTGACACCATATGTTTCACCTGTTCTGATAATGACAAGTCTTGCTTCATGTAAATTCCCAGATCTTTGACATATTTGGCTGGGGTAGCTGGAGCATGCCAAGATGGGGGTCAGAAGTCTAGTGGCTTTGGGTTTGGGAAGCAATAGTTTTTGATCCACAGGACCACAGTCTTGTCTTCATTGACATTCAATGAGTTCTGTTGTAGCCAGATAGACACTGAAGACGAAAAGTTTTTATTGTTTCAGTTAACTAACAATACATTTTATAAAATCAAGTGCTACAGATGAAACTCTTAGTGTTTGTCTACATTCTGTTTCCCTGATTCCTAAGACTTTCTGTATCTAGTGCAAATGTTTTCTTTAAAAAATTAGACATTTTAATATACACAATAGACAAGTTTAAAATTGATCAAAAACATTTGTTGGTCCATGTAAAATATGGCTTCCGAAGTTCTTGTACTATTCTGTGTTAAGTTCGGGAGAGCCCTCTACCGCAGAGTCAGCCGTCCTATTGCCCCTTACTAGGCAGGGTACTGGGTTACATTTCAGAGCATGTACATGAGCCAGAAGGTATTTTATTAATAGGTAGTTCAAACGAGTGTCAGTTGGATTTAGGGTTGCCATGATCGCCGATCTGCACGTTCTTATGCCTCGCTCGTTCATGGCTTTTTTTTAGGAAGATGTCTCGTGCATGGGCTGAGTTCGGGCAAATGCAGACAAGATGTATAAAGTCCGCCTTACTGCTCCCACAAAGTCTGCAAACTTTAGGTCCATCATGGACCCAGGTGGGCTGGTCCATGGTAGATGGAAATTTTCCCAGACGTAGCGCCATTAGCTGTTGTTTTCTGCGGACCGGAAATGTAATTGTTAAAAATTGAGCCGGAGTGAGTGTTTTATATTTGGATAGAACCATCCAGGCGTGTTTTCTTGCACTGAAGGTGGTTTTGTCAGCTAGAAGTGAATGGAATAAGCCAGATAGACACTGCGTTCAAGCATTCACAGAAAGGTCTGAAAGGTTCACTTCCTGCCCTGTCCAGAGTGATGATCAATTTGACATCATCTGCATAGTTCACACAGTAGAGGCTTTAGGATCTGATTAACTTCATCAATGCACATATGTTAATATTGAAGAGGGGTGGGCATAGTGAGGCTCCTTAAGGAACCTCTTGCTGCAGTGTCTTGTATTTGGACATGTACGGTGGTAAATGAACTGCCAGAGAACTCCCTGTGAGGTAGGACATGCACCAGTCCAATACATTTCCTTCAACACCAGTCTCGGACAGCCACTCAAGTAGAATGGTATAGGGTACAGAACACAGCGGACAGATCATGTAACGCCAGAGCAGAAAACTCAGTATTCATAGGTCATCCACCGCAGCTAGCAGGGTGGTTTCTGTGCTATGTGATTGGTGAAAACTTGACTGGGCAGGATCTTAAGATTTGACCTTCCTTCAAAAGCTCAGACTAAAGTCCTTCACAATCATCACAGAAGTTTGAGAGTAAGGATGAACCTTTGTTCCACCCATCCATGACCTGCCCACTGATAATCCAGTAATTAAAGACTTCTAATAACGATAGGACCTAATCTCATATAGAACTTTCCACTGAGCTGGTGATAAAAGGGCTCAGACAACAAGATGAAGCACGCAAGAGGGTATGGAACTGTATGAGAGATTTAGGTATCCATTGGTCCATGGACAAGTTCTGGTTCATGTTGATTGTCTGTTAACCTAACTCCCTGCCAATCATCTGGTTACTGGTTAGGCCTATTAGTATGTCAGCGGTCGTGATGGAACCTTCCTGTTGTGAGCTAATGTGTTTAGAATAGTGGACATTTTGTTTTCAAAGAAGTTGGAGAGTTTGTCAGCGAGCTCCTGGGAGTTTACCACCAATGCCGCTGCACATTTAGGTGTAGGAAAATCTGTACTATTTGAAGTATTTCCTTTGCAGAACTTTCTGACCTTGCAGTGTTGTTGGTGCAGGTGCCTGATTTTGCAGTTATCACTATTTTTTGAATATTTTCTCAGGGCCTTTATTAATGCCTCTCTTGCACAACTGGAATAATACTGACGAGATAAGTGCTTCACCTTTTTGCAATCCAGCTTGCTTCTCTTACAGTTCACAAATGGCATGAAGCAGAGGGAGTAGATATTTTATTATTATTCCTTTTGTGCTGTAGAACATTTTCAATAGCATTTTGTAATTGGTTTGGGCAGCCATAGTTGGCTGTTGAAAGTAATCAGAATAAAAGGTACTGTAGATTAAAAATACTTCCTATACAGGCTCTTGATAGTTTAAAAAGAGATAAGAATTAGGGTAAAAAGTTTATCACAAAGATACAATATGTAGATAGTGCAAATATAAGCATATTACAATATTTAAAAGATGTGTCCTAACATCAAAATTAAAACAGCAAGCAATACAAATATTTACAATACAAAGTGCTAGTGCGAAATACACGCCCATCTGTTCAGATCATTTGGGTTTCAATTTCTTTACTTTCTTCAAGTCAATAAAGTCGATAGGGCCCTCCTTTTAATTGACCATAATTCACCCAAATATTTTGCTGCTGCTTGAAAGCCTATTTCTAGTTCCCCTGTGAATCTTCACATTCATTGTTACTTGCGTTTCCAGTACCTTTCTCACTGCTAAGTGTTTCTGTTCCTGTTCCTTGCTCTTTGATGCCATAGCTCCTCTGTCACTGTTCTTTCATACTGTAGTCACTACCCTTGTTCTGTCTGTCTATTTCAAGTTCTTGTACTGTCCGCATAATTGCAGTCCTGTTCATGTTTGTATTGCAGATTCTTTCCCTGTATTACAGAGTTCCTTGTTCTGTCTGTATACTAACAATCCTTGCTCCTCATATTACCTTTCCTAGTTGTATGTGTCTTTATTGTTTCCCAGTTAGTTAGGTTGGTTTAATTGCTCTTTCTGTATGCTGTCATGCTTCCCTATTTCAAGAATCTAGACCTGCATTTGCTGAAGAAAGTTTCTGCACTTTTACTTGCCCCATTCCCTGTTTCTTAGGAGAAGATTTACTAATATTCAGCCCAACGCTGTGCAGCAAGACAACTTCCTGAACTGTGTCAAATAGAGAGGGCTGAAATGCTCCACATCTACTAAGAAAATGCGCTTTCCTCCTTTTCCTTTCCACTGGTACACTTGTCACTGCCAAGCGTCAATGCAGGCACCCTTGTACCAAGGTCCAAGGTACCTTTGTTACAGTCAGGATTGTTTGTGTGCAGGAAGGGACATCTTTTGCACAAAACAATCCTTTGAGGCTTTCTCCTCCTCTTTCTGTGTGTGCTGCAGAATGCTACACATGTAGAAAGTGGAAAGAATTAGGAGAAATAAACATATTTCTCCTTGTTACGCTTTCTTGTAAAGGTGTACCATTCCCAGGTTTACTCATTGTTAGACCTGGTATCTTTAAGGTGGTCTTCCCCCAGACGTTATGCCTGCTTACCTATTCTTTTTGATGATTCTTTTTGTTGGCCTTAGGACTATTCACACTTTACCACTGTCAACCAGTGGTATAGTGTGTGTGCTTCTCCCCTAGAACATGTTATAATGATTTATCCACAATTGGCACCTTTAATGTACCTTTAAATCATCGCTAGCACAGTGCAGTACATGGGCCCAGGTCCTGTAAATGAAATGCTACTAGTTGGCCTGCGGCACTGACTGTGCCACCCACACAAGTAGCACTTTAAACATGTCTCAGTGTGAGTGTTTTGTTATGCTTCTTTCGTGTAGCCCAAAACACCAGGATATCATTATGTAGTTACAAGCATGTGTGACAGTTTGAATCACTTGACAGATAACATCCTGAATGATTTCTGCAGCTGAGGACACACCAAAACCTTTATATCTAAACAAACTAATATGAGTAAAAAAAGTAGCAATGAACCTGCAGTTTTCTCTCAGCTCAAGTTGATGTTAACCTTTGTTCAAATCAAGATGGGAAAAGACTTTGGTGTCATTCAGTCATGCGATCATGTCTGCGGGGTGTGGACCTGGATGTCTCTCTGCCTCGATTGCTTTGTTAGCCTGGCGCATATCAAAACAGATGCGCACTGAACTTTCACTGTCGTTTTTTTGGCACCACCACAAAGGGTGAGATCCATGGCGAGGAACCAATCGAGCATTCGATGATGTCATGATTTAACAGTGCTTAGAGTTCCTTCTTACGGTCCTCCTGTTGGTAGAAAGCAATTCAACTGTGTCCCAAACCCATGAAATAATAAGGGGAATTGGCTCACTATCTCAAAGTGCCCATTTAGGTTGTAGTTAATAGAGATTAGTCCAATTTCAGCAGCCATGCTGAAACTGAGTAAACTTGTACTTGACGGAGTAACATGTAGGACATGAATTGGTATTTGTACTGTTGTTTTCTTATGTTGCAAGGTCACAACAAATGATTCTTTTCTCCACAGTGGCATAGAAGTTGTCCATGTGTACTCCATGATTTTTGACGATGTAAGACATTGTGTCGGGGACAGTTTGTTGTATTTGTCGGCCGGCATGATGTTCATCGATGCACCACTGTCTATAATAAATGCTGAGGGGCCCCAATTTACCTTGAGCGTGATCTTAGGATAATCTCCAAATGAACATGGTTCCTTCACATGCCGATTCCTTTTTGATTTGTGTCCCTCTCGGCAGGCGGCGAATCCTATATGTGCACATCGTTAGATGACCAACATCATCCACACACTTTCCTCTTCATCATTGTCCCTCACGTATGATGTTGAAGAATCTTTGGACGATGACTTTGACAACGATCAGCTTTGTTTGGGTTCCATTTACCTCAGTTGATGTTGCCACATGACCTTGTAGGAGTGGCTAGAGTGTGTCTAAAGCTTTCTGGCATTCATTTTTGTTTCTTTTAGTGACACTTAGTTTAATTTTCACTTGACACACCATTATGAAATGGTTTTCCTTCCCACAGCCTTTTCACTTCCATCCGAAGGCGGGAAATTTGCTTTCATATGGAAAGGAGAATCCACTGCGGAAACAAAACTTCTTTTCCTTCTGAGACATCACCTTATGGGCCTCTCTCATGTGTTTTTGTGTACTTTTCACGCTAAACGCCGAGTCACTCTGAGCTACTTAGCCCTTCATATCAGCAGCTTGTCTATCTGCACATTATTTTTGGGGATCGGATGGCCAAGGTGCCCCCTCGCATTGAGAGGTGGAGATTGCGACTGCAGGAGAACGTCTATACCATTGTGCATAAGCCGGGGAAGGATCAAAACCCCACAGACTACTTTTGACGAGTGCCTTTATAATATCACAGCACAACATATAACGCAGTAGAAGCTTATGTTAACTTCATAATAAAATCCAGCACACCTACAGCTTTATCTATTGAGCAAATCACCCCTGCCACCAATGCTAATAAAAAAATGCTCACTCTCGAAGACATCATTGCAGTGCAGTCATGGAGAAAGCATACTCCACCTCTCACAGATGATGTTGAGTATCAAAAGTTTAAGAATGTTTAATGTTCGGAAAGAACTTTCCATCTCGAAGATGGTATTGTATTGAGAGTGTCGATAATATTCCTACCTGAGAGCTTGAGGCAACATGCAATTGAACTAGCCCACAAAGGGCACTGTGGTATTGGTGCCATCAAGACAACCCTCAGGGATCTGCCTTTCCCCCAAAATGACCCAGCATCCACTAAATATGTCTGACCATCCTAACCAGGCATGAAAGAGACTTGAGCTTGACTTTTATGGGCCCCTCAGTAATGGACATCATCTCATGGTAGTTATAGATGAGTACTCACATTTTCCCCTAGTGCAAGGTTTATCCTCATCCACATATGACAGAGTTGTTGAGAGGCAGGATAACATTTTAGCAGTGTGTGGTGAATCTGACAATGGCCCACCCTTCAATAGCAGAGAGTTTAAGGACTTTCTTGGTCATTTGAACATTAGGCATTATAAAAGAATGCCTCTTTGGCTCCAGGCAAATGTTGTGGTGAAACAATTTATAGGTACCTTAAAAATAGCAATTCAGCAAGCTGCGGTAGAAGGAATTTATCTCAAATCGGCACTGTGTTCAGCCCTCGTGCTTACCGATCCACTCCCCATTCTACAACCTGAAAATTCCTGCTGCCTTGTTGTTCAGGAGAGCCCTTGGAACAAAGCTTCCAGAATGCACCACTATCTGATCATTCGACCCGGATGAGGTTTGTGTTACTGAGACTTCCAACAAGATCAAGATTAAGGCTTATGCCGATAAGCGCTGATGCACTCGGTACATAGTTTAAAAAAAAGAAGACAGGTCCTTGTCAAGCAAAAATAAACCCATAAAAGTGATGCTTCATTTGACGCTGAGCCTCTGAAAGTTGTGGCCAGTGAAGGACAAATGGTGACAGCTCAGTGACCTGGAAAGGCCAAAACCAGAGACCTGTTGCACTGTAAGCATCTACCTCAATCAGTGAGGCAATTCCCAAGTGCTTAAGTCAAGCATTTGATTCATCCACTGAGATGCCAGATGAGGCCCCCCTCCTCTACCTCATACAATTCGATGTGGAAGACTGGTGTGAGCACCTAGATGACTCCATAAGGAGATCTAATGTATATTTGTGATCTGAACTTCATATTTAACAAAGGGGGAGAGGCTGTGTTGTGTGCATATATGCACGAGGAGTCTGGTGGGCCTCAGCTAACTCCTTGCAAGCATTATGTAATCGATTGGGAGGTATAAGGGTGTGTCTGGGCGTGGTCATTTAAGTTCATGATGCAGTACGTTTGGTTAATTGATGTATGCAGAGGAATAAAGATGTGCAAATCAGAGCTCCATGTGTGGCATGGTCCTATGCATGCTCCCGGCTAGGGTTGATGCTACAGGAATGACAAATCCTCTTTAATGGTGAGAGTGTTTTCGTAGTTACCTTTCTGAAAATGTCACTTCTTTAATGTTGGATATTTTATTGCTCTTAGCTTTTGGTGTCTGCTGCCTGTCTCTGATTGATCCCAGGCTGGGCTGGGTGACACTTTACTTTATGTGTTCCAATCAGATAAACCCTGTTAGACCTGTTGTCCTTAGGGTGATCTTTCCCCCAACTGTTTGTCTTTTACCTCCCATTTTTGCTGATTCCTTTTGTTGGCCTTAGGTCTCTGTGCACTTTACCATTGCTGTCCAGAGCTAAAGTGCATGTTCTTCTCCCCTAAACATGATTACATTGGTGTATACCTGATGAGCATATTTGTTGTACTGGTAAGTCCTTTGTAAAGTGGTATAACATATACCTAAGGCCTGTGCTTCAAATGCTACTAGTGGGCTGTAGCACTGATTGTGCCATCCATAGAAGTACCCTGTCCAACCAGTCTCAGTCCTGCCACTGCAGTGCCTGTGTGTGCAATTTACTGCTACTTCAACTTGTCATTTAAAAGTAACCCTAAGGGCAATGTGCTAGGTAAGTAAAAGGTTGAACATGTACTTGTATGTTTTTGCATGCCATGGTGGTGACAAACAGCCTATTTGGATTTTCACTACTGTGACGGCAACCCCTCTCATAGTCTATCCTTAGGAATTCTTTAATGCACTTTTAAGCTGGAATTCCTGATCAGAGAGAAGTAATTTTTCCATGATTCATACGTTTGTAATGGTAATGATAAATCCTCCTTACTAATGAAGTTGGATTTAACATTGCTGTTTTTTTAAATGCCATTTTTAGAAAGTGTAGCAAAAATGGGTTTGGCTCTAATCAGTAAGGCTGAGCTCTATACACAATATAACAAGAAACAATGCCAATACTGATTCATTATTCAGAAACTGTTTTTCACATAAATGCATAAACCATACAACAATGCATTTGAAAGCTCATTAGTCACTTTTTATTCAAATATACAATTTTTCATCTCAAAAAAGTTCAATGCTTAAAAAACAACTGACAATGGGTTTAATTAAGGACAGAAGGACTAGTGGGAAACCAGACAAAAATTCATTCACTCATCCAAACTTGCTCTTTTCACAACCAACCTCAAACATTCAACCTACTGGATACACGCACAACAAGGGGAAATCAATAAACCACTTGAGGAGCAACTGGACTGCCAACACAAGCTATTTACACTATTAATTATTCTATATACACCCTCAATTCAACTAGGTCCCTTAAGCACAAAGTAATCACAATAATTCAGAGTGACACCGTCACAACTAATTGGCAAAAGAACTATTTGGCAGAACCGATGGCCTACGCGTTTCGAATCCCTTTGATCGTGGGATTCTCCTCAGGACCACAAAAATCTGTAATGAAAAAAAAAGAATATGTCTGACCAAATCCTATACAAAATACCACAAAGCGCTAACCACTTGGCTGCTACTTCAGCTTACCAGTAAAACAGATATCACAGTGCCTTAATTTCAAGATGCTCTTTCCCAAAAATTCTGTAAAAGAGGAGGGAAGGGGTGGCAGGATAGCCAGAAAGAATAAAACAGAACCGTAAGTCAGTCTATTTGGCAAACATGTCCAGGTTCTTCGATCTTCAGCATCTATTACTCATAGGCTTACCTATTTATGTTTCACAGTGTCAGTTTATGGACGGCTTCCTTTTAGTGGAGGAGCGTCGAAGCCTCAAAGGAGGCGAGCAGCAGCAGCGCCTTGTAGAAAAAATTATAAAGAAACTAAAAATGGTAGCCTCTTCAAGCCGACGGTTGGATTTGAAATGCCTTAATATTTACTTATGGCCTTAATGAAGTTGAAAAACCTCTTACCTGTAGGCGCTTGCTGGCGTAAAGAGGTCAGTCTTTCTTTTCGATCCTCCTTTTTTTTGTAACGTTTTCCCGATTTTTCGTGCTGAAAATAAATTCGCCAAGCGGTAAGCAGATTTTCTCGGTTTCTGGTTACTGGCAATACATGCAAAGAAACAGGTTTTCATTTTTGACCTGTTATTTGTTGAATAGCAGGAAAACGTTACAAAAAAACACAGGATCGAAAAGACAGACTGACCTCTTTACGCCAGCGAGCGCCTACAGGTAAGAGGTTTTTCAACTTCATTATGGCCATAAGTAAATATTAAGGCATTTCAAATCCAACCGTCGGCTTGAAGAGGCTACCATTTGTGGTTACTTTATCATTCTACAAGGCGCTGCTGCTGCTCGCCTCCTTTGAGGCTTTGACGCTCCTCCACTAAAAGAAAGCCGTCCAGAATCGGACACTGTGAAACATAAATAGGTAAGCCTATGAGTAATAGATGCTGAAGATCGAAGAACCTGGACATGTTTGCCAAATAGACTGACTTACGGTTCTCTTTTAATCTTTCTGGCTATCCTTCCACCCCTTCCCTCCTCTTTTACAGAATTTTTGGGAAAGAGCATCATGGAATTAAGGCACTGTGATATCTGTTGTACTGGTAAGCTGAAGTGGCAGCCAAGTGGTTAGCACTTTGTGGTATTTTGTATAGGATTTGGTCAGACATATTCTTCTTTGTTCATTACACATTTTTGTGGTCCTGAGGAGAATCCCATGATTAAAGGTATTCGAAACGCCTAGACCATCGGTTCTGTCAAATAGTTCTTTTGCCAATTAGTTGTGACTGTGTCACTCCGAATTATTGTGATTACTTTGTGATTAAGTGATGTAGTTGAATTGATTTATACAGGGTGTAAATAGAATATTTAATAGTGTAAATAGCTTGTGTTGGCAGTCCAGTTGCTCCTCAAGTGGTTTATTGATTTCCCCTTGTTGTGCGTGTATCCAGTAGGTTGAATGTTTGAGGTTGGTTGTGAAAAGAGCAAGTTTGGGTGAGTGAATGAATGTTTGTCTGGTTTCCCACTAGTCCTTGTGTCCTTAATTAATCCCATTGTCAGTTGTTTTTTAAGCATTGAACTTTTTTGAGATGAAAAATTGTATATTTGAATAAAAAGCGACTAATGAGCTTTTAAATGCATTGTCATATGGTTTATGCATTTATGTGAAAAACTGTTTCTGATTAATGAATCAGTATTGGCATTGTTTCTTGTTATATTATTTTTAGAAACTGGGCATTGCACTGTTCTTACTGCTCATTGTGCCTGACAGCATGTCTCCAATGCAAGTCTAGGTTCCGTGACAGCTACACTTTGTGCATTCCTTCTAGTTAGCCACAAACACTTTAAGGTGAAGCACATCTGCATTCTGAGTACTCATCTGCATTCTGATGGGTCTTCCTGGGCATGGACGGATGGGAGGAGTTGACCCTTACACTTCAATAGGTAGTGTACTGTTCACACACAAAGGAGTAATTACCCCCACAGATAGCCTGGCATACATGACTGGGTTGAAAGGGATCCTTGTGCACTTCAAAGAACTCTACTGAAGTCACCCAACACTTAAAAGGCACTTTTGGATATAAGTACTGGGTCTCTCAACCCCCACAAATAAGACACTTTTGGATCTTGAACTGAACCTCTATCAGACTGATGTGCTACTTAAAGGACTCAAGTGCTTTTCTGGAAGTACTGCTTTTCTGCTTGATGCCCTGCTGCCTACTGCTCACTGACTCTGCTGAAAGGTGACTTGAACTCTGCCTTCCCCCCATGTGATCTACAAGGCCTTGATGGCTTTCTTCCTGTTTCCTGAAGTCTCAAGGGCACCAAAAGCTTTCTTCAGTTCTGCTGGTGCTGCTGGACTCTGCCTTCTACAAGTCATACCCTTACCTGAGGTGCCGCCACCAAGTTCTGGGCCTCAGTTGGTTCTGCAGCTGTTTTCTATAAAAACTGACGCATCACCCCGAGTACGTGAGAAATTCTGCCTCATCACACTTCAGTGCCAGCACAGAGGCTGCTCATCAACATCTTCCACAGCCTGCTTGGCTTGATGATAACATTTGGTGCAGCTCGGCGACGACACATTGCATTCACTTCAATGGAGAGTGACCAGGGCCGGACTGGCTACCGGGCAGTATGGAATGCTGCTGAGCTGGGGGGTGATTTCGTTCATGGAGACCTGCGTTTGCTAAACGAAATTAGTTTTGCATTAATTATTTCGAAGCACACGCAGGTCTCCATGAACGAAATCAGCCCCCACCGCAGTGAAATCAGCCCCCAGCTCGGCAGCTTTCTAAACTGCCCGGTAGCCAGTCCGGCCCTGAGCGCGACAATGACCAGGAACCCGTGTGCGCGGCTGGACGCAGAAGGCTCTCAACATTGACACTTGCTCCAGCCAAGGTTTTTCTTCAGCAGGATCTTTCTGGGTCCTGTAACTGGCCGTCCATCGATCGCGGTCAGTCTGAACTATGGATTTGCGTATCTGTTGAACCTTTGGGAGAATAACTGTTTCTTGCCTTATGGTGATCTCTTTTCCATTACAGACCAATCCTTTTTGGAGGCATAGGACAGGAACAGTCCATGTCCAGTAACAGGAAAATACATAACAAATTTATTAGATTCTGGAAGTAAATTGCTCATGTTGTGAAAATGACCTTGTTGAAACAGCTGCACATAGTAATAATGTATCTGTGTATTACTGGTATAGTACAGCAAACCATGACTGCTCCTTCAGTTACCAGAAATAAAGTACTGAAGAAGTGCTGATTTGACAAAGTTCTGAAGTTATAAGAGAACATTATCTAAAAGGAGCTCAAAAGATAAAAACATAATACTGAGCGTGTTGCCATTGCACCAACATCTTACAAAACATCATGTAAAGATTGCAAATTGGCTTTGCAACAGCAGACACGAGAGATGCTGAAATCATTGAACATCTTGAGTGACTCAGGCAGATTTTTTAGAAATGAGTTACTTTACATAGTATTGTAGCATGTCCTTGATGCAACATTCTTAAGTCCACTTTATGAAGCATGTTGAGAACTTACATGAGGAGGCTCTACCACTGAACCCTATGTGAGAATTCCAAGTTCCATTAGCGATATGCACCTATGTATTTATGATTACATTTTTGTGGTTCTCAATATCCCCTATGCGGTCTCTTTAGTGCTGTTCATCAAGTCATCCATAGCTATGTGACTTTAGAGCTTTATGGAAGAGAGGAGAGCTGGTAGCCCGCTTGAGATGTTTAGGAAGGAGTTCCACAGTGAAAAAGCTTGTTCCCCTTTAGATTTGAGTTTAGCCCCAGGGATCGAAAAGAGGTTTAGGGCTTGATTGCACAATGTACAGGAAAGATTATGCTGGGAAACGTGTCTGGAGAAAATTGTTTAGAGTTACTCAATGCCAGCATTTAATCATCTAACATGCAAGTTAAAATTCTATTTATTTTTATAACTGGCAGCCAGTAGAGTGAGCTTTTCGATAACGTGATGATGTTTCTTGGATGGTCCTTTATAAGTCTAATGCTGGCATTTTGGGGGTCCTTCTTAATTGATTAATCTAGGTTTCTGGGCGACCTGCAAAAAAGTATTACAGTAATCTGTCCTGATGTTAGTGCTGTGCAGAGCGGAGAAGAGGCAATATTAATCTAAGTTTAGCAAGTTGGTCAAAGCAGGTGCTAATTATATTCCAATCTGAGTGTTAAGTGCCATGTCTTCATCAAAAATGGTTCCATAGATTTTTAATCTGTGAGGTGGTTGACAGGCTCTGCGTAAAATGATTGAGAAACATGGTGACTGTACCCTTGTGATGTGCAAGTGGCCATCACTCTCAACCCAGCCTGCAAACGCCCTAGCCCAGATGGGGTCCAAGAGGTTCCCATTAAGGGTAATATAAATATATGGGGGTCTTTATTGACCAAAAGTAGTCTTCAATTCCATCACAAAATTGTGTGCCCTGAGTTATTGTTACTTCAATTATCAAAAAAAGGGGTCAGGTCCAGTTTTTACAGGCCTATCTCTTTGAAAGATTTTTCTGTTAAACTCATAGGGAGAAAATGCTCCACATGCGTAACTACACATATGTATACTAATGATAAGCTATCCTTGGATGATATCAAGATAGGTCACATTTTTGGATGCCCTGTCTTGTTTACATTCCTGTACACAGTTACCCTACAGGACACAAATGCCTAAGTACCTTTTTTGAGTGTAGCACCAGTGTCCCATGAGTCCCATGATTGAAAAAAAACTGTAAAAATATATTTTCATAAATAATATTAAAAATATAGTGTCAAGTCAAGTCAAGTAAAAAACAGCTTTATTCGATTTTGATATTAAAAATCATAAAAGCACAATAAGACAATAAATATACATTAGAATCTCTAATTCATTATATAAATGAAAACAATTCGGTTAAAAGACAGTTAAAAATAAGAAACATAGTAAGGGAGAGTCACAGTGATTAGCACAAATTTATATTAACTTAATTCATTGTAATTCTGGATTTATTTATAGATTTTAAAAAGGAAGACACAAGGCACATAATCAGTTCGTCTTCCAACATTTGCAATTTCATCAGCGCAGTCCTACATTGCCTTAGACCCCAGTTTTTTAAGATTGGTATTAGGAATCTTTTCCTTGGCAAAGTGTAGAATTTGCAGAAAAGTATACAATGTAGGGTGGATTGTTCTGATACATTATCACAAGGACATAATACCACATGTTTGGACCAACAATTTAAATCCGGAAATGTAATCATTCTGAAAAAGGTGCCCCCCCCTAAATCTTGTCAATAGCATGCGTGAATAGCAGCTTTGCACCTTAATCAAATATTTTTGGATACCGTGCCCTTGGAGAATCAAATGGTTCTCCAAGACTGATATTTTGCTTTTCTCATCCATCCACCGTTTACTCTCTAGAAAATGCAAGCATATGCGCTTCAACTTCTTCCTAGAGACTGTCGCTAAACATTCCGGGGAGTCAAAATATTCTGTATGCCCAATATCAGTCAAAAAGCTCTTTACGTAACTAAACCAGGGAATCCTTGAAGCCCCCTCCATGCTTAAACAATCCAGTATTACATTCCTATTCAGGCCTGTCTTCTCAGTTGACCACACTTTGTGCCACAATAAAATGGGATCAACTTTAATTAGGTCCGAGATGTAATGTATGCCTAGTTCTTGGTGGCACAGAAACGTAGCAGTGGAGTGAGGGACAGCTAATAAATAACGAAGAATTTATTTTCGCAGAGCTGTATAATGTTGGCTTCAGTTATCCCCCATAATCCCTCACCATACGTTGCCGTGGACACACATTTGGTTTTAAATATGTCCACTAGTACTGGGACCGGGCGACCCCCCAGTTTATTGGCAAAGTTTCGAACTGCCCCAATCGCTCTCGAGAATGTCAATTTTCTTGTCTGGACAGCCGAATACCAGGTCCCCTTTTTGTTAAAATTAATTCCCAGGTATGAAAATGTCTCTGTACCAGCTACTTTGGTACCTGAGAGAAAAATCTTACATTTTAGGTTCTTCTTTTTAGTACAGCACATGGTGAAGGTCTTGCATATGTTTATCTTTAAGCCTCTATCACTCATGTACTGTGAAAATTTAGTCATTGATCTTTGAAGGCAAATTTGTGTCCGAGCCATGATTACTGCATCATCTGCATATAAAAGCATGGGGACTGGGGTATTCTTAATTCTGGGATAGTCATGCTGATCTTCCATGAGGTGGGATCCTGCACTATTTATGTATTAGTTAAATAGGAAGGGTGCTAATATGCATCCCTGCCTTACCCCCTTTTGTATCTCAATTTTGGAGGTGCATTCACCCTTATTTCCATACCGCACCCTAGCCCCAGCCCCCCTGTATAGTTCCTTTATAAAAGCTAGCAGTTCTGGATCTACTCCTATTTGCAATAATATAGACCACAATTTCTCGTGGTTCAAACAATCGAAGGCCGAACTTAAATCTATAAAACATAAAAAACAGTTTTCTTTTTTAGCCATTACATACCTATTATCAACACTAAATTCAGGCCTTGCTCCGTAGTGCGGAGTCCTGCTCTAAACCCATATTAGAATTGTGAGAGGGCGCCTTGGTCTTCCACCCAGGTCTGCAATCTATTAAGTATGGCTCTCCTGTCGACCTTCATCAGTGAATCCAATAAAGAAATTGGTCTATAACATTTTGGGTCACTGCGGTCGCCTTTTTTAAAAATAGGAATCACTATGGCCTCTTGCCAAGTGTGAAAAAACCCATGTTTATTAGAGCTGTTTAAGACATTGGTTAAAAGTGGGGCTCATAATTCTATGTTAGATTTATATACGTCTACTGGCACCCCATCCGGTCCTGGTGCTTTCCCAGCAGCACTATTATTAATAGCCAATTGAACTTCTGTTAATGAAAATTCAACATTTAAAGTGAAGGTTTTTTGAGCCATATCCAGAGCTCCATGTATTTGTTCAGTGCTTTTGGTCTCGTTTAGAACATCTACCTTGCAGAGCTCACTAAAATAGGTTACCCATGTGTTTTCAGTAATTGCCACTTCTATTGTATTTGATTCTTTATCAACAAAGAAGGGGGCGTTTACAGCCTTCCAAAATCCGATATTATCTTTGATCAAACAGGCTTGATGTAACACCTGCCAGGCTTCTTGCTTCAACTCTCTTTTGCGGTTTTTTACTGCCTGTTGATAAGCAGTTCTTGCAGATCTTACGACTGTTTGATTTTGTGGCAGCCTTTTTAAGGATGACATTAAGTGTGCATGTGTTTTGCTGCACTCTGAGTTGAACCATCTTTTTTCCTTAGTCCTATCATGTCTCTGTGGCCTGGTTAGTAAGTTTTGAATTTCCTCCGTAATAGTGAGGAAAGCCTCACTAACTTTAAAATCAGATTTTTCCCCAGAGAGACATATCTCGAATTCCCTCCGTTTATTTTTAATGAGGTTTGCAAGGAAGGCCACTGGTTCTATTTTATTCCATTTCAGGGAATATCCATTCTTCTTTGCTAGGCTTAGTTTATAACTGTATAAATTCTCAGTTAGATTATTTATTTTGTCCCGCGTCCCTGCAAAGAGGAGGGATAAACTACATGGATAATTGTCACTCATGGCTATTTCGCATATACTGTAGTTCAGGGTGCGGCTAAAATGCCGCTTAGATATTAAGGCATAATCTATAATAGATTGACATCTCCTCCCGATGAAAGTTGCCTTAAAAGGGACCGGTGGGGAACATAGTTCATTTACGAAGCCAAAGTCTAATTGGAATATTATATCATTAAATTAGTTACCCAAAATTGTATGGGAGAAATGTGCACTGACATACTCTCTGTCAGAAAAACGAAACACAATTATAGGCACATTAAAGTTAAAGCGATGTCCCAATGGACATAAAATACAATGTTCAAGGGCGAAGAAGTGGTCCACAAAAGTATCGATTCTTCTTTTATTGGTCATACATGAGCCAGCCGACACGTGTTTCGTCGCAAGAAACCACACTGTTTCCGCGACTCCTCAGGGCTGTAGAAGTGAAGATATCGGACAAGCAGGTCGCGGTGCCGGTGATAATTCCGACCCGGCTCCGCTCGAGACCGGGTATTGATAGAAATTGGATACGAATTTCATAAGAGTGGAGCGTAGTTCATCCAACAGTATTAGGTGGAGATCCTTTGTTGAAAACCCATAAGAGGACACTGTGTTTCGAAGTCGGAATATTGATGGGAGTCTCAAGCTCTGTGTTTTCAAGGTTAAGGCAAGTGGCCTTACTGGTCTTTAGGTCCCCCGAGGTGCGGGGATGATTTCGCGATGACTCTTTCGGGTCCGCGTTCGAGTTCCGGGTGCGGTCACCCGGAACTCGAATTTCAATTTCTATCAATACCCGGTCTCGAGCGGAGCCGGGTCGGAATTATCACCGGCACCGCGACCTGCTTGTCCGATATCTTCACTTCTACAGCCCTGAGGAGTCGCGGAAACAGTGTGGTTTCTTGCGACGAAACACGTGTCGGCTGGCTCATGTATGACCAATAAAAGAAGAATCGATACTTTTGTGGACCACTTCTTCGCCCTTGAACATTGTATTTTATGTCCATTGGGACATCGCTTTAACTTTAATGTGCCTATAAGTGTGCTGCAGAATTTGTGTTTCGTTTACTTGGTGTGTCCCCAAAACACACCTTGAGGGGTTACAGGGCCTTGCCTCTCATCTGCACGCACCTTCTGTCTTAAGCATCCAACTGTGCGTTAACCTAGCAGTGCGCCCAGAATTTCCCTCACATCTAAAACCCTGTTTCTTTTAGTTATACTCTCTGTCAGAGCCCAAACCGCAAATATTCAGGTGGCTATATGGACAAAGAAGGGAATTAAAGTCCCCCACCCATATGACACAGCTGTCACCTGTCAAATTTTCTTCAATGCTACTCAAGGTTTGGGAAAGATCCTCTAGTATATTTCTTATCTCTGATTTGGGAATATTATTATAGACATTTACCACAACTATTTTTTGGTTTCTCCCACCAGTCATCAGCAATATCTGATAGTATTCAGACCTTGGTTCAAACTTTACTGTTACGCCACCTAAAAGGTTTGATATATAGGTGCAGAGGCCCCCCTTATTTCTTCCCCTTATCATGTGAGTAGCTGGTGTGTGGAAGGTACGAAAGCCGTTTATATGAATAGCGTCCATGGCCCAGGATTCCTGTAGACATATAATTGAAAATTCTTGGATACAAGTTAGACAGTCAGTATCGCCGATCCTGCCAGATAACCCCGCAATATTCCAGGACATCAATTTAATACTATCAGACATTTCTATGTTTTTGTCCATGGACCTGTCAGTTTTCTGCGAGGATATATCAACGGGGATACCTCCATTTTCTGTCTCTATAGTTTTACCCTGTGCCACAGACACTTCCAGCTCATCCTCAATAATAATAACTTGAGTGCTCCTATCGAAAAGGTGTTTTCCAGGGGTATTATCGATGTTTTTGGTATCATCACACTTTTTACCAGGGTTATTTAATATGCCAATATTTGTAGGCAGTCAGTCCACCATTTCAAGTGTACTGTATCTGTTATTAGTTGGGAAACCCATTACCTGCCCCGGGTCCTCGAAAGCTGTTTTGTTTATGGGATATCTGATTACTGTGCTCGCCTCCAGGTAGTTTCCCTGCAAAGGATATTTTGATCTGCCCATTTCTAGACTATAGAAGTAGGTAAGATCAAACGGCTGTATCCTAGTATGTGTCATATAATGCCACTCATCACATATATATCGAGGAGCTTGCCTATCTCTGAAATTTATAATAATGCAGTCTCCTTGGATGTTTTTTCTACCTCTCCCTATCCAGCTAACACTACATACAAACAAATCTTACTGCGGCTATGTGGGGGTGAGGGTCTATTAGTATTGAGCCAATGTGTTGTCTTATTTTTCAGATCTACAAAAGATTCTAAGTTACCTTTCCCTAATTCAGGGACTCCTGTCAGAACAACGACATAAGGGGTAGATTCTGGGGGCAAATCTATAGTTGGTAACAAACAGGCTTCTTCATCAGATTTACTACTACGATTTCCCTGCTTTGATGTAACTTTCATTTTTCCCCCATCCACCAAATGGCTCAAGTCCCCTTTTTCTGTAGTTTTTTCAACATTAATCGTACACTGAACACTTTCCATCCTTATTTGTGATAGACCTGTTGTTGGATAACAGCCAGGTGTTTGAGGTATTGCAGATAAGGCCTTTGTTTTTCTTGTCTATTTTAATAGGGCAGATGTCTCATTAGTCACTGGTAGAGTTGTTGGGTTAGACTTTTTATTTAACTCGAGATTCGATAGAGTCAGCTGCTCGAGTTTTTTCAATCTTTCTTCCATGTGCTTTAATCTGTCCGTGATAGGCCTTATAGAAGATGTTAGAATCTCACCTAGTTTTGCCCAAAAACTTTCTCCCGGAAGCGTAAAAGGGCAGACTGTCGTATTTGCAGGAGTAGAGTCTGATCCCACTATGTGTGTCTCAGCAATAGCTTGAGTGATAAAGATAGGGTCATTTTTATCAACTGGTAAAGTCTTGAGTTGCTTGCTGTTTTTAGTAGCCCCTGCCCTCTTTTGTTTAGGTATTGCTCCTGGCGTGGTACCTATTGAAAGAATGACGCCCCCTTTTTCAGCTAATGTTTGTGCTCGAGTTGATACTCCTTCGGCAAGGTTACCGCTGGGTCTTTTGTATTTGACATCTGTGTTTTTTTAGTTTCATTAGCCCTGATAGTAGTGAGATCAGCAGTTATGTCGCTAATTAAGTCCATAGCAATTGAATCATTGGTTGTATTGATATCTGCACATCCCTCTGGACTATTGGACAAGGCGATATTACCCAGGGAGGACCGTTTATTAAATGATGGATCCAGAGAAAGGCGGCGTTCGGTTAAATCAATTTCGCGAGCTAGAACTGAAGCAGCTCTGATGATAAAGTTATCTAGGGTTCCAGTCACAGTACCCCCTCGTTTAGCAGTATTCCCTCTTGCTGGGTGATCAGCCATGATGAGTTAGAATGGGCATGTAAAAAAGGATACAGTTTTAAATTGGTGCACTTACTGATTATATTTGTCTGTCCCAGATGTTAGGGAGGTGGCCCAGCCCGCCCTTCAGGCCTCGAACGGGCTCCAATAGGCCCGCCCTTGGACCAGGCTTGGCCCGGCGCAGCCCGCGCGCGGTCCCGCGACGCGGGGGCTCTCGTCACTTTTGAGCGCCTCCAGGCGCAGAATTGGCGGCAGCGGCCACAAAGGATCCCGGGAGTTGTAGTCTCCCTCCGCACAGCGTCCGCAAAGATGGTGTGCTGCGGCGGCGGGAGGGAGGGAGAGCAAGGCAGCCAGCAAGAGTCGGCAGGCCAGGAGAACCAAGGTGAAGCGTCCTCTCCCCCGCAAAGAAAAGCAACGTCCAGAGAGCACAAATATAGTGTTTGATTAATTAAAATCTTACAATGAGACAATATACATATAATAATCCAGTCTAAAACAGTCAAAACAAGTGCAATATATTTGTTTTTAACCCAGTTACATTTGATAAAATCCATTTTATAATATATTTTAAAATATTTCATACAGTACTGATAGATTTTTGATTGTGCTCTTCCAATTTGGCTCCTATTCTTACTAAAAAACTTCACAAAAGCGGAATTCATGATTATGTTGTCGGAGTGCAGACATTATTAAAGCTTGCCTACATGACCTTACTCCTCGAGCATTGAGAAGAGTCTTGAGTATGGTTTTTCTTTCAATTTCCAGTTCAGGGCAGTGACATAATAGGTGAATAATGTTCTCCTCTCCTGATTTACATAATCTACATAATGTGTCCTCTTCTGGCTTTATTCATGGTGGAAGATGGCATAGTACTGGTAATACACCAAATCGTGCTTTTGTAAAAAGTTGTTTATATTTCAATGACCATGGTGTTTCTAAATATGCTTGTATCTCCTTTTTTGAAAACCCATTCATTATTGGCCATGCATATTATCTTTTTGCCAGTATGTCTTTATCTCTTACCATCGATAGATGATTTGTTGTTTTATTGATTTTTAAATGATTCCCGGGTTATTGTAGTTCTCCAGATTGGCATCACATGAAATTCTTCTAGCACTGTATTTAAGTATTTCCAGGCCAGTAATTTTTTGTTTTAATTCTGTTTTAATTCATTTCCTGCCATAATAGCTGGGACATTTGCTTTTCATGGTCAGTTTTTTATTCAATCCATATTTTAAGAAATTGGCCTTTTCTTGTGTACAACTGGTTACTTCGACCAAACTCCAGCCTTATTTGTGCTGGGGATGTGTTATTAGGTAGGTTAGAAGGTTTTAAAAGTTTTTGAGACCGCATTATTTATGATCACACCGTTTTTCCCACTTAGAGCCTCACTACCATATGTTAAGGTAGGCAATAGTTTTGTTGATATAACCTTTAAGAAGGTGCGATAAGTCAGATTATCTAATGATTTCTGCAGGACCCTAAATGCTGCCGCCAATTTTTGCGGGAGAACATTTCCATTATCATTAAATAGTACTCCCAAGTATCTGTATGATTCTACTTGTTTTAATTGGGCTTTCTCCAGAAACCATTTCGATTTATGTTTTAATCTTGCATTTTTAGTAATCACCATAACTTTAGTCTTTGTTTCATTTATCACCATCCCATTTTCTTTTGAATACGAAGATATTCGATCTATTAGCCATTGTTACCCCACTTTTGTTTGGCTTAGGAAGATAACATCATCTGGGTAGAGCAAATTAGATATTTGTTTGTCGGCTAGTTTAGGCGGGTGTGCATTTGTTTCATCCAGAGCATCAGTAAGATCTGCTAAAAAGAGATTAAAGAGTAAAGGGGCCAATACGGACCCTTGCTCTACTCCTGCTGTCATTCGTATTTCCTTTGTTAATGTCAGGCCATCCCCCATTCGCACTCTAATCAAGGTGTTGGTATACAAAAGTTGAATTTGTTTTAACAGTTGCACTGGAGTATCTTTATCCTGCAGTTTTCTTCACAGAAGTTTTCCTTGCACGCAATCGAAAGCCGATCTAAAATCAACAAAGCACAAATAAAAGGGTTCTATTAATACCGCTAAGGCTAATATATTTGTAGTAGTTCCAAGTCCTTTAATAAATCCTGTTTGATTAGGCAGGAGTATCTTTTTATCTGTTGCCCATTCAGAAAGATTTGAAAGTAACCCTGCAAACAATTTACCATCTGTATCTTGAAGAGTTATTAGTCGGTAATTTTCAGGATGTGCCCAATTTCCTTTTTTATAAATAGGGGATATTAATGACCCTCTCCAGGATTCAGGTGTTATCCTAATCCGTCCTACTTCTTTAAAAACTTCGGTGAGATGTTCTGACCACAGATGCGGTTCTTCCTTATAAAAGGCAAACGGATTCCCGTTGGGCCCTGGTGCCCCATCTTTTTGCTTTGTTACTAGTTTAGAGACTTGAGATTTTCCTATATCAATTTCACAGCCAAATTCGTGAATTAATATATCCATCCTGCTCCGATCGCCATTCTGATTCATTATTTTCTAATCAGAGTTTAAATGATGAGTACATATGAAACCACAGATTTATTAGGTCTCACTAGACCATTTATCATTTTCCCAAATTCCCTTGAATTTATTTGGTTGCTAGCATAAAAATCCTTTGTCCACAGGTCGTGGTTTCTATCATTCCAAATTAGTATCCTCAAATTTTGATTTATGTTTTTTAATCTGATGGGTAATTCCTCATTATATGGAAACTGGGTAATCTGTCTCCTCAGTTTGTTACGAGTCCTTCTAGTTTCCTTATTGTATAGGATAAATTGATATAGATTTTTCTTTTCTCCATTTGTATCTCCATTTGTATAACTACAGCTACAGTTGAAAAAACGTTATTCTACTTAGGGGCCGATTTCGATTCGGAACGGAAGGGCTCCGAACGACGTTCGGAGCCCTTCCGCCCGCATCGGGATGTGCCGTCTCGATTCCTTTCTGACTGAGCCATTCCGATGGGCTCAGTCGGAAAGGAATACGACTCAGATTTCCCGATGGCTTACGACGGGCTGGGAGAGCCAGTTTTGGTTCCCTGAACTCAGAATTTAAAAATACATATTTTAGTGAAGATTGCTTTTAAATTGTGTGTTTGAAAATGCCACTTTAGAAAGTGCATATTTTCTGACTTTACCATTGGGGGGCTTCTGCCTGCTTGTGGAATCAATGTGTGGTTTAGACTGACATGGGTTGTTTGTGCATTCACTCCAGAGACTCACACAAAGGGAGCTGAGGTGTGCCCTGTATATCCTGATAGGTCTTCCTGACCTAGACTGGTGGGATGAGTTGTCACTGATATCTGAATAGGATTGTGTCTTCTTTTCACAATGTTATCCCCACCCCCTGTAGTGTGGCTGGACCAGGGAGGTCAGAACTGGATCCAGTAAGCAAGTGAGACTTCCTTTGAAACCTGCACACTTCAAAGACTCAAAGTAGCATAAGTAGCAGGACCTACCCCAGAACTTTAGGCCACTTCTGGACCAAGAGGAACCTCTGCCAAGGAGAAGAGCTGAAGAGCTGTGTGTAGCTTTGCTGGGTTGGCCTGCAGTTGCTGCTTTGGAGAGGACAAAGACTGAACTTTGCTGTTTGAGAAGATTCTCCAAGGGCTTTATGTTATGTTAGGGAGAGTTTTATATAGCGCTCAGCTACTCCGATGAGCGTCCCGGCGCTTCAGACCTGAAAACCGGAAAAGGGGAAGGCGATGGGCGACAGAACTACTGAACAAACAGCCAGGATTTAAGATCTTTCCTAAAGGCTAGCAGGTTAACATTCCTTCTCAAAGACACTGGCAAGGTGTTCCACAACTGTGGCACCAGGCGTCTGAAAGAACGGCCTCCAATGCGTGCTTTCCTAATACCAGGGACAGATGCCAGGGCCAGCGACGCAGACCTGAGTGATCTGGAAGGCTGGTAAAAAGCCAGCAGCCTTCTGATATATTTAGCGCCAATGTCGTGCAGGGCTTTGAAGGCAAGTGTGAGCGCCTTGAAAATAATTTGTTTCCGAATTGGGAGCCAATGAAGAGTTTTCAATAGATCAGAGGCTCTGGCTCTCCGATGGCAAGCTGTTGTACGGTTGAAAAACACACGCATTGCTGTAGCAGACAATATCGATGCAGCGCCTGTCAGCGGCCAAAGAAACCCGTGCTGCCCGAGTCCCGAGAACCGAGTCTCCAAAGTCTGAAACTCCTGCTCCGACGCAGGCCCTACTATGCACCTGGCAAATTAACCCATCACCTGTCTGTGGCTGCAAAAATGGATGCAGGACCTGGATTGCCACTGCATCAACCCGTAGTGCCTGGATTTTTTCGCGCATTACACCTGTGCACCAAATCTTTCAGTAAGAAACCTATCCATCACCTGCATGGCAGTAAGAAACCGACGCATCGCTTCCTATGGAGCAAGGAACCAAGGCATCACCTTCCCTGCGAATAAGGAACCAATGCATCACCTTTCCGGAGCCTGTTTTCTTCCTGTAATCCGAGGTAATGTGTGCTAAAAATGACACAAATGACACATGGTACAGTTTTTACCTTTTGAAAGTCATAGGTTCTTACCTGTATGTTCAATTCTTATCGTTTTGGTCTTGTTTTGTTTAGATAAAGATACTTTATTTTATCAAACTGGTGTGGTGTCTAGATATAAGTCTGACTGCTCATGCCAAGCTACCAAGGTGATGAGCAGGGGTTATTTTAGGTGTGTTAACTTATCCTGATTAGATGGAAGGGTCCCTACTTGGACTGGGTACAAACCCGCCAACCAGAGACCCCCATAACTAATACCAGGCACTGGACACCAACCTCAACCCCAAGGAACACATTGCCTGGTACCAGCTCTCTCTTTTAAAGTAAGGTAATATGTTTCTTCCAGAAAGCAATTTCTGAACTACTGCTCAAACTCTAGAATTTGGTTGGTGACAATGCCCTGCTACATGTCATACTAAGCTCCACTCTGCCCCCCATGCCACCTTATGGGCATCCTACATGCCGCAGCACGTTTCGTTCTAGCCCTGAAGAAAAGTGATCAAACCGCGATCAACCAAATTGACTACCCTTGCTGGTGTGCCCCTCTTTTAAAATAAACAGCATAATTTACAAAGCAATCATGAGCTGACCCTCTGCTTATCTTGCAGCCAGAACACTATCAGACTGGAGACTATAAAGTGTAATAAACAGGAAAAAGAGTAAGTCAAAAGGTATTTGCCAATTATGTACTCTTGGACTTGGAGCAATAGCTTTGCATCCATCAGTACCACCCCAATGCTGCTCCAATTCTAAGAGCATTAAATCATAATGCACTAACAGTGCTCTACTGCTTCCAGAACTCAGTTAGGGGCATATTAGCAAGAAGCTCGTTACATTTTTCGCCGTTTTAGCATCGGGAAACTCCAGCTAAAACGGCGATAATGGGCTTGCTAATATGCGTTATAGAATTCCAATAGAAGCCCAGGTTATATGTCCTGCACATCTTACCTGGGCTTCTATTGGAATTCTATAACACATAGTAGCAAGCCCATTATCACCATTTTAGCAGCAGTTTCCTGCTGCTAAAACAGCAATAATTTTAACGAGGTTCTTGCTAATATGCCCCTTAGTTCTCTTAGAGTCAGGTATATCTTCTAAGACTTTTTACTGAAATCTCACTTTTGACGCTGTACAACAGTACGCTGCCTTTTGACTAGGTTCACACTCATTAAACCCACCTTAGATACATGCATTACTAACATACAAGCACATTGCTCAAAAGTGCCAAATTAATTGGTTCTATGCACAGAGAAGGAAAACATTTTCATAGTACATAGCAAATAGTGATTGTTGCCTGAATTTGTACCTATCATTATATTAGACAGAGTGCAACATTTGTGTAACTTTACTCTTTTTCACTATTAAAAATCTGCAATTTAATTGTACGTTTACAACTGCAGCAATTCCAAAGTGGGGTTTGAGAACTTTGCACATAAAAAGATAGATCTTTCATATATTTGTATATGAGGAATTCTTTGACCCGACGGCAGAGACTCTGCAGTGGTAAACTTACTATTAAATTGCAGTTTTGTGAATACCAAAAAACATAAGTTCACCTTTGTGAATATGGCCCAGAATTCCTAATTCCTGTTAATAACAGAGGCCGATATCAACTTGCAGGTTTGTCAAAAAAACTGTGATCTGACAATTACTGAATAACATGTTTTTGATGTGTTGGCATTTTTTTCGTTTCTGCCCCCCACTGTTGATGACTCATGCAAAGAAATAAATTAGATTACAAAATACGCTTATGATACTTTTGATGCTATGAGTGGCTAACTGGCATTCCAAACTGCAGTGCAGCTATCTCAATTCCTGCCTTATGAAAGAAAGTACGTCAACTGAAAGCTGGCAGTCATCCACTGTGCAACATCACAATCTCAGAAACAAGTTTTGCAGATGGGATAGCAGCCAAAGACCTGCCTACCCTTTTCTTATGAACATTGCTATGATAGAATAGCACAAGTTTTCAACCATTCAATGAAATATATGAGTGAGTGCGTGTGAGTGAGTGGTTGACTGACTAAGGAAACTGTTATTGTGCATCCCAGCAAAAGGAATAGTCTGCGATCGCCTGTAGTCTGACAAAAATCACACAGTATTTTCACATGTATCGTCAACTCACAAGTGCAAAGAAGTCCGTTGTAATGGTACATTTTAAGTTCTGTTAAGCAGAAGACTGCCACTGTAAAGTCCATTTGTGAGTTCTGAAATTCAACTATTTTGGTGGAATTTCCTCATTTAAAAACTTGCGTAAGGGGTTAGTTTCTGAGCAGGTGAATACCTACCAACTTGTACATTTGAGGTAACCTAATTTTTTACTGTTTCACAGCACACTCTGTGAATCAGGACAGTACTGGTATTTAATGAGGGGCATATTTATCAAAGAGTTGCGTCACTCTTGCGCCACACAATGGTTAGATGTATCAAGTCACTCAGTACCATGCAAGGTTTGATGAATCTAGATTAATGCAAGGCAGCCCAAATTGTTGAGTTGTGTTACTCTGCCCCAGGGAGTCATTCCGTGGGTGGAGCATTGGTGTCCCCAAGTATCATGGATTTTGGCACATTTCCATATTTGGCATTACTAGTAGACCTGGGAATATGTCAAAATGCTATGCCTCCCAAGGTGACGCGTAACAAGGAGAAATATTGGTACTTCTCATTTTTTCCTCTTTCTATATTTGCATTCTGCAGCACACATAGAGAGATAAACATGCCTCAAATGATTGTTTTTGTGCCGGAAAGTATCCTTTCCTGCACAAAAACAATCATGCTTACAACGAAGGCACTGGGTGCCTGCGTTGGTGCAGGGAAAAGACAGGAATGCACTGTATGATATAAAATGCAGCGCATTGCTGCACAATCCCTATCATGCAGTGCAGCACAGCAAAGTGGCTTCCTGTGTGAATTCTTGGTACATGTGCCCCTTAGTTTCTAAGTGCTCCAAGTTTGACAAACAAAAGAAATGATGGAGATAAATTGAACTAGTTACCAATTCATTTAAAGACTGAGAGGCAGAGTTACTAACATTTTACACCAGGTTTGCATCACAAAAGTGACACAAACCCACAAAAAATGTTTATCTGCGATGTTTTTTCCAGGGCAAACAGATAGTTGTGCTTGCAAGTTGCCCTAAAGTGACACCAAGTAGCACTAGCACTGCTTTGCATTCCTTTGCACGAAGGGGGCCTACAATGGGTGGCTTATGGCCTCTCCCATCCAACCTCCCATGGTTTTGAAACAAACCCTAACTACTAACATTACTAGGCAGGACTTTGTGTCAAATAATAACACCTCTTTGAAGCTGACATTAAAAGGGAGAACATTTTTCAAATCTTCAAACTTTTCTGACTTTGCATATGCTTGAACTGTTTACCACACATCCAAAGTAGGAAGAGTTTTAGTATTTTATTGGACATAGCATTTTGTACTGAAAGGATGCCCTTCCAATACAAAATATATGTTAGATATCCTGCAGACACTTTAGCACCATGGCGCAATGTGTGTGCTTCGCACTAGGTAGCCTGAATACTAGGAAAAAAGCAAGAGTATCATATCTTATTAGATATGGTGCGCCCACGCTGTCTCCCTCTCACCAAATGCACCACAGCAACTTTGGTTGCTGTTATGAGTTGCATTACAGCTTTGCAAATCTCTGCCTATATCCCCTATCGCAGTCAACCCAAAGGAGTGCATGCTATTAATCCCACTTAGTATCTTTTGACACCACAGGAGCTGGAATTTATTGAGTGTGATCAAGTGCACCCATTGTAATTATTGCCCTCACAGAGAATCATCACATACCAATTTTGGTGATTACCACAAGAAACTCCATATGTCCTATTTTTTACCTGCCATCTTTTTAACGTTAAATGTTGGCAGGTTTGTACAGCCGTATTCTAACTCAGAAATATGCAGGCTGGGACTGCGGCGCTAATTTTACAACTTGTAATCACAATTTGCACCATAACAGTACTTACCAAGCATGTGGCCGACTGCAGTTATGGTCTAGGAGTCATAAATGCAAGTTGCACAGGTTCAGGTGTGGATGTACACTTATGCTAGTAGTAGCGCTTATATGTGGAGCTCAATGTTGAAAGTGGATGGAGCAAGGGGGAATATCTACCACAAAGTGAAAAGAGGAAAGGGAACATTTAAAAATTCTACAGACCCCCTAGGTTCAGATCTGCCCTACCAAAACCTTGTGGTAAGTCAAACACCACACATGCCCAAACGCAGGTACTGCAAGGAAATCGCAGAAAAAACAACGGAGTAAAGGAAAACCACTACCAGCAAAACCCCCAGCACAAACACAAAAGAAATTGTCAAAATACACACCACAGACACCCGCACAAAGGAACTTGTAAAATAGTAAAATAAAGTTAGAAAAATACAAGGAAAAAATGTGTAAATAAATAAAAGACATAAACCTTTTGCATTACAGACTCCTACATAAATATCATAGTAGAAATGTTAAAAAAATAAGGAAATAAAGTCAATTTAATGATGACGGCTGACTCTAATCCAGCACAAGCAGAAGAGAGCAGAGCCCAGTGTATGACCTGTATTGTGTGGTTTCAATTATGATGATTTTTAAGTTCATAGTAATTGCCCGAGGAAATGACTCATTCGCTGTACTTTTCAATTCAAAGTTCGATATAGAATAGGCAGGAATCTCTGCCTACTTTATGTTGACCCACATTTGTACTTTAGGCACTCATATATTAAGCCAAAATATTTGTATGGGCTGTCAAAAGATCCTAGATTATTATTTGAGGTGGATAACTACCCACCTCAAGGAATAATCACTGTCCTTGCCAGGACGACGCTTAAAGTCACTACATTAACTTGAGCTCAACCCCCTGGTGGCTGTGGCACAGAACAGAATGGCTAAAATTAGGATAATGTGTAAAGTATTTATACACTACCAAACTAGTAATAAAGCCAAAATGCCAAACAATAAAAATCCCATGCCCAGTTGGAAGACCCAGCTAATGAGTGGCAGATTTACTCAGTTTGAGTGAAATTTAATAAACAATGTGACACTAAAATGACAAAAATCAAATAAGGGCATCCAGAGATCTTAGTTTTTCATGATTTCAGAGATAATAGCGCGGAAAGCACTACACGTCAATGATAGTCTATGGTTGTGGTCAACAGACACCTAGGTGTTATTTCAGGCTGACTGTGATGGAGCAAAGGTCAGATACACCAACCAAGTGTGTCCCAATCCAAGATTTTAACTCCTGATTTTGTCTTCTAAGACCTAATCAACCTCACAAATACACTTCTAAGGCCATCAGAACCTAAGGAAGTGGTGTAGACAATTAGAGGGAGTCTGGCAGAGGCCAACAGCAGCGCTCAGTCCATTCCCAGTTGCCACTCGTAAGCTGGGTACTCCCAGGCAAGCAATTTCTCTCCCTGTAGTGCCAATTGACGTTTAGAGTCCACCTTTGTGGCCTGGATGCAAAAGAGAGCAGATCCAGTCCTTCAAGGATCTTCTCAGGATACAGATAGCAGGTTGAGTCCTCTTCTGATCCTTGCAGGTGCATAAAGTCTTCTGCAGAGAGTGCCTTGGGAAGCAACATTCATACCTTGCACAAGTGGATGGAGGGCACCCCAGGCCCCTCCGTAACTAAATGGTGAATGTTTCAATGCCCTGACCTACCTACTTGTCCAGTAGTTCCTGTTTGCCCTACTGCAAAAAGGCTCCTAACATCATTAGCCAGGGCATTTTTAAGATGGTGAAAGTCTACATACACATTAAACATGGGTTGTGAGGGTTAGGGTGTGCGTGGGGAGTGTATTAAGAAAAGCCTTACGTCCTCTCTCATCTAACACTCCAATACAGTTTGAGGCAGGCACTGTATATACAACAAAATGAGAGACAAAAGTTTGGGAGGAAAAAAAGCATGGTCCTTCAGCAACCCAACAGGTGATCCACAATAATAGACTTGGCAACCTGCTTTCTCCCTTTCAAGTGTGCCCTATATATTATTTGTTGCTCAACAGCTTTGTCAAGCAGGATTTGACACTGTACTGTCAAAAAGAGGCTTACAGCTCTCACCCTGCATATTCTGTTGAGGTATGAAGAGTGGGGGTGGGTGATGAACTCCGCTCCACCAGTGTAGTTTGCAGAATTTTGCCACCTCTGCGTTTTTCTGGGAGCGCAGAATTCAGAAAAAAAAACTGATTTCGTTGCATGTCAGAGTTTTCCCCCACCGCCCACCCCTAGCTGCTGAGCATTGCCGCAAAAGGCTGATGAGCCAGAGTTTGCCTTGTGAAGGCGGAGTGGGCAGGCTGCTCGTATCATGGCAGGAGTGCCCAGAGCTGACACAGTGAACCTCCTGGAGTATTGGCACTTCAGATTACAGAGCAAACATTTGAATTGATCAGCAGGCGAGAATCTAAGCAAACACGTTGCACTGTAAAGGGTAATAGAAAAAAGAAATTTGCTTAAGGACATTAACATTTAAGGCTACTGCAAAAACAAACCAGAGATGTAATATTGTTTTAATGCCATCTTAAGAGAACAAAGGTCACTCACTAAGTTTATTTTCAAAATTAGGAATGTGCAAAATCACGTCCTGTTTTTTCGTTTGCACCTAAGGAGCTACACACGCACCCAACCTTTCCTGACTCGCAATCACAAGCTCAGAGAGGCACTTATGTTCTTGTCACATGATGTGAGTCATTCCTAAGGACACCTGTTGGGCTTTCCTTTACTTGGAGCTAGATGATACCAGTTATGCAAATCAGTCACACGATTCCTCTGCTGGACAGTTGGATGTCGGATGTAGGATAGAGTGGAGGCTGGACGTGGAGGCTCGGCGGCTGCTTTCAAGCAGGAGGTATGCGCAGGTCTTGACCAGAAATATGGCGAAAGATGAGAACGACCAGGAGTAGGAGCGGATAGAGGAGGAGCTTGTCTTCCTGCAGGAGCCTCCACAGATTAGCAGCTGAGAGTACAGTCGGCAGTTTTGTGAGGTGACATGCTATTGTGTGTATGGCGAGTGCTTAGTAAAAGGCATCTCTGCCGTCCATGGACATAGTACAGGGGCTCACTATGTGCAGGTGCCAGTTGTCCACCCCTTTTACTTATTCCCCTTGTGTTGCAGGTCACGTAGGGCTGAGCAGAACTTTGCAGAATTCCATGGAGTTTTTATGCAAAACCGCAGAATTCCACTTAGTGCAACTCCGCACACTCCACACATCCCTAAGAGTCATTTCTGCCCATGCAGGTATGGCTATTATTTGCTTCTGGGAGTCATTTCACAACCATTTCACACCTATTAGAGGCTGGGCATAAGCTGGACCTGACTGATGCTAATTAGTGTCCTGACAATTCAAACAGGTAAATGCTAACTTTCTAAAAGTTAAGTTTTCTTAATATTTATTAAAGATTCAACTTCACCATTGAAGTGGATGTTTTAATAAATATTAAATATAGTGGTTTAATTATTTTTCAAGCTGGTCTCATTCCTGAGGTACACAATTAGGATTTTAATACATACTGTGGTTTTCTACATGTCCTAGGCTGCCACAATGATCAAAGCTGTTAGGACGTCGTCACTGTAGGGCATAGTAATATTAATTTCCTACATGTCCCACTTTAAACTTACATACGTTATGTTGTTATTAAACATTTATATCGCGCACGGATACTCAAGAGTGTCCCGGCGCGGTTGGTGAACCATAACAGCGGGCAGCGTATTTAGATGGGTTGGTTACAAAGGAAGGTCTTCAACTGTTTCTTAAATAGCATGGTGTCCTCGATGTTGCGCAGCTCCAGAGGAAGAGAATTCCAGGCCTCCTCAGCCTTAACAGAGAGGGAGCTACCTCCTAGCCGAACCCTGCGCAAGCCGGGAACGGCAGTCAGGCGCAAGGTGGTAGAGCGGAGATTTCTGCGAGGAGCGTAGAAGGAAAAGCGCCTCTGGAGATAAACCGGGCCTAGACCATGTAAGGCTCTATGAGCCAGCGTAAGGGACTTAAACTGGATTCGGTGGACCACAGGCAGCCAATGCAAGTCTCGTAAATGCTGTTTCATACTAGGGCGCCCAGGGATTTGCAGCAGAACCCTTGCAGCCGCATTCTGAATTACTTGCAGTTTCTTTGACTGACACCCAGGGAGTCCAATGTATAAACCATTGGCATAGTCAATGACAAGATGAGTGCCCGAGTGACCATTTCCCTGGCAGATCTAGGTAGCAAGGGGAAGAACTTCCTGAGAGATTTTAGGATGCCGAAGCACATCCCTGCCAGTCGCTTTATCTGAGCAGTAAATCTAAGATCTTCCCCAAACCAGATCCCCAAATTTTTTGCAGGATTGCCAGATGACAGAGGCTGGGGGTACTCAGGGGGCCACAGAGTCTCTCTAAAGAGCAGAGGGAAGGAGCCATAGAGAAGAACCTCCGACTTACCCTCATTACACTTCAGCTGTGCCCGGGCCAGCCAACCAAAGACCGCCGCAAGGCAACGCTGGGCTGCTGTATGGGACAGTTCACCTGCCTTCCAGGTAAATAGGACCTACCTTGTGGGCTACAAGGCCTAAGTGGGATGGCTTACTAATGTTTACAACTGTTGTCTTTACCTGTTAAAAATGGTTATTTTAAAATGTTTAACAGGTACTGCAGGTTTACACTGCAACAGTCAGGATCAGGTTACACAGGGCATGCCCAAAGCCATGTTTGCGCTGCCACTATAGTATATTGTACAATAGATGCACCTGCTCACAAGTGGCATTTAACTTCTAGTCACCACTTTTAACACCATATACTAGGGACATTTAGGCAAGTTGCATGTGACAATCGGGAATAGGACAATTCAACCACGTTTAAAGGGGGAGCACAGGCAGGTTTGCTCCTGTTAGCAGAGGTAAAGTGCACAGAGCTCTAAATGTTGTAAAAAATATGAGGTTCAGCAAAAGGCAAAAAGTCTGAGGTGACCATGGAGAAAAGGCAGAATTCCTGCATCTGCATTTCCCACACCTATCAGCACATGTCAGTCAAAACACGGATGTCCAGATATTTCGGAAAGTGTGGAGAGATACAGCAATCACCTCTGTTTTAACAGGGAGTATAGAGGAAGACAGAACAATAGTGAGAGGATATAGGGTTTCTTGTACTAATTAAAAAATGAGTAAATTTCCTAATCTTAAAATGTTGTATTTTGTATTTATAAGCATAAACAAATAGTTGTAGATGACTAACACTGCTCATTAAGACAGTCTTAAGTAACAGAAACCAAAACTTTGCATTTCTAGTTGCTATATATGTAATGTATATAATTAACATTTTCAGCCTGGAAACAGTAAAAAAAAAAAAAAATCATGAACGATGTAAGTTTTACCTCATTTTTGGAAGATGAGCTGTCGACTTCCAAATTAGACTGTTAAATTATGATAGAGCACACTTTCTACCCAGTGGCTTAAATCCTAAAACCGATGTGATATTCTACCATGTTTATCATTAGGGGGCATATTATCAAGGGGGTTTATCTCCGCTTTTTTGGCTTTAAAAACCAAGAAAGCGGAGATAAAATTATCTCCCTATTACCAAGCTGTCGCTAACACCAGTTAGCGACAGCTAGTAGGAGATAGCGACCATCTTGGGCCCCGCTTTGCATGTCAGTGAAATTTATCACTAATGACATGTAAAGTGGGCGTGCCAAGATGTTAGCGACTGGAAACAGTCGCTAACATCGTTATCTCCTATTACCAACTTTTGGAGATATTCGCGCTAAGCGCGATTATCTACAAAAGCTAACACCTGCCCCAGAGCAGTTCTTAGCCATGTTATCCAATGGTAGGTGGATAATATGGCTAAGAGCATTCGCTCGGTAATGCATGAATATCGCTGACTTTTCAGCGATATTCATGCATTTCGGCCGATTTTTATCGCTTAGGAGATAAACCTTGATAATAGCAAGGTTCCTAAGCGATAAAAATGGCCGCAGCTCGGCGATAAAAATATTGCCGCCAAGCCAACATAGCGATAATTATCGCTAGTTGTTGATAATATGCCCCTTGGTCTTTTGTAAATATAGGGGCATATTATCAAGGGGGTTTATCTCCGCTTTTTTGGCTTTAAAAGTCAAGAAAGCGGAGATAAAATGATCTCCCTATTACCTAGCTGTCGCTAACACCAGTTAGCGACAGCTAGTAGGAGATAGCGACCATCTTGGGCCCCGCTTTGCATGTCAGTGAAATTTATCACTAAGGACATGCAAAGTGGGTGTGCCAAGACGCTATCTCCTATTACCAACTTTTGGAGATATTCGCGCTAAGCGCGATTATCTCTAAAAGCTAACACCTGCCCCAGAGCAGTTCTTAGCCATGTTATCCAATGGTAGGTGGATAACATGGCTAAGAGCATTAGCTCGGTAATGCATGAATATCGCTGACTTTTCAGCGATATTCATGCATTTCGGCCGATTTTTATCGCTTAGGAGATAAACCTTGATAATAGCAAGGTTCCTAAGCGATAAAAATGGCCGCAGCTCGGCGATAAAAATATTGCCGCTAAGTCAACATAGCGATAATTATCGCTAGTTGTTGGTAATATGCCCCATAATGCGCAGTGAACGTAAAGCATGTAAAGGGTTTTTTATAACATATAACTACACATGAAGTTGTCTAACTAGTGCATTAATTGCAAGCATACCCCAGTCCATGTCCCACAGAAGGACTAGAGCACACACGAGAATAACATCTTTCCCTTCACGTGTTTTTAGTAAAGCCAGCACTATCCTTTATTTCCCCTTTAACTTGGCCTGCCTCAGTTAAGGTCACCTTTTAACAAACAGTACAAAGAGTAACAGTTTAGATTAAAACACAGGATGCTATTTTTCTTCGGAAATACAAAATATGAATCCCACCCAGGACTTTCTAAAATTGGCTTGGCCTGAACTACAAAATGCTTTCTGTCCCGCCAAGCAAAAGGCGGTCTGGAAAGGATTCATCCCACTAATATACACAGAAGATCGCCGTCTTGGATCTATAAACCAAGGCTTTTAAATTCCTTTGTAATTACTGCACAGACATAAATACATGAGATACAATCCATGGCATTTTAGACAGCCCTTTCCGAGTGATGCATGCTTCTTCTTTACAGCAGGTCCCCATATACAGTGCTGTCTGTGCACAGTGGCAGCTGCCTGAAAAGGAGTCCTGGTTGAAGTCCATTGCTGGAAGGAATGCCATTGATAACTTCATATCTTAGGTTTCAATTGTGTGGCTACCTTTAGCAAAATATGCTGGGACATAAAAACTGAGGGCCTCATTTATGAAAACTGTTGTGTCGCTGCGACAAAACAGCAATGCAACAGTTTTCGCTGCACACTCCTTGCGACACAATGGATGCGCCGTATTTAATGTACAGCACTCCATGTCACAAGGAGAGACAGATACTTCAGGAACCCTGACGTATCTATTGGCATAAAAGTCAGGCATTGCTGGAGTTGTGTGGCAAGCATGATGCACCTCTAGTAATGCATGGGGAAGGTCTGTGCCTATGGCACTGTGCCACCCTCATGGCAGGCATAAGGTTTTGATTGATTGGCATCCTAGAAGTGTTGCAGTGAAATCTCATAGATGATGCAGGTATAATATGGCACAGGGCTTTACAAGGCGACGTATCTGCCTAGATGCATCACTTTGTAAATATGGAGCAACGTGAAGCATTGTTTACACCGCCACTGCGTCACGAAAAGTGACACAATGCTGGCACAAAAGTGTCTCAAGACCTTCATAAGTAAGGCCCTGACTTTTCACAGAAATGGCCCATGGTTCCTTGCAGTGCCTAATTTATAAAATAATAAGTGGCGAGGCACAAAGTTTTGCTTGAGAGCTCGTGGCCAGTGCTATTGAAGAACAGTGTGCCGAATACTAATGTACATAGTCTTGATTACACGTCATGCTTCTTTAATACACCTCTAGATGCTCCCTGTCCCTTTATTCTACTTTTGCAGTTTATTTTATTATCCCTGCTTTCTTCCTTTTGTCACTTTATATGTCCTTCTCTTCCCTTTTCATTCTCCCCGTTTGTGTTTTTCTCTCAATGACTCTGGGTGAAAATCTGATGAGGAAAAATAAGAGCCAGACATTAAAAATTAGTGCTGGTGAGCCATACCTGCAAGCACCAGCTGACAATATGCACTAGGTTCATGATTATATGTGTACATAAACATCAGTCTTCTATTAAAGCCATAGGCTTTTCCTTTTTTGGACGAAGGCGAGACATTATCAGCTAGTTTTCATGTGGTACATCAGTGAGCTTGGTTTGTAACAATACAATTTAACATGTTCTGGTGAATTTGTATTATTCAAAAAATGCAATACAAGAAAGAACTATGCACATCAAAACAAATGATGCATCAAAACCCACTTACACTTACACACACACACACACACGCACACACACACACAAATTTACCTTTAGAAAACCTGAGGCCTCCTTTAAAAATGTCAGGAATTCAGGAGATAGTCAGGTTAATAGCACAGGAATGAAACACTGAGAGGATGGCCACTGAATACAAGGGTGAGGAGAAAGGCGGACTACATTTCCCATCTTCCTAGGCATATAATAGAAGATCAGGTAAAAAAGGTCTATTGCAAACCGTGGAAGAGTAGGTTCTTTAAACTGAGTTTGAGAACTAAAGTGTTAACCCACCTGTGCACTCACGTTTCAGTTTGAAAGTCCATATTCAAGGCAGCATATTGAACAAGTCTATTGAAGCCTGAGGAAAGTATGAGTACTGCCTGGAAATAGTGTGTTCACTGCTTGGCTTAACATTTCTGGCTAGTTCTGCACCTTATTCTGATTTCCCTCACCTTTGACATTTCCTCCCTTTACCAGTTCCCTCAGATTAATGAGGTTAGGCAGGTTCTATCTCCTTGCTTGCTTTTTGTACAATTCCTCCTCCTAAAGTGTGAACCTTCTGTATTTGGAATTTCCCAAATCTATCCAGGTCAGCGAGGAAGTCATAAGGAATTCGGCATTCAGTGAAGATTCTTGTCAATGTATTTGGATACTTCTTGCTCTTTACTTTCTTCACTGGAGTGTGTCCAAAACTTCTTTACCAGCTGAGTCTTTCAATCCGCTTAACAATCCTCTTAACAAACCGAAGAAGCAAAAGAGGGCTACCTGTGAGTGTGTCTCTGTAACTGTCTCTCCTTCTTTCTCTCTCTCTCTCTGCCTGCCTTCACCCATGTTCTCCTCATTGTTGGGCACATGCATGTCATCATCAACACAGAGTGAGTAGGAACATTATGATTGTCACCAGCATCACAGTCCTCCAGTCTAAGCTCTACATAACACCACCAACCCCTTTCCATCTCCCTTGGAGACAATCCAATCCCTACCTGTCATCATTATCACTCACCATTCTAAATCCCTATCCACACCAAATTGCTCTCCTTTTCTCTATCCTCACCTACCACCCACCAGCCATTGCAACCCTTTCTTTCCTACATTTTCTACCTCTAAATATTTCTAAACTCAAACTTTCCTCTCCCAACCACTGTGTTTCCTGATTTGTGCCAGGTCTATTTGTAACACCTGCTACCACATGCATAATCTTCTTAGTAATCAGAAGCCTGAAGTACTCTTCAATGTGACATCTTACTGGAAAAGGATGTGACCCTAAATATCTTTGAAGAGATGCATGAAGCTATGAAATTATGTACCATTTCAGACTTAATTAGGACTCTGGTTCTCATAACTCTTCACCATCAGTCCTCATCTTTCAGCAAGATAACAGGAAGTGTACATCTTTTATAGTAAGGTGCTTGTTTATCCTCAATTGTATCTATCTTTACTTCAAAACTATTAGCCTCAATCATTCAACTCTGACTACCTTCCACCACTCATTAACCCCTTTTCCCAATTATAGTATTTCTTTGACCTCCAAGACTGTGGCCTAGTAATGAGATCAAGATTTATACACAGATCAGCCTGACCCTCTCCTCTGGACTCACCAATACAGTTTAGCATTTGTCATCCACCAACCTTCTAGGTTTGCTCAGTTAGCAACATGAGTACTGGAGTACTTGAGCTGTTCCAGCCTCTCAGATGTCGTGAAATATTTCGAAGATCAATCACACACCTTCTCCTCATTGGAACACACAATCCCATTTTTCAGTCAACAATAATAAACCCTACTCTCACATACAAAATACCTATTCAGGAAATAATATACTTAAATTAGCTTGTCTCAATTCTCAGGTAGTAACCAATAGAAGTGGGTAATAAGAAGTAAGGTGCAATATTCTTTCAGTGCAGGCTGCTGACCTTGTTAATATATTTATTGGAATCTCCACTGTAGGTCTAACAATATCTATGTTGTCATCCTAACGAGACATCAACTTAGAGAAGAGTGTGCATACCAAAGGAGAAGGCCCAAGGTTCATAAAACTCTGAACATATATGATTGAAATATAATCACTTATTAAACGGGCTTCCCTGGCAGTTATTCTGTTTGGACTGTGACCTCTTGAATGCCATACATAAATATTATCCCTGCACTTGTCTAGTACACAGAATAGGTCTGTGTCTCAAATAAGAAACGACTTGCAAATGCGGAGGGTTCATATCATCCTTACTTGCATGATGCTGGAATATTGACCAGGACAATTTTAGCTCTTCAGAGCGTACAGATGGCCCATACGTCAGATGTAATTAGCCAGCTGGCAAACAGAGTGTCAATGTCGATTTCCTTGCAGTTGTTCAGTTCTTTTATTGCTGGATTGTTATTCAGCACCCTGCAGATTAATTGGCGGACTGTACATATTCCCATTCCCATTCTTATTAAGCAGGACCATAAACCCTTCCTACAAAATTCTAGCAACAAGGGATATAAGCATATACCATTCTACAGGATTGACACAATGTTTCTTTATTTCATTGGCTTCTGCTATTAAAAGCTAACGGTGGGATAAGGGTGAATCTCAATCTAATGTACCTCAGTCTCATAGTTAGTTCTAGTGGTGTGATCAGGTCAGGGTGTGGCAACAGGGAGAAAACTCTTGCCAGAATTTGGATAAACCCTCAATGTCCAAAGGTACTGATTACTGGATATCAAAAAGCACATTTCAAAGACTTATAGGCTGGGTTTCTTTTCGATTCAACCTTTAATCTCAGTTCCTATAATATTTTGTCAAGATTAGGTATACATTTTATTAAATTAACCTTTGGTTGATCGCATAGTCCTTTCTATATGCAACCTATTAAAGATTTTGGATCTGAATTCTTCAGTCTGAAACAATATTTGATACGCTGAAGATCTACAATAGTTTCCAAATTAATTATTCTAAATTCTAGTCTGAGTTGACTGTCCGGAGTATAGTTTGAGAGGCTAAACACTGGTCTAACTAATGAAGGGAGAGTTTGTTTTAGCTCTGTAAACAGTTTGGCTACATAATAAAGTGAGCCCATAAGTTATTGCAGGGATATAATTTACCCGAAAGAACTCTAAAATGGAGTAATCCAAAAGGCTCCTGTACAGTTTACTATATTGTTGATTCAAATATGTTGCACAATTACACATGGCTTGGAGTTGACTCTTCAGGTTTTGCTTTCGATCCTGTCATATGCTCCAGTATATTTAGTTGTCTGAGTGTTTGTGGAGGCAAGAAAGTGCCCTTTTTTAGTCCTATACAGATTAATGTATGACGTTACAACGCATACATTCACACCGCATACCATAACAACTAAACTTTTACAACGCAGGATCCATTACACCGCATGCCATTACAACGCAGATGCTATTACAATGCATGCCATTACAACGTTAGTATGGGTAAGTATTTTTTTATTTTAGTTATTGGGAATGTAATAGTAGTGTACATGTTGGATAGTGTAGGGGTTAAAATTACTATTCTAACTCCTGGGGGGTGTAATAGTAGGGTAAGTGGTGGATGGTGTAGGGGTTAAAATACTATTCTAACTCCAAGGGGTGTAATAGTAGGGTAAGTGTCGGATAGTGTAGGGGTTAAAATTAAATTAAATACTTACCCATACTTACGTTGCAATGGCATGCGTTGTAATAGCATCTGCGTTGTAATGGCATGCGTTGTAATGGATCCTGCGTTGTAACAGTTTTGTTGTAATGGTAGTGCATTGTGAAAGTTGTGTTGTAATGGCTCTTTCCCATACAGATATGGTCCAAGAGGATAGTATCATCAGAAAACTATATGACTGGGATGTGTAGCTTACTCACCTTAGGTGGAATCATTATAGTTTTAAGAGAAGACATTATCAGTCATTTACAAGTTAAATAAGAGAGGAGCGCATATTCTGCACTGCTTAAGCTGCCTGTTAGTTTGTAGACACTTCTGTCATTTTCAAGTTCCAGCCTCAAACATGTAATTTTATGAAGCAATCAAATAGTGGTTTGACTTGAAGCAATCGGATAGTGGTGTGACTTTCTGAGGCTTGTTGCCTCCCACCACACTTAAAGATGAATCTGCCATCTTAAATAAGTTCTTTTTTACATCCCATAATTACTTTTACCCTTAAAGAGAGATACCCCGAGGCTTGAAGTCTTCCAACTCCACCTCTTGATTTTGGTCTGAGGAAGTCTATGCTTAATACTTGCAGTGTCACCACGAGAGATAATTTCAACACTCAAATAGACAAAAATGGATTTGACACCCAAATACTCTGGACCTCTGGTTTTCTTTGGTGTGGTTCATCACCAATTGCTCCTCATGCATTTCTGACATATTGGTAACCAGCAAACAATAAGAACAAGCTCAAAATATAGTTTTGATAAGCTAAACAATCAAGGTCATCAGAGAAGTCTCCCTTGCAGGGAAACTTTTTAAAAGAACCCTCACCCACCAACCTAGTTGGTGGCAAACTTCATCACTGGGTTCCCACCCTGGGGGCCTCGTGCCTCCTGGGTGTGCTTCAACGCCTGATTACAGCAGAGCTGGGGTTTTTTGAGTGGGGAAGAGAATACCATGAGAGTGAGAGTTTTAAAACTACCTCCAGGGTACCAAAATCTTTATTACGCGGCCCCTGGGGTAGGGTTAAAAGTGAATCGTTGGAATTGGATAGGATATGGACTCGCACGTCTCAAAAAAATCGGGAAAATGGTCAGAGTCATGTGGTCTACAACTTTCAGCGAATATGCTCTCAATTGATTGCCTTTCTTCAGGACCAGTGGTTCAGGGTAAAATTGTCCTGAGCTCACGTGAAACCATGCACACATGCTAAGGTGTGCATAGGTGAGATAAGTGCATAACTTGTGAAGTTCACCATCAATTTTAAACACATTTTTCGTAACATGGATACCAGCGGGAGGAAGTGCCTTGCTTCAAGATCAGCTGCCTGCTTGGTTACCTACTGTTCGTCTCTTCTGGGACCCTGTAAGAAATTTAAGGGCCCATCTTTTTAAGTGTATTTTACCCAATTCTCTAACAGGTAAAAGTGTGATATCCCTTCTCTAGAGACACATGCAGAGCTGGTGTACCCTCCGGAGCTACAGGAACACCTTATCTAGTAGGAATAGGCTCATTGTTGTGTATTAAAGTCCTTAATAGCTTAAAAAGTTTCATGATATCTTCTTTTCACTGTAGTTTGATCTTATTTCTGCAGAACTCTCTTCCGTGTTAGTGTTTCAGCTTCCAATCACTACTTGATTTTAACAACCAATCCCAGAGCGGCTCAACACCAACCAACCAATCCCAGCACAGAGCTTGTATTTTATCAGTCTAACTCCTCACAGCAACCGGCCCTCCTTTTACAATTCTCGTCTTCGTTTTTCTTTTAGTTGATTTTACGCAAAACAACACAAAACATAAAGCAACTCTTGCTTCTCAACTAAGAATAATTATAGATATCCATACAACCAAAGATTTCCATTCAACCTGTAAGTTAAAAATCCTTAGAATTCCTCCTGGTGCACTCTAGAAGAAATCCGAATACGATTTTAACACAATACACTCTCAAAAGGTTCCCTTTCCTTCTCTGGTGGCACTAGCAATGACGTCTCATGCATAGAAGCCTCCTAACAGCAGACAAACCTACTCAGTGTATGTCACATTTAGACCCACTCCTAGGTGCATAATCCCGGATGTTAGGCCTCGACGGACCCATACTCAATTTCAATACAAAACAAACATACACATTTCACAATGTGGCATAACACTTCTGTAATAACAATTTCACAATAGTCTCCTTAAGTCCATTTTTTGTTGTCAATTGAAAACCCACTGAACCTCTAAGCTAAAAATCTTTATGACACCTCTCCTCATATCCCAGTTTCAATCAGTCAAACTAACCATCTGACCCACTACCAGAAAACTAATGCAGCGCTAAGCTTATCAAATGTGTCTTTACCCTACAAACAATTTTATCTCACTAGGCCCATCTCATCAACAAACCCTCAGTTACAAAATAGACTCAATAATTTCTCTGATTTCTACAAACCATGGTCCTCTGAAGGATCGTTTGTTGAGCTGACAGGGAATGGAATACTGAGAAATGTGAACAATTATTCTATGAGGACCTGGAATAAAATAATTGTTACCTCAAACCAAATCTAAACACTTTATCATCCACAGATAGTAATACCTTGAGACAAGAAGTTTGACCAAAAGAAGGTGACAAAATCGATAAAGATTACTCACGAAAAACATTTACTTAAAGCCTTGTATTGCATGGAGAACTCTAGAAAATACATATTAATTCAGATTTAATAGCATGATTATTATTACACGTAGCTTCACAACGCTAAACAGACCATTATTAAACAGCTGGAAAATCCTATGTGGGGAGAAACAGGATAAGTTTTGAGGTTCAGTTATTAATCATACAAACCAAAGCAAAGCTGAGTGGTTCAAGTTTGTCCTCGGTTAGATCTGGTCAAGTCTGATCTGCAGCACCATGTGCCACAGTCAGAGTCAGTTAACCTCTCAGCCGAAATGTTATTTCCCTGCACGAGTTACCAGCCGGCAAAATATAGGACTCGGGGTCGCAGTTAGATATAATACAGTTCATAAAAGTCTATTCTACCCAGTGTGGATGGAAAGGGGAAAATAGGAAAGATAATAGGGGTCAAAAGTCTGTCCAACAGCATGCCAGGTAGGAAAGGAACATGATAGCCAGCCCCCACTGCTCATCCGATGGGGCAATTATATTGTCAATGTTCCAGGTTTACACCCCTTAACATATCCATTCCATCAGTCCATCGGGTTCTCATTGTTCACTCATAGTGGGCTGTTGTGGAGTGATCAGTGAAACACACAAATCCGAGGGAATTAAGTAATCCTTTCGCAAATTTAATTACGTTTCATTAAGTTCATTTGTGTTCCCATTTTGTCATATCCACTGAAGAAAGTGTTATGTTATGTTATGTTTAAGTCTCTTTTATAGCGCACGGCTACCCCGAGGGGCGTCCCGGCGCTTTGGCAAAGAGAACTGCGTGGGAGAACACAACACACTGCTCCCAGAGGCCGAAAGAAGCATCAAGCCGAGAAGAGCCAGGTTTTCAGCTCCTTTGTAAAAGAAAGGAGACTGTTTGCCTTCCTTAGGGAGACAGGTAGCTCATTCCAGCAGCGTGGGGCTAAGTGGCGAAAGGAGCGCCCTCCGATCCGGATAAGTTTGACAGGGGGCACCACGGCTTTGGCCAACAGGGCCGACCGTAGAGTCATCCTCGGCACGTAGAAGGCCAGGCGCTTCCCAATATATTTAGGGCCAATCGAATGAAGGGCCTTAAAAGCCAAAGTCAGAACCTTAAAGGTAATTCTTTTTGCAATAGGCAACCAATGCAATCTCGTTAACAGTTCCGAAGCTTTGGCCCTGCGAGGAAGCCCGAAAATGGCTCTTGCGGCCGAGTTCTGCACGCTCTGCAGACGGGCTAACAGATATTTAGGCAGCCCGAGATACAGGGCATTCGCGTAGTCCAGTCGTGAGCCAATTAAAGACTGCACAATGATTATTTTGTGTTGCAGAGACAGCAACGGAAGGAACTTTCGTAGCATCTTCAAAATGCCAAAGCATTTCCCAGTCAATGCAATGATTTGGGGTCTAAAAGAGAGGCAGTCGTCACACTGCACACCCAGTTATTTAGCTTTCACAGAGGCAGCATCGGGCGGAAACATGTCCTGGGGCCACCAGGTCTTCCAGCTGGGGTCTGTCGGACATCCAAAGAAAAGCAGCTCCGACTTATCGGAGTTGCATTTCAAACTGTGCCGCCGAAACCAGTCAAAGACCTCGCCCAGGCATTCCCTGATCAGACCACCATCAAAAGCCTCTCCCTTTTTACACGTAAAAAGGAGCTGGGTGTCATCACCATAGGATATGATCCGGGCACCAAAGGACTCCGCTACCTCCGCCAGAGGGTCCATATAGATATTAAAAAGGGTGGGGCTCAGGATAGACCCCTGAGGAACCCCCACCTCTAGTGGGGGCATTTCAGCGGAGAGCGGAGGTGCCCAGACCGCTTGTCGACGGCCGGTCAGAAAGGATTTAAACCAGTTCCAGTTGGAGCTTTACTTTGTTCCCAGGCGCCTGTCCCTGGGTTGGCAAGAATACTGTTACATTTCTATTGAATATGCTTCTTAGCGAGAAGTGAGTCCATTGTTAGCAAATACAGAAATGAAACTCAACAGAAAGTACCCATAGGGCTTAGGTGCCTGCCTCACATGATTTAGATTAACTCAGAGAAAAAGAGAAGCATTTGAGGCCTACATGAAAATGTAGCTGAATCATTAGCTACAGGTTAATTCCGTTATAAATCACACATTTTCATATATGCATTTTGACTCTCTCCATTATAGCACTTAAAGTTTCTTTCAGGTTCTACATCTTAATATTAGGTACTACTAAAAAAAATTCTAAGGCAATTTTTTGTACGTTGTTTTTTATAAACTCATATTATTAACGTGTTACTCTCAATACATGTGTTATTGAGTAGACATTACAAAAAGCTCACATTTGCACTACGTAAAATCTCTTTTGACATTTGTATGTTATTATCACACAACTCTCTATGTTAACAATCTTTTATTTTCTCACCACTCATAAATACATTCATGTGTAGTTCTCATGTTATCTCTTTTATTTGGTTTACATCTTCGTGTCATCATTTAGAACACTTTGCATGATTTTATGATGCAGTATATATTCCCACGTTTTTCGAATTAGCAGGTTAACATAAGCGCCAAGATGCTCCTTGGAGCGATAGTAGCGCTATATAAATGTGTGCTTACATTACATTACATGTCTTTATCAGAAAACATTTGTCGTAATGTTCTTTTATAGGTGAGAATCGATAAAGTTAGACATCATATAATATCCATCTTAAAACGGCATCCAGATCTTGATTCATCACACTCCATGAGTAGGTGACCAGCAGCCAATAGGAAATACACGCCACAAAGACAAAAATACTCCAACTAAAGACCTATGAGAATGATAATAGCTACAGACTGGTAACACATGGAACTTTGCCTACCACCCAACTGACACCCACAATGAAAGTAGCAGCTTAACCCTGGACTTTACTTCAGCCTCATCATATTTATCAAGCCCTTTCCTCAGTTTCCTTCACCTTTATCAAAGCACTCACGCTCATTGTGCTATCAGCTACATGTATATTTGTAAGTTAATCTACAATGGCTACATACCACTGTGGCAGGGCTGTGCTTCCATCTGCAACAATAAGATCACATCAGACGGTTCTGTTATTGTCTGACTTAAGCTGCATGAAGAATATCCTTCAAATCCATCTGCATTACCCATAATCATCTAAATAGAATAGGCCGATCATTCCTATAAAGGAATTTTTTATATAAGTCAACCTAGACAAATGAACTACTCCAACATGCAACTCAGAATCAAAGTACCAATATGCAAGTTGTAGGTTTAAGGCTTTCAGTTCAGATAACAAAGTATTTGAGTTATCACGCTGCTCAGTTGAGGAACCTTGATTATCTCCTGTCTTTTCAAGACAAAGGGGCCGATTATGATGTTGGCCAGAAAGCCTCGGACCGACAAATCCGATGTCAATTCTGACTGCCTAATAACAATGTAGGAGGTCGGAATTCAAACCGTCCGGTCATTGCGGCTGGATTCCAGTGCGGCCAGTCGGAGGCCCCAATGTAATCCCTGAGCACAGTGTTTCCACCGTTGGAATTACAATCTTGGTTTCTGACAGGCTTTCCATATCGGCCTTTCCGACATAGAAAGCCTGCGGAAAAGAGACTTCAGGAGCCCCTAGAAGGGCCCCCATTCTTCCACGGCCTCTGGTTTGGGGCCGAGGGGGCAACTATGGTGCCCCCCTGTTAATCCCAAAAACAACAGTTGATGGACAGAATACAGAGCAATGTCATACATTCACCCCAGTCCCGAGATCTGGGCCTAAATCCATCGTTTTTTGCTCACCATGCCATTCCAGTTTGAATCCAGCCATATGCAAATCAGTCTTGACCGTGTGCCCCATGGGAACAGTCCAGCCCGAACTGCCAAGCCAGGTCCTCCCTGGACTGGAAACAAGCATCCTGGGACAGGTTTCAGGCTTTCAGCACATGGTGCAGGGATTAACAGAATCTCCCATTTCTACATGGGAGCTTGTGCTACGGCCGGTAAACGGCCGCAGCACAAGCGCCCATAGAGAAATTGGAGTATCATAATCGCAGTGTCGGGCAGACGTGAGTCCGCCCGACATCCTAATCATGCCCTTAGTTGTTTCCATACACCTGAGCACACCATACCTCTATTCTTCAGGCATGCTCATACTTAATTGGAACTTCCAGCCAAGTGACACCTCCTTTTATGATACTCAACTAAAATCTGTCAACCCAATGACCATAATTGATGACCCTTCAAAGAACTCACCTCCCTTATACCTGGAATCCAAGAAAATAGTTTCTTTGTAAATGTCATTGTTGGCATTAGCAATTTGGTGGATAGATGTGTAAAACATTTTGTTTCAAATAGTGGGTTTTTAGAGGGGTTTTTGTTTATATGTACTCTATTATCTTTGCTGAACTAAGAGGATATCCTTTTGTGGGTATACTAATAAATCAATTGTTCACTTTTTAGCTTTTAGATAGTGTGAACCGATTCCAGCAGATAGAACACGGTTGTACAAGAATGAATATGACATCAGAGAAATATACAAATAAGCGATGCCCAAAGGATTTTCTGACTGTACGAGCATAGGTCAATCTCAGGGGCGTTTTCTTAATGGGGCCTAAGGGTTTTGATCCCCTGACTGTGAGTTATTGCTAACTTTCCCATATACATTATGTTGCCAGCATGGAGCTGCCTCACCCAGTAGACACCAGATGTACTGCTTTGACCAGTAAGCATGGTTTATTGTCATGTGGGGATGCTTAACTGAACTACACATGTCACATTGAGCAATATGTTGTTTATGTGGAGAAGTGTGGCTCACTGGTTAGAGCAGGCAGACCCTGAAGCAGAGGTCGGACCCGGGACCAGGGTTCAATTCCCGACGCGGCAGGGTCTCGAGCTCAAATGTCCACGGACTCGATAATTCTCGCTTCGGTGCCTGACCTAATCATGGGTTCACACTCTGCAACTCTGGGCATTAAGCTTGCTTAATCTCCACAACGGCCCCCCGCGGCGGGATGCCTGGCTTTCACCTTGGGGATGCCCTGTAGGGGCTATCTCACAGGGAAAATCCAGGACGGGTTCCCAAGGCAAAGCGCTTAGAGACCCCTGGGTTATAAGCGCTATATAAATCCAAACATACATACATACATACATATGGCCAGCTCGACATACGCAGTTCAGGCTTCCCTGTCATAACTGTCTGGGAGCTGGGGAAACAAGATACAGTCCCATCGGTCTTAGATGGAGCACTGTGGTCACCTGTCCCAGCCAATTCTTGCACTACTCCTATTCTGTTTACTTTTATAAACAGTATGAGAACAGTGTTTTCATTGGCTGAGATGCATGGGACTTAGTTTCACTTTGCTCGCCCGGCATGCATTGCTCAGTTTTTCAATCAGCGCGCGGTGCGGGTTGGCCAGAGGGATTGCAAAGAAGACCGCCTCAGGTAAGTTCATTGTTTATTTATTATGTTCATTTATATTACATCTTGTCCTGTGTCTTATGTCGTGTAATGGTACCCATGCACAAACACTCTAATACTGTTCGAGTTTGTGCTGTGTAAAAACAGCACAAAAAAATTAAATAAACAATGTTAAGTTAGCAGCATCAGCAGTAAGTACCCTATAAATGCCTCATCATTTTCGAGTCACTAGCCGCCACCACCGGTCATTCCACAATGAAGGATAGGGCAATATATAAATGTATGTTGCACGTAAACCAAATTAATTTAACATAATAAAAGACATATACGTTGTTCAGAGAAAGGCTTGAAATACAAAAGTACTATACATGGTAGTCTCCTGCATCAGGACAATGTAAAATGAGATGTAAGACAAAACATGGTATTCTTGGTTGGGATATTCAACCACAAAATGCAAAAATGACCATTAGTAATGTTCAGCATGCTCTTTTGTAACCTACCCATTGCCTTTTTTTTTTAATTTTGTTTATTTTTGTCCTTGCGTTTTTATTTTGTCATTTTATATTGTAATGTTTCCTTTGTAATTTTTAGCGCTCTCCATGGCAGAGAGTGGCTACGTCTTCTACATCCATAGGCTGCACAAATATTTTTCTATGTAAATGTGGCAGCAACAAAATTATTTGTGTGAAAACACCTCATCCTGGGAAGGGTTATCTCTTCTCTGAGAAGCAGGACCACTAATAGCATGTGTGTGGGGGCAAGCACTAGATAAGAGGACATTAATAGGCCCCGCACTATCTCATCCTTCTCAAATATCTTTCTAAGTTATCGATTTAAATGTGTGTATGTGATCAATAAAAATTCACAGTTGTTAAAATGTTTGCTTGGTGGTACTGAGTCATTTCTCCATTCAAACACGCTTTTCAACATAGTAGGGAAAAAGAAAGTGATTTCTAACGTGCGAATTCATGGAGATCTCAATATATTATTTGTTAAGGTAAGGAACAATAGTTTAGGATAGGGGAAAGTTGAAAGTGGGAGATTGACCAGGTTGCATGTCAGTGTCTGTCCCTCAGAAAGAGACTGAGGAGGGGAGCGAGGGGAGAAAGAGAGACATTCATCATTAATTATTGTGGGTTTAAGCCACAGAAGGCTTTAGGAATATTGCATGGGCTGGAGTAGCAACAATTATTGAGGAATGGAGAAAGAGAGAGAGAGCTATGGAGGAGGAGTTTGTGCCCATGGTGATTGTTCCTGGAATGTGGGTGAGGCAAGCAAATGGAACTACACCATAGTTCTACAGTTGGGCAGACAGTTGCAGAGGTTGGTTCAGGGATGTTAGTTTTGCTGTAGCCATCTGTGTCAGCGAAACACACATTCATCACTGTTTACTGAGTCATAGACAGCATAAAAAAATATATTACACAGAACCAACACTCTTCTTATAGCGATGAGGCCTCTTCAATGTGATTTGACCTTACTGCCTAAATTTAACCCAGCCCCAGCCGCTGCAGGTAAGAGCCATGCGGCTTCCCGGGGGGGAATGCAAGAGATGACCACAAGGGAAAATTAAATAAATAATACATTTTCCCTCATTGTCATCTGTCCAATAAAAAAAGCAGCCAGCCCCACTGCTCTTATCTGCAGCGGCTGCCGCTTTTTAATTCCTTGCATCCTGGTTGAATACCTTTGTTACAACACAAACAAAATGTTCTATGTATCTGAACATAACTAAAAAAAAATTGTGCAATTTAGGTTTGTATTGTCAAGCGTTCTGCAGATATCAAGCAGAACCGAGAAAAAAAGACAGATCCAAATATTCCCATTTCCCATTTTAGTTTAGTACAGATCCTTTGATCTTCAATGCAAAAAATTACTAAAATGAATTAGACCAAATTTGTCACAAAGATAGAACATTACTCAAGAATTGTGCTTTTGTTTGTTTGGTGTAAATCTGTTTGGTAGCTTTTGAGAGCTTATTGTTTAAAAATGTTCTCAGGCAGCCCATTAAGAGGTTGAATTTTTGTCATCTCTTGACAGTTTACTCATAGACCTTCAACTGATTCGCAGACAGAGGATTCAAAACTCCATTAAAATAAAAACACCCCATTGAGCCAGGTAGGTCTTTTCCTTTTTCCATTGTGGATTAACAAATTCAGATTGATGAATCCACCATGTACTCATTAGCTGACCTTCACATAACAATTTCTGTTGTGGCCGTCATAACCCAACATGCTGCACCAGACATCATGTGAGTCTGAAGTTCATGTGTAGCAGTGGTTGGCCCTATGCCAAGGGTGGGGTGCAGAAGCTGGTGTGTCCTTGCTCCATATGTCTAGAAATGTTCCAACTCCACAATTGTAGAGGGATCTCGACTTTGATTTGGGAAATGTATGCTGTCTCCTGGCAATAAATCTGATCCAGGACCAAAAAGCGATCCAGTTAGTCCAACTGGTTAAGACACCTATTCAGGGGGCAGGTCATATCCTAAATCCTTGCTTCCATAATTGCTGTTGTCTAGGCCTGCAATACTAATTTACCCTAGAAGTTTATCTAAACGTATCACTTCTGAGTTCTGCAGTCTTTTAAATTTCACTCATTCACACCTCAGTTACACTGTGGAGAAGGCGGACATGGCACTGATTTCTGCCTCCTCCGACAAGCACATCCTGGCACTACATTTTCTAAATCTACAATTAAATTGCCTGCCACCTGGTTTAATCAGCACCTTATTTAAGAAAGAGTGTAAAGCCACAAGTGTTCTAACGGGCATGGTGGAAAAACTACAACCATATCTGTAAGTTAAAATATAGAAAAGCAATTAAAATCGACAATAAAGCTATTGGGACAGCTCACTCTATATATTTTCCTCAAAAAATTGGGGGAGCTTCTAACTCAACTAAAGCAATTTTCATAATTGTGAAATCGTACTTTATCCTACTTCAAAGGACCATAGTATTGTCCCCACAATCACTACTCGAAGATTCTGGAAAAGCACGTTCAGGTGGTGCTTTCCAATTTTCTTGAGACTAATGAGATCCTGCACGCCACCCAGTCGGGCTTTCGTCCCCATCTCAGCACAGAGACTGCGCTCCTTGAGGTCTCAGAGACTGTTAAAGGTGTTCTGGACTCGGGGGGCAAAGCCATGCTGGTGATGTTGGACTTGTCGGCGGCTTTTGACACCGTCCCCCATGACGGCCTTCTCGTGAGACTCTATGAGATAGGTTTGCGGGGGACGGTGTTCGGCTGGTTTTCCTCCTTTCTAGCCGGCCGCCGGCAAACGGTCTGGGCCTCGCCAGATTCCGCCGCAATGCCGCCTTTGGGAGTCGGGGTCCCTCAGGGCTCGATTTTGAGCCCGACCCTATTTAATATCTTTATGACTCCTTTGGCGGCGTTGGCGGAGTCATTTGGGGCCCAGATCGTGTCCTACGCGGACGATACCCAGCTCCTCTTCTCATGTACGAGAGGAGGAGATTTTGATGGGGAGAGTATCCGGGATTGCCTTGGGGCTGTTTTCCATTGGTTCCAACTGAACAGCCTCAAGTGCAATTCCGAGAAATCGGAGGTACTCTTCTTTGGGTGTGATACCGAGCCAAATTGGCAGGCCTGGTGGCCCATTGACATGTTTCCTCCGTCTTGTTCCTCCAAAATGGCTAAGAACTTGGGGGTCAAGATGGACAATGGGCTTACCTTAAAATCCCAGATTCTCGGGGTGTCGGGCACCTGTTTTGGCCTCCTCAGGATGCTGCGGAGGTTCCTTCCCCTGCTGTCTGAGGAGCACAGGAGGCTGACGGTACAGGCTCTTATCGGGTCCAGGTTAGATTATTCTAACATCCTCTACCTGGGCCTGCCAGAGTACCTGCTGCAACGGCTCCAAGTGGTGCAGAACGCTGCCGCAAGAGCCATTTTTGGCTTAAATAGGCGGGCTAGTGCAACGGGGCTGCTGAAGACCTTGCACTGGCTTCCAGTCCGGAAACGGATTGCCTTTAAGGCTCTGACCCTGGCATATAAGGCCCTTCATGCGGTGGGAGCAAAATATCTTCAAAGGAGACTGACTTTTTATCATCCGACTCGCTCTTTGAGGTCGGAGTCTCTGTTCCTGGCGGTTGTTCCGCGAGTGAAGAGAGCCCGTTTGGGTGGTCGCTCCTTTGGTTTACTTGCACCGCAGTTGTGGAACTCCCTGCCGCTCTCTCTGCGGGGAGCAACCAGCTTACTTGCCTTCAGGAAGGGCCTTAAAACGTGGTTGTTTACTCAGTAGATCTTATTTTGTATGCTTTTCTGGTTTTCTTTTTCTTTTTTTCTTTTTCTCTTCCCCTTCTTTTAAACGTGTTATGTTATTATGATGCAGCTCTCCTTTACTAAAAGCGCCGGGATACTCTTTTTGAGTCGCCGTGCGCTATACAAAAGATTAAATAACATAACATAACATAACTCGCAATGACCTGGCTCACTTCCAAACAAACAAAATTGAGGGATATCTAATCTGCCTTACCTGCAAAGGCTTTGAATATTACAGCACATAGGAGAGGTGGCCCTCTTAATCCTGTGGGCCCCAGCCTACTGATGTTTAATTGCATCCAATTAAAGGATTTCTAGGCTCTTGCCAATGCGGTCAAATCTGGTTCCCCTCTAGACCCTGCCCCACCCCATGCCATCAAGAAAATTGCATTCATTATTTACCCGTTCTTAGTTGATCTTCTGAATCTGTTTATCACCACAGCAAGGATTCCCATGCATGAAAAGATGAGGTGATTTCCAATTTTTTAAAATAGATTTTTTTTTGCGATGTGACCAAACTCAAGAACTATCATTCCATATCCCTTCTGCCTTTCCTGGCCAAGATTTTAGAAAAACATATTAATAGTCAACTGTCTGCATACCCAGTATTTTACAATCTGCTATGTTTGTCTCATTCAGGCTTTCACACTCATTATAGCCCAGAGTCTGATTTATTAGCAGTCATTGGAGATCTCAAAAAGACTCTCGATATGGGTGGCTTTCATTCTGCTGGATCTAAGTGCAACATTCAACACAGTGTCTCACAATGGGCTACTATGGAAACCTCAGGGCTGTTGGATCAACAACAAGGCCCTTGAGTGGGTTTGCCTCTATTTTAAAGAAACATTGTCTTCAGGTCTATGACAGCCCATTCTTTTTCTCCACTTTGCTTCTTTCCCGTGGGGTGTCTCAAGGCAACTTGCTGAGTCAAACGATTTTAAACATTTATGTTAATTTTTTGACAGATGTTGTGGAATCTTTAAGAATCACTTTGATCTCTTATGAGGACAATACTCAGCTTGTTATCTCACTATCGCCTGAGCAGGGAAATTTCTCATGGTAATTGACAAACTTCATCTCAGCAGTGGCAAGATTCATGGGACTCAAATTGTCTGAAATTGAATGGCAAAAAGACAGAGAAGATGGTGATGGGGAACAGACCACATCTATGGACCCCTGCTTGGTGGCTGAACACTCTCTGTCCTTTTCCCACTCCTAGACGAGTAGTAAAGAGCATAAGCATGTGGTTGGTTGATAAGTTAATTTTTGATCTCCAGTTTAAAAAGCTGTCCTGCTGCTGTTTCAGGCTCCTGAGTAGCTTTGTTTATTATTTCTCAAACAAACAAAAGTGCTTGCAATGTGTCTAACTACGGGCATTCACTCATGGTAGTATCCCAACCCATTGTTTTTTTGCCCAACATGCCAATTCATTTTGGACCCAGCCATATGCAAATCAGTCTTGACCTATTCCAAATTGTCTCGGAGCATTGTATATTTGCAGGATGGTTTCCCTTCCCGCACAAAATTAGTCCTGCATACAACGCAGCCACCCTTGCACCAGAACGCAAGGCTTGCTGGGTTGCATTGTGTATAAGTATGATAAATCTGGGACTTTCAGTTGCAAGTTTCTGTCGTGGTGTTTCTTCTCTAGCACTGGAAAACCCTATTTGGCTAACCATATGATGTATTCATCTAAAACATAAACATAAACCATCCCTCCTTTGTATGGCCTTCAGGTGTGCAAAACTAGGGTTGGCTACCCATAAAGTGTTGAGCTTGTACTGTGTATGGCAGTAGGCCCATGAAGGAGTGTGTATAGGTTACTCCCAGATGTTATATATGTTAAAAAACCATTGACATAAAGGTTAAAGGTTGTAACACCGTAACACAAAACATCTGGGGAAATCACCTACAACACAGTTAACATGCACATATGGTTGTGAATTAAAACTGAGAACCCATTTAAATCCACAAGTTATGATTAGGAGCACAAACTGATACGCCAAATGAAATGTGTTAGAAATGGAGTTTCTAGTTGGTAGATGTGCACCCAGTCCAATTAGGTACCACCACTCTAGTCAGGGTAAGTCAGATATACACCAAAAGATAACCTGTGCTCAACCTCTGGTAGCTTGGCACAGAGCAGTCAGGCTTATTTAAAGAAGCAATGTGTAAAGTATGTCTGCAACACACACACAGTAACACAATAAAAACACCACAAAAAAGACTCCGCACTGGTTTAGAAAAATAGACAATAATTTTATCACTTATCTCAATCCTCTTATATATACCCACTGACCCGGCCGCGGAAAGACCCCATTCAATTGAGGAAAACCCCCTCCCTTAGATCTTTCTTTAAGGTGCTCCCTCAAATCAGCAAACCAGTCAAGCAAATATGTCTCATTTAGAAAGGCAGCTATCATCTCAACCTGTGCCTAGATCCAGGATTCTTGCTGACTCTAAAATGGTCAAAACTGGTGAAGGAGAAGTTACTGTGACTGTGCAGGAAACTGATTTGAATTTTCCAATCTCAAATAAATATCAAATCTTAAGTGTCGGGTTGGAAGATCAGGCTATCTGTCCCGAGGAAGTTCCTCAGGCCTCCAAGCAGTTATTTCCTGATATTAATCTTGATAATCAACCTGATTCAAATAGTTTCAGCCAGTCTAACCAGTCGGAATTGATGAAGATGCTAGGAAATCTTACCTCGGCGTTCAGGGGTAAATTTGCTATATCAGAAAGGAATCAGGCAAAAATCCAAGACCCTTGTGAATCGTTGGGGGTGAACGTTTCTGTTATCACGGAGAGAATCTGTCTGATGGATTCTTCTGTTGAGGCTCTAAATAAGGAAGGAGGAATCCAAAACTCTAAAAAGTGGTGAAAAATCTATGATGGACAAAATTGAAGCCTTAGAAAACAACAGCAGGCTCAACAACATCAAAGTGCTTAATGTCCCAGAAGGTCTGGAGGGGGATAATATCAAAAGCTTTGTTATAGGACTCTTAAAAGAGTTTATTCCGACTATTGACTCCCTAGATTTGGAAGCTGATATTCAGAGAATACATAGGGATCCATTTACAAAAAATACTAATACAACATCTCCCAGAAGAATTTTGGTAAATTTTAAAACATTCCTTTTGAAAGAGCGGATTTTATCTGAAGCACTCAAAATGGGCTCCTATATCAAGGGCACCTGGTCTTTCCGAATCAGGTCTGACTTGTCCAGAATTACCCAAGACAGACAATGGGAAACAGGGAAGTTTGTTCTGACTTTAAGATCATTAGGGGCGACAGCGCAAATGAGATTCCCTTCTCTGTTAAAAGTAATGTGGATTAATAAAGTGACCAACTTTCGAGATCTGAACTAAGTGGGAACTTTTATAGAACAAGTAAAGGCTCAGGGTCAAAGCTGATTTTGAGGTGTAATATGGTGTAATATATACTTTTTTCCAGAGGAAAAGGGAGGGAGCTCGACTGGGCGGATTATCCTCAAGCCCAGATCAAAGTTAGGTAGGGTTCCCATGGAGGGGAGGGCACAGCTCGAGGAAGCTAATTTGTATTTCTTTATTTTCACTGGGTGGAGAGCAATATAGGGAAAAAAGAAAAACAAGTCCTCATTTGTCAAATAGACAAGATAACACAAATAAAAATGGGCGGATTTGTAAACAACATATCCTACTGCCATTCCTTCTTCAACTGCAATTAAATTCCTGGGGAATGTTAATGGTCCAAGGATCTTTAGCAGACATAGGAGAATCCACAAATATCTGTGCCATTCTGAGTCTAAAATTATTATCCTTCAAGAGACTCATTTAACATGCGAGAAATGGGAATGCATCTGTGATAAGCAGAGATGGATATGCTTCTCTTGCCATACAACACAAACTTGTTATACCAAAGGAGTAGCTGTTATTATTAAACATGCAGCTAGAGCTACTTTAGGTAGGTTAAGTTGGACTCTAATAGGTGTTGGGTCATTTGTGATGTTAAAATTCAAAAGCAGTGGTATACTATAGTTGGTTACTATGAACCCAATATAGACGACAAGACCCCCTTAAACATAATCCATAGTCATTTGATTCAATCTAACTATCCTAATGTAATGGGGAGAGATGTTAACATCCTTTTTAATCCAGTTCTAGATAGGTCTAGTGGGGGGAAAGTAGTCTCTTCAAAAATGGGTTCGTTTATAAAAGTATTAATGAGGGATTTAGGACTGATAGATATTTGGAAGGAAAACACAGGGGTTTGGGTGTATCATCAGATTTTACTTTCCACAAAAAAAATATGGACATTCTTCCTGAATTGATTTCTTCTTGATTGACTTAAGATTGCTGAAGTGTACGTTATCAATTAGGCATGCCCGGAACATCTCTCTGACCATTCTGCTTTTGTGTTAGAGCTCCAAACGCCCAAATGTGAATCGACAAGGAGATGGACCCTTGATAGAACACTCCTTTTAGACCCTTTAATAATTGCACAGTTGAAGGAAGAGACACAAAACGTCTTCGACATTAATCTAAACTCTGCATCATTGGAAATTATTTGGGAAGCATATAAAGCATTTATTTGAGGGGTGGTGATAAATTTGGCCGCTGATAAACATAAGGAGACAAAGAAGATAGTACGGAAGTTGGAGGAAGATATTTTTAGAGCGAGACCTGAGTTTGATTCCAGCCAAAAACGGCAATCCAGCCAGAAACTGCAATTAGATGGGGAGGAAGGTAGAGGGAAACTGCTAAGAAGCAGTTATTAAAAGATCACCTGGACAACATAACTAGGAAAAAATGGGAGGAGAGTAAACTAGCCAATTATGATTGTGGTGAGGGCTTTGGGAAACTCCTCACTTGGAAGTCCCAGATAAATCAAACCAGGAATCTAATTAAAGAAATAACTCTAGACTCTGGAGAGACCTCTTCCGATAATCTGAAAATATAAAAGGCTTTTGAGGTTTTCTTTCAGGGCTTGTATTCAAAAGATCTAGTGGTTTTAGAGCCGCAAATTAGGAACTATATTGAGGATATACCGTTCCCAGCCTTACAGAAAGCCAAACTAGTTTGTTGAATCGAAATATTGATTTATCAGAATTGAAGATCATGCTGAAACATTTAAAGAAGGGTAGTGCAGCAGAAACATACACTATCCCCAATGAACTTTATATGGCATTGGTTGAAGAGATTGCCCCGGTTCTTGGGACTCTGTGCGACAGGATTTTTGTCTGAAAACAAACCAATTACCAAGTCATGGGAGGAGGCTGCGGTTTCTTTGATTCTTAAACAAAAAAAAAAACCAAAGAACTGTGAGGTATATAGACCTATCTCCCTGCTGAATTGTGAATACAAAATCTTTGCACAAATTTTAGCAGGGAGGTTGAATTTGGTAATGAGCTACTTGTTCCATTTGGACCAGAAGGGTTTCATTAGGGGTCGTCAGCTTCACAAACTAACGCATTACTTAATCGGGGCGATTGATATAGCCACTGCCCATAATCAGCCCCTCTCGATCTTTGCTTTTGATGCAGCTAAGGCATTTGACCGAGTGAACTGGCAATTTTTAACCTATATGATCCAACGGTTTGGGTTGGGCGAGTACTTTGTTAGAGCCATTAAAAAAATTTATAAAATGCACACTGCCAGACTTGTTATTAATGGCAATCCCACTAAATCAATCATGCTAGAACGGGGGACGAGACAGGGATGTCCGCTAAAAACCTCTGGCATGCAGCTTTAGGGCTAGTAATTTTTTTATGCCTTTTAAAAGGACGGGTTGGGAGAAAAAAGTCGCCTTGTATGCAGACGACTTGATGATTTTCTCTAGTGAATCTCCTGTTATCTTGCCCTGCCTGCAGAAACTACTGACACATTTTGGAAGGTAGTCAGGGTACCTAATTAATTCCCAAATGACAGAGATAATGACCTGGAACACCCCTGTAACCACAGTTACAACAAAACAACAAATTCGCTATCTTGGCACTCAAATTACCCATGACATTACTACGACGACCTTGGTAAAGTTAGACCTTACACAGAAAGAAATGCTTTTGCTATTAAATTCTTGGACTAGTCTTGCATTATCTATTTTAGGGCAGTCTCATCTAATAAAGATGTCAATCTTGCCAAAGTTTACTTTTATTTTTAATTCGATCCCTTTATTCTTCGATCAGTGGGCTTTGAAAAAAGTACAAGGGTTAATAAATAGCTTTCTTTGGGCTAATAAGGGATGAGGATTGCATGGCGGAAGTTGAGATATTCAAAGGTTGAGGGGGGAATCGCTTTCAACTGAAGAATGCAAGACCACTCCTACTCAATTCTTCTTGTTTTCCTCCTCTGTTGCTAGCCATGTCTAAAAATACCCCACAAGGGGGCGATGGATGTCTTTTTAAGTTTGGACATCCAAAATACTTTACAAAAATAAAACTTAAGGTTTTAAGTTCGCCCTGTGAAGTTTGGTTTCAAATCAGGAAGATCCTGAAGATTTCTTAATATAGTGAAGGGGCCTCTATCTGGAACTCCCCAGGTATGCCAGTCTGCTTAAAAGTCACTTTATCTTCCGTATTACAGGAGGAAAGTATTGTGAGTTGGGGACAATTGCTTCAAGGGAATAAACTCCTCCCATGGGACGTTTTGTACTGTAGTGTACTTCCTATATCCCTGATAAGCTCCGCGCATTGGAATAATATATACTATAGTTTTGGCATAGGACTGAGGTCAGTATGCCGCTATCAAGTACAATAATCTTCATTACTTGTGTGTGCCAGCTAACTCAGAGGTCACTAGAAACTTCTTGAATAAAAAAGAAGGGATTCGTTTCTGACAACTGCATAAACATGACAACTTTGTTTCCCTTAGAATCGGAACAGTCTCAACATCGTGGAAACAATAGATAACAGTTTCACGCAGTCAATCGTGCATGCTTAGTTTCTACAGACTTTGTACAGAAATATGTAGACCGGCGTTTCAATAAAAAGGGTTTTGTGAACAGTCTTATTTCTCGTGCAAGAGATATGTACTGCTACAATCGTAAGACAGAATGCGAAGTATAATACGTATAGCGTTAGCAGTAAGATAAAATAATACTGCAATAGCAAGGTTTGTAGCTATGAAATATATTCATAAAAATACATACGTAAATAACACAGGCTAAAATGTGAATACCCATCTGGTGCTTCTAGCTAGTTCTACCTCAGTGTACCCAACCTAAGTGTGGTACGAGGTAAGAAGTAGGTGCTTTTTTACTATAGTCTAGTTGGGCTATAGTTTAGATTGGTGTTGCCAAGATTTGCCAAAAGTCCCTCTAGGTTCTAGTCTGCTCCATACCTTAGAATGAGAGAGGTTGGAATCTCTTTCCAGGTCTCGATCTCTAACACCCCGCAAGGGGAGTCAGAAACACTGGAGCTGGATTATCTGCGAAGAGGATGGCAGTGTCTGGTCTGTGCGTCAGGCGGGACTCGACTTCCTTCCGAACTTGCCGTGGCGGACCGTGCCCTGCAAGTATGCAGCCGAACCGTGGTTTGCCATGGCAAGTGAAGGTATTTAGGAATCTCAGTATTGACGTAAAAGTTGGGCAGAGGAACATCATGAATGAGCCCCTAAGGAATAGATGTTCATGCATAATAAATGAGTTCTTGGAGAAATCAATAATTCAAGCGGGGGATGTCCAAAAGGCTTAAGAGTCTGATTTTCCAAGAAATCGTTGTGACGTGGATGGACGCATGTAGGTGGCCATGTATGTATTTGGTTAGCATGGATAATGCCTAAATAAGGGTAGGATTTCTATGCCTATACAAGGGCAATGAGAATTGTGCCTATTTAAGGGCGTAAATCGGGAAACCTATATACTTTATCTAAATCGACACACAACAGTACAATTCTATGCACCAAAAACTTGCAAGATTTAAATTTTATTAGTTATCTAGCTGGGCCTCACATTTGGACAAAGGTGAAAAAGCTAATGTAGAACATGAACTTTCTTTTCGTGTCCCCCTTTTTCAACAAAAGGAGGTATCTAAATAGTATGGGCTTCTGATTAAGAGTAAACCCCCATTAATACCTATGGAGGAGTCCTGGATAAGAGACCTGCCTTCGACCAACGTAACACATCTATGGCAAGTATCGATGCGCACTTTATGGAATGTGGTCAAAGCTACCTATCTTAAGAGGAACCATCGGTTCACACTCCATAGGGCATACTGACCCTGAAGAAGCTGGCTAAATTGGGAGGTGGTCATAAGAAGGTCTGTCAAAAGTGAAATTCTGATGATGCGGATGACTTGCATATTTTCTGGCAGTGTCCTTCTATCCAGGGCTTCAGTCAAGTTTGTCTCGGAGGTGCTGTGGCAGGAGATTAATCTAAGCTTAAGTCTGGGTATATTTGGGGTCCTTCCAGAGGAATGTGTTAGTTATAAGTCGTCTAATTCACAGGCTTCTCTTTTATTTGTATTGATTCTTCTTGCTAGGCATGACATTTGTTTCAAATGGATCACACCACAATCACCAGTAATATTAGATTGGGCTGCCTCAGTTAGGCATATTCATAACTTAGATCTGGCTAGTTCAGCAAGGAAAAGATGTAAAATATGGAGGAATTGGGTTGATTGGGAGAATATGGTTTACATTTTTACTTTTGGTATTTGACATTACACATATAAAAGTCTGATGATTATTAAATAAGCGAGGCTGGAGTAAGTGCATGCATGCGGCGGTGGTGAAATATATCCTTCCGCTACACTTATCTCCATCAGAATCTTAGCAACTGGTTTTTGTTGGACCCCGGGAAGGTGTCATCACATATAAACGGGGATCCTTGAATAAACCTTTGGTTTGCTTAAAGACCTCTCACTTATTTATGTTTAATGTGGACAAAACATTTTTTTATAAATAAATCAAGAGTAAAACGCCAATGCAAATGCAAATAGTAGAAGTCGAGATATACATTTTTAAAGAATAAAAAGAGTTCTGGCCTTTAAAATCAATAGGCACCAATGGGGATTAACTAGCTGTGCTGTACCAGGTCAAAGACAATAACTCAGGCTGAACGCATTGGAGCACAGGCCAGCTGCAGGCCCTACGCAGGCCCCGGTGCACAAAGTACCTTATCCTGGTCATAACAGCAGGATGCAGGGTGCAGTTGAGCCATGAGTTGATCGATGCTTCAATCCTGCAGTGGTGGCGATGCGTCTATTCTGTAGACAAAGCGCTGAACGGCTATGCATTGGTTCCGAAGTGTGATGTACCAGGTTTCTCCACACCGTTGAAGGATGAGTCGATCTCTCCACACCGCAGCAGCGGCGATCCACGGTTTCAATGTGTATTCCATGTCGCTGACCCACTTCAGGAAGGACCTCAAGACCTGGCTCTTCAACTGAACTTCAGTTCCCAGTCTGACCTGGAGCTCCCCCCCAGTGCCTTAAGACTGTCATGGGTGAGTTGTCGCCCGTGACAAATACCTAATGATTGATTGATGCGTCAGGTCTTTCAAGGAGATGCACTGGTTGCGAGAGCGATGCTCCGATTCTACCCCAGCAGCTAGCTCGATGTGCCAGGTCTGCTATATAAAGACTGGCTATGCTTCAATTTCCATGATGCTAGTATTTGGGTCCACTTCCAGTGAACCAGACACAGGAGCAGGGGTAGAGACTCTGATTACCCTGAGTCTCAAGCAACAGGAGGCAAGCCAACAAGCCTTTGGAGATCACTTTAGTGCAAAAGAAGAGTCCAGCTCTCCTCAGCTGAGTCAGAAAGCAGCAGGAAACAGGGAAGCACAAGAGAAAAGTAGGCCTTACAGGTCAGCAGTCCAGCAGAGTGTCAGTCCTTGATGTAGCACAGCATTTCTTCTGACAGAGTCCACTTATAGGTCCACAAGTGTCTAATTTGGTGTTGGCAGAGATCCAGTACTTATACACAAATGTACCTTTGAAGTAGGGATGACTTCAAAAAAGAGGTTTTGAAGTGCACAAGTATCCTCTCTCAGCTCTGGCTCCAGAATATCTGTGGGGGTACTCTGCCCTTTCTGGGGTTCAGGCCATTACTTATTCAGATGTGAGTGTCAGCCACTAACTCCCTTCCTGCCAGGAAGAACCATCAGAATACAGATGAATGATGATGAGTACTCAGACACACCCAACCTTCCGGTGTTGGTGGCTGTCTAGACAGAATGCACAAAGTATAGTTTTCAACAACCCCAGACTTGTATTGGAAACAGGCTGCAGGCATGCAGAGCAGCAAGACCAGAGACATGTCCACTTTCTAAAAGTCAGAGATTTGTGGGTTACGGTTGCACTCCCTGTTTTCGTAAAGTATTTTGGCTTATTCCTTTTTATCCTCTTGGGTGCTGATGAGTATCAACTTCTGGTCCATGAGGTGTAAAATACAACTGGAAAAAAGCCTACAATGAATTACCCCCTGATGAAGGGCTACGCCCAAAATGCATTGGGGTACCTGTATAATGTGATTACCCACATAACAGCGTTATGCACATGGGAAGAAGCATATGATTCACGTACATTTAAAAAAGATGAAATAATAATATATTCATGAAAAAATTAACCAGGTTGAACACTCATTTAAGTGGTCAAAAAAATTGTTAAGCAACATTGCATCGCCAGGAGTGCTTATTGAGTCCGCTCTTTCCTTGTCGGAGGGCGCTTTTTTCCACTTTCTAAAAGTGCCATTTCTAAAATAGTAGTGGTAAATCCAACTTTACCAGTACAGAAGGTTTATCATTACCATTGCAAGGATATAAAACATGAATCACCTACTCCTTTCTTATCAGGAACTATATCTTAAAAGTGTATTAAGAAATTCCCAATGCTAACCTATGAGAGGGGTAGGCCTCACAGTAGTAAAACATTAATTTGGTTGTGTGTCACTACCAGGACATGCAAAACGTAACAGTACATGTCCCATTATTTTATTACAAAACACCCTGCCCTATGGGCTACCTAGGGCCTACCTCAGTGTTGGAATTATGTATAATAAAGGAGAGTTTAAGGCCTTGCAATTCATTTTAAAAACCAAGTCGAACGGGCAGTAAACTGCACACATAGGTTTCGTAATGGCAGCCCAGGGACAGGTTTAAAAGGGTGTGGGTGGCACAATCAGTTCTGCATGCCACAAGTACCATTTAACTTATAGACCTTGGATACATGGCATATCTCTTTACAAGGGACTTACAAGGAAATTAATTATGACAATTATGTATACACCAATGTTACCATGTTTTAGGGGAGAAGCACATGCCCTCAAGCAGAGGTCGGCAGTAGTAAAGTGCTCAGAGTCCTAAGGCCAACACAATGAATCAGCAAAAAGAGGAGGTAAGCTGGCAAACGGTTTGGGGGAAGACCACCCTAAGGATGACAGATCGAACAAAATGCTAATGACCTCACAATAATTATACAACTAAATATCACCTGTAAGCAAAATGTAATAAAACAACAAAATCATAGTCTTTGGCAATGAAAATAAATTAATAAAATGATGGCTTCATGGCTGTGTAAGCGGGTGTTGGCTGGCCATAAGGGGTTGGCTGCAAGTCTTAGCCACATGAGCAGCAGGGGATTGGCATCTTACATATCATAATAGGCTGTCACTTTACATTAAAGAAAGCCCTAGAAATTCCCAAAAAATACAAAGGTTAAAGTGGAGTTATAAATAAGTTAGTTTGGAAGTTTTGACTTATGTTACAAAAATCCTTTGAAATTTACAAAAAAAAACAAAGGCTAATGTGGTGTTATAAACATGTCTTCGAATAATAAAAAAATTATAAAACAAAACCTGAAATTAACCAGCTATATGTAGGTTGACTGAGGGAATTGTAAGGCAACTGTTTAAAATTTACACAGCATGTTAATGGCCATTCTGCTGGCAGTAAATGTAACATAGCAGCAGGTCCACAATAAAATAAGTGATGACAAGACTGTGCATGAGCAGTCAACTTGGATAAAGCTCACAGAAGTGAACAAAAGATGCCCATATCATGCAGCAGACGTCATGTTGAAGAAGCATCCTATAGCTGGCCAAAGTACAATGAGATCAGACAGTAGAGCTATTTTTGAGCGGGCACGTTTATACACTAGTCTTGGAATTTGTCTGAGTATAATTGCGATTAATAATAAATAATAATAAGTATGCTTATAAAGAGCATGGTTACAATCACTAGTGTGTCCCCGCACTGCAGCCCACAGCCCTGTCTGTTACAGTAACATGAAATAGCTTAAGAGTTGAACTTAAATGAGCCCAGTCTTAATTTTTTTCGAAAGAGCCTTTCCGATGGTTCCAGTCGAAGAGCAAGGGGGAGGGCATTCCAGTGTTTAGCGGCCAGGTAGCGGAAAGATCAGCCACCCATTCTCGCTCTTTTGATTAATGGAATCTTGACCTGTCTTGTCCCCAAGGATCTCAAGGCCCGGGTAGGAGTGAAGGGGGACATTAGACTATGTAGAAAGCTAGGTCCATTTGCCTGCAGAATGCGGTGACTGACACATAGGACTTTAAAAAGCATGCTCCCCTTCACCGGGAGCCAATGTAGGGCAGCGAGGGCATTCCTAGAGGGAGCTCTCCTGGGCAGCATCAGGACAAGGTGAGCCGCCACATTCTGAATGCATTGAGGTCTCTGCACGCACTTACTACTAGCTCCTAGATATAAACCATTCCCGTAGTCTTGGCGGGAAGTTACTAACACATGGACTAGGGTTTTCCTGGCTGCCACTGGAAGCACATCTAAGTTCTTCTGAAGGCCTTTCATTATTCTGAAGCACTTCCTGGCCACAATTCTGGTGTGGTAATCAAAGGAGAGCTTAGAATCTAGCCACATGCCCAAGTTCTTAATCTGGTTACTCGGTGAGGGGGTGGGGCCAGGGTCTGTGGCCACCACGACTAGGACCATATCGAGGGAGCCTCCGTTTTGCTGCAATTTAACTTTAAACAGTTACTTGACATCCAGACTGCCAGCTCCTGTAGACAGGTGGAGAAATTGGTGGCTGCCTCTTCATTTGATTGAGATAGTGATACCACCAATTGCGTGTCGTCCACGTAAGACACGACACTAGTCCCGTATTTCACAATAATGTCTGCCAGAGGGGCCATATATAGGTTAAAAAGAGTGGGGCTTAGTATAGAGCCCTGGGGAACCCCTTGAGACAGCACAATACTTTTAGAATAATACGGTCATTGGGACACCTGAAAGGTTCGATCCTCTAAGAAGGATCCCAGCCACTCCAAGGCCGGTCTATCCTATCCGGCCCTCCTTTCTTGAGGCGCTGTAGGAGCAGCGGGTGGCGATGGTGTTGAATGCAGCGCTGTGGTCCAACAGAGCCAAAACCACCGTCTGACCTTTGTCTACGTGTCTGCAAATGGTTTCTGTTTACAGAAACAGTGCTGACTCCGTAGAGTACCTTGCCCGGAAACCCAATTGTATGGGGGGCAGTAGACTGTGCTGGTTAATGTGCATTGTCAGTTGAGTATTGACCACCTTTTCAGATATTTTAGCAAAATATGGCAATAGTGAGACCGTTCGGGTAATGGGAATACCAACCGCTTTTTTCCATCTTTTTGGGACCACACCTGATTCAAAAGAGAGTTTAAGGAGATACCTAATATAAGGTGCTAGGATCTCCATGTTCTCCCTCAGAGTGTAGGGCCCCTTGGTGAACAGGATTTAATGCTTAAGGCCGTGGCTTTGAGGTCGTCTCAGGAGGAGAGGTTAAATCTGGAGAGGCAGTGTGCCTGCACCACATCAAACAACCCCAACCTCTCCAAACTCCCATTGCGTGCCTCATCCTGGAAGGTGGTATAAATCCTTGCTACCTTCTCTGCGAAGAAACCTGCTATCAGATTGCAAGAATCCACTGATCTGCTATTGGGAGCCTTAGCTCTAGCAAGTGATGATATGTCCTTAAAAATTATGAACAGTTCTCTGGAAGTGTTGTCCCCTCGATCCTAGTGTTGTAGTAGGCGAACCGAGTTTTCCTTATAGGTGAGTGGTAGTGTTTGACTAGTTCTATAGTCGGTCTTCCAATGCTCTGAAAACCCTTTCCTCCATATTCATTCCAAATGCTTACACGAAGTCTTAGCTCTCCTGAGTTATTCATTGAACCATGGGGCAGATTTTGACTGTCTCCTTGGTGCACTGGAGGACCACGGGCTGCTCTGTCTAGCGCCTCAGTAATCCGTTCATCTAGCGTGCTACAGGCAGTTTCAATATCCTTGCATCCCGGTGGCCAGCCCTGTTGAAGGGCGTGATTGAAGTTAGCTGCTGAGAACCTATCCCATTTCCTCCGCATTCTCTCTGCGTTTGACATTTTCAGAGATGGGGTATTAGGCATCATAGTGCTGAAAGGATCAAAGGGAATATCATGTCCCACGAAGATCCTCAACAGGGAAAAGATAGTAAGGGCAAAATTGAAAACTGGAAATACTAAAGTTCTTTGTAATGTGAAGGAATTTGAAATTGAAGGCTACAAATTAAGTTTAACATGGTCTATTGAAGCATCCTCAGTACAGCAAACAGTAGTATGTATGGATGGTGGCCTCAATAGAAGAACCAGTGTGCACCAACAAAAATACAGAATGTATTAACAGCAAAAAAAGACAAAATGACAAACTGACTCTGGCATATCAATTTGTCTTTTTGAACTAAAACCACATTTTAGTTTTAGTTGAAACCTTTCCATAAAAATTTAAATTTAGATTGTTATATGTTTTTGTTTGTGAATTAAATAAAATATTTCATAACATGTGTATTTGGTTGATGTATGCTTGCACAAATTGGTTAGGCCGGGGATCACTGCTTTGAATAGTGATTTGGGGGATGGGAAGGCTAGAAAGAAAAAAATAAACAATAAGTTATCATACGGAATTATTTTAATTGATTTAACAAGAGCTGATAAAAAAGGAGAATTGAATTTTCTTACACAGTGCTAATTAAAAGGTGTTTTAATTTATATGAACAAATGAGTTTTTGAATTCTTTCCAGGAGTATTCCTCAAAAGCTGCATCAGCCAAACATTTCAAGTATCATCCTGCAAAGGTCAGGTGAATTTCTCAGGCTGTAGCATTTTCATAATGCAGGATTTTACACAGTGCAATTATAAATTTATATGATTTTAATTTGCATTTTTAACTCCACAGGGAGAACAGTGTTATCACTTACATTTAACCAAATTGCTTTTCTACTTCCAATCACGGAAAGGGATTTACCACACCTTTTCACACAATCAAATCCCTGACCTTTCCAAGTCTGGTAAAGGGCCAGAAAGTAGGTTGTGAATCCTCACAAAGTGACATGTTTGTATATGTTCATAACATAACAAGGCTAATCATGCAGTGTAATGGCCACTACCCAATCCTTACAGATAACGATTACTACCCATTTATGTAGTTTAACTACTTTCAACAATTACTATTACACCTAAATGAGCTAAGTATATTCTGAAATAAACACTATCATTCTTCTTTGGTTTCTGATGACATTACTATGAGGATTTTTCAACCCACCAAAATGTGCTTTGTCCAGGTCAAATTCTGAAGGAAATCTCATACTTTTGTGACGAGCATTGGACTTGACTATTCCTTACTTGGGGAAGTGAGAAGCATAATTTAGGATATGCTCTGCTTCCTGGTTGCCAAGGTTCTATCAAAATAAGAGGGGTCTCCTATGTTACTTCAGCCACAGAGGCGTTTAGCGATTCATAACCCTGGAAACTCTTTGAATATTTAGAAAGATCCTCACCCACTGATAACCCCAATGGCATGCTTCATCATTGGATCCACACCCTCTGCACCTAATGTGCATGGGTAGGCTCAGCGCAGATTGTAAGTGGGGCACTTATTATAGCAGGATCTGATCTGTTGTTAAAATTGCTTGCATGTTTCTCTAATTAAAGTAGGTAATTAATTTATTGAGGGTACCATTGGCAAGGTTAAAAACACGTATAAGAGGATGTTGTTAGGATGTATTATGACCCAAAACATCAAAGGTCAACATGTTTCAGCCATATCAAATGCCACACAAGGTCAATGGGGTTTTTTCAGGACGGAGTTCCTTATATTTCCCTGGATTGAAGTGATGATTTACCACTCTATAGTCTATGAAATTGTGGCGTTGTAACACATTATAAAACATGCATGTAAGTACAAACCATACATCTGGGATTTGCCTTTTTTTTTTATTCCACAGCACAATCGAAAAATACAATACAAAAGTCAATTAAGTTCTTACTTCATGCAGATATATTCATATAATTCGCAAAAGGCCCCCATATATCCCTACTGATTTTGCGTTTGTTCGCCCCTTTAACAGCATATAGGCTGAATTCAAGGTTAAATAAACTAAACATTCTACTCCTCCATTGAAAAAAAAGATGGAGGATCCACTTGTAGCCAAGCAGCGGCAATACATAATCTTGCTACTGTCATGGCAATCAATATTAAATGACGATGTTTAAAGCAATCCCCACCCCTACTAAATTGCACATCTGACCCCAGCAGCATAGTTGCAGAAGTTATAACAATAGGTTTGCCAATCAAAACACTTTAACATTTTTCAAGTTTAACAATGAAGATTCTCAACTTCCCACAGCTAAAAAAAATATGTAACATATCCGTATCATCGACACTACATCGGAAGAATTTCCCATCATGTCCGGTTTTACACTTAGCCATATATGCCGGGGTGTAATATAAATTAAAAAGAGTTTTATAGCATTGCACACGCAGATTGGCAGAGATTAAAGGTTCTTTTGATAGTGTAATAACATATTCTAACGATGGGGCCACAATCCCTAAAGTTTCAGACCATTTATTAGCTTTTTTCTGTAAATCATCTTTCCTATATGCCAATAGTAAATGGTATACCTCCCCGATTTTTACCTGGCGTTGTATAGCATTTATAACTAAATTGGGAATACATACAACCCTTTGCCGCATCATAAAGTCGCGCATTTGCAAATATTTAAAGAACTGTTGTTTCGGTAGATTAAACAAATGGGATAACTCAGCATAAGACATTACTACCCCATCTGCTCCTAAAAAATCCCCCAATTGAACAATCCCTTGTGCACGCCATCTTGTCACCAAAGCTTCCCAAAAGATAGAAGGTGATAATTTAGTAGCATTAGTTGGGGTATACCAAGATACTTTCCTCACTTGACATAATTTTCGGACCTTTTTCCACACATTAAAAGCTGATGATAGTACCTTAAACCTGGTACATTTGAAGTAGCTCCCATCTACTTCTTTGAATAAAGATTGTCTGACTTCTGATCCTAGCAGCATTTGATAAATTGAGGGAGCTTTTGCCTCATTAAGTATATCTCCTCGGGTCAACATTATCCGCATCCTTAACAGAAAGCATGTATAAAAATATAACACAAAATCAGACATAGCTAGCCCCCCCGCTCAACCGGTAAAGTAAGGAATCGCATGGCCCTACTTGGCTTCCCCGAGGCCCAAATGAATTTTGAACAAATAGCTTGTAATTGCTGGATTTGGGGTACAGGATATTCTAAAGGAACTGCTCTGAATAAATACAACACCTTTGCTAGCACATTCATCTTAACAACATTCACCCTGCCAATAAGTGTAAGGTGTAGTCGTGACCATTTGTCTAATGAATTCCTAATATTGCCCACCAGTGTCCCCCAATTAACATCCAATATTTCCTGCATAGATGATCGGATTTTTATACCCAAGTATATCACTTCCTTTTCCACTGGTGGATCGTTCATTATAATAAAATCCGAAGTTAATATTTGTGTTTTTATTGCGTTCAATTTGTACCCAGAAGCTTGGCCAAAAATTATCGCCAGTCGTTCTATCTCTCGTAATGCTAACGCGGGATCTGAAGAAGCTATCGCGACATCATCCGCATAAGCGAATACGGTGTATGGAATATTCTGCACTACAAATGGTGTGATCCGTGCATTATTGGCCAATAACTCAGTAAATGGATTAATATAAAGTGCAAATAATAATGGTGAACAGGGGCACCCTTTCTGGTGCCCCTGGTGATGTTAACTGTTTCAGACATTAGACCCATCATAGAAATTTTAGCTACTGGTAAAGTATATAACACCTGAATGGCCGTAAGAAAGCATTGACCGAAGCCTGAAAGTTGCATTAATTCCCATAAGTAAATCCATTCCACACGGTCAAACGCTTTCTCCGCGTCCAATAAAATCAAACCCAGATCACGTTTCTCCACTTGTGCAATATCAAATAATGTCACTACGTTCTTAATATGCGCAGTGGTACTACGACCCGATATAAAACCATGTTGCATTCGTGATACGAGTAAAGCAATAACTCTGGAGAGACGAGTGGCCAATATTTTTTAATAGATCTTGCTGTCACAATTCAATAATGATATTGGCCTATATGAGCCTACTAATTCTGGATCTTTGCCTTCTTTATTGAATACTACTATAGTAGCTTCGGCCCATGACTTCGGTGCCCGTCCTGCTTGTGCGGCCCTAAAAGTATCAAGCATATCAAATTTAATTGAACAAAAAAAAGCTTATAGATCTCCCCAGGTAATCTATCTGGCCCAGCAGCTTTTCCTAAGGCTAAGCCCTTGACTGCTGTCTCCAACTCTTCCATGGAAATTGGTTCTTCGAGTGCTAGTATATCAATAGGGTCTAGGTATTTCAGAATCCCTTCGGTTAACTTAAAAAAATCTCTATGATCATGCGATTGTGCAGGATATAAGTCAGAGTAGAATCTATGGAAAATTGATAAAATCCCTTCAGGTTTTAAACATATTACCCCATCTCTATCTTTCAAGGTTTTAATCCTACCCATAGCTTCTTTCCTACGTAACTTCCATGCCAAACATCGGCCCACCGATTCTCCGTACTCATGCATTTGTTTTTTATTAGCTAGATATTTACGTGTGTTTTCTGTGTTCCAGATCCCTTGAATTCTAGCCCTAGGTTGTTCAGTAGCTTCTTCACACTCTTCAATATTATTTGTCCCTAATCTAACACCTTCCACTAATTTTTCCTCGGCCTCCTTTAACTGTTCATATAATGCACGCATTTCCAACTTTTTCATTCGATTTTGCCCATAGACAAAACTTAAGACTTCCCCCCTAAAGCTTGCCTTGAATGAATCCCAAACGATAGAACAATGGGTTGAATTCCTATATTAATAAAAAATTCACGAATCCATTGGACCAACTGTTCTTTGAATCTCTCGTTTGCACAAAGTTTACGGGAGAATGAGAACGACCTTATAGGTGGGCTTTGACTTTTAACTTTTAATGTCATTAAAATCGGTGAATGGTCAGACGTGATCCTCTGTAAAACTTGAATTGAAGCCTCGTCTTTCAAAGAAAAAGACAAAAAGAAATAATCTAGATGGTCAAATTTCTTGTGGGGATATGAATAATAGATGAACCCAGGAATTGCTGGATTCAAATGACTTCACAGATCAATTAACGCATGATCGTTAATAAAATTATACAGAGCTTTAAAGACACGAGGTTTCTGCCCTTTATACCTTCGTGGACCTTCTCGCAATTCTGAATTCGTTAAGTTAATATTCATATTGCCACAAAGTATAAGTGGTACATCCCATGAAGCTAATTCCAGATTCAACTCCTCCAGAATAAAAGATTCATCCAGGTTAGACCCATATACTGCACAAATTGTGAACCTGACATGCCCAAAAAGACATTGCACGATAGCCCACCTTCCACATTTATTGGCTAAGCATCGTGTCCTTGTGACCCTATTCTCTTTAACTAAAAATTGCTACTCCTCTAATCATAGATGATTGGTGAGAAGTAACTATTAATGAATAGCCCAGATTTTCTAATAACGCCCTTTGTGTCCAGGGTACATGTGTCTCCTGGAAACAAACCACATCGGGATATTACGAAGCTCAGCTGTCACACGATTCCTTTTACTTCCGCTGTTTAGACCAGAAACGTTCCAAGTACAAATTTTAACCCCAGTTACTGCCATGTTAAGTGGATAGACAATCTGAATATAACAACCTTCTCATAATAATGATAGCACCAAAGACCTAAATGATATATTTGTATTTGCCAATTTTCCACTTTATTCACTTTTCGCATTTTTTGATTAGCTGTGGATTTACCCCCTTTTCCCCCACCCTAGTGACCCATGGCCCACCCCCCATCTGACCAAACCCTCCCCTCACCCCCCCAAACAAGGCTTTAGGACTAATAGTCCTGTAGATGGAGACTAGCATATACCCCCTTGCTAACTCCCACAGCTCTAACTATAAACCGGAGTGCAATGGCATAATAATCCGAAACAGTAATATAAGATATAGCCAAAAAAGAAAAACAGAGTATACCAGTGCACTCCTATACCTATGTAATCATAAACGATACTCTGTTGCAGCTACACAATACACCAGTTATCCCTTATTGAATAGATTGTAGAAAATGTGTACGTTCTTTATAGACTACTTTCAGTTTTGCCGGGTTCAGCAAAAAAGACTGTGCATGTGCACCTTTGTTTTGAAATTTAGGGATTAATTCACGTATCTGCCATCTCAATTCTACAGTATATCTATAAAAATCAGGTTGAACAAAAAATTCAAAATCCCCCCGGACCTTTTCTTATAGGGTCGTGCCAACTGAAAAACCTCTTCCCTTGCCAAAAAACTATTGAGTGAAATTAGGAAAGCCCTGGGTTTTTCTTTTGAAGAATCTGTATTACGAAGGGTACGTCTAAAGAATGGAAACCGATGTGCCCTTTCGACTTCACGTTCCCAATCCCATTTTGAAAGTTCCGGGAAAGCCTTTTTAAATAGTTCAACAACGAAGCGACAGGGATCTTGACCTTCTTTTCCTTCCGGAATCTGCAGGATGCGCAAGTTGTTCCGTCTTGCCCGATTTTCTATATCAGCCAGCTTCCAAGCTGAATCATCCCTCACTGCCTGAAGCAAGGCAGTCACTGCTTTTTGTTGAAGGAGGTCATCCTCTAATGTAGAGATCCTCGTCTCAACCTCGTTGACCCGGGCTACGAAATCCGCTTGAGATTTTGACATTCTACGTACAGTATTTTGAAGTTTCCTACATATATTCTGTGTTTTTTGATTCTCCTCCCTTGTTTCTGTGCAAAAGGATAGAATTGACTGATAAATTAGGGAGAGAGAAATCTGGGATTTCCCTATGCATATCTTGAGCGAGACATAAAAGAAAGATGAATTATCATTTTCATGATAATTGCATATACTTGTGCCATGTTGCACATTGTTCATTCTCTTTATGATACAATGTGCATGCATAGAATCACATTTATACGGGAATGCCATTCATTATACTGCACGTAGCTATGGAGATACTCGTGTGGGAGCACAATAATATCCTTAACAGGTAAATGTTCAGTGTTCAGGTGGTAAAGTACTAAACCATGTGCATAGATTCACGTGCAAGGGAGACAAGTATTAATACCTAAAATGCCCGTGAAAACTTTATTGTTCTATAAGGATTCAGGTGAGGGCGGACCCTGTATTTAAGCACTGAAGGGGAAATTCATACTCTTAAGGTTCATAATCATTAATGCTTCCCTTCATCTGAATGCTGTCTGTGAATATCAGTGATGGTATCATTCTCTGAAGAGAAATTTCCCGGAGACTTACTTCGTTAAGAGTTCTCACCCTCTGACTACCTATCCGTGTTCTACAAGCCCTGCATGTTATCGGGCTCCAACAACAGTTTCGGATTTAAGTGTTCCCGCTAGTCAGTGCAAGCAGTCGCGTCCTAGCTCTCTGCCGTGACATGTCAGTGTGTGGGTTCATCTAGCATGTGGGCATCAGTGCATTGCCTCGCATTTCTCTGGGAAATGAAGTCCCAGATTCATGCGAGTCCTGTCCGGTTCGTTTCCACAAGATTGGGCTCTTCTTATTCAATGCTCGGACTTAGTATTTGCGGGTAATTTAGATCCCTGCTTCTCTTGACCTAGACATTTTTCCTGAGTATTTGTCAGTATAAATTATTTTACAGTGTGTCCTGCTGAGATATAACGTTATGCCATTTTTAGGGTGCCCCTTCCTCACTGTAAATTGCTCCTGTGCTCGCAAACCCTTGTTTAGATTTTGCGGGCTGTCATCCCAATGTATCGGTATCATTAAGGGCAGGTGTTCATGTTACTTGTTTTGAGTTGCAATTTGTGGTCATTTTAATCTGCCACATGTGTGGTAGCACCAGGTCTGTTGTTTTAGTTGGGATTGCAAAATAACAGAAGCTGCATTGTCCACATGGGTAGTGGCCGTTACTGCCAGTAGTCCCAGTAGTCTGTGTATGGTGTTAGTTGTCATGTCTGATTTTTTCGGTTTAGTGTGTATCAGAGTGTCTCTTAAACTTCTTGTTCTCTTCTGAGAGAATAGGGGGTAGTCCCATTTTATGGCTCTTGTGTTAAAAATGTGCCAGTTCTTTTTCACAATGTTTTTCACCGACTTTGGGGCTATGCTGTATGTTTTTACACAAATCAGATTTAGTTCATGCCCTGAACTGTTTGAGGCCCATAAGAAGGCTTCCCTGTCTTGGTTTCATCCCCTTTTCTTGATTTTTTGTATTATTATTTCTGGATAGTCCCGGGCCCTCCATTTTTTGGTCACTAATTCTGCCTGTTTTTTATAATCTGACACACTGCTGCAGTTCCTCCTCAAACGAAGGAATTGTCAATATGGGAGATTCTCCTTAAGGGGTCGTGGAAGGAAGCTGTCAAATTTTAGAAAGTTTTTCTTAACCTGAGGTTGGTGGCATGTGGCTGTCTGCAGAGTTCCCTGCTCTGGGTATAGTCTCACATCTAGAAAGGTTAAATATTCATTGCTTGTTGTGGGTGTGAACCTCAAGTAAGTATCTTGAATATTAAGCCATATTATACATTAGGTAAATGTTTGGTATGGTTTGTATGGTGACCACATTATGAGGATATCATTTATGTTGTGTTTCCACATTGTTTATAATATGCTTGTTCTCGCAGCTATCCACATAGGGGAATATTCTCAAGGATTTATCGCCGAGTTAACAGCACTTTATTGCAGCCAAGGTGGTGATAAATGTATCGCCCCCTTTACAAGCTGGTGCTAACAGCCCATATCCCCAGTTTACCTGCGATAGCAGCCGCAAAAAACATCGCCACAGATGACCCCCACAACAAACGCTAATAAGATGCAGAGTAGGCGTTCCCGTGAAAAAAGCCCCGACAGAATCACTCCACAACATTCTCAACGACCAGCCAGATCAACAATAACATCCCAAAACAGGTGACAAGGCGCATTAGCAGCAGGAAATTAACACCTGTTCTGATCTGGTGTAAAGTCAGAAGACAGTCTGCACCACAAAAGGGACCCCAGCCCAGAGACAGACCTGAAGGGTAACAGATGCCATGGAGCATCTGTTGATCATGATCATGCAGGCCGGACACCAAAGAGTGCCACCACACCCATCGCCACCACCCAAAGGATGCCCCCAACGGACCCCCACCGCCAGCCCCCCCCACGATCAGCGCTGAGGCAGCGCAGACAAAGACAGCGACCTTCAGAAAATGCACCAACCTCACAGACCCAACACCAGAGAATGTCATTGCCCACTACAGGCTCAAAGGGAAAACCCTCCTCCGCATCCTGAACATCATTGCCCACAAGCTGACGGTACCAACACAGTGGACAACCAACATCCCACCCCATACAAAGCTTCTGGCTGTGCTGTACGTGTTGGCCTATGGTACCCTCCAACCAACAACCGCCTGAGTCGGAGGAGTCTCACAGCCAGCCCAATCCAAGTTCCTCACAACGGTCATGGATGACATCATCAGCTTGGTACCCCACTATCTATACCTCCCCCACACTGTGCAGGAACAGCTGGAGACCAAGCAAGGTGTCCACGCCATAGCTGGCTTCCCGCATGTGTGAGGGGGCAATTGACTGCACACATGTCCTACTTGTGCCCCCTGGCAACACTGCACACAATAACCACAACAGAAAGCATACATATTCCATCAATGTGCAGGCAATAGTGGACCACCGGGGAATCTCCGTCAACGCCAACCACCCAGGCAGTGTGCATGATTCCCACATATTCTGACAGTCCATCATCAACCAGCGCTACCAGGATGGCACCCACGGGAATGCACTGCTCGTTGGCAAGTTCCAAATGAACACACCACACACATCAACTCCATAATCATGCAACTCACAACACCGGGAATGCACACATTACAAACTCACATACAGCATGCCAAACAATATGCCCACCTACCAGACATGACAGCACAACTGTGGGAACATGGGCCAGCCATGCTTATAAGCCATCAACGGCATGGCACCTCAGCCACACAATAACAGAGTAGAGTAGAGTAGAGTAGAGTAGAGGTGGGAACCAGGCATGTGCGAAGGAGGCAAGTGACCTATTAATGAGAATGTACACAATGCCAAGTGTGGCGTGGATGTGATGGGCAGACTGCAGTATGCAGACCACACACATATTCATGTCGACATTCCCCGCTGGTGTTTGAAGTGTAGTGGACAGTGGACACAACCATGTCACCCCAGCCAGCGGGGAAGCTGGCGGAAATGTAGCTTGTTACGTCCCCCCGTAAGCATGAGTGGAGTGGGCTTGCCTGGTGTAAGCCAGGCCACCGTAGGGTTGTGAATAAAAAGCACGTAACTCTGAGCATGGTCCTCTTCCAGAATGCCTAACGTGTCTGCCAGGGTGGCATCTCTCACCCAGCCACGAGGCCGACGCCGTCACCATGAGCGGTGTTGCCTGCGATCCTGTGCGCCTGCTGCACCCCGGGTCGCTGGTCCCCAAACCAGTCTTGGCCGCCCCTGCGCACCCAGGCCTCAATGCTCACCTGCCGACACCGGCGTGTGTCGAAGAGGGCCCACAACGTGCCAGTGCAAGCTCCAAGTCCAAGGCCTGTAACCCTGGCAGCCTGCTCAGACCATCACGGCCTCCTCGACACAGGCCCGAAGTACTCCTTTCTTGTTGACATACTCCACAGGCATACACAGCGGACTAGTAGGCCACACATTTGGAACAGAGTCTTGATTACACAATGGCAGAGAACATTATTTATGGCAGTTTTTATGTCACTATCCTCCCTTCGAAGAGGTGCCACCATGTCTGTGTATAGCATTCCAACCACCTGTGGCTGTGGGCCCACGCGGACAACTGACTGCGAGCCACACTGCGCTCGAGTAGGTCACATATTTGGGACTGAGTCTTGATCTAGCAATGCCCGAGTTCAAATCATTGTACCAGCATCATTGCAGACTGCATCCCCTCTCAACCCTAGTGCCACTAAGTCTGTTCCCTGACATTCATGGACACTCTCTGGTTCATCTTTGGTGGCATCTGAGTCCATGGACTGGGGGTTGTGTTCATTCTCATGTAGCTGATACCGACGTGCTGGTAACAACGAGGCTATAGGATTCCACTCCTCAATTTGCCGCTTCCTGATGGCTTCTGCCCCCAGCATCATGCACTGGAGGACACCTTCCACTGTCCCCTGCAACCCTCCACATAGTCACCTTGGACATTGATGAGGACCTGCTCAGTCCACGTGGCCCTACCTCAGTGCACCGCAAGTCACCGTCCCGTGGCGGTGTGCCTTTGCTGGCTGTAGTGCATCCCGGACCTCTAACTGTGCAGCTCAAGTGATAAACCCTGTCTGATAGAATATTGGATGGCCTCTGAGACGATGACCTTGGGGTAATCGATGCCATGTGTATGTGGCCCTGCATTGTCCGCTGCCTCCGGCCTCAACTGTGGCCCACCAGGGCTCACACATCAAATGCAGTCCTGACCGGTCCGGACGTCGCATCACCGCAGGGGGCACATGCCACCACCACCACCAGGTCCACCTCCAAATGCCAACTGCCAGTGTCAAAACTGTCATACTGGCAGACTGACAGAGTTGCTCACACCTGTTGTGGATGCTATCATCTGCCTGATACCCTGCGCAGCACTCCAGGTACCACTAACTCATTGTACCACAAACCATGGACCGTTACTGATTGAGTTTTGTGCTGTGGAGAAGTTACGCAGCAAAGTCACTCAGGCAGTGTGGGAGACCTGAAACGATGATGAGGAAGATGATGCAGGTGTAACACGCCCCACTGCAGCTGCATCAGGTATATCCCGAAGGGACACAATCCTGGACAATTCCTTCACAGGAGCGCACTCGGCTCTAGTGTCCCACACTCAGTGCACTGCAACTCACGGAGACACTTCTGTTGGCATATTGTGTGACCTCTGTACTTGCTCCGGCTACCTCCGAGATGCTCCGCTGTTGTCTCTGTCATGCTGGTGTTTTCAGTTTCTGTGTTAATGGTGTTCACTGTTCAAGTTGTTGCCAGCACCAACCACTCTGTGAGGGCTGGCTTACACTCACCACACACACATCCAGCAGAGGCATCACTGTACATGTGGCCCTGCAGACTATCTGTGTGTGTCCATGTGGTCATAATGTATGCATGAGGGGCTCGGGCCCTACTATATCACATTGTGCTGTGTACAGCGGATGCAAACATGTCACCACAGGCAGCGGGTTAGACCTTAGATATGTAGCTTTGTCGATACCCACTCAACATGTGAGAGGAGTGGACTGGGCCATCGTACTCAGGTCCAGTGTGGGTGTGTAAATGATAATTAGTGCCTCTGGGCATGGTTCACTACTGGAAATGTGCAAATGCACGTGTCTCTGTCGCAGTGTGGGTCTCCATTGTGGGATGTAGGTGGTCCCAGATGAAAATTGCATCGATCCGCTGTCTCTGGGGTTCTGCGTCGTATGTCCCCCAGAACCCCAGAGACAGCAGATCGATGCAATTTTCATCAGGTAGTCTTCGCAAAGGCCATTAAAGAAGTACTGTTGACAGTTGAACTACGTACTACCCTTCAGGATATCCTTCCTCCTGATTTTACAAAGAAAGGGCTGAAGAAGAGGCACTGTTTTTAAACCAACGTACGTCCTATACTATCGTAAGAAATATGGACCGCAAGGCAACCACTCAAGATATGTGTGGCCTAGAAACAGATCAACAATAAAGGTTTTTTCCAAATTGAAGTGGATCACGCATCTAAAGTGGGATAATATAATAAGTCGTATAAGTTTAAACAGGCTAGACAACTGGCAGCAACATACTACCCATATCTCGACTAGAAACCATGGTTTGGATTACAAACAGAGTATTCACTATAAGAAGTGATCCTCATCAAGAATCCTGGGGCAATTACATATACCCCCTGATTGTGACAGCTTAACATTGGTCTTGATAAAGGTGGTAACTATAAGGAGAACCCACCGAAACGCGTGGACGCACAAAGTGGTATAACTCAAGTCTCCAACACCAGAGTTGATATGCTGATGTCATAGCAATACAATATTGGTGTTATCACAACGGAGCCAGAATATACAAACTGTATTCAACAATTGCATGTTGTACCTGTTCTGTCCTTTCTTCTCAATTGTGCAGGTCGCAATTGTGTGTATTGTTTTAACTGTGTTTTAAGACTAGGGATCTAGACTAGTGAAATTCACTCCTGTGTTTTTAAGTTATTCAAAATAAATGAATTCTTAACTACCCATATGTTTCTATTGTATGTACTTATGACATTGTGAGGCTTGGTATCGTAACCTTCACTAAGCATTGTCTCAAGGGAAACTTCTTTTCTTTTGGTTGTATAACCCCATTTCCCTTGGTTCTTCAAGGGGTACCTCTCGACTTCCTTCTTTATCATAGTTCAAATAGTCCTTGGTGCCTTTTATATAAGTTGCTGTACCCTGGACTAAAGGTTATAGAAAATAATCACAAAATGTGGATAGTGGTTCTAATACAGTACCTCTACCCGATACTATAAGTCATCCCGGGGAAGGAATTTAGTGGATATTAGGGAGCGTATAGAAGTAAGGAGTGACTGGGTTCGTGTTTTGCAGGAAATCTCCTTCCTGTTTGCTAATCCAGCCCTTACAATATGCATCCTCTATCATAGTGTTGATTTCCCTCATCAATGCAGGAGTAGGGTCTGCCTCCTGAATTCTATAGTTGTGTCGATCTTCAAAGAGTCTTTGACATTCATTTCTATAAGCGGTAGTTGTCTGCAGGGCAATCCAGCCACCTGTGTCTTCTGGCTTATAATATCTGTGTTGGACTTGGCCCTTTTTGCAGGGTCATCCCTAAACCCTTTGCCTTTCTCCTAGCCTTTTTTTCTGACATGGTGTTGGTGGTTTTAGGACTCTGAGCACTTTAGCACTGCTGTTCAATGTAAAGTGTGTGTGCTTTCTGTGGTAAGCATGGTAAGATTGGTCTACACCTGTTTGGCATATTTAATTTACCTGTCAGTCGCTTGTAAAGTGGTATCTCAGATACCCAGGCCGGTAAATTAAATGCTACTGGTGGGCTTGCTGCGCTGATTGCGCCACCAACCAAAGTAGCCTTTCAAACGGGTCTCAGGCCTCTGCCATTGCAGGGCCTGTGTGCGCAGTGTTACTGCCGCTGTGATGTGACACCTAAAGCGTGTGTCATTTCTGTGACCCCCTTTTTACTGCATATCAGTCACCCCTAAGGTAGGCCCTAGCAAGCCCTATGGGCAGGGTGCATTGTAGTTAAAAGGAAGGACATGTACCTTAAGTATGTGACATGTCCTGGTAGTGAAAAAGCACCATTTTGTTTTCTCACTACTGTGAGGCTGCCCTCCCTTAGGAATGCATTGGAGATTCCCTGATCAGGGTTTCAGTGGGAATTCCTGATATGAGAGAAGCAGTGTGGTCAAGTTTGGTATGGTGTGCGCAGATTTATCATCACTATTTTAGAAATGCCACTTTTAGAAGTTGCCATTTCTGTGTGCTATGTGTCTGCCTGCCCGATGTGGATTGCATGTCTGGCTTTGGAGTGACAGGGGCTGGTGAGGTGTGTGTGGCTTCAAGGAGGGCAGGGTGGGTCAGTTCTAGGCTGAATAGGACATCTGAATTTGTAGTAGTGAGAGGAGTAGTCCCCTGACCCTGAATAGGTCTGTGGCTACCTAGGTGAATGCTCCACCCCTCTGTGGTATGTCTGATGACGAGCCCCCACCTGACAAAGGGGAAGAGGACCCTTGTCAACAAAGTGCTCCACACTTCCCAGAACCAGTTAGGACTGGTTCCCCAAGCCCTGTGCCATGGGTAGACAAAGAGAATGTTGGTATAAATATTGGGGATGTGACCTCATGAAAGTGTTGTGCTTCCTTGTGCTGAGGGGACCTGCTACTGCTGGGCTCCAGGAGGAACCGCCACAAGGGACTACCTGCCTGCTGGAGGGCCCTGTGAGCTGGCCTGCCTTGGCCCAGCCTTGTGCCCCAAGAACATTGCTTGCTGGAGCTGTGGCTCTTAGCGCCTCGTGAGCGCTATCTTTTTATTGCTAGCCCAAGAGGAGTGCTGATGCCGTTCAGCGTGTGGCTACGTGACTGCAGGGGGACCCCCGGAGTTGGGATTAACCTTGCTGCTGTGAGGCGGAGTGGGAACCCACCCTGTATCAGCATTATTTCCGGCGTGAGCCTACCCCGCAATTATGATGCCGGTGGAAGTGGGAAACCACACCGCATTTGTGGTCATTTACAGGCGGGAGCGCACCCCGCACTGCGGAGCTGGGGGAAAAGAGGCCGCCGCGTTTGCCAGCTGTGACCCAGAAGACAGGCAAGTCAGGAGTTGTGGCCGGTGGAAGAGCGGGGCTCCCTTGCGCTGGAGAGAGCCCTGCGTGTAACTGAAGCCTGGCGGTGGCAGCAGGGAGAGCCCGAGGCACAGTGTCCGTGCTGCCCCTGCTGCGTTGGAGGAGTCCGGAGGAGGCTGAGTGCATTGAGGGAGAGCCCCGGTGAGGGGGACTCTCATTGGGTCGTGTTCGTGTCTGCTGCCTGTGACTGAGAGACTGGAGGAAGCAGAGAACACCAGAGCAGCCCCGATGAGTGGGGGCTGAATCCAAAGTATTTCTGGTGCCGAGAGTGGCACCAGAAGAGCCCAGCTGAGTGGGGCTCCCCCGAGGCTCATTGTCGGTGCCTGGAGCCGCGTTGATGCTATTGTGGTGCCTGTGCTGATTTCCTTTTGGGGGCCAGTTTAGTTGCAGAGTCCCAGAGTGGGGCTCTCATGACACATTGGTGCCAGTGTTCTTTGTGTTGATCCCAGCTGCCCTGTGAGAGCACGGGCAGCTGCAATGTTTGGGGGCCATTTTGGTTTTTGAGGAAGGAGTGAGTTGCACCCCCCGCCCCAGTGCATTTGTGCACTGAGGTCTCGCTGCATAGGCAGACAATGGGACATTTGAGAGGCCTCATTTTGAGCCCTGACTTTGTGGGACATAGGGCATTTGAGCCCCAGTGAAAGGCCAGCTGGCCGGGGGTCATTTGTGTGATGGTGAAAGAGCGCAAGACCCTAAGGTGATGTATGCAACTTGTAATAGTGTTACTGTGGTGTACTACTGAGTTCTTGCCTACCATGTTTATGCCCACTATGGTTTATGCGTAATATGATTAATGCCTAAGTTCTAGTGCCAGTAATTACTGGTTGTGTTTTACATTTGCTACTTGTGCTTTTGTGATGGTTCCGACAGTGGCCCGATTGGCACAGTGTATATGCGTGATTATGATTCTGATGTGTTTTGCAAAGGCTATTTTTATATAACCTTGTGGGGAGTTTCTTTCGTAGTGTGCCTAGTTTGTTGCTGCTCTGAGTGTGTGTTGCGCAAACACTTTACACATTGACTCTGGGATAAGCCTGACTGCTCGTGCCAAGCTACCAAGGGGGTGAGCAGGGGTTATCTTCGGTGTGTAACTCACTTGCCCTGACAAGAGTGGTGGTTTCTGCCTGGCTTTGGCGCATGCCCGAGCCAAGCAGAAATCCCATTTCCAATAATCTATATCAGATCTGAGTTCTTCAAGTACAAGCCTTTGTGCTCTAGTCATATTCTGGAAAGTGTTGATGTTAGCTTTATCTATTTCCTCCACTTATTTGAACACTGCTTGCTCAAAGATAAGGAGCTCTGCTGGGATCATGTGTGTGGGTGGACAGCAGTTAGATTTGCTATGGAATCCAGTATCAGCCCATGGTTCTGACAGTTCCCGATTGTCTAAGTTTTCTGAAAAACCCTGCCAGTTCACAGTGTAGTCAAAATGTATCAAAGGTAGTGACAAACCCCAAACCTTTGTTAAGAATGTGTATGGGCATCTGTCAGTTACCTATCAATCAGGTTGGTTACTAGGTTGCACTTCTGCTGGGTCCCTGGATTGTGTTAGTCATACTCTGTGTATGAACCTTGGGATCGACTCCCATTGTACATGTGATCCTATTTTCTTTTTTCCAAGAAAACCCTGGTCCCTCTCTAAAAAAAGGGGGCAATATTTCTCGGGGAATCTCTGTGGTGCTATTTGGTTGCTGGAGTTACCACAACGCATCATTGGTGATGGGTGTGGGAAGCATTGCACTTGGTCATTGCCCTCTGCAATACAGGAGTTGCATAGAAACTCATATTATTCTTTAAAAGTATAGTCAACGTTTTTTTGCATTTTTTACGATATTCTATTAATGTCCTGTTATCATGAGCATTGGTGATTCCATGTTCAACATTCGCTCTCATCCAATGATCAAAAAACTTGTGGAATTTTGTCTGTCTGGCTGTAAAAATGCCTAGAGGTTTCTATTGTGATTATTATGTTTTGCATTCTATGCTGTCCTAGGGGATGTTATAATGTTCATTCCTAAGGTGTTATGCTAAGTCCAATGTTACCAGTAGTTACTGGCTGTCTTCATTAACTCTGAATTATGATGGTTATGACTGTGTCCCGATTGGTCCTGTAGTGTGAATAATCCCTGTGAAGACATACCAAGTGCCAGGTGGCACAGTGTATATATGTGATTAGATTCTAATGTGTTTTATGGATAATACAAAGGCTATTTTTACATAACCTTGTGTGGAGTTTCTTTTGTGGTATGCCTATTGTGTTGCTGCTTTGTGGATGTGTTGTGCAAATGCTTTATACATTGCCTCTGGGATAAGCCTGACTGATCTGCCAAGCTACCAAGGTGGTGAGCATGGGTTATCTTCAGCGTGTGCCTTCCTTGCACTGACAAGAGTGGTGGTTTCTGCCTGCCTTTGGCGCATGCCTTAGCCAACCATCCCATGCCAATGTCTGGATAAAGTTAAAATCATACAACTGCTCCCAGAGCAATATTGTAAATCTATCTTAATTAATCTGATTCATCAAAAACTGGGGTGTAATATTTCACCAGGTAGGGAGGATTACCATTCACACTAGCTTTCAACCAAATTCACTTTTCCTGGGGATCTCTAATCACATTGGAAACCAGCCAGTCCAGTCCTATACCTAGGTAAACCTTACATCCCCTCACTGTAAGGCCATCCAAAGCAAAATAAACCTTTGAGTAATACTTCGTAATAAACAGTTCAGGGGAGTTGCTTTTCAAATGGGTCTACTGAAAAATAATATTTCTGGAGTGAAAGAGGTCAACCATCTGATCAGTCCCCCATACTTCTGCCCATTTGACATGCCATTGGCATGACGGGAAATACATTTTGCTTCAATACCCACTACATAGATGCCCTTTTTTCATTAGTAATGTTCCTGTATACCGTGTAGATGGAACTTCATGATCAATAATGATTCTGCTCACTTTTGCAATGTGTTTTTCCCTCCACCCACTGATGCCCCATGTGCTCCAGAGACCCGCTTATCCCTGCGAGAGGAGAATAACCCACAGTATCTCTCTCACCACTCAAACCCTAACAGGGTACCACGTGTTGCACCAAATAGGTTCTCAGACCTCCCTTGCCTGCCTCCATTGAAGCAATCCAACAAGTACTTTAGGCCCCGCACCTTCTCACCCTCCTAACAGAGTGTAATTCTTATCATCATCTTTATCATTAGCTATGCCCAACCCATTAGGATACCCACATAGCTCCTAACAGAAACACAGAGTTTTCTCAGGCAACATCATCAACATCATTTGCCTGGTCCCACACTCAGAATGACAGCATAGACACACATAATTTTTCTACTCAATCAGAGATCTTTTGCATGAGCTCCTGAGCCTCTGTTAAACTCCTAAACATATAAAACTGCCCTTTTCACCAAGACCTTTAACTCAGATTGTTGCATAATAATAGCTTGAGCACCCTGCGCCTTAAACAGATTTAACATCTTCACAAACTGTCTTCGACCGTGGGCTGCCACAGCTGTCATATCAGAAAACATACGACAATGAGATACTTCTGGTATTGAAAACTGTTTTTTTCAGTGGTCTTGGCTAATATGCGCTCTTTGACTCGATAGTCGGTTAAGTTCACCAAGATTGTACATGGCACTTTCGAATTTGGAAACGGTTGTGCTGGGACCTGATGGGCTCGTATGAATAGCAAGTCACCTGAATGTTCTGGCAGGACGTGAGTCCATCCATTGAAGGACCTGAGGGCCCTCACTACCCTCCTGGATCGCAACTATCCGTAGATTGGAGCGCCACAAGTGTTTTTCTAGCTCTTCAATTTTATATTCCAGTGAATATCTTTCCTTCCTGAACTGGCTGACTTCTTTCTGCATCAAAGTTAATTGATTCTCTAATTGCAGTATCCTAAATGTGGCTCCCTGCAACCTTTCTGGGATATGAGTCATAGTTTCTTCAATGTTAGATTTCAATTGCCTGAGAGGCCTTTAAATCTCTGATTTCATCCAAGATAATATTGAGCATGGTCTAGATATCATATTTTGCAGAGACCCTTGGGTCCTCCTGGACATTCTGCTGCGGTGACTCCTAGGACCGAGCTGACATTAGGGTCTGGAGCTGCAAATGTGAATTTTTCTCTGAAATAGGATCCGTGCTGAAAGACTGAGGGGCATATTATCAAGGACAGGCGATACATTATCGCCGCTTTTATTGGCAGGAAACTGCCGATAAAGCGGAGATAATGGCCTTGATAATATGCTCTATGAATTCCAATCGAAGCCCATGTTAGATGTGTTCGCACCCTTCACTCACTGTATTCAGTCACATAGGTTCAATGTTGGTCACAGATTGTCAATAGGAAGCCCCAAAAAGCCCCATGAGGATGATAGCGTTAGCTTGAAAAAACTTGGACCTGATGTTCGGGAAAACAGCCCAGCGACCGACAACTAGGTGAAATGCAACAGCTAAGTCCCTTAACCCCGATGTGAAATCTGGTGTTTTTCTTCCTGCTGCACACTCCTCAAGGCATTCATACCTTCAAAGAGGCTTAGAACGATTGTTGTTTGGCACCTGGGGGGCCTGGCTTGAAGGTTGTTTTTGCGGTCAGCATTTCACTTCACGCCGCAGGGTTTGCTCGCTTAATCTGCATCTGCCTTTACGATGCCAATTTCATTTCTGCCTGCCGTTGTTGAATGCTACTATTTTGGCATTGTTCTACCATGAAGCTGAAAGCACTTTGCTGCCACGGCATCCATCACTTGCCATTCGCAACCCAGAAGCGGATGCGACAGCAAGGAAAGGGGAGGGGCTGATTATGCCTTGTTGCAGGGATTCTGCTCCTACACAGAACTGTGCCCAGAGAACCAGGACCTCAGTGAATTGTGGTGGACCAAAAAACTCACCTCAGTACCTAGAAACCTTAACCGACTAGCATCAGTGTCACATTAGCTCTTCATCGTATAGCAAAGGAACCAATGATTAGACAACCCAGAACATGCGACTTAGGTTATACTCAGGAATGGTGGGAAGCAAGAACATTCTTTCGTTATACTCTCATACCAGTCCACAACAGGATTAAAAAGGAGACATGGAAAAGGTTAAAATATTTATTCTAACGACGTGCTCTAAGATGCAGTATCTTTGCTAACATAAGTAGACATATGATTAGAAATAATATGATCACCATTGTTACAATTCCATAAAACACAAAAGGAGAAATCATATTACAATGATGGTGATAACAGGTCTTTTAGCTCCTAGTATATCACCCTCCTTAGCTAGGAACTATGTTTTATAAAATATAAAAGGTCTCTTAGGCTTGAGTGGGGGACCCCATACCTCTAAGATCAGCAGGAGTGAATCACATCAGGATCTGCAAAAAGCTCTCTGTTTCTCTGGAAAATGGAATTCTTCCAAGTGCCTAAAATCATGCCTACAGTGCAATATTAAAGGCGCCAGAATCTCCATTGGCTTGCAGGTGCCTGTATGTTATGTCTAAAACGTGAGCCGATCAGCCCAAACAACAGCTACCTTGTTATGATAACCTTGGAGGCTTTAGCACTCACTGTGCAGACTAGGGTCGCGATGTAAGTCTAGGGATGCTGAAAACAAGACTTTCTTCCTTCCTGAACTGGCTGACTTCTTTCTGCATCAACGTTAATTGATTCTCTAATTGCAGTATCCTAAATGTGGCTCCCTGCAACCTTTCTGGGATATGAGTCATAGTTTCTTCAATTTTAGATTTCAATTGCCTGAGAGGCCTTTAAATCCTTGATTTCATCCAAGATAATATTGAGCATGGTCTAGATATCATATTTTGCAGAGACCCTTGGGTCCTCCTGGACATTCTGCTGCGGTGGCTCCTAGAACCGAGCTGACATTAGGGTCTGGAGCTGCAAATGTGAATTTTTCTCTGAAATAGGATCCGTGCTGAAAGACTGAGGGGCATATTATCAAGGACAGGCGATACATTATCGCCGCTTTTATTGGCAGGAAACTGCCGATAAAGCGGCGATAATGGCCTTGATAATATGCTCTATGAATTCCAATCGAAGCCCATGTTAGATGTGTTCGCACCCTTCATTCACTGTATTCAGTCACATAGGTTCAATGTTGGTCACAGATTGTCAATAGGAAGCCCCAAAAAGCCCCATGAGGATGATAGCGTTAGCTTGAAAAAACTTGGACCTGATGTTCGGGAAAACAGCCCAGCGACCGACAACTAGGTGAAATGCAACAGCTAAGTCCCTTAACCCTGATGTGAAATCTGGTGTTTTTCTTCCTGCTGCACACTCCTCAAGGCATTCATATCTTCAAAGAGGCTTAGAACGATTGTTGTTTGGCACCTGGGGGGCCTGGCTGGAAGGTTGTTTTTGCGGTCAGCATTTCACTTCACGCCGCAGGGTTTGCTCGCTTAATCTGCATCTGCCTTTACGATGCCAATTTCATTTCTGCCTGCCGTTGTTGAATGCTACTATTTTGGCATTGTTCTACCATGAAACTGAAAGCACTTTGCTGCCACGGCATCCATCACTTGCCATTCGCAACCCAGAAGCGGATGCGACAGCAAGGAAAGGGGAGGGGCTGATTATGCCTTGTTGCAGGGATTCTGCTCCTACACAGAACTGTGCACAGAGAACCAGGACCTCAGTGAATTGTGGTGGACCAAAAAACTCACCTCAGTACCTAGAAACCCTAACTGACTAGAATCAGTGTCACATTAGCTCTTCATCGTATAGCAAAGGAACCAATGATTAGACAACCCAGAACATGCGACTTAGGTTATACTCAGGAATGGTGGGAAGCAAGAACATTCTTTCGTTATACTCTCATACCAGTCCACAACAGGATTAAAAAGGAGACATGGGAAAGGTTAAAATATTTATTCTAACGACGTGCTCTAAGATGCAGTATCTTTGCTAACATAAGTAGACATATGATTAGAAATAATATGATCACCATTGTTACAATTCCATAAAACACAAAAGGAGAAATCATATTACAATGATGGTGATAACAGGTCTTTTAGCTCCTAGTATATCACCCTCCTTAGCTAGGAACTATGTTTTATAAAATATAAAATGTCTCTTAGGCATGAGTGGGGGACCCCATACCTCTAAGATCAGCAGGAGTGAATCACATCAGGATCTTCAAAAAGCTCTCTGTTTCTCTGGAAAATGGAATTCTTCCAAGTGCCTAAAATCATGCCTACAGTGCAATATTAAAGGCGCCAGAATCTCCGTTGGCTTGCAGGTGCCTGTATGTTATGTCTAAAACGTGAGCCGATCAGCCCAAACAACAGCTACCTTGTTATGATAACCTTGGAGGCTTTAGCACTCACTGTGCAGACTTGGATCGCGATGTAAGTCTAGGGATGCTGAAAACAAGACTTTCTCATGTGAAGAAATTCATGCAGCCTAACTTACAACAACAGCTATATGCAGTGTTGTGTGCAAAAAGCAGCAAAAGGTAAAGTGGCGTTTAAACTTCTAATAAGCCTATGTTAACATAGCAATGTGCGCAACAAGGCCCAGCCCTCACTACACCCTTCCTTGATCTGAGAATGCACAAGAAGGGGGGGTAATTTTTAGAACGCAGAGTTCAAGTTCGAATGAGACAGAACCAAGTTCAAAATTTCGCCAAACTGGATAATTGGGAGTAAAGTCCGAATTAGTAACCAAAAAATTAAAAACCCAACTGGGGCTATTGTGTCAAACACATATATTGCGTAGAAAAAATGAAGCAAAAAAATTCATGAGTCCAGTACGTGTCTATGAAGCAGGAAAAAACGTCACTTCAATTCAGCAGCGTATAGGCACAGTACGTTGCGACCGCCTCAAATAGGAAGTCGTTGTTATCGTCAGTGAACATTTCAGCCATCCAATTCAGTAATGGAAAAGAACACACGTGTTCCTCAACAGCCGGATCCTCTAGCACCATCAGAGGACAAATCGGATGTTTTTTGAGATAACTGCGTGCCAGAAAGTCATGGGCTGCAGTCCCTATATTCCGATTGCTAGGACTCCATGTGCTGCTGCGCAGGCCATAATAACGACACCAGAACAGTCTAGTTCATGAGCAACTAAGGGATTCATTAGTAGATCATAATCCGTATTGCAGAGACACAAATCAAGAACCCATTCAAAACTGTAATCAAGGTAGTGGAAAACTGGCTGCATGCATGTAAAATACAAAAACCGGAAAGATAAACCATACGCCACACTCAAAGTAGCCAGAGGCAGCGATCCATAGTATTCAAGCATCCGGTCACGAAGTTGGAGCAGCCGGGGCAGGTCGTCGTGGGGCACAGAATGTGCAATCATTTTGGAGCAAGCAAATTAACAGCAGGACACCGGCAGCCAAGGCGAGAATGAATGGTAATCCGCCGAAGAGGCTGGAAAAAATAGAATGAAAAAATGGCGGTATCACACCAAATATAGTTTGGAATGAAGTCACAAGGCCAGAACTTACTACTTTAAAAAAGTGCGCCAAGCCTGAGGTTGACGAGGCATTGAATATAGTGTGAATCAACGCTCCAAAATGCAGGAGGAGATCAGTATTTAGTATTAGAAGGACGAATGTTTCACCCACAGATGTAAGGTCGACTTCTTTTTGAGACAAAAGAGCCCTTATTCGACTCATCTTGTTGAACTCTGCTTTCAAGGTTGGAATGGAAGGCCAGATGGATATATCGAGCTTCCCATGCGGAGGAGGAAACAGCACATTCTTACAACAGACTACACGTTGGCAGACAGTCACTATGTACGGTATCCCTGCCAGCATACCACAACAATCTTCATTATTTAATAATAAATAACTACCGTTTGCTAACAATGTGAAAGTAGGTGTAATAGCCGGGGCGCGTGTACCTTTCAAAATACAGGCCAAATTCGAGGCTTCTGAATTACACGAGCCGTGAAATTGTATATTCCTATAGACCAATGAGTGATCAGGTGTGGAAGTGCAATCTTTACCTTTTAAATAAACCTCTTTACCCTCCCTCAGGCACCTATAGGTGAACGGAAGAGACCAAACCTCATGGAGAAATGCGCTACCTAACGGTTCATATCGGCCTATAGCATAATGTTTCATACATGCATCGAACTTAAACAAAGGAAAAGGTAGTGTTATTAACCCATGAATAAGCCAAACTGCAGAATTTGTTTCGGCCATAATTTGTTGCTTAACAGTCAGATTACATGGTAAAAATTGCGAACAAGTATTCATGTAGTCCCAAGGCAATTTCCCAGCTTTCAACGTTTGTAAAGTCCATGCAAACTGCATAATAAAACGCAATTGATTTTGACCACGCTACAAAACTGAGACTTCATCTTGTACAATACCAACGACAGAAGAAACAATATTATCTAATGTGAAAATTCGGGAAGAAAGTGTGTTAATGCTATTATCTACGACTGCAAGCACTTTTTCTAAATTAGCTTGATCAATAGCTCTTAACCTAGAAGCAGCTTCAATTTGGGACAGTTTCCAAACTTCGTTGTAAACAGCTTAAATCCATCTCTTGGACCTGCCACAAAATCATTCAAATCAACATTGTCAGTCAATTTAGACAAATGAAGCTTAACTGACCCTAAAGTGAAGTGTTTGAGCCAATTCTGACATAGCTTGCCTACTGAATAGGTAGTGGCAGAATGGTCACTCTGAAAACGGGGATCTACCCTCAAATGTGTATAGCCACGGGCCAAACCCAGAAAACGATGCTGGCATGAATCTACACTTTTTTGCCATAATAGCCAGCCTTGGGGATCCAAACTGGAAATGTTAAAAGACGAGTTTGTAACAGAGTCTGTAAATCACTAAGGGAACTACTGGTGTGATTATTCCAATCGGGGTATTCCCCCAAATCAGGAATAGAAGGAGCATTTAATTTTGTAGACATAGCCAATCCAAAGCAGAAAGTTTGTGAAATAGTCGAATTTTGGAACAACATATTGTTCGGGATGAGACATGCACGATGCAATGCCTCAGGGCCTTCCACGTGCCAACTTGTAGAACCCCAAACTGATTTAAGATCAAGTGTATCTTTCCACAGCTCATAGCCTCCTATTGTCATTTGGTCGATAAAGGACTTTGAATACAATAATTTAGAGTGGATAAGTCTAACTTTGGAATAGGACTTCTCAGTCATCCTAAAATAACATGCATCAGGGTTGGATTAATTTAAATCAGTAAAGTAAGAAAACTTTTTCAAAAGCGTTTTGGAGCTGCCTTCAACAGGAGCAGGACAATGTTCCCATTGTGTCTAATTAACCACATTCCTAAATGTGTTTGATTAGTGCAGAAAAAGATTGCCATAGTGTTGGTAACAAAACAAGTCAGCATAATTTGCAGAGTCTAAATACAGATCTTCAGCATCAAAGGCAACATAATATTTCAAATCAGAAAATAGATCCTCTACAGCTTGGACGTCCCAATCATCAGAGCGTATATTTTGTTTAACCACATCCCCCGTTGAAACATGAAGTACATTAGGGACATTAATAACCTCTGTGGGTCCATGTATCTGGAATTTAACAGCATCCCACACAGTCCCATCTAAGACAGGACAAGCAGTGATATTCACAAAAGTCTGGTACTTCTTCATGATGTGTGATGAGGAGTGGGGTGCCAAAGTTCCATCAATCGTTCTAACTGTAGATCTTTCTTTAACATAGTGTCCATTCACAAGATGGAAAAAAACACCACAAATCCAATAGACATGAATAAAAAAATTGAAAAAAGCACCAGCCAAATGTAATTCCAAGGGGGGATTAAAAAATGTTTTTTAAACCAAACAGCAAAAATCGAAACGTTCGAGAGAGACTTTGATGTGTTAGAGTCAGTGTCAAATGAAAAACGTGACTGATTAGCCACACAGGTCTCTAAATTGGGCATAGATAAGTCTGTTAGATAAGTGTACTCAGTATCATCAAGAGGATCACCAGCCGGTGGATTCAATAAAGGATTTGTAACTGTATTCATCTCAATGGCAACATCAGGCCTGGTGGTAGGTGCCAGAGCCAAAACAGAGTTTCTCAGCATCACAGGACAAGAGACCGCAGGTGTCATACTAAGAAGTATCGGCCACTCTGTGTAGTTTGACATTGTCAATGGAGATGTACCTGTTTTCCTATCGACCAGGAAGTGGCGGTAAAGTGACTGTTCATGTACCCTGCACACCAAGCACAGGAACTGAAGCACGATATGAGGAGCCGAATTCCTTCTTGTTCTCAACCTTCTCTCTGACCAGTTCTCCAACTCGGGGTAGCCAGCCAACTACCGGAATCTGCAACGCAGCATCAGTTGTGGAGGGCAAATGTTCCTTTGCAAGACTGTCAAGGGTCTTTTGTAGATTCTGGAAGACAGCACAATGTTTATCTATGCCAAAGTGAGCGGCAGATGCCGCCTGGCCTAGACCCTCAAGGTCCGGGACAAAAATGTTGATCCCAAAGAGCATTTTGTATGGGGTCCGCCCACCCAGAGACCTTCTAGGGAGATTATTTAGTGCACGCTGAACGCTATTGAGGTGGGCTAGCCAGTTCCGGCCTGTACCTAAAACCCTAGCTGTCAAGGATTGCTTTAAGTCATGGTTCATCCGCTCCTCAACACTATTGCCCTTAGGCCGGTATGGAGATGAAAATTTGACTTGGACCCCCAATGAATGCATGGCATCCTTGTACGCCTTAGAGGCGATTGCTGGACCCTGGTCCAAGTGGAAGGTACCACATGCAAAAATTCCCACAAAGACACGCAAATCCCTTACGACAGTTCGAGAATCAGCACTCCTTTGGGGCCACACCCACACAAAGCGCATGCACGAATCAACTGCAACTAAAATGCACTTACACGCAGTATCAGAGGAGAAAGGACCGCAGTGATCTAAGTAAACACAGCCAAGTGGTTTATTAGATATATACAACTGTGTCTGGGGCCGGCGTGCAGCAGTAGAAGGTTTAATCTGCTGGCAAATGTCACAATGAAGGACATAATCACGCGTTTGTACAATCCGCACTACCAGTAACGCTGTTGTAAAAGTGATACAGTCGCAGAGACGCCGGCATGAGCGGAGGCCATACCCTCATAAGTAGCTGTAATCAGTTTGGACCTGCGGTCCGCGTGGGGAATCAATCTGTCACCAACGTCGTTAATTCTCACTTAAGGCACTTTATCAGGACTTAAATGATAAGAATATCTGGAAAGGAAACCTCTCGGGTAATCACTTCCCTTCTCTGTTGCGGCAATAGCTGCCAAGATGTCATCATCAATCTTACTTTTGGAACGTGGAACTGCTGCAACTACATATGTCGCTACTGCGGTCTTTGCTGCTTCATCAGCAAGACTATTGCCAACAGCGTGTACTCCGACGCACTGATGACCAAGAGTATGAATGACAAACACGAGTGGGAGCCGTTCTTCAAGCTCAGCCACTCAAACCCAGATCATTTTATGTTTTATTGTGCTACATTTGGAATCACGATAGTCATTTTGAGTCCTAAAGAACAAATTGTCATTGTAAGACTGTACACAGTAGTAAGAGTCATTGACGATAAGAGTAGTCACACTAGGATCAGCGTACTCCAAAGCAAGCATCAGAGCACGGAGCTCTGCCAACTGGGCGGTACAGTCCCCTAATGTCTGTGTATGCACGACATTGGACTTGAATTCTCCATTCACCTTAGTAGCAACCACAATTGCGCAGGCCGAAGAATAAGCATGCTTTGAACCGTCGCAGGTTGCACTGAACTGTCAGTGTAAGTGATACAATGGAATTCCTCCAGCGGGCGCATTGTCAGAGGAGCCGGATGAACCAATTCATACTGCAAATACTCCTTAGTCTGCAAAGAGGAGTCAAAAATGAACATGACATAAGGAGATGTCAAGGACATAGCCCATCGTATCTACCTTGGGTGCAAAGCTTTTGAATTTGGTACACTGGCTTTCGTCATGGCCTCCAGGGCAGGATACGGAGTAACAACCATAATGCATTTTCCCTGCGAAAGTGAACGTTCTTTCAGAATCGCCATCTGCACTACTGTCAACACTTTTTCCACAGTGGAAAACCGCAGCTCAGCCGAAGTGTACAAGTGTGATTTGTAAGCGATAGGGACTGTGTCACCTTCATTAAAAGTCAGGTACGTGAAACCCACTGCGCCTGGCACAATTCTTATTAACAGGTTTGTGTGGTTATCACGAGTCAGCAAGAATTTAGATTCAAGAAGATCAGACTGCAAAGATCGCAAAATTGCAGAATGTTTAGGCAGCCAGCAAGATTTGGTAAAAGTAGGTTGTACCAAGGCATAAAGCGGCTTGATACACTGGGCATATTCGGGAATGTAGGTACGCCCAAAATTAAAAACAAAACAGCAGAGATTGTAGTTTTTGTCAGAGTTGTCGAAGCGTGCAGCTGTGAGCATTTCTCCAAGAAGTGAGGTGCTAGACCTCGACCTTCATTGTTGAGCTCACAGCCCAGGAACAACACTGTGTACTCTGCAATGTGAGATTTTGCAAAGGTAAATTTGTAACCAAAGTCCGCAAATCGACAACTTGTGCGGTCAACGCGACACAGATGCGGCCATAACTTGTCGTCTGTGAGATAAATGTCATCCACATACGAACATGCATCCTGGTCGAGTCTCTCTAAAAGAGAGACTATGGGGTGGCAAAGACGCCTGGACTGTTCTTATAGCCCATAGCCAATCTTCTGAACTGGCGTTGTTTGCCGCCACAGGTAAACGCTGTCCATTGACTACTAAGACTAATAAAACTGAAACTGAACACTGAAACATACTAAGAGAGGACAGGCTATGGCTAAAAAAGCCATTGGCTATGGCAAGTGTGGTCTTAAAACGTTTACCCACGAGACTATCCACAAGGGCAGAATTGTGAGTATTCTCTACCGTGCAGGTCTGACAATGAGAGTTCAAATGCCAGTGATCCAATACCAAGCAGTACGAGAAATCAGGCTTGGTCACAGTAAAAAGACGATTATTCCTCGGAGACACACACGTTTCAATCACACCTTGATACTCCAAGTATTTAAGGATTTCTGCCACAGGAGCTTTTGCTTCACGTCGCATGGGGTATTGGGGTTGAGGCTGTGGAGTAGACCACGATGGGATCTCATGTTGGGGGCAAAATTTGTCCCAACCACAGTGAGTATGGTACAAAGCCGGTGCAAGCACCTTAGCCCACTCCTCGGAAAAACTCAGGGCCTGCTCATTTGGCACTGTGTGCGCGAAAGCGGGAAGGATTACCTCCTCCCCTTGCAGAGCGGACGGAATGAAGGGTGGGGGGCAATCAGCCTCTGCTAACAAAATGTCATAGGTAGTAGTATTTAAATTCTACCAAAATACCCCTTTTACATCATGTTGTATGTCACCTTCAATTAAAAGGACGATTTCAAAAATCTGTTCAGGGGGAGCCACTCTAGTGTCAGCCATCTCAACATCAACAAACGTGTAAGTTGCTGTCACCTTCAGAAGTGGACGCAATGCTTCCCGCAATATGGTAATTTCCCGTCGCGCTGTCTAGTAGCATCAGCGCCCATGTCAGGTTCTGAAGCTGTGTTCTCACTATCCGTAGCATATCTCGCTGTTAAAGTAGCAACTTTATTTTTCTGAAACTGGGGTCTTTGACATGTAGAGTCGTCCTGCGTGCCTTTACGGTCTGTCTTGCGGGGTTGCTCTTGTTTTGCACCCCATCCTCTGCCGCCGTCTCCTCCACCGGTGGGTTAGACCGATGTTTCCTGCATAGAGTGAGGGGAACATTGATCAGGAACCTGAAAATGATCAGGTGACTTAACAGTAGCGCAGTCGCGCAATTCATATGTGCGCTCAGTAGACGCAGATATAGGTGAAGCGGGACAGGACCCCTGTTTCTGTTCCTGTTTCCCCTGTTTTTTATTCTTATTCCAATTCTGTTTTGGAACAAAGGGGCGATCATCTTTGTCAGACTTCACCGCCTGCGTTTGCTTTTGCGTTGTCTTAGCAAAAGGCTTAATACCTAAACTATTTCAGCCAATGGTCTTATAAGGCGCCGTAATCATTTTTGGTAACTGACTGGGTTTCTCGACCTCGGGGCCATAACGCAAAGCATTAGACACCTGGAAGCTTACTGCATCTCCCTTAACATTAGCAAGGACAAGATTGGTACCCATGTCAAACACTCCAACGAGACTCATTGCCAATTCAACCGCCACCTCCGTCCATGCTCATCTTGAACACGCTTAATGATGGAGGGTAGGACAGCCATGGATGAAGTGCCGAAGCACTTAGCATAGACTGCCGCAAAAATCATACCCCATGTAGCACAATCAGTCACTTGCGGCACTAAGTCTTTCTGCAAACTAATAGTAATAATCCTGTGTTTCTCCACAGGAGTCGTATCAGGAAATACTGCCTCCAGTTGGTCAAATTTCTCAGCAAGCCAATAAGGCATATCATCCTTATCCTGGGGGGCGCTTGCCCATAACCGCTTTAACCATGACCAAACTAAGCTTCATTCCGCCCGGTCCAACTGGATGCGCCGCAACAGCAGGTGCCCCGCCCTGAATGTGGCGGGATATGTATTGAACCGAAGCCCGTATAACCCCTACTGCAGAGGTATACAGGGGCCTCAATTCACCAACGGGAACCACCGTGGCATGGGGGTGCTGAGTAAATCCAGCCAAGACAGGCCAAGAAGTGCCTGGAATGGGCAAAGGACCTAACCGAACTGCCATTAAAGAGTTGGGGAGGGAGCCATTAAACAAAACGCAGTGCTGCCAAGCAGAAATCGGAATCTCCTGTGTGCTATATGGAGTGGCTGTGGGAGCATAAACATGGAACGTATTGCTGTCTCATTTACCACAGGGAACGTAACCCATGAGTAGAAGAGCTCAAACAGGTATGCTGCATCAGCACTCACCACAAAAACAACTGCCATACCCTCCAAGGGGACGGCGTAAGTCTGCAAATGCTTGCGGACTACCATCCAGCTATGATGGGGTATTTCAACATCACCCATAGCGACACAGTAGGAAAAAAAAAAGACAAAGTAACGCAAGACAACTGGGTAGTAACTCAATAGAAACCTTTTTAAAGTATCAAGCTTGAAAAGACCTATTTAACTATATTTATTTATTTATTTATTATCTATTTAGAAGTTTTCTATAGCGCTAACAAGACCCGAAGGTATCAGAGCGCTTCACAGTAGTGGGCATGAAAAAGAGAACAACATGAAACAAACCCAATAAAAGCAATCGGCGACAGACAATTTGGAAGGAAGAAAAGTTCGGACAGCAGGGCTTCTCAGTACTGGATTCAACAATACCGCATGGATTCTGAGACGTTTGCAGCTCCAAGTTATCCATAACCAAGGGAGCGGATCAGGCACAAGGATTTAAGTTGGCTCTTGAATTCTGCATAGGACGGTAGAGTTCTGATGTGCGGGGGGATGGCGTTCCATATTTTGGGGGCATTTCCTGAGAAAGAGCAGTCCGCAGTTCTCTTCCTTCTGGTTTTTGGTAGGATGAGCAGCAGGGAATTAGAGCTTCTCAAATTTCTGGCTTGGCCTGCTTTTTTGAGCTTGTTAGCCAGGTATTCCGGTTTGCCGGTGTGGAGGGCCTTGTGGGTTAGGCAGGCCGTTCTGAAGGTACTTCGCATTTCCACAGGGAGCCATTCGAGTTCTTTGAGAGCCGGGGAGATGTGATCATATTTTTTGCAGCCTGTGATCATTCTTGCTGCCGCGTGAAGTGTTGTTTTTAGTGGAGCCAGGTGGGATTTGGGGATGCCTGTTAGGATTGAGTTCCCATAGTCCAGTCTTGATAGAACTATAGGTAGGTATAGAACTATAGGTAGGTTTATCCGTCACCACCGTCAACCGGACACAATAGTGAGGGGGGTCGCGGACTGATATAAGCACTACTTGAAAGTCTCAAAATAAGACCACAAGTTGGGTGCACCATGTTGCAGGGATTCTGCTCCTACACAGAACTATGCACAGAGACCCAGGACAGCAGTGAATTGTGGTGGACCAAAAAACTCACCTCAGTACCTAGAAACCCTAACCAACTAGAATCAGTGTCACATTAGCTCTACATCCTATAGCAAAGGAACCCATGATTAGACAACCCAGAATATGTGACTTAGGTTATACTCAGGAATGGTGGGAAGCAAGAACACTCTTTTGTTATACTCTCATACCAGTCCACAACAGGAGTAAAAAGGAGACACGGGAAAGGTTAAAATATTTACTTTAACGACGTGCTCTAAGATGCAGTATCTTTGCTAACATAAGCAGACATATGATTAGAAATAATATGATCAGCATTGTTACAATTCCATAAAACACAAAAGGAGAAATCATATTACAATGATTGCGAAAACAGGTATTATAGCGCCTAGTATATCACCCTCCCTAGCTAGGAACTATGTTTCATAAAATATAGAAGGTGTCTTAGGCTTGTGTGGGGTACCCCATACCTCTAAGATCAGCAGGAGTGAATCACATCAAGATCTGCAAAAAGCTCTCTGTCTCTCTGGAAAAAGGAATTCGTCCAAGTGCCTAAACTCATACCTACAGTGCAATATTAAAGTCGCCAAAATCTCCGTTGGCTTGCAGCTGCCTGTATGTTATGTCTAAAACGAGAGCAGATCAGCCCGAACAACAGCTACCTTGTTATAATAACCTTGGAGGCTTTAGCACTCACTGTGCAGACTAGGGTCGCGATGTAAGTCTAGGGATGCTGAAAACAAGCCTTTTTCATGTGAAGAAATTTACGCAGCCTAACTTACAGCAACAGCTTTATTCAGTTTTGTGTGCAAAAAGCAGCAAAAGGTAAAATGGCGTTTAATCTTCTAATAAGCCTATGCTATCATAGCAATGTGCGCAACAAGACCCAGCCCTCACTATAGCCTCAGTAGTGGATCATATGGGATACGCCTTCTGCCTCATCGAAAGCTGATGCCTCTTTAGTTACGAGTTCTGTGAAGTACCTCAGCCATGTTCAGAAGGAAGTGGGGATGAAGGGAAGGTGCAAGTGATCCTGGTATACATGGCAACCATGACCTCTGCCTGACCCAGGACTGGCTCTCTGACTGAAATTCAAGAGTTTCTGCACAGCTCTAGCTGCTCTCAGCCACATTAACTAAGCAGAGTGCCTCGAGCAATATTAGAGCTAATAATATATGTGTAGCAATGAATACTAGTGTGGCGATGCAGGGAAAAGCATTATTTTGTGTTACCCTAACCCTCAATGCATGGTACTTAGAAGGACAGTCTTATGGTTTTTCAGGGTGAGTCACTGTAGTTCTTCTACTTCTTGGTCAGTGGAAACATTTAGTTCTACTTCTCTGTCTTATGGCCTGTCCCATTTTAATGTTTTGGAACTCTTGTCACCCTAAACCAGCAGAGCCTCCATCTCATGTGGGCTCTTGGGCATCAGTCTATAGCTATATTTTGGTATAATCTTGAAAAACCTGAATGTTTGTCTTGATTTTTTTTATTTGAACGTTTTCTAAAAGGTGCAACAAATACACCAAGGTCAAAACTCCTGCCTCCTTTCGGTGTTATTATAAATGGATTTTCTTTTTAATTGGGCTCATAGTGGGATACTTGAAACTCTGAAAATGTTTTTGACAACAAATAAGTAGACTGAAATAGATATTTATGTTGGTAAAGAATGGATTGGGGAAACAGGTATCAAGCAGTTTTCTTGTGGATTGCGCTTTGATATAGCTATGTTTGTGTGTAAATGATTCTTTGTCATATGGTGAGAACTGTGGTGAATGTGTTTCACTAAGAGTTGGAAAATAGTGATATTACATGGGGTATTTATTATCATTTTTCTAGCTATTTTTGTACAACACACAGACACCATAATGTTTGGATAGATTTCAAGATTTCCAAGAATGTTGTTTACATTTAAAAATCTCATGTTTCCTTCCACTTTCATCCAAAACACCAGATAACACTCTAACCAACAAGTGTCTGTTGATTTGAACAAGTCCTCCGCCTTGTGCCTTCACATTTTGGCCCAGTTTCACTAACACTTTTCACCAGGTTTGGGCCACAAAGTGTTGAATTGGAATTTGGTGGTACATGAGGGTTCCCATTTTCAACCACCAATTGAAATGGCAAAAACCTTTCTACTAAACAATTTAGACATTGGTAGGCGCCAAAAATAAACATCTCCTCGAGGCAGACATAACAGTCGAGAAAAGATTTTCAGTTTTCTTAATACTTTCCCAACTCTGTATGTGTTCTGTACTATACAACACACAAAAACGTGGAAAAGTTTTAAACTGTGAGTAAGCATTACAAAACCAATGCTAGACTTCACAGAGACACCCTCGCTCTATGGTGCAAGTATCTGTGCATGGCTCAAGACAGCCTAAAGTGCACCAGCACAGGAAGGATAGTTACACAACACCATATCTTAGTAAATAATGTGTTTGTCTGCTGTCTACCTTTCACGCAGTGTAGTACAGCAACTTTGGTTGTTTGTGGGAACATTCTACTTGATTTAGATAATTTATTAAAATAAGTAAACATAATACCTTGGCAAATTACTGCAAGACAAGTTCCTCGGCAAACTTTGTATGTGTCTATAACTCAGAAGATGAATTAACTTTTAGTAGAAAAGGTATGTATTCCCCGTAGTCACTTAACCAATTGTCACAGTAATTTCCATAGCGAACCACTACAACAATTGCCAAAATGCTGCCATAGTTAAGAGCTGTATTTGCAGCTTTGAATTTCACTTAGCAGACACGCCTGAATGGAGAAGGGAGTTACATAATGAGTTCACTCACATGGTGGAGGCTTGCAACTTTCTGCAGTGTGGCGTCTTGTAATGAAATCTTAATAAATCTTAGTAACGTTTATTAGACACTGGCTCCCCGCATTTTATAGTAATGTTTACTTATCACCACGTTTGACAGACGAGTAAGTCAGGTAATGGGTGACGTACATTCTCAAGACTTTCTCTTTGGATTAAACTTAATTTTTAACAGCTAGCCCCTGAAAAGTGTTCACTTTTAAAATGTTGTCAAATTAGAATCAAACCCAATTAGAGATGTGTTATACTCTATTTTAACTGATTTCTCATTAAAAAAAGTTGACTTGATATATTTTAAAAATTTAAATAGATACCGATAGTGACTGAAACGAGTCCCTCTCCAATTTGTTTTACTCTCTGTCAATTGCGCTGTTTGTATTTAACATCTTTTGTGCGTGTTGATGTCACACTTTTCAGATCTCCGAGACCAGCAGATCAGAAAAGATCCCTGAAACGGCACCGGTAATCATGCAGGACACACGTTTTCAGGCATATATTAACCACATGCTGCACCAGCCCCCTGCAGAGCCGCGATTGTCTATGGTCGTTCTAAGTCAATCTAGGAAGTGCTCTATAAAGATTCCTTTGTCATAAAAAGCAGATGTCTGCCAAAAGCAGTTGTCATGCCTTTCACTGTTATGACTTTCTCTTTCATTCAGGTTGACGCTCAACTTGGTTCCTGCCCTTTTTTTCCTTCCTTGGCTATCTCCCTTGCATTAATCGTGCGAACTAGCTAGAGTGCAACCTCTCACTGTATCGGGAATGGCCATACTTAATATGAGTGATTCTATGCACATTGATTTACTGTTTGTGGCCCCATACTTAACTCTTCTCTCCCTTCAATGACAAGGAGGACGTCCCTCCCTATTTTGGCCCTTCACACTGTGCTGTGCTGTAGTTCTGTGTCCAGGTGTTGCAACAATCAACCTCATGGAGCAAGTATTCTCTCTCTCTCTCTCTCTCGCTCTCTCTCACCCCCGCCACCTTTTCCCCCTAGAGCTTAGATTCTCTTTATTTTCCTGTAGTTTTTACAGGTAGTGGGCGAGCCTTCACAGAGTGCCAGCAAGACTGTTCAGTATTGGATAATCTATGGGTCGTGGCAAGATTGCATTTTTGAGAAATAGTTAATAAAAGGAGTATACTTTTATAATAGAAATATAAGCTCTGGCTACATTTTCAAAAGAAATAACAGACCTTGTTGTGAGATACTATCAGGTTGAGGTACAAATATAACTAAGTAAACACAAAATATTATATTGAAAGTTGAAAACAACATCCTCCCATCTCAAATCACGCTTTGAAATCCACAATTCAGAAAGGAAAATGCCAATATATATTTTTCACTTTTGCCAATTCTTTTGTTTTTGGTTATTTGTATTTCCTGCATGTTTTTTATTCTTCGTGTCAAATATTTTTAATTCTTTTTATTTCGTTTTTTAAAAGAAAAACACTATTTGTTTTCAACCTGAAAACTAGGGACACAAAAACATACATGTAATTGGAGTCCCAGCCATTCAACCCATTGAATACAATGGGTCTGGTGGTCAATCAATGAGGTGGTGGATACAGCCCAGTGGCGTATTATCTGCTATCACACCACACCTGATGATCTCAACTAGTCTGCTCTATTGCGGTACTTAAGATACTCCCGGATGAAATCACTGATTCTGCCACACTCAAAAAACAGGGCTTATGTAAATGTTTTTGAGCTTGTAAAGCGCACTGCTACCCGTCCATAGGTCTCCTGGCGCTGTATAACTCTGGGGAACCCATCCTGGCTTTCCCTGTGGGAAGGTCCCTTGCTGGGAGTCCCCAAGGTGGAGCCAGGCATCCCCGGAATTGGTGGGGCCGTTGTGGAGATTAGGCAAGCTAATGCCCAGAGTTGCCGAGTGGAACCCCTGATTAGAGTAAGCACCGAAGCGAGAATTATCGAGTCCGCTGACCAAGGTCCACTACTCTGCCGCGTCGGGAATTGAACCCTCGTCCCGGGCCGACTTCTGCTCTCGGGCCTGCCGCCTCTAACCAGTGAGCCACACTACTCCACGCTTATAAAGTTATCATCCTCATAATGGGTAATATTGCTTAGATTGACAAATACAGAGTTCAATTGTTCTGCATATTTCCCATTTTTGATTAATATGGTCTAATATTTGCATCCATTAACAATCAGTGTGGCCACCTCACATCATGTCATCATGGACACCATTTACTCTCCTGAAGTTTTATGTAATAGTTTAATGCATTGTGGGTTTTATTAGTCTTAGTTTGCTCCAAACGTTTTTATTGGAACTAACACACCTGATAGCAATGATTTCGAGGCTTAGACCTCAAGACTAGAAATAGTGCCAGTGATGACATGGAGGTAGGTTGTCACTCTATTCACCACCTGCTTGTAGCAGGTGGTATATGGAGGAAGAGCATTGTTTTGACCTGTGGTGAGCACAGTAGGGGGAGTGCCAGGAGTAGAAGAGAGAGCAAGGGGGATCATTTGTTGCTCCTCCTAGGAGGAGGGCAAATGGAGGTGCGCACAAGAGCTTCCCGCATGGCCGCATCTCTGGCAGTCCCCCTACCTGGTCTGTGTCTAGCATCTCCAGCTTGAAGATTACCACGCTTAGTATTCACTGGCTCATTCATTTTGGGGCCTGATGCACCTGTAAACCTGTAATTGTAAGGAGAGGAATATCCGCAGATATATCGCAATTTAGAATAAAGTCCCTGGCACCACTCTGGTGAATATTGTTGTAAAGATTGCTGTCCTTTTGTATTGAGATTGAAGCAGAAGCCAAACAGTTGTACAACACAGTGTGTTGCCCTCTTGCATATTGTATTCTCCTATCTTATTTTGAATCAGCCCTGCGTCACCCTTTTGTAGTATTTCCTCCAAGCTGCAAAACGAAGCTGGAAGCTAGAGTGATAGCTATTGTCACTGTCAAGAATCGCTGTTCATTCAAAGATTTTGGGAATTTACATCGGATTTGAAATATCTGTTCAATATGGGATCCAGCATAATCAGTTTTTGATATTGCCCAAATTTCTAAAGTGAATGCCAACAATCCAGCAATATGTTTGACCACTCTAACTGCGGTTTAAGGGTCCCTGTCTGGTTGTATATCGAAATATTAACTACAGGAACATTGTGCTAGCCAAATATATTGGCCTAAATATTGAGGTCCAAAAAAAGCAAGAAAATAAATGGCTATAGGTAAGTATAGTTCTACTATTTCTAACACCACACCCATGAATCTTGAACATAGTTGTCATCAAGGTACAAAGATGGAGTGCTCAGTAAAACTATATACATATTTACCTTGTTATTATTTCTGTCCTCAGTATTTTGCCCATGCTATTTCAGTAGCAAGATTTTTTGGACGCAATATTAAAGTGGAATATCCTTTGTGAATAACCTGCTGAAAGAATTAGATGGGTGGAATTGAGTTTTACCTTGGATTCCAGGCACTTTGTTGGTGTTTTTTATGGTAGATTTTTTATAATAGAAAACATTTAAATGGGATACATTGTTTTAAGTGTATTTCTTTATTTAAAAAAGAGCATAAAATTGAACTTAGATGCACAGAACTTTTTAAATTTTTACACATATATTCCCACTAAATATTTATAGAAACTTGACTACGGGGTTTTAGCTACACAAAGATCTGTATTCATAAAGGTAAATGTGCATGGGCTGATTTACTGACATGTAACGTACCCTTGCACCTAAGCAAATACACTAAGGGGCAAATTTACAAGCCCCTTGCGTCACTTTTCCCATGTTAAAAGTGACGATAAAGTGGCGCAAAGGGCTTGTAAATCTGCATCTAAGCATCTACCTGACAAAAGCATTGAGGTACCATATAGGCCTGCTACCTCCTGTGCACTGGCCGTATTGCAGCACAACTGGAGTATGGGCGGAGATGCCCAGAGGCAGAATATGCGTCGCTCCCATGTATGGAATTTCCTGGGGATGCTACCCATTTCACCAGCAGCAAGAAGATTATGAGTGTGTTGCCCTCGTCCCTGTTATGTCTAGGATAAGATCCGTTATGGCATTAAAATCAACACAGACAATGGCAGGACCTGGTGGTAGTTCCAGGATGATGTCCTTGATGCACCACAGGTATGTCTGAATTCGATGTTGTGTAATGTACATGCTATGGAATTTATAGTGATTGCCATAAAGGAGGCCCTCCAGCTGGTCATACATCCCCTCAACATCTGATGCTGAATGAGTGACAGCGAAGGGGAAGGTTTTGTGGAGGAGTATAGTGACATCTTGGAAACCCCTACTGTGGTAAACTAAACTCTGTCATACTCAAAGCAGGCAAACAACTGGCAGCACATTACAAAGAGGTGTGTCTCTTGAAATAACAGCAAAGCGGGAGAGTGGAAATTAGCAAAGTAAGGCACTGCACTTCATTTAATGTGGTCATTTAAATCATATTAAATAGTGCCATCGATCCAAAGTGGCCAAAGGATGAGAATAATAAAATGATGTCTGCTATGTAGGTGAAATCGACAGGGAAAGGGCAGTAAAACAAAACTGTGCAATCCAACCCCCAACAAACTCTCCAAAAACTCTCAACACTATATGTTAAACCCCAGAAGCATTTGTCATCCAAATTCCCTCTGAGGACCAAGCAATAAGGTGCATTGAGAGGCTGCTGACCCCAACACACATCATATAAGTGTAAAGGATACATTGCTGCTGGCTAAGCAAACATAAATCCAATCACTGTAGGGTAATGCATGTTCTTGTAGTTACAATACTGGTTTGAGTCTCTAAGGTGGGGATTTGGTCACAAAAGTCTCAGCCTGGGTCCAAGAATTACACGTCATTATTGCCAGAGCCCGGAGGGTCAACGAAGTCCCACTGAAGACAACAGGCCCCAGGGCAGTACCACAGCGGTGACCACTCTCGCCGTCAGATGAATCTGGGCCACCTGTAGTGGTCCCTTGCCATTGCCTCGAGCATCCTCACCCTCCACTGCAGTTTGCATTAGCATCAGTCTTGCTTGGTTATGAAAGCATTCGACCTTTGTGAATTGGGTGGTGCATGACACCTGAGTTCTTTGTTTTCTGCATCCCAGTACAATGCAGCTTCCGAAGAGTAAAAAAAGTAATGAGCGTGATTCCTAGAGGACCTTTAACTTGGAAGGGAACATAAGCAAGTACAACTGGGGTGACTCTTGGGGGCCTGCAGCACGCAGAATCCCCCTCACCACCCACGGACCATGCACAAAACCTCAGCATCATCCTGGACTCATAGTTCACAATGAACTGCCAAATCACGCCATCTCCTTCTCCTGCTTCTGCACGCTCAGCCTGTTTTGTAAGATCTTCAATTGGATCTCCACTCAGTCCAGGAAAACTCGCCCATGCACTCATTAGCAGCAGACTCGACTACGGCAATACACTCTATGCCTGCACCACCCATAAACTAACAACAAAACTGCAGACCATCCAGAACACCTCCGTCAGACTCGTCCTGAACACGCCACATCGCAACAACATCACCAGCCACCAGAGAGACCTTCACTGGCTACCTTAGAATCACCTTCAAGCTTCTCATGCATGCCTACAAAGCCTTCCACAACACCAGACCAGCATACCTTAACAACCGCCTCTCCTTCTACACTCCCACTAGACATCTCAGCTCCACCCAACTGGCCCTGGCCACCATCCCATGGATCCACAAACCACGGCCGGATGAAGATCCTTCTCCCACCTCGCTGCAAAGACCTGGAACTCCCTGCCTCTGCACCTCAGGCAATCACCATTGCTGCTGGAATTCAGGAAGGACCTCCCAACCAGCACCTTGAGACCTTCACTGGTGAGTAGCCATGCCTTAAACGTTTCTGATTGATTGATTGATTGAACAGGTTCAATACCCAAAGCTTTTGTTAAACTAGTCAAAGGCCTTTCACTGCTTCTGTGCCAGGTGAGTGTGGTCCTGAAAGATAAGGATATAGGTAGCTGAAATGGTATGGGCCACTTCAATCTCACTTCCCTAACAGTGTCTCTATCTTTGTCATTAAGAAGTTTGGTCACAATTGTCCTGGGGATGCCCCCATGCCAGATATATGTGGGTACCAGCTAGCACAAAGCAGGCAAACAGGTGCTGAAATAGAAACCAAGATTTGATACAATCTTCCAAGAATTTTCTGGGTATCAACCCTTCCACTCCCCGAGAATCAATGAAACAAAGATTGTTGCTGCGAGCATGAGTTTTCATGTCTTCAGTGCATTCCTCTGTGAGTTTGAGGCCTGTAGACAGGTGGTGAATGGGGTATTTCAGCTACTGGTGAGTGTCCTCAAAGCTTTGTAATTAGACCCTTGGGAGCAGAAGCACTGTTTACTATATTGCACGGGTCCTGGCAAAAAAGAGCGACATCCATCCCGCCTCACCAAACTTGAGCTCAAGGGCCACTCAAGAGGCTTGTATCACTTGTAAGATTGAATTTGTGCCAGTGGCTTCCAAGGGTGCCAAGTATGGCATTGGCCAGTGGCAGGCCTAGAAACATCTGCTGAAGATGTGGTGTTTCTGTACATTTTCAGTTGTGTCTAAGGTGATGACAGACGGTCCTTGACTATTGCAAGGCTGCAGGTATTGACTTAAGTCCCCCAAGTCGTGGGTGGGCTTCAGAAACAAATGGGGGGGTATGTAGTCAGCTTGCACTACAGGTCCACATGTGCCACACTAGCAGCAGATCTGCTCTGAGGAGATGTTTCACTGGATTCACCTAGGAGCACCCAGGAGTGATTGGCTAGGGGACTGGCTGAGATCAAGTAGGCAATGAAGCCATCTTATCCCATGTGTAGGTCCATAGGGACTCCACTGAAGGTCAGGGCCTGTCTGTATTTGCCAGGGAGGGGCCACAAATATACATTCCCCAATGGGCCTTGTCCAACTCCCACTCTAGCACAATATTCCAGGTGTCCTTCCTGCTCCACAAAAGATCCCGCCACTACTGTACAGATGGCTCAGCAGGCAAGGAGGAATGCCTCATGCTCAGCAGAGAAGAGAAGGATGATAAATCACAAGAAGGGGACAGGAGGGGATCCACCTCAGTCTGGCAGCAGCGCCCAGGGAAAGTGGCCACCTAGCACCAAAGGAACAGTCAATGCAGGCTTCTGCTACCCCGGTGATACCGGTGGTTGATTTTCACAAGCCCTGGGGTGCAGGGAGGCCTGGGTCAGTAATTGGCCCTTGGGGGTCACAGGGTAAAGCTCATACCTCTCACCTGGTCTAGTCTAGTAATAGCCGCCTAGTGCAGTTTGTGGGGGCTGGAGTCCTCTGAGTCAACCGGCACATATTGTGGCAGACATCTTGGTTCCTGCAGCTGGGCTTGCCAACCTTGCAATTTGGGAACATCCTGCAACAAAAGTCAGCCCTAAAGTGCAGGGATAGCCCTTATGAGTGTGGAACCCCCTGGTCCCAAGTCAGACGGCCAGCAGTAGGATGGGCGCCAAAGTAGGGGCCTGGCGCATGTGCTCCTCTGAGAGTGTCTGCCTTCTTCGATGGCCAGACAATGCCCACTCTTGTGCCACCCTTGATTAACATATCTAGGGCTGTATTAAAGGGAGTGCCCCTTTGGCCTACTGGACATTTGCACCAGAATTTGTACATCCTATTCTGTTATATGAACTGTGCTGGTGCAAAATGTATGCCAGTAAGCTCAGAAAGTGCAATTTACTTATCTGCATGGAGACATGGTCAGACGCAATTGAAAAAATACTTTGCTTTTGCACCTGTGGCCCATATGAATGACAGTGCACATCCCACTCCGAGGGAAATCCTTGGGTAGGAAGAGCAGTGATTGCAGGTACACACCCCAACCTATGCAAATGAGGAAATTACTTTGTTCCTGCACCTGTGGCCCAAAGGAAAGGCAGAGTACACCCCACCCGAGGACAATCCTTGGGTGGGAAAATAAGTGATTTGAGGTACCTGCCAAGAGCAGGCAAGTGCAGCCATACACCGCTCCTATCAGGGGGGCAATCCCTGTTCCTTTTTAAACATGAGGCATTGCTCACCAGCAGTGATGATGGACCGCAGATTGAAACTATCTTTCGGTGATATTCTCTCCCTGACATATGTGCATACTATGAGAGTCTGCACCTGCACTCAGGAGATCACATTTTTCTGATCACAGTGTATATATCTATATAGTTAGAGGGACAAGTAATTAAATGATTGCAATTGCCATTGCCTTTTATCTCCATAATCACTCATAGCATTCAAACTACTTCCCTTGTCATCATTTGACCTTCAAACTTTTATGCTTTAATTAAATTTTGTTGAAATTGAATATTTTAAACCTTTAATATAAAACCAAACTCACTTATCCCAAATAGCCATCTTGAAGGACACCACCATGGTTTTAGTGTTGGGACAGGAAAGTCCCTTGCATGGTTATAGATGTGTAGCCCTGTTGCTGTGATAACTGAATCCTCAGTTCTGATTTTTTGTCATGAGCGAATAAAGATCATGTGTGTGCACTATGACCTACACCTCTCTCGTGGACTGTGATCTGCATAGACTGACAAGAGTGCGAAAGCGCTACCCTCGTATAGTAGGAGGCTACTGCCTTCACTAGGAGTGAGGTAGCACAAGAGCGATAGTGGCAGTATACTGTGATTTTAGTTTTGTTGTTCAAGAGAGTAAACAGGTCTTTTTACCTGCATCTCTGGCGCAACACATCCAGGGCCACTGTAATAAAACTCTGCTGCTTTGTGCTTAAGTCACCCTTGGCCTGCAATGAATCATGTGTAGCACTGGGCTGTATGTGTGCCTGTGAGAAGGTACAGTGCAATAGGAACTCAAATAGCTTGCATAGTTGTGTGTGTGTGTGTGCACTGAAACACATGTGTACCCGCTGTAAGGTACAGTACATCAGGAAACAGCACACATGTTTACATGTGGGCATTAAGATACATGAGAGCCTCTGAGAAGGTAGAGTGCATGACTAAATAGCATGCATGGTTACGTTTATGTGCAGGGATATATTTGGGCCTGTGAGCTGGTGCTGCATGTAAGAGATAGTGTATGGTGCTGCATGACTGCTGCGATGCATGGGTGCCTGTGCAAAGGTATTGTACATTGGAGGCTGTGCACAGATGCATATGTATACACAGAGGTCTGTGTGTATATACTTGCAATGAACACAACACATAGAAGGTGCTGGGTTACACTTTGTGTGACCCAAGGATTCTGGGGGAGCAGGGAGGGATAGAGTTTTCCCCCAGACCAATTTCCTGATTGCTACATTCTTGAGAGCTGGGTAAACACATTTTGGAGGAAAGAGAAGCCAGGCTCTTTGGTGCCTATCAATTAGGTTCTTTGATTCTGAAAGGTGGCCACTGGTTAAGGGGGTCCTGGGCACATCATGGAGATAAAAGGCAATGGCAATTGCAATCATTTAATTACTTGTCTTACTTGGAGGAGAGCCAATCTGACAGCTGCCATGATCATGCTATCTGGACACATGTGGGCTGTTGAGGTGCTCACAGGAACTCTGAACTGCCACTCTGTGAGAGAGAGTTGACCTCGAGCAGCCTGGGGAACTTGCTCTGATTGACGCGCTCCACTATTGGGACTTGCTGTTCTTTGCAATAGAGTCTCTGCAGAATGTCTCAAACTTGAACACCTTAGCAGGCCCTAGAATGGATGTTACCACTTGTGAATGTGGACTAACCATCAGCCATAAGCAGGAAAGTGAAACTGTAAAGCTGACCCGGTAATGCTAGTGGACTGCCTCAAGAAGGCTGTGTATATTATGAGCAGTGTGATGTATTGTAATTTATGCCACTAGATAAATACTCCTTTTACATAAAGCAAAAATTTAACTGGACAATCATTTTTTGGGGTTGATGGATATATTTTGAGTTTTGAGCTTGTGCCCACCTTACACCTATCTCCTCCCCAAGAAGCCTTGCACTGCTCGAACTGTGCTAACTCTGTGAGGCAAGTGCTGAAGGGGTACATAGATAGCCCAATTGTGCAGAGCCCATTGAAGATGGGCCCCAGGACATTAGAAGTAAAAGCCGCCACCATTGCAGTTTAGGCACAGTAACTCCTGCTTGCCTTGTGGCCCTCTGAAAAGGGGTCTGGCATGCAGAAAAATCTAAGTGAAAGTCATAGGGCCTCTTTTGCAAAGGTACATTTTCAAGTTAGATTTCCTCACTTGTGGATCTATTGCTAACCTAACTTTAACGCTCAAGTTTTTTCTATTCCACATTTCTGTGGACATTTACACCTAGGCTGAGACTAATATATCTCTGACCCCTCTAATGAGGGGGCGGAACCTCCAATGAAAAAGTTCCGGGTGCAAATTGACTGCACGTAAGTTTTCACCTATTGATGGAGATCTTAGCCACTTGATGGGAAATATTTTGGTGTAAAATATTAATGTACAATAATTATTGTGAACTAGAAACTAATGAAATTAAAATTTATAGCACCTTATCTCCTAAAAATAAATGGGCAACCAATAATAAAATCACCTCACGTAATTGAATTTATAAAAAATATTTTGAACAACAATTTAAAAAATCTCTGCGTAACATTTTTATTTTAAAATAAGAATAAGTAAACATGGGTAAACGTTATGTATTTAAATAATTTAAACAATTGTATAGCTTACAATAATTTAAACAGTATTATTTAATTTTGTTAAAACGAAATGTATTATTACATTTTAAATATAAAATAAATGAATAATTAAACTTTAATTGATATGAAGTGGTAGTATAATTCCTTTCCTCCATTGTTTTAAAAAGTATTGTGCTGTAGCACTACTGGTTGTCCTAGTGTTGTGCATTTAGCCACTCATATACTTACATTTCAATCTACTGCTTGTTTTCACTCTGCCAAACTCTGCTCATAATGACTTTTTTTAATTACAAGCACATTCTATGAATTTTCAGCAATTTATGTTTTTATAGTTTTGCAGCATCCCAGCCAAGATATACTTCCATTAGAAAGGAAATACTTCAGGTTTTGTGGTGCTGTTGCTTCCAAATAACTCTAATTAACTAATCTCCATGAATCTATGCATCTTTCTTATAGGATCTGGTGAAGTTAAAGTGAACATCACGCAATAACTACCCTCCACGCTGCTACTTGAAGCGTAAAAGGCCATTTTATTAGGACAAGGTTGCAACCATTTAGACTTTATTAAAATGTACATAAATGCAATAAATATACTTTCCCATCCCATACCGACTCATTCTCCATTCATCCTTCTCAAAACCATCTCACCTGTTTGACTCTTTCCCATTCACTCGGTGACCTCCTTCCTCTCCCCATTCTCACCTTCACTTGCCCTCCAAGCATCCTCTGTTGAATTTCCTTCATTGCCTCCCACTATCAGTCACCCGTGTACCGCTCTCCCCCCCGAAGGGTTGATCCGCCCGTGTGTCACCCCTCCAAAGTACCGCCAACCAGGGAATCCCCCGTAGGGCTGTTCCCTGCCCCACCCCCTCAATTCTTGGGCATCTTTCGCCTCCCAACAGCTGACCCCACGGCACCCGTTGGACGCTCAATCCACCACCTAAACTTGTGTCCCATATAAAATTCTATCGTTGGGACAGACATTGGTCGCGAAAGGCGCCAAACCTATGCAGAACCACTTGCTCTCTCAGTTCCTGTGCACCGAACGTATCCCCACACTGCGGCCCCCCGGTGGACGAGCATCCACCACTTCAACGTGCATCCTGTGTAACCATTACATTTTCCGGGCCCAACCTTGGCCGTAAAAAGTGCACCTCCATCGCAGTGAACGACCATTCACCACCAGGGCCTGCATCATGTGTAAACAAGTTACACTGTTGGTCTAAACATTGCCGATAAAAGGTGCCCCCAACACAGTGAACGACCATCCACCGCCTGTACCCTTCACAAGTAACATTGTTAGGCCAAACTTTGTCCATGAAAAGGTGCCCCCCCCATCGCAGTGAACGACCATCCACCACCTAAAACTGTGCCACTCTGTAAATAAAAAATATCCGGGAAACACTTCGACTATAAAAGGTGTCCCCTTTGAAGCGAAACCGCCTGTTTGACTTCGAAACAGTCTCATCACCCGTGGGACTTTACCTGCCCATTCAGTTCGATAGCACCCCGCTGCCCACATCTGCAAGGCACCATCATTCATTTGACCACAACTGCCCCACATTTCATTTCAGAGAACCGTATCCCCTTTCATGTTCGATAGCGCAACGCCAAACCGGACATCCCAGAATACTTCTTCCTCCCACATGTATTCTCATATCCACTTGTTTCCTGTGACAATGTCAGCCGTACCAGCCACAAATTCCCCCACCCCTATTTTCATTCCACTGTTTCCCCCATTAGTGCATAGCCCAATGACTGTGTTCCCCGCCTGGTGACGCTGTACACCTGCTAGTTCGCCTCTTTTGCTATCCAATGCCCAGGAGAATGGCCACCCAACCAGGTGACCGCCCTGGAGCCCGATCTACTCCCATTTCCTGTAGTAGAAAAAGAATGATTAGTCTTGCAAGCATTATGTCCCTTTTGCTTTAGTCCTTTCCCTGCTACCCCGCGTGTATTGACCACGCAACACTGCAACCTGTCCCAGGCACAAACCCCGTCCTCACAAATTCTTTAACTGCGCTGACCCTGCTCTGCCCAGCCTAATAACCCCTGCCCATGAACCACCTCTAAACACAGCAGTTAGAGTAGGGACTTTTACGGCCCCAAGAACCTCGTCTACTTGTGGGGTCCCTCAGGGATCTTCTCTGTCCCCATTATTGTTTAATTTGTACCTTCGCCCATTATTATATTCCCTAAAAAATCACAAAGTTACGATTTTTAATTACGCAGACGTTTTGCAACTTGTTTTTTCTTTAAACTCTGCAGATGCTGCGATTGAATTTCAGAACACTATGACCCACATCCAAAGGTGGATGAATCTGAACCACCTCAAATTAAACCCGGGCAAGACAGAACTTATCTTGCCCGGGAAGAGTGAAATCAGTTGGGGCACTCATTTTTGACCACCTAACATGGGGGTTCCACCCACTAAATCGCCCACGGTTAAGAGATTAGGGGTGATTCTTAGTGAAGATCTGTCACTCAAAGGTCAGATAGGGGCGGTAGTATCATCTAGCTTCTTTCAGCTTAGAAAGATAAAGAAAATAGCCAATTTTTTAACTCACTCTGCCCTGATCCAGGTAATTATTGCCCTAGTACTGTCTCGACTTGACTTCTCGAATAGTCTGTACTTAGGACTCCCAGCAGGACAGCTAAAGAGACTGCAATTTGTTCAGAATCAGGCAGCCAGACTCATTTGTAAGCAACCTAAATGGCAGCCCATCAGACCCGGTCTAGAAAAACTACACTGGCTACTGGTGGGTCAAAGGATTGCATTTAAGGCTGGCTGCATCATTTTTAAAGCCCTGCAGAGTAATTTGGTACTTAAGTATGCCCCCTCACGTAACCTTCGCTCTGCTCACAAAGACTTGTTAGTTGTCCCTTTGTTTAAGAAGAAACGTCAGGGAGGCAGTTGTTTTCCTTTTCTTGCTGCCTCCCTATGGAATTCTCTACCACTGCCTCTAAGACAGTGTGATGATCTTCTTACTTTTAGACACGCCCTTAAGACGTGGCTTTTTGGACAGGCCTACCCTTAGAGTAGTGTGGAGTGTGCCCTCTAAAGTGCTATGTTGTGTCCCCTAAATTTCGATAGCGCCATGAATCCCGAGGGCGTACGTTCGCTGAATAAATACATATTAACATAACATAACATAACAGCAGCTGCCCTAAACAACCCTCTCATCCCAAGCCCATGACCCTTCGCTTGTGCGTTGTCCCCACCATATTGCCCAGTATCCAAGGTTCACTCCCCAAAGCATCCCACTCCAACCCGACCTTCGGAAAGACACCCCTGTCCTTGTTCCTTCGAATCTCCCACCCAGTGCAGCACCCTCCTCCCTACATTGGAGACATTCTCGCCCATCACCTGTTCTACAGGTTCCCGTTGCTGAGACCCATGTTGCTTCTGACAAACCACCATCCTCCCTGGCACATTACAGACCCCCCTGCACTCTGCCTCAGTGTCCCATCACAAGCCTGTTCTGCCCCGGTCCAAACCTCCTAACGACAAGCTGGGAAAACCAGAAATCTAAGAGCATCAATTCCCTCCTCATCCCCTGGAGAACTGAAAATGAGAAAAACTACCCCAATGCTGATTCTCCTCTGGTAATGTTCTCCAGGCTGCGAAATGCACTCCCCAGTGTCCTCAGATGCAACCCCCCTTAACCTGCTTCCACAAGGCCTGAACTCTTGTTCCTCAACCCATACACTACCGACCAAGTCAACCAACCTAGGCATCCACAAACCAATGGATTCCCCTCCCTCTCAAGAACAATGGTAATCTGACAGTCAACCCATTGCATGTTGCTCCCCTTCACGGCATACATCAGTGTGAATTCTGTGCATACATCTCATGCATACGCATGTCCTTCGATGGAAGGCAATTGTGTCTTTCTTGAGCGTATTAAAAAGTCTCCGATACCCATGGGACTCACTAGTGCTCAATAAAACTTCATGAAGAAAACTAAATAAAGAAACCACTCCACGGTATTGCTGGCCCACTCCAGCCATGCCTGGGCGGCAGCACCCTGTCTTCCCGAGACCTCCTCCTCCATACCCCTCAAGTAATTCAGTTGAAGTTACCACTGTCAAATACACCTGGAACCTGCCTTGGGCCCCCACCATTTCTTGCGTCCCAGGCCAGGCCCCTTCCACCCTGTAACCGACACCTCAGCAGTGTCCCATCCCCCCACCTCGTGGGCTCCTTGTCCCTTCCCCGTATCACACCCAATGACTGTGTCACCCCCAAATCCCCACCTCGGATTATATACCCAGTGTCCAACAATGTCCCCACCGCATCCCGGTCCAGGCAGAGTTACCTCTCCCCCACCCCACTGTATGATGCTTGCCCATCAAGTGTGCATAAATATGTCCGTCAAGAGCCCCATACCTGCCAGCCCTCAGGCAAACCCCAGGCCCCTATACCGATTCATTTAACAAATTTCATCCCTACAGTAGCTGATCCAACGGACCACCAACCCAGCCGTTGCCATGAACCCCATAGTCCGCCATCCCCGTCACAGTCCACCAGTTGCAAAGTGCCTGCCTCTCACCCCTCCTGACCCCATTGCTTCCTCCCAACCCATTCCTGAGAACCCTTCCTTTTTGTGCTGCAGCACAGGCTTCCAATCCGAAAAAAGACAGGCACCATAAGCCCTTGGCCTCTAGGAACCGTGAAAGGACCCCCCTCAAACCATCCCGCTCGTCCTTTGATACCCAGCGTGGCCCCCATTTTACCTCCTATGAAATGGGATGCCCCTCAAGTCCCCCACCCTTGGTTAAGTCATCCCTCGGGAATCAGATAATACCATTATACCTCTGCTGTGCGGAGAGGCTAACCAACAAATCGCTGCCCCTCCCGGTTTAGACGAGTCAGGGCTAACCTTAGCCCTCATCCCCCCATGTTCATTCATGCGATAAAAAAACAGCCCCGTGCTGTTCAGCTGCCAACCATGGCGTCTCCTCAGGGCAACTGACCCGCCCCGGAGGCACCCCCACACCGCAAGATGAGGGCCCGGTGGAGACCAATGTTCTCTTTCATTAACTGGCACCCATGGCACATTCGACACCCCCGTCCAGCCTGGCCAGCAGCAATATGCGCTCCATGGCTTGACCATTGCATGTGGTACCGCATTGTCCATCTGGCCTCATCCCCACTAGGCTCCCATTACTCCAGCAGGATGCTGCCACTTCACCTGCCACCGTGCCAAATCCCTCACAATCCCCACACACCCCAGCCGACTAGCTGAAGTCCCCTCTTACCCATGCTCCCTACGACCCCTGCCCCAGTTTAGTTCGTTACCTGAGAGTCCGTCTGGGACCTCCACGTCCTGGTCGGCACAGCCAAACGCTTACTCGCCCCGTCCACAGTGCCGTCCGAGGCCATACTCGCCTCCTGCAAAACGAAAACAAGCTGATTACCGCTACTCCCCCACTCCTGAAAAATTCCCACTCAACTGCAACTGACCCCGCACTTCCTCCATCAGCCAACACTACCATCCTATCACCACGTCCAACTCCCCCTCTCTCATCTCACCATATCTTCTTACCCCCAAGCCCCTCCCTGAAAGAAAAAAACCTACTCAGCCACAGCCGACCTCGCATGTCCTCCATCATCCCACACTCCCATCCTGTCGTACCACATCACACTCCCCAGTCTTTATCTTCTCACCACACAAATCATACTTCACAGATTTTATAACCACATTAGCGATGCCCATTACTGCTGGCGTCAATTGTACAGTCCTGGTCCCCCCCTCCAGGCCGCTCCAACCCAGAGGGGCCCCCAGCACCACCGGCCTCATGCCGTGCTGGCAGTCCCTCACCCCTACCTTGGAAGCCCGGTGGCAGCCAACAAACCCCCCGTGCGCCAGTAGCCCGCCGCAAACCCCCCCTTTTGCCCGCAGAAAATTTCCTAACCTGGACCAGCCTGACCCTCCTCAGCACCACCTCCTGACTGAGGGCCCCCAGCCCCTAAAAAGCTCCAGGGCGCCAGACATAGGCCTGCCGCACCTCAATGTAGTGCAATGTAGTGCAACGCTTCGCGACCTCCCACAGGGCCCACCAATGCAGGAGCCTGCAGGCACCCCCCCAGGCGCTGACTCCCGTGGCCAGTTCTGAGCAGGTGCCGAAATAGCCGCCGCCCACACCGTCCTACAGACTCCCCCCAGGAAGGCCGGCTCAGCAGGTCTCCAACCCAAACGACAACCCCACCGCCTCCCCAAAGCTAACGCAGCTCCCCAAGCACGCATGGCCGGCTGCATGCTAGCAGGGGCCCTGGCCAGCCTCCAGTAGTGGGACAGATACAAGCATAGCTACCCCGGGGTCCTGGACCCCAGCCCCGCGTGACTCTGGGCTCCTCCACAAACAGGCCGAGCAAAACTGCACACCCGGCTCAGACACTGGCAGCACCTGCCCCCCCCCCCATGGCTACAATCGACTCGCGAGTGCCCCCCCCTTGGAATCTAAGCCGCACTGCCAGCTAAGCTCCCGGGTGCCCAAAGACCGGTACACCGACCCCCACTTCCCGAGGACTTGAACGGCCTCAGTGGCGTGACCAGCACAGCTGGGTGCACCCACTTCACTGCATCTCCCCCTGCCCCCGGACACCCCAAGTGTCACAGAAAGCCCCTGGTGTATCCCCGTGACCTACTCCCCCAATCCACACGCATACCCACCCACCAGTCCCCACTAACCTGCACACAAACGTTTTTCTTCTAAAACCCCCGGTGGTGCTAAGGTGTCAGGCAGAGGTCGGATCCTCCTCTCCTGACACATTATATGCACTCCTAAACTCCTGCCCCTTCCCCAATACTCTAACTTCCTTCCCCCACTGTGTCCTTTCAGCCTTGCGCGAATAGCCCTGGGGGAAGACTGGTCTGCGACGTTCAATGTGCCCGGGGGCCGTCATACTAACACAAATAATGGGGGGGCACTCATTTTTAGAATGTGAGGAAAGGTTGAGGATAATTTAGGGTGTCTGTCAAGAGTGTGCGGATAAATGAATTATTTAGATGGACCTGACAGTCTTTTACTTCCAATAAATCATATGTTTCTTTGATAGCCTTCAAACCATGAAAACCTGCTGATACCGTTCTGTTGTCCTCTCTGCTGCTCCCCAGCACACACTCAGAGAGAAGTTTGTTGCTTGATAAAAGTCCTTGTTTTTCCTCTAGTCGCCCCTTCTGTTCTTCAGTATTTCCTCTAGTCTTGTTGTTTTTTCTCTGGCCTCGTCCTAGGGACCAGGCCGATGCACTGTGTTTTCCGTGGTAAGATGAAAGATTGAAGGTGTCCGTTTCTTCTTTTCTTTAGCACTTCTATACCATGCGAGGATACCCTGAATACATCTAGAGAATGAAAGTCTAATTTGTTCAATTTCAGTGGACCTTTACTACAACTCACAAAATGCACTCTACTGTAAAATGAAAGTGACGTTGTGTGTCTATGATGAGACGGTGCAATCTGTTAGGGCTATCTATCTAAAGTGGAGTGGTCTGGTAACAATATCATACCATTTCTCTGTTTCATTGTTGATTCCCCACTGCTCATTGTGCATTTGTTCCATATTGGTTGCACTGCACCACTTTTTAACGAGCCAGGGGCCAGATGTACAACCAATTGCTTTTGCGACTCACAATTACAGGCGCAACTTGCGAGTCACAAAAGCAAATGTACAACAGTGTCAGAGACACTGTTAGCAATTCCCAACGGTGTCGCAAAATGCGAGGCTCATGAATATTAATGAGCAACTCGCTATTTGCGACTCCATTGGGAATGGCTGGACCTACCAATGATTTTGGCCTGCTGGGCTCAGCAGACCTCTGTGTCTGGGACTGCTTTCAATAAACCATTTTTTTTTTAAAATACAGCCCGTTTTCCTTAAAGAAAACAGGATGCATTTAAAAAAGAAAAGAATTAAACGTTTTCCTTTCATTTTTTAAGGACAGGTAGTGGTCCCTGGGACCACTGCCTGCCCTTAAAAATATTTCTGGAGCCAGTCATAAAGTGGAAGGGGTCCCATGGGGACCCCTTCCCATTTGCAACACCATTACCACCCGCTTGAAGAGTGCGGTAATTTGCGAGTGTTTTGCGACCTAAATTGCGGTCGCAAAATATTCTTACATAGGATAGAGAATCGCTATTAGGAAGGGATGGCCTTGGCACGCCCCTTCCTAATAGCGACTCCACAATTCCTAATTAGTGAGTAGCAAATACATTGTAAATCACAAATTAGGAATTGTACATGGCCCTGTAACATTTTGCATGTACAAACGGGTCACAAACCCGTTTGCTCATGCAAGTTAGGGTCGTACATCTGGTCCCAGATGCGTTTTATAGAGTGAGTGAGGGTATATGCAAACGGTAAAAAAAAACTTTCAGAAGCGAGTATCGGGTGTGCCTGAGTCTACATCAGCAGAAAAACCACATTCTTTTAGCGAAATCCAACCGTTGTGCTATGAGTTTGGAACTAAATAACATATTGCCTAAAAACTGTTTTAGGTTGAATGAGAAAGTTTTTTTCAATAGAGCAATCCACTGAAAAACAAGTACAGATGCAAAGTACAGCACTACATTTAAAATAAATCAAGCAAACCTTGGACTTTATTAACCCCAGAATAAAATAAAAGGCAGCAGGAAGAATGTTCATTCGCCTGAGAGACCAACTTTGCTACTCGTGGGCAACAGAAACATTATTGTGAACTGCCTTACCTTGGACTAAAGAGCCTGATGACGCCATTGAAAAGTGCAACAGTAGTCTGTTCTGGCAAGCCAAATATGATTTTGAACGCTTTTGCTAAAATCGAAAGCTCAGTTAATTGCAGGAAATATAATTCAACTTAGAAAGCATCTAGAATTTAAGAATCGTAAGAATTTAGCAAAATAGACGTGGCAGTTATTGGCTGAAAGTGTGCTTTAGTTACTCTCTAATCTGTGCATGCTTAAACTATCTCTTTGTTTGTTGGCCATTATATTTTTTCTTTTACTTCTGCATGGGTACTAGTTTGAAATCTCGCTATTGTAAATGCTTGTATTCATAGTTTTCATAAACTGTACACATATCACGGATTCAGTTAGTTTGGAATTTGGTGACCTGTACCAATTTATTAAACACAATCTGTCAGGTCAAAACACACTTCTGAGATAATCTGCTCAGATGCTGGAAGATAGAGCACAACCAGAAGACATTCTTCAAAAAAGTGAATGTGAAGCAGTACCAACAATCTCAAAGTCGTGAAAAGAACACAATACAATTCTCAAACCGATTTGGAAAAATAGAAAAAAGTTAATGAGAAAAAATATAGCAAGATTATCAACAGAGTTGACGGGGAACCAGAAAAATGTTTTTTAAGTTCTAAGACTAATAGAGTCTAGAAAAAGTTAAACCACCATTGAAAAACAATAGTTCATGGTCGACTGGTACATAGGGGCAATTTCAAGAAATCCATGATGCACTGAAAGTCAGATGTAACCAACAGGTCATCCCATTCAAAGACTGTACCTTTGAACTGAGTCTCCAACTGCTGGGGAAATTCCTACTGCTCTGCCCATCAGTCCCTAGCTCCTCACTGCAGGCTTCTGGGCACAAGATCTTTCTCCAGTCAGGTCTCCTCCAATGTCTAGTTAGCTGTGGTCAGCAGGGCTCTGTTAGATTCAGGAGCCTTGACGTGAATATTATCTCAAGTGAGTTCGGTTCCTTCATTAAACAATGTTCTTTAAACTCCATGGGTTAAATGTTAACTTGGTTTGGAAAACGATTCAGGCACCACCAGTCCCCTGAATATTCACGGCATCAAGTCCTAAGATATTGAATGGACTACAAAGCTCATAAAGCCATTTTCATGACGCCCATTCGGGCAGGACTTGAATTTTAAATAAATAAAATGTGCTGAGCAAAGCCCGTTTCCTCATGTCCTCAGCCAGTGATCAAGAGCACAGGGCGTGCTCGAAACGCGTATGGCAGCTTATTTGGAAGGCGGGAGAGCACTTCTGAATTCTCTACTGGCGGTCGGTCGTCAGTAGATAGTTAAAATTAGAACCTAGTTTCCATAGGAATAGCTTTTTTTGCCAATAACTTTTGCGCCGTTTGGTGAATTTTCACGACATTTTTAAAACTAATTGTTCATTCAGGTAAGCTCCTGCCTTGAAAGTTTGGGGGGGATTAGTGAAGGGGGGTGCCGATAAAAGGGGGGTCCCAAAACATGTATTCTCCATGTTAATTTTAAAAGGAAACTTTAGGCACGGGTACAGCCCGAACTGCTAAACGGAATTACACCAAATTTGGCAAAAAGGTAGGTCTTGGTTCACAAAGCACGCTTTTCTTAAATGGTGTCAATCCGTTTAGTAGTGTTTGAGATATTTATAAATTTAGAGATACCGATATTTGAGAATTGTGGGATCTAATTGGCTGAGGCGTTCGAAGCACGAGCTGGCGTGGGATTGGCTGCCAACACTTCAAACTAGCAAGCCTTGGCAGCCAGTTTGTGACTCTGTTAAGTAGAAGAGGGTAGGGTAGGAATAGTGTGTCCTTCGTAGGGTGGTCAGGGGTGTCACAGGGAGTCGGAACATAAAGAAACATTTTTATATGTTTTCGACAGGATTTGTGTAGGGCCTGGAAATCACGGCGGACAAAAGAAAAATGGAGCACGGTGTGGAGTGTTTAGTTTAATTAAGTCTTCAGGTGGGCTAGTTCCCAAGAGCAATGTTTAGTTTTTTTTTTTTGATTTCTGTAATTTTTTATTGTATAAATTTTTATTTTTATTTACATGGAGCATGGAATATACATGAGTGGAGGAAGAGGGAAGAGAAAGAGGGAAAAGAAAGAAAAAGGCGCCATGGGGGGGTTGTTTGGCCACCGGCCTTCCGTGTCTTTGCGATAGTTCGAATAGTTCGAATGTCAGTTTTCCAAGTCCTGCTTGTCGTTGTCTTCTGCTGCCCCCTTCGCGATGCTTGGTTGGTATCCTTGTCCCACGCCCCGGACGATAGAGAGGATAGAGAAGGATAGAAGTCGAAAATGAAAGAGGAGAGGAGCCTTGCATACTGGTTTCCTTTTGTTAGCGCGTGGATCCGCAGAGTGCGCCCCTCGATGGTTGTCTAGATTATGCGCCTATGGGAGTTTATGCGATGATAGGTAGAGGTCTAGGGGCCCCCACATGTTCGACTGCCTGTGAGTTTTCGGTGAGTGTTTCGCTGTGATGTTATCTGCCCCCCTTAGGAACGTGACCCAGTTGAGCCATGCCTGGGGCGCAGCTTCGAAGTGTCCTTCCAATTACTTAGGACTATTTTGACTGCAGCCGTCAACAATAGGTCAATGAGGTCACGATCTTCTGTCGTTGTGATGGACGGGGATGCAAAACCTAGGACTAGACTTGGGAAATCTATGTGTATGGCTACTCCTGTGATCTCATTGATAAGTGTTCCAATTCTATCCCAGAAATCCCTGATCTTAGGACATTTGAGCAGAAGGTGTTCTAAGTCTCCCTTCCCTTTGTCACAATTCCAGCATGCATCACTCTCTCGGATCCCCAAGGAGGCCAGGCGGGCCGGTGTCCAGTATGCCTTGTGCACTAGCCAAAATTTGGTCTGGTTTAGCGTTGCCGTTATCTTTTTCCTAGAGGACGATCTCCATAGCTCTGCTTTCTCGGCCTCACTTAGTTTCCTTCCTGCTAGAGCCCCCCAGAAATTTGTGACCTTATCGCTGAGTTTGGTGTTTTTGGGACGGAGGGCTTTGTATAGGTGTGCTACTTGGTGTCCTAGTGTGTTGAGACTGGCTGCAAGTTGTATGAGCGATGGTGTCCGGCTGTTGAGGTTTGCCTTCCTGATTGCTACTTTGATTTTCAGGAAGTTGTAGAGTTCTATGCTTTGTAGGTTGTGAGCTTCCTTGAGGGTGTCAAAGGTTGTGTACGCGCCCTGTTTCTGAAGGTCCTGGGCAGTGGAGATACCATGTCTGTACCATTCGTGCATGTCTAGAACCTTATCCCTGTATCTTAAAGTGGGGTTGTGCCAGATGGATTCAAATTGGCCTCCCTTGATGCTTGTTGTCAGTAGTTTGTCGACATTGTCGAGCTGTTTTCGTGTTCTTCAGGAAGGGGTTGTCCTTGACTGCTGGGTGTTGGGTGGCGGTGAGGAGGGTGATGGGGTTCATGCCTTTTAGTAGTCCACGCTCGAGTGTTAGCCAAGCTGGGGTGTATTCATGTCTTGGGTCCAGCCAGTGTAGCCCCTGTCTGGCTATGCATGCTACCTGGAATCTTTGAAATTTGTTATGTTCAGACCGCCCTGATCTTTTGAGAGCCTAAGCTTGTGTAGGCTTATTCTGGGTTTTTTCCCTCTCCACAAGAAGTTGTTCAGTATCTTGTCTAGTCTCTTATGGAAGTCTTCTGTGTTGGTCAGTGGGAGCATGGTTAGCATATAGTTGACCATCGGTGTGAGCATCATTTTTATCGCTTCCACCCTTCCCCACCATGTTGTGAATTTGGGGGACCACCCTTCTACTTTATCCTTAATTTCCTGGATTGTTGCTTGTTCATTGTGTTCCAGTGTCGTTCTTAGGTCTCTCTCAAAGAGGATGCCCAAGTACTTTATGGGCTTCTGTTGCCATGGTAGTCCGGACGTTCCTAGTACCGTTCTTGTTGTGTGGATGTTTAAAGGTTTGCACTCTGATTTGTCTTTGTTGAGTTTGTACCCCGAGACCTGGGCGTATTTTTCAATGGTGTCAGTCAGTGCTTTAATGGATCTTTCTGGGTCTTCTGTTATTATTAGTACGTCATCCGCGTAAGCCGCTAACTTGAAGGTTTCTCCCCCTATTGGTATCCCCACTATGTCTTCGTTCGTTCTGATCATCGTTAGGAGCGGTTCTATGGCTAATAGGAATAGGGCTGGTGAAAGTGGGCAGCCTTGTCTCGTTCCCCTGCCCAGGTTGAGTATGTTCGATGACTGTACACCAAAGATGAAACGCTAAAGTAGGATGGGGGCAAAGAGCTGCTAGGAAGCTTAACCACACCCACACTATCAGACCGAGAACGCGTCATCCTAGAGCTGACCATAACGGAGGATGAGATAGAGAAAGCCACGGCAAGCCTCAAAGACAATAAGGCACCAGGGCCAGATGGTTTCACAGCTAGCTTCTACAAGCAGTACCTGCACACTCTCAAACCCACAATGAAACAGGTATTCACGCAATGTGTCCAGACTGGACGCATGACACACTCAATGGCTGAGGCACACATAATTGTTATACCAAAGGAAGGGAAGGATACAACTGAGGTGAAGAATTTTAGACCGATCTCCCTCATAAATGTAGACTGCAAGATCTACGCAAAAATACTTGCTAATAGACTCAACGCATACCTACCCAAACCTATACACAACTCTCAAGTAGGCTACCTCAAAAACCGTATGTCCCACGACAATACGAGACTACTATGCCACATAATTAACCACTCCTCCCGAAGCAGCAATGCAGCAGTCATGATAGCCCTGGACGCTGAGAAAGCCTTCGACAGGGTTTCATGGCCATTTTTAGATCAATGCATGGGGAAATTTGGGTTAGGACCAAACTATAGGAGGATGGTGATGGCTCTATACAACGACCCCAAAGCGCGGGTGGTGGTCAACGGAGGCACATCGAGCAATGTTTACTTTTAATGCGGGGTTTATTTCTGTGATGGGGAGCAACACTTTGAAGGAGCTAATATAATGATATGGGGGTGGCGCTTCTTCCGTCACCATCCACTTGGAGGAGTAGTACGTCTCTGGAGGTATACGTAAAATTTAAGTGTGGGAGGTGTGGAGGGGGGAAGCTTCTCCAGACTGCGGGAAAAGAGAAACGGATCACGGTGTGAAGTGTTTCATTTAATTAAGCCCCCGGGTGGGCTAGTTCCCAGGAACAATGTTTAGGTACGATGCGGGTTTACTTCTGTCACGTGGACTGCAACTTCCTTGGAGCAAGTATAATGATAATGGGGGGTTTGCGTCTTTCCTGCGCCTCAGCTCCGAGGTGCAGCATGATTTTGGAGATATACGTATTTAAGCGTATGGGGTGAAGCTTCCCCACACTGTTCCGGGGGGCACTACTTCTTTGGGCATTCATGAATTAAAATGCAGGGGTTTGTTATGGATTGCTTGCCTCGGGGAGTACGATGTTTGCCGGCTTTAGATTGGGTAGAGGCGCTTCGTCCAATTTTTGTTGAGGAGCTTTCCATGGCCCTGGGTATCGTTATGTCCGAGGGCCGGTTTCAACAATGAGCCATGGACATTGTAGTTTGCTATGGCAAAACGGATCTTTGCAGAGTTGCGGCTCTATCATAGTAAACTTTTGCTTCGTTTGACGGAAGCGAGTGTAGGAAATTTGATCTCACTTTCATGAGGCAAAGCAGATTTGATTTTGAGCGAAGGGAGCTTGCATTGAGCTGCTGGCTTTGTTGAAAAGGAATAGTGGGTAATGTTAACAAAAGGGTGCAGGTCACAATTTCATGAAATTAAATTCCAAGAGTTTCTGCAACATTGAATGCCATGTGCAGGTCATAAGTTCACCATATTTCATTCTAATATCTGGAACCTTCAACAGTACGTGCAGGTCAGAAGTTGACTATTTTTTTAAAGTTAGAACAGTACCTTCCACATGCAAATAGTAGGTGTGCCCATGAGTAATCTTTTTTTATTAACCAAGTAGAAACATAGTTTTTCATGAAAGTCATATGCACATTAATTTACAGTAGACAATGTTGTTTATCATTTAATCAGTAATCAATTTCTGAAAAAAACAATGTAACAACTGAATATCAAACTCACGTTGAACTTTTTAGAATATTTTATACAAATACCTATAGTTTTGAAATCTTGATAACTCTGGATAACCATATACGATAAAACGTTAAACTAAATATGATTCTTTAAAGAAAAGCTTTTAGTTAGTTGTGTCCTAGAACACAAAAAGCAATTACAATGGCTAATTTCACCATTCGGATAGTTACGTTTTATACATATCTACTATCCATTTATCTAACAACTTACAAGTCGGTAATCTCTTTTGTTGTCGCAAAAGAAGAATCCAACGCTGAAGAAGGGAAGCTGGATCAGTGACTGGAGACAGGGAAATGACTCGCAAAAACTAAACTAATCGATTGTGAAAGAGCTGGGTGTCGTTTATATGGTATTTGGTTACAAAGTAGTTTATGGAAGCAACGTGCTGCACACACGTAGATATCATGTTTTTCGATTAACATGTGCTCATTTTTGGACTGTTTGACATGTGCACGTGTTGGGAAAAGGTGGAAAACTGTTAACCGCTAAAGCTTCTGATTTGCATCGTCACACGTGTTAACAGATTGACATGTGCACATGTTGGCAGAGGTTAAAAGCTGTTCACCGCCAATGCGTCTCATTTGCTTTCTCGTGACTGAAAATGCCTAATACTTACTATGATTCTGAATAGAAGAGATATGAATAAACTGTGGTTCAGATTACAAAAAATGGTAAACAACATAGGAAACATTTAGCATGAGAATTGTTTAATATCTTGATTAGTACGAAGTCAGTTTTAATCGTGGTTGAATTATTAGTCATGACACAGTACTGTTACAGTCATTTTTTGAGCACAGAAGTATGGATGTATTTATGTAATTCATTGAAGAAAAAAAACATGTTTCAGGGATGTTATACTTGGAAATTTTCATTTAAAAACCTTTGAAATTCATGAAATTCACTTAAAAAATCATAGGTTTCTGGGAATGGTATAGTTAGAAATTAGCATTTAAAAAACCTTTGAAATTCGCTGAAAAAAACATAGGTTTCAGGGACATTATAGTTAGAAATTAGCATTTAAAAAAACATAGAAATTCACTGAAAATGGTTACTTGGGCTTTTTACTTGTACAAAACGAGAGAAATTCATCCGTTATAGTTAGTTGAGCTAAATATAACTCACGCCCCCGCAATGCACTGCTGATGACGTCACATATTACATCATTCATGACATGTTCAGTGCCATCACTGATGACATCACTGATGACATCTCAAATGTCTCTCAAAAAACCTTAGAAATTCACTGAAAAATGTAAAGATTACTGGGATGTTACAGTTAGTCTCAGGTTTCACTTGCACAAAACAAAACCAGTGAAAATCAGCAGCTATAGTTAGCTGAGCTGACTATATCTCATGCCCCACAAAGCACTGCTTAAAAACTCACATATTTCATCACTCATGACACTGTCAGTGACATCACTGATGACATCTCAAATAACATCATTGATGACATCAATGATGAATGAATGAATGAATTGGCATTTGTAGAGCGCATGGCTACCAGAAGGCATCCCAGCGCTTAGGAACAGAGCCTACACAACTGACAGACATTAAGCCATGACCATCCACAGAATCTCTGAAGCACCAACTCATACCCCCATATAACCATTCCTACACCCATACACCTACTCCAACTTCCACACTAGCATTTGCTAACCCATTCCCAACCCATGCCAATATAGCTACTCAATGATTCATAGATCTACACACACATCCACTCACTCACCCAAACAGCCAGTCACACACCCAGTCACTCACTAATACAGCCACTGACATATCCACTCATAAACCCATACAGCCACTCACATGCTGCATCTTTCACCCATAGAGTTACTCACACACCTACTCACTCCCTCATTCACTCAATCACATAGCCACTTACTCACACATACAGTTACACACACACCCACTCACATGCTCATACATATACTAATATATACACTCACCTATGGTCACTGACACAAGCACACATTGACCCATATAGCTACTCACATTCACTCACTCACCCATGCAGTCACTTACATACCCCATCATTCCCCTGCACTGAGTTTCACATACCCAGGTACTCACCATATACCACTGACACATGCACTCACTCACTGACACAGCCATACACACTCACCCATACAGCCCCTCACATGCACACTCACTAATCGATGGAGCCACTGATTCACCCACTCACTCATCCATACACGCAGTCACAGACCCCTCACCCACCCACACAGGCACTCAGACACCCATAGAGGTACTCAGACAACCAATCCCTCACCCATACAGAAACTCACGTACCCACTCACACTCCAATACAACCACTTGGATACCAATTGACAGACAGATACAGACATTCACCCAATTTCACTGGTTTTGTACGACTGAAACCTGCGCCTAACTATATTGTCCCTGTAACCTTTGCTTTTTCAGTGAATTTCCAAGTTTTTTAATTCCATTTCCTAACTATAATGACCTTTGTTATTTTTCTTAAATATAAATATATATGAACAAAGTATGTTATAAATATCTTTCATTTGGCAACCTGTTACATCACAATACTCTTTTAATTGTTTATAAGGTGTATCACAATGATGAGTCATACTCTGGCATTCTACCATTGGATTAAGATTTAAAAAACAGTTTTTGTACTCCTACTCTTTTTGGGATTGCTGCAATTTAAATGATTGTAAACCTAATGTCTTTTATATCCCTGAGACTTCAGAAACAGGAGGCAAGTCAGCTAGTCCTTGTAGATACTTTGGTTCTGGGATGTATGGTACGGGCCCAGTCCTTCGCACTCCCAGACAAGAAGCAGCAGGCCAACAGAACAAAGCAGTTTGGCAAAGTGGCAATCCCTTTTGGAAGCACAGCAGTCCTTCTTCCTGGTAGAATATCCCCTGTTCCAGGAGTATTCTGATTTGGTGGTGTCAGAGGTCCAGTACTTGTTATGTTATGTTATGTTATGTTAATTATATTTTTATAGCGCACAGATGCCCCAGCCAAGGGGCGTCCTGGCGCTCTAGACTTATATCCAGTTGGGCCATTGAAGTGGTAGAGTCTTTAAAGGGATGCTTGGAAGTTCACAGACTCCCTTTCTTTTTTACCCTGGCTCCAGACTTACTACAGGGGGTTATGCATCCCTTTGTGTGGGGACAGGACGCAGTCTTTTCAGGACTAAGTGTCAGCTCCTCCTGTCCATCCTGTTCAGGATGACCCATCAGAGGCCACTCAGTCACACCTACTCTTCCTTTGTGTGTGTCTGTCTAGAAGGAATGCAGTAAGCCAGCTATCATCCACCCCGGACATGTATCCAGAGACAGGCAGGAGGCACCAGTTGCTTACAGTAAGAAAATGCCAACTTTCTAAAAGCCAGAATTGCTATTTAAAATCCAGCTGCACTATAAAGTTTGTTTTTAAATATTGTTGTTGTTGTTGTTGTAAGGCTTTATTTCGATAAAACATTCATCTTTAAAAGCATAGGATAATACATCACTTAATACCCATTACTAGTACAAAACTTAGTTTACACATCGATTAAAAATACTGCATACATAAGATTAAAATCACTTAGAAAATTACATAAAAAGACTAATTAAACAATCTCATTAAGCCTTTTAGTTCTGATGGACCAAGCCCATCTTAAGAATTTTGACATTCCACAAACATACAAAGGCCGAGTATCTGACATCAAAATTCGGAGTGCTACAATATGATGTCTGGTGCCTAGTTCTCTACATATTGGTTTTAACCAGCTATTTCTCGGGGATTTGTATGCCGGACATTCAAATAAAATATGGGCAACAGACTCAACTCTAGTCGTACAGGTTGAACAAAAAGGTGAAGTTTGAAAGGGAACTTTCCAGCATGCAGTCAGTTCACCTACTGGGAGGATTCCTACCCTGAATTTAAAATACAATGCCCGGTCACTTGGACTCGCCATAAACGGGCCCATAGTAGTAGCGGTCGGATTCGTGCCTGGTCCTTGATTGAACGGCACCCCATATCAAGGAGCAGAGGTAGCGTGGGGGTACTCTGTGGGAGAGCCATCAGGTTCTTCAGGAATTTGTTCTCTGACCTAGATAACTGATCTAAGTTACTTGTACCCCAAAGTTCTGCCCCATAAAGCGCCGCGCTAACTCCTCTCGCCTTACAAATATCTATGACCAGAGACAGCAAATATGAAGGCCCATCTCTTCCCAATTAGAAATGACACTTATAAAATGTGATAAGGTAATCCCAATGTTACTTTATGGGAGAAATAGGCCTTGCAGTAGTGAAAAACAAATCTACAAGTTTTTCACTACCAACACAGGTAAAATGTAAAAATATATGTCCTACTTTTAAATACACAGCACCCTGCTCTGGGCTGTCCAGGGCCTACCTTAGGGGTAATTTATATGTATTAAAATTAAAGGTTTGTGACTGGCAACTAGGATAACTTGCCAGGCCGTCATAGCAGTTCAAAACTATACAAACAGGCTCTGCAGGGCAGGCCTGAGACATGTTTAAAGGGCTACTTAAGTGGGTGTGACAATCAGTGCTGCATGCCCGCTAGTAATAGCATACGACAATGTCTCAACTGGTAGTACTAGCGTGACAATTTGTACACAGTGAATGAATTACAAGAAAAAGCGAAAAGAGAAATAAACACCAAGAGTTGACTATTACAGTCTGTATTCAATAGTAGGTAGAAGAATTCATTCAGACTGCAATTCTATAATTACTCATAAGTTAGTGTAATTAACATAAAAGCACACTCATAGTGGTCGTGAAAAGGTGAGCAGCGCATGTGACAAGGCAACAGCGAGAGGGTGTTACGTAGTATGGTACAAAAAATAAATACTGGGGTGAATAATTGTACAGAAGTATGTTAAGTGCCAGAGGCCGTAAGTCAGCTGAATTCTGTTGACAGCATTTCGACCTGTGTTACATCATGTCATCATCAGTACAAGGATTACACAAATACCTTGGAATTGCTGCGCATGGTCTGTAAGCACATGTGTGGTTGGGTCCGGGGAGTGACACAAGACTTTAACATGAGGTTGGAGGACCATACTATAAATGGAGTACCAGGTGTGGATAACCCTTTGTGTATTTGAGGGCAACACTAATAGCAAGGACATCAAATAAATCAATTAGACTGTGTGGTATGCGGTTAGTGGTCAGCTGAGCAGAGCACCTGAGCTGGCAGAGTGTTTGCCTGCCTGAAGCACTCTTACACATAGAGGCTTTCAACTTGGGGCCTGATTTAGATATCAGCGGACAGGTTAGTCTGTCACAACGATGATGGCTATCCTGTCTGCTGAAATCTAAATCTCATATGATAGAATAAGGTTTATATTTCGTTGGACAGGATACCCATCACCGTTGTGACGGAGCAACCCGTCTGCTGAGATTTAAATCAGGCCAGTGGTTTTGAATCCAGTTTTGATAACTTGTTGCTTGACACGCCAGGCGAGTCACTTTACCACCTATAGCATTCCACGTGGTATAATTGATTTATTTAACTTAATGGAAATTAAGTTGTATTTACTCAACAATTGTCTTTGCTATTAGTGTAGCTCTCAAGCACAAAGTAGGGTGATCCACACCTGATACTCCAGTCATAGTACGGAAGAGAGGTGAGGTCTGCTGTGAATTTATTTCCCACAGTATTTATGTTTTGTACCATTTTAAGTAATACTCTCTCACCGTTGCCTTCACTTTGTTCTTGTAATTAATTTACTTTGCACAAACTGTCAGTATAATAATACCTGTTGAGACATTGTCCTATGCTATGACAATTCCCTGGTGCCAACTTGGTTTAGGGTTTTCCTCCTGTTGTGTTTACTGCAGGCCCACTATTAATCAATCAATCAATCAATCATATCATTTGTAAAGCACACTACTCACCCATGAGGGTCTCAAGGCTCTGGGGTGGGGAATGCTGCTACTGCTTGAAAAGCCAGGTCTTAAGGACTTTTCTGAAGGTCAGCAGGTCTAGGGTCTGCCGTAGGTGGATGGGGAGGGTGTTCCAGGTCTTGGCGGCGACGTGAGAGAACGATCTGCCGCCGGAGGTCGCTCTTCAGAAGCGAGGGACTGTGGCAAGGGCGAGGTCGGCGGAGCGGAGCTGGCGGGTAGGGGTGTGGAAGCTGAGTCGTCTGTTGAGGTACGTTGGTCCGGTGTTGTGGAGTGCCTTGTGTGCGTGTGTGAGGAGCTTGAAGGTTATCCTTTTGTTCACCGGGAGCCAGTGCAGGTCTCTCAGGTAAGGTGTGATGTGGTTGCGGCAAGGGATGTCGAGGATCAGGCGTGCAGAGGCGTTGGAGCCATCTCAGGAGGCTCCTGCGTAGAGGGCATTTCCGTAGTCCAACCTGCTGCTGATGAGGGCCTGGGTGACTGTTCTTCTTGGTGCCGTGGGGATCCACTTGTAGATCCTGCGGAGCATGCGGAGGGTGTTGAAGCAGGAGGAGGAGACGGTGTTGACCTGTTTAGTCATGGAGAGGGTGGAGTAGAGGATGACCCATTGGTTGAGTGCGTGGTCGGTGGGTGTTGGAGCAGTTCTCAGTGTGGTCAGCCACCAGAAGTCAACCCAGGCCGAAGGGGTGGATCCGAGGATGGGGACCTCCGTCTTGTCCAAGTTCAACTTCAGTCGGCTGTTTCTCATCCATTCAGCGACGGCCTTCATTCCTTCATGAAGGTTGATTGTGGCGGTGTGGGGGTCCTTGGTGAGCAAGAGGATCAGCTGGGTGTCATCGGCATAGGAGATGATGTTGAGGTCGTGCCAACGGGCGACGTGGGCAAGCAGTGCCATGTAAATGTTAAACAGAGTTGGGCTGAGGGATGAGCCCTGGGGTACTCTGCAGATGATCTCAGTGGCTTTGGAGAGGAAAGGGGGAAGGCGGACGCTCTGTGTTCTGCCAGAGAGGAAGGAGATGTTCCAGTCCAGGGCCTTCTCTTGGATCCCGGTGTTGTGGAGGTGTGTTTGTAGTGTGTGGTGGCACACCGTGTCAAAGGCGACTGACAGGTCCAGAAGAATGAGGGCCACCGTTTCTCCGTTGTCCAGCAGGGCTTTGATGTCATTGGTGGCGGCGATGAGGGTAGTCTCAGTGCTGTGGTTGCTGGGAATTCCGGACTGAGAAGGGTCCAGGATGTTGTTCTCCTCGAGGTAGCGAGTCAGTTGTTCGTCTTCTCGATGACCTTTGCCGGGAATGGGAGCAGGGAGATAGGCCGGAAGTTCTTGAGGTCCTTGGGGTCTGCCGTCGGTTTCTTGAGTAAGGCGATGATCTCAGCGTGCTTCCCGCTATCCTGGAAGGTGTTGATGACTTTCCGGAGATGAGGTGCTACGGCTATGCTGGCTTTGTTGACGATGTGGTATGGGCATGGGTCTGACGGAGATCCAGAGTGGATGGTGTTCATGTTCTTGATGGTGTTATCGTGTTTGATGTTGGTCCAGGAGAACAGGCGGTTGGTGCGGCTGGTGGTCGTGGGGGCCGATGTCTCAGTGGTTGTCGGGGCGGTCGTGGCGTTGAAGCTGTTGTGGATGTCCGTGATCTTGCGGTGGAAGAAGGTGGCCAGTGAGTCGCACAGGGGTTGAGAGGGTTGGACGTCGTTGGTGTTGGAGCTGGGGTTGGAGAGTTCCTTCACGATGTTGAAGAGCTCTTTGCTGTTGTGCAAATTGTTGTCTAGGCGGTCTTTGAAGGAGGCCCTTATGGTGGATCTGATGAGATGATGGTGTCTGCGGGTGGTGTTTTTGTGAGCTGCGTGGCTGTCCGGTGTTCGTTCACGGAGCCAGATCTTCTCCAGCTTTTGGCAGGTTTGCTTGGAGGCCCGGAGGTCTTCAGTGAACCAGCTGGCTTTCCTGCTGGTGTGACTGTTGGAGGGTTTCTAGATCGGGCGAGGGTATTGGCACAGTCGTTGATCCACTGTCTGAGGTTGCAGGCGGCGGTGTCGGGGTCGGCGGTTGGGCTCTGGGCAAGGGTGGGGGTGAGCTGGTCTTCGGTGACTTTGCTCCAGCAGCGTCAAGGCATCTGTTGGGTGTGGTGGTGCGTGCTGGGTTTCTTGAAGGTGAAGTCAATGCATCAATGGTCGATCCAGTGGAGTTCGGTGGTGTGGTTGAATGAGACGTGGGGGCTTGCAGAGAAGATGGGGTCAAGGGTGTGACCAGCGGAGTGGGTGGGTGTTGTGATGAGTTGTCCGAGTCCGAGGTTGGCTAGGTTGTCGATCAGAGTGGTGGAATTAGTGTTGTTGTTGTTCTCGAGGTGGAAGTTCAGGTCCCAGAAGAGGATGTAGCCTGTGGAGGCGAGGGCGTGTGTGCTGACGAAGTCGGTGATGGAGTCGCTGAACTGTGGTCGGGATACGGGGGGTCCGTAGATGATGGTTCTTCTGAGCATGGTGTTGGGGTCGGTGTGGATCTGTAAGTGCAGGTGTTCAGCGGTGCTGAGGGTGTCATCAGTGCTGGTCGAAACTCTGAGAGTGTTCCAGTGGACGATGGTGATTCCTCCTCCTGCTCCGTTGGTGCGGTCCCTGCGGGTGACCTTGTAGTTTTCCGGGACGGCTATGGCTATGTCGGGTGCTGAGGCGGGGTTCAGCCAGGTCTCTGTCAGGAAGGTGACGTCTGCTGAGGTTGAGTCGAGTAGGTCCCAGAGTTCAACGACGTGTTTGCGGGCAGAGCGGGTGTTGAGAAGGATGCATCTGAGGTGCTTGGGTTCTTTCCTGGTCAGCAGCATGGTGGGGTGAATGCTGGTGAAGCTGCAGTTCTGGCAGATGAAAGCTCCGTGGGTGCGCTTCAGGGCGGCCAGGAAGCAGGTGTGTGATTGTCCGGTGTTGAGTGCGTGGAGGGTTCTGGCATCATAGAGGTGTCGGGCGTCGTGGCGTTCGCGGGGTCCAGGGGTCCTGGTACTGGGCGCAGTCCAGGCGTGGACAGGCACAGACGGGCTTGCTTGGATATGCCTTTGGTGTGCCAGCGGCGAGGCCGCTGCGCACAGTCTCCATATGAGGGGATGTGGGAGGGAAGAGCAGCTGGTAGGCGGGAGTGGGGCGGCAAATGGGATTGCATGGGGGCGGCCACAGGGACGCAGCGATGGTAAAAACAGGTGGGGGCCACGGGAGAACTGGGCACAGGAAGGAAAAACAAGTTTAGGCAAGTAAAGAAGTACAGGCGCAGAGGAATAAAAGCAAGTCCGGCCAAGAAAGCAAGTTAGGCACAATGAAAAAATACAAGATTAGGCAAAAACAATGCAGGCAGAGCCATGCAGCATCATGGGGAGAAACCTGCCTGCGAGCAGGGGCAGAGGTCGCCTGCAGCATATGATTTACAGGACCTAGGCACATGTAGTGCACTTTACCAGGGGCTTATAAGTAAACTAAATGGGCCAGTTGCGGATAAACCAAAATTGCCATGTTTTAAGTGTAGAGCATATGCATTTTAGGACTCATTGTAGTGGAAAAGTGACCAGCATCCTAAAGCCAACTAAAATGAGGTCAGAAAAAGAAGAGGGGAAAGGGAAAAAGTTTGAGGTGACCCTGCAGAAAGAACCATTGCCACCAGGCATGTTTTACAGATTGGAGAAGTACTCCATGAAATAGCCAGCTATGAAGTACGATTTTCATGATACCTGGGGATACACATTTATTGCCAGACTTGCCTTTCTGCAGGGTCATCCTCAAACATTTTATCTTCACCCTCCTGTCATCTGAACTCATTTTTGTTGGCTTTTAAGACTTTGTGTTTTTTATCACTGCTAAAGTACTTTTGCTCTCTCCTGAAACATGGTGAAAATGGCTTACATACAATTAGTAATTGAATTTATTTGCAATTTCCTAGTAAAGTGGTTCTACATTTGCCCAGTGCCTGTAAATTAAATGCTGCTAATGGGCCTACAACACTGATTGTCCCATCCACTTAAGTAGCCCTTTTAGCACGTCTTAGACATTGCTGTCTGTGCCATGCCGACCTGGCAAAAAAAAGAATTTCTTTAAGGCCCAAACCTTCCTTTTGAATACATGTCACCCCTAGGGTATGCTCTTTTATATTGTACTTGTCCTAGTTGTGAAAAATTCCTAAACCCATTTGTCACTACTGCAAGGCCTATCTCTCCCATAGGATAACATTGGGTTACCTTATAATATGTACTAAGTGATAACTTCTATTTGGGAGCAGATAGACAGCTCGAGTTTGTTGTCTAAAGAATTGTAATTTAATAGTAAAGTCGCATGTTTAGTCTCAATTCTGAAAATGCCATTATTGGACTGTTTGAACAAAAGGGGAGTTAGGCCCACAGGACAAAGAATAGGCAGGGTCGTTCTGTGCAATGCAACTGGGAGTACGCCTACATCTCTGAGTCTTTTTAAAGCTTAAATATTTTCAGCTTAAAGACAAACACTTTCTCCTTGTGTTTATCCTGGTATATTTATTCAAACCTTTTTACTTTATATTTTACAGTTGTGATTTCACATATTACCACACGAAGAAATGAAAAACAATGTCAATTAATTTCCATATCACAAAAACATTTCATAAAAGACGTTTACACATGTATACAAAGTAAATCATGTTTTACAAACAACCTCACAAGACTCTTGAATGGACAAGTTGTGAAACAAACAATTTGTGAAAAGAAAACACAAAAAAACATCATAGTACCATAAAACAACTACTTTCTGTCCTGTTGCCCTATTTTCAACTCTTCATTTAGTGTCCACAAAGTGTTAACGTATTTTTTTAAAACATGAAGGGTATTTTATCCTTTGATTTAATGTGGATTTAAACCGTATGCCGACGCGTTTCAAGTCCTGATAATCTCTTCACAGAACTCTCATCAGGGCTTTTCTTTTAAGTCTAAAAAGAAGTTGTGACATAAAAACAAATCTTTAATGACTCCTCCATTGTTATTGATTTTTAGATTTAAGATGGTTTATTCTCGAAAAAATTAGGACCAACCGGCGAGGCGGGGATAGCGATAAAACAAGAAAGACCAGAGAACAATGGTATTTCTGCCACCTTAATACCGTCTTGAAAGGCCTGAATAGGAGGGAAGATTGGGCTAAATGCCTTTAATGTTTCCCATAATTAACATGGGACAGATTGTAGACACCTTTGATGTGGACTTTCTGTCTTAATACGATTCAGGTTGGAGACATCCCCACAAGTCTAATGTGACCTTAGTTTTAGTATGAATTCTATTCACCGTATGTTTTTTATATTTTATACTTTTTATGAGTTCTTTCATGAGCGAGTTCTAGTTAGTTACAGGTCGCCCAACCTGCAGTGTGGTTTCGCTGTCGAGCTTTATTTGCTCATTCAATATGCATTAGTATTTTACCGTATTGGAGTTTGTCCTTATCCAATGGGGACACTTAATATAGATAGGAATTCTTTAATTCTTATTTTCATGCCGCATGAAGCAGATAGGATGCATTAGCAAACCAATGGGAAGGCTAGTTTGACCGGCAGCCGTTCCTTTCCAACTAGGTAGACCCGGACCAGAAAGGGAACTCCTGCACGGAGAAGAAGGGCGAGTCTATTTCTATGTAAAGGACCAATCAGCCTCTACAACACCTAGCCACTCAATATGCATGGGGTAGGCTTGAAAAGTCCTTTCGTAATTGGCCGATTGAGACAGGCTTCTTAGAGCAATCACAGAACATACACGGGCTCTTAAACGAGGGCGGCGTGTACATGCGTGTATTCATTTTGGAACCCCATCACACGCCACTACAGCTAGCGCTTTTAGGTAAGATCTCCTCGTGGACTTCACGCCGATAGTTTAGCAGACCACGATTCTTCTAGTAGTATTATGCATACTAACGTGGCCTTTTGAATATTTATCTTTAAGGCAGCTGTGATTATCCTGACATCGAGTAAGACGGTATTCCCCCACAGACATTTTCGAGAAACGGGAGAACCTGATCTAATCCAGATACTGCCGCAGGTATACTTTTCACATTGAGCATTTCGCAGATAGAGGTTTAGGGTAGCAGATTTGCAACTGTTTTAAATAAGTTTCTCTTTTCTGTTCTCCCCAATTAGATTAATAGAGACTAGAATACTAGTAACTTCAGGAAAAACTCTTCCTTCTGAAAATCTTTTTTCAATTTGGAACGGTGTAACAATCTCCCGGTTGAAAGACCTAAACAGGTGGGTTTTTGATTAATAGTTGAGGCTTTAGGGCTGAGTCAATTTGTCAATCTAGCGATGTATAAACCTCTTTTGCACATATTCCTTATTTAGGAAAGAGATCTAATTGCACAGTTTCCGGGACTCTCAACAGAGAACTGGACAATAAGAGCATCAGAGGTTGTTATCTATAACACCAGCCACCCGAAAGACTAGGGTAAGAGCACCCTATAATTAGGTTTCCCAAGGGCTGGCAGGTAGTCCCAGATGGATAGTTAGTAATAAATAATTCTGCCTTTTTAAGATAGGTTTATTTTCAGATCTCATTTAGATGTGACATATATAATCCATCCCGCTTTATGAAGGAGGGACCCATGATGATAATGTTGATCTATAACGTTATTGAACAGTTACCTTTCGGGCACATGCTTGGTATAACACGGGCTATTAAACCGGGTTAGCAGTTAGTGGTATATCCTATTATGTTCTCTCCTAAATATTAAACATTTGCATGTATGAGTTGAAATGTATATAGTAGAGGGAAAATTTTACAAATCAAAACAAAAGTAGTGTCATAATGAAGTCCTTATTTGACCCCTTGAATGAGAACATCACTGACTGTCAATAAGTGACTTTTAAGTACTAGTTTGTATTATATTGGTTGTACAGTTAGTAAATATAAAAGATCTCACGGATTACTCTAACTGTGTATATATATTCATTTTAGGATGATCTGAATGACTCCCTTGGTGTGACAGAAAATAAGAGTCTTGAAAAAGGTGGTAATTACCATTATAATCCACCGAAACGCGTCGACGCTACTCCTGGTGCAATTCAAGACTAACATCGATGTTGACGTACAGATACTGTAGTAGCATAATATGGATGGAAATATAATTGAGTCCGAATGTACAACCTGTATTTAACAACTTTTATGTTTTACTGTTTCTGTCTCTATTTTCAATTGTGCAGGCCATAATTGATCATTTTGTATCATTTTTATGTATTTTAGATTAGGGCACTAGATTAGTCAGCCCAATATTATCGTTTTCATGCTCAATGTATTTACAATAAATGATTTTTAACTTTCTTAGATTTTTTGTGTATTATATATTTGGAGGAATGTGTTTATAAACCTGTATTTACTGAGTCTCCAGGGAATTTTTGGCATTTTAGATTGTACAACCTCATTTCCCTTGACTAGCTTAAGGGGTACCTCTCTCTTTAAAACATCGATTTTTAGTACACACACTGAGCTATAAACTGGTAATACCAGTTTGCTTATAATACCTGTTTTAGTGTGATTATAATCTCCATACTGTTGTTAACCACAAGATAAGAGATTTCCTGCTTTGGCTTTCACAGCTTTCTGAAACAATACCAGAAACATTTTAGTAGTGGTATTCGGGCAAAATGAGGTCACAATCACGGCTTATATTCATTATTGCCTACCTCGTATTGTTCTTTTATTACGAGGTGAAACTTCTCTATGGCTTTTTAAATCGAGTACACTTGTTCCTGCAAATAATGTAAGTACTCATTTAGTTCAAAATATTATTGTGGGTACCTGTTCGTAGGGCCGCCTGAGCTGACAACTCCTATTCACCCTCAGATAAGTCTGCGAGCGCTTCCTTACTAGAGTGGGAAAAGGCTCAATTAATTCTTCTGTGTATGAAACATTGTTTGTACACGCGGTTACAATGTTGCCGCTAATTACCTCTTTCGGCGTTCAGCACGGGAGGCCCGCTTTGCGTTTACTTGAAGCCTCTCATGGGCGTCCGCAGGGGGGGGCTAGGAGGGGCGCTTGCCCCCCCTGGAGCACCCCTCATTGCCCCCCTGCCAGGGCCGGCTGACCCACCGGGTGCTGGCTTCCTGGGGGCGCCGTCTTTACATCTTAATTATGATTTTAAAAGCACCTGCGTTCCTTTCCTCCTGCAATTACGGGGCCCCACAAAAGTGTAAAGATAACTCCTGTGATTAATGTTCTTCTTGGCCAGAGATCAGAGTTTTGTGTAGTTGAGGTTTTTGACTTATGTGAAGGTAGTACAGAGGGTTAATATGCCTGCTGCAAAGAACGTGTACCAAGTAGATTAAAGAGTGCATTTAATGTAAAATGATCAGCAGGTTCCTGCTTTTTAAGGAGCTATCCTTTTCTTACTTGCAATTTATAACTTAAAGTCCTATTATAGAATGGTGAGGTATTAACTTTCAAGAAAACGTGATGCCAGTGAGTCACTGGGATCATCCCCTTGGGAACTCTATTATCTCCTCCTAATGACAGAGGATTCCACACAGTTAATAACGTTTGTTTCGTTTTTTATTATTCAAAGTTCATAATCTTGGAAATGTTCCTCAAGATATATTATGTGTTATATAATCATCTTTGATTCATATTTTAGAGCCTTAACGTTGATTCATAACATCCCTATCAATGGCATCATAATCATATACGGTATCCAATGCATTTCGGGCTATTATTCAAGCCCTTCATCAGGGAATCATGCTGTAAAAACGAAAATACATAATGACTGCTATGTACAATGAAAATAAACAAAAATAAAAATAACGTTACCACTTTGTACATTAGATCATGCGTTACCAATATATTCCAATACAGTTGTACCATAGCTCTATAGGTCACCATTGGGATTCGAAAAGGTATTGTAATGAACTTACATGCCTGTCTTTGTCCTTAATCAATGGGTTTGTCATTAATTATTAAACGATGTAGCTCTAGAAAAAAGGAGAAAAAAGGGTACAGGACAAATTGTTGCGTGTTGTTTTTGGGCCCCGTGTTTCCCTGTTTGTGCGAGTAAATTGCTCTGAACTGACCTGTTTGTTGTTTAAGGGTAAATCCGCCAAGAGACGCGGCTTCCTCGGTAAACGCGCGTATCGGTTTGAAAAAGTGTAACCGTCATGGTATTCAAAACGGAAAGCGGTCATGTGACCTGCTAGCACTGTGAACAGACTATCGGTCGGGGTGATCTGTAGCAATTTGTCTAATGTGTTCTATATGTAGGCGTGTATATCTAACCTGGTCTTACGCTGCATTATAAAAGTGAAAATATAATACTAAAAGGTATAAAATGAAATGTAAAGGAAAAAATATCGTTACTGATAGCAGTATCGAAAACGGGAAGGCTTCCGTGGTCTATCTTATGTCAAGCGGCACTGAACGTGATGTGCTAGCTTAGGTTGTGAACAAAATCAAGGGAAAAAACGCTTATAGTCTATAAACTGTTAGAGGAGCTCATCTTTGGTAACAACAGTATTATGGCAAAAACAAAGTATCTCAAAATGAAGTATATACAGCAGAACACAGGGGTTGCCAATCTGTGGCACTGGAGCAAATTTTTCAGTTTTTAGTTATAAGTAGCATGAGAATTCGATTCTCTCATTGAGTCCAAAAGGCTTCTGGGTACATAGTCTATAAATCCATGAATTCTCTCTTTGGAGTAAATGTTTTGTGTTATCTCGACCTTCTATTTTGATGATGTTTTCCAAAATCAGGAATTTTAGTTGTGCAATACTGTGTTTCGCTTCCATGAAATGTATCGCAACAGACGATTTATCGTTTTTCAAACGTATGTTTGATTTGTGTTCTGTTATTCTTGTTTTGATCCGACGTTCCGTCTTGCCAATGTATAATTTGCCACACGGGCATTTAAGCGCATAGATAACATTAGTTGTATCGCATGTCGCATTTACTTTCAATTTTATTTCTTGGCCTTTCATTGGGTGATTGATTTTATTGCCTTTGATAATGTTGTTACAGTGGCCACAGTTGTGGCAGGGTTTGGTACCATGATAAGTTTCTATTGTAGCAGTTCTGGGTTGTATCAATTCACCAATATTTTTTGTCCTAGTAAATGCAAAAAGAGGAGGGTCTTTGAAACAGTTGTTGAAATCAGAATCCATAGTGAGCATTGGCCAATGTTTTAGTATTACCTTTTTAAATTTTTGACTTGAAGTTGAGTATTTCGATATGGCCACTATCCTTGTTTGCTCTTTTGCATGACTTGGTTGTAACAGTGTATTTCTGTCTTTTTGCGTCAGTTTTTGTTTGGACTCATCAAGAATGTGTTCTGGGTACCCTCTCTGTTTGAATTTGTTTTCCATCTCTGTTATTCTTTTCTGTGAGGTAATTGGTTCTGATACAATTCTTTTTACTCTTGACATCTGAGAAAAAGGTAGAAATTTTTTTAGGTTATATTCATGAAAGCTGCCGTAGTGGAGCATATTGTTGCGATCCGTACTTTTGATGTATAAATCCGTTTCCAATCCTTCTGTTATACGGTTGACTTTAACATCTAGAAAGGTGATGGTACTCTCAGACATTTCCCATGTCAGTTGGATTCTTTCATCAATTTTGTTGAATTGTGTTAGTACTTCATGTAGTTGTTCTTTTGTGCTTGACCAGATAATGAAAATATCATCGATATAGCGGATGAAGAGTTTAAGATTATCACTCCATTCTTTTTTCGATAGGATATGTTTTTCTTCGTAGAACTTCATAAAAAGATTCGCATAGACCGGCGCTGCCGAGTTGCCCATAGCCGTGCCCACCAGTTGTAAATACCAGCTGTTTTTGTGTCTGAAGTAACTTTGGTAGAGTGAAAAGAGCATTAGCTCCATTAAAAAGGTTTGAAAATTGACATCCAGATCAGTGTTTAATAGAGCCTCTTCAATGGCTTCTATTCCCATTGAGTGGGGTATGCTTGTATATAGTGATTTTACATCAGCTGTACAGAGTATTACTTGTTGTTCTGGTTCAAGTTTGATAGTGTTGAGCTTCAGGATGAATTCTGTCGTATCTTTTACATATGTTGACATTTTCCTCACTGATGGCTGAAGGTATTTATCCAGTAGTTGACCTACTGGCTCATGGAGACTATGTCTTGTTGATACGATTGGTCTTAGTGGTGGATCCATTAGATTCTTGTGAATTTTAGGCACCATGTTTAGTGTTGGACTTTTTGGATTATCTTTGAGTAGAAATTTCTTTGTTCTTGAAGTGATTATTCCCATTTCGTGTGCTTTGTCAACAATGGTTTTGAGGTTCTTAGAATACTCCATGGTTGGATTTTGTTGGAGTCTCATGTATGTGTTCGTATCATTCACATGTTCTTGTACTTTCAGATCATATTTGTCTCTGTCCATTATTACGATGGCTCCTCCCTTATCAGCTTTTGTGCAGATGATCTTTTCATTACTCGAGAGTCTTCTAAGGGTGTCCATATCCTTTTGTGTCATGTTTCTCTGACAATGTCGTCCATGTTTAATTTTAGCTAGATCATGTTTAACCATCTTCTCAAATATATCGATAGTTTTATGGCTAATCGGTGGTTGGTAAGAACTACTTGGGCGTAATCCTTGTAATTGGTCTGTGTCTTGTGTCGTTGATTCCGGTAATATGTTGTCAAAGAAATGTCTCAAACGTAATTTGCGTGTGAGTTTAAAGAAGCTGACTTCTAATTCCAAATCATCTGTGGTGTGGGTAGGGACATATGACGTGCCTTTCTGTAGTAGTTGTTCTTCATGTTTAGTCAAAGGGTATTTACTTATGTTAATCACTAAGTTATTTTCGAAGTTTTGCTCCTTGTCACTGGTGCTTCTATTTCCTTCCCCTTTTCTTGTTCCCTTATTTTGTCCCCTCCTGGGTCGCCTCTTTGTGATTGGCCCTGGTCTAAAAAATGGCTCTGTTGAGTTTGTATAGTAGCCATCGGTTGGGTGCTCTCAGTTGAGTCTGTATGGGTTGTTGATTGTTGTTTACTGGTTGTGGGCTGTTCAGCAGTTTTGTTTGGTGGTGGTTGTTTCCTCCTTTGTGTTGTGTCTCCCTCCGACGATGAAGTATCCGTATGTGATGTATATGTTTTATTAGCTCTTTTCCTGGAATAAATTTCAGCCCAGGTATATACCTCCCCTAGACGATAATCCAGTGTATCTCTCTTGTATTTTCGAATTTTTCTTTCATTTATGTCTCTTGTATGTTTTTCCATTTGTATGCTAATGTCTTCCAGTGTCTTAGATAATTCCTCCTCAGACATTGCGTTGGATAATTCATTTTGTGTTTCAGTGATTTCTTTGGTGAGCTCTTCCAGTATTTCTGATAACTCCTCTATTATCAGGAGAATAAGATCAAGCGAGCATTTATTTAAAATTTCATACCATCGGTCTTGGAACTTCTTTGAGTTTTTGCAGAGGGAAGGTTTAAGAGCAATCCTTAGGCCCCGGGGTATGCGTTGGTTTTTATGATACTTGACTAATGTACTCGCATGCATTTGTTGATTTATCTTCCTTTTGAACAGATATATAAGTTGTCGTACATTTTGCTCCTTAGTGCGTGTGTTGGACTCCTGTGTGAGTTCATCCCTAATTAAACCATAGATTCTGTCTGCTTCTCCAGGTTTAAATGCAAAGGTTGAGGCTCTGGCCTCCGTGATAATCTTAAACTCTTCATCCGCTATATCGATGATATTTTCATTATCTGGTCAAGCACAAAAGAACAACTACATGAAGTACTAACACAATTCAACAAAATTGATGAAAGAATCCAACTGACATGGGAAATGTCTGAGAGTACCATCACCTTTCTAGATGTTAAAGTCAACCGTATAACAGAAGGATTGGAAACGGATTTATACATCAAAAGTACGGATCGCAACAATATGCTCCACTACGGCAGCTTTCATGAATATAACCTAAAAAAATTTCTACCTTTTTCTCAGATGTCAAGAGTAAAAAGAATTGTATCAGAACCAATTACCTCACAGAAAAGAATAACAGAGATGGAAAACAAATTCAAACAGAGAGGGTACCCAGAACACATTCTTGATGAGTCCAAACAAAAACTGACGCAAAAAGACAGAAATACACTGTTACAACCAAGTCATACAAAAGAGCAAACAAGGATAGTGGCCATATCGAAATACTCAACTTCAAGTCAAAAATTTAAAAAGGTAATACTAAAACATTGGCCAATGCTCACTATGGATTCTGATTTCAACAACTGTTTCAAAGACCCTCCTCTTTTTGCATTTACTAGGACAAAAAACATTGGTGAATTGATACAACCCAGAACTGCTACAATAGAAACTTATCATGGTACCAAACCCTGCCACAACTGTGGCCACTGTAACAACATTATCAAAGGCAATAAAATCAATCACCCAATGAAAGGCCAAGAAATAAAATTGAAAGTAAATGCGACATGCGATACAACTAATGTTATCTATGCGCTTAAATGCCCGTGTGGCAAATTATACATTGGCAAGACGGAACGTCGGATCAAAACAAGAATAACAGAACACAAATCAAACATACGTTTGAAAAACGATAAATCGTCTGTTGCGATACATTTCATGGAAGCGAAACACAGTATTGCACAACTAAAATTCCTGATTTTGGAAAACATCATCAAAATAGAAGGTCGAGATAACACAAAACATTTACTCCAAAGAGAGAATTCATGGATTTATAGACTATGTACCCAGAAGCCTTTTGGACTCAATGAGAGAATCGAATTCTCATGCTACTTATAACTAAAAACTGAAAAATTTGCTCCAGTGCCACAGATTGGCAACCCCTGTGTTCTGCTGTATATACTTCATTTTGAGATACTTTGTTTTTGCCATAATACTGTTGTTACCAAAGATGAGCTCCTCTAACAGTTTATAGACTATAAGCGTTTTTTCCCTTGATTTTGTTCACAACCTAAGCTAGCACATCACGTTCAGTGCCGCTTGACATAAGATAGACCACGGAAGCCTTCCCGTTTTCGATACTGCTATCAGTAACGATATTTTTTCCTTTACATTTCATTTTATACCTTTTAGTATTATATTTTCACTTTTATAATGCAGCGTAAGACCAGGTTAGATATACACGCCTACATATAGAACACATTAGACAAATTGCTACAGATCACCCCGACCGATAGTCTGTTCACAGTGCTAGCAGGTCACATGACCGCTTTCCGTTTTGAATACCATGACGGTTACACTTTTTCAAACCGATACGCGCGTTTACCGAGGAAGCCGCGTCTCTTGGCGGATTTACCCTTAAACAACAAACAGGTCAGTTCAGAGCAATTTACTCGCACAAACAGGGAAACACGGGGCCCAAAAACAACACGCAACAATTTGTCCTGTACCCTTTTTTCTCCTTTTTTCTAGAGCTACATCGTTTAATAATTAATGACAAACCCATTGATTAAGGACAAAGACAGGCATGTAAGTTCATTACAATACCTTTTCGAATCCCAATGGTGACCTATAGAGCTATGGTACAACTGTATTGGAATATATTGGTAACGCATGATCTAATGTACAAAGTGGTAACGTTATTTTTATTTTTGTTTATTTTCATTGTACATAGCAGTCATTATGTATTTTCGTTTTTACAGCATGATTCCCTGATGAAGGGCTTGAATAATAGCCCGAAATGCATTGGATACCGTATATGATTATGATGCCATTGATAAGGATGTTATGAATCAACGTTAAGGCTCTAAAATATGAATCAAAGATGATTATATAACACATAATATATCTTGAGGAACATTTCCAAGATTATGAACTTTGAATAATAAAAAACGAAACAAACGTTATTAACTGTGTGGAATCCTCTGTCATTAGGAGGAGATAATAGAGTTCCCAAGGGGATGATCCCAGTGACTCACTGGCATCACGTTTTCTTCATTGTATCAAAGGGCGTTTTAGGAGGCAGTAACGCTACCCACGGAGAACCTGAAAAGATTAATCTAGGATAAATAGCGCTGTGCATCCACCACTATTTTCTCTGTTTATGAACTTATAAACCTCAACTGGACGGATAGCACGCAATAGAATGGCTAACTATGAAGAAATATCGAGAAGCACGGAGGCCAGAGCCTCAACCTTTGCATTTAAACCTGGAGAAGCAGACAGAATCTATGGTTTAATTAGGGATGAACTCACACAGGAGTCCAACACACGCACTAAGGAGCAAAATGTACGACAACTTATATATCTGTTCAAAAGGAAGATAAATCAACAAATGCATGCGAGTACACTAGTCAAGTATCATAAAAACCAACGCATACCCCGGGGCCTAAGGATTGCTCTTAAACCTTCCCTCTGCAAAAACTCAAAGAAGTTCCAAGACCGATGGTATGAAATTTTAAATAAATGCTCGCTTGATCTTATTCTCCTGATAATAGAGGAGTTATCAGAAATACTGGAAGAGCTCACCAAAGAAATCACTGAAACACAAAATGAATTATCCAACGCAATGTCTGAGGAGGAATTATCTAAGACACTGGAAGACATTAGCATACAAATGGAAAAACATACAAGAGACATAAATGAAAGAAAAATTCGAAAATACAAGAGAGATACACTGGATTATCGTCTAGGGGAGGTATATACCTGGGCTGAAATTTATTCCAGGAAAAGAGCTAATAAAACATATACATCACATACGGATACTTCATCGTCGGAGGGAGACACAACACAAAGGAGGAAACAACCACCACCAAACAAAACTGCTGAACAGCCCACAACCAGTAAACAACAATCAACAACCCATACAGACTCAACTGAGAGCACCCAACCGATGGCTACTATACAAACTCAACAGAGCCATTTTTTAGACCAGGGCCAATCACAAAGAGGCGACCCAGGAGGGGACAAAATAAGGGAACAAGAAAAGGGGAAGGAAATAGAAGCACCAGTGACAAGGAGCAAAACTTCGAAAATAACTTAGTGATTAACATAAGTAAATACCCTTTGACTAAACATGAAGAACAACTACTACAGAAAGGCACGTCATATGTCCCTACCCACACCACAGATGATTTGGAATTAGAAGTCAGCTTCTTTAAACTCACACGCAAATTACGTTTGAGACATTTCTTTGACAACATATTACCGGAATCAACGACACAAGACACAGACCAATTACAAGGATTACGCCCAAGTAGTTCTTACCAACCACCGATTAGCCATAAAACTATCGATATATTTGAGAAGATGGTTAAACATGATCTAGCTAAAATTAAACATGGACGACATTGTCAGAGAAACATGACGCAAAAGGATATGGACACCCTTAGAAGACTCTCGAGTAATGAAAAGATCATCTGCACAAAAGCTGATAAGGGAGGAGCCATCGTAATAATGGACAGAGACAAATATGATCTGAAAGTACAAGAACATGTGAATGATACGAACACATACATGAGACTCCAACAAAATCCAACCATGGAGTATTCTAAGAACCTCAAAACCATTGTTGACAAAGCACACGAAATGGGAATAATCACTTCAAGAACAAAGAAATTTCTACTCAAAGATAATCCAAAAAGTCCAACTCTAAACATGGTGCCTAAAATTCACAAGAATCTAATGGATCCACCACTAAGACCAATCGTATCAACAAGACATAGTCTCCATGAGCCAGTAGGTCAACTACTGGATAAATACCTTCAGCCATCAGTGAGGAAAATGTCAACATATGTAAAAGATACGACAGAATTCATCCTGAAGCTCAACACTATCAAACTTGAACCAGAACAACAAGTAATACTCTGTACAGCTGATGTAAAATCACTATATACAAGCATACCCCACTCAATGGGAATAGAAGCCATTGAAGAGGCTCTATTAAACACTGATCTGGATGTCAATTTTCAAACCTTTTTAATGGAGCTAATGCTCTTTTCACTCTACCAAAGTTACTTCAGACACAAAAACAGCTGGTATTTACAACTGGTGGGCACGGCTATGGGCAACTCGGCAGCGCCGGTCTATGCGAATCTTTTTATGAAGTTCTACGAAGAAAAACATATCCTATCGAAAAAAGAATGGAGTGATAATCTTAAACTCTTCATCCGCTATATCGATGATATTTTCATTATCTGGTCAAGCACAAAAGAACAACTACATGAAGCACTAACACAATTCAACAAAATTGATGAAAGAATCCAACTGACATGGGAAATGTCTGAGAGTACCATCACCTTTCTAGATGTTAAAGTCAACCGTATAACAGAAGGATTGGAAACGGATTTATACATCAAAAGTACGGATCGCAACAATATGCTCCACTACGGCAGCTTTCATGAATATAACCTAAAAAAAATTCTACCTTTTTCTCAGATGTCAAGAGTAAAAAGAATTGTATCAGAACCAATTACCTCACAGAAAAGAATAACAGAGATGGAAAACAAATTCAAACAGAGAGGGTACCCAGAACACATTCTTGATGAGTCCAAACAAAAACTGACGCAAAAAGACAGAAATACACTGTTACAACCAAGTCATGCAAAAGAGCAAACAAGGATAGTGGCCATATCGAAATACTCAACTTCAAGTCAAAAATTTAAAAAGGTAATACTAAAACATTGGCCAATGCTCACTATGGATTCTGATTTCAACAACTGTTTCAAAGACCCTCCTCTTTTTGCATTTACTAGGACAAAAAATATTGGTGAATTGATACAACCCAGAACTGCTACAATAGAAACTTATCATGGTACCAAACCCTGCCACAACTGTGGCCACTGTAACAACATTATCAAAGGCAATAAAATCAATCACCCAATGAAAGGCCAAGAAATAAAATTGAAAGTAAATGCGACATGCGATACAACTAATGTTATCTATGCGCTTAAATGCCCGTGTGGCAAATTATACATTGGCAAGACGGAACGTCGGATCAAAACAAGAATAACAGAACACAAATCAAACATACGTTTGAAAAACGATAAATCGTCTGTTGCGATACATTTCATGGAAGCGAAACACAGTATTGCACAACTAAAATTCCTGATTTTGGAAAACATCATCAAAATAGAAGGTCGAGATAACACAAAACATTTACTCCAAAGAGAGAATTCATGGATTTATAGACTATGTACCCAGAAGCCTTTTGGACTCAATGAGAGAATCGAATTCTCATGCTACTTATAACTAAAAACTGAAAAATTTGCTCCAGTGCCACAGATTGGCAACCCCTGTGTTCTGCTGTATATACTTCATTTTGAGATACTTTGTTTTTGCCATAATACTGTTGTTACCAAAGATGAGCTCCTCTAACAGTTTATAGACTATAAGCGTTTTTTCCCTTGATTTTGTTCACAACCTAAGCTAGCACATCACGTTCAGTGCCGCTTGACATAAGATAGACCACGGAAGCCTTCCCGTTTTCGATACTGCTATCAGTAACGATATTTTTTCCTTTACATTTCATTTTATACCTTTTAGTATTATATTTTCACTTTTATAATGCAGCGTAAGACCAGGTTAGATATACACGCCTACATATAGAACACATTAGACAAATTGCTACAGATCACCCCGACCGATAGTCTGTTCACAGTGCTAGCAGGTCACATGACCGCTTTCCGTTTTGAATACCATGACGGTTACACTTTTTCAAACCGATACGCGCGTTTACCGAGGAAGCCGCGTCTCTTGGCGGATTTACCCTTAAACAACAAACAGGTCAGTTCAGAGCAATTTACTCGCACAAACAGGGAAACACGGGGCCCAAAAACAACACGCAACAATTTGTCCTGTACCCTTTTTTCTCCTTTTTTCTAGAGCTACATCGTTTAATAATTAATGACAAACCCATTGATTAAGGACAAAGACAGGCATGTAAGTTCATTACAATACCTTTTCGAATCCCAATGGTGACCTATAGAGCTATGGTACAACTGTATTGGAATATATTGGTAACGCATGATCTAATGTACAAAGTGGTAACGTTATTTTTATTTTTGTTTATTTTCATTGTACATAGCAGTCATTATGTATTTTCGTTTTTACAGCATGATTCCCTGATGAAGGGCTTGAATAATAGCCCGAAATGCATTGGATACCGTATATGATTATGATGCCATTGATAAGGATGTTATGAATCAACGTTAAGGCTCTAAAATATGAATCAAAGATGATTATATAACACATAATATATCTTGAGGAACATTTCCAAGATTATGAACTTTGAATAATAAAAAACGAAACAAACGTTATTAACTGTGTGGAATCCTCTGTCATTAGGAGGAGATAATAGAGTTCCCAAGGGGATGATCCCAGTGACTCACTGGCATCACGTTTTCTTCATTGTATCAAAGGGCGTTTTAGGAGGCAGTAACGCTACCCACGGAGAACCTGAAAAGATTAATCTAGGATAAATAACGCTGTGCATCCACCACTATTTTCTCGAGGTATTAACTTTCATCATAGAAGTGCATACACTCTGCTAAGTATAGAACATTGATTAATGTTGCAAAAAAGGTTAATTTGGGTAGAAATGGATTCTTATTATTAAAGAAAACTCCCAACTATGCTGTTTCTTTTTCGACTCTGAGTTTGTGCTTCTCCACACTAAGCACTCCTAAACTATACTGCCTACCAGCATGGATGACATGTGACTCCTACACTTTTAGGGGCATATCATCAACGGGCAGCGATAATTATCGCTGGCCGTGGGTAGCGTGCAAAAAATTAACGCCGCATATCACCTTATTCTATCGCCTGGTGAGCGCATTATCAGCAAGGCGCACCGCCCAGGTGATAGAAATCCAGGCAAAAGCGGCGGAAAGAGTCGAAATCGCCGGAATTCCAGCAATAGAGAACCGCGTTAGGGAAAACCTAATCTATAATGGGAGACGTGGACTCAGCATAACAATCCATATCCCATTATAGATATGGCTTAGTAAGGAAAATAGCAGGCGTTATAACCGGCGAAAAACCCGGTTAGTGCGGATTATAATATCGCTATGTGTGTTAGCGATACACTTGAAAATAGAGAGAATCAGGGTTAGTGATGATATCCCATGTTGTTTCACGGGACACGCCTCCCTTGCATCTCATTAGCGATGCAAGGCGATGCGATGTTGAAACCAGCGCTAATCCCATTGAACACGTGTTAGCATGCTCTTGTAAATAAAGTGATATTTTTATCATCGCATTTCGTCTGAAAACGGATGGAAACGCGGCGATAAAAATATCGCTAGGCCTTGATAATATGCCCCTTTGTCCTTTGGCTTATGTAACATTTCCTATACACTGATTTACACAAGTATGATTGATTGTCTGTGTAATGTGTGTGTGATGCAAAGTGCTCTGACATACTTTAATGGTATGAGGAGCGCTATATAACAAATTCAATGCATCTGAGAGAGAGAGTGGTTATGGATACTTGGTCACTTTTAAAGGGTGCTAGTGAGAGAATCCGTGGTGCAGGTGGTCATTGGGGGCGCCAACTAACATTGTTGTACTGGGTACCACCAGCGCTAAAGTCGGCCCTGCCCCCTGCGGACGCCCATGCCACTATGCATTACACATGGTGCTCCAGCCACGGTTCCTCTCCAGCTCGCACTCTCTGTTCTATTCTGAAGCTCCTCTGCCTTTCAGGGCTCAGTAGGACAAGACGCAGGCTTCATTTTCCTGCACCGTCCCTTTGGCACTCTCTTCTAGGTGAACCCCTGTGCATCTCATCGCATGTCACATCTAGACAACAGCTGGGGACTCTGCTCTTTTCTAGATCCTTCTGAGTACCCTCTGCCCCCCCCTCCATCTTATAATTTAGTCAGAAGTGCCAGGAGACCTCAGACTTCATAGCGCGCTCTGACACAATAACAAGATTGAGGCAAAGTCTTTTCAAATAATTATTGGATTATAGTGATTGACTGCCTAGAACAGTTGCTGTTAAGTATATTACTAAGCAGAAAGAATAGTCACATTTGAATAAAAGAGTAGCGTCTGCCTCTTGCTCTGGTGTTGTTTTTGTCCTCAGGCTGCTCCCCGCCCCGTCTCAACTCTCTGAGAGCCAGTGTCCCCTTTGACCCTCTACCTACCGCTCACCCCCTGCCCCGCCTCTTCTCCTGGTTCACACCTTGGTGCTTTCACACTTAGCGTCACCTCCAGCTACCATTTTCAGAGAGGGCTCCGGGCTCCCTATCACCGACATGAGGAGGAGGAAGAGACAGGGAGGACAGAGGAAGACTTGGTGGGGTCGGGGAGACATATATACGGTGGGGGTGAGAGTGAACGAAGAGGGGGGAGAGAAAGAGAGAGAGAAGCAGTGGGGAAAGAGAGACCTAGAAGAAGGGAGGAAGGAAGATGAGAGAGCAAGTGGAGGGGGAGTTGGGGTCTGGGTGAGGGAGAGCAGCTTCAGAGAAGTGAGACCTGTGTTCTAACTCCGCCAGTGAAGACAGCAGGTCTAAAGGAGAAAGAACCAGGCCAGACAGAGTAGGTCCAGGCAGTGTGCACGGAGGCAGGCTCGGTGGGTCCGGAAGAGGGACAGGGCAGGCAGAGCAGCTCCAGAGAAGGGCGAGCAGAACCGGACCAGGGCGAGTCGATCCAGACCAGCAGATCCTCCCTGAGCAGGGAGACGGCGCGATACACAATCAGAATGGAGTGTTCAGCTTTTGTGGTGCCAGGGGGTAAATTGAGGGTTCAGGGTGGGTGTGGGTTTTAAGGTGCCAGGGAATAATTTGAAGGTTCACGGTGGGTTAGGGATTGGGGTGCCAGGGGGATAATTTTAGGGTTCAGGGTGGGTATGGGTTTGGGGTACCACGGGGGGTAATTTTAGGGTTCAGGGTGGGTACGGGTTTTGGGGTGCAAGGGGGGGAATTTTAGGGTTCAGGGCGGGTATGGGTTTTGGGGTGCCAGGGGGATAATTTTAGGGGTCAGCGTGGGTATGGGTTATGGATGCCAGGGGGGTAATTTTAGGGTTTGGGGCAGGTATGAGTTTTGGGAGGACAGGGGTAATTTTAAGGTTCAGGGTGGGTATGGGTTTTGGGGTGTTAGGGGTATTTTTAGGGTTCAGGGTGGGTATGGGTTTTGGGGTACCAGGGGCATAATTTTAGGATTCAGGGAGGGTATGAGTTTAGGGGGGGGTGGGGTAATTTTAGGGTTCAGGGTGGGTATGGGTTTTGGGGTGATAGGGGGTAATTTTAGGGACCAGGGCAGGTATGGATTTTGGGGTCCCACAAAAGAAAGAGATGGCTGTGGCACAACAACCCTATGGTGTATGAGATCAAATGCGGCCTGCTTGCTGCCCCCCATGGCTCCTCCCGCGCCCCAGTGTTTCTCGTGCCCCACCTGGCACACATCATGTCGGAGGATGGTGATGAAGTTAACATTTTGCCCCCCCCTGGAAAAATTTCTGCGGACGCCCATGCTCTCATAAGACGCATATTTCCTATAATGAAATAAGCGAGTGAATATGTCTGCCCGGATTGTTTTATTTCATTATCGAATGAATTTAGGTCAAAAACTCACCATTAGTTTCAAAGAGTCTGTTCCATATTGCTCACCGCTATTTCGGTAGTAGCCGTCATTACGTGTCTACCATTCAGTAATTGTAAGAGAGTGGCCGTGACCAGCCGGTGCGTCCAATTGTAATACAGTCTCTTTCATGTGCCTAAGTGATGTGTTCTGGGATACACAGTCTCAAACTTTATTGAGTTCGCTCATGCTATAAAAGCCTGTCCATGTGCTGTTAAACCTCATTATTAGGTACGCTCCTTTCTACAACAGTCAGTTATTCTTCGTCAGCCATTCAGTAAATAAAGTAGGCGTGACCTGTCGCTGTACCCAATTGAAATGCAGTCTCTTTCATATACCTGAGTGATGTGTTCTGGGATACGAAGTCTCATGCTTTTATTAGTTCACTCATGCTATTTAAGCCTGTCGCTGTGCTATTGAACTTCATAATTAGGTATGCTTTTTTTGTAGCAGTAGCTTTCTGCATCCATATGTCTTTTGGCTGCATTTATTACTGCCAAGATGGTCCAATGGAAATCATTTTCACTGTGGGCTTTTGTTAAAAAATGCTCTACTATGGGAGCGGTAGTCACCTTTCTTTTATTCTTGACCTGTGTTTCGGGATTCTGGTGGTTGCCTGCTGTGTTGTTTTTACTATATAGATCCTTTCCACGGACATACTATCGCATAAATTACATTTTTAGTTCTACAATTGGAAAAATCAGTATGTTTCCACTTTATCTCATTGTGGTTGAATTCTGTACCCTCAATGGTATTGTTACAAGCCACGCAGTTACCACATTTATGGTGGCCTGCTATTGGCTTCATACTCCATTTCGAAAGTAAATCACGTTTTGGTTTTGGTAATGAGTTATCTGTGCGTATTATCTGCTGCCCTATGCTTGGATTTCTCTTCATGGCAAACAAAGGCTTATTGGACATTTGGCATTTTCTTGTCCCAACGATTTAGTGTCTGTAGCCTGTTCCTGGGTTGCATGCTTAGGTGTAGCTGGCTGTTGGTCTTTGTGTATAGCTCCCAGACAGCATGAAAAATGAATGATCAGTGATGACAGGATGGGCCACTCTGAGTAAACAATGAGGAGGAACTGTCACCTCCCATGCTTGCACATCATAAAGAGTTTGATACTGGTCTTTCGTAACCTCAGACAAGCTGGGACCAGGACTGAGAGTAAGGGGATACCTGACAGCTCAGTGGGGTGCAAATCTCTAGAAGATTCTCCTACATCAAAGCAGGCACCAGGTATTCATATTAGAACTCATACCCCGACTCTTCAATACAGTTCTGGACCTGCAGACTCTGCCAGGAAGAAGAACTTCTGTGCTGCTGAAAGGACTGCCTCCAGGGGTGGCTGGTGGATTTGAAATGTGGTGATGTGAAAAGTGTAGAAAATGTGCAAGTGAGTACTGTAACCGAGCTAAATTGAAACAGGTGTGCGAGGATATTCCCCCCTACACTAACATTTTGAAACAAAATAGATTCACATATTGGATTTTACTGCACACTGTCCGTCATGGAAAACTTTGCAATTCAGAGAAATACATAGAGCAGTAGCATCGTTTGCAGTATTTTCACCTAAACATAACCACACAGCAATGCAATCATGCTCTGTCGTAAGAGCAATTAAGATCTCAGTAGAAAACGTATATTTGTATGATACTTCCTGCCAGCAGTTGCTTTCTGCAGTTCCATTGTCTGTCTCTGCCTTTTGGCAAATCAGAAGAGACAGAGGCCAGAAGCATTCAAACATGCTTCGCTCATACTTCGCGCACACCCCAATAATAGGGTCCCTTATACCCATATATTGCACTCTTGATGTTGTGTACCAATCAACCTAACCATTTTCCATGGAGAATATAAATGTATGGTAACAATGGCCATTGAAGTTCGATGTGTCTCAGTGTCTGCCAAAGCCACCTGGCATTGCCTGCTGTTGTAACAATTGTTAATTAATTCCTGGAGACGATGAGGCCTAATGGGCAGAGCTGCCACCACTGCAACTCTATCCTGCTCCACTGTCCAGCCCCACTCCTCTGTAACCCCTCTCTTTTTTCTTTGTGCTTCTCTGGTTTGTAAAGTAAATCCTACTATTTTTTATTTGTTTTTCCCTCATCTTCTTTCTTTCCACTCTTTGACCCTTCTATACATACTTTGTGCCCTCTCCCCTCAACTGAATCTCTTTTCTGTATATAGTGTAGTCCTTATCAGTTCTGTCGCACTTTACCTCAATCTCTTTTCTCTTCACCCTTTCTCAGCTGTTTTGTTTCTCTCCATTCCTGCTTTCATTCCCGTAAGGTCCCATCACTCTCTCCCTCTCTCCTCTCCTTCATACCTGATCTGCCTTCTCTCTCCTTCTGTATTTAGGTGGCTATCCTTTCTTCCCTGCTCTCTTTTTTCTTTTATTGACCTTCTTTTCACATCTTTCCCCTTTGGTCCTGATTTCTTTCCTTTCTCCATTTTCTCAGGCCTCCACATCTCATCATTCAAGAGACTATAATACTCTGACGTTGACGCACCCCTTTAATTTTGTCAGATTGCAAAAATTAGGAAAGAAAGGAAGAGGCTGAAAGACATGTTAATGTTTAAATTATGTTAGGGTGTTTCATAAAGCCTGCCATTGTAGTATTTGACTCAGCAATCCCAGGCTCATTGATGGGGCCGAGGACAGACAGTATTTCTTTTTCATTATGGCAGGTTTGATTTGGCAATAGCAGAGCAGGAATTGAGGCATGAGTGAGCATGGTCAGTGTTTTAAAGAAAAGAGCATAGCTTCAGCATATCCTGTGACTGCTTGCAGTTGAGCCCCCTTTACTGAACCCTTGTGGTGCTGTTTGCTGGGCTGCTTGGGCTCAGCCAAGGACAGCCTGATCCTCTTAAGCTGGCCATTGTATCTAACTATTGCTGAAGGGCAGTTCGGTGCTCATTCTCAGCTCAAAGGGGTCAGAATTCACCGGCCGGGTCAACTCTACTGGTGAGTCAACCGTGCCACTACACCAACTCAGACTCTGGGCAGCATTTAGCTCAGAATCAGTCACAGTACTCAGGTGCTATCAGCCACTCAGACAGGTGGCATGAGAACGGTGACTATGAGAGAATAGTACAGTGTGTGCCCATACTGCATAATACACACTCTGCGCAAGCTCAGACGCAGCCCGATTCTCATTGGTGTTGCATCTTCAGCACAGGGCATTGGCGTCCTTGGTTAATGGACATGCAGCTACTAGACATTTCCACTATAAAAGGACAGGCTCTGGACTGCTAACCACAGCGCTAGCTTAATGAGTTCCAGTCACAAAACATTGGTGCAGGTAGGGCCCCCACCAGCAAACAACAGAATAGGTTAAGCACTTATCAGGGCAGGAGTCGGGGGCAGGAATGGCAGGAATGTTACTCAGTTTATGTTTAAAAACTCTCACTTTTAATGAATACAGTTTACAAAATCTGAATAATAAAGGTGAAACACTTCTGTCTGTTAAGGAAATGTGGATTTTGAATTTTGAAGACATGTCTTCATATTCTAACCTGGTATTTGTTGCATTGAAATTCTATGGCAGGACCGGAGGCTTCGGATTATGCCTTCTTTCTTTATTTTCCACAGCAGCAAGAAAAACATAAACAAACTACTTTTCCCATGAACACTTGGGAAAAAAACAAATTCGAACATGAGTCCTTTAACAATGTCCATGCACTGGCAGCTCCCATCATGCCATGCTGCCGCTTCCTCTTCCTCTTCCTCTTTCTTCGCTGCTCAGCAGCAAGTTAAGTCGTTTTTCTTCTCTCTTCTGGGATTTTGGGGGTCTGTGAGCTTGGCGTTTGGTCTCTGTGCAGGCGCTGCCTTATTTCCTCCTCTCACAGGTTCCCTGTTGATCGCGGGACGCTTTTGCGCTCCTCACGCGATTTCTGTAGCCCAGTAGAGTGCGGTGCGCTGTGCGCGCCGCAAGGGGGCAGTGTTCATTCTGTTGCCAGCGCGCTTTGGGCCGCTTTTTCTGAGGCGTTTTTCAGCGCGTTTACGCAGTCTGTTTCCTGTGCCTGGCCACCCGGTTTTGACACCCTCTGGGGTCACAATTTAGGTCTCCCCCCTTTTAAAGACGCCCTGTGTGGGTTGTATTGTTTGTATTTGACACCCTGCGGTGTCGTAATTGCGCCAGTGCTTGGAGCCGGGGTGCTTTACCGGGTGGCGCCCTGAAATCGTGCGGGCTGCAGCGTCCCCAGGGGTCACCCCCATAATTGTGTGCTGTAAGCCACCCATATCCTGGGCCCTTCCCAGACCATACAGTGCCCGTTGGGGTTCAGTTATTACCTGCCCGTACCTCCCTAGCCTGTAGAGCCTAATTTAACTCACTATGCAGGGGGAGTCAGGACAGTATACGGAGGAGGACCCTCTAAACTACGTCCCTTTGGACGATGACTTCTATCAGGCAGTCGACGACTCTATTTATAGGTCAGTAGACCAAGCGATAGTTCCCCTTGAACAGCGTCTCTCGGCGCGTTTGGATGAGGCGTACGCGAAGCTTGCGGCCCTTATCCCCGCGCCCTCCCCGGTCTCGGGGCCTGCTCCTGTGGCTTCCCCGCCCCCCCCCCCCCCTTCCCCCTAAGAAGCCTTGTACAGAGGGGGTTGACACTACGGCTTTTGAGAGGGTGAAGAGTGCGTTCAGGGCGATGGAAGGGTCACTCCCGCTTCCAGCCCCTCCCGCGGAGGCGCCTCCGCCTTCTCCGCGTACATGTCCCCAGACCCGCAACAAGATGATGATTCTCCGGACTCCGGTCTTGGTTGCCGTCTCAGCCTTCCTCCTCCGCGGGCCCTTCTGACATGTTGGACCCGGACGACATTGTCCACCCCAGGTCCTCGGAGTGGGTTCTAGGTGAGAAGGTGGCCCAGTATGTAGCGAATCGCCTCAGGAGGCCTGTGGATAAGGATGCCCGTAGCCGCCTTAGGGCGGAGTGCCCTCGGCCTTCCTTGGAAGGCAAGGGAGCCATGACGCCAGATATTGACCCCAAGATGGCGACTTTCCTGGCCAAATTTGTCAAGGACCCCCGGAAAGGTATAGACAGGTCCTGGCGTACGTGCCAGGATAAACTGCTAGATTCAGTAGGCCCCATGACAAAAATTTTAGACATGGCTGAGGAAGCCAAGGTGTCTGGAGACTTGATTTCCCCTGAGGTTCTTTCAAATTGGGCGCAGCGCGCCATCATTTTTCTTGGCAATGCGAACTGTGCCCTCTCTACTGAGAGGAGGCGGTCCCTTTTAATCAAGGTTGACCCTAAGTTAGGTGATCTCGCCTCGTCTGAGGTGGGGGCGGTGGCGCAAGGTGGTCTTTTTGGGGATCCTTTTATTAAGGAGCCTGGTAAATTTGTGGCAACTTTTACCTCCTTGGACCGAGCTCAGTCCAACATAAAAAAGGTCTTCGCCTCTCGTGTTTTTGACAGGGCCGGACGAGGCAGGGGCCGCTCGTTCGGTCGGGGCACCAGCTCAGACAGAGGACAAGGCTCCGGACGCGGGCAGTTTCAGGACAATGCCCGTTTCAACAATTTCTACCCCACGAGAGGGCAGAAGTTCCGTGGACGCGGTGGTCAAAGAGGCCAACAGCAAGGCGGTGGACGAGGTGAGTGTGATACCCTCTGCGAGCTTGCGAGTCGGGGGGCGCCTGGCGCAATTTTTCCCAGCGTGGACTTCCCTTACCAGCGATGCTTGGGTGCTGCAGACGGTTCAGGGCTTCCAGTTGGAGTTCCATGGCCGTCCGTGTCAGCTACAACGTCCTCGCCCCATTTCCTTTTCGCAGCGCGATGCAGCTTTGGCGAGCGAAGAGGTGTCTGCCCTCCTCCACAAAGCGGCGATTTGTCGCGCATGCGAACACCCGGGCCGCTTCCTAAGCAACCTCTTTTTGGTCGACAAGGTCGACGGGGGCCATCGCCCGGTGATCAATTTAAAGGATTTCAACGAATGGCTGGTGTACCGCCACTTCAAAATGGAGGGCATCCACCTTCTGCAGGATGTGTTACGCCCGTCCGATTGGATGGTCAGGCTTGACTTAAAAGACGCTTACTTAGCGGTCCCGATTTTCCCTCCTCACCGTCGTTTCCTCCAGTTCAGGTGGGACGGTCAGGTTTACGAGTTCACCACACTAGCTTTCGGGTTATCCTCAGCGCCATGGTGCTTCACAAAGGTGTTGCGTCTGGCTGTGGAGGCCTTGCGGGCCCGGGGTGTCAGAATGATAGTGTATTTGGACGACCTGCTGTTCATGGACCAGTGCCCGCGCCGTCTGCTGTCTCAATTGCAGTCTGCGATCGACCTGCTTCAGGGCTTGGGCTTCGTTATCAATGAGAAGAAGTCCCTTCTGGTCCCCGTCCAATTCTCGGTTTCAACATAGACTCGGTGTCTTCAACTCTAAGTCTTCCCGCCAGGAAGATGGCAAAGATCAGGCACGAGTTGCGCCAAACCCTGGCAAAGCCGTTGATATCGTTACGGCACCTTGCGTGGTTGGTGGGCCTGTGGTCGTCTTCGATTCAGGCCATCTTTCCCGGCCCTCTCCACTATCGGGCTATGCAACGTTGGAAGACGTATCACCTCAGGAGAGGGCTGACGTACTCTCAACAGATTGCGTTGTCGGACGACGTGAGAGACGAAATGAGGTGGTGGCTCACGCACATGGAGGCCTGGAATGGTCGTGCGATTTTTGGATCCGCCCCGGACATCGTGATAGAGTCAGACGCCAGTCGGTTAGGCTGGGGCGCCAGGTGTGGGGATTTCTCCACAGGAGGCACCTGGTCCGCTTCCGAACAATCTTTACATATCAACTGTTTGGAGTTACTAGCAGGCTCCTTTGCGGTTCAGTGTTGGACCAAGGACAGGGTGCAGTCCTGCGTCCTTCTCAGGATGGACAACGTGTCAGCGGTCCGATATAGCAACCATCTGGGAGGCACCAGATCAAAGATGCTTGCGGACCTCGCGAGGGACTTTTGGCACTTTTGCCTGGATCATCAGGTGTCGGTCACGGCGGAGTACCTGCCGGGACGGCAACTTGGTGGCCGATTGGCACTCCTGGCACCTCTCGGTTGCCAGCGTATGGAAGCTGGATCCTCTCCTGTTCCTCAGGCTCTCAGACCGTTGGGGTCCCTTCTCGGTGAACCTTTTCGCGTCCTGCCTGGACCATCAAATCCCAAGGTATTTCAGTTGGCGCCCGAACCAGCTGCGGAGGCGACAGATGCGTTCCTCCAGGACTGGTCAAGCGAGCAGGGGTATGCGGTTCCCCCATTTTCGATGATAACGCACGTGTCGGCGTTGCTGCGTCGCCAGTCAGCGCAAGTGGTGATGATTACACCATGGTGGAGGTCACAAGTTTGGTTTCCAGTTCTTCTGGAACTTTCTTGGGATTTTCCATTCCTACTCCCCCACTCTCCTCACATTCTCCTCAATCCGGAAGGAATTCCTCACCGGTTAGTCCTGGAGGGCTCACTGAGGCTGCCTCAGTGAGCCCTCTCAGGCGTCGTTGGACACTCCCGGGCCTTTCGGGTGAAGCAGAGGATTTGCTTTCCAAAGCCTGGGCTGACAGCACGACCAAGCGTTATCGATCTGCATGGCATAGATGGAATCGCTGGTGTGTGCGATGGGGTTGCAATCCCGTGGGGGCGGATGTAGTCCACGTCCTTAATTTTTTGGCTGAGCTGGCGCAGGAGGGTCGGGCCTACCGGTCGGTCAATACCTTCAGATCTGCGATTTCAGCGGGACACGATTTGGTGCAACGTTCTCCGATTGGGGAGGACCCTTTGGTGTGTAGACTCTTGAGAGGGATTCGCCTCTCATTGCCGCCCGAATCTCGATACTCCGTCCTCTGGGACGTCAACAGGGTGTTGAATTTGTTCCTTTCTTGGCAACCGAACAGATTTCTATCTCGGAAGGAGCTGACTGCTAAGTTAGCAATGTTGTTATGTCTGGTGTCTTGCAGACGGGTCTCCGATGTGCGTGCTCTCGACATCAGAGCCAGAGTTTTTTCTCCGGAGGGAGTTTCATTCTCTGTAAGTAGGAGAACCAAGTCCCTTACTAGGGTTATTTCTTACCCGGCTTTTCCGGATTCCCCTAAACTGTGTGTAGTGCAGTGCCTCCGTGCTTATGAGGAAATGACTGATGATACTCGCCCTCCGGGTGAGAGACAACTTCTAATTGCCCTACGGAAACCGTTCAAGGCTGTTACTTCTCCAACGATCGCCAGATGGGTGCGTTGGGTAATGCAGGAGACGGGGATTGATACCAAACAGTTTGGTGCGCATTCAGCGAGAGGAGATATGGCCTCCAAAGCTTTTGCCCTCGGGGCCCGCCTAGAAGATTTGATGAGAGCGGCCGATTGGTCCTCGGACTCCACATTCAAGAGATTCTATTTCAAGCCAGTGATAGAAGTAGCTCAGCTGGTTGTCGATAAGCTTTGAACTGGCATAATCCGAAGCCTCCGGTCCTGCCATAGAATGAGAATTTGCCTAGCCTTCGTGCTGGTAAGTTCCAATTCTATTAAGGACTCGGAGGTGAGGATTATCCCCCCAGGGACTTCCAAGAAGTGGACCCTCCCCGTATGCAACGTAAGTAACTCTTTCATGATGCTTCGTTTGCTGTTTCTGCTGTTGCTCTGTATTGTCGTTTACTTCCATGTACCTTAAGATGGTCTGTTGAGAAGGTCAGGTTCTGACGGTGTGATTTTTTGTAGGGAATGAAGGTTCCAAGCAGGATGCGTGAATTGGCCGGTGTTGAGGCTTCGCACGAAGAAAGAGGAAGAGGAAGCGGCAGCAGGGCATGATGGGCGCTGCCAGTGCATGGACATTGTTGAAGGACTCATGTTCGAATTTGTTTTTTTCCCAAGTGTTCGTGGGAAAAGCAGTTTGTTTATGTTTTTCTTGCTGCTGTGGAAAATAAAGCGTAAGAAAGAAGGCATAATCCTCGCCTCCGAGTCCTTAATAGAATTGGAACTTACCAGCACGAAGGCTAGGCAAATTCTCATTCACCACTCCCTCTAATATAATGTCACTTCTGTAGCTTGTGCCTGCAGGTCAAAAAATACTTTGCCTTTCATGCGTTTGCACAGCAGGACATGCCCAAATCCATCTTTCTTTCCCCTAGGAGAAAGACCTGGATTCGGTCCACTTTATTACAAAGTAGCATGTAGACATTTGTTCCGAGCTGATCATGCTTTTTTTCCTCATCTTGCCTCTCCCCTCAGGGTGGTAGGGTGACATCTTCCATCCCAACTAACACCATGTGCTGACCTGCTGCCGAGCTGCTCTTTTGCCTGGGTGAGAAGGATTGGACCTGCAACTCTAAATGCAGGACCATACAGGTTTCCAACAACCTTGAACTCAGCACATGGACTTGGCCTGGACTTTCCCATTTGTGTGTCTTGCTCTTCCAAGTGGTGCCACCCCATTCCTGGATCTTTGGAAGTGGGCCTGAATATGCTCTGCCAGCGCATCTATGAATGCAACAGAACCAAGGCAACTCCTCTGAGGTGGAACCAGTGCAATGCCTTTGCTGTTCAATGCATTTCCCTTGGAACCGATGCATAGCTTCTGCTACGTGGATTTCCCTGATTTGCATCACCATTCTCAGCTCATCTGAATGACAGCAGCTCGATGCACCTTTATGCAAAGACATTGTAACTTATCCTCAACACGGGACTCCGCATCTCTGTGCAACTAAGATAAATGTACTGTGCTCAGTCGACCTAAAGAGAGCCCTGTAGCCAGCCCATGCTCCATTGTGGTCTGCCTGAACTTCTGATTTAGCCCAGTCCATCAATACCAGTTAACCACGGTTGGCGTTTGGTACCTTTTGGAGCTATTTTCACTTAAATCTCTAAAATTAAATATCTCCAATTGTACTGATTGGATTTTTGTCCTTTTGGTATTCATTTATTGATTCAATTTTTTTCTCTTTTTCTCAATTGGCATGTGATTTTTCCTGTTTGTGTTTTCACTTTATTACTGTTTGAAGTACTGCAGAAATACATACACATTCCTTCTGAGTGGAGCCTGACTGCTCTGTCCCAAGCTACCAGAGTGTTAATTTGGGGTTTGCTTGTCGCTTCACCCTGACAAGGATTGTAGTTTCTGCTTTAGAAGGGTTTCACCCACCTCAAGCAGTAATCCAATTTCTTAACATATATATATATATTTTGGTATGTCCATGTCCTCAAATTAAGATGGTGGCGTCATTAATCCGGAACGCACACAAATTGTACAACACTAACATGATGTAGGTAGTCTGGATTTCAATTACCCAGTGGCAAGGCCTTTTGATAAATATCATGACAATGATGAACATTTCTTACATTATTATGTGGCAGGCTAATTACCAAAAACAATAGGTGGGGGACAGATAAGGAACATTTTAAAGTATTGGGTCAAAATATATACTGCACTTTAATGCTGAATAAACTCTTAATGTTGATGAGGAAAATGTAATACATTTTGGGGTATTATATTATTCTATTAATAAATTATTGATGAATTGTTTACTTGCAGATATGGAAATGTTTAATCTTACTATGCTACATAGTTAAATACTCTCTTTCACTCTGTAAGCATCATTTTCTATTTGATTTTTTTGCTGTCACTTTTAGGTTTGGTAAAGAACAATACAAGGTGAATAGACTATATTTCAAATAATAAATTATAGTATTCAATATAACTAGGAGCAACAATTTATGATGTAGAAAGATAATGAATAGTTGTGTTAACGTGTGATGTGCCCATCTGTACTTGACTTAAGAGTTTGTCAGAGATAATATGTGATTATATGTTATTCTTAGACCCCATGATCTGAACTTTGTAAGTATCATACATTGCATCAATTTCAAAGAAACAATATTATATCTTCATGCCCATGTTGTTGTATACACTGGTGATTATTTAAACTTTCAAAAAGAATGATTACCTAACGTGACCAAGTGCAACCAAAAATGTTGATTTTAGCTGGCTTTTGACTATAAAAGTTGTCATTAACAGTTTTGGAGTATCAGTGTTGTTCCTATTTGGAGAACCTTGTTTGAATATAAAGCAGGGTCAAGATCCCCACCTACCAGAGCACCATCCCTGACTTGGTGCAAACTACAACTGCTGTTGTTTCTCTCTCTCTCTGGGTCACCAGTAGCTAGTTATAATTAGGACCTAGTTTCTATAGGAAGAGCGTTTTTTCATTTGCTAATAACTTTGGCTGTATATATATATTCAGTGAAAAGAAATAAAGGCTATAGGGCCCTTATAGTTAGGCTGACATTTCACTAAAACAGTGCAATTTAGCAGTTGACTATAACTCGTGCTCCCCGCAATGCACTCCCTATCATCTCACATATTACATCACTCATGGCATGGTCAATGACATCATTGGTGACATCTCATCATCACATCTCCTTCTTCACAACCACACCTGAGGTCGCAGTGACGTCACTAGTGACAAATGCAAATTACAAAGTGTAAACAGATATATAGACATATTTTACAAAAACCTTGAGTCTAGCTGCTTAGGTACATATTGGTTTAACTTTATATATAAAAAACAACAGTTTCAAAAAATAACTTTCAAAATCGAAAATAACAAAGAGAGCACAACTACCAAACACTCCTCAAACTAAGGATTGTCATCCAAACAGTTTTCAGAAATGATGATGGTATTTAACTTTTAAAAATATTTCCACAAAATTAAAATGGAATGAGATGAACCAGAACAAAAGCTATAACTGGTTGAGGTTTTTTACACCAGCAGGACTCAGCTGTACATGAACAGCCATCTGATGAAGAACCTGAAATGAACAAACAAAGTACATCTTGGGAGTTTTTCTCTATGATATCAGGTAAATCAAAGACCACAACAAAGGTGGTGAAGTACAGCATATGTGAGAAGACATTATCTCAGATCAGAGCAAAAAATATTCGTGTGGCCCAACAAGCATGTTGTACCACTTAAAAACATAGGAAAAGGAGCAACTTAAAATTCCACAGAGAATAAAAACCAAGTGGGATTATCAGTCTCCAGACCTCAAGCACCTAAAAACAAAGGGGCATATTATCAAGGAACAGCATTAAAATTATCGCTGCTTTAGCGGCAGGAAAATGACGCTAAAACAGTGATAATGGGCTTGATAATATGCCGTAGAGATTCCAATAGAAGCCCATGTTAACACCAGAACATGGGCTTCTATTGGAATTCTCATGGGCATATTATCAAGCCCATTATCGCCGCTTTAGCAGCAGTTTTTGCAAGACCTGTGTGACTCGCTGGCCACCTCTTCCACCCGAAGATCGCAGACATCCACGACAGCTTCAACTCCACGACTGCCCCGATAACCGCTGAGACCTCCGTCCCACGACCACCATCCGCACCAACTGCCTGCTCTCCTGGACCAACATCAACGACGATGACACCATCAAGATCATGAACCTCGCCCTCGTCACAGTCCCTCGCTTCCGAATAGCGACCTCCGGCAGCAGATTGTTCTCCCACCTCGCCGCCAAGCCCTGGAACACCCTCCCCATCTACCTACGGCAGACCCAAGACCTGTTGACCTTCATAAAAGTCCTTAAGACCTGGCTTCTTGTGCAGTAGCAGCATTCCCCACGCCAGCGCCTTGAGACCCTCACTGGTGAGTAGTGCGCTTTACAATTGATATGATTGATTGATTGTTTTCTGTGCCACTGGTTCGTTTCAGTACACGGTGGCCAGCGCCAGTGGGATGTCTCAAGTTATGTTCAGCATGGTGCTATGTGATGTCCTGTCCTCAATGTTGACCTACAAGGACCGCTACATCCACTTTCCAAGGAGACATGAATTGGCAGAGGATTTTTATGAGCTTAGACACATACCTAATGTGGTAGGAGCCATTGACTGCACACATGTTGGCTTAGTTCCACCACAGGCACGTGAACACATCTACCGTAACAGGAAGCATTTCCATTCCATTCATGTGCAAGTGATATGCCAATTGGATATCATTATCTCCCATGTCTGGGCCAAATGACTCCTACATACTGCGTAACCGCTTCATTCCACAATTGATGGAAAATCTGCATCCGTAGCGTGCATGGCTTGTTGGTGAGTATGCCAAGTTAATCACTGTGCTGTATGTGTGACATGCTATTCTCAACTACTGTTCATATTGCAAAATGTGTCTGTGTATCCCACACCTAGGTGACTCTGCGTATCCCAACCGTCCTTGGATGCTGAGCCCACTGAGGAATCAAAGGACCTCGTGTGAAGTCCGCTACAATTATGCACATGGGAGCACATGTCGTGTAGTGGAGCATGCTTTTGGGTTTCTGAAGCATAGATTCCGGTGTCTGCACAAGAGCAGAGGTGCACTACTCTACTCTCCCCAAAAGGTATGTCAGATCATAGTTGCATGCTGCATGCTCCACAACCTGGCCTTGTGCAAAGAGATCCCCCTGCTCCTGGAAGATGATGATCAGCAGATGCCCCCCGCTGTAAATCCACACATGCCCAGTGACGATGATAGTAGAGGAGAGGAAGGTGTTTACCTGTGTCAACAGCTCATCGACAACTACTTCCCTTGAGTGTAAGTGACATTGTAAAACAGTGACAATGTATGTTGGCTCTGATGGTAGTTGCAAGGCATAGATGGGCTTTTTGACTGCTGGCTGTTGTTGGCTCAGTGCTAATGACTGATGTGTGTGGCACAGGGTATTGTTTTCCACATACCTCTTGTCTATGTTCCTGCTGTTGCTCATTGTTATGTGTGATGGTTTTTGTACATTGTTGACTAGTGGTGTGTTTTAGCTGTAATGTCATTACCTGACAAGTAAATGTCATTCTCTTGTGTATTTCTAGGTTCCTTCACCCTATCAATGCCTCATCACAATCAGAGCTTGTGGTACATTGGAATCTGAGTTGACATTGTACATACTGTGATAAACATAGAACTGACACAAATACGTAGGTTTTTGGTGAAAGAGAAGTGATTGTTTTTAAAATTGTGCAAAGTGAATTAATGAGTTGTCAGTGATGGTAAATGAGACAAAATGAGTAGTCACCACATTGATGTAGTCACTCCTGCCATCAACATGGCAAAGTGGGTTATGATAGTTAACAAAGTCAAAGGCAACACAGGTGCCATCATGGCTGGCTCAGCGACTTTCCTTTGGTTGGTGCTTTGCCACATGATCCTCCCTTGGTGATTCTCAATGTCCCCTCCTGCGTTTGGCAGGGGGACCTCTGCTGCAGACTCAGCGGTGTATGAGGAGTCATTATCTTACAGACCCCTATCTGTGGCCGCAGCTGAGGTGGTGGGAGTATCATCAGGCTGGCCGCTGGAGGGGATTTGAGCCATCATGTGAGCCATTTGTCTGTCCCTCAGAACACCCACAAGCTGGCTCATGAGGTCCACAAGTTGGCCCATACATGTGTCCATAGACCTCAGCAGCAGGTGGAGCTCACACACTTCTTCCACAACCTGGCCCATCTATCCCTGGTTCTGTTCATATGCCCCAAGGACTCTTGCGACAGTGGCCATGGCTTCAGTCTCAGTGTTCTCCTGTGATTATCTGCCAGTTTCCCTCCCACCTGCCCCGCTGACACAGACCTGTGGTGTTGGGACTCGATACACTCTCCCTGGCATCCTCGGATTGTGTGGTGGTGTTGATAAAAACTGAGGCAGGGAGAGTGTTGCAGGCAGCAGTGGTGATTGTGGAGGTGGCTGCTGCACAGGTCGTTGTAGCAGGGGTCTGCGCTGTTGTTGTTGCTGTAGTGGTGGTGGTGGTGGTGGTGGGGAAAATGAGACCCTGAGACGTAGTGCGCCCTGGCAGTCCTGAGGGGCCAGGATGTTGCTCCTCATCCTAGAAACATAGGGAGTCTGCATCAGAATGCTCACGTTCCAGGGAGGGGAGACAGGCTCTGTGGTGATTTCCGCTGCAGTTGCTTGTGGATCTCCTGTTGAACAGAGGTTAAAATGTCAGTTAAATGCACTCCACAAGCTTGGTGTTAGACTTTTGGATGTTACATTTGATACACCAAACACTTTACATTGCAATCACTTGGTATAGCTGAAAGATAATGAGTATCATGACATGATGTTAAGGTACATACATTGCTTGTCCACAGTGTTACATGTAAATTGAAATCATGTGCCACGTACCGATTCTGTGATTACAAGGACATGTCATCATCTACCACTTGCAGCACATCAACTTTTGATACTGTGTCTTTTTTATTTACTCTTTATGGAATCAGTTTCAGCTAAGCAAGAACTAGCCAATGGAATGTTATACATACCTTTTTCATGTTATGTACTTTACTTTGTTTGTCAGATTGGCCATGCATGTTTTGTGTTCATATGGACCTTCATGCTCTGACACCATGGCACTTACATATTGCATTCTGTGCTGTGTATGATTAGCCCCTGAATTTCTTTTACATGTGACTTAGTGAGTCAAAGTTTAATTTCTGTGACAGTTACATGCGCTTAGCCCTGGTCTTGAGATCATGCCACATCCTCCTGATGTCATGCTGGGTGCGCAGGGTGATCCCTACTGCATTGACTTTGCTGACTATCCTTGCCCACATTTGTTTTTTCTGGCTACTGGTGTGTATTGGACCATGCTTCCAAACAAATGTGGTTCTACTCTGATTATCTCATCTACCATGACTGTCAATTCAGTGTCTGTGAATTTTGGAATTTTTTCCTGTGCCATGGTGTTTGATGTGCAAATGGGTGAAAAGTGCAGGTGGGAAGGTGGTGGTGAAAATGTGTGAGGTGTGTGATGTGTGGGTGGTTGTGAGCTGCGGTGTTTGGCCCTTAACCCCTGGAGTTGTGCAAAAGATGCTGGGCAGGGAAGGGGTTGGTTTTATACTAAGCTATGTGGGTGGGTCCAAATGGAGTATTGATGTCAGGTGTGTTATCTGAGTTGACCTTCGATTTGTATTTTTTCTTTTTTTCTTTGACATGGGAATGTGTCATTAGGGTGTGTCAGATGTTTTTCCAAGCTGCGCCAAAAAAACAGCCACACTTGATAGTTTTGTTTTGTGGTTGCTTTCGACCGCCATTCCTCTTTCCGCCTGACCGTTTAGGTCTGAATGCAATGGTCCTCCTGCCGGCTCTACCATTCATAATTTAGCGCGACCATGGCGGTCGGAAACAACTGATTGTTTCGCTGGCTCTGCCATCGTATCATAATTTCACTTGTGGTCATTCTGCTTGTCCATCAGCATTTTTGGGTCTTTCTGCAGCATTTCTGTCTGTCGTGGACAGATTTTCAGCGTTTCCAGATGTTCCTGGTGGAGTTTTGTGGAATCCGACAGCCACGGTTGAATTTTTCGAGCAGTGCATCTTAATCTGACTGTCAGTTTTACCGTGGTACATGTGGATGGTTTTGTTCCGCAACGACGGCGATCGGAGTGCTTTTCCTTCCGCCATCGTAATCAGCCCTTAAGTCTGAACCATCTTGAATTTCTCTTTTTTTACCTGTGCTTCATGTCTAATTCATCACTTCAGTATTTCGCATAACGCAGGATTTCATCTAATGTCTTGGTCTGCCAGCAAATCACACTTTTTTATGTGGGTACTGATCTCAAGCTTCAACCCTAAGGCAATTTGAAAAAAAAATCTATTTATCCTTTTCCTCAGGATACTCACATCCACAATGCTGTTTGAACACCAGCAGTATTCTCTCATAGGACTAATAAAGTGTTTCCTTGTGTGAATCTTTAATTTTTAACCAACCAGTATCCTTAGGATTCTCCTTTTCAAGAAGGTAATAACTGCTGCATATTTCTCCATTACCATTTGCCATTGTGCGCCTCTCCCTTCATCTCTAGGTGGTTCTCCTTTCGGCTGTTGTACTGCTATCTTACTTTCTGCCCTTAAGTCAGCTGGTACCACAATGTCATGGAACGTATCCAAAAAACTCCACAACACCCCCGCAATCTTTATAAATCTTTCCACTTGCGCATACCACTGCACCGGTTTGTCTCTCAATTTTGCAAAATTATTCATAAATGCTGTAAAACCACCTCTATTCCATGGTACATGATCATACGTGCCTCCAGCTATTTCCCTTAATGGATATGCTGCTGCCTCATCCCCATTTAGCTCATCCTGTTTTCCCTCCATAGCTGCTTCCCGTTTTTCTTATTGTGTTTCTTTGCATATCTAAGTTGCGACTTTTCCATATCCTTCCATCTGTGAATGCATTTTGTCAGTTCTTGTCTGCAGAATCTGTATCTGACTTATCTCCCTCTTGTCTAGCAGTATCCCCATTCTTTTTTGCACCCCCTTGTGCAAAAACTGGATATAATCTTGCTCCTTCAATAGTGCTCTTTCTCCATCGGCGCTGTTCCTCATCCAGTCAAGCATTTGCATAATTCTGTGTTGCTCTTTCTGTCCTTCTCTAATATTTCTCTCTCTCTAACTCTCACAACCTTTTTTTAAGAATTAAGAGCCTCACACTGCATCAGGCGAGGTGGTGGCTTTATCTCATACAATTTCTTTCTTTTAAATGATCTAGGATTCTGGTATTGAATGTCCCATAACTCGGAAAACTCAAAGCACCCTAATTTTAATTAATCCTACTCCATTGTCGAAGCCAAAAACATGAGATTAAACCGTGGTCGGTAGTCATAATATATGTCGGATAACCCTCAGGAGAGGCCTCTTCCTCTTTACGAATAGGAATATTGACATCTCCTCTGACAAATGTCTTACAATCCTTAAAACATTAAATGGTGACGATTGAATTTTTAAATTTTTGCCTATTCTAGGACGGGAAAACAAATGGCGGCCGACTGACACGATTGCTTGCAGAACTCTGACCAGATGAACGGATAATTAAAACCCATCGACTATTAGTAGGATTATGTTGCTTGAAATTCTCTCAACCCTCTAGAACCTTACCTCACAGAATATGTCGCCTTCTACGAGCTGTTGTTAGATAGCTTCTAGACATTGCGAGCTGCTACTAGTCTGTAAAAGGCTTCTTGAGATGTTCCATCATGATGATTGCCACTCCGTGTCTTCTCCGGCAACCAAAATGGGTCCAAATGTTGCCACCAGTAATCAGAGGAAAGCTATTACTGCTGGCGCCACTGTTCCTGCTCCCCTACCGAGCGGGCATAGCCAAGCGTTGTCAGACAAAGGCATGGGAGTGAACACTGCATTGCACCACTCTGGACGATGGCAGACGACCCCCAACAAATTCTCCGGCAAGAGGAAGGTGAAGGGCCGGGCTGCACCCCAGGAGCGTCTGCCCTGCTCTACCGTATTGGAACTGTTATGTGGTTCCAAGACTGGTTTCAAAGCAGGACCCAAAACAGGGTACAACGCTAATGATGAGAAGGTGACGGGGGACCTGGGGAGTGGCTAGTCATCTCATCAAGATGTTGATATAGAGACTCTATCTACAGTCATGGAGATGAAGCTCCCTCCTGCGGTATACAATCACTCCCTGCACCTCTTGAAGTAACTCAGGTAAATACTGCTGTTTATATACAACAGTCTGAGGGCAGTGTAGGGGGCATCCCAAGGGCAATACAGGAAGAGGCTTCTCGGGGGCATTTATGGTCTGATAGGCAGTATCTTGCACAAAACAAATAGAGAACAATACATGAAGGGAAAAGAGGGGGAGGAGGGGTCAGGCCCTCATTTAATCAATGAACATGCTCTGCTCCCCTGATTGCACTCGCTTTTCTTACCTCTGCTCACCTGATTGCACTCGTTTTCTTGCCTTCTGCTCCCGTGATTGCACTCGTTTGCTTGCCTTCTGCTCCCCTGATTTCACTCGTTTTTCTTGCCTTCTGCTCCCCTGATTGCACTCGTTTTCTTGCCTTTGCTCCCCTGATTGCGCTCGTTTTTCTTTCCTTCTGCCCCCTGATTGCACTCATTTTTCTTGCCTTCTGCTCCCCTGATTGCACTCGTTTTTCTTGCCTTCTGCTCCCCTGATTGTGCCGTTTTCTTGCCTCTGCCCCCCTGATTGTGCTTGCTTTCTTGCCTTCTGTTCCCCCTCGCTGCCCCTGATTGTGCCCAGCTGCCTTGGTGCCCTTGCCGCTCCCGCTGCTGCGTCCCCTGTGCCCCGCCCCCCTCACTGCCCATTCGCTGCCCCTGCCTCCCAGCTGCTCCTCCCTCCCCCCTCCCCATATAGGCCGGCCGCTGCGCGGTGAGGAGAGCGACCCTTGACCTTGCTGGTAAGTCACTCCCCCACCACACAGCTCCCCCTGTGTGTCCTGCCCCGGCTGCCGCTGCTTTAGAAGTTGAGGCCCTCCTCCACCTGCAGGCTACCTCCTGCGCCTCATCCCTGGTGGCCAGTGGTAGGCCTTAGGTTTGTATCACTGTCGCTGTCTGTCTGTTTTCCCTGTACTGCCCATACTGTCTTCTGGTGTCTGTGACCGCTGTTGCCTGTCTACCCCCTGTGCCTGCATTCTTATCTGTGCCCATTTTCTTGCCTTCCGCTCCCCTGATTGCACTCGTTTTTCTTGCCTTCTACTCCCCTGATTGTGCCCAACCCCTGACCTTGCCAGGTAGGTCTCCCGCCCCATGCCCCTGATCGTCGTTCCCGCCGCTACTGCCCCTGCGGCCCCGCCCCCCGTGCCCTTTCGTTAACCCCTGCCTCACGCCTCCCAGCTGCTCTTCCCTCCCACTTCCCTTAAAATGATGGCAGCTGCACAGCCGCACAGCAGATGCACGCAGCGGGTGCACCGCTGGGGCACCGAAGGCAAGCCTAAGGCAAGCCCGTCTGCACCCGACCGCACCTGGACCGCGCATAGTGCCAGAATCCCTGGACCCCACGAACACCACAACACCAGACTCCACTACGATGCCAGCAGCCTCCACGCACTCAACGCCAGCCTAAACCGCACCTGCTTCCAGGCCACCCCGAAACGGACCCACGCACCCTTCTCCTGCCGCACCTGCAAGTTCACCTGTGACCGAACCACCAAACCTGCAAGGACTGGACCCAACCACCTCCGCTGCATACTCCTCAACACCCGCTCCGCACGCAAACACGCCGTCGAGCTCTGGGATCTGCTCGACACCTCCACCCCAGGCGTTGCCTTCCTGACCGAGACCTGGTGGAACAACTCCTCGGCGCCCGACATAGCCATAGCCATCCCGGATGGCTACAAGATCACCCGCAGGGATCGCGCCAATGGAACCGGAAGAGGAATAGCCATCGTCCACAAGTCCACCCTCAAGGTCGCCACCCACACAGACGACGCCCTCAACACCGCCAAACCCCTACACTTCCGGATCCACACCGACCCCAACACCACCCTCAGGGGAACACTCATCTACAGACCCCCAGGCTCAGTTCAGCGACTCCATCGCCGACCTCGCCAGCACCCACTCACTCGCCTCCACGGAATACATCCTCCTCGGGGACCTGAACTTCCACCTTGAGAACAACTACGACGCTTACCCTGCCACCCTGATCAACAACCTCGCCAACCTCGGCCTCAGACAACTCATCACCGCACCCACCCACGCTGCCGGCCACACGCTGGACCCCGTCTTCTCCACAAGCACCCATGTCGCCTTCGACCACACCACCAAACTCCACTGGACCGACCACCACTGCATCCATTTCACCTTCAAGAAACCAACCACGCACCACCGCACCCAAAAGCTGCCTTGCCGCTGCTGGGGCAAAGTCACCGGAGACCAGCTGATCACCACCCTCACCCAGAACCCACCCACCGACCCCACCAACCCAGAAACCGCATCCCGCAACTTCAGACAATGGATCGATGACTGCACCAACACCCTCGCCCCACTCAAGAAACCCTCCAACAGCCACGCCAGCAAGAGAGCCACCTGGTTCACCGACGAACTCCAGACCTCCAAACGTGCATGCCGGAAACTGGAGAAAATATGGCTCTACAAACGCACACCGTACAACCACGCACCCCACAAGGATGCCACCCGCAGACATCACCACCTCATCAGACTAGCCAACAGATCCTCCTTCAAAGACCGCCTGAATAACAACGCGCACAACAGCAAAGAACTCTTCAACATCTTAAAGGAACTCTCCAACCCCTGCGCCAACACCAACGACATCCCGCCCTCGCAATAACTGTGTGACTCACTAGCCATCTTCTTCCATCGCAAGATCGCTGACATCCACGACAGCTTCAACACCACGACCGCCCCGACTCCGCCAGACTCCACCTGCCATGTGAACACCACCAGCACCATCCGCCTGACCTCCTGGTCCAACGTCAACGATGACAAGACACGCAAGGTCATGAACTCCATCCACTCAGGGTCTCCGTCAGACCCGTGCCCACACCACGTATTCAACAAAGCAGACGCAGCCTTCTCACCCCAACTACGGAAGGTCATCAACATCTCCTTCAAAACAGCGACATTCCCGGAAATCTGGAAGCATGCCGCAATCAACACCCTCCTCAAGAGGCCCAAGGCAGACCCCAAGTACTTCAAGACCTTCCGGCCCATCTCCCTGCTCCCGTTCCCGGCAAAGGTCATTGAAAAAATCGTCAACAAGCAACTGGCCCACCATCTGGAAGACAGCAATATCCTGGACCCATCCCAATCCGGATTCAGACGGAACCACAGCACCGAGACAGCCCTCATCGCTGCCACATACGATATCAGGCGCCAACTAGATAACGGCGAACATCAGCCCTCATCCTCCTGGACATGTCGGCTGCCTTCGACACGGTCTGCCATCGCACTCTAAAGACACGCCTCCTAGAAGCCGGAATCCAAGAGAAGGCCCTTGACTGGACCACATCCTTCCTCTCCGGCAGAACCCAGAGCATCCGCTTCCCACTCTTCCAATCCGAAGCCACCAACATCATCTGCGGCGTCCCCCAGGGCTCATCCCTCAGCCCAACTCTGTTCAACATCTACATGGCCCCCCTCGCAAAAGTGGCCCGCCATCACGACCTCAACATCATCTCCTATGCCGACAACACCCAGCTCATCCTCTCCCTCACCAAGGACCCACACACCGCCAAAACCAACCTTCACGAGGGAATGAAGGCCGTCACCGACTGGATGAGGAGCAGCCGTCTGAAGCTGAACTCGGACAAGACAGAGGTCCTCATCCTCGGACCCACCCCCTCAGCCTGGGACGACTCCTGGTGGCCGACCACACTGGGAACAGCACCAACACCCACCGACCATGCACGCAACCTAGGAGTCATCCTCGACTCCTCCCTCTCCATGTCTAAGCAGGTCAACGCCATCTCCTCCTCCTGCTACAACACCCTCTGCATGCTCCACAGGATCTACAAGTGGATCCCGACCGAAACAAGAAAAACGGTTACACAGGCCCTTGTCAGCAGCAGACTGGACTACGGCAACCCACTCTACGCAGGAATCCCAGCCAAACACCTACGACGACCACAACGCATCAAAAACTCCTCCGCCCGACTGACCGTCAACCTCCCCCGGCGCATCCACATCACCCCCCACCTGAGAGACCTACCCTGGCTCCCCGTCGACAAGAGGATCACCTTCAAGCTCCTCACCCATGCACACAAAGCACTCCACAACGCCGGACCAGCCTACCTGAACAGCAGACTCAGCTTCTACACCCCCATCCGTCAGCTCTGCTCCGCCATCCTTGCACTCACCGCTGTCCCCTGCATCCAACGAACGACCTACGCTGGCAGATCCTTCTCCTACCTCGCCGCCAAGACCTGGAACACCCTCCCTACCCACATACGACAGACCCAAGACCTACTCGCCTTCAGAAGACTCCTCAAGACCTGGCTCTTCGAGCAGTAGCAGCAACCCCTCTCCCCTCAGTGCCTTGGGACCCTCACGGGTAGGTAGCGCGCTCTGCAAGTACTCTGATTGATTGATTGATTGATGATGCTTCTGGGATATGACAGTCGGGTAGAATTAGATGCAATGCACATCAACTTTATATTTGTTTCAGTGGCAGTAGCTCTGCTGCTAATTGCAACAGCCTGGAAGGATCCAAACCCCCTATGTATCAGGATTGGTTTGGCCACCTTTTGAGTATATATAGGCAAGAAATAGCTTTGAATAACTGTAAGGGTAGACATCTAAGAGTAGGGGACACAAGATCTGGTTACCCTTGACCACATAGCTTACTAGCAGACAAAGATAAAGGTCAGGACTAACTTAGAGCATCCTGAGGATGAAGGTTTTTAAGGGTATCTCCCTACTTCTTTTCAAACTAATTGTTGTGGGTAAAACTTCTCCCTCCCTCTTTCCATTCCTAATATAATGTATGTATTATAATGCAATTTTTTATAGCTTGGTACCTACTTTGTAGAGGACTTAGATATTTATGATCAAGTCTAAACAGAAGCCTTCTGCTCCCTTATTTTCACATACCTAGCCCTGCATTGCTCTTAACACAGGAGACTAATGAATTTTATTGTAAAAGCAAGGAATTGACTGATCATCATGTACTGTATGCATTTAATCTAATTGCTATGTATGCATAATTCTATATTTAACTGTCTCTCTCTAGGCAGCAATAAAAAATTAACTAAAATGAATTTGCAAATTTCCACATAATAGAAATGTTTTGATTCCATTCCATAATGTAAAATAAGGACTTAAATTGACAACATCTAATATCAGGGAGACACTAAAAATGCTCTAACCAATGGCATCGTGAAAGCACACCAACTGTCCCATCCTAGCAAAAGACGCTATGACATATAGCTCCCTCCACACAGAAATCACCCTCCTTTACAATTTTCTTTGCATTCACATATAACTTTCAAAATCTTCTTTAAACATCTTATTGTTTGCTCTTTTTAAAGAAATTAAGTATCACAACCACCAAGAGTATTCTGCACTCGCAAGTAAATTCCCGACCAGTGAAAAATCACAGAAATTAATGTAGCTTCATCTGTTTCCACAATAAGGTTCCACTAACATTAACCCAGAATAATCAAACACAACAGCTTGTCCCTATTATTACTGGTGGAAGTGATGGTACCTCACACTCTATATCTAAATCTCTACAAACAAGTTTAAAACTTTTGTTATTATCACTGGGTCTTTCAACTTCAACAAGCCTGAAAGCTCACCTTCTAATCTCCAACAATGCAATGCCTCTATCACTCAGTCATATGCTCTGGAAGAAACACACTCACATCTGCAACATCTTCACTATATCAATACTCACAACTTCAAAACCACACCTGCCAAACCGGCATGGATGAAACTTTGCCACCATAGTACAAATGGAGCAGTAACGAAAGAACAAGTGATGCATATATCATCAGCTGCAAAGTCCTTAATATTCAGTTAATGATGAGAGATTGAATGAGCTTTCAAAACCAATCTTAAAGGATTAGTATGGTTTTGTCATCTTTATTCCGATTAGACCAGTTTCCAGAAATTGAGTAAATGGTTGATTAGTGACAGCATAAACCAATACAAAGGTTTCCAGAAAAGAAATTGTTACTGTCTAGCTAAAGAGCCAAATCTACCCTATGCAGGGAAACCCATGTAGAGTTCAGTTTCAGAAAATAACATTTTTGGAGGATAGTTTAGGGACTAGAACTCCCCATAAAAAGTTGTTCTGGAAACGCAGCTGGTCCCACAGCCGTAGCTCCGTCAGAATGTCAGTGATAGAGATGTGATCATTGCTGTAGCTTTGATCAAAGAAATTTAGGATAAAGGAAAATAATAAAGTTACCTTTAGCAATACCTGTCAGTACCATAGGGCAAGGATGTAAAAGCGTGACTCTCTCATAGTAAAGTCATAAGGGGATCCTTTTCTTCTAACTAGAAACACGCATTATAATATAAAATCACACAATAATGTAACAAAAATTAGTAGGTGTCTGAATCTTTCATCAAACGGAAACCGCTCAAAGGATGGTGTTGTCAAGATTCATTGCTTCTCCTCCCGAATCCCACGGTAAACATCCACCGCGGTACATATTAAAACACTGTTGCAAGTGTTAGAAATATGGAGGAAAGTTCTCATTAAAACCTTACCAAAGCTAAACGTTGTGTTCAATGTCATTTGTGAATACAAAAGCCAGTCAGATGCACTGAAATAAAACTATCAATAATGTTCTGGTTAAGCATACATAAAATATATCAAAATAATTTTTTATTCCAACAGTTTATTGATTATGAATTCACAGAAAGGTTCATTGTTATTATGGGATGATCTAATATGGTACGATGAAGATAAATCAGCACATTCTTTAGCAAGATGAATGCTAAGCAAAATGTCCTAAATAAATATCTGTTTAGCTATGAGCAAGGGTTGAAAGAAAAGGCTTGGACCTAATTAAAAGGGCCACATTTAAGATTGATAGCCTAGTACAAAAAAACATACTTAACGTTATTATCATATACATTTAATGCACGCAAATTTTTCCCTATGTGTGAGGGTTTTTTTAATTGTTTTTATTGCCATTTAGTCTCAGTTACAACATACATTATCATACCACAAAGTAAATTACATTATCCTGCTGTGTGGCAGTTACAGTTCAATCCAAGGAAGCTGCACATAATCTTGTGATTATACCCCTCACTTCACATAAACAAAGGAAAAACAGCTCGAAAGATTGTAGTGTGTTCCAACTTTAGTGCCAGTAATTTGTAAACTATCGTCAACTTAAATAAACCCCCTCCCCCGCTAATCCCGTCCTGTCCTTCGAGCAACACGATGTATACAGTCATGATCACCCTCGATTGAGTGTGCATCATCTACTGGAGTATCGACATCTCCCGGGCTGAGTTAGTCACAATTGCATCGCTCTGTGCTTTCTGCCCCCGCCCGGCCTGCTGGGTGGTCTGATTGTGGTCTCCCTGGAGATCTTTTATCATGGAATTCCACGCCATCCTATCATCTTCTGCTTTGTCGTCTTTTCTCAAAAATGTTATCCTAATTAACTCCGCCAGTGCCCATTCCTTCTCATCCTTTAGCCAGTCTGTATATATCGGGGGTTGGGGTTGCATCCATTTAATAACTACGAGACGTTCAGCCAACACCAATCTGAAATTCACAAATTTCCTAGACAGTGACTTTTTTTTATATGTGTGAGTTACTTATGAATTATTTTGCAATGTTAAAATGCATTCCTAATAGATTCTTACACGTTTTAAAACAGGCACATTTTTCCTACCTGTAATTCTTCTATGTTAAAACAGCTCTACAACAGTCCAAAGACTTTCTAAGATGCAATTATAATATGGTTTGCAAGTCAAAAATCGTTTTGAAAATTCATTCCTCACATGTCTTAAAGTAATCAGAAGAGATTACCTTTTATATGGTGTTTAAAACTGAAAAATATTAGTAGGGTGATGATATTAATGTTGCTGCAGCGAATCTTATTTGCTATTGAAAACACATTAATAATGCACACAGCATTCATTTTTAAATAAAGCATGTTCTAAATGCAAAATTTGTAGTAGGTAATCATACTTGACAGTTATAGGCCTGGAGTAAATCCAATGCTGGACTAACTTGGCCTAACTGTTGATGTCATATTATATGAAAAATAATGTATTAACACAGAAAGGTCTGTTTTTCATATTGAATAGTTATGTTTGCAAGATGCTTTTCCTTTCTTTGGTGCAGATGTTGCAACTTATATGGACACTTGTTTTGTATTAGACTACTGATAATGAGATTCTCATCGGGAAGAGAAAATAACAGCAGGAAGAATGATTCATGGAAAGGAGTTTGGACATCAAGAAAATAACATTGTAACATTTCCAAGGCTAATGTCTGAAAGTCCATTATGCTCTCGTGAGAACATGGGGAGTGAACCTGTTCCCAAGAGTTGGTGGATATCCTGTTGGTGGATTAAGAAGACAAAAGAAAATAATGTTGCCACACAGAATGTGTGTGTTCATATTAGTGTGTGTTCTTAGAAAGAAAGATTCCCTCCCTCGACATTCTGAATTGCCTCTGATGTCCTAGACTTTTCTACAAGAGAGGTTATTCAATACGTCTGCTGCATTATGACTGATACTAGGGGACACAGGTATGACCATTTCATTTTGCGAGTCTCTAATGGCGTTGTTTTGTGACTCGCAATTAGAGAAATACATTTAGAGGGCACAAATAGCCCTATTTTTCGTTTGCGACTGCTAAAAACGAACTTACATCTGGTCCTAAATTTCCAGTCTGATTTGCAAAAGTTTCATGCGTTTGCATTGATCTCTCTCTCTCTCAATCAGAACTCTTAATAGCTTTCTGAATTGACACCATTCTTCTCTTAACCTAAAAATACTATATAGAATAGAGAGTTTCCTTTATGGAACATACTTTTTGTATTATTACTGTGATTTTGACAAACATTCTGTTCTAATTTATAATCAAATATCGATTGATGGATTATTTAAAATTTTAAAGCTGAAATTTAAGATTAATGTCTAATAGATAATAAATAATAATAATGATATATCTAAAATATTTGGAAATTAAACCCTTCAACTCACACTAACTCTCTTTATTGACTCAATAATAAGTTTTTGACAATGTATTTTTTAAGTAGATGATTGTTCCCCATTTCACTTTGTCCATATGAACTTTAGCCTTTTTTTGTGGTGATTAAAAGATTGAGATACAGAAAACCCTGCTCCATCAATGTACTCAGGTAATTACTGTTTATAACAATCAGGGAGAATGAGGAACATTTTACTCAAGTATTGGCCTATCCTGAAGAGTGACCCCGTGATTAGCAACTCGATAGCTGAATCACTTAGGATGACTTTCAGAAGGAGCACATACTTGTGTGGCATATTGAGCACCAATTACTTAACCTCCAAAGAACATAAAATCACTAGTGGTGCTCATGGATTTTTCATGTGTCTTAGGACGCCAGTAAATTTAAAAATAATGTTGTTGAGCACAGACTCCTCATGAAGGCATACGTAAGATTGACAAGCACATTACTTGTAATACTACTCATGTTGAATATATCTTGGCCTGTCCATGTGGAAAGCTTTATATTGACTCATTCTGATGCTGTTAATGATAGTATTTGTCAAGCACTAAGAACCAAAAGTAAGTGGTCTGACATTCCACGTTTCCCAGGAGAGTCATGTAATTTAAGATAAAAAAAAATTTAAATCCTGAGATCTATGGATATTTTTAGAATCGACCATACAGGAAGTCCAATTGGAATCAGTGCTAAATTCAGGATGACATATTTTCCAATAGAATTTGGATAAAACCATAAGGTGGACAATGTCACTCAAATGGGAATGATATGAAATGAATCAAAATAGAGATGAAATCACTTAGCTAACAGGGTATATGCCTTCTATTCAAAAAATTTCAAGGCCACTATACTAGCTGTAAATTACTCATCATCATGCAGTGGTAAAATGTGAAATAGGATTAGCAACACTTTCAAGGCTAACAAATTCATGTCTATTTCTTAGGTGGCTTTTGTAAAGATAGGCATTTGTGATATTTGTTAGTCTCAAGTGACAGACTTTTAAATTATCTATGTGTGCTGAGCATCTAATATCGTGGTCTGGAAGGTATAAAAACAAATCATATAAAGAGGCATTAACAGCATATTTGATCTACTTTCCTCGACTGGAGAAAAAGCAGGAATCACACTTCAGATATATATTAATTATATTAATACAAGAGCATCTGTATGCAATAACTCTTTGTATTTTATGAGCCCACGATATCATGGAAAAAAGCCAGTTCATTGAAGGGTTAGATTCCTGGACTTTATATGGCCACAATAACACATCAAAATGAATAAATGAAAATGAATCATTTTAAATCAAGGGAAACCACAGACTCTTCGTCTTACCCTTAATGCTTAAAGAAACAAGACAATTGAATATTATTCAATCCAGACAAACTGCACAAAAACTAGTTAGATTACTATAGTGTTCGCTGAATATTAGACAGGATTGTATGCAGAGTTTAAAATGTATCTCTTGCTTAACCCTGAGATCACCACATATTAGGATGCTATATACTTCCAGAACTATTTTCATGTTAACCCCAAATTATTGGAGTCTCAACTGGTAAATTTGCTGAGCCCCAAATGCGAATTTCAGTTTTTTGGGAGAAAAGGAATCCCAGCAGTTGCCCATGCACTGGTATCTTGAGTACCTTTCTTCTGCATTGTGCCCTAAGGAGTGTGGGTGAGGCTCGAATACTGTTTTGTTACAAGGGATGGCTAACAATGCTGCTTGTTCAAAATATAGCACAACATGCAAGCTTACTGCTACTTTTATTCTTTCTTCCTACAAGATGGAACTCACAAGATCATTTTCATTGCAGTCACATTTCAGCAAGCATGTTTGTTAAAGAACATCATAAACTGGATATGTATGTTCTCTCAGGTTACCTGAATCTGACGTAAACATGACTATCAAGCACACATATTATTAACAGCATAATTTAGATAAGCACACATAATTTCGAAGCCCTGCACTTACACCACTCACCCAAATACATGTAATACATAAACCGTGACCATATTAGCATACAACAAGGCATGTATTGTTATGTCACATTGCGAAATACATACGGAAGCCTTACCACATATGTCACAGTCAGATATTACGTTCACAACTAAAAAGGGACATTTTAGGGTTTATGTACAAGAACTGCCGCTAACTAGCATTAGCAGCAGTTTTCTTAACGCAGCCTATCACCAAAACTATCGCCCTGTTAGCAATGTATTTACAATACGTATCTACATGCTAATAGTAACAGCTAGCAGCCACAAAAACCGCCGTTAAGACTAGCGTCAAGACGATAAAACTTTCGACGTTAGCGAGAGAAAGGAGACAAAAGGCTCATTAGCGGCAAAAACCCATGCTAGTCAGCCCAACAGGACTTTTTTTGCCTCTAGAGGTGAAAATAGCCTCTAAATCCACCTCCAATGAAAAATAGGAAATAAAACCAAAGGAATACAGAAAGGAGCAGCCAGGGCCCAGTATGGCACAGGTTAATAATCCCCCAAGCCCCCCCAACAGCCAGGATGACCAGCCAGAATCCCAGGGGAAGAGGATGTACAGATTCAGGGCTAGAGTTATAAAACAAGGTTCGTTGCTGGTAAAAACCAATGATTCATCATTTTTCATAGTGCGCTCCTTGCAACACCATGGCAGCCAAAACCCTAAAAGCGGGGACAGTCCCCGGGGCCTGGAGGCCTCGCTGGACTTGCGTCTGTGACCCAGAGTGGGAGGCAGTGGTGCTGTGGAGTTGCTGGGCCATGGCAGTAGACAATAAGGGGTCGGAAATCGGCCTTACCTGATAGTGAAGTCTGGCAGGTCGCATTGAGATACGTTGCTGACCTGTGCGAGACGACTGCCTGGCGCACCTTGAAGCTGTGAATGGAAGAGGCGCTCCTGCGCAGCAATGTAGGGAGTTCAGCATCGCATACCAAGGGCCACCACTACATTGGGGTGCACAGAGGAGATTAGCAATGGTGGGCTGCGCCTCTCTGCATCACAGGCTGGAGGATGTTGCACTTGCCGGACGCTGTGGAGGGTGAGGCCCCTGAGCTGCGTCAAACTTGTGTGACATGAGCACTTCAACTTCACACCTAAGAGGGCCCTGTTGCATCTCCTGTATCGGAAGATTCCCCAGTGGACTTTGCAGCGATTGTTGTACCCAGGCATGTGAAATTGCTCCTGGCTGAGGCTCCTGTTGCCTGAGTCACAGATTGAGCCCCGGTCTCAATGTCCAGGTAGGGAGAAGTTGGGATGAGTAGTGGAGGAGGCCGAGGGGCGAGTTGGGCCCAGGCCTAGTGCTTGTGGGTGGCACTCACCATGCTCTGAGCAATCCCTGTGCTGCTGCTGACCTACATCACAGAGGGCACCGCACTAGACTGGTGGGAGACTCCACTAATTGACTCAAGTCGCTGCGATCGGCCATTGGTGGCAGTGTGTGCCAAGGGTATGGGCCGGTTCTGGCCCAGGCCCTAGGGTATGCCGCTTGGTCCACTGTTACTCACTGGGGAACTGGGGAACACAGAATCTGGTCGCCACTGTTAGATTGGAAGAGGCGACCAGATGTTGATGCCTCCTGTTAGTTTGCTTTTGGTTATAGAGGTGACTAACCCTCAGTGGACTTCATCTTCCCACAGCGCTGCGCCATCTGGTTGTTGATGCTGCTGTCCTCATCTGCTGCTGCTGGTTCCTCTGACCCGGAGGTCAGGTGTTCGAGTCCCTCCTCCACCCCCAAGCTCCTGCCTGTGCCTCAATCCTGGTGGTCCAGTGGTAGAAAGTCACTGTTCTGCAGCTTGACTGCCCTCCTGTCCCTCTTTTCTGCTGTTCCTGTTCATATTTCTGCTCTTCTCTATTGCTTTTCTATCTTTGTCTTTTTTTATCTTTGTTTTATTTGGCTTTGTTTTTCCTGTACTTTTTTGCAGTTCCTTTTTCCCTATCCTCTCCCTCATTGCCGCGTGCACCCTGCGCCTGCCAAAACTGCAAATGCACCTCCTGCCATATCAGTACACCAGCGCCTCTTGCGCCTAGCTGACCAACAGCACACCCGACCGGCTCAACTGCATCCTCCCCAACATGTGGTCTTTCCAACAATACACCACAGAAATCTGGGACCTCCTCGATACCACCTCTTCAGACATCGTCTTCTTCATGGACACCTGAATCAACCTCTGCTCCCGACCGGACATCACCATCCCTGACGGCTACAAAATCACCCTCAAGGACCACCCTGACCGTCCAGGTGGATGCATTACCATCGTCTACAAAAGCACACACTGACTGACCACGCACTCTAATGACCCAATGGGCGATCATGAAACACCTCCACTTGTAGATCCGGACCAAGCCCAACACCACCCGCCACGGCATCCTCATCTACAGGCCCATGAACCCTCATTAACCACACCCCAGGCCACCCCATCCACCAACTACATCCTAATCAGAGACCTCAAGTTGCACCTAGACAACCCCAGTGACCAGAACACTGCCCCCTCCTAGGAAAACTTGCCAACATCAGACTCAAGCAGCTGGTCACTGCACCAACCCACATAGACAGACAAACGCTCCAGCCTGTCTTCTCCAGCAGGGGATCTTCAACCACAGCCACACCATTGAACTCTCCTGGACTGACCATCATTATATACATCACACCTTCACCACGCCCACTTTACAACACAGCCATTAACGGCCCCCATTGCAGCTGGATCAAGGCCACTGAAGAACTTCTTGTCAACTCTCTCAGCACCACCACTCCTCCAACGCTTGCAGAAGCCAACACCGCAGCACTCAACCTTCACCCATGGATCTCCAACAGCGCCGACACCCTGACACCCTTCAAGAAAAGACCAAGCAAACAACACTCCAAGGCAGCCAACTGGTTCACTCCCACCTTCCACTTAGTCCAGACGCACCCGCAGACATCTCGAGTAGAGATGAAGCCACAACAATAATCAACTCCACAACACAGTCAGCCTTGCACCATGGCACAAGGGTGCCTGTGTTGGCGCATGGCAGCCATTGTGTGGCATTGTAGGGGAAAAAGATAGGGGGCTTAATCCTGAGCCCCTTTCAGCAGTTTGATGCCACTGGTGCATAATTTTCTTGACGGACTTGCAGTGTGAATCTTCCACCACGTTGTGCAGTATTAACAGTGACACATCTAGGCATATGTGCAACCTTGTGAAGCAGTGTGCCACGTTACACCTGCACCAGGTATGATGTATTAAGGGTGGGCTTTCCCCCACAACAAAGCCTTGTAGGTTTTGGTGCAGTAAAGTCTCTCAGATTTCACTGCGAGAATTCTAGGACGCCACTGTGCCAAAACCTTACGCCTGCCTTAAGGCAGGCAGAAGAGTGACGCAGTGCCATAGGGATAGGCTGGCCTTATGCATTGCTGGAGTTGCATCATGCTTGCAACACAACTGTAGCAATGTGTGGCTTTACTGCTGCCAGATGTCAGGATTCCAGACGTATCTGTCATTGATTGTGACATGGAGATCCATACATTGAATACGGTGCATCGGTGGTGTCGCAAGGAGGGCGCAGAGAAAATTGACACAGGGCTGTTTTCTCAAAGTGATGCAACAATTTACCTGAATGGAGCCCAGGAATGCACCCTATCTTATTGGTAGGGCTCATCCCTGTCCTTTTGTTTTGGGACATGGCAGCACAGCAATGTTCCTTGCAGCCCTGTCCAGCACCCAAACATCTAATATGTGGACCAAAGTGTTTGCACCAAGTGTAATACCAGCTATTTTCTGGTCTTAAAGAACCACCTCTAACTAGACCTAGCATCAGCTTTGAGGGTTATCACCGTATGGGAATTTCATTGTAAATATCGCAAACTGGGGTTAGCAGCAGTTTTTGCACAGGAATGCCTACCTTGCATCTCATTTTTCTTAAGCCCCGCTAACAGCAGTGGCGATCCTAAAAATTCAGGTTTATGCTGTAAAAGTGCTGCTAATTTCAGTTAGTGGCACTTTGTAAATAAAGCGATAAAAAAACCACAATAACGTCAAAAAATTGACAGTATGGCGGCGTTAGGTTTTTGTACATATGCTCCTATGGGGCCTATGTACAAGGGAAGTGGCAGAGTGAGGCATTAGCCTTCCTGGCTTAACGCCTCACTCCACCACTTCAGAAACACAGGGCTGCACCATATTTACAAGAATGTGGTGCATCACTGCATTTCCCCCTGCGCTGATGCTACACTTTGCAGCCAGGCACCAACGCAGGCACCCATGCACCATAGTTTTCTCACTTTTATGGGCGCTGTTTTATGCAGCACACATAGAAGTTGCAAAATGGCATTAAAAAAAAATATTGTTAATGTGCAGGAAGGGAGACACATGAAAACAGCAAAAACGAGCAGAAATTAAACATTTCTCCTCATTTCGCCAGGGGAAGACAAGTTTTTCCTGGTCTTAATTCTGGTGCTGCCTCCTAGTATTTACGCATCCTTTGTAAATAGCGGGCAGCGTCACAATCAATGGGTGTTGCGGTGGAACTCCCACTGCAACACCCATTGCCCTCCTCTTTCACACGAAGCATAGTGTGAAAAAGGGGCCTTATTTACAAGGCAGCACTAAGCTATATTAAGTGGCTTAATGCTGCCTTGTAAATAAGGTGAAGCCCCTATCGCCACAGAGACGACCTAAAAAGTCATGTTCCTGTGGCAATAGGACTTGTACATATACCCCTTAGTTTGGCAGAGACACTGGTGGCACTTCAAGTCTTGATCGCCGAGAAATCATCCCGTCCTGAAACTTAGCTTGACAAGGTATATACATTGCGAGCCCATGTGATTGCCTCGTTCTATTTTAAGTAGTTATGGAAATAATAAGCTCCATGAAGATTCCCTACTTTCTGGAAGGAATTCATTCAAAAAAATTGTGAAGGAGAGGACAAAACCACAGGGTAGTCAGTCATATCCGCCTATTTCTTTATTAAATTTAGGTCCCAGTAAAAGTTGGGTTACGCCAATGTAATTAACACCATTTCTATCATGTTTGTGTTACTCTTTGTATGCAAGTACCTGAGATTATAACATTAAGCCACATCATGTAAATATGCACCTTTCACTGTACAAATTTACAAGGAATGTCTGTTTGCTACAAAGTAAATTACAGGAAATGCTCAGGAACAACACAAACAATAGAGTGATAGTTACTGTCCACAGTGCTTTTGTTTTTATGCACTAATTTCTTAGCATAAAGTTCATCCTTGCCATCCAAAGTGGTTGCAAGGACACATTTCACTGTAAAATACAGTGTTGAATGCCAGTTTGGCATTTTGCGTATTTACGTTTGATTTTGTGTAATTTGTAAGAAACAGTGGTAATTACACAGAAACAAATTGTGTGAACTCTGCACACCCTTAAAATTCCGATCGTAATATTTTTTTAAAAAGTACTCAGTGGTAGGTGATCTAAAGGAATCCCAAAACCACACACACAGATCTAACCACATGCTTCATTGAGCATGCCTAGTATTTAAACAAGTCAATGACAATCATACAGCTAAATTCACAAAAGGAGTCTTATGGGTGATTTGGTGGTTCCTGCGTACAGTAATGCAGAGAATAAACATCAGCTAGGCCTTTCTTGATTGGGCACGATTTGTATAGGTGTATCCCTATACAAAGGTACTGATTATTAGTACCTTACCTGCACACATTCCAAACCACCAAGCCTGTAGTGAGGTTAATAGGGCCCATGCACAAACGCTCTCATTTGTATGTGCTCACAATTAAAGTTCACATCGTTGAGTCAATTACTTTTAGCACATTTTCCTTGCGTGCTTGCATGCAATAGTGTACTCACAAAGTGTTAGCTTACAAATACATATCTTCTTAGGCACATTATCACACCATCGTACATTTCTGCCAAGGTGCAAGTAAACTGCACAAACTACTATATTGTTATTTGTTCAGAGACAGCTCTGACTTGGTAGAATCAACAATGACAACTGGATAGGAGTTCATGCACAGTGCAAATAGGTCCAGTTTTTATTATAAAATATGCCCAAAGCCTAAGGCAGATGAGCATTTCCATGGATTGTCTTGGCCGTTCCATGCCTGAATTCTTTCCCAGATGAATCTCGATACTATTCTGAGAGGGATGGCACCTGGGATTAAACACACACACAGGTAAATGGAGAGTTAGCCTTCTCCAAGGTATCTGGCAGTACTTCATTCACCCTATGCTCTCTAGGATAGGTAGTGCTAGGTAGGAGTAACATTAAATGCATTCATATTATCAATGCAATAATCATAATTGGTGAATTATTCATATTTTTCACCATTCTTGTAATGCTGCTTAAAATGCTTTGTTTCCTTCTACTATTCATTGCAGTGCACCTATTTTATTCAAGAATCCAATTGCTTTCATAAATGTTTGAAATGGCAATTTGTGGATTTCATTTGTCTCCCTTTGGGCATGCCTGAGATAGCAACGAAAGGGTAGATATGTTTCCAGGATTTCTTTGTGGGAATTCGGTTTGTCATGTTTTGAGGTTGCAGGCACTATCAGGCACCCTGTGAGGTTTAGGGGTCCAGATGGCACACTGCGAGTTATGCCAGGAACTAGGACAACATATTCTGATGGTATCAGGGGACGTAGTTTTGATACTTATGATGTCCAAACGCACAGTGTTAACAAAGTAGTAGGAACCGTACGACAAGCCAGGAATCAAGGCTGTCAACTTTACCCCATTGTTGAGAGCCCTTCATTAGGAAATAAGCTACAGAGATTGTACTGATAGGTGAGGTTTCCCAACAGATGAATATTACTGTCGACACCAATGTTGTCACATTATATAAAAAACAAACATTATGCCTAACTGAAAAATTGGAACCCGAATTTGGCTCAGTGCTATGAAAAACATTAAACCAAATGAAATCCCACATAATATTTATTTGTTTTTATTTATTTAAAGACAGCAAGGTCCTAAAATAAAAAGACCAGTAGAGGGAGCAAGGATCAGCAAAATGACCAAGGTTTCAACTTCTTAAGAAAAGTAAGTAAGCAAGAGGTATTTTACAGTTCCTCTGCAGCTTATTCCAAAATTTGGAGCTCAAGACTTTAAAGGCTCTGCCTATACGGTGCTCCTTCTTTAGCATGATTTATTCAGGAGAGATAAAACGTTCAATATAAGTGGTCATGGATCGGTCAGGAAAATCACCTCATGAGAGAATATTTTGAGTATAGAGACCTAAACTGAATGTGATTTTCACAGGCAGCTAGTATAGATTACATTGAGCATTGGCGATATGATCAAATTTGTGCAGGCTAGTGATGAAAAAGGGTGTGCAGTCATAATATCGAGTCTTTTATTTCGACTGGACAGAATATCGAGTAAAAAATATAGAATGGACATAATATCGACTAGACATAATATAGACAACAAAAATATCGACTAGAGAAAATTAATATCGAATAGAATGGACATAATATCGAATCAAAAATATAGAATGGACATAATATCGACTAGACATAATATAGCCAACAAAAATATCGAATTTAAGGTAAGTTAATAATAATTTTTATTTTTTGTGTAATATAAGTCTGTAGCGGGTTGTGGGTTTATAGGGGAATAGGGTGGGAAGTAATTTAATTATAATTAATTAAATATGTTGATTTCTTTATTGATATTTATTTAGAATTAATTGTTAATTAATTATTAATTGGTAATTAATTAAAATATAATTGGTAATTAATTATAATTGATTAATTGATAAATATTTTAATTTTAGTAATTTATTTTCTGTAGCGGGTTGTGGGTTTATAGGGGAATAGGGTGGGAAGTAATTTAATTATAATTAATTAAATATGTTAATTTATTTATTGATATTTATTTAGAATTAATTGTTAATTAATTATTAATTGGTAATTAATTAAAATATAATTGGTAATTAATTATAATTGATTAATTGATAAATATTTGAATTTTAGTAATTTATTTTCTGTAGCGGGTTGTGGGTTTATAGGGGAATAGGGTGGGAAGTAATTTAATTATAATTAATTAAATTTTTTAAATTATTTATTGATATTTATTTATAATTAATTGTGAATTATTTATTAATTGGTAATTAATTAAAATATAATTGGTAATTAATTATAATTGATTAATTGATACATATTTTAATTTTAGTAATTTATTTTCTGTAGCGGGTTGTGGGTTTATAGGGGAATAGGGTGGGAAGTAATTTAATTATAATTAATTAAATTTTTTTAATTATTTATTGATATTTATTTATAATTAATTGTTAATTATGTATTAATTGGTAATTAATTAAAATATAATTGGTAATTAATTATAATTGATTGATAAATATGTTAATTTTATTAAATTATTTTCTGTAGCGGGTTGTGGGTTTATAGGGGAATAGGGTGGGAAGTAATTAAATTATAATTAATTAAATATGTTAATTTATTTATTCTTAATTATTTGGAATACATTGTTAATTAAATAATAATTGGTAATTAATAAAAATATGATTGGTAAATAATTTAGTTGATTAATTGATAAATATGTTAATTTCATTCATTTATTTTCTGTAGCGGGTTGTGGGTTTATAGGGGAATAGGGTGGGAAATAAATTAATTCTCATTAATTCAATATGTCATTTAAATTATTGGTATTTATTTTGAATTAATTGTTAATTAATTTTTAAGAGGTAATTAATTCAAATATAATTGGTAATTAAAATTAATTTCTTCATTTTGAAATTGTAAATTAATTTATTGTTAATAGGTAATTAATTATTATGAGTAGGCAATTTTTATAATTAAATAATTTTATTTTGTATTTATAAATAAATATTTAATATTTTTATACACAAGTAAAATATTTTATTTATTTGTAATTGGTATTACTATTTATGTTATTTATATCTATTTGTGAAGTATTTACTTTCCCTATTATTGCACTCTCTGAAGTTGGAATAGTAATTTTAACCCCTACGCTATACAACACTTTCCCTACTGTTGCACCCACTGGAGTGGGTATGCAACGTTTACAACGCAACTTTTACTATGCACTACCATTACAACGAAAATTTTACAACGCAAAAACTTTTATAACGCATACATTTACAAAGCATGTTTTTACAACGCAGATACCTTTACAACGCATACCATTACAACATAAGTATTGCTAAGTATATAATTATTTTTTAAATGTTATATGTTTGGGTTTTTGGGTAAAGGGGTATTTTTAGGGTTCAGGGTCAGTTTTCAGTTTTTGGGTAAAGGGGTATTTTTAGGGTTCAGGGTCAGTTTTCAGTTTTTGGGTAAAGGGGTATTTTTAGAGTTCATGGTCATTTTTCAGTTTTTGGGTAAAGGGGTATTTTTAGGGTTCAGGGTCAGTTTTCAGTTTTTGGGTAAAGGGGTATTTTTAGGGTTCAGGGTCAGTTTTCGGTTTTTGGGTAAAGGGGTATTTTTAGGGTTCAGGGTCAGTTTTCAGTTTTTGGGTAAAGGGGTATTTTTAGAGTTCATGGTCAGTTTTCAGTTTTTGGGTAAAGGGGTATTTGTAGGGTTCAGGGTCAGTTTTCAGTTTTTGGGTAAAGGGGTATTTTTAGGGTTCAGGGTCAGTTTTCAGTTTTTGGGGCAAAGGGGTATATTTAGGGTTCAGGGTCAGTTTTCAGTTTTTGGGTAAAGGGGTATTTTTAGGGTTCAGGGTCAGTTTTCAGTTTTTGGGGAAAATGGGTATATTTAGGGTTCAGGGTCAGTTTTCAGTTTTTGGGTAAAGGGGTATTTTTAGGGTTCAGGGTCAGTTTTCAGTTTCTGGGGTAAAGGGGTATTTTTAGGGTTCAGGGTCAGTTTTCAGTTTTTGGGTAAAGGGGTATTTTTAGGGTTCAGGGTCAGTTTTCAGTTTTTGGGGTAAAGGGGTATTTTTAGGGTTCAGGGTCAGTTTTCAGTTTTTGGGTAAAGGCGTATTTTTAGGGTTCAGGGTCAGTTTTCAGTTTTTGGGTAAAGGGGTATTTTTAGGGTTCAGGGTCAGTTTAGGGTTTTTGGGGTACAGGGGTACTTTGTAAAAATAAAGTAAAATTACATTTAAATTACATTAATTAAATACAATTAAATAAAATAAAATTATATTATAATATTTTAAATTAATTTATATTAAAATAAATATTATATACTTACCAATACTTACGTTGTAATGGTATGCGTTGTAAAGGTATATGCGTTGTAAAATCTTGCGTTGTAAATGTATAAGTTGTAAAAGTTTTTGTGTTGTAAAAGTTTTGATGTAATGGTAGGTGTTGTAAAAGTATGCCTTGTAACGTCATACATCCCTGGAGTGGAAATAGTAATTTTAACCCCTACGCTATCCAGCGCTTTCCCTACTGTTGCACCCACTGGAGTGGGAATAGTAAATTCCAACACTTTTGCTAATGTTGAACTCACTATAGTTGTTACAATAAATTTTAACCATTTTCTATGCTACGCTAAAAATGTTATATATGTTTATTTAATAATATGTTATATATATATATATATATATATATATATATATATATATATATATATATATATATGTATTATTTGTGGTGATATAATTTTTTTAATTATAGAAATTATTTATTAAAATTACATTTTTAAAATAATTATTTCTAAGTTTATATTAAATATATTTATTACTATATTAGTTTTAACTTAATTTTAAGACATTTAAAAAAATCGATATTTTGACAGTCTATATTTTTGTAAGTCGATATTTTGGAGTCGATATTTTGGTACTTACCTGTTTTTAGATAGGGAGTCGATATTTTGTCACTCGATATTTTTCACTCGATATTTGTGTATCTCGATATTTGTGACGTCGATATTATGTCAGTGATCCATGAAAAAGGGTTCAGGCAGATTTAGGTCGATTCCCCTCTTTCAAGGTTTGCCCGGCGTTAGCCGCTTCTCACCCAACTACGATTACCAAATAAAGAGGCAGGCGCTGGAGACTGGAAGGCAGGAAACAGGAGTTTATTTGTTTTTATTTATTTAAAGACAGCAAGGTCCTAAAATAAAAAGACCAGTAGAGGGAGCAAGGATCAGCAAAATGACCAAGGTTTCAACTTCTTAAGAAAAGTAAGTAAGCAAGAGGTATTTTGCAGTTCCTCTGCAGCTTATTCCAAAATTTGGAGCTCAAGACTTTAAAGGCTCTGCCTATACGGTGCTCCTTCTTTAGCATGATTTATTCAGGAGAGATAAAACGTTCAATATAAGTGGTCATGGATCGGTCAGGAAAATCACCTCATGAGAGAATATTTTGAGTATAGAGACCTAAACTGAATGTGATTTTCACAGGCAGCTAGTATAGATTACATTGAGCATTGGCGATATGATCAAATTTGTGCAGGCTAGTGATGAAAAAGGGTGTGCAGTCATAATATCGAGTCTTTTATTTTGACTGGACAGAATATCGAGTAAAAAATATAGAATGGACATAATATCGACTAGACATAATATAGACAACAAAAATATCGACTAGAGAAAATTAATATCGAATAGAATGGACATAATATCGAATCAAAAATATAGAATGGACATAATATCGACTAGACATAATATAGCCAACAAAAATATCGAATTTAAGGTAAGTTAATAATAATTTTTATTTTTTGTGTAATATAAGTCTGTAGCGGGTTGTGGGTTTATAGGGGAATAGGGTGGGAAGTAATTTAATTATAATTAATTAAATATGTTGATTTCTTTATTGATATTTATTAAGAATTAATTGTTAATTAATTATTAATTGGTAATTAATTAAAATATAATTGGTAATTAATTATAATTGATTAATTGATAAATATTTTAATTTTAGTAATTTATTTTCTGTAGCGGGTTGTGGGTTTATAGGGGAATAGGGTGGGAAGTAATTTAATTATAATTAATTAAATATGTTAATTTATTTATTGATATTTATTTAGAATTAATTGTTAATTAATTATTAATTGGTAATTAATTAAAATATAATTGGTAATTAATTATAATTGATTAATTGATAAATATTTGAATTTTAGTAATTTATTTTCTGTAGCGGGTTGTGGGTTTATAGGGGAATAGGGTGGGAAGTAATTTAATTATAATTAATTAAATTTTTTTAATTATTTATTGATATTTATTTATAATTAATTGTGAATTATTTATTAATTGGTAATTAATTAAAATATAATTGGTAATTAATTATAATTGATTAATTGATACATATTTTAATTTTAGTAATTTATTTTCTGTAGCGGGTTGTGGGTTTATAGGGGAATAGGGTGGGAAGTAATTTAATTATAATTAATTAAAAAAGTTTTATTATTTATTGATATTTATTTATAATTAATTGTTAATTATGTATTAATTGGTAATTAATTAAAATATAATTGGTAATTAATTATAATTGATTAATTGATAAATATGTTAATTTTATTAAATTATTTTCTGTAGCGGGTTGTGGGTTTATAGGGGAATAGGGTGGGAAGTAATTAAATTATAATTAATTAAATATGTTAATTTATTTATTCTTAATTATTTGGAATACATTGTTAATTAAATAATAATTGGTAATTAATAAAAATATGATTGGTAAATAATTTAGTTGATTAATTGATAAATATGTTAATTTCATTCATTTATTTTCTGTAGCGGGTTGTGGGTTTATAGGGGAATAGGGTGGGAAATAAATTAATTCTCATTAATTCAATATGTCATTTAAATTATTGGTATTTATTTTGAATTAATTGTTAATTAATTTTTAAGAGGTAATTAATTCAAATATAATTGGTAATTAAAATTAATTTCTTAATTTTGAAATTGTAAATTAATTTATTGTTAATAGGTAATTAATTATTATGAGTAGGCAATTTTTATAATTAAATAATTTTATTTTGTATTTATAAATAAATATTTAATATTTTTATACACAAGTAAAATATTTTATTTATTTGTAATTGGTATTACTATTTATGTTATTTATATCTATTTTTGAAGTATTTACTTTCCCTATTATTGCACTCTCTGAAGTTGGAATAGTAATTTTAACCCCTACGCTATACAACACTTTCCCTACTGTTGCACCCACTGGAGTGGGTATGCAACGTTTACAACGCAACTTTTACTATGCACTACCATTACAACGAAAATTTTACAACGCAAAAACTTTTATAACGCATACATTTACAAAGCATGTTTTTACAACGCAGATACCTTTACAACGCATACCATTACAACGTAAGTATTGCTAAGTATATAATTATTTTTTAAATGTTATATGTTTGGGTTTTTGGGTAAAGGGGTATTTTTAGGGTTCAGGGTCAGTTTTCAGTTTTTGGGTAAAGGGGTATTTTTAGGGTTCAGGGTCAGTTTTCAGTTTTTGGGTAAAGGGGTATTTTTAGAGTTCATGGTCATTTTTCAGTTTTTGGGTAAAGGGGTATTTTTAGGGTTCAGGGTCAGTTTTCAGTTTTTGGGTAAAGGGGTATTTTTAGGGTTCAGGGTCAGTTTTCGGTTTTTGGGTAAAGGGGTATTTTTAGGGTTCAGGGTCAGTTTTCAGTTTTTGGGTAAAGGGGTATTTTTAGAGTTCATGGTCAGTTTTCAGTTTTTGGGTAAAGGGGTATTTGTAGGGTTCAGGGTCAGTTTTCAGTTTTTGGGTAAAGGGGTATTTTTAGGGTTCAGGGTCAGTTTTCAGTTTTTGGGGTAAAGGGGTATATTTAGGGTTCAGGGTCAGTTTTCAGTTTTTGGGTAAAGGGGTATTTTTAGGGTTCAGGGTCAGTTTTCAGTTTTTGGGGAAAATGGGTATATTTAGGGTTCAGGGTCAGTTTTCAGTTTTTGGGTAAAGGGGTATTTTTAGGGTTCAGGGTCAGTTTTCAGTTTCTGGGGTAAAGGGGTATTTTTAGGGTTCAGGGTCAGTTTTCGGTTTTTGGGTAAAGGGGTATTTTTAGGGTTCAGGGTCAGTTTTCAGTTTTTGGGGTAAAGGGGTATTTTTAGGGTTCAGGGTCAGTTTTCAGTTTTTGGGTAAAGGCGTATTTTTAGGGTTCAGGGTCAGTTTTCAGTTTTTGGGTAAAGGGGTATTTTTAGGGTTCAGGGTCAGTTTAGGGTTTTTGGGGTACAGGGGTACTTTGTAAAAATAAAGTAAAATTACATTTAAATTACATTAATTAAATACAATTAAATAAAATTAAATTATATTATAATATTTTAAATTAATTTATATTAAAATAAATATTATATACTTACCAATACTTACGTTGTAATGGTATGCGTTGTAAAGGTATATGCGTTGTAAAATCTTGCGTTGTAAATGTATAAGTTGTAAAAGTTTTTGTGTTGTAAAAGTTTTGATGTAATGGTAGGTGTTGTAAAAGTATGCCTTGTAACGTCATACATCCCTGGAGTGGAAATAGTAATTTTAACCCCTACGCTATCCAGCGCTTTCCCTACTGTTGCACCCACTGGAGTGGGAATAGTAAATTCCAACACTTTTGCTAATGTTGAACTCACTATAGTTGTTACAATAAATTTAAACCATTTTCTATGCTACGCTAAAAATGTTATATATGTTTATTTAATAATATGTTTATATATATATATATATATATATATATATATATATATATATATATATATATATATATATATATATATATGTATTATTTGTGGTGATATAATGTTTTTAATTATAGAAATTATTTATTAAAATTAAATTTTTAAAATAATTATTTCTAAGTTTATATTAAATATATTTATTACTATATTAGTTTTAACTTAATTTTAAGACATTTAAAAAAATCGATATTTTGACAGTCTATATTTTTGTAAGTCGATATTTTGGAGTCGATATTTTGGTACTTACCTGTTTGTAGATAGGGAGTCGATATTTTGTCACTCGATATTTTTCACTCGATATTTGTGTATCTCGATATTTGTGACGTCGATATTATGTCAGTGATCCATGAAAAAGGGTTCAGGCAGATTTAGGTCGATTCCCCTCTTTCAAGGTTTGCCCGGCGTTAGCCGCTTCTCACCCAACTACGATTACCAAATAAAGAGGCAGGCGCTGGAGACTGGAAGGCAGGAAACAGGAGTTTATTTCCGACGGAGCAGAACACATCAGATCAGACAACAAGGTATCGTTTCGAGGTGCTCTAGCAACATCTCTGAGGCCTGGCCTCTTATACACAGTTTTATGGCTTTATTGCATACATTACATCCGTAACATTTCTTTGAAGTACAGGAAGACATCCTCGGAATCCCCGGTCCAGGCCCGTTCCCCCACACATCTACAGTAGAGTTCCCACCCCGTTCTCAGCATGTGATGGCAATCGCGCAGCTGGACATTCCGCTGGGAACGGGAATGTAGGCGGTCGGTCGGATCTAGGGGTGTGAGGGCATTGATTAATCCCCGCTCCTTTGATGTGAGGCGAGGTCCTACTGTAGGGACAATAAACTGCATCTGTTGGGCGAAGTGATGGCCTGGGATCAAGCCGAACAATAGGGCAAGGAGGAGGAGGTTATCAAAAGGGCCTGTTTTATGAATGAGATGAAAGGGTGTGGGGGTTCAGCACGGGATGTGGCTCGGAGGCAGGGTTGCGCTGGTGGTGTGTTTTGGGGCTCAAGCAGGAGGGATCGGGGGCTGTCAGAGTGCGGGGGGGGGGATGCTTGCGAGGCCGGAGAGTGAGGGGGAGAGAGAGACGCGCTGGCTATCAGCAGTGGGCAGAGAGGCCATGGCATTCAAAAATGGCTGCTGTTTACGTGCCCGTACGAGTCTGGAAAGAGACAAGATGGCGCCGATAATGTTTATGTCACAGCCTAGATTTCAACAGTCCTCCCTTTTCAACATATCTAGCCAGCTTGTTAATTTACGTCATTCCCCATTATATTTCTAATTTTGAGGTCATACAATGCTTTCATGTGTTCAGTTTTGAAGTCCGAAGTCTTTGGGCACATGCAGTTAGCAATGATCGAACACAGAGGTGGCAAACATTGAATACCTAGGCAACACCCACACAGTATCATGACCGGTATCAATATAAATGTGAATAACCTCCATCCCCAGTCCTTCAAAGTGCCCCAAAACCAGCTCCCAAGCGACCATCCTTCTTGTTCCTGGTGAACCTCTGAGGAAAGTCTGTGGAGGTGTTCGATTGCTTTGTAGACTGAAGGTGAGTTATCTGGCACGTAGGTGCAACAGCTGGATCCGATGATGCGGCATGCTCCCCCACGGTCAGCTAGAACCACATCTAGAACAAGGCGGTTCTGAAGAGCCACCAGGCGGACTGCCTGAAGCTCGGCCGTATTGTTAGTGAGGATGCCAGCCGTGATGTTCATGGTCGTTTCTACTGCCTGGGTCAAGTGTCGGATGGCGCGGCTGTTTGCCATTGGGCCCCACAGAGGAACAAGTCCCTTCATTGCATCCAGGAACTGTGCTCCGGTGGAGTCGGCTTGTTCAATGTCTTTGGCGCGCTTCTGCCGGTGATGGTTTGCTGGGGCCACGTACGTGGGGGGGGAGAACGAAGGCGATGTAGCAAGTACCCCCCATCTTTTTGGGAGCCAAGTGTAAGCTTTGGTGCCACAAACAAAGTACATATTCGGGGAGGCAACAAAGGAGGGGGGATCAATTGAGTCCAACGTTCTGGTGATGTGGCAGGAACTGTGACCCACCAGCTGTGTTCCCAGGCCTTCGAGGCACACGAGGCCCGTGACATTATTAACAGACAGAGCCACAGTCAGAGTGGCAGCAGTTCGTTTCCGTAGGTAGGAGAAGGTGGGTCTGACTGGATTATGGACCACCTGCATTTCAACTCGTTCCTTGGCAGGGATGTCCATCTGGAAGGAGGGACCAGTGGTCAAAGGACAAAAGGGAGCAGATGTTCTTCCGGTTTTGTTCAGCCAGAACCCATGGTAGAAGTGTGACACTGTTTGACCTGAAGTGGCGTTGTCCTTGTAGCTCTCTTGCAAGAGAATCAACCAGGAAAGGCAGGAGCCGTGAACTGAGAAAGGGGAAGGGATGAAAGGAATGGAGTGTCCGGTGGCATGCGGGAGCAACCCGCAGATCCAGCAGTTGGTGGCGTTGGCGGCAAGGTTGTGTTGGTGCAGCAGTTGCACGAAGGAATTGTTCCAAAACTCCTTACGCCTTTCTCGGAGCTGAGGCGAAAGGGAGATCAGATGATGCTCTTTCATAGTGGTTATTTACAACAAGGGGTTGTGATGGACAGAGTCTCTGAATTAAGCAGAGTACTCTCACCCAGTCAAGAGATCAGGGCTAGATCCAACACCGTTTTTTAGCTCATTGCACCATCCCAGTTTCAGAACCTGGCTGTATGCAAATTAGTCTGTCCCTGGCCCAGTGCATCATGGGAACAGGGCAGACCAGACTACAAAAGCCAATTCTTACACTGGGAAGGAAACAAGCTTCCGGGGACCGGTTTCTGGCATTCCAGCCGTCTTCGGCCCGGCTTGCTTGAATCCTGATGGTGCAATGAGCAAGGGACTCACATCTGAGTATACCCTTCCACGCTTAGGGTGGACAAAATATTTACAACAAAGGGTGGTGATGGACAGAGTCTCTGAATTAAGCAGAGTACTCTCACCCAGTCAAGAGATCAGGGCTAGATCCAACACCGTTTTTTAGCTCATTGCACCATCCCAGTTTCAGAACCTGGCTGTATGCAAATTAGTCTGTCCCTGGCCCAGTGCATCATGGGAACAGGGCAGGCCAGACTACAAAAGCCAATTCTTACACTGGGAAGGAAACAAGCTTCCGGGGACCGGTTTCTGGCATTCCAGCCGTCTTCGGCCCGGCTTGCTTGAATCCTGATGGTGCAATGAGCAAGGGACTCACATCTGAGTATACCCTTCCACGCTTAGGGTGGACAAAATATTTACAACAAGGGGTGATGATGGACAGAGTCTCTGAATTAAGCAGAGTACTCTCACCCAGTCAAGAGATCAGGGCTAGATCCAACACCGTTTTTTAGCTCATTGCACCATCCCAGTTTCAGAACCTGGCTGTATGCAAATTAGTCTGTCCCTGGCCCAGTGCATCATGGGAACAGGGCAGACCAGACTACAAAAGCCAATTCTTACACTGGGAAGGAAACAAGCTTCCGGGGACCGGTTTCTGGCATTCCAGCCGTCTTCTGCCCGGCTTGCTTGAATCCTGATGGTGCAATGAGCAAGGGACTCACATCTGAGTATACCCTTCCACGCTTAGGGTGGACAAAATATTTACAACAAGGGGTGGTGATGGACAGAGTCTCTGAATTAAGCAGAGTACTCTCACCCAGTCAAGAGATCAGGGCTAGATCCAACACCGTTTTTTAGCTCATTGCACCATCCCAGTTTCAGAACCTGGCTGTATGCAAATTAGTCTGTCCCTGGCCCAGTGCATCATGGGAACAGGGCAGACCAGACTACAAAAGCCAATTCTTACACTGGGAAGGAAACAAGCTTCCGGGGACCAGTTTCTGGCATTCCAGCCGTCTTCGGCCCGGTTTGCTTGAATCCTGATGGTGCAATGAGCAAGAAACTCACATCTGAGTATACCCTTCCACGCTTAGGGTGGACAAAATATTTACAACAAGGGGTGGTGATGGACAGAGTCTCTGAATTAAGCAGAGTACTCTCAACCAGTCAAGAGATCAGGGCTAGATCCAACACCGTTTTTTAGCTCATTGCACCATCCCAGTTTCAGAAACTGGCTGTATGCAAATTAGTCTGTCCCTGGCCTAGTGCATCATGGGAACAGGGCAGACCAGACTACAAAAGCCAATTCTTACACTGGGAAGGAAACAAGCTTCCGGGGACCGGTTTCTGGCATTCCAGCCGTCTTCGGCCCGGCTTGCTTGAATCCTGATGGTGCAATGAGCAAGGGACTCACATCTGAGTATACCCTTCCACGCTTAGGGTGGACAAAATATTTACAACAAGGGGTGGTGATGGACAGAATCTCTGAATTAAGCAGAGTACTCTCACCCAGTCAAGAGATCAGGGCTAGATCCAACACCGTTTTTTAGCTCATTGCACCATCCCAGTTTCAGAACCTGGCTGTATGCAAATTAGTCTGTCCCTGGCCCAGTGCATCATGGGAACAGGGCAGACCAGACTACAAAAGCCAATTCTTACACTGGGAAGGAAACAAGCTTCCGGGGACCGGTTTCTGGCATTCCAGCCGTCTTCGGCCCGGCTTGCTTGAATCCTGATGGTGCAATGAGTAAGGGACTCACATCTGAGTATACCCTTCCACGCTTAGGGTGGACAAAATATTTACAACAAGGGGTGGTGATGGACAGAGTCTCTGAATTAAGCAGAGTACTCTCACCCAGTCAAGAGATTAGGGCTAGATCCAACACCGTTTTTTAGCTCATTGCACCATCCCAGTTTCAGAACCTGGCTGTATGCAAATGAGTCTGTCCCTGGCCCAGTGCATCATGGGAACAGGGCAGACCAGACTACAAAAGCCAATTCTTACACTGGGAAGGAAACAAGCTTCCGGGGACCGGTTTCTGGCATTCCAGCCGTCTTCGGCCCGGCTTGCTTGAATCCTGATGGTGCAATGAGCAAGGGACTCACATCTGAGTATACCCTTCCACGCTTAGGGTGGACAAAATATTTACAACAAGGGGTGGTGATGGACAGAGTCTCTGAATTAAGCAGAGTACTCTCACCCAGTCAAGAGATCAGGGCTAGATCCAACACCGTTTTTTAGCTCATTGCACCATCCCAGTTTCAGAACCTGGCTGTATGCAAATTAGTCTGTCCCTGGCCCAGTGCATCATGGGAACAGGGCAGACCAGACTACAAAAGCCAATTCTTACACTGGGAAGGAAACAAGCTTCCGGGGACCGGTTTCTGGCATTCCAGCCGTCTTCGGCCCGGCTTGCTTGAATCCTGATGGTGCAATGAGCAAGGGACTCACATCTGAGTATACCCTTCCACGCTTAGGGTGGACAAAATATTTACAAGGGGTGGTGATGGACAGAGTCTCTGAATTAAGCAGAGTACTCTCACCCAGTCAAGAGATCAGGGCTAGATCCAACACCGTTTTTTAGCTCATTGCACCATCCCAGTTTCAGAACCTGGCTGTATGCAAATTAGTCTGTCCCTGGCCCAGTGCATCATGGGAACAGGGCAGACCAGACTACAAAAGCCAATTCTTACACTGGGAAGGAAACAAGCTTCCGGGGACCGGTTTCTGGCATTCCAGCCGTCTTCGGCCCGGCTTGCTTGAATCCTGATGGTGCAATGAGCAAGGGACTCACATCTGAGTATACCCTTCCACGCTTAGGGTGGACAAAATATTTACAACAAGGGGTGGTGATGGACAGAGTCTCTGAATTAAGCAGAGTACTCTCACCCATTCAAGAGATCAGGGCTAGATCCAACACCGTTTTGTAGCTCATTGCACCATCCCAGTTTCAGAACCTGGCTGTATGCAAATTAGTCTGTCCCTTGCCCAGTGCATCATGGGAACAGGGCGGACCAGACTACAAAAGCCAATTCTTACACTGGGAAGGAAACAAGCTTCCGGGGACCGGTTTCTGGCATTCCAGCCGTCTTCGGCCCGGCTTGCTTGAATCCTGATGGTGCAATGAGCAAGGGTCTCACATCTGAGTATAACCTTCCACGCTTAGGGTGGACAAAATATTTACAACAAGGGGTGGTGATGGACAGAGTCTCTGAATTAAGCAGAGTACTCTCACCCAGTCAAGAGATCAGGGCTAGCTCCAACACCGTTTTTTAGCTCATTGCACCATCCCAGTTTCAGAACCTGGCTGTATGCAAATTAGTCTGTCCCTGGCCCAGTGCATCATGGGAACAGGGCAGACCAGACTACAAAAGCCAATTCTTACACTGGGAAGGAAACAAGCTTCCGGGGACCGGTTTCTGGCATTCCAGCCGTCTTCGGCCCGGCTTGCTTGAATCCTGATGGTGCAATGAGCAAGGGACTCACATCTGAGTATACCCTTCCACGCTTAGGGTGGACAAAATATTTACAACAAGGGGTGGTGATGGACAGAGTCTCTGAATTAAGCAGAGTACTCTCACCTAGTCAAGAGATCAGGGCTAGATCCAACACCGTTTTTTAGCTCATTGCACCATCCCAGTTTCAGAACCTGGCTGTATGCAAATTAGTCTGTCCCTGGCCCAGTGCATCATGGGAACAGGGCAGACCAGACTACAAAAGCCAATTCTTACACTGCGAAGGAAACAAGCTTCCGGGGACCGGTTTCTGGCATTCCAGCCGTCTTCGGCCCGGCTTGCTTGAATCCTGATGGTGCAATGAGCAAGGGACTTTTCCCCCCCCTTTTCTGAATCGTTTTTGGCCACTATAGGTGTGGCAGGGTATACTCAGACATGAGTCCCTTGCTCACTGCTCCATCAGGATTCAAGCAAGCCGGGCCGACGAGGCTGAAATGCCAGAAACTGGTCCCCGGTAGCTTGTCTCCTTTCTGGTGAAGAATTGGCTTGGTAGTTTGGTCTGCCCTGTTCCCATGATGCACTGGGCCAGGGACAGACTAATTTGCATATAGCCAGGTTCTGAGCTGGGATGGGGCAGTGAGCTAAATAACGGTGATGGATCAAGCCCTGATCTTTGGACTGGGTAAGAGTGGTCTGCTTAATTCAGACACTCTGTTCATCACCACCCCCTTTTCTGAATCGTTTTTGGCCACTATAGGTGTGGCAGGGTATACTCAGACATGAGTCCCTTGCTCACTGCTCCATCAGGATTCAAGCAAGCCGGGCCGACGAGGCTGAAATGCCAGAAACCGGTCCGCGGTAGCTTGTCTCCTTTCTGGTGAAGAATTGGCTTGGTAGTTTGGTCTGCCCTGTTCCCATGATGCACTGGGCCAGGGACAGACTAATTTGCATATAGCCAGGTTCTGAGCTGGGATGGGGCAGTGAGCTAAATAACGGTGATGGATCAAGCCCTGATCTTTGGACTGGGTAAGAGTGGTCTGCTTAATTCAGACACTCTCTTCATCACCACCCCCTTTTCTGAATCGTTTTTGGCCACTATAGGTGTGGCAGGGTATACTCAGACATGAGTCCCTTGCTCACTGCTCCATCAGGATTCAAGCAAGCCGGGCCGACGAGGCTGAAATGCCAGAAACCGGTCCCCGGTAGCTTGTCTCCTTTCTGGTGAAGAATTGGCTTGGTAGTTTGGTCTGCCCTGTTCCCATGATGCACTGGGCCAGGGACAGACTAATTTGCATATAGCCAGGTTCTGAGCTGGGATGGGGCAGTGAGCTAAATAACGGTGATGGATCAAGCCCTGATCTTTGGACTGGGTAAGAGTGGTCTGCTTAATTCAGACACTCTGTTCATCACCACCCCCTTTTCTGAATCGTTTTTGGCCACTATAGGTGTGGCAGGGTATACTCAGACATGAGTCCCTTGCTCACTGCTCCATCAGGATTCAAGCAAGCCGGGCCGACGAGGCTGAAATGCCAGAAACCGGTCCCTGGTAGCTTGTCTCCTTTCTGGTGAAGAATTGGCTTGGTAGTTTGGTCTGCCCTGTTCCCATGATGCACTGGGCCAGGGACAGACTAATTTGCATATAGCCAGGTTCTGAGCTGGGATGGGGCAGTGAGCTAAATAACGGTGATGGATCAAGCCCTGATCTTTGGACTGGGTAAGAGTGGTCTGCTTAATTCAGACACTCTGTTCATCACCACCCCCTTTTCTGAATCGTTTTTGGCCACTATAGGTGTGGCAGGGTATACTCAGACATGAGTCCCTTGCTCACTGCTCCATCAGGATTCAAGCAAGCCGGGCCGACGAGGCTGAAATGCCAGAAACCGGTCCCCGGTAGCTTGTCTCCTTTCTGGTGAAGAATTGGCTTGGTAGTTTGGTCTGCCCTGTTCCCATGATGCACTGGGCCAGGGACAGACTAATTTGCATATAGCCAGGTTCTGAGCTGGGATGGGGCAGTGAGCTAAATAACGGTGATGGATCAAGCCCTGATCTTTGGACTGGGTAAGAGTGGTCTGCTTAATTCAGACACTCTGTTCATCACCACCCCCTTTTCTGAATCGTTTTTGGCCACTATAGGTGTGGCAGGGTATACTCAGACATGAGTCCCTTGCTCACTGCTCCATCAGGATTCAAGCAAGCCGGGCCGACGAGGCTGAAATGCCAGAAACCGGTCCCCGGTAGCTTGTCTCCTTTCTGGTGAAGAATTGGCTTGGTAGTTTGGTCTGCCCTGTTCCCATGATGCACTGGGCCAGGGACAGACTAATTTGCATATAGCCAGGTTCTGAGCTGGGATGGGGCAGTGAGCTAAATAACGGTGATGGATCAAGCCCTGATCTTTGGACTGGGTAAGAGTGGTCTGCTTAATTCAGACACTCTGTTCATCACCACCCCCTTTTCTGAATCGTTTTTGGCCACTATAGGTGTGGCAGGGTATACTCAGACATGAGTCCCTTGCTCACTGCTCCATCAGGATTCAAGCAAGCCGGGCCGACGAGGCTGAAATGCCAGAAACCGGTCCCCGGTAGCTTGTCTCCTTTCTGGTGAAGAATTGGCTTGGTAGTTTGGTCTGCCCTGTTCCCATGATGCACTGGGCCAGGGACAGACTAATTTGCATATAGCCAGGTTCTGAGCTGGGATGGGGCAGTGAGCTAAATAACGGTGATGGATCAAGCCCTGATCTTTGGACTGGGTAAGAGTGGTCTGCTTAATTCAGACACTCTCTTCATCACCACCCCCTTTTCTGAATCGTTTTTGGCCACTATAGGTGTGGCAGGGTATACTCAGACATGAGTCCCTTGCTCACTGCTCCATCAGGATTCAAGCAAGCCGGGCCGACGAGGCTGAAATGCCAGAAACCGGTCCCCGGTAGCTTGTCTCCTTTCTGGTGAAGAATTGGCTTGGTAGTTTGGTCTGCCCTGTTCCCATGATGCACTGGGCCAGGGACAGACTAATTTGCATATAGCCAGGTTCTGAGCTGGGATGGGGCAGTGAGCTAAATAACGGTGATGGATCAAGCCCTGATCTTTGGACTGGGTAAGAGTGGTCTGCTTAATTCAGACACTCTGTTCATCACCACCCCCTTTTCTGAATCCTTTCATAGTGGTTGGCTGTGCAGTGGTCAGCAATATCTGATGAGCGGGTGTGCTCTCTTCCATGATCCAGAAGGAAGTCATGAGGAGGAGGCAAAAGAGGAGGACAGTGAAAAGAGCAATTGTCTTCGATTTGTGTATACTGTCAGTCTTAGGGTTTCGATAACGGGTATTTCCTGTTGCTTCCGTCGTCTTCTTATCTGGCGCTTCCATCATCTTCTTATCTGGCGCTTCCATCATCTTCAAGGTGCTCGGTAGTGGGCAGAACCGCTGACTTCGTTTAGCCTCTCTTCGGGTAACCCTTGGTTGTGTTTAGGCTACCGTTCTGAGATTCAACTAAGTCTGTGGTCTACTTGGCCGAAACTCCCTCCTTTCGACGCAGGAAATACCCTTCCCTGGATGGCACAGTGGGATCAGAGAATTTTGCAAGTTCGAGTGCCTCGGTATCAGGAAAACAGTTCAATGATGGCCGGTCTTTGTTCAGCAGTTCTTCTTGGGTGCTGACGTTTTCTGTCGTGGTCAGGGTCGAGGAGACCTTCTTGCAGTGGTGCGCGTGCAGCCAGTGTCGCTTCCCCTCCACTCGAAGAGCCGTTCGGGTAGTAATCAGTACTTGCCAGGGGCCCGTCCACCGGGGTTCCAGACTCTTTGTCCGTTGGAAATTCCGGATCAGCACATAATCTCCCGGTTGGATATCGTGACCCGGACCCCTGGAAGCATCGGGGATGGCCTGCTGCACCTGCTGATGAATGACAGACAACGTTTTAGTCAATTTGCACAAGTAATCAGACAGTAGGACATCCGGGACGTCGTGAATGGAGGTCGGTTTAGGGGCTGTCCAGAGGTTCATCGGTCGCCCAAATACAACCTCGTAGGTGGTCAAATGGTGCTTAGTGGGAGTGGAGCGCATCGATAGCAATGCCAGTGGGAGGGCATCTGGCCATTTAAGTCCTGTGGTGGCCACTATCTTTGACAGTTTTAATTTCAGTGTGGCGTTGTGTCGCTCAACTAAGCCAGCAGATTGGGGGTGAAAAACTGCATGAAACCTCTGTTTTACACCCAACCCTTTCAAGATTAGTTGGATAACTTCAGCTATGAAGTGGGGGCCGTTGTCGCTCCATAGAATCCGACAAAGACCGTAGCGAGGGAAAAACTCATTCAGCAGGACCTTGGCAGTGGTCATGGCAGTGTTATCACGGGTTGGATAGGCTTCTACCCATTTGCTGAAAGCACACACAATGACTAATACATACTTCAGGCTTTGGCATCTTTCTAGTTGGATGTAGTCCATCTGGAGGACCTCAAAAGGGTGGTCGGGGACCCCAAACCCTCCCCGGGGTACTACAGTTCCTTTCCCGGGGTTATGTTGCAGGCAGATAAGGCATTGCTGGACCAGGCGTCTGGCTGAGTTGGGGATTTTGTCGTTGTGCCAGACCTTGGAGATAAGTTCGATCATGGGGGCTGATCCTATGTGCGCAGGGGAGTGAGCCATAGTCAGTATGGGAATCAGGTATGAATTGGGTAGCAACCATTTGTTTGTGTCCTTCGTCCGCCAGCAGCCTTCCTCGTCTTTCAATCCCACCCGTGCCCATTCAGTCAATTCGTGGGGTGAGCTGGCCATCTAGATGTCCCTAATCGTTGCCCTAGCGTCAGTCCATTTTTCTGCCTGTGACCTGGTCACATACATGCGGGTCGTCGTCCTATTCTCAGCTGTGGTTCGGGCAGTGATGTCGGCCAGCGCGTTTCCCTGACCGACTTAGTCTGTCACCTTCTTGTGTGCCTGACATTTGATTACCGCTAATCGTTTGGGAAGGAGAACTGCTTCAATCAGGGCGGAGACTAAATCTCCGTGGAGGATGGGCGTGCCGTGGGACGTCAAGAATCCCCTTTCCCTCCATAAGAGTCCAAAATGGTGAACCACTCCGAAGGCGTACTGGCTGTCTGTGTAAATGTTTGCAGTAGTCCCTGTCGCTATAATACATGCTCGTGTGAGGGCAATCAGTTCTGCCGCCTGTGCGGATCGTTGTGTGATGCGGGCGGTTTCAACTATAGCTCGGGCTGTGGTAACTGCATAGGCAGCCGAGGTGGTGCCGTCGGGGAGTTTTATGCAAGAGCCGTCTACCCATAGCTCTCCGTCAGGGTCTGTGAAGACGGTGTCTCGGAGGTCAACCCTACTCCTAGTCTGTTCGTCTGTGAGAGTCACACAGTCATGTATAGGGGGGACGTTTGGGTCGTTTTCGGGCAGGGGCAACAAGGTGGCTGGGTTCAGTGTGGTGCATCTTTTCAGCGTGATGTGAGGTGCAAGCAGAGTCAGTTCGTATCCGGTCAGTCGGGCGCTAGTCAGGTGTTGCGTTTTAGTCTGGTTCAAGAGGGTGTCAACAGCATGGGGCACTAATACCGTGAGGGAATTCGAGAGTACGATCCCCTCACTTTGTCGGATAGAGACAGCAGCGGCAGCTACGGCTCGAAGGCAGGCAGGCAAGGCTCTCGCTACAGGGTCAAGGGTGGCAGAGAAATAGGCACATGGTCGTTGCTTGGGGCCAATGGTTTGAGTCAGGACAGACAAAGCGCACCCCTCCCTTTCGTGGGTGTGAAGAGAGAAGGGCTTTGTGTAATCGGGGGTTCCTAGGACCGGTGCTGAACAAAGGGCGTCTCGAAGTTCCTTGAAGGACGATTGGCATTCGGGGGTCCAAGGGAGTGGGAAGGGGACATCTTTGGCTAGTAGGGAAAGTAGTGGCTTTACAATGAGGCTGAAATTTGGCAACCACTGCCGGCAGAAGGAGGTGAGGCCTACCAGGGAGCGAACTTGTTTCTGGGTCTTTGGGACGGGGGTTTCTAGAATGGCCTGAATTCGATCGGGTGTAAGCTTTCTCCCTTCTTTGGACAAGAGGTGGCCTAGGTAGGTGACCTGGGGTTGGCAGAATTGCAACTTCTTTTTGGAGACCTTGTGGCCATTTTCCGCGAGGAAGTGCAGGAGTTGGATGGTGGCCATGACCGCAAGTGGAGTGGTGTCGGCCGCCAAAAGGATGTCATCGACGTACTGTATCAACAGCACTCCCTTCGGTAGCTGAACGGCGTCCAGCTGTCTCTTGAGGGCCTGACTATAGATGCTGGGACTTTCTGTGTAACCTTGGGGAGCTCTACAAAATCTATATGAGCGGGATTTTAACGTGAAGCCGAAAAGGTAGCGGCTGTCCGGGTGGATGGGGATGGAGAAAAAAGCGTTTTTGAGGTCTATTACAGTGAAGGTGGTGGCTGTGGAAGGAATCAGGGTCAGAATGGTGGCGATATCTGAGACTACGGGGTACTGGGGTACAACTACCTTGTTGACCTCTCGAAGGTCGATGATGAAGCGATACGCTTTCTCATCTCCCTCGCCCTGCTTCTTCACAATGGGTAGGATAGGGCTGTTGCAAATATTGCTGACTACTTCCTCTACCACTCCTGCCTCTACCAGGGACTGGATAATCATTACCAATGCCTTCTCGCCTTCGTGTGATATCCGATATTGCGGGAGTTTTGGGAGTATCACATCTTGGTGGACAGTTATGCGCACGGGGTCGATCATCATTCGTCCTACATCAGCGTCAGTTTTAGCCCAAAGATACAGAGGCAGAGAGTCAAGTAAGGATGCGTCAGTGTCAGAGATGGAGAGCATGTGTCGTGCGGGATGAGGTCTGAGCAGAGTCGGGTTATCGTACAGAATGACTCGAACCCCGTCTTGTGAACACCTGATAGTACCTCGGAAATGCTTTAGCAAGTCAAGTCCCATAATGGCATCGGGGGTGTTGGAGGAAAGCAGAAACGTCGTGTCAGTGGGATTACTGTCCAAGTCGAAGGAAACCGGTGCGGATAAAGGGTTAGTGGAGGGCGTTCCATCAAAGCCTATTGATGTTATGAGTGAGCCAGACAAGGGTGCCCTTGGAATCAGTCGTTTAGATAACGCACTACGTGTCGCGCCAGTGTCTACCAGAAATGGAGACTTCGTGCCTAGGACCTTAGCGGTGACGTAAGGACCTTGCTGGTCAACATAGAGCTCGACTGGATCCCTTCCTTGCCCTTGGCAGTCCTATGCAAAGTCGTGAGCGTTGTCGCAGTCAGACTGTTGGCACTGATTCTGTCGGGGGCGGTCAAATGTGTTCGGTCTGCCAGGTCTGTCATTGTTGGTGTCGTGGGTGTGCCCTCGTCCCTGCCCTCTAGTCTTGGGGCCATTCGTCATGTCCCTCGTCTCTTTATTTTTAATCATTTCCAGGAGGACCGGACATTGAGACTTCCAATGGCCAAATCCTTTGCAAAACGCACACTGGTTCTCATCGAGGTCTGTTCGTGGAGTGCGGTCTCTAGGGGGTGAGTTTCTAGGGGCATTCGACTGGTAGTTTCCCCTATACCGTTCCTTTCCTGTCATCACTCCTTGCAATTGGGCAATCATCACTCGTTCCTTCAAGTCCTTTTTCTTTTTCTCAGTCGCCCTCTCGTTCTCGTTCTTTTGGTGTTCGTAATACTGAGCCATCTGAAGGATAGCTGCAGGTTTGGAGGCCCCCCAACTACTCTCGCTCGTCTGTAACTTTTGGGAGACCTCTTGCGATAGACCCTTTACGTAGTTTTGCACGAATAGGTGTTGTCCGGTTGCGGTGGTCATGTCTTGGCCACTGTAGTCGGAGAACACCGTCTCAAATCGGGAGAAGTATTCTGATACGTCTTCCTGGGGTTTCTGACGGCAAGCCGTGACTACCGACCAGTCTACCTTCTTCTCTGGGATCAACGTCTTTAGCTTCTGAACTATTTTGTCCGGGAGTTCCAGTATGTCTTTTACAGGTTTCTTTCCGGGCTCCCGTTGCCTATCTAGTTCACTGAGTTGATTCCAGGTATGTCCGAACAGATCTGTGTGGTCGGCTTTTCGGATTTCTTTCCACACATCAGCCGGCAGACATAACCCGAAAAACAAGCCAATGTCCGCTAGGGTCATTATGGTTGAGCCCAAGGCTGTACCTAGTTCTGTATAAAATGCTGTCGGGTTCTTTCTTAAATCGGGCAGGGTTTGCCTAAAAGTTAGAATATCTTGCCGATCCAAAGGTTGATAAACCCAGTTGTACACAACCCTCCCCTTTGCATCTGCGTGGTTGATATCGTCGTTTGTTCCCTGACCTCGTGGGGGAACCCAGTAGGGGGCGGCTTCTCTGATAGGCATCATGGTGTTGCCTACTTCTGATGAGGACCCAGTCGTTTCGGGAACTGTAATCTTAACTTCCGGTTTTTGTTCCGTGAGGTGGCGGAAAACTTCAAGCGTTTGCATGAAGAGGTCCGCCGCGTCACGCTCGGCCTCGTCCCCAATATCGACTTTTCTATATAACGCTGTCAATTTAGCAGGACCCCGATTCTGATACCTATCCTCATATGCGTTCAGGGTGTGGTAACTGAACCGTAAAATGAAATGCCGTCTGTGGATACCGGCATGCGAATTGTGCATATCCATCGTGTATTCTTCGCTCTCCTTCCGTTCTACCAGTGCCTTTGCTATCTTGTCAATTCCCTCTCGTTCATCTTTGCTCAATCTATTCAATCTACCCGGTGGCTGCTTGCTAGTCTCGGGTTCATCAGATGTCGTTACTAATGTGGCCGGTGCGGAGGCCGCAAGGGCTGAGGCACTAGATTCAAGGTCATTCTCATTTGCGCTCGGAGCTGGCAAGCGCTGTACTAGGGGTTGGGAGGGGGCATATGGGGGGGGGCATATAGATGATCGGCGGACCTAGCAGCAGCTCGTCGTTCGCCCGTTGTTTGGAGGTCAGCTCAGGGTAGAGCGTAGAGGGGGTCCTAACAGGACACTGGCCTGTCGATTCGGATTCCTGTTTTTGTCTGGCTTCCTCCCTTTCTTTTATCTCTTCTTCTAGTTTCTTAGCGGCCAGGTGGGCTGCCTTTCGTAACTCTTTTCCTAGTCTCGCTTCTTCTCTTTTCTTTCGTTGCTCTGCTTCTTTGCGCCACATGCCGAAACTATCAAGCATAGTGGGCGTGGTTTTATTGTTACAAAGGGCTGTTTCCAGCGCGCTTATTTTTGTGTCATCGAAGGATCCTATCAGTGGCCACTGACTTTCCTGATCCTTTTTAGTATATTTATGCCATAACTTACTATAAGCTACGGCGACTAGTCCATATTTTAAAAACATATCCTTATTAGGGGTGCCTTCCAGAGGAGCCGGATGATCCACCTCTAATAAGCGGTCCGGGCTGAACCAACTACTGACCAATGGGGAGAAGATAGGCATGACGGGTTACAACGGGGACAAAAGTCGGCACTACCTATCCTTTCACTGCTTACAAAGACTAGACAGAATATTTCTATTCCACCTTATTTGTGAGCAGAGAATATCTCCAGAGAACCAATATCGAACAACCAATGTCTGTTCAATCAAACAATCAGTGGCGAGAAAGAAATAGGCACGACGGGTTACAACGGGGGCAAAAGCCTGCGTTACCTATCCTTCACTATCTGCAAAGGAGGACAGAATACGTTTATCCTTCCCCGTTTGTAGATAGAGAATTCTCGAGAAAGCAATCCTCGAACAAACAATGTTCGGGCAAACAATCAATCAGTGGGGGAGGAAGATAGGCACGACGGATTACAATGGGGGCAAAACCCTGCGTTACCTACCCTTCACTACCTGCAAAGGAAGAGGGAATACCTTCTATTCCTCTCCGTTTGCAGACAGAGAATCTCCAATAGAACCAACAATTCGGAGAGTAATACTAGTATTTTCCAATCGATCAATCAAATATTTCACAGTTTGTCGTGTTTACACGACCTTACCCGGACCGCATGGACAGTTTCCTGTCTTCCGATTCCAGCGCCCGATCGTCCTCTGTCTTCTGTCGTGGCACTCCTGATGGTTCCCAGTCAGGACCGTAGATCACTCGAGAGAGGTCTGCTCGGAACCGGTGAAGTTCGGATGATCGGCTGCCAGACGAGGGACTATCAGGCAGGTGCACTTCCCGATCGTTGCAGTTGTTCACTTCGTCGTCAGGACCTCTCCCACTGGATCCACGTGTCGCTGATGGGCCCCACGTTTGGGACGCCAATTGATGAAAAAGGGTTCAGGCAGATTTAGGTCGATTCCCCTCTTTCAAGGTTTGCCCGGCGTTAGCCGCTTCTCACCCAACTACGATTACCAAATAAAGAGGCAGGCGCTGGAGACTGGAAGGCAGGAAACAGGAGTTTATTTCCGACAGAGCAGAACACATCAGATCAGACAACGAGGTATCGTTTCGAGGTGCTCTAGCAACATCTCTGAGGCCTGGCCTCTTATACACAGTTTTATGGCTTTATTGCATACATTACATCCGTAACATTTCTTTGAAGTACAGGAAGACATCCTCGGAATCCCCGGTCCAGGCCCGTTCCCCCACACATCTACAGTAGAGTTCCCACCCCGTTCTGAGCATGTGATGGCAATCGCGCAGCTGGACATTCCGCTGGGAACGGGAATGTAGGCGGTCGGTCGGATCTAGGTGTGTGAGGGCATTGATTAATCCCCGCTCCTTTGATGTGAGGCGAGGTCCTACTGTAGGGACAATAAACTGCATCTGTTGGGCGAAGTGATGGCCTGGGATCAAGCCGAACAATAGGGCAAGGAGGAAGAGGTTATCAAAAGGGCCTGTTTTATGAATGAGATGAAAGGGTGTGGGGGTTCAGCACGGGATGTGGCTCGGAGGCAGGGTTGCGCTGGTGGTGTGTTTTGGGGCTCAAGCAGGAGGGATCGGGGGCTGTCAGAGCGCGGGGGGGGGATGCTTGCGAGGCCGGAGAGTGAGGGGGAGAGAGAGAGACGCGCTGGCTATCAGCAGTGGGCAGAGAGGCCATGGCATTCAAAAATGGCTGCTGTTTACGCGCCCGTACGAGTCTGGAAAGAGACAAGATGGCGCCGATAATGTTTATGTCACAGCCTAGATTTCAACACTAGTAGCTGAACTGCAATGTTTTGAATCCTCTATAGCTGGTTATTCGGCATATAGGAAGACCAAGATCGGCAGCATTGGCATAATTTAAGGGAGAGAAGATCATAGGCATGTGATTTAGGTCAGGTTTGGTGGCTTAGTGGACTAATGGACAAAAGTGCCCTGTGTTTGACCTCATGGTTACAGGTTCAAATTCCAGTGGATCCACTTAGCCTTTCGTCATTCTGACTTCTGAGGTCAATGGAATGAGTATCATTGAGTTGGGTAGCAATAAACATTTGTTATTCAGTGTCTTGATACCCTTGGGTGATACGTGCACTCTACAAATACATGTTATGGTAGGTGGAAGTAAAAGCAAGATTGTTTTCAATACTTAGATGAGATGAGAACAGGAATTCCGGAGTCTGAGGATTTGCAGGTCAAAGTAAAGATCTTTGTCAAACCAGGCTCCAAGGTTTTAGCCATTTGCACAGAGTTGGCAGGCCTCCCATTGAGGTGAGCTAGTGGTCAGTGTAGTGGGAAGTATGCTCATCACAGATGAGCAGGATGTATGTTTTGTTGCCCTTGAGATTCACCTAGTCTTTCACTGCCCAATCTTGGATGGACAGTTGTCAATCATATTGTGCGAGAGTTCCTGCTCCCAGAGGGCAAGTAACAGTTCAGTATCATCTTCATATAAACGTGACTGGAACGAACACCCTCTAATCATCTATCCTAATTGTTGAACATGAATGTAAATAAAATAGTGGATTAAACAGAGCCCTCAGGGACTGTACATACCATCAAAATCTCATATTGTAATAAGACCAATTAATGGTAGTATCATCATTGCTTGAAGAATAAGGAGCCTATGATTGTTTTAGGTTAGTTGGGTCCAAATAATCGTTTTTCAGGAAGTCATTGCTCACTTCTTTATTAACGGCCTCAGCTAAACGATGAAATACCTTAGGGGCCAGTGAAGGCCTGATGGCCACTGGATATAGGTTCAAAGTGGGGTTGATTTGAGATGTTAAAGTGTTTTTGACTACTCCTACAGTGAAACGGCATGAAGCTTAAAGATTTGACTGGCCACCTATTTTGGATATACTCCTGGTGCAGCCTGTAAATTGACCACATGGCAGACAATTTGTCGAGAATCATGATGATCTTATAAGTGAAATGAGAAGTCCGGTTGCCACATAGGTCTTGTGAGGAGAGGCAAATAGACTATCAGCATAGCATCCAAGGGATATGAAAGAGCAGAAAATGGTGAAAGAATCACAGAATTAGCGAAGTTATTCATGGAGACATGTGACAAAGTAAACCTTGATGGCCTGCAAATCTATTTTATACAGCCTACGATGGGCTATGTACCTAGTACTTGCTACCAGTGATAAAAAATTGAGAAACACAAGAGTATTGAAGAAAACAGATCCATTCAGAGAGAATTTTGAGCAGTTATTCATGATGTTTGGAGTTGTCGTTAAAAATGGAACAATCTCTTTGCATCACTGATAGGCAGAATTACCTTTAAGAAATTACTATATTTTCAAAGCTTCTATGCCACTTCCATGTTATATCTGATTCAGTTTCTCACATAAACTGGAAGTGTTGATATCAACATTTATTAATAAAACAAATAGACTACGTTTCCCTTCTGCAACCGGTTTGGATGCTTCCTGATTGGCTTCTCTATTATTGGGCAGCCATGAGTCAAAGGCTCTATCATCTTTCAAACAAAATTGAAATTACACCATATTTTTTACATATTTGTTCAAACTGTGGTACCTTATTCTTTATTTGTATTGGACCTTAGCTAGCTTTTAGCAGGATGAATGGATATCAATGCGTTTTCGAATCTTCCACCACTACACCCCACAAGCAATACTTGGGACCATAATGATATGCCTGTAATCTTCCATGCCTCATTTTGCAAGGTCTGATATGAGAATAGCAGCATTTTCGTTTCTGGAGAATTTAAATCCATTCCATCAAATCAAACACATATGATGGATCACGGATCCATTGTTTTAAAAAAAAAATAAGATAAAAATTTACCTCTCTAAATTCTTTGTGAGCTGCAAATGGATACTTGACTCCTATAGGATTGATTGGTTAACAATAGGTTTACATTTGGCTTTTATAAGTTGGCAAAATGATCGGATAAATGGGCTAATGTACTGGTGTATTTAAAAATTACTGCAATATTTTACAATCCTTCCTGAACCTGCACTTTATCTTAACACTAGTTTGATTAAAAACCTGCTGGCATACGTGAAGCAGGAAAATGAAGAATAAATTAAATTGAGAAGGGAAGTGATTAAACACAAGACAGTTGCAGTTAACTCCTAAACCTCTTTCAGGAGAACTAAACCCAGAAGGCAGAAGCTCCCTCTGGTCATCCAAATGACACCTAGAGAAGCCCCGCTGAGTACCTACATGGAGAGGATTTTAGAGCATGCAAGATCCAATCACAGAACATACTTTTTTCTCTACGAGGAAACATGGATTGCCTGTCTGCAGGTTGATAAATCATCTTATTATAGAAGGACTGGTACATGAAACCTACACTCCGTTGTCCCCTTCACGTCCCTATGCCCAAAATCACTCCACATATGTAATACATTTTAGACTTCTTCAGAAAAAAGGTACTTCAAATAAGAGCTCCACATGAAGGCAGACTTTATTCCATTAATTTCGTTAATAATCCTGAGACATGCAAATACCTGTTCCTCTTTTACAGTATTGGCTGAGAAAGCTCAGAAAGATTATAAACAATTTAAAGCCAACATTCTTTCATGGAGACACCATTTCTTTCATTTTCATAAAAAATACTTTCAAACTGTTTGACAGATTATGATGCAGCCTAATAAATCTTTTCTAAAACGAAGATATTTTCCTTCACTCACTCGAGACAAGATCCATAACTCCGCGATTGAAAAAATGTACAGCTGATCCTAATAATTTGGCAAACCATCAAACAGGCTCAAATATCTTGTGGTTGGACAAGACAAATGCAGTGCATCAACTCATCAGCCACACTGAACTGAACTTTTAGCCATATATCAATTAGGGCTTCCCAATGGTAGCAGTACTAAGTTTGTCACCCACAATATCCCAGATAACATTTATCTGAGTGCAAGAGTGCTTCATGTTTCCTCATCCTTCTAGACACATTAGTGGCATGCAGCACAGTAGATCCTTATAGGCATTCAACCTGAAGTCAGGAATGTATGGAAAAAGGTGAGGTATTGAGCTGCTTCCCTTCCTTTTTTACTAATCACAACCAGTTGGACATGGTTGGAAATTTCACTTTGAAACCCATTTCTGTACCCTGTGGTGTTCCTTGTGGCACAGTGTGTATTTCCTTAATGTGCATTTATATATGGAGTCACCCAGACACTTGAAGGAGGTTGCAGGTGTGAATATTTACAATATGCCGATGACATGCTGGTTTCTTTGAAGATTTCATCCTACTAAGACATTTCTGCAATCTGCAAGATTTCCTTTGAAAGAATCATGACCTGGGCCGGAATTGAAATCCAAGCAGACAGTCCCAAGCATCCCTGAAGCCCAAGTTTCTTCGTATTTATCTAATAACCAAAATCTCTTTGAATCAGGGCCTGTAAAAACGGGAGGGAGTGGGCAGAAAGGGAGAAGCCCTGGACAGCCAGCTTTATAGATCGCTTTACTACCATCACCCAGAGGTTGTTGGTTAGCTTTGCCAAAAGGTTGAATCCAGAGCCGCCGCCTAGTATCTCCACTTACAGATACACACCGACCCAAAGACGACCCTCAGAGGCACCCTCGTCTACAGACCCCCGGGACCATGTACACAATTCAGCGAAGACATCACGGACTTCATCAGCCCACACGCCCTCCGCTCCGCTGACTACATCCTCCTAGGGGACCTCAACTTCCACCTGGAGAACAACAAGGACCGCAACACCGCCGCCCTGCTGGACAACCTCGCCAACCTCGGACTCAAGCAACTGGTCAACACCCCGACCCACTACGCCGGCCACACACTTGACCCCGTCTTCTCATCCAGCAAGCACATCACCTTCAGCCACTCGACCGGACTTCACTGGACCGACCACAGCTGCGTCCACTTCAGCTTCAGAAGAACCACCACCCACTGCCACCCGCAACAGGTTCCTCGCAGGAGCTGGAGCAAGATCACCGCCGAGCAGCTCACCACCTCCCTCAGCCAGAACCCACCCGCCAGCACAACGAACCCCAACGAAGCAGCACGCAACCTCACACAGTGGCTGACCGCCTGCGCCGACGCCCTCGCGCCACTAAAGAACCCTCCCAGCAGACCCAGAAGCAAGAAAGCCTCCTGGTTCACGGACGAACTCAAGGACTCCAAGAAGAACTGCCGCACCCTCGAGAAAGCCTGGCTCCTCGACCAGACCACAGACAACATGACCGCCCTCAAAGACGCCACCCGCAAGCACCATCAGCTCATCCGCACCACCAAGAAGAAATCACTGAAAGAACGACTGGACAACAACGCCCACGACGGCAAGGAACTCTTCAGCATCGTCAAGGAGTTCTCCAACCCCAGCACCGTCAACAACGACATCACTCCTTCACAAGATCTCTGTGACTCTCTCGCCACGTACTTCCACCGCAAGATCGCCGACATCCACAACAGCTTCGGCGCACCATCCACGCACCCAACCGTCGAACCAACACCCCCCACCGCCACCCTCCGCACCTGGACCACGGTGACCACCGAAGACACAGCCCGCACGATGAACACCATCCACTCCGGATCTCCAGCCGACCCCTGCCCCCACCACGTCTTCAACAAGGCCGACTCCATCATCGCACCCCAACTCCGGGACGTCATCAACTCCTCCTTCAACACCGCCACCTTCCCGGAGAGCTGGAAGCATGCCGAGATCAACGCCCTACTGAAGAAACCAACAGCGGACCCCACCGACCTCAAGAACTTCCGCCCCATCTCGCTCCTCCCTTTTCCTGCCAAAGTCATCGAGAAGACCGTCAACAGACAGCTTGCAGCCTTCCTCGAGACGAACGGATCCCTCGACCCCTCGCAATCCGGCTTCCGAGCCAACCACAGCACCGAGACCGCCCTCATCGCAGCCACCGACGACATCCGAGCCCTGCTTGACAATGGGGAAACAGCGGCCCTCATCCTCCTGGACCTCTCTGCAGTGTTTGACACCGTCTGCCACCGCACCCTAGTTCAACGCCTCAGCAACATCGGTATCCAAGAAAAGGCACTGGAGTGGATCATCTCGTTCCTCGCCGGAAGAACACAAAGAGTCCACCTCCCCCCGTTCCGATCCGAGGCCACCGAAGTCATCTGCGGCGTATCACAAGGATCATCACTCAGCCCCACCCTCTTCAACGTCTACATGAGACCTCTTGTAGCCATCGCACGCCAACACAACCTCAACATCATCTCCTACGCCGACGACACCCAACTGATCCTCTCCCTCACCAGAGACCCCGACACCACCAGAACGAGCCTACACGAAGGGATGAAAGACGTCGCCGAGTGGATGAAGAACAGCCGCATGAAACTGAACTCAGACAAGACGGAAGTCCTCATCCTGGGACCATCGCCCTCCGCCTGGGACGACTCCTGGTGGCCTCCCGCCCTGGGCACCGCTCCCAAGCCAACAGACCACGCACGCAACCTGGGCTTCATCCTGGACTCTTCCCTCTCGATGACCAGACAGGTCAACGCCCTCTCTTCATCGTGCTTCAACACCCTGCGTATGCTCCGTAAGATCTTCCGATGGATCCCGACCGAAACCAGGAAGACGGTCACCCAGGCACTCGTCACCAGCCGACTGGACTACGGGAACACCCTCTACGCGGGAACCACAGCCAAACTACAGAAAAGACTCCAGCGCATACAGAACGCCTCCGCCCGACTCATCTTGGACATCCCCCGACGCAGCCACATCTCCGGCCATCTGAGGGACCTGCACTGGCTCCCCGTCAGCAAAAGGATCACGTTCAGGCTCCTTACCCATGCACACAAGTCTCTCCATGACCTGGGCCCCAAGTACCTCAACGACCGCCTAACCTTATACACGCCCACCCGCCAGCTACGTTTTACGAGCCTCACCCTCGCCGCCGTACCACGCATCCGAAGAGCCACCGCCGGAGGAAGATCCTTCTCCTACCTGGCAGCCAAGACATGGAACTCCCTCCCCATCCACCGCCGGCTGACACAGGACCATCTCGCCTTCAGGAAACAACTCAAGACCTGGCTGTTCGAGCAGTAGCGGAACCCTCCCCCAAGCGCCTTGAGACCCTTCCGGGTGAGTAGCGCGCTATACAAATGTTATGATTGATTGATAGAACGAAAGGAGCAGAATGTGGAGGATTTGGAGGTACATAAAAACAGCACAATGAATCCTGCCTAGAGACGCTAACCTCAAAAATGCAAATGTGCAAATCAGATGGATTAGCAAGTAAGCACACCAGCACGCACAGCTTCTAGGAAAAAACTGATTGAGAATTCAACCTTTAAATATTGAATCTGTCATTTGTGACTCAGAGGGAAATCCTGTTTGCCAACTTGCTTTGACCTCAGCTCTGTTTCCTACACGGGGATCACTGTGATATTGGAATGGTTAGAACATTGATATTTACATCTGTAGCCTCCATGTCCCAGGCTGCCGCAGGTGTGGTGTTGCCCTACGGTTTCTGACACACCCATGGATATGGAATCCCAGGAGAGCCCATCTTGAGTATGTCCTGACAGAAAGTTACAGAATTGGATGTCAGATCATTTCCTAAAGCTCAAAAGTTGAATTAATTGCATGTGATAAGACATTTAATTTAGTTTGGCTTACTGAACAGTAGAATATTGGTTTCTCTCCCTCTCTGCCCAGTGATGTCAAACCTCCTGATCTATGGCTTTGTTCAAATTCATGCATAATAGAATATATTGATTATGCTCCACCCATTGCAAAAACAACACATTACACCTTTCTCCATTGATTTATCCCCTAACAGTTGCTTTTCAGGAACACGTATCTATCGCCCACCCGGTACCTTAAAAATATTTCACAACGATCTACCCTCCATTGTTGCTGATTTAGCTACCAGCCCAGATAACTACACGCTACTGGGGGACCTCAATATCCACTTCGATGATAACCTAGATCACCCTGCAGCGGAACTAACAGCCAGTCTTTCCGCTCTACAATTAAAACAACTTGTCCTCTTCCCCACCCATTCCAAAAGCCACCTGCTTGACCCCGTTTTTAGTAACTGCACAAACCTCACGGTGGGCTCCCCGTCCCCTCTACCATGGACCGATCATTTCATGATACCTCTCATCTGGAACACCCACATCCCCCTTCTCTCAAACACAACTACACGAAAATAGCGCAACTGGTCAAAACTTCCCCTGAAGGACTGGATAACAGCCTTAGAGGCCTCCATACCCCCGAAAATCCAGGACCCCACTTTAGCAAATGAAAACTAGAAAAACTGGATCTCAAATCCATTGGACTCCACACTTCCCATACGCTGTACCAAATCCAAAAGACATTTAAAAACCGCACCATGGTACACCCCAGAACTTCGGGAAAGGAAACGCCAGTGTAAAAAACTAGAAAGGAAGTGGTGATTAGACTACTCCCCCTCAAACAAAATCATTTATAGGGAAGCAATTAGGTCGAATAAAAACGAGATCAAAACTATGCAATCTTCTTTCTAATACACAAAGCCATTGCAACGACCTAGCAGAATTTTCTTTTCAAAAAATCCAAAAGATCTACACCTCCTTTTCCCCCACTGACAGTGCCTCTGACCTTACACCCATTTGCCTACCGGAACACGAGCGGCACTCTCCAAATACTTTGGAGAACTTCCTTTCTCTGGATTCAGAGACGCTCACCCTCACTATGCAACAAGTAAAGTCCGGCTCCCCCTACGACCCAGCACCCCCGCGCACCCTGGTGTCTGCCACTCATAGCATCCTCCCCATCATCCTGGAAGTGCTTAACGCTTCCCTCTCCACAGACATTGTTCCAACTCCCTGGAAACAGGCTATGGTCAGAGCACTTATTAAAAAACCTAATCTAGACCCCAACGACCCCAGTAACTATCGTCCCATCTCTCTTCTGCCCTGGATGAGTAAAATATTGAAGAAACACGTAAATAAGATCTTGGCCGAGTTTCGAGAGACCAACCATTTACTGGATCCCTCCCAGAAGGGTTTCCGCCCCAAACATGGGACGGAAACCGCCCTGCTTGCTGTAACAGAAGAAGCAAGGGGGATCTTGGATCAGGGAGGATCGGTGGCAGTCATCCTCCTCGATCTAAGCGCCGCCTTTGATACGGTGAACCACAGAATATTATTACATCGATTCCTCAGTCTGGGAGTCTGAGGGTCAGCTATTGCTTGGCTCCAGTCCTTTCTGGACAACCGGTCATTCCAAGTCTTTGAGGGTGATATCACCTCCCCCAGGAAACCCTTGGGCTGTGGAGTGCCGCAGGGCTCCTCTCTGAGCCCGACGCTATTTAATGTGTATATGAGCCCACTAGCTGAGATAGTCCGTCCGTTCGGGATAAAAATCATCACATATGCCGACAACACTCAGCTAGTGGTTTCCCTTAATCAGCTCAACTCTCATAATGCACAGGTCAACCTAAGGGGCTGCTTAGAGGAAGTCAACAGCTGGATGACCTCCTCTTGCCTGAAACTGAATGGGGCCAAGACAGAGCTGATGCTCCTCGGTAGCTCCCCCACCTCCTCAATCAATTCAATTTGGCCTGCCTCCCTTGGTCCCTCCCCCACACCTAAGGACACAATAAAAAGCCTCGGCTTTTGGCTTGATAAATCACTCAGCTTTAATTGTCAGGCAACCAAACTATCAGCCACCTGCTTTGGGATTCTTAGGCTCATTCGCAAGATTCTCGCTCTGCTGCCCTTTGGGGCAAGGCAGATCGTAGTCCAAGGCCTAATTCAGTCCCACCTGGATTTTGGTATTGCCCTCTACTTAGGAGCCCCTGAAAACGGATCACTGACAGAATATCGACAGTCAAAATATCGACTTGCCAAAATATCGAGGTAAAAATATAGAATGCCAGAATATCGACTTCCTATCTACAAACAGGTAAGTACAAAAATATCGACTCCAAAATATCGATAGGAAAAAATATAGAAAGTCAAAATATAGAATTTTTAAAATATCTTAAAAGTAATTTTAAAGTAATATAATGATAAATATAATTAATTTAAACATACTTAAAATACTTAAATAAACTTAAAATTAATAAATAATTATTGTAACTTAAAAAAAAAAAATCTTCAAAACACACACACATATATATATATATATATATATATATATATATAGACTGAATTCAAAATTATACACGTGGAGAGGACAAGGTCTTTTAAGTGGGGATGAGTTGAAGTTTTTAAAGACTAATCATCCGATAACTCCAGTGTTTTATTTGATCCCCAAGATCCACAAAGACAGTGTTAAGCCTTCTGGAAGGCCTATAATTTCAGCTTGTGGAGGAACTTTTGAAAAGGTGTCGAGATATATTGATCATTTCCTCCAAGACTTTGTGAAATCCCTGCCATCATATATCAGAGACACCATGGATTTTCTGCAAAAACTCAAACACGTAAAATGGTCTGCAGGATATCTATTGGTGACATTGGATGTCACTGCCCTCTACACAAGCATCAATCATGCTGATGGTGTGAGGGCAGTGAAACATTTTCTGAGTAAAAGACCGATGTGCATGTTGGGACATAATAACATGTTGGTGGAGATGTTGGAAATGTGTCTCAACAATAACTACTTTTTATTTCAAAACCAAATGTTCCAGCAATTGAGGGGAGTAGCAATGGGGGCCTGCTTCTCCCCCAGTTACTCATGTTTACACATGGGGTGGTGGGAGGAGCAGGTTCTAGGCAAAGTATTCAGTGAAACCATGTCCAGTAAGATAATATCGTGGTACAGATTCATAGACGATTTGTTTATAATCTGGAAGGGGACAGTGAGTGAGGTGGAAGATTTCATTATCAATATCAATAAGAATGAATTGAATTTGCACTTCACAGGTACCATCAGTGAAAATAAAGTACATTTTCTTGATTTGGAGGTCTATGTAGGGGAAGGGCAGCTGCAGACCAAGTTACATCGCAAAGAGACTGCAGGGAATACAATCCTACACGCCTCGAGTCAGCACCCCAACCACCTAATCCGCAGTATCCCCTACGGGGAGATGCTGAGGATTAGGAGAATCTGTAGCACTGATTCAGCCTGCTATTTAGCACAGAAGGAGATCAAGGATAGGTTCCTACAGAGGGGCTATACAGCTAGTGTGGTGTCTGGAGCGATAGAGAGGGCGAATGCGACCTCCATACCAACGATGACATCAATGGGAGTAGATCCTATAGTGTCAAAAAATACAGAGGGACAACCAAGACTTATTCTGGGCTACAGTTGCCAACATAGACAGATAAAAAACATTGTCAAAAAAAACTGGCACATAATCACAGGGGACCCTGTGATTGGTAGAACTATGACAGTGTATCCAGCTATTACATATAGCCGTGCCAGGTCTATGAATGATATGCTGGTTAGCAGCAGCCCGGAGATACCAACCAAAGGTAACTGGTTGGGTAAAAGCAGAGGATTCCTCAAATGTGCCGTGTGCAAGGCATGCACCATAGGAAGGAACAAAACATCATACAGTTCCCCGTTCAGTGAAACGGAAATTCCTATTTCTAAGAAAATAACCTGCAAGTCAGATTATGTTATTTATGTCTTAGAATGTATCTGTGGACTGTGCTATGTTGGGAGCACGAAGCTACAAGTCCACAGGCGCATATTGCAGCATATGAGGGCAGTAAACAACAAGGATGAAGCCTACCCGGTGGCTAGGCATATCAATCTATGCCACAAAGGGGATGTAAACTGCCTGAGGTATAATGCAATTGATATGGTGCTACCATCACGTCGTGGTGGAAACAGAGAGGCAAAACTGAGAGTCTTGGAAACCCGTTACATTCTTGAACTTGACAGTAAGACACCATCTGGGCTTAATGCGACTGAGGATTTATATACTTGCTTACATTTGGAATATAAGAACAGAAGCGAGTTATGTGAATCATAGAGTCAAAATTGCATATAAACACTAAGGAATAGGAACAACTAAGTAAGCTACATTTTTTCAGTACTGCCAGTTTTCAAAATCACAGTATCATAATCTTACACTAATTTAGGGTATAATCACTTTAATCACTTTAATTTTACTCTTCCTGCAGTAGTGCTTGGATTAAACAAGATGGAATTCCAGGCAATGTAGAAGCAGTGGTCCGGAAATTAGTTGACAAAGCCCACTTGGGCAGAAATGTGTGTGTTTTTTTGAAATCCCTTGTAAATAACATATCCCGATTTCTTGGAAATTTGCACCATGCACTTTATTTTTCTTGCTATTTTGCACAGAGAATTTTTTGTACAGTAATCTATTAAGATTGTTTGTATATAGGTGTATTGCAATTTTGCACATGTATTAATATTTTATTTTAAATATTTAATGTATTTATTGCGAAATTTTGCACATTCCATGAATGGGGTTATTGTGATGCAGAAATGGGGTTAAAGCGTACATGAATTTAATGTAAATATTGATGTGTCAAAAAAATCCGGTCTAGGCTGAAGTATTTTCTTTATCTCTATAGGCCTGGAGTCATGTGACCGATCCAGCACTACAAATCACTGGGTGTGTTTAGACCATGTCATGTGATCAAGGGCTTTTGGGCCCGAAACGCGTCATGGCGACCAAGAGGGTGCACAGAAAATAAAAGCGTTGAAATGATCTAATTGGGTCCGTTCCGTTATTTGGCTTGCGGCTGCGTTTGCTGAATTCCCGGAGTTCCTGACATATATATATATATATATACATATTATTAACAAAACATATGCAATATTTTTTCCGTAGGATAGCGAGAGATTTAGATTTACTATTCACACTCCAGAGAGTGCAACAGTAGGGAAAGTGTTGGATAGCATAGGGATAAAAATTACTATTCCAGCTCCAGTGAGTGCAACAGTAGGGAAAGCATTGGATAGCGTACGGGTAAAAATTACTATTCCAACTCCACAGAGTGCAGCAGTAGGGAAAGCGTTGGATAGCGTAGGGGTAAAAATTACTATTCCAACTCCAGAGAGTGCAACAGTTGGGAAAGCGTTGGATAGCATAGGGGTGAAAATTTACTATTCCCACTCCAGAGAGTGCAACAGTAGGGAAAGCGTTGGATAGCGTAGGGGTAAAAATTACTATTCCTACTCCAGAGAGTGCAACAGTAGGGAAAGCGTTGGATAGAGTAGGGGTAAAAATTACTATTCCCACTCCAGAGAGTGCAACAGTAGGGAAAGTGTTGGATAGCTTAGGGGTAAAAATTACTATTCCCACTCCAGAGAGTGCAACAGTAGGGAAAGCGTTGGATGGCGTAGGTGTAAAAATTACTATTCCAACTCCACCGAGTGCAACAGTAGGGAAAGCGTTGGATAGCGTAGGGGTAAAAATTACTATTCCCACTCCAAAGAGTGCAACAGTAGGGAAAGCGTTGGATAGCTTTGGGGTAAAAATTACTATTCCCACTCCAGTAAGTGCAACAGTAGGGAAAGCGTTGGATAGCGTAGGGGTAAAAATTACTATTCCCACTCCAAAGAGTGCAACAGTAGGGAAAGCGTTGGATAGCGTAGGGGTAAAAATTACAATTCCCACTCCAGAGAGTGCAACAGTAGGGAAAGCGTTGGATAGCGTAGGGGTAAAAATTACTATTCCCACTCCAGTGAGTGCAACAGTAGGGAAAGCATTGGCTAGCATAGGGGTAAATTTTAATATCCCCACTCTAGTGAAAATAAATTAATATAAATCACATAATTATAAATTAATCAATTAGTACATTTTAATTACCAATTAAGAATTAATTAATTACCAATTAAAAATTAATTATCAATTTATTTTAAAAAATACTAATTAAATATTTATCATGTTTAATTAATTATATTAAATTACTTCCCACCCTATTCCCCTATAAACCCACAACCCGCTACAGAATTATATTACACAAAAAATAAAAATTAATATTAACACCTTAAATTCGATATTTTTGTTGTCTATATTATGTCTAGTCGATATTATGTCCATTCTATATTTTTGATTCAATATTATGTCCATTCTATTCGATATTAAAATTTTGTAGTTGATTTTTTGGTAGTCTATATTATGTCTAGTCGATATTATGTCCATTCTATATTTTTTACTCGATATTATGTCTAGTCGATATTAAAAATTTGATATTTTGACTCTATACCCCTGAAAACACCCTAGGAAAGCTCCAGATAGTACAAAACTGTGCAGCTCGCACTCTGCTTCAGCTTCCCCGCCGCCTCTCAGCCAAACCCGGCCTCAAAAAACGTCATTGGCTTCCGGTCAGAGAGAGAATTGATTTCAAAACCCTCTGCATCTCTCACCAAGCGTTCTGGAGAACAGGTGCGACTATTAATCACCCCTTAATTACCCCCTACCATCCCACCAAACAGCTTTGTTCTGCTCAGTCCTTCCTTGCCACAGTCCCTAGGATTAAGAGATCAAGATGGGGGGGAGGCGATCTTTTTCCTACAACGCAGCTAAACTGTGGAACTCCCTCCACCTTCATCTGAGATCACAGCCTAATCTACTCCTGTTTCGCAAAAATCTAAAAACCTTTCTTTTCTAAAAATTCTGATAAACCTCTTGTTAACAGTTCTTACCAGAAGGAACAGCTTTCTAGCGCTAGGACGCCTCAGGGCAGCTATCGCGCTTTATACATTCTCTTTTCATTTCATTCATTTCACACAATCAAGTAATGCAAATATTTTCTTCCTCCCTTTATCTACAGACTGGTAGTTCAGGCACTGGTCATATCCAGAATGTGGTATTGTTGCCTTGATGGGTATCCCAGCTTCATCCTTCACCCTCAAAAAAACTGAATTTCACTCAGCTGCTAGGCTTATTCCAGGTACAAAGGTATGACCACATTAATACTGTGCTTAGTGATTTGCACTGGCTCCCTCTCTTTGTCACACATAAACGTAAGGTAGCCTGGACAATATGCACAATGCTACATTTGCAGCAGCCTAATTACCTACATGACTCCCACAAAGTATCTGAGACAAATGCGAATGTTATAAGTGCACAAATTCGAACTCTGGAAGACAATAAACATAGAGCACAAAACAATATGAATCAATCATTCTGAGTACCATTGAGTTGGGTAACATTAAACATCCGTTATTCAGCGCCAAGGTGCCCTTTTGGGGGTGAACGTGCGCTTTACAAATTGACATGTTTCATTATGTTATATTATGTTATGTTATTCACTAACAGGGTGCCAACATTTTGGAATTCTTCTCGAATGAACCCGGAATGCTCAGAATCATTAAGCAAGTTCTGCAGAAATCTGAAACTTCATCTGCTAAAACTTTATTTAGACCTGCTTCCATTAATTTACCCTTCCAATGGCTTGCTCGCTTTCTCTCCTCTTCCTCCTACTTACCGTTCCTTCCTCATTCCTCACCTTGCTGTCCACTTCAGCCCCCCTTTCCATTATCCATCTCTCAGCATTTTGCTGTTCTCCACCAGGCTCTAGTTGAATCTTAACCAGTATCAACCCTCATTCTACTAACATGCCTTGTTGCTTCTCAATATTAACACCTCTTCTCTCCTTCCACCCACTGTAGGGAGATTAGAGATACTTTGTCATGATGCTTAGTGACAACTTTGATGTTTTATCATACAGAAGCTTTTTTATGAAAATTATTTAATCCTAAATCTTTATATGTTTGGCGGCATATGCATCAGACTTCTGGCTGTGATGTTCTTTGTAAATGAGCACTGTTCTACAAATAAATGTGTATGCAGACATTTGGAATTATAAAAAACTTGGAAAATGGAAGGTGGAATTTGAAACTTCAGATTTAAACAATGGAATGTGGACGACACATAATTTGGCAGATGCATTTTACAGGAACTAGTGAAGTTATCCAAACTATAATTACAATTACATACTTTCTTGCATACCTGCTGAATTCTTAATCTCTGTGGAATGTTTTCCTTGGTTTTTGTTACCTTCTGTCATTAGTGATTAATCCATTTCCTCATAGAATACACATCATACATCAGTGTCATAAGAAGGTCATCCTCACTCAGGTATCGCCAATAATTTGCTCTTTTAGGGATAAAATAATATACTGCCTTATGAATAGAGAAGGTGGCTTGATGGGGTGCGTAAAATCTAAATTCTGCTGCCTGAGAATAGCAAACGTTAAATGTATATTGTCATGAAGTTGCAAAGATTGTCACCTTTGGATAACATCGTCTGCATTAAAAATTTCCTGCAAAAAATGTTGAACGGAGAGTTTTAGAGAAAACAATAAATATGTTCAGAAACATTCTATAGCAAGACAGTAGTATCCCCAGTTTTTGTTTTTTTATCCCTAGCTATATTTTTATAAAACCTCTTAATGTTGTAACCTTTTCAGAAAACTGTGTGAAGTTGGTACAACCCAATTATGTACATATTTGAGGTGGCAATATACCACATCTATTCAGTTATCAACGCCCAAAAATAGATGGCGGCCATAACTTGGCGCAATTAACACCGTGTCTTTAAATGGCAATACCCTAAGGGAGGACCTGACATCTTGATTATAAGAACATGGAACACCACCAAAGCATGTTTTGTTCAGTTAAGACAATGTGTATACCACTGGTAACATAGCTGGTTGTTGGTGGCTAGTATTGTCACCACTTCTGATTTCGTAAAAAGTAGGTAAATATAGGAATATGGTGCCCATATAGGGAAAGGAACTGGGTATTCCACACCAGGAGAGATTTAAGAAACAGTAATCATCACTTTTGAAATACTTTTTCTCTAAGTATTCCCCTTCTACCAGAGGTAGATAATTGTAATTTGTATTTAAGCAGACTAGGTAAAAACCACACTCACAGGCCGCTGCTTTCTTTCTCATCATGCACGTCTATTTTACACTTGTCCAGAAGTAAAAATTGCTTTTTTCGTAATATTAACTATAGTGACTTTGTTGCTTCGGTCTTGGAGAAGTGAAGGGAAGATGTGAAAGGTGCCTTAACACCAGAGAAGTAGAAATATGTCCTCTTTTGTCTTTCTTAAAGTTTAAACATTTTACGGAATAAGGCGGTGGAAATTGCTGATCAATATAGAATGTAGTACAAAAGGGGGTGGTGATGGACGGAGCATCTGAACCAATCAAACACTCACACCCAGTCAACAGATCTGGGTTCAATCCATCACCGTTCTTTAGCCCACTGTGCCACCCCAGTTCAGACATGCCCATATGCAAATCAGTCTGACCCTGTGCCTCATGGGAACAGTCCAGCCCGAACTGCCAAGCCATGCCTTGCCTGGACCGGACTCAAGCTTCCTGGGACCAGTTTCTGGCATTACAGCCGTCTTCAGCGAGGCTTGCTTGAATCCAGTGGCAAAGTGAGCAAGGGACTCACGTCTGAGCATGCCCTGCCAACTTATGGCGGCCAAAGCGGTACAAAAGGGGGTGGTGATGGACGGAGCATCTGAACCAATCAAACACTCACACCCAGTCAACAGATCTGGGTTCAATCCATCACCGTTCTTTAGCCCACTCTGCCACCCCAGTTCAGACATGCCCATATGCAAATCAGTCTGACCCTGTGCCTCATGGGAACAGTCCAGCCAGAACTGCCAAGCCATGCCTTCCCTGGACTGGACTCAAGCTTCCTAGGACCATTTTCTGGCATAACTGTCGTCTTCAGCCAGGCTTGCTTGAAACCAGTGGCAAAGTGAGCAAGGGACTCACGTCTGAGCATGCCATGCCAACTTATGGCGGCCCAAGCGGTACAAAAGGGGGTGGTGATGGACGGAGTATCTGAACCAATCAAACACTCACACCCAGTCAACAGATCTGGGTTCAATCCATCACCGTTCTGTAGCCCACTCTGCCACCACAGTTCAGACATGCCCATATGCAAATCAGTCTGACCCTGTGCCTCATGGGAACAGTCCAGCCCGACCTGCCAAGCCATGCCTTCCCTGGACCGGACTCAAGCTTCCTAGGACCGGTTTCTGGCATTACAGCCGTCTTCAGCCAGGCTTGCTTGAATCCAGTGGCAAAGTGAGCAAGGGACTCACGTCTGAGCATACCCTGCCAACCTATGGCGGCCAAAGCGGTATAAAAGGGGGTGGTGATGGACGGAGCATCTGAACCAATCAAACACTCACACCCAGTCAACAGATCTGGGTTCAATCCATCACCGTTCTTTAGCCCACTCTGCCACCCCAGTTCAGACATGCCCATATGCAAATCAGTCTGACCCTGTGCCTCATGGGATCAGTCCAGCCCGAACTGCCAAGCCATGCCTTCCCTGGACCGGACTCAAGCTTCCTTGGACCGGTTGCTGGCATTTCAGCCGTTTTCAGCCAGGCTTGCTTGAATCCAGTGGCAAAGTGAGCAAGGAACTCACGTCTGAGAATGTAGGCGTATCCCTCTTAGAAATGCTTTATCTCACTGATGTGGTACACATGTATAGTGTATATTACAAACCTACTGATTGTAGAATATAGGGCCTGAAAAAAGTGTCTTTACAATAGCAAATGTACACCTGTCAACATCTAAACTTAAAATTGTGCATCATGTGAAGTATTTAAGCGCATAATAACATTAAGGTGATTTCAAAATGGTCAACACCTGTATGTGTAGAATTATTCCAAGGTCAAAACCCTATTGCACGGTGTCAGAATGATTCTATGATAGCATCAGTAATGTCACAATTATGTGATTTAAGTTGTACCAAGTGATGTCATAAATGATCTCATTTAACATGTAATATGTAATATGTGAGGTCAGAAGCAGTGCATGGAGAGGGCACACGTTTTAGGTAAGCTGATAAATTATAACTAGTGAATTTTAAGGGTTGTTTGTGTTTTATAACAATATACTTTTTAGATTATTACAAGGCCCAACTTTAACGTTACTTTTACCCTCATTTTTTTTATGAATTTCTGTTTCTCTTAATGTAAAGTTACATATAATTACCATACACCACTATAAAGTCACTTCAACCTTTGTTTTTTCAGTGAATCTCTAAGTTTATTTTTAGCGTAAAGTAGATTTTTTTGTATAACGTCACTATAACCTTTTTTTCTGTGAATTTTTTGAGTTTTTGATCATATTCACCCAACTTCTCTCATTGAGGATACCTTTTGATCGTGTGCATTAGAGGGTTGGACACAGGGCCAGGTCTGTGGCCAGGCCCTGAATCCAATAGCATACAGGTGCATAGCCCCTTGCCGCGCACATGCTACAGTCATGCATGCTGCAGGGTTGGCTGCAGGGTTTGGCCTAATGGCATGGCCCTGCACCTAACCCTTAACCTCTTTGCTGTAGGTCACATTCCCCTGCTGTGCTGAGGGGTGGGGGGCGTGCACAGCGCCCCGGTGCTCAAAGCTATGGTTCTCGTGTGCTCATGGCGAGCTGAGCTCGTCACGATCACGCCCCGTTTAATGGAACGCTCAGCAGGTGTATTAGCCCCGCGTGTGAGCGTTCCAGGGCTGCTCGTCATGAGCACACGGAAACCGTGGCTCATGACGAGCTGAGCTCTTCATGAGCATGGGAGGGGTTAATTGGCACCAATCCCCCTTGCCGGCACCCAACCCCCACCACACATGACCTTCAGGCAAGAGCAGAATGGTGTTGGTTGGCTGCAGGGCCTGGCCCTTGCTCAAGCCCTGCATCCAACCTTTCGCCAGAACTCTACAACCGTGAGTGGCTAATACCCCACTGCAGGCCAACCCACCACGGTCACACAACCCCCTGAGGACCCCTCATTTTTTTCTGTTGTACTGCAGAACACCCGCAGGACATCTGTGTTGAGTCCTGAAAAAGTGCTGCTGTATCTCAGAGGGGCCTTGGCTGGTCCCACAGTACTAACATGGAACCCACAACACAACATATATTTTTTTTCCGTTCAGCTCCAGGGACACCCCCACACCAGGATCAGGGGATCAGGGTACCAGTACACTACCCCTTATACCTTATTTTTTAATTTTGTGACAGGAGGATTGATTCCCCATGTCCAGCAATGACAGCCATATCATTCCTTTTGATGTTAAGGCCAGCCAATCAGATTCCTCGGATCCGTGGGATTGGCAAGTTCCAAATGGGCTGGCAGTGCTTTTTCCCGCATTGGTCCATTTGGTTGTCCGAAGAGTCTGATTGGCTGCTGGCAATTTCAATGGAAATGTTGCTGCTGTCATTGGAGGATACCAGAATTTGATTAGAGAACTTTTCTAATTTGGCGATACTTCAAGAATACAGCGGGACCAACTGTCTAGCTATCACTTTTGAACCTCAATTTCTCAAAAACAGCTAGACTGAACAGAGTTATGCCAAATCACAAAAAGCACGCTTTCTGGGTAAAGATTAGACCTGGGCGGTGAACTTCACTCCATTCCGGGCGTTTGCATAGTTTTCTGCACTCCGCACACTGCAGAGCTCGCGGAGTGAAGAAAACTCTGCTTCGCGATGTGCAGCTGAGTTTTTTTCCGCTTGCGAATTTGCGAACGGTAAGTTTGCAATCACAAACGGTAAGTACGCGAGCACAAGCTGCTGCTCAGGTAAAATGTCTACCGAGCTGCAGGAATACCAGCACAAACTGCATTTTGCACGGCACTCGCAGAGTTTTTTTGTAACTTTGCGGAGTTCAGCGTAGCAAAACTCTGCGAATTTAGCCCAGGCCTGGTAAAGATCTAGATTTTTGCTAAATTTGGTTTACTTATGTTAATTTTTCTATAATACTTTTTGTTGACTGCCACTGTGTAATTACATCCCCTTTTACAGCCTCATTCCATGTCCTCTTCTAATACCAGTCAGTGCCTGATGGCGTAAATGCCCTATAAGCAGAACAGTATGCAAACAGGGGAGGACACACTCAAATAGACATTGTTGGAAACAGCCAGGTCTTTAACGCCTTTTGAAAAACGGTGTGTGAAAGTTGCCCCGAGATTTCCTCCGGGAGGGAATTCCACAATTTAGCCGCAACAGTTGAAAAGGGTCTACCTCCCCATCTCACCTTTTAAACCCTAGGGACAATGAGGAGGTGTTTACTTGCTGACCTGAACTTCATAATGGGAGCATAGCGCTGAAATATGGATTTGATGCCATCAGGACCCAGGCCATAGTAAGCATTGTGAGTGAGACAAAGGGCTTTGAACATAATGCAATGAAAGAAGAGAGGACGAGACTGAGTGGAATTTAAGCAGATCCAGCACCAGCCTGGCAGTGGCGTTCTGCACCAGCTGCAGGTGCCGCACCAGTCCCTTATTAATGCCCGAATAAAGGGCATTACAATAGTCCAATCTAGACATTACTAGCGCAATGACAACTTGTTTGCGTGAGGCAAATGATAGGTACTGAGAAATCTTCCTAATAAACCTGATAAGCCCAAAACAGGTATCCACCGTTCTGCTAATCTGCAGATTCAAAGAAAGGGAATTGTCCACCAAAACTCCCAAGTTTTTTCCATGGGAGACAGGACTCAGGCAAGTGCCCAGAGAGTCAGGCCACCAATCCCTGGAACAAATCTCCAACTTGTCCCAGAATATAAGAACCTCGGTCTTCTCACCGTTTAACTTCAGATAGTTTTGCACCATCCATGAGGAGACTGCTTGCATGCCATTTTTAAAATTGATGGCGGAGTCACTAATGTTATGAGTGATGAACACTATTATTTGTGTGTTGTCCACATACAATAACACATCCAGACCAAAAGATTTTACCACCTTTGCCAGCAGAGCAACATAGATATTAAATAGCGTAGGGCTCAGGAAAGAGCCCTGAGGTACTCCACATAATAGGGGATTTGGATCCGAGTAGAAATTTACCAATTTCACTATTTGAGTACGCTCACTAAGGAAAGAGGCGAGAAGCCCTAGAGCCGAGCCACCAATCCGTATGTCCCTGATGCGCTCCACAAGCCTCAGTGGAGATAGGGTATCAAAATCTGCGGTAAGATCAAGTAAAATCAGTAGGGTGGTATGGCCTGCATCCACCTGGGTACGAATGTTGTTAAAAACTGCAGTGAGAGCAGTTTCTGTACTATGACAGCTTCTGAACCCGTGTTTGATGGTCTCTTAAATATGCACTCAGGTTGGTATTTAAGTGGGATTCTAAGATATTAGCTGGGACAGGCAAGAGGGAAATAGGACGATAATTTGTCAATTCCATAGGGTCCAATGAGGGCTTTTTTAAGAGTGGCCTAACCACTGCAGCCTTCCATGCCAGGGGATATTGCCCCTCTAAGATGGTTAAATTGAGGACGGTAGTGAGATGAGGTATGATAGCTTCTCTCACACTTTTTAGGACCTTCAGGGGACAGGATCCATGGAGGATCCAGACTTAGGTCCTTCTAATAAATGGTCTATAATCTCTAGTGACATACTAGAAAAAGTAAGTAAACTGGGTGTCTCCTTTCTGCTGGAGCTTTCAATAGGTGGATTACAGGCTGGGCATCTGCCCCCTTTTTTGTATTTAATGCTTCAAGGTGGGCATAGATATCTGAGATTTTAGTACAAAAGAAAGCTGAAAGCCTATCACAGAGCTCCTGTGAGGACTCCACAGGGTCTGTAACCGGGGGAGAAGTAAGGGAGTTGACAATGTTAAAGAGCTCTGTGGAGGGTTTGATCGACTCTGAGATTTTTTAATAATATTTTCCCTTTTCCTCCATGATAGCTGCTTTATATGCTTTCAAGCATTGTTTATGCAGTTCTCTGCCTGATGGTGCTAAGTCAATGCGCCAAAGCCTTTCCTGCTTCCTACACACCTGTCTCAACTTACGCAGTCTGTCGGTAAATCAGGGTGAGGAAGGCCTTTTTCTTGCTGTATGTCTTTTTGCAGGTGCTAAGGTGTCCATGACTACTAACATTTTTTTAGAAAACTCATCTGCAGCCAAATTACCATTTAGATGCCCTGGAAGCTGAAAATTTGTGAAAAGGTTAGCGAAAGCCTTATTACTGATAAGACTGAGATTCCACTTGTCAGTCACTTTCCTATTTTCAGATCGAGTATTCCGAGATGCCGAAACCCTTAAATTAAAGGGAATGGCAAAGTGGTCTGACCAGGCAAGCGGAAGAAGCTCTCCCACCTTAATACGATGATCATTCGAAAAAACCCCATCTAGGGTGTGGCCCGCCCTGTGTGTGGGAGATGTAACCAGCTGTGTAAATCCGCAGCATATCATACTTTCCAGAAGAATTTGTGTGACGTGTCTTAAAATATTGTCTAAATTAAAATTAAAATCACTGAGAAGTGTAAAATGTGTTCTTTCTAGGTAGGACACCAAGTAACTATAGCCTTAGTGATAGCGGTACCCTCCTCTCCCTGTCGAACAATAATCACAAGAAACACAGGAAGAAACCACTTTCTTGGCAAGGGTTTCCGGGTCTAAAGTATGGTGGCAAGGAACATTAACCCTGCAAAGTTCCAAAAGTTCATCTCTAGAATACCTTATCCATACCTTTGAACCTGGCAGAAAAGTAACAGCATGCCTGGCACACGGTGCCTTCTTGGCGCGGACGGGCGCAGACAGGCTTACCTTTGGTGAGCCTTCGGCCCGCGGGCAGCGGCGCGCCTGCCGCGCGCATCCGCTGTGTGACGGGCTGGGCATGCTGGTTTTATAGACTTCACGCACTAGAGAGCTAACCTCCGTCTCCACCCCTCGCCAGCCGGCAAAGGAGTAATGGGTCTGCCTACACCCTCCACATCAAACGGTAGAAACCGCTGTGGACCGGGGTGCAAGGCGGGAGCACTAGCAATGCTTCCAGGGAGTTGGTAAGTGCAATTTAAAAATAACTATGTGCAAAAGAAGCGCAGTGAAAAAGCTGTACAAATTATCCACACAGTTTAAAAAGTAAAAAACACAATGTGCCCCCAAGCGAAGCTTATTTCAGAGTAGACTAATCTACCTGCACGCGTCCGTGATGTAATTTGAATGAGGAGAAAATGGTTGGAAAGAGGAAACACATTTGGTAATTCAATGTCCTATCATATGTTAACTCTCTTTCTGATTTAAGGAACTTGTAATTGGCAGGTTTATAGGCCCCCTGTGGTAGTGGTATTTTTGGTGTACAATAGTAGCACACCAAATACTGCAGCACTTAGAATAAGGCTTTTAGGGCAAGATGTATGAAACCATTTTGCGTTCACAATCAGTGCAAATTGTAAAATTGGGCTGTTTGCGAAAGCAAAAGGGCCTTTAGCTATGTATGAAAGGCTTTGGCATTTGCAAGTTAGGTAATCGCAACTTTTTAAAAAACTTTTTTTATTGAAAACAAGGCATGACACATAGGTAATACAGTTACATGCAAATTTGCAGTGAATGCTACATTGCAAGTGGTACATTGAAGTGTACGTGTCTCAAAATAAAAGTGACAATTCCAACTGTACATATTTAGGTCCCACTGATAATATCCTCTCTCTCTTGACCCTAGAGGTTCGCAGATCTCCCCCCAGTGGATATTCCATTGCCCCCATATTTGTGTCCATTTATTCGGGCACCCCCTGGCTTTGTAATTGGACTTCTCCGTGAACATACACCAGTCCATATTTTTGCCCCATTACGCTGTACTCAGTGGGTTCTGAGCCCTCCACAATCAGGCGATATTCCTTTTTGCAATCATCAGCCCCAAGGTAATCCATGTCCGTCCCTGGAGTTCAAGTCAGTAAGGTCCCATATGTTCAAGCCAATGTAATAATGCAATGAATCTGTTGCCCTAACACTTCTTCAAACAGGCGCACAACCTCCTCCCAGTAACTCTGGATCACTGCAGACTCCCAGAGAGAATGGATAAAAGTTCCTTCCTGCCCACATTGTCGCACACAGCCACCATCTGAAGTGAACCCCATGCTAACCATCAGGGTCCCTGACATGTAGGATCTGTGGAGAAACTTTAACTGCACCAGATGGAGCCTGGAGGAGATGGCCACCTCCAGAGGGGAGGCCCCCGCTGCCAGCCACTCCTCATCATCCAAACCCACCCCATCATGGTTCCATTTAGCTCTCAAGCGGGTCAGGGGATCTGTCATGTTATTGATGAGCTTTTTGTAAATAAGTGATATGGCCTTCTCCATCCAGAATTCTGTCCAAAATTCTGTCTTTGAGTGAGGAGGACTCAGGGAGTTCACTACACTTGGGAAGAAATGCAAGCAAAGCGTGCCTAATTTGGAGATATCTGAAATATTCAGACTGGGCTTGTTCGTATTTTTGCTGCAGCACCTCACCCGACTTCCATAAATCACCCACCTTGGATATCCCATCTATCGAAACCCTTTGAGTGGATCAGTCTACCTAATTGCTCACTATGCCAGAGTGGTGTGGCATGTGTGAGTTTTCCTTCCCATCCCAAGCTTTTGGTAGCCACTTTCCACACATGCGCCGCATGCCCAGTCGGACCAGTCAGAGCAGGCTTCAAAGAACGTACATATAGAGCGCCCTCAAAGCTGCCACCCGGGAGGAGCCATCTGTTGATCTGAAAGGCTGGGTCACCCTGCGGCCGGTACATACTTTTTTTGATTGCTGGGAGTACTTCCTTATGTCTAGAAGTCGATGCCCCCATCAAACCACCCTAGCGTGAGTTTGTGTGTCTTATTACGAGGTGGTTCACCCTCCCACAGCAAGTCCCGCATTATACAGTCGAGTTCCTTAAAGTACGAGGAGCCAACATGGAGCGGAGTGTTCTGTAGCGCATATAAAAATCTGGGAAGGGACATCAATTTGAATAGGGCTGCGAGCCCCAAAAGGGACAACAGAAGTGATTTCTGATTTGGCAGGAGATTACAGTTGTAAAATCTGGATAGATCTTTAGAGACCATGATACCCAGATATTTAAAGCCATTGGTGGCTTCCGTCAATTGGTAGCCTTGAGGGAGTGAAGGCCGCTTCCCATAAAGGACATAAAGCACTGATTTAGACCAAGTTATGGAATATCCTGCAAACCTACAAAACACATGAAATATGTCTAGGACCACAGTGAGGAATGCAGCTGGGGAGGCCAAATAGAGCAAAATATAGTCCGCATATAGCAAGATGCGGTCCTCCCTTCCTGACGTCCATTTAAGGCCCCTTATGACAGGGTCATGGCGGACCCACATTGCCAGAGGCTCAGGGCCAAGGCCAAGAGAAGTGGAGACTAGAGGCAGCCCTGTCTGGTACCCTTGCCGAGAGTGAAAACGGGGGACTTCCTACTGTTGACGACTACTTGGGCAAGCGGTTGATTGTATAGAAGCCGCACCCAATTGATACATTTGGGGCCAAACCCCAATTTATGAAGAACTGCGAACATGTAGGGCCATTCAATGGTGTCAAATGCTGAAGCAGCATCCAGAGATACCACAACAGCGTCTTCCCTGATTGTATAAACATGGCACAGCACCTCCTGGAGCCTGCGCAAGTTGAGGTATGTATTTCTAGCAGGTATAAATCCCGATTGGTCCAGATGGACCATGCGGGTAAGGACCCTAAGCAGTCGTGTGGCAAGAACCTTCGCTAGGATTTTTGCTTCACAGTTAAGCAATGAGATGGGCCTATAGGATGAATACTTGTGGGCCGGCTTGCCCACTTTATGAATGACAACACAATATCGGTGAGTCTCTGGTCCTCGGGCAGGATACCCCCTTTCTTACTTTCATGGAACATTTCGGTAAGATAGGGTGCTGTCTTGTTAACTGTGAGCTTGAACAGCTCGATGGGCAGGCCAATAGGGCCCGATGCTTTCCCCGCATACATCTTGGATGGTTTTTTCAACCTCTGCGACAGTGATGTCGAGGTAGCGATCAGAACTCTCCTCCTCAGTGACTGACGGCATTGAAATATCACGTAAAAGCGAGGAAACCTCTTCCTCCGTATGTGGTGTTTGGGATGTATAAAGTGTCTGATAATATTTGCCAAATGCATCCGCTATATTTTGGGGTGCAGTGAGGCAGGAATGGGAGGCTGTTTCTATCTCAAACATGATGCGATGAGCCCTATCCCTGCAATCTAGCCAGTAATTTGCCAGCCTTATCGCCTATGTTGTAGATTCTGCTGAGCATGGCCCTATAGTGCATCTTGGCAGCCTCCCTAGCCAGGTCGGTGAACTCCTTGACTTTAATACGCAGTTTATGTCGCACCTCCGCTGAGTCCTGTATCCGGAGTGCGTTCTCTAAGTCTAAGATTTCCCCCTCTAAACGAGTCACGTTTGCCCCCTTCTCTCTATGCTGTCCCGCGATCTGTGCCAAGACCACCCCCGTATATCAACATTGTAGGCCTCCCAAAGCTTATTCATCGAGTCAACTGACCCTTCGTTCTCCTGAAAGTAAAGGTCTGACTCACTCAAGACATTATCCACCTCTAGGTGACACTATATGGGTGAATGGTCGGAGATCCCCCTACCCAGGTGCTGTATATCTCTGATGGTGTGGAGTTGATGTGCTAGCATCAACACATAGTCTATACGGGACATACTGGGATGATGGCCCGAGAAGAAGGTGTATTGCAGTTCGGCCGGGTGCAGTCCCCTTCAGATATCCACCAGGCCCATTGCTACCAGAAAGCTGTGGATCCGCCTGCGGGAGGGCGGCAAGGCCCTCTGGAGTCATCGGTCGAGGGAATCAGAGACAATAGAATTTAAATCGCCCTGATCAACACTTTGCCATCCGGCAAGTCTAAAAGGAGATCACCAAGTTCTATGAAGGCCTGAGTGTGCAGTCCCGGCGGTATGTAGACAGAAAGAAGAATGAGTATGCGCCCCTCCCAGGTCCCGTAGGCAGCAACAAACCTACTTAGGGCATCAGTGCGGACCGAGTCAATGGTCATGGGGAATAATTTTCAGACCAGTATACACACTCCCCGGGAGCCTGAACCGAAGGCCCAGTGCGCCACCAGCTGGAAACCCCATTGCGATAGGGCCTTGCATGCATTCCCAAGCAGGTGGGTCTCCTGTAGGAGGACAACATCCGGGGAGTGTTGTTTTCAAAATTGGAGCACTATGCCCGCTTAATCTTATCTCCCAGTCCCTTAACATTCCACAACAGCAGCTTAATCCCCTGTCTAGTCGTCATGCCCATCACGCCTAATTATGTGTGCACTCAGTCATGGGAGAACCACCCAGAAGCGCCCCCAGGAGGAGACACTACAGTAGACCATTTCCCCTTCAAAAATAGAGATACCAAAAGCATGCATCCGGTAACTGTCACTACACGAAGCCAATCATATATGTCATACCTGTGAAACAAAGAAACAACAATACAAATTAAAACAATCCCCCCAACCCTTGCAAGAGCCACGAAAACATTAAACTGAACACCCCTCCCTGCCTCCCTGCCGGTGGCAGAACCTACCGCCCACCCGAACTTGAAGAGTACCTATCGCCCACCCCTCAAACTTATGGGTGCGTGTGATCAACCGGGCACCCGTACCAGAGACTTAAGCAACTGGTAAACATACATTTTAGTCAAAGATAATCATTAGGCCACCATTCAATATCCAAAACACATTATGTCCATCATGATGGAGTCTGGGAACCACCAATCAATAGCAGTTTGGTCACTGAAAGAGCCCGGACTGCAACTCGGTCCAACAGCTAGTGGAGAGTTTCCCAACCCCCAAAGAGAATACCATACAGCCCAGTTATTCAGACCCTCTTGTCGCAGCTTCCAGTTCGCCAGGCTGGGTGCCTCCATCGGGTTCGTTAGCACCCTTCTCGCCCCTCGGCCACGATTGCCCTTCCAGCACGCAGTACGCCATCCATCCAACCAGTCTCAGGCCTCTGCAGGGGTGACGAAGAACCAAAGCTTTCCCGTTCGAATCCACCCTCAGCTTGGCTGGGAAGAGCATGGCATATTTCAGATCATTCTCGCGGAGTGCCTTTTTAACGTCAAGGAAGCTGCGGCGCTGTCGCTGCACTTTAAGGGTGAAGTTCGTAAAAAAGGTAATTTGACTGTTCTGGAAGTTCAGTTGGGGTGCAGATCTAGCTGTTTGAAGGATGATGTCCCTTTCTCTGAAGTAAAAAACCCTAGCCAGCAAAGGCCGTGGAGGGGCTCCTGGCTTTAGCCTTCCGCTCGGCACCCGGATCACTCTTTCCAAGGAGAAGAAGTTGGAAAGTCTGCTTGGTTTGAGGTAAGTGGTGATCAGTTTCTCTACGAGCAGGTCCACTGCCAGCCCCTCCGCCCTCTCCTGGACACCCAGTATGTGAACATTGTTGCGTCTAGAGCGCCCTTCATCATCATCCAGCTGCGCTTCTAGCTTAGTAGCATGGGCCTGCAGGTCATCCATCCTGCGCTGCAGCTTAGATGTATCTTCGACCAAGGAGCTTGCTTTGACTTCCACTTCCTTCAGTTGTGTGTTCATGGAGCGCATATCCGCGCGAATAAGGGATACTTCAGTGGACACAGAGTCAATCTGTGACTCCAACGAAGTACGGACAGGCGTAATGGCCGTGAGAATGTCTTGCAGCCGGGCTACAGCTCACAATGTTTCTGTCTTCAATTCCCTCCAGTTATTCAGAGCCCAAACTGGTCGCGAGGCCTCTTGACTGCTTACCTCGCCGCCTTGGGGGGGAGGGGGAAGAACTTGTCGTCTGTGCAGCATCCAGCAGCGGCTGCCCCTGCATCGCGTGGTGGCCTTGCGCAGGAGCTGTGATCCACCAGGCAGGCCGTCTGCAGGGCCTAGGCACAGAGGGACAACTGGAGTCACGCACTTCCTCCCTTCGTCCATCCCAAACACCCGGCAGTGTGCAGGGCTGGTACAAGCCGTCCCGGAGCAGTCGGTGCTAAACTACGCTTTAGGGCCCAACAGTATATCTCAGGCCACCCCCTAGAACACCTGAGTGGCAGGCTTCAATGCTCTCTCAGTGCATGTGCTTGCCCTTAATGTCCGGCGTCTTCAGTACTCGGCGTGCTAGTGGGTGCCGCACTGCTGTGCACCAATCGTGCTGCGCATCATGAGCCCCAAGGCCTGTTCAATGTCGAGTGAAGCAGCGGTGTGGCACTTGTACCAGCCAGACACGGCTCGTCACAATTTTAGCTCCGGGGCCGCCACTCAGTCCTCAGTCAGCCCCCAGCCCCCCTCTCAAGGAGGCAGAGACTCGGCCGTCTCCGGCTAATACGTCCGCCCGGGATGGAGCCTCAAGTGGCAGTACGGGTGACTCTTATCCGTAGTCCCAGCAGCAGCCCCTCCGGGCCACGGCGTGCATCTTTGGGCCGAGAGCCGGAGCCGCTAGCTGGAAACAGCAGTCTCACGGCTCAATCGGTCCGCGGCATGTTCCGGTCCCAGGATGTTTGTTTCCAGTCCAGGGAAGACATGGCTTGGCTGGACTGTTCCAATGAGGCACAGGGTCAGACTGATTTGCATATGGCCATGTCTGAACTGGGGTGGTGGAGTTGGCTAAAGAATGATGATGGATTAAACCCAGATCAGTTGACTGGGGGTGAGTGCTTGCAATGTTCAACACTCCATCATCCCCTTTGGTTTTGCTGTGTTCCGGTGCCGTACAGTATCTTTGGGAACCAGTTTAGAAGCAGATATTTGGGCGGATTTTCGCTGGAACTGGCGCGCTTGGTCGGAACTGTCTTAGAAAACGGCCATGTCTCTCTGTGTTTGGCCACGCCCCCGTCGGTAATCGCAATTTTTAGTGATTACCTAAATTCCAATTCGAATAGGGAATCACAATTTGTCAATCCCTATTGCACATGTAAGAAGCCTTTCCTAATTGCAAACTGTGAATTTAGGAAACACTAATTACCATCAAGTTCAAGTTGATGATAACCATGTGCAAATGCTAAAAAAATAAAAACTTTCATAGTGTCATGTTGCGCACACATGTGTGCACTTTACATGTGCACTATTTTCATTTTGAGGCTGTTTCGGGGGGGAGGGGGGCTTTGGCCCCCAGGCACCCTTGGCTTTTGATTCACTAATTTGCTATTACCAATTTGGTAACCGCAAATTAGCAAATGCAATACCATTTATTCCTATGAGCCTGTAGGCCCCTTGGAATGAATGTAGTCATATTGCCTATTAGCAATTCGCTATTTACTGAATTGCTATTAGGTAATATTAAGGAATCACAAAATATTTTGCGATTCCTACATGCATAGCATTTTGCGATTCCAAAAAAGCGATTCAGTAAAAATCGTTATTTCAGAATCGCAATATGTTATGTACATACATCTGTCCCCTAGATTTTATTCATCTGAGCTTTGTGATCCTGGACATTTCACAGTTATGCTATTCTTCAATATCAGTTTCTTTTCTTCTATGGTATTGGTCTTAATGTCAATTTGAGATATTTTGCGATTTGTCCAGTGGGGTAACATTAGCCCCCACATCCCAACAGTGCGGGGGGCCCAAACTCCAGGGGCCCCTGCGGCGCTGCTCATGGGGTGCAGTTCCCTAGCCTGAGAGCTCCTGAATGGGTCCCAGGGGCTTTCCAGGTACTTTTCAAGGCCCCCTTAAAGTGTTGTTAAGCCACTAGATGTGTGCAATGCTTACATGATCTGATTGAACTACCAAGTTCCCAATTAGTGTCACCTGGCTGATTAGAACTCCATCCCTTCCACTCCCCTTCCAGACAGACAAATTTCATTCATTGCACTACAGAGTAAGGTTTGTTTTACCATGTTACTCGGCCTTGGTTGATGGAAATAGTATATGATGAATACTGTACTTATCAAATGCAACACATTTTTAGGAACTGCATGAAATTAAATTATAAGATCTTTTAAAAATTACAGTTTTGAAAGCAGCTCAGCCAAATAACATGAGCGCATTACAAGCTACCAGCATTGTTACAAAGAATTAGTAGACGGTGTAAGCTCAAGTGTATGCACCGCACACAAAATAATGAACGTCAATCAATCTACCTTTTTCATAACTCACAATAAATTGTGTCAAGTGAATGGGAAAGATGAGAACACTGTCCTTTGTTCATGGGCAGGAAGGTTTCAGCTATTCTACCCATGGCAGATACCAATCCACTGGTCAATAGGCTCATCCTGGCATCAACAGGTAACAATGTAGGCCATGGGAAAGGCTTCGGACTGCTCTGGGTTAGTCTGTGTATTATAAAGAACAGAATTTTGAATACATTTGGGTAGTGTCAATGGTAAAACTATGAGAAGCACTGTATTATTTAAAGCAGAGCTTTGTCCTATTCTGGATTTTATGAGGATAAGCAAGGCGTTGGTCAACATCAAAGATTTGTCTCCAAGTGAGTATGGGTAGTGTGAAAAGTTGAACTTTGAAGAAGTGTGTGTATTATCAATTGCAGAGCTTTGTGGAGTTCCTAAAATTTCAGAGGATCAAAATGTCTACATAGATTCAAAACCAAAAGCTAAAGTGAGTGTGGCCATTATGAGTCAGAGAAAACTAAGAGAGTTTGGGTAATATCAATATCTCTGAGTAGGTGTGTATTATCAGGCATCAGGGTATTGATAAATATAGTCCTCCTGGTACATAGATTCATAACCAGTAGCCAAGCTATGATTGTCTCTGGATATTATCATGAGTAGTCCTAATCAAGTTAATTTTAAAGGTAGAGCTCAGAGTCATTCTGTGTTATTAGCAGAGTACTGCACAATCCTAGTTTTCACCAAAAGCTGAGTTCTGAGTGAGTATGGGTACTACTTCAAGATCATCGCTGCTTGAATATGGATGGTATAAAAAGCATAGATGTGAATATGTCAGTCTATCACTATAAGCAGAACTCTAAGAGAGTCTGGGTCTGACCAAAATAGATCACAGAGTGATTATGGATCCTATCAAAATAGAGCTTTGAGTAAGGGCCCCAATTAAAGTTTGGAAGAGTGGTAGTTCTGCCATCAATCAGTAAAGCTATACTGTGCCAACTGATAGTTCACCTGCCTCATTTAGAGGAGCAGGAACCGCTGGGTTTCTGGCAGCATATCCTGAATTAGCTGTGCTGTCAGAAAACTTGAACATGTGGCCAATCCATCATAGGGCTGCCAGGTTAAAGAGATAGTAGGCCTGCAAAATCTAAGGGGGAACTACTGTCAGTGTTTTATATGTGTGAGTGCACAATTGCAGGTATGGTGGACGCAGGTGGAGAGAACAATCAATGGGTCTAAACCAGAGATAAAACATCTTACACATTAGGGCCAATGTATTTTTTGTTTTTCACAAGCAAATACCTGAGTCAGCTTTCAGCTATGCCTGCAGTGTATCCTCCTCACTGGCTCATGCACTGTAGACACATAGATCCATGTAAGGGAAGTATAAATCTCTAGATATTGCAGGTGATTCTCTTCTGGAGGGTTTGGGGTAAAAATCAACCTTCAGTGAGCATGCAGTGCCAGTGAGCTACCCGCCAGTAAAAGTTTGAATGTCACCAGGGGCAGTGCTTTGAATTCCTCTAGATATTCGTATAGGGTTCTGACTTAGGACCAACCTGGGATCCCTCAATGCAGTGCTGCTGGACATTAATAGAACTTTGGCCAGGACTTTTCCACCACCATCCACTTCTTCCTGTGGTGCCCCACGATCAAGCCCCTCAACATCTGCTGCAGCCTCAGGAAGGGAGGCCCTGCTAGAGGAAGAACCAACAGCAGACACCCCAGGCCCGGCACCTGTGGATCCCCCCACACTGGCAAGCTGGGACATCCACTCACATTTCTGGTATGTTCGGATGGCAAGACCAATACCACCACCAGCAAGAAACATCGGACCTAATTTCCCTCAGAGTGTGACACACATTCACTTTGTGAACTATTTCTGGACCCATGGCCTTTTCTGATGGCATTAGTATCTTGGACATTGGACTCAAAACAATTAGGCATTTACAACCATGGTTTCATCCCCCCCGACTGACTCCCCCACTTTTTGGTTTCCATGTTTAATTTTTTCACAATGTTAATTTTTCCTTGTTCACTAAAATAAAGGCACTAATCTGGAACTCATTGACTGCTGTAGTACGTTTCAATTCTAGGACACCATAAATGTACTCCACAACTACTGCTTGTGTAAGAAAGGATATTGTGCATGTACATAATGTTTAGCATTGGTTAACAACCATGTCTCAACAAAACATACAAACAAATGTGCTGTCAAATACCATCTTAAGTCATCTAAAAACAATGGGCGTTTTAATGATGTCATTACAAACCATATCAAACATCACACTAATAGTCTGTGCCAGTGAACACATTTAAAGTCACAGACCAGACCTACATGAAAGGAAGGGATGCATCTCACAAATGGCAATTGATTAGGCCATATAGCATTGACCAATGACATCAGCTGGAGCACCATAACCTACCTCACAGAAGGAATCCCACATCAATTACACCAATAGACAAACACATGACAGTAGTACACTTTTGATATCAAACCATCATTCCAATACACTGTGTTCCACTATCTGGTGGAATGTCGCCACCAAATGTCAATGTTGTGCCACTAGAGGTATGTTCCACAATGGTGAGACACATCAACAGCTACACACATGTCACTCACAATGAGGAATTATGCAATGTGAAGGGAGCTTTGCATGAATAGGCTCCACTATCACATGTAGTTAGAGTTTATAATGACACAAAAAATTGCTTTAAGTCCAACACATGACAAGGAACACGTCTGATGGATTCCTCAGAACTCCCATCCATTCACTGTGCAAGCTGTCTTGGTACCAGATTTGTGCACCCAAAGTCTGTGAGTGTCCATCCCATGAACAATCTTAGATACACAGTGCTACAGAAACTGAAGTCCCATGTGCCAAAACCTTGTTTTAAATACACCTTTGCCTTCTAGACCCCCAAGCTTGCCCTTCCATCCATTTTAGCCTAACATACAAAAAAATGTGCTGTAACAGTCACAGTAATGTAAGGTCAAGAAATACTTACACCCAGGAGAAGAAGTTGTTAATGAGATCCTGACGCAGGTCCCCTCATTCTACTTCACCACTATCATCTTCATTTGGCATTTCATGGTCCTCACCCTGTGGCTTGCCGTGGTCTCCATCCTCTGTGATGTAAGGGATGTTCAGTCGTAGGATGAGTAGAGGAGGGCTTCACCTGTCCTGTCCAGACATCTAAATCTGACCTTCAGGAGCCCAAAAGCCTGCTTCACTGGACGCTATGTTCTTTTGTGGGCCTAATTGATGCGTTGTTGGATTCCTCAATGGTGTCAACAACCATGATCGGATTGAAGGACAGGGCCCTCTAGGGCCACGCAGGTTACTTACAACCACCTGCTATGCATTCCCAAAATGAAGAGTCGGTCAGGCAGTAGGGAATACAAAATTACGTTTATGCAGCATATACTGTGCAGAGGAGTCCTATCAGACCTTCACCCTAAGATGTCTGCTGGGGGGACTGACTCACCAACGTTTACTAATACATGATAAACTCCTTTTAAAGACTTCGGCCACGCCTCTAGTGGAAAACTACCGGCCATAGACAAAGGAGGCACAGAGATGAGCTAACACCTGCCAGATGGGTATATTCTATCAGTAGTCAAGGCCACTGTGCCGAGTCTCAGCATCTCCTAACATGGGAGCAGAGTTACACATTAAAAATGGTATTCAGAAGCAGAATAATTTCTCGTTAGCAAGTCAGGTAGCAGCCTTAAATGAGAGAGAAAATAATAATGAAGTACAGTGTTCTGCTCAGGCAGGCAATTCTGAATACTAAGGCCTAGTATGAGCACAGTCCAAGCAGTCAAATTTGGATTACGAAATACAAAATGGAGTCACACGGGGTAACGAAAGCTTACATGTTACAGAGGGTTGCATAATGTGAACACAAATGGCATCTATTTAGCCACATATTGCTAATCTAACATAGCATAGACAAGTGCATTATGGAAAGAAGAGAATTTCAAACCTAACAGAACCTCCTTTTAGCATATGTGGCTAAAAGCTTTATTGCTATCGGCAGGGTCTTTACAATTCTAAGAGGGAGGAGAGGAATTGCATAGTCATTATATTACAAAGCAAAACAGAGCAAAATGCGAGCATCAAACAAATTCATTTATTCTTCAAAGATACGCTCATCAATGAGCATAATGGACTGAATTTCCGGCATCATCATAGGGGAAATCTTATTATCCTGTTTGGGCAGTGTAATGTTAGGGGTGAGTTTACGCACACAATAGGTGCAACAGGCTGGGAGGCAATTGATGCACAAACAACAGCCTGCAATGGCTATTAGGACAAGAAATATTTTCCAAACCCACAAAGCCAGTAGACGCTAGAGCCACCCTGTGAGGGGCCATGAACTGTTATCCTGATGAATATCTGAAGCAAGCGTGTGTAATTTCTGTATTGCAGAATACACAGTTGGGACACTATCTGGCATGTAAACACAACAACTGCTGCCGATGACGCAGCAAGTGCCACCCCTATCAGCTAGGATGATGTCTAAAACCATTCGATTTTGAAGCGAAACGAGCGTCATAGCTTGGAGCTTGACTGAAATATTAGTTAGTATACCAGCAGTAGTATTGATGACTCCCTCAACTACTCTTGCAAGGCAACGAATGTTGCGGCTGTTGATCATGGGGCCCCAGAATGGTACAATACCCTTCATTATATAAGTGAATTGGTGTAGGGAGGTATCTGTTTGATCAATATCATCTGGATTAACAACTCTCTTAACTCGATGCACATGAAGATCCCTACAGTGCAATTTATGATCTTTGTGATAATTGGATGGTGCAATATAAAAGGGAGGCATGAGGAGGGAGAGATAACACCCACCAGACCACCCTCTAGGAAGCCAAGTATAAGCTTGTGAAATATACATTCGGGGTGTAAGCAAGGGTGGACTACCGGTATTATTCAATCGATATGTGTAGTTATGACTGTCCTACTGAAACATTCCCTAACCCTTGAACACAAAAACTAGCTGTTGCATTTATCACTGGGACAGAAATAGCTTTGTGTTCAGTAATATTACGCTCCTGGAAACATTGAAAATATTTAGTGACATTGAATCCTTCTAAGTCTAGTACTTAATTTTGCAACCAAGTGACATTTTCATGAGTTGTAAATATATTCACACAAGCATCAGGATGCAGGGTACCCTCATTTCCATCTACCCCAGGCTGGTATCCCTGATGTATCACTACATATTCTAAAACCGCCTCATAATCAGCCTGTGTCATTTTCATCGCATCCGCATAGTAATGCATGTAGACCATAGAAAGCAGTTGAAACCAGGCTTCACAGCTACCTAAATATGATAAGGGTAACAACACCAGTAAGTCACTTTTATGCATAACTGAGGGGAGTAGCCCACACACCCAACACACACCCAACACTTCGTAGCATTAGTGCTGCTGTGTACCTGGTGGAGCATCTGGATAAATGTATTCTGGGTATAAGTCTGTCTATGTCTTTCTTTATGCAGTGCCAATGTAATAACCGAATGCTTAACTGGAGCAGGGGTAGTCCCTAGCAGAGTATGCACAGGGTGTTGTTCCTCTAAGCACCAGACTACACCAAATAGTGTTATTGTCACCAAGAGAATTAACACCACCACCCCTACCCTACTACCTGTAGATCAAGTGGACCACCCAGAACTACTATGCTGCATTGGAGAAGCCACTAAAGGCTGCTCTCCCCTCATTATTGCACAACCAAACATATACTTAAGCCCTTCCATGCTGCTGTGATTCTTCTCCTGTGCTGGACATTCCAAGCGCGAGTGTGGTCATGACGGCACCCAGCCGTCATCAGCACACGAGCACTGTAGTGCATGATGGCTGGTGGCCGTTATCAGCATGCAAGGGGTTAAAAAGTACTTTGGGAATTGGAGCCACAAAAATACAACCGACCAGAGGGGTACTCTTCGCCCAGTGTCCATCAGAGCCTCACTGGCAGGCTCCTATTGTTCATCAACTACACTCCCACGGGGGAGCTGCACGATCGCAACTCTTATTGGTAATCAATCACGGTCCTTGCTGTGAAACAAATCCTCTTCTATCTGGATAGGGCACCCTCCCTCCTGGACACATACCCTCAATGATCCTGTCCAGTGTTCAGGGCAGTGCACCAGTGTAGTTCACTCTAATCTAAGGCAGGGGCCTGGGACATAGCACCCACATCCTAAGCTTAAGTCCATCCCTAACTCCTTGACTGTCCTACTGGCACCCTGTCCTTCCGCCAGGGCCGCAGATTGTGCCTGACACGCCCAGGCACTTCTTCATCAACAAAAAGAGGCAAGAATTCAGGCTCAGTCGGGCATTGAGACTCAGATTGTTGTACACCAGAAGTGGGAGCATCCAGGGCGGCCCTTATCTTGAGGGGAATCACCTAGAACAGGGCCTCGTCGCTCCCCTCGTCTGTCTGCACCCCCCCTTAACCGGGCTTCAGAAAAAGGAATGCAGTGAGGCACTTGCTCCCTTTCCTGATCGGCGATGCCTTCACGCACCCAGGTGTCATACGGAAGTGGTAGAGGGACCTTTTTCACGTGGGAAGTATGCACCCAGTTCTTCCGGCCTTCTAGCTTGACGGCTGTACGGATGGCAAGCAACACCTGGGCAGGTCCCTTCCACCTCGGCACCTAACTGTTCTGTCGATGTAAATTCTTTATCATCACCCAGCATCTAGGCTGCAGCTTGTGCCTGGGCCCCTCTGGTACTGGTTGCAGCGTGGCTTGAATCTGTTGGTGAACAGAACGGAGATCTTTAGACAACTCATACAAGTATTGGTTAACAAGGGGGTACTCTATCTCAGAGAATCGCTTAGAAGGGCGCCCAAAGACCACCTTGTAGGGAGATCCTGTTCTAGAATGTGCTGTCACTCTTGTAGACAACAACGCCAAAGGCAACGCATCTGGCCATCACAACCCTGTGCTCTCTTGGATTTTCGCTATTTTCAATTGAGAGTACCATTGTACTTCTCAACCAGGACTGCCGACTGGAGGTGGTTCGTAGCATGAAACATTTGCTTAATTTGTGAGCCCTTGCACACCAGGTCAATGACTCCAGATCACATGTGGCAATCCTTAGCGTGGGAAGTACCCCTTTAAGAGTGTCTTCACCATCGCCATGGCCGTATTCTCTTTGGAGAGGTAAGCCCCAATCCATTTACTGAATGTACAAACTACCACAATAACATATTTCAGGTTATTTACTCATTCCATTTAGATGAAATCCATCTGGAGAACCTCGAAAGGGAAAGAAGGCGGTGCGAAGTTACCTGCAGGTGTAGGAGTGCCCTTCCCAGGATTATGTTTCGGACAGATTATACAGTGTTTTACTAAATGTGTGGCTATCTTAAAGATATTGTCATTCTGCCATACTGGATCCAGTTGCTTACATATTCCCTTGGCACTAATGTGAGCCGGGCCATGAGCTATAGTAACAACAGGGAGAACATAGGCATTAGGCAGCAGCCATCTCTGTTTCCCTGACAAGTCAGTCCAACACCCATCCTCATCCAGACGTCCTGTCCTTTTCTCCCATATTGCCAGTTCATTTACAGGCGCCTCTCTCTTAATCTCCCTAACGTTTTCCAATGTGTCCTCAAACATTCCATTGTCTGGAACCCACCTAGCGGGACCTGCCACAAACATCTTTTTCAGCTTTGATCGAACTGTCTCCTTAGCTGTCTGGTCCGCAAACGCATTTCCTCTCCCAATATCATCTGTTACGGCTTTATGAGCGCTACATTTCACTATTGCTAACTTATCGGGAAGTGTTAATGCGGACAGCAATCTATGTATCAATGGGCTGTTCTGTATTCCGAGTCCGTGCAAAGTTAAGAACCCTCTCTCTGCCCAGAGGCGCCCAAAATTGTGGACCACCCCGAAAGCGTACTGGCTGTCAGTGTAGACATTAACAGTCCCTCACTCAATTCACAGGCCCTAAGGAGGGCAACTAACTCTGCAGCTTGGGCCGACTGATATGGAATACAAGATGTCTCAACCACAGTGTATAACGTAGTATTTGCATAGGCTGCAGTAGTAGTGCCATCCGGCAGTTTGAAACAAGAGCCATCGACATAAAGTTCCCCTTGGGGTCACATAAAGTAACATCAGTCAGGTCTACCCATCCCTTTGTTTCTTTCTCAGTCCGAAATAAAGAATCATGTACATTACTGTCCTTTTCTTCCGAAGGGAGGGGTAGTAACATGGCTGGGTTCAAAGTAGTGTATCGTTTTATGGTAATGTGTGGAGCAAATAAGGTCAGCTCATATCCAGTGAGACGTGCACTGGTGAGGTGCTGCATCTTCATCTTGTCAAAAGCGTGTCCACAGTGTGAGGTACCATCACTGTGAGATCAGTTTAAAGGGCAAGCCCTGCTAATTGCCTGATAGAAACTGCCGCTGCCAAGGCAGCTCTCAGGCAGCGCAGAAGTGCTCTGGCGACATTGTCCAGAGTAGCAGAGAAGTAAGCGCAGGGTCTCGGCTAACCACCGAAGCCCTGTGTTAGAACAGAAAGCGCACAACCATCCGCCTCATGGACATAGAGCACAAAAGGCTTCTGGTAGTCAGGGGTACGAAGCACAGTAGCAGAGCAAAGCGCAACCTTTAATTGCTCAAAAGTTTGCAGGCATGAAGGCGTCCAAGGCAGAGGTTCATGCACATCTTTGGTGGTCAAGTAAAGAAGGGGTTTTGTTAGTAGGGAGTAATTAGGTATCCAATGCCGACAATACGAAGTTATCCCAATAAACTTGGGTACCTCGCGTTGTGTCTTAGGAACAGGCATATAGGTAATAGCAGCTATGCGTTCAGGTGTTAGTCTGCGACCCTCCTTCGACAGTAGGTGACCTCCCGTCGACAATATTGACATTTTGAAAGTGACACCTTGTTTCCATGATGAGCCAAATGCAACAATAATTTAACTGTGGATTCTTTGCAGCCATCCTCAGTGTCCGAAGTCATAAGGAGGTCGTCAACATACTGCAACAGCACATTACTAAGGGGAAGCTCCAAGGAATCCAATTTAGCTCTCAAACTTTGGCTATAAATACCAGCGTTTTCTGTATAGCCTTCTGGAGCATGGCAGAATCTAAAGCTCCGACCGACTATTGCAAAATCTAACAGATATTGGCTATCTGCGTGGATCGGTATGCCAAAGACAGCATTTTTTAAAGTCAATCATGGAAAATAATGTATATTGTCTTTTATCTGGATGGAGACGGGTGGGATCTGAAGCAACCCCACATCCGTGTCCCCTGTAGCCCACAATGTGCGTTGCACATCTTTGAACTCTGTAGGGAGGGGAGCATCTTTTGGTAAGCATTGTTTTGCCCGGGCTACCTGTGGTCCAATAGTCATGTATACACCATCAGGAGAACAAAATATTGTTGCATGTAATCTTTTGAATATATCCAGTCCCAACAAATTCCCCACAATTGGACGTCAATAGAAATGGTGAATCAACCGTGAAGGGACCAATTGTCAAGGCAAGAGGTTTGGAAATGGGGCTAACAACCGGCACGCCCGAAAAACCCACTGAAACATTATTTTGGCCAGACAGAGCTGCCCCCGGGACTAGTGAACAGAAAACAGAGCTATTCATAGCCCCTGCATCAACTAGAAATTTTTCTGTGATGCCCTGTAAAACAGTAGTGACGTAGGGTCCATGCTGATCTATAGGCACCGGAACTGGTCCCCTGCCTTGTCCCTGGCTATCCTAGCTGTAAGACAGCCCTGTCACCTCATCCATATCATAGTCATTGTGATAGTACTGTCGAGTTCGGGGGTCATCAAAATAGTTCCCACTCTGCCTATTGTACGATGTATCCTCTGACTGCGTCCCCTCTTGTCCTCATCCTCCGGTTCCACGTCCTCTAAGCCCTCACCTCTCTGGGCCTCTCCTTTCTGCAACAACTCTGGACACTCATTCCGCCAATGTCCCTCCTGTTTGCAATATGCACATTGGTTAAGCCCAAGGGATGCACTTGAAGCACCACCCCTATGGGACCTGGGCAATCGCTGAGCCGAACCTGAACCTCTGCCTCTTCCCCCTTGCAACCTGCTGCATCAACACCCTCATCTTCAAATCCCTTGACCTTTTCTCAACCTTCTCTTTGTCCTCTTTCTCTACATGCTCGTAGTACTGTGCCATACTCAAAATCATGGATGGGGATAATGTCGTCCAAGTACTTTCCGAGGCCTGCAACCTGGTTGCAATCTCGCGAAGTAAATTAGTGACAAATCTGTTAACAAACAAACAAACACCACCCTTCTGTGACAGGTCCTGACCACTAAAATCTAGAAACGCCCCTTCAAATCTAGTAAAGAAATCACACACTTTCTTCCTTCTTCTGATGACACAGAGTTAACTTATCCCAATCCACTCTTTTTGGTGGGATTAGGGAGTTCATGTAAGTGATAATACGCCCCGGTAAAGCTAGGAGCTCCGCTTTCAGCTTATCGCTGGGCTTATGCTCCTTATCACATGCCTTGATCTCCTCCCATGTGCCACCCAACTCCAATGCAGGATCCTGCATATATGGACCTGCCTCCATATGTCCAGTGGTACCAGCAGACCAAAGAACAATTCAATATCAGCTAACGTCATCACTGTGGAGGAGGCCGCCTCCTTCAATTCCTTATAATATGCAGTGGGATTTTTCCGGGGGTCTGGCAGCTGACTCTTTAGGGATGGGACCTCACTCCTCTTCCAAGGAGTATAAATCCACTGAATCTGGAACCGGGCGTCAAACTTTGGTCTAATTACAGGGTCCGTGGAGTTACGCAGTTCTGATACTTTAGGATGGTAAATGGGATGGACCTCCCTCATAGGGTGCTGCGCCCCTATTGTCAGAACCTTTTGGAGCAGTCTGCCACGGTACCCCACCAGTGTCGTTACATTGGCAAAAACCTCATCAGGAGCCATACCTGTAGCATATACCCTATCCCGTATGTCGTAGATGATCTGCTGTGCAGCACTCTGAAAACACTGTTCCCATAGTCATATTAACATGCCCGACATGTACTTAAGAGCATGCTGCTGTACGAAATCTTTCATCACACATCACATGTCTTCCACACTATAGATCGGGTTCGAAGCCCATTGACCTACTTGATTTGCCTCCATTGTCTTTTCTTCAGCACCCATAGCAGAAAGCACCAACACTCTCTTCATGCGGTCTCGCGCTGCTGCCCAATTCGCTTCATGCATCCCACACACCGGCATCTCAGCATTTGACAATATTTGGGGTTCACACCCAAGGGGAAAGAGTGGATGCAGAGACAGGTACCATCATGTTGGTGGACAAGATTGTAGGGCTGAAAGGGGACGCAGCAGTTGAAACAGAACTAATAGACAGGACAGGAGAGCTAACAGCTCCCGCACCTGTGGCTGGCGTGGGTGAAGGGAAAGCAAGTGGGACCGGGGCTGATGCAGTAGTGCCAGAAATGGAAACACAAGAAATAGTGGCTCTAGGGGCCAAAGACTGAGACATTGGGACTGTCGGGTATATCCGTTCAGGGGCATAAGGAGGTAGGGGACAAGAATCCAATAGTTCTTCTACAAAATCATCACCTTCCTCAGTCAGTAATTGGAACTTTCTATCCGCACATTCTATACCTTTCTCTACCCTTTCCCTCTCAAAGGCCACTGCTTTCTGTGTTACAGTTTGCGTCTGTCTCCTTTGGGCTTCTTTTTCTGCTCTCATACGGCACTGCTTTGCTTCTTTCTGCCACACTCTTAGAGAATCAAACATCGACTGCCTGCTCTTTTTAGAGAACTATTTATCCTGCTAGAAATTCGATTTCTGCTTATCAAACGAGCCGGTGAGTGGCCACTGCAGCTCAGTATTGTCCTGCCTATAGTTATGCCACAACTTGCTAAACATGAAAGGGCCAATACCATGCTTGATGTATTCATCAAAATTTGGTGAACCCTCCAGAGGCGCAGGCTGGCTTTCTTCCAATCAAACATCAGTAGAACAACATCGACATCCAAAACAGCTGAACTTACTTAAACAAGGCATCTTAATATAAGACACATATGATGTCCCCGACAAATATAACACCAATGATAATAAATATAGAAAATAAACAAGAGAACAATTGTCCAAGAACCAAAACAAAATGGTCCGCAAACCACCCACTACAGTCCGGGGACTGTACCAAGTTCAAGAAGACAGGCTCTAGCCCCAGACCTTTTGCGAGGGAAAAGAAACCAAATTATCAATTGGTCTGGCAGACTGTTCGCAAACACTCTGTATCTTTCAAAGGGCCTGCAAACCCACCAAGTTCAAACCAAAACAGACCAAGACACAGCCCGTCTGCTTGTGCTGTTCAAGCAAGACAGGCAAGAGACTGTATCAAGACACAGCCCGCAGTCTCGTGTCGAGAATGGCACCATTTGCCCAAGAATCAAATCACTCACCTGGTGCACTCAGGTCGAGTCTAATTATTCTCCACTGCCGACTCTTCGGACCAAGCGGTCAACTCCAATGTTTCGCCTTCTCAGAACCCCAGCTGGTGACCACTAGCCAAGGATCCATCCAATCAGAAGGGTGGGACAGCTGCAAGAACCAAGCTCAGTCTTTTATTTGGGCCCGATCCGCCCAACCGACCGGACACCACACCAACCCTGCAACACGATTACGGGTGAGACGGTCACCTTGCGGGGTGCCTGTTCGGGCGCCAACTGAAGGACGGGGCCCTCTAGGGCCACTTGGGTTACTTACAACCACCTGCTATGCCTTCCCAGAATAAAGAGTCGGTCAGCAAGTAGAGAATACAAAATTACGTTTATTCAGCATATACTCTGCTAAGGAGTCCTATCAGACCTTCACCCTAAGATGTCTGCAGAGGGGACTGACTCCCCAATGTTTGCTAATATGTTTTGGAGACTTTTGCCATGCCTCTGGTGGAAAACTACCAGCCTGAGCCGGGCAGAGAAAAATGAGCTAACACCTGCCAGATGGGTACATTCTATCAGTAGTCCAAGGCCACTGTGCCGAGTCTCAGCATCTCCTAACGTGGGAGCAGAGTTACACATTGAGAATGGTATGCAGAAGCAGAATAATTGCTTGTTAGCAAGTCAGGTAGCAGCCTTGAACGAGAGAGAAAATAAAAACAAAGTACAGTGTTCTGCTGAGGCGGTCAATTCTGAATACTAAGGCCAAGTACAAGCACAGACCAAGCAGTCTAAAACAGATTGCGAAATACAAAAATGGAGTCACACGGGCTAACGAAAGCTTACATGTTCCAGGGATAACTCAGTGGGTTACATAATGTGAACATAAATGGCATCTATTTAGCCACATATTGCTAAAATAATCTAGCATAGATAAGTGCAGTATAGAGAGAGGGAAATTTCAAACCTAACAGGATGGTATACGATGAGTAGCCTAGATGGAAGTCACACACAAATGCAACAATGAGTCACAGTTTGAGATGATACCACTTGGCATTACCCATACAGAGTTAGGACAGTTCATACTTACCAACAAGCCAGGCCCTCTCTGGTAGGAGTTGTGACGACAATTGTGGTATGTTGCTGTTCTGCAGTACAAACGAATTATGGGTAAAACATGGGAACAGGGCACAGACATTTGAGATGTACAAATCAGCTAGTCAGATGACTTGCATGTTGATGGAGTGGAAGAGATTTCTGTTATGGTAAGTTTGTCCCCTGTTGTGTGGAGGTATCAAAGCTATATGGGTGCTATCAATGGATCCAATCACATGTGGCATGCGAGTAAATCCATAAAACTTTGCCAAATGCTCACATCTATGGAAGTGAATTTAGCTGTCAATGTGTCACGTCAAAGAAAAAGGACTACTCCTAGCACACCACCGAACTTGGTTGTGACAAACCACCAGATATTGCCATTGTGTACTGGTAGCAAACAAATGCAGTGCTGCCATTAGTTGCGCTATTGGTGGGACACAATTTGGCATTGTGTTGTGAGGCAGGAGATCAGGCCTCAACTGATGACATAAATCGCAGATTGTTTGCCTATTCAGCTGAAACCTTTTAATTACATCCCTTCCTTCCATGGTCTGTAGGCCTAGAAATGGGTGGTACACTGGACGCTGCCTTCTCCTTCCTTTCCCAGGTTACCTATTTGTGAAGTGACAACATATCAGTACAATGGTCACAGTAACATATGTGCAACTTCAATTAAATTAAATCATGTGACAGAACATTACTGGTGAACTATTTCCTATAGGTGATCAAGGCTGCTGCCACGCAGGCGAAACGCGTCATGCTGGCAATGAGAAAAGAATAAAAGCACTTTACATACAAATTGAAAGCGCACTATTGTGGTCTGTACCTGGTTTGTATTGGAGAAAATACGGGAGTTCAGGACCTGTGGTATTTCCTATACATATGTAACATGTTAATGGTCTCCTGTCCAACATCCCCCAATAATCCCCATTGTGCACTTTAAATATGTTTGTAGCATTGATGTGCAAATATTGCCTCACAAAGGTGATATTAGCACCATTTTATTTATTTTTTAGATTTTGGGGGCAAAATACTGTCAATGGCGGTAAACATAGCACCACGATAATATAGCGATAATGCCCAGAAACACACAACAAAGAGGCTGTGTTTGAGGAAATTATATGGCTATGGATCTCTTACTATGTCAAGTCAAAGAATCCTTTATTTGTGCATTAAATATTTTCTTTCTGTTGTAATTGAAAAAGTTCTGTTTACAAAAAAAAGTATTTTCCATAAAATTTGCCCCTGCGTGTTTGACATAAATATTTAATCTCTCTTTTGATAAATGTATTCCTTTATAGTTTGTAAAAACTGCCCCTTTTTATGGCCCTTTATTAGTGTGATTCCGCTTTTCTGAGGAGGTTGCTTATGCGTAAAAATAATTTTACCCCTTGGCAGGTCAGTATGTTAGATGTGCCAACCATCCAGCGGATTATGGCTTGCCTGCAGGTGCGGATGTTTAGTTTGTTGAAGATTAGTTTGAGGAATGTCTTTCTTAAATTCATGGCTGTGGGGCACGCACATCAAGTGGCATATGGATTCTCTGCAATATCCCAAGAATCAGCAGTTTGCATTTTGTTTTTTGCCTTTCCATGTTGGCAGCAAATCCTTCGAGTCATGCACTTCTAAGTAGTACTGAATTAATCTTCTTTTTATCTCTAGGTGAAATTGTACTGATAGGTAGGCTTGCGGCTATAGGTTGTTTTAGGAGTTTATTACTGTCCATGCATGTCGTCGTTTGGCCAAGATCATTTTGTCTTCCCAAAGGGACATTTTCTTTGCTGAAGCATTACATGCCCTAGTAAATGATACCCTGTCTAACTTGCTGTCCCATGCCTATTGAACACCTAGTTCCTCTAAGGCTTTTCACAGGTGTTCACCCCATGAGTTGGATTGTTTTTGCTCCTTCTGTGCCTTAATTTTTGCCCAACATAGGTTATTCAGTGATCCAGATTCTGATGCTTGAAACTTCCAACATAATTTTATGAAAGTACTCATTCTTTGATATTTCTGGTTCTGTAGTCCAAATTCTAGATGGACCTGGGCTGGGGATACTGCTTTCGGGAGGCTGAAAACGGCCTTGGTCTGGAGCTCATTCAATGTTTCGATTTCCTTACTCTGCCATATTTCCAGGTCATATGTCAAGGAGGGTAATATATGTACTGCCATTGTTTTCAGCAGGTGGCTATAGGAAGGGCAACCCAATTTCTTTTTTTAGCAGTGTATAGGAAAACATTTATGATTGGACTTTTGCTCTCATTGTCTTTGTTTGGTCCTTAAATGACATACATCGCCCAAACATTATACCCAAATACTTGTATGAGCCTGTTGATTCTACTTGTTCGCCTTTTATGTGCCATTTGTGTTTACTAAACTGAGTGTCCACTAAGCGCACCAACTTTGTTTTGTTCCTGTTCAACTTCAACCTTTGCTGCTCGAGACAGTTTGTCAAATCATTTATGACTCTTTGTAAACCGATCAGACTTTGGCTCAAAACCACGATGTCGTCTGCGTATTGGAGGTATAAGATTGACTTGTTAGCCAAGTTGGGAGGGTGGCTGTTTGATTTTGAGAGGTAGCTGTTTATGTCTGCATTATACAAGTTGATTAAGCTCGGTGCCAACATGCAGCCTTGTTTCAGACCATGTTTGGTATTTATCTTGGCTAATACTCTACTGTTTCACCTGAAACCAGGTGTCATTGTGTAAAGTTATGATGGCTTCCAGTAAATTATGTGATAGTCCCCATGCTTTCAGTTTCAGGCAATCATGTGGAACTTCATCAAGCGCAGATTTTAGATCTATAAAACATGGGAACAGCCGGTATTTTCTTCTCATGGTTTTTTCTGATAAAATGGCCAGTCCTGCAGGTTTTTGTAGTTCCCATGTCAGGCCTGAATCCAGTTTGAAATTTCAGTATCATGCTTTTCTCCTCTGTCCAAGCTTGGAGGTGTGCTAGGATGCAGGATACATAATAAGTTGCCTCTACATCGATCAGAGCTATCAGCCTGTAGTTTTCTTGCTGGGTGCAGCTTCCGTTTGTGTATATTGGGTGAAATATGTTCCCTTTCCTAGAATTTGGTATCCTGTTCTGACTGTAGATATGGTTGAAGAGAGGTGTGAAATAATTGGCCCAATAGCCTGGTGCTTGCTTGAAAAATGTATTGGGGAGACCATTCAGCCAGCTGCTCCTTCTGTGGCTGGCTTTGCTTAGATTCTTTCTCATTTTGGGCCGTGTTTTTTATTTGTTAGGTGAGGCGTTTCTTGCTCCCCTCAAGAATGGCTTTGGACCCATTTCTGTGCCCTGTTGTGTTTTTATAGTAGATGAAAAGGGTATTTTGGAAACTTATAGTGCTCTAGAGTTATTCCCCAGGCTCAAAGGCAGTTCTGGTTGCAAAGATCAGGGCGACTGTTTCATTGGAGATCGAAATAGTTAAGTGTTGCCTCTGATTTAACCCTGTTTTCCATTTGCTGCAATCCAACTGCTAGGAGGTCTGCTGTTATTATTTTCCTAAGTTGCAGAATCTCTTCAAACAGTCTTAGCAGGCTGCCTCTATTTAATTTATCCTGTCGCCCTTCCGTTGGATATTCTGGCGTAAATAACAGTTTTGGTCTGTTCTTCTCTGCCATGTTTGAGTGTTTTTTTTCCTGGTTGATGCTCTTTGAATTATCAAAGTTTACATTGATGCTTTGTCTTGTTTGACCTGTGTTTTCTTGAGATGCCTGACTTTGAGTTAAGGTGTTAAACTTTCCGTTTGTTGTTTCAAGAACCGGGCTCTCTGCATTTTGTCTTGTTCTTGACCATGGTTGCTGTGCCCTTAGAGTTTCCTCAGTGTTTAATTTACAGACAGGGCCCTGCCTGTTTGTCAAAACTAGGACTTAGTTCCTTTTATCTGGTTCTTTTATTAATTGGTTACCTAGCAATTTTACTGTTGGTATTGCTGCCTCTTTGTCTTGTTTTATTATGCAATTTCCTAACGTTTTTATGGTTGGTCTTGATGCCTCATTCGCTTGTTAAATTTCACAGTATGCTGTTCAATCAGGGGTTGGGGCTGAAATTTGGTGTAGGACTACATTTCTTGGTTCACCCTGGTGATTTGTGTTTCTATGTTTTTGTTCTGTCCTAGATGGTGAGTATTCTGTTTTCAGATCCCCTTGTTGTTTAACACATTTTTTTGTGTGGATCGATTTTTTTATATGACGGAGAGATCTGATGGGTTTGACCCTGGACAGGACATGTCCTCTGTTGATTCTGTTTTACTTTTATTGATTGTTCTTGACATTGACTGTTGAACGAAGATCGGATAAATGTATCTAGTTCCCAAGGCTGTTTGTTTACTAAACTTGAGCCTGGCCTTCCTGGTTAATTTTCGTTGCCTTTTTGATGATATTCTGTTCGGTAGACTGATGGTGGGCGTTGGTGGAACAATATCCTGATTTTTACTTGCACATCTCGTTTCCTCTGTTTCCTCATTTTTTTCGCTTCCACCTTCCAATTCAATTTATAAACTTTATTCGATGATTCATAAAAACATCACAAAAGTATACAGGATCATAAAAATTCACATTAAAAATAAAGAAAGGGGAACATGAGGACTGCAACACAGATGTGAACCAACATTAAAAAACCATACTTTTTCTGGCCCCAACTGATTTAAGAATATAAGTTGCAATAAAAAAACAAATGTCCGGGGTAGCAAGTGTGAACAAAAATCTCATGGCATTAGCAGTAGTTAACAATGAATTTTCTTTAAACAACGGTTTAAGATATAAAACTCGTAAAGATTTGTACAAAGGGCATATCAGCATAAAGTGCAGCGTGCTTTGCTTTGTGATTCCGTCACACGGGCAGGGGGTAACAGAGTGGATGTTTACATTTGGGTATGCAACCAAGTTGTGCACAATGCCTAATCTCAGTCTAGTTAAAACATATTGATGAGATTGTCTAGTAATTACTCTCAGGTACATAGGGAACCCAGCCCCTACATCCAAGTTGGAGAAATAAAAGGCATGTGTAGAGTAATCAATAGATTGAATTCTACGGATGTTACGTTTGTGACTCAGGAAGACACCTTTAACCTCCGACTTTGGGATATCCACAACACATTTAGGATCTTTAAGAACATCCATATCAAATAGTTCTTTGAAAGTTGAGATAATGTATTTTAGCCACGGATCCGGAGGGCATAATCCAGGCGTAGACAATCTTGTATTATACGAGTGGTAAAGGCGGTCTCGTCTTTGAGCCAGATGGATCGCCAAACCAACAGGGGTCTCAGTCCAGTCAGGTCGGTTATAAAGTCCAGCCCTAGTTCTTTATGAGTCAATTCCGTGGAAGCCGAGGATGGGAGGCATAAAAGTCTCTTAAGAAATACATCCACCTTCCATAATGTTTATTGTCTTGGTGGGTCCCTCTGGTTCTTTTTTCAGTGGATTGTACTGTGTGTAATATTCCTGTGAGGATTTCTGGAAGGGAAGCCAGTTTGCCTAATGTTTGTCCACATCTGCAAACGTTGTGATTATGCTGGTGGCTTCTACTTTGTGCATTTGTGTTTTGTACTTTTGTAATTTGTGCCGTTATTGTTTCTAGTTTTAGATTGATTCCCGCTATGTGTTCCTCTAACAGATTCATTAAGTCAATATGCACCTCTAGTTTGCCTGATTGAAAATGTAGTACCTTGATGTCTTGCTGTAGAGTGATTAGTGGGTATTCACTCCATTGAACTGTGGAGTTAGCTAGCAGAAATGTCCCTGATGTTTGTTCGATTCCGCTTACAGATGATATCAAGATTGGAGATGACTGTGGTTTCCATTATGCAGGAGATCGAGCATTTTCTTCTCTTTTATTCCCCCCTGGTGATTCAGGGTTAAGGTTAGTTTTAGAGGTGGAAAGGCTGAACCCCCTTCCTCCCTGGCTAACATGTTTATAGTCAGAGCTGCTTTGGGGCATTGTGCTTTCGTTGGGCTGAATTTATTGAGCCTGTGCTTTTGCAGGTCCTGGTGTCTGGAGCTATCCTTGCCCTATTTGTTTGGAATTATGTGACTCGGTAGACCAGGGGCCTCATCCAATGAGGCATTTATAGCGGACATAGGGTCCTTTAGGAAGAAAAATGTTGGCTTTTTGTTTTTTCCCCCAATATTGAAAAATGCTGGTTCCGGTGTTGGTGCTGAAACCAGCCTCTCTTTTTGCCTGGTCATTTTTTTATTGTTACTTGGAGTAAGATCTTTTGAAAGGGCACTTTTCCTTAGTACCCGTGTGATTACCTGATGAACGTTCCTCAATCTGATTTTTTTTTTAAATTAGTGACTGTCTGTCTACGGGAAGCGTTTTTTTACCTTGGTTTTTACTTCACTTTCGACTGCTCACAGCTAACTACTGACTGTGATTTTGATTGTGGATAGCCGCTGTTTTAATTGTGTTACCCTTTTGGATAGAGTTGGCGAGTAGGGGCGACAAACAATATGGCTGAATGTTTGGGCTTGGAGTATTGGTTGGGGTGCTGGTGGAGTTTGTGGGGTCTATGTGATTTTGAGCGGAAGCTCCAGCACCCCCGTGAGCTGCACCCAGACCTGGCTGGGACGCTTCCACTGGGGCCTGGGCTCGCTCTCTGTGACAGGCCTCTAAGCGCTCGTCTATGTGTTTCTCCCCACCCTTATTTTATGTTTTTGTGCTTTTTTCACACTCCACTCACCCTCACCCTCTCCTGCGTTCGGCCTCTTTATCCTTCAGCATGCTTCAGGTGCAGTCCTCCAGGGGCTTCAGGTATGGTGCTCCATGGACTCCGGCAATCAAGCTTCTTCCCTGCCTCCAGAGATCATCGGTAGCCTGTGCACTCAGTGCTCTACTGCCTTTCCTGCCATCCTGTTATACTGCGAATGGGGGCTGTAATCCCCCCCTCAGGTGTCTCTCCTGTGGGCCAGCCACTGAATGAGGCTAAAACCGAGGCTGGAGCGAGAGCAGGAATAGCTGTGCACCACAGCAGTGTTTGCCACGTTGCTGATTTTGCCAGGTAGCAGAGTTGGCGGGTGGCTTGCCAGGATCCTGGGTCCTGCTTCCACTGTCAGGCTAATGTAGTGTGTCCTGGCATATAGGGAGACCTTACAAGCGCTCTGATTCGCAAGTGGTACTGGCCTAATTCCGGCTGCCTCTGCGAAATCGGGCAAGTCAGCGGCTCCCAGCTCCTGCCTTCTCTTCTCTCTGTCTGCCTTCTATCCCTTTTGCTGCAAGCACTGCCCAGTGCTGAGTCAACATCAGTGTCAAACCACCCATGGCAGTAAGGGGTAGCGATGAGGATGGTAGTGCTCAGCAGTGGGACTTGGCGGCGGTGCCCTCAACAGCAGGTTCCTCTCTCTGTGCCTCCAGCTAAAGTTCTCAGCTGAGGGGCCCTCACCAAATTCTCACCAGCTGGAGTCACCACCCGCTGTGCGTTGGTACACCCTGTGGCACCACTTGTCCCACAGAGGGATTTCTCGTCGGGCCAAATCGCGCCACCCACTGAGGACCGACGCGGCAGGCAGGCAAGTAGGCAAGCAGCAGCTGAGGTCCTCATCTCGGTGCGGCAGACAAACTTCCAGTGGCGCAGCAGATCTGACGTTACTATGTCAACTTCACATGAGTGGTGGTGATGCATTTAAATAAAAAAATCAACTACTTTCAGCCATTGACCTCACATCTGCCTGTCCTCACTCTTGGGACAATATGATGGTGGAGTCGCCCGTCGAAGTCTTATATGCAATGGGTGGTTCACCCCACGATGGACACAGCAATAGGCTAATGTTGTTGAATGTGATGGTAGTGGGCTAATGGCTGTATTCTTTTCCGCTGATTACCACTTGCGTCACATACATGTATTATACAGTTTCAAAAATACCCCACGTGCTTACAGACACTGCTCCCACCAACATTTCCTCCACTTAAGCTGCTGTTTGTCACCTCTGGGCTCAATCATGGCAGGCGAAAAAGTGCTGGAAATGCTGGCAGACTAGATCCTATCTCGGTATGGCCAACTGTATCACTCACCAGAGGATCAGGTGAGTTACTAACAATGTATATAACTCTGTGGAGCTCAAACCTTGCCATGTCAACAGGCTACATTGTGCACAAGAGTAATATTATACCTCTATATGGTGTTGTATTATTTGTAGCTCACTACATAGAACAATCATGTTAGTGATTGTTGAGTACTATACGTTGTGGATGTGACATAACCATTGTTTGGGGAGTATGTAGCCATCTATGAATTCATTAATTGGGTAGTATGTAGCCATCTGTGAACTCATTCATTTAATGGTACCTGTGATATTGGTACAACTCTGATGATGCCAAATATGAAAACGTGCCTGTCCTTAGCAGCTTGAGGACTGTATGTATTCTGGCAAGAGCAGATAAGGATGATGTCAGCAATGTATCTAGCCATACATATCACTCAGCCTACATTTGGGCTCTCAAAAAAGGTGTCTGGGAGGTAGAAATACATCACAGACCCCTCCAGGGTGCCACCTAGCTGAGTTTGTTTATTGGATGTCCAAGAGCTGACCTTTGTGATTGGGGTATGTTGGTAATGTGCTGGACATGGGACATCTGTATGTTCAGCCTGCAGAGAACAAGGCCTGACAATGAGCTGTGGCCAGTCAGAAGTATGTTTCATGCTGAGGCAAGGTGTCTGTGGTACTACAACTCATGCCAAGAGCTATGTCCCTGTAGTCCTCTTTTTTCATGTGTGATGACAAATTGAGTTGTGCCCACACCAACACCAACAATCCCCATGCTTGGTCTAACATGACAAACTTCTGCATGGTGGGTCAGGTAACCCCTTGACCTGATACTAATTTCAAGTGCGGAGATGGAGTTCAAAATGTGTAATTTCACAAACATAGGCTCATTACTACTAGTGATCTGTTAACAATATGCAACAATTGATGCTTGCACATTATAGACCCAGTTAAAGATTTCACACACTCATAGTCCAGATCATTACATAGTTAAGATGATATGTTGGTTAGGGGAATCAGCAGCTACCATGCATTCATCCAAGCCAGGGTGGACTTACTATGGTATGTTTACAGGAAGGTGTAGGATTGTGCCCTCACAATTATCAATAAAGATACATAAGAAAATCCAGGCGTTCCTTGAAAGTTTAACGTGTTACGTTTTATTTCATTTTTCACAGTTTAGAAGGACAGCCGACACATGTTTCGCCTAATTAGCCTATTTAGGCTGTGGGCTTTTTCAAGGCTGATAGGGTCAACAAGGGGAAAGGTTGTGTGAGAAGGATAGGGTCCCTTCTCAAACCTAGAGAGGCGACGGAATATGAGACACCAAACAAAATCAGGTTCCTAACTGATTATCACAATGGACATCACTACATCAGAAAGACATTGAAGAGACACTGGTACCTCCTGACTAGCAACTCAACACTAAGTGACCAAATAGAAGAATTTCCCCAAATGGGCTTTAGGAGAGCTAAGAATCTTAAACAAATTCTGTAAAAATCAGAATTCAAGGACAAAAGAACTAAACCCAAGACTAATTTTCTCACTAAACCATGTGGTTTCTACATCTGCCATGACTGCAATGTGTGCAAACTGGGAATGAACAAACAGAAAAATTATCAGCATGACCTGATGACCACCATTCAAATCAAGGATTGGATCAGTTGTACATCAATGTATGTAATCTATAACATAATCTGCCCCTGTAACACAATCTATATAGGGAGCAGCAACAGGGCACTGAAGACAAGAATCATGGAACATTATCGCAACATTAACAAAGAAGAGGTGGGACCGCCGCTAACTGAACACTTCCAGGAATTCCACCCACACAATAAGACGTTCAAATTCTTTGGATTAGAGACAGTGAAACAAGCCTCCAGGGGGGGCAATCGTGAACTGACCTTGAGACGCAGAGAAAGCAGATATATTATACGTCTAAAGGCAACCACCAGCGGACTCAACAAAGATGCAGAGATGCACTACTGGCTATACTAATAAAGAGGCCACCTTTTGCCTGGCTGCTCCCTTATGAAATGGAACGAAATAGCAATGGACTCATGGACAAATGTATTAATGTCAGCATTTAATTGCCATATCCACTTTCTTCCTCAGCTCTTGTTCGCCATATAACCACTTGTGACCGTTACTTCTCACCTAGTCTGTACTTACTGCAGAAATACCATTTTGTTATTCATCTGGTCTTGAATGGTGTCTCTTTCCTATTACTACTGTGGGTACAGTGGTCCTTCACACATTCCTGTCCTTATAATTCTCCCTTTACCACCTATCATCACAGATTGCGTGTTCATTGACCTGTGCCCCGGCCGGATCCATTTCCCACAACTCATTTGATAAGTATTGTTTATATTGTTTATATTTTCTTCGCTCGCCTTACATCTTCTCGAGAGGCTCACTTTACTACCTCCATGCACTCTAATTTGGCCAGACTACAATCCATCCTGCCCAAAAATAACCCCCCCCCTTCCACCGCCTCTTACCTTGAAGAGTGCTTTTTCAGTAACTCTTCAGTGGCCTCTACACCGTCGACACGTCGGTTTGACGAATGCGTCCCTGACGTCACACCCGAAATCAGACTATATCTGACGGCGAGCAGTGCAACCCGGCTTGCTCACGGACTGCAGAGACTCTGACTACGACCATCACCTGGTTAGACATGACCGTAACTGTGATCCCCATGGCGCATAATAGGCCTATCTGTTATCGTTGGCTCCCAAACGCGTGCAGTATCTGTCACCCCTCACGCGTTCGGCTTTAAATGTAAGTCACCGCTTGTTCATTTACATGCATGTCCCAGATGTGTTATAGCCTCCTTAGTTCTGTGTATACTTCTCCCCTGTCTCAACCCTGACATCTGCCTCAGGCGGCCTCATATATGCTCCACTTTGCCTTCCCTGACATTTAATACCTGTGGGCCTCATCTGGGAGGACCCCTTAACTGACAGCTATGTGCTTCTCTTTCAAAGCGCGTCCCGTGAACAGCACCATGTTAACCGCCCCTCCCCTTCATTCTTCCCTGACCACACATACTCGCTATGATTACAATGAGAATCAACTTTAATCGCACCCTCTTTCTTCACCTACAATTACGAATCCGATTTTGACTGAATACACGACCTTGGTAAGCATTCATGACATTTATCCAAACTGTTTTCTTTTCATGTTTATATCCAACTCTATCCACTTTTCCTCGACCTTTTGTGACTTAAAACCGAGTACACATTTACAGAACAAGCAGAATCAGTGAGCCCTTTTTATAATTAGGCCACCGTTTGGAATACTCTGTTACATGACCCTGTATTATGCAACCTTGTCCTCAACCTTTCCTTTTTTGGCTTTTATCAGTCTTATGTCCTTTCCAATTTTGTCCTAACAGCATTTTCTGTGTATACCCATGTCATTGGGGCCCTTCAGATCATTGGCCCTTCAGCTGCTCCGCCCCCCCGCGCACTTGGCCATATATGGCGACCGTGCGACGCAGGTGAGTGTGACCTAGTTCTAGGACACCCCCGCGCCGCACGGCCACCAGCTGCTGCGTGTGCCCACCCTGCCTGACTGCCTCGCTACCGCCGCGTGACCACGCCCCCTGCCTTCGAGCGGCGTGGTCCGTGCTCGCCTGACCGGCCCCTGTGGTCTTTGCTGTTTTGGTATTTATTTTGTCGTTCTGTATTGCCTGTATTATTTTCTCCAGTATTGTATTTTCCCTTCGTGTACTGCCTGTTGCTTAGCTACCCTCGTCCTCCCTCCCCGCTTCCCGCCACCGCCGCTAACCCCGCCCCTTTTGCCTTCTGTGCCCTCCCCGCTCCCGCCTCCCAGCTGCTCCGCCCCCCGCGCACTTGGCCATATATGGCGACCGTGCGACGCAGGTGAGTGTGACCTAGTTCTAGGACACCCCCGCGCCGCACGGCCACCAGCTGCTGCGTGTGCCCACCCTGCCTGACTGCCTCGCTACCGCCGCGTGACCACGCCCCCTGCCTTCGAGCAGCGTGGTCCGTGCTCGCCTGACCGGCCCCTGTTGTCTTTGCTGTTTTGGTATTTATTTTGACGTTCTGTATTGCCTGTATTATTTTCTCCAGTATTGTATTTTCCCTTCGTGTACTGCCTGTTGCTTAGCTACCCTCGTCCTCCCTCCCCGCTTCCCGCCACCGCCGCTAACCCCGCCCCTTTTGCCTTCTGTGCCCTCCCCGCTCCCGCCTCCCAGCTGCTCCGCCCCCCCACGCACTTCGCCATATGTGGCGACCGTGCGAACGCGCAGCGGTCACGCGCAGCGGGCGCGCGCAGCGGGCGCGCCGATTGTGCGCCGAAGGCGCGCCAAAGGTAAGCCCGTCTGCGCCCGTCCGCGCCTGGACCGCGCCCAGTGCCAGGACCCCTGGCCCCCACCGACGGAAGACGACCCGACTGTCCTACAACGCCGCGGAACTCCTCGCACTCAACACCGGCGGCATCCCGGGATGTCACCGAGCCACCCCGAAGCACACTCACGGACCCTTCAGCTGCCACGCCTGCAAGTTCACCTGCATCCGGACCTACCCTGCACCAGCACCCGCCAAGACAAACACCAACAGCAACCACCTCAAGTGCATCCTGCTCAACACCCGCTCCGTCCACAGACACGCCGTCGAACTCTGGAACCTCCTCGACACCACAGCCCCTGACATCGCCTTCCTCACGGAGACCTGGATGAACGCCTCCTCAGCACCCGACATCGCCATTGCCGTCCCAGAGGGCTACAAGATCACCCGGAGGGACCGCACCGCCAACCAGATGGGAGGAGGCATCGCCATCATCCACAGAAACACCATCCGCATCACGACCAACACCGATGAAACCCTGACAACCGCCGAACACCTGCACTTCCAGATCCACACCGACCCGAAGACCACCCTCAGAGGCACCCTGATCTACCGACCCCCGGGACCACGCACACGATTCAGCGAGGACATCGCCGACTTCATCAGCACGCATGCCCTCCCCTCCGCCGACTACATCCTCCTGGGGGACCTCAACTTCTACCTGGAGAACAACAACGACCGCAACACCATCACCTTGCTCGACAACCTCGCCAACCTCGGACTCAAGCAGCTGGTGTCCACCCCCACCCACCTCGCCGGACACACACTCGACGCCGTCTTCTCATCCAGCAAAGACATCGCCTTCAGCCACGCAACAGGACTCCACTGGACGGACCACAGCTGCGTCCACTTCACCTTCAAAAGAACGACGATCCACCACCACCAGCAACAGGTTGCCCGAAGAAGCTGGAACAAGATCACGGCCGACCAGCTCACCGCCTCCCTGAGCCAGCACCCCCCTGCTGGCTCAGCGAACCCCAGCCAGGCCGCCGACAACCTCACGAAGTGGATCAGCAACTGCGCGGACGAACTCGCCCCTCTGAGGACCCCGCCCAGCCGACCCGGCAGCAGAAAAACCTCATGGTTCACCGACGAACTCAAGAGCTCCAAGAAGAACTGCCGAGCTCTTGAGAAAGTATGGAGAAGGGAACCAACAGTGGACAACATGACCACCCTCAAGCTCGCCACCCGGAAACACCACCAACTGATCCGCGCCACCAAGAAAAATGCATACAAGGACCGGCTGGACAACAACGCACACAACTGCAAGGAACTCTTCAACATCGTGAAAGAGCTCTCCAACCCCAACGCCGGAAACAACGACATCACCCCGTCACAAGACCTCTGCAACTCCCTCGCCTCCTACTTCCACAACAAGATCGCGGACATACACAACAGCTTCAGCACTCAACCAACACACGCCATGATCGAACCACCGCCCCCCACCACCACCATCCGCGCCTGGACCCCGATCAGCACCGAAGACACCGTCCGCACGATGAACTCCATCCACTCCGGATCTCCGACAGACCCCTGCCCTCACCACGTCTTCAACAAGGCCGACGTTGTCATCGCTCCCCACCTGCGGGACATTATCAACACCTCCTTCGACACCGCCACCTTCCCGGAGAGCTGGAAGCACGCAGAACTCAGCGCTCTACTCAAGAAACCTACAGCGGTCCCCACCGAACTCAAGAATTACCGTCCCATCTCGCTCCTCCCGTTCCCGGCCAAAGGCATCGAGAAGACCGTCAACAAACAGCTGGCAGCCTTCCTCGAGACGAATGGATCCCTCGACCCCTCACAGTCTGGCTTCCGAGCCAACCACAGCACCGAGACCGCCCTCATCGCTGCCACCGACGACATCCGAACCCTGATGGACAACGGAGAAACAGCGGCCCTCATCCTCCTGGACCTCTCCGCGGCATTCGACACTGTCTGCCACCGCACCCTAGTGCAGCGCCTCGGCAACATCGGAATCCAGGAGAAGGCGCTGGAATGGATCACCTCCTTCCTCGACGGAAGAACACAGAGAGTCCGCCTACCACCGTACAAGTCAGAGGCCACCGAAGTCACTTGCGGCGTCCCTCAAGGATCCTCGTTGAGTCCCACCCTCTTCAACGTCTACATGAGCCCCCTCGCGGCCATCGCACGCCAACACAACCTCAACATACTCTCCTACGCCGACGACACCCAGCTGATCCTCTCCCTGACCAACGACCCCGCCGCCGCCAGAGCCAACCTGCACGAAGGGATGAGAGATGTAGCCGAGTGGATGACGACCAGCCGCCTGAAACTGAACTCAGACAAGACCGAGGTCCTCATCCTGGGCTCCTCGCCCTCCGCCTGGGACGACTCCTGGTGGCCCCCCGCCCTGGGCACCGCACCCAAACCGACGGACCACGCACGCAACCTGGGCTTCATCCTGGACTCCTCCCTCTCCATGACCAGACAAGTCAACGCCGTCTCCTCGTCATGCTTCAACATCCTACGCATGCTACGGAAGATCTTCTGGTGGATCCCCACCGAGACCAGGAAGACTGTCACCCAGGCCCTCGTCACCAGCCGACTGGACTACGGCAACGCCCTCTACGCCGGAACTACCGCCAAGCTCCAGAAGAGACTCCAGCGGATCCAGAACGCCTCAGCCAGACTCATCCTCGACATCCCACGAAACAGCCACATCTCCGGACATCTGAGAGACCTACACTGGCTCCCCGTCAACAAAAGAATCACCTTCCGTCTCCTCACCCACGCACACAAAGCCCTACACGACCAAGGCCCGAGCTGCCTCAACAACCGTATCAACTTCTACGCTCCCAAGCGCCACCTCAGATCAACCAGCCACGCCCTCGCCGCCGTCCCACGCATCCGAAGAGCGACAAAAGGAGGAAGGTCCCTCTCCTACCTGGCCGCCAAGACCTGGAACTCCCTCCCGACCGACCTGCGCCTGACCCAAGACCACCTCTCCTTCAGGAAGAAGCTCAAGACCTGGCTGTTCGAGCAGTAACGGCACTCCCCCCTCCTAGCGCCTTGAGACCCTACGGGTGAGTAGTGCGCTCTATAAATGTCTTGATTGATTGATTGATTGATTGATTGATTGATTGATTGAAGATGATGCAATATTTAGGAATGTAATTACTACCAGTCCTAATTTTGTCATGTATTGCTATCATATATGCTATTTGTGTATTTCATGTTGTTGTCTTTCTCCATATCAGTCTCTTTATTTGTATATTTTTATGTTTATTTTCAATTGCTTGTCTATGTTCTAATCATATAACCCATGTGTCCTTTAGACTTATTGTTAGATCACTGTGTTCATCCTCTCTACATATACTAATTAATTCCCCTTTTTTCCCTTCCTTTCCTCCACACTTCTTCCCACACCCCACTCCTCTCTTTTCTCTGATTTCTCCATCTTTTTCCTCCCAACTTTTCTCCACACCTCTGCTTTTCTCATTTTCTGACGTGTTCTTCTCCTCTCTCTGACGTGTTACTCAAACCTTTTCTCTCGGTTTCACCACCCTATGTGCTCCAAGAATCATCTCTTTCTCTGACTACCATCATACATTCAAAAATTATTTAATTTTCTTTTTTCTCCTTCTTGACTTCCCTAATGGGACCCTATCCTTCTCACACAACTTTTCCCTTTAATGACCCTATCAGCCTTGAAAAAGCCCACGGCCTAAATAGGCTAATTGGACGAAACACGTGTAATTGTGAGGGCACAATCCTCCACCTTCCTGTATATTTACCTCAACAATGGCTCTTGGGTGAAGCCTTTTGCAAGGAATGTGCCACAGTATATTTGGGCCATGACAATTGTAGCACCGAAATCCAGAAACCTCCACACTAACAACGATTTATTACTATGGTATGTTGATGGCATCACAGTGAGAGTATCACATATTAGAAAAGGTGTCCTGTGAGACTGATACATGCAGATACTTAGAGAGCTGTAGTATTGTGTAGTATCAAGGAGTAGACATGGCACACCACCTCAATGAGCATCCTCTCACTGACGCACATGGTAGGTCCGTCATAGTGGGATGAGTGAAAGTGTGTGTACCACACCCTGATACTAGTCTCTATGGACTGTAGGCCTAAATTCAATGTGCATGCCTTTAAAGATAGATCCCACATTTTGCATAAAGTTGTGCAGCCTTCTAAAGCAAACAGGGTTTTGTCAGGTTTCATTGTAGCTGACATCACAGTACATACAGCTTACTCCTAGGGTACGTCATGTAAATAAGGTACATTTGTTAGTTTGTGTCATTAACAGGGATAATGGTATTCAGCAGAATATTACCGAAGTATGCATTGGGGTGTTTTTATATCTCAGCATGTGTGATATGCACATGTTGTGTGCTCACTATTGATATCAGCTTGTGGCAGATGTAATACGCATGCGACATAAAAACTGAGGTACATCAACTTTCACTTGCAAAATATGTTCATCTCATGTTGTTGAAGATCCCAGCTGATCATTGCCCCCAACAGGCCAATTGTCTACATTGTGGACTAAGTGATGCTCACTCGCTACATGTGATGGTTGGCCTATCACATGTGACATAGTATGATGTGCATCTTTGATACAGTGACTGGACAGCACTTTCCATTGGTAAGTTGGTGTGTACGAAAACATAAGTGTTCCTGCATCACTGGTGCAAACAGTAATAGGGCATATATGTTGGCCTGTGAACCTGTTCATGTAGTTGTGTCATCAGATATCCTGTGTTCTACATGATGTAGCTGCATTCTTAGGTTGACGTCTGAGTCAATCAGACATATGTGTGAGTAGGCCACTGAGATTATTTTGTGAGTTAATTGTGTTAATTAAATAGTCAATGTTTTACCATAGCCATTTTGGTGAGTGTATGGCACATACCCTGTTCCATTACTCACCAAATGGTGAAGCTATGAATGGTCTGATAGGTACTGTAATAAGCCATCAACCTGTGAACAACCTTACACTACATGTTGATATCACCGATAGTCACTGTGACACATGAGCCCTGAATGGCAAATTGTCTTTGGCAAATGGTAAGTATGAATGGAGTGTTCAGACAGTCCAAAGATGGAATGGGGATGTCCTTAGGGCAATGTGGCAACATATGCTGTGGGCATTTGTTCACTGATCCCCAAATAGGCCAAAGTGTAGAATACCAGTAGTTACATCTGGATGATGCGGAGCAAACTTCACTCATGGTCTTGTAGCTGTGTGGGGCTCATGCCATCACTGTGCTCAACTGTTTAGAGGTTATTTACCATGCATTATTGTGTACAGGCTAATGTTGAAGCCAATATTTTGAAATTTGGAGCAGGTGTCATCTGTGCACCTTTGAAACATTTAGTGTTAGCATCTCATGGTCAGGCGTGTTACTGCAGATGTAAAAACTGAGTTCTATTTACATTGCAGCATCATCTCAGGTAAGCAAAGGAGAGAGGGCCAGCATTGGTGGGGAAGCAGCTGTCCAAAGTGGGAACCAATTGCCGAGAGGGTGCGTGGAGTGCCATAGAGGAAGCAAGCTCAAGTTCATCTGAGTCATCAGAGTCATCCACCAGTGGACTCCCCCGGGTGGTGGCAGACCCCACATGAGATCTACCACCATCTTCCTTGTACGACCACCGTACATTCCAGGTCCACACTCTCAGTTGGTCCCCACCTAGTTGGCCATGCCCGGTCCCCTAGAAAGGGTACCTGTTGCCTTTGATCCAGGCACCTCAGTCTCTGTCTGTGTCCCAACCGATGAATTCAAGGCACATCTCTGTGGGTCAGACTGCACTGCTAAATTACATACAGGTGCAAGGCAGCCATCAGCAAGGTATTCACTGTGCATATCTGCCCTACAGAGATTGTTTAAGGCTCTGGCCCCCTCACTGACTGCAGTCTCCTATCCCCCCAAACTTGTGTTCATCCCCCTGACTCTTACCCATCGCAATACCCTATTCCTAAACCTCTCCAAAGCACATGTACACATTTGCACGGACCCTTCCATTCAGACCCAAACAGCACATCCACACACAAGCACAAACATCACAAAAAAGGAAACATGCATCCAAACACACAGACCCTACACCCACCACATCTCACAGGCATTACCACCACCATTGTAAACACCACTGACAACACAACAAGCACATACTTCCACTACTCATCATTTACATCCTCAGGCAGGACAGGGGAGACCACACGTGCATGCACACACCTCACACCCATCATTGGAACACCACCTACAACAGACACACCCATACCCACATGCACACCCACCAGCACATTCATAGACACACACAGTCAGCACATCTCCATTCATGACACCCATACCCAGCACTTCCAGTGAAGCAACATCTGTAGACACACCACCCACACTCAACACTCATAAAAAGCTCAGATGTAAACACACAACATACACCCAATAAACTAGACACACCCATACTAGCAGCACATATGCCCGACACATATGCACGTTCTCCCGCAACAGGCCCAAGCACATCCCTCAAAGTCACTTCCTCTTCCACAAAGTTTCCACTCCTTCCCACATCACCTCCCAAGATCCATACAAAAGACCTTTCCTTTCCCCTTGCCCTCACAGATACTAAACCTCCTACCACCCCTTCAAAGAAGCTTCCTCTTCATACCATAGCCAAAAACACAGCTTACACCTCCAAATCCACCCCTATTCCTGACCAATTCACCCCTTCCACTTCCCAGCATACCTTTCAAATGTTGCTCCACACCTTCTCAATCCAAACCCCCCACTCCTAAATGTCAGTCCATCCCTTCCTCTTCCAAAGAACCACCTTCACAATCCCAGGACACCCCTTCCAAACCCAAACGTCTCGCTCCCCAATAAGATCATTGAGGAGCCTGATATGCCCAACTGATGCTCCTTTGTGAAGAGGTTCCATGGAAGTGTGTTTAAGGGTGAATAGAGGCGACACCGCACTGTGCTTGACCATTAAACGTGGACATGGACTGGCCATTGGCCTTTAACTAACTCCATAATGTTCTTTAGGAGCAATAACACTTTTGTTTGGTTTAGTCCTGCCATTACTTTTCTATTTGATATTATGGTATACTTTGTGATGTGTAACTACAGTTGTGTTTGTTTCATCCTGATTGCTGATCCCTTTGAAGGGGTTAGTATAATCTAACATTGTAACCAGTGCGGGTGTTACACAGGAGAAGGATAGCTGTTCCAAGGATGGATATGTGGGATTAATTCCTAAAGGGCCTGACATTGTATTGTGTGGGATATCATATGGTAATCATTTATTCTTGTCTTGGGCAATGTGAACATTATCTAGCTTGCAGTTCTCGCTATGATGTAGATTGGATATGTGTTTGATGCGTGCAAGTTAGTTATTTGTTTATCCACACATGGAGTGTGGCGAATAGTGAGACCTTTTTACAATTTTTATGGGCATGTGTCCTTTTTAGTGTAATTAGCTTACTCCTACTTTATGTATGTGTATGACAAACGCCGTTCCTGCTGTGTTTGCTTTACTGACTTGCATTTACACATTCCCGAATTATGCATGACCCTTGGTTATGTTATTGGTCTCTGATATACTACAAGCCACAGGCCCTGCACATATAGAGCTTTTGAGGCTTGTGCAAAGTGGACTAAGGTCAAAGGGCCAAGCCTTTCAGAGGTGCCCCTGGTAGAGGAAAGCCTATTCTGCAGATGGTGTTTACATTGTGACCTTTATATGCTTCTCACACTGATTAGTTGACATCCCATTGACATCACATTTACCTTTTTATGTGGGTGATGTGTGAGAGTTTAATACAGATATTTTACAGAGAGGCTGTGTTTAAGTTTCATGACAAACTATCCAGAAGTCTCTTTGAAATGACAACAGGACCTAGCAAGTGGTAAATGTGAGGGTGTCAAGGAGATGAATAGCTGGGATATTGAAAGGGAGGTGCTGTTATGTGACACCAGTCAATGCACACATCAGTATCCCTGATTCTTAATTGTATACACATGTTCAAATTGGTGACATGGGCCTGTACAGTGTCTGTGACCCGCCCAAACAGGGATTCGTGGATCAGTGCTTGGATCCTACATTCCGTTTTATTTGGAACAGGGAACCACATTACATGTTTGGGCCAGGGACCACATACACCTTAGCATGTCTATGCCGGACCATGTATTTTCTGAGGTGTCAATGGGAACGGGTAGGTATATGGCTTACTATCAGATATATCCATGACGGTGTTGGTCATGCAGGACGTTGAGGGCTGGCTCCATGGTGGTACGGGATGTATGAGGGTATGTAAAAGTGAGTTTGTGCCTTGTATGCTTCTCTTTCCGCCAGCTCAGAAATGGAGGACTCACTGTCACAGTCACATCAGCGGTAAGGCACATCATGATTGGGCGGTTGGGGAAACTGTGGGTCTGCCCTCCGACAGACATATGAGCCTATTCCACCGTACGGCTGTCTTCATCTATAGGAGTGCATGCATCATAATAGGATGGTCATACCACCAACTGGGTAGTGGTGATTCCGACCCCTTTTTGGCAGCAGCCACATTACCTCCAAACTCGTAATCAGGCCCTAAGTCATTTTCAAAATCAGAGTTCTGCTGTGAATTTGGGCATTATAAAGAGTGGAACACTTGGCTGGTTTGGATATTATAAAAAGCAGAACTCATAAAAAGAAGGCTGATTCTGTTAATTATATTTAGCAGAGCTCTGAGTGAGTTTGTATGTTGTCACATGCAGATGTTTCATGGAGGCATATTTTAAGAAGTCAAACTCTGAGTTGATGTATTATAGCATTAACAGCAGATCTCAGTCACAATCTGAATATTGTCAGAAGCCCATTCATGGGTGAGAAGAATTCTGAGTCACTCTTGGTATAAAGAGACTATCAACCTGGTACTCTAGGTACTACGAAATGTAAAGTTTTCATTAAGTCTTTGTAATCAAGAGTAGCATTGTTAGCAAATCTCTGTAACACGAAAAGGGGATTTATGTGCCTGTAAGCTCTGGTTAATGCTGTAAATAATCAATAGTAGCACCCAGTAATCTCACTAAACTGGGGACTATCAAAAGCAGAGATCTGAGTGAGGTTGGGTAATATTAGGAGCTGAGTTGGTAGTGCTTCTCTGCACTTTGATGGCTCCTACATTTCAGGCATTTTTCTAGCTATATATAGCCTGGCATTCATCTGTATTATCAAGAACAAACCCCAGAGCATTGGCTGTTGTCAATAGCAGAGCTCTGTATCGATCTGGGTGATAAAAAGTGAAACGATTTGTGAACGAGTCTGCTATTATTACGAACAGACCTTTGAGTGACATTTAGTTTTATCAAGGCCAGTGGTCTGTGTGATGGGAGCCTGGGTTATACCATCAACACAACAGTTATTGTAATTATTATCCTAAGTAAATCTCTTAGGGATCGTGTGAATTTTCATTACAAAACTCTGAGTACAAAACAGAGCTATGAGCGACTGTTGGTAATGTCAGGAATATATATATATATATATATATATATATATATATATATATATATATATATATATATATATATATATATGTATATATATGTATATATATATGTATATATATGTATATATATATGTATATATATATGTATATATATGTATATATATGTATATATATATGTATATATATATGTATATATATATGTATATATATATATGTATATATATGTATATATATGTATATATATATATATATATATATATATATATATATATATATATATATATATATATATATATATATATATATATATATATATATATAATTTTTGTTTTATAGCAGAACACAACAATAGAACACCAGACTGGTTAGCTCAGCTAACACACAAAAACAAGTAGGCAGAAATCTAAAAAAGTTTTCACACATCCTCACACAGAATGGCATTGCTCAGTATTACTGTAAAACACTTTCCCGTATGGTCCCTTGAGAATAATGTTGAAAGCATTGGTAAGACACTGTATTTTATTGGAAAACTATGAGGAGAGTTTCAGGTTACTGCATAAATGTGCTAGGCCATGTTCTTGGGCACAGTGATCTGTGGGTATAGAGTGGGACCAATAATGTGAGATTCATTAGTCCATGGCACAATATATTGCTGGCATTAGCCCATTGCACAGCACTACCATGGATATGATTTCTATTGATCATAGATAATATTTGATGACAGCATTCCTGGCACAATATGCTTCATAATATTGTTTAACCATTTTCTAACTGTAACCTAACTTTACAATTGGCAGTGATTTGTTCTCAGATTAAATGAACAACTCGTCATCTCACCAAGTAAAACTTTAAGGCAGTTGCCTTGTGGGTATTTCTGGTGATTTACTATCTTTGCTATGACATAATGTAGATGATGAATGTGCTGTGTATTATCGACTATGCACTACCATACCATATTTTAGTCATGTATTAGCAATGTTAGCTCATAATGCGTCATTGGATCAAATAGTCCTATAACAAGCAGTTGGGGAAACCTCTCAATCCCCTGTCTCAGATTCACATAACACACACTCCAACTTGTTATTTCTCATTTGATAACTGTTTCAGTGGACCTAGGTTTTTACTAATTCCATGTCTTTTTAGGAGCTGCCAGACTGACCAGCACTCCTACAAGAAAAAACATTCCAACACCACTGGTTGCCTTGAATTAACTTGCTGGCTTGTAAACTGATGATAACAAAGGCAATGTGAAGTAGTGCAATGTAAGAATAAGGGGGATTGAGAGTGAGGGATAATGTGGGAAGAGTGAGGGTGAGGAAGCAGAGAGGGGACGAGGGGAAAGTGAGGAATGTGAGGGAAAAGTGAAGGGTGACAGGTTTTTAGGGTGAACTGACTGGGTGATAAATGATGAGTGGAGAAGATGATTGCAGTGGTGAGTGAAGGAGGAGTGAGGGGATATGCATGATGGAGGAGTGAGGGACTAGTGTGTGAAAAGAGAAGTGAGGATACGCGGTAGTGAGAAGTGGTGAGGGGAGAATGAGGATAGAGGGAGGGAGTCAGGATGGAATAAAGAGGTGGGGAGGAGTGCAGGGCGATGGACCATGAGGGAGAAGTGAGAAGTCATTGATGAGGAGGAAGGTGATGATGGTGAGGGGTGAGTGAGTGTAAGAGAGAAGTAAAGAGGAAAGATTTAAAGTCGGATTGAGAAAATTGGATATGGGAGAGTGAAGGGTGGGGAGATTGAGGTGATGTGAGTGGAGTGTATGAAGGTGAGGGTAGTGAGAGTTGATTAATGAATGAGGGGTGGTTATGGGAGTGTGAGCGATGAGGCACAAATGAGTGGTGAGATTGGAGACAAATGAGTGGTGGTGGGGATATGGATGAGTGGGTGAAGGGCGATGAACAGAGAGAAGACTAGACTGGTCATATATCTAATGTGGGATTTCCCCAGGAGGCGAGATGTTGAAGGCTCAAGTTTGACGCTGGTTCCTCTGTCACTTTCTATAGCTTGTATGATCAAAAGGAAGGAGGCAGAGTGAGAATCCTTTCAGTCTCCGTAGTATAATCTCTTAATCAAGAAGGGGAAAGGATCACTAGTCCTGCTTAAACCATGGTTTTGCAGGTCGAAGGTAGGTATCTCCCAAAATATGGCCCTCATACACGTGTATGTTGGAAACTTCTCTAAGCGGTATATACTGTGTCCCCGCTTTTCTTTACACGTGCGTGCGTAATCATTGGGTCATTTTTTGTGTGTGCACCCTCCACCAGGAGGTTTTACCTTAGGTTTAAGGCAGTAGTGATCGTGAAACAGTGGGGGGAGTGGGTAGTGGTTCTTAAAAAGTCCGGACAGCCAGAAAAAGAATTTTTAATAAATCTGGATTCGGACTATTTATAAAATTGTATGTGCAACCTACAAATTTGATAAGGAATTCAAGTGCACTTCTTTTGAAAATTAAAAAGAAAAAGAGGTCAACATGTTTCAGCCTTGGGTAGTCAATAGATCAATAGGCTTTCGTCAGGACCAATAGGGGTGAAATAGTGAAAAAGGTGTGAAGAATAAAAGGTTTATTGACCCGATTCTTCATGAGGTTAAGGCTTCATTGTACCTGAAAGAGAGAATTGACATACATACACACAACAGACAGGGAGATAGGGTGTAGGAGACATATAGTTATGTACAAAAGTACTCTTGTGAAATCAAATGATTTCAACAAAGAACTAGAAAATGGCAATACTTTTCATTGAACCACACTCATTTCTGGCGTCAACTCTTCCATTGTCATGCTTCGGCGGGCGTTGGTGATGACACAGGTGGTCCTGTTGTCAATCTGTTTTGGGCAACTTTCAAGTAGGGACTCTCTCGGTTGGTTTCTGGCACGTTTTTTGCAATCAATTCCTGCAAAAAACGTGCCAGAAACCAACCGAGAGAGTCCCTACTTGAAAGTTGCCAAAAACAGATTGACAACAGGACCACCTGTGTCACCACTTACAGTCCGATCACCAATCAGGTGAAGAAGATAATCAACCGCAATTGGAAAATCATAACATCCAATACCCTGACATGGTCGAAACCAAGATTTGCCAACAAAAGGAGCAGGAATAATAAAGATCTACTGGTTCACACAAGACCACCACCAAAGAAAAAGAAACAACAACCAGCATTATGGAACACCCACCCAATAACTGGACACTATCCATGTGCTACTTGTGTAGCCTGCGCAACTACAAAACCAACAAAAGAATTGCAGTTACTTCCAAATTTCCTATGGAAATTAAGAAAACATACTAATTGCAACACCAGTCATGTCATCTACATGATCACCTGTCCGTGCGACATGAGGTACATAGGGATGACATGCCGCAAGGCAAAACAACGACTCTGTGAGCATCGGAGCAACGTAAACTGCAAGAAAACCACAACAAAAATGTCGTCTCACTATAAAGAACAAAATCACACAGCAGACGACCTACACTGGGTAATCTTAGAAACTCTGGACACAGTAGACAGAAATGCAGCAAAAATCCTATTCGAGAAGGAACAACGTTGGGTCCACAGGCTCAAAACAGATACCCTGGGTCTCAACGATTCCATTCCTTGGTTATCCCTTAACAGATGATTCATTCACGATAATCCACTTCATGAAAAACTCTATCTGCCCTAACCACAGTGGTCTAAAAACACAAGCCCCAGATTAGCATCATCATAATGGACGACAAGATAAATACAAAAACCAATAAGTTTCCTCTCTAAGTTTGGGACAGATCTACAAAATAAGCTCAAGGCTCCCCACAGATTTGCACAAAACTGCCGGTATCCCCCTCAAACCCCCCCCAAATAAACCCCCCCTCTTGTTCATAGTATTCGTTAATGAGAACAATAATTCTCAACCCTGAAAACAAGGGGCATCTTTAACAACAACTGGCCCTTTCAGGGTCACCACAATTATAACTAATATTCCTCTGATTTAAATTAAAAAACCTATCTTTTTCCTGTATTTCCAATACACTATTCTTTAAAATAGTAGTACCAACAATTTGTACTTCCAAGTCACGCATTGAAGTATTCTTTGAAGTATTTCTTCTATTACCACCGCCATGAAGTACAAATTCACCCGGAACCATATGCATTCCGATTCCGGGTGACGAAAGGCAGAGTCAGCACAAGCTGCCAGGACAGAGCAGAAGGGACTAAGGTAACCGCGAAGACCGCGCTCTCTCAAGATACGAGAACCGCAAGTATAAAACCCCTTTTCCCTAACCCTTTTTCCTCTTCATAACCTTGCAGTGAGACCTCTCTCGTCCAGCCTAACTCCCCGAAGAAGCAATTTCTTACTTTTTAATAAGGTACGCAATAATACCGGGCAAACCACGTTGTCACGAGCACCCAAAGCAAACGCATCGCGCTTTGAGCTACGCGCCATAGTATAACCAAACAATGATCCTAGACGATTAAAATGGATGAAATAGGAACTCATTTGATTTATTTACAAAAGAACTTATGTATATTATTTTATTTAAAAATCGCCACACGCACGAATATTGCACCACCAATTCAAGCACTAAATGTGTATAGCGTTATAAACGCAAATCACGAGGCGGTTTGTGTTATATCCATCTCACCATAGACCACGCACAATACCAAGTACAATCTTAGAGTTATGGGCACCTCACTACAGTATAAATCGAATCACCAACGCCCGCCGAAGCATGACAATGGAAGAGTTGACGCCAGAAATGAGTGTGGTTCAAGGAAAAGTATTGCCATTTTCTAGTTCTTTGTTGAAATCATTTGATTTCACAAGAGTACTTTTGTACATAACTATATGTCTCCTACACCCTATCTCCCTGTCTGTTGTGTGTATGTATGTCAATTCTCTCTTTCAGGTACAATGAAGCCTTAACCTCATGAAGAATCAGGTCAATAAACCTTTTATTCTTCACACCTTTTTCACTATTTCACCCCTATTGGTCCTGACGAAAGCCTATTGATCTATTGACTACCCAAGGCTGAAACATGTTGACCTCTTTTTAATTTTCAAAAGAAGTGCACTTGAATTCCTTATCAAATTCGTAGGTTGCACATACAATTTTATAAATAGTCCGAATCCAGATTTATTAAAAATCCTTTTTCTGGCTGTCCGGACTTTTTAAGAACCACTACCCACTCCCCCACTGTTTCACGATCACTACTGCCTTAAACCTAAGGTAAAACCTCCTGGTGGAGGGTGCACACACAAAAAATGACCCAATGATTACGCACGCACGTGTAAAGAAAAGCGGGGACACAGTATATACCGCTTCGAGAAGTTTCCAACATACACGTGTATGAGGGCCATATTTTGGGAGATACCTACCTTCGACCTGCAAAACCATGGTTTAAGCAGGACTAGTGATCCTTTCCCCTTCTTGATTAAGAGACTTTCTATAGCTTGACAGGCTTTGTTACAGGAGGCACATTAGGTGCTTAATGAGAGATAGAGAGAAAGAGGATGGGAAGAAAGACTGATGTGAAGAAAATTGAGCAAAAGAGAAGAGAGTGAGAGGATGAAGAAAGATCAGAGACAGAGGGAGAGACAGAGGTAGGAAGAACGGAGATCAAATGGATGTAGAGAGAGAAAAAGAGAAAGAAGTGAGAGGGAGATGATAAAGAGAGAAGGATAAGAGAAAGAGAAAGAAAGAATGGAGCAGGAATGGTTTGAATATATTTGGCTAGGGTTGCTTTTGTTACCCAATGGGCCCTTTTGTGGAGAAGAAGATGAAGAAAGTAAGGGGGCAATGAGGGGGTGTGAGAGTTAGTGAAGAAAGAAAGGTGTGCCTCTAATAGCCTGAATTGCAGGTGTGATGGTTTGAATATTTTGGCTAGGGTTGCTTTTGTTTCCCAATTGGCCCTTTTGGGGAGAAGAGGATGAAGAAAGTAAGGGGGTAATGAGGGGGTGTGAGAGTTAGTGAAGAAAGAAAGGTGTGCCTCTAATAGCCTGAATTGCAGGTGTGATTGATGGTGACATGCATCTTAAGTGTATTTGATCTACGCATCCGCAAATAAGATGGAAGGGTCTTCCAGCAATAGCCTCTCCCACCATTAAAATACTCTGTTTTGAGTCCCCTGCAGCCGCACTGTGACAGAGGAGAACTATAAATATGGCTGGTGGATGATCGCCATAACATAAATATTGTACCCAAATTGGGTGGGAGATCCTATATCATTATGATGGACAGATTAGAACCTCTGTGGCAGAGTTCTGACTGAGTTCTAACAGGCTGACATCCCAACTCTAAATCATACCCTAAGTCTTTACAATGGAATTTAAAATTGTCCAGTGGGACACAGTCCAAGGCTGTGGTAGGCAAGGGTTCCTCGAAGTGGGATGTGTTGTTGTTGAGCTCTTGCTTGGTGTCAAAAGCTAAAAGCTGGAACAAACGTGCGTTTTGTAGCCATCGAGATTGCTTTGCAGGTTGACTACATTTTCCAGCTCGCCCTGTCCAAAGCTTTACCTTCAGACTTGGAAGATAAGTTATCAAAACTCTGATTTCGAAATTAAATCTGATTTTGAAATAGTAGCTAGCAAATAACTTTGAAGAATGTTCTAGCATTTTCCGGCCTGGAAATAGGAAATAAAGATTTGAATACCATCCATGCCTGCTCAGGGAAAAGTCTAGCGAAGGCCTATGCAATGAAATAGCTTTTGATTTGTATTTCACTGTGAGAGCACACTAACACCAAGGTGAAGTGTAACCTATTTCTATATACTAACACCTTGTCCAGTGAGATTACAAAACACATTTTATAAGAGACTTATGAATATACACAAATAGGCTTCTCCTATTTGGCAAAATACATTTTCTCTGCCAAGTGTCAGTGCAGTACATTTAAAATGCATCTCACCTAGAGAACAGTGGTGCACCTTGTAGACATATATTCTTGTTATATATGTGGGTGGTGTAAATATATACTGCAGCCCACATATGACATTCAACTTCCATGATATATGTGCATTTTCTATGTCTTCAACACCACCTGAACCAATTTTACCATTACCATGTTAGAGACAGAACACTCGTACTGAGGTACTGTGGTAATGTTTAAGAGTGTCACAGGACACAGAGTATTAATACCATCAAAAATAAGGCCCTGAAAAAGGTGAGGAATCTGATGTCACTATGCCGGAAAAGGTGAATTTGCTACAATTAGGTAAAAAGGCCACAACAGAAACTATTGAATGGTGCAACATCCTACCGGATTACATTCATGATGGTCCTGAATATTGGAACAAAGTCTGAATACAGGAATAGGGGCATCAATGGTAATGCCGATCCCTATCGAATTTACCTTTGCTTAAATTACACAGGCTAATATTTTTAAGTTTATGAATGACCTAAACCTTACAACTAGCTTGGGAGATCCATTCCCCTCTAAGTTTGTTCTGAGGAGCTTTTTGACTATATAGAGTAATGAGGCTGAAGGCCAAGCTCCTTTATAAGTTAATGAAACTCTATGGTGATTTGAAATATTCTTATAATGTACAGCCGGGTGTTCTTTTTTCCTTATACTATATGATTAATCCATACCCCACATGATTACACCATAACCATCCCTGCAATCCACTTATATGCTTGTTGTGATGCTCTTTCTTATGAAAGAGATAGAATGTTTGTAAACATGAAGAATACAATTAGATTCTCTAGTCACACACCAAAAAGCAGTTAGATATTTGTTGCAAAAAGATATTACAATTAGTTTACTATAAGCCAGATTTTTTTTAAAATGCTGTATCTCAGAATGCATAGAAACATGCAGAGTGATTGTTTTTCTTATAATTAACAGAAAAGTGGAAAAATTAACATGTCGCTATCAATATCGCCTTTCTCTTAGTCACTGTTCATCTAGAAAAACAGAGCTGAAGAAGGAAAAGGCATATTTAATTTTCTAAAGTGCAGCTTTAATTATGCTCTTCAATTATGCTCTGTGACCTGCCATCCTCCTAATTTTCTAGCTCAAGCAGAGGGCACTGTGACATTAGAACTCAACTATAATATGCTATTACCATTAAACAGCAACATTATTTTTCTTTATTACAGGCGACTAGGGGCACCATTAGTTGCCAGTATTAACTAAATTAGAGACGGGCTTTTATACAAGGATTGCAGGCTCCAATTTATTATGTAAGGGATAAAGTACCTTTTACCATACATTAAAAGGATATTACTAGTTACCTAGGAGTTTCTTGACCATGCAGAAGAAGAAGGCTGAAGGGAGAGTTTCTTTATAAGGTCATGGAACTCCGAGGTGACTTGCAATACTCCTATATTGTACCGCAGGGGGTAATTCGTTTGTTATAATGCATGGTCGCACCATCACCCTTCCCTTAAACCACTTAAATCCTTGATGTGGTGTGCTTTCAAATGAAAGAGCAATGATGATTGTAAACATGTAGAATGTTACTAGGACCTATATGGCAAAATTAAACACACACAAAAGGAGTTAGACATTTGTAGCAAAAAGGTGTTACAAACAGTTCAGTAAAAATCAAGTTTAAGAACATTTTTAGAAACGTGCAGGAAGAGTCTATCTTTCCTATAATTTCCTAAAGCTTGCAAAAAATAGACATATTGCCATAAATATCTCCTTTTTGCTTATTAATGTTTGTCTAGAACAAACGGAGCAAAAGAACAAAAGGCCATTTTTATTTCCGTTTTTTAAACTGCAGTGTTAATCATGCTGCATTTTTTGCCGTTTCCTGGACTGCTAGTTTTGGCAGAGGACATTGTGACCTTACAAATCAAGTGTAATACGTTATTACAGTTGAGAGCTATGCCATTTCTTTATTACAGATGATTAGGTGGGTCACAAGTCATTCTTGATAAGGAAATAAGAGTCATTCTTTATACAGGGACTGCTGAATTCTCATGTTTTAAAAAATGTATTCTTTCCCTGATTTTCTTAAAAAGTGTTCTTTTCATACATGGCCTAGTGTTAACGTGTTTCACTGTATGTTTTCTGCAAACATTTTCAAACGATAAAGCTTTCAACATCTTCGTTGTGCTAGCGTTTTAGCCTAGCACGCCTTATATTTCACAGAGTGCATTAGGAGTTGCAATAATTAACTCAAAAATGAGAGTCTTTTATTTTTAGATTATTTTAACAGTGTATTCACAGGGTGATGGCGGCAGTGCAAACAGTGAAAATAGCACAACAGAGCTCCACATAATTCTGTCAGAATTATTAGGTGACACGAGATTTCAAAATAACATTCCAGTGCTAGTTTGGCCTATAATTCAACACCTAGGGGCAGGAAGCAAGGAGACAGCTCTGACCATTTTTTACTTTCTATGACCTCTTCCTCACCCTTTATAGTATTTGTTAGCAAAAGGAAGTCTCTTAATTTGGTGATCCTGAATATAAATAGGAAATCATTTCTTGGAAAAAGCTCAGAAGGAAACTATTTCACTATTTAATCTTCCTAGCTGGAAAAATATTATGTATTAAAAATAAAGCAGGCCTTAATAAGAAACCCTTCGCTAAGATTTATGTGGTTATGTGTATTGTTTGTAAAAATGTGTTTCATTTTAAACACATAGACGCAAAATTGAATCATTACATTCCATGCTAGATTGACAGTAGATAAACACCTTGAAAAATACAAAAGTTCAAAAAGTTTAGGTGAGTAATGTATGCACAGAAAGACCCAAAATTAGTGTCATAGTAGCGGAAGGAAATGTGCAGATGCATATTTATTACCTTGGTTGGTGCTGTGGTTGATAAATTTACATTTCGAAGCCCATTCCACCTCAGTTCATCACTGAGAATACTTTTTCCTTTGTTTCATGTGTGGAGTAAGAGAGTGGGGCAGTGGCGTTTTTTTTTTTTGATAGGGGTGATCCTTACGATAGCTAAAGGTAAAATGTATCTCTCGTTAGCAACCTAGCGGTCACCGACTTTTGTACGTTTTGCTGTGAGGTTTAGGGCATCATCTTGTGCCATTGGTTGTTTAGTTAATCTCCTCTTGTTCAGAAGTGTATGGAAGTGATGATCCCTTTGCTTTTACATTTGGTAATTTTCCACCACTCCTTGTGACTCTCTTGCAATAGTGTAGTCTCCTGGTGTCAAGAACAAGGTGTGAGGCAGACAGCATCAATGGAGGACAGGTACAATCACTTCTTCCTTCTGGTGAGGAGTTTTCCTACATGTTGTATATCCTCGGACTCTTAGAGTAATCACAGCATGAGAGCTAAAAAAAGGAATCCTGGAATGTGATGGCAACAGACGTATTCAAAAATATTCACAAGAGTAGTAGAACATACGATTTCCAGGGAGGTCCCCTGAACAATGGTTCCCTCATACCACCAAGACAAAGGTAACAAGCAGATTCCAGGACTTCGCTTTCACCCTAGCAAAGCAGGAGATTACAAGAAAGTGGAAAGCGCCTAGAGGGCCCAGAATTGGAGGGTAGCGAATGGAGCTAGAGAAATCGGCAGATTATGAAGTGAAAGTTTTACTTAGGGAAACTAAGAAGGGCATTCGCTCCATTGAAATAGCGTGGGCTTGGGTGACACTGATGGAGTCATTGAGGGACGCAGACCTAGATACACGAGACCCCACCCTGGAGGGCTTACTGATGCTGAGTCCCCCTCAGTCTTGAGAGCCTTGCTTATCCCTAAATTCTTAATGACCCACAATGTATGTGCATCCCCCTCCAACTGCGTGGGATACACAGTTAGCATTAGACTAGGAGACTAGAGGTATGTTTGCCCTCATTACATATCTGTTGTAAGATGGAACCGACTCATGTAGAGGGGGAGAGAATTGGGTTTATGACAGTTGTCTATCATATATTATGTTATGTTATAAAATGTGAAGATATCTGACTTATAAAATGGCCTATGAGGTGATGTTGCCTCAAATAGTAGTCAGATGTATGATTGAAAAAACCTTCAATAATATCTGCTTTCAAAACAAGCAGACATATACAAAAATGTGAACACCAAAGGTCTTATTCTCAAAGGCAATTTACATCTTTATATAATTGACAATTTTGAGTAAGTTTCCTACTTTTTTGACTACCTTCATAGTCAGTCAGAAACTTAATTAGATTAAATGCATAAAGTACATTAATAAAACAATTCATCTAATGCAGGCTGCAGTCTACATGGTACAATTACAGTGCAAATCAGGATAAAATGAAATTAAAATTATGCTGCATAAAACCTTAAAAAAGACCCATGTAGTAAGTCACTAAAATTGGATGCAAGAAAATGACAGTACAATAAAAATAAAAACAAAAGTTAAAAACTGGATATATTGCAACCAAAAAACAGTTAATAAATTTGTACATGCTAGGTATAACAGTGCAGAACTAGCAGACATCAGGGACTTACACAATGGCCAATAAACATTTCAGTCAGTCAGTCAAAAGTCTTTATTTCGATTAATTAAAATCATAAAAGCAGCATCGAAAATGTATACATACAAATTGTTAACATTTTAAAAATGTTAAAAGTTATTACATACAAACGGATAGGTATACTGGTTTTTTAGCAGCTATTCAAAGCATATGCAAAACATATACAATTCATGATTTATGCAAATTTTTGTGCAAATAGCAAACTTTGTGGCAGCACTCAATCGACCACGTTATCGATGTACACTCTATACGAACGACGGAATGTGCAAAAATTACAAATTTTCAAATATATACACTCATGTTTACAAATCACAATTTGTTCTCGATTGGGCGCTCAGAAAAGCTAAATACCCTCATTCCCTTCTGCTGCATCCTGTAAAAAGAAAGTATTCCCAAAACTTTTATTAATCCTCACAGCTGCCACCAGGAAGCTAGCTACGCTAAAAATGATATGCACACTGCCCAATAGCTGCAAATATATGAGGGCTGGTCTCACTTGCAAAAATCCTGCTTCTCTTAATACAGGCAATACAAATTTTTTACGGGGCACAGAGCACTTTTCACAAAACATAATTAAATGGAGTGAATCTTGGGTGGAGAAGTTGTCACAGGAGCATGGTGCAGAATCTTCCGGTTTAGCCCAATGCACAAAAGAACCTAAAATGTGATGAATTAAATTAAATCTAAATCTTGTCAACAAAAAACGGTGGAAAGGTTTTGTGACAATCCTTAAGTAAGGTTCTATAAAAGGGGACGACTGCAAGAGGTAAATACTTCTAGCACCCTTTTTTTTTAGCTCCACTTCCTCTCTTTCTGCCTCCAACAAGATTCTAAAGTTATGCTTAATCCAAGCCACATCCTCTTGATTAATACTCTCTGGGGCTGTATACAATCCTGGTCGGCCCAGTCTGGCACACGCCGCTCTAATGTATGCCAGCCATGGGATTTCCTCAGCTTTCTCCAGTACCAGACAGTCTTTAAGAATGAGGTGATTAAGTGGGATTTCCTCATTGAGCCACGTGTTTGCCCAGCAAATCAGGGGCACTATCTTTAATTGATCTGAAATGTAGCCTAGGCCCAGCTCCGAGTGTATAGATAGAGTTGGTGTTGACTGTGGGACCGATAACAGAGACCTAAGGAATCTATTTTCCACAAGTTGAATTTTCCCTACAGGGGCGTAGCCCCAACTAGAGGCCCCATAGGATGCAATAGCACAGCATTTGGACTTGTATATTTTTAGCAATAAACATTTAATGAATTCATAGGTACTTGTGAGATAGGCGGGGCCCTGCTCCCTGTACATAACCTATTACCCCTAATCAGCCCGACCATATACCCCGGAACGCCCCTCACTTACGTCTTCCGTCACAGCATGATGAACGGCCACAGCAACTCCGTCCCTGGAAGAATTAGGCCTGGTTGGTGAGGGGCCCAGAATGAGCACCCTGTTTACCTCATATTCACCGAGGATCGTTAGATCCATAGTAAAATTAAAAATGCTTTTTAAAAAACCCTCTGACCTTTTAAAAAAAAAAAATAATAAATTGGGTGGGCAATGACGGAGGGGATTCTATAATTTAATGTTATGGGGAGGGGGTGTATGGCCCTCCTCCCTGAGGCTTGATGAGCCCAGTGGGATCCCATACACCAGCCCGGCATTCAGCTTTTAGGGAGGGAGCATGTGGTTCTCTTTCCCTGGGCCATCACGTGGCCCCAGAGACCCCAACTCCTGGGGCCTAAACTCTTAATTGATGGTGGAGGGGTGTGTGGCTCCTCCTTTCCTGGCCAACCGTAGGCTCCAGGTGCCAGATGCCCCGGGGCCAAACACTTAATTGAAGGGGAGGGGGCACATGAACCCCCTCCCCAAGCTTTTTAGAAGCTCTGAGGAGCCCATCCACCAGGCCATCAAACATTTAAATATTGCATGGGTGTCCCAGTGTCCCGGTTCCCATCCAGGACCCTGTTGTATCTTGAGTCTTCCTGCTGCTCAGCTAGTATGCATGAGATGTGGAATGTTGATGAATGGAATGTGAATGTGTTGTGAATGTCAGTTGGGTGAGGGCTGAGCAGCAGGACAGCTGCTCCTGATGGGGTTTTATCATTTATAACTTAACAACTACCTTAATAAAGCAACCTAAGTAATCTACTTAAAGTATCCATCTTCTTATTGAATACATCATTTGGCGATTGTTGAGGAGAAGAATCTACGCGTGCAACTTAAAAGAAACTGAAAAGCATAGGAGTACTGTACTAAAAAAGTGAAGAGAAGTCTAAGCTGTTGGAAGTGAAACTAGAAGAATGAAGAAAAGAATAATTTGAGGTAAATGAATTCAAAAGTTATTATATGAACGTATGTAACGTGGTCTGGCACAAAAGGAAAAACCCCATCAGTGACCCTGCCATCGGTCGCCCTAATACCCAGGTGTGCCAGAACCTTGTTATTCAAGGGCTAAAAATCAGCCGAATTGAAGTTTCAGTGGAGAGTGAAAGACTAATGTTGATGTCTGATCGGGGGCAAAAAAAATCGGGCCTCATAGAGAAGTGCGTCATTTATCACTGTTGCTCTGATGTTTATCTTTGGGGGCTAAAATCGAGCCTCAGAGTCAAGTGCGATCAATTTCCTGCCTTTGTTTTGACTGATTTAAATGAGCAAAGTTCGAGCCATGTAGTGAAATATTGAGGGTCAGTAACATCTGATAACCAAGCGTTGAAGGCCTTGCTGTGTTTGCAAGTGTTTAACAGCATTTATTTCGGAGGCAGAAAATCGAGCCTCGGATGAAGGTGATTTGGGATGAATTGTGCTTTTGGACCTATGCTACTTTTGTGTGGAAATGTGAATCTTTCTGAAATATTGACATTGGCAAAAGTATAGTACATTTGAGACCGTTTGCTTAAGCATGGAGAAGTGACAGTTTCCGTTTGCGTTTTAAAAAAAGAAAAAGCACAGACATGTACTGGAAATGGTAATCTTTCTGGAAATATTTACATTCGAAAAGTTCATTTCATTAATATGACCGTTTTCATGAACTTGGAGAGATAACGGTTACCGTGTCTGTTTTGTAATCTGCTCGAGACTGTTTTCACATCGCAGCAAGCATCGGTGTCATCTTCTGTGACTTCTTTTCTTGTGGAAAATGCTTTGGCGCATGTGTGTGCCGTGAACCACCCGTATCGACGTTAAAATACGTGCCTCCATTTTGGAAGTGGCATATCTTGGCATTCATTATGAGGGAAAGGTATTGCCATTGATGTTATCAGGAGCTAGTTTGCGTGAACCAGGTACTGTTTCAGTTCGTTTTTGCATATGGTGTTTACTGATTTATGCGAAGTTTGGCAAAATTCAGGGCCAGGCTGTTACAGGAATTGCTCAAAGGCCTCGAGAATAGAAGTGAGTCGGAGCGAGTCGGCGTACGCAGAGGGAACTGTGGAACATTTCTGATCGCAGTAACGGGACTATGCTTCCTGTAATTGTGGCGGATGTGAGAGACCATGTTTAGAGCTTGCTCAAGAAAGACTATCAAGCATGAAGTCGTGGTGGAGGAGCTTACATCGGAAACATAGTTACCAGAACTTGAGCACTTTAGGGGTTACCATCCCTAAGGGTTTTTTTTTTCTGGAGTGGAGTCATTTGTTTGTGTGTGAGTTTGAGTGGCATTGAGTTGTTAGCCCGCTAATTGGTTGGTGTAGAGCTGTTCCACAACAAATGTTGTGTGTGAGGTGTGTCAAGGTGTTGGGCAACTCATTAGCTTGTGTTTTAGGGGGGCTATGTGTATATAGTCACCCCTTGATAGTGTTGCTGGTTGTAAGTGTTTAAGTCACTCAGAGCTGTTCCACAACTAATGTTGTGTGTGAGTATTGTCAAATTGTTGGCTGACTCACTGGTTTCTGTGTGTGGGGGCTATGTTGTATGTGGTCACCCTTTACATGAGATGACTATGCTGTTTATGGTCAGTTTTTTTTTAGGTATTGTGTGGTGTTTGATACCTGGCGCATGAATGAGTTTTGTAAGTGCTTGTTCTTGCTCTTTGGTGTGCATGTTGTTTCCCGGCGCATGAATGAGTTATGTGAGTGCTTGTTCTTGGTCTGAGGTGTGCACGTTGTTTTGTGGCGCATGAATGAGTAATGGAAGTGCTTGTTCTTGGCCTCTGTGTGCATGTTGTTTCCCAGTGCATGAATGAGTTATATAAGTGCTTGATCTTGGTCTGAGGTGTGCACGTTGTTTTGTGGCGCATGAATGAGTAATGGAGGTGCTTGTTCTTGGCCTTTGTGTGTATGTTGTTTCCCGGCGCATGAATGAGTTATGTAAGTGCTTGTTCTTGGTCTGAGGTGTGCACGTTGTTTTGTGGCGCATGAATGAGTTATGTGAGTGCTTGTTCTTCGTCTGAGGTGGGCATGTTGTTTCCTGATATGTATGGTGTTAAGGTTTGTTCTGGTGTGTCTTTCTTGTTATACTTGTCTGGCCAACTGGTATGATTTGTGGCACAAGAACGTAGGATGTAGGTTAGTTGTTTATTTCAGGAAGTAATGCCCTCTTCAGACTGTAGTGCGCGAGATGAGTTAAAATGTATTGTATGCACTGTTAAAAATGTCATCCTTTTTATTGCTCAATGCAGTTGCTCCCCTAACGAAGGGAGATATGTTGTATCTTGAGTCTTCCTGCTGCTCAGCTAGTATGCATGAGATGTGGAATGTTGATGAATGGAATGTGAATGTGTTGTGAATGTCAGTTGGGTGAGGGCTGAGCAGCAGGACAGCTGCTCCTGATGGGGTTTTATCATTTATAACTTAACAACTACCTTAATAAAGCAACCTAAGTAATCTACTTGAAGTATCCATCTTCTTATTGAATACATCAGACCCCCACAGCAATTTCTCGCCTGGGTCGACGAGGAAGTGCTAGGGCACTTACAGACCCAGTTCCCTGCCTGCCCCCATTGTGGTTCAGCTGGAACCTGCCTGTGGTGGTTTGCTCCTACCCAGTGGGAAAAGCTCTTCTGTGCTCCTGCTGGGCGGGAAGGAAAAACCTGTGCTCCATGCATATAAGTGTGCGGACCCAGAGTTGAAGGCACTTCCTTATGCCACAGGATGGATTTGGGAGGAGAGTCCCACGCCCCACTCTTCTAAAAAATAACATAAGCCACAGGGTGGTAGGTCCCCAGGGACATTTGCAGGCTCAAGGAGGGAGGTCCTGCACACACTCCCTGAAAAACAGGGTCAGCTTTGGGGCTGGATCCTCAGGGCCCTTTGGAGGCTCAGGGATTGTGGCCCCATGCCCCCTTCCCAAGCAAACCAATCTGCCCCAGGAGAAGGGATTCCTTGGGCTCCTAAGTAGCTTGTTAGAGGGAGGCCGCATGTCCTCCTCCCCACTAAAAAAAAGAAAAAGGAATCAGCCAGGGGAAATGGGGTCCCCGGCCGCATGCCACCCAAATGAAAAAAAAAAAAATTACCTAAAGTGAATGTGAAATTAGCGGAGTAACTGCTAATTTCACATTCACTGGTCCAGCTCAGAGCGCCCCATAGTACACTGCAAGGCCTTTAAAAAAATATTTTTGGGCTCTTGGTAGGGGTGGGATCACCGCCAATTATATTTTTTAAAGTCAGGGAGGGCTGTAGGGAGTGCAGCAGCCCCCAGTGTAACATTAAAAAAACACAGTAAGTCCCTGGGCCATTGAATACATGACCGAAGGACAATTTACTATAGTTCATGAAAGCATTCTGTGGCTCAATGGTTAGAGCGGCAGACCCTGATGCAGAGGTCTAGCCCGGGACCAGGGTTCAATTCCCTGCATCGGTGGGTCTTGGGCTCAAAAAATTCCATGGACCTGATAATTCTCGCCTCGGTGCCTATTCCAATCATGGAGTCCCACTCTGCAACTCTGGGCAATAGCTTGCTTAATCTACACAACGGCCCCCACAATGCAAAGGATGCCTGGCCTCCACCTTGTGGGTGCCCAGGAGTGGACACCTCACAGGGAAAGCCAGGATGGGTTCCACAACGGTATTCGTACAAGCGCCTTGAGACCCTTGCGGGTGAGTAGTGCGCTATACAAGTATCAATTTACATTTACATTCTGAGGTAGAGCTATATGCTCTTCAGCTGTAATGAGGGGACCTCGTGTGGTTAATGCTATGATTATGACCTGAAAAATTTTGAAAAATACTCAAAGCCATGTTATTTAAAAAATATATATTTTGTGACAGTCACTTTTATTAAACACTGCTATGTATGAATTCATTAAATGGACAGTTCAATTAATTTTTTTATTATGATTTGGAATTCCATGGAATTCCACATAAAATACAGAATAAAAACAGCTTTTTCATACAAAGCAAAAAGATAAAAAACAATTTCACAATTACACCTATCGATACAATATAATTAGCCTCGTAAATCTGGTTTACTAAAAAACATCAGTTGTTAAGATACAAAAATTAATACCTCATTTTCACTAAATTTCAACTGCGAGGGTAAGTAATCTAATACATCACATAAAAGGGCAAAAGTATCATATCAATCGGCTTTTAGTCTAAAAATCATCGGTTATCAGCAAAGACAAACATTACGAAAGACAATGGGTGTTAAAAAAGTTTTTTTGTTAGGAGATGAACTTGTCAAGAAGAGAATCAAAAAAAGCAGCAATTATTTTCAACAGTACTAACTAAAGTGCTAATGCATTAATTAAAGTGCAAATGTTTTACTAATACTTTGTAATGCAACACACATAGTTAATTAACATTCCCACAAATATGATCTGAAGCAGTAAGGGTTGAATGGGGTTATTATTTTTAGCGGTCTAACAAAGTGCCAATAGTGCTTCAATAAAATACTGATACAAAAAATGATTACACACAATATTTTTTAAAATATCTACAATTCACCCATACCCATTCATTTTTCTTTTAATAAACATATAAAAATTCTTTAAAAAAGCAGAAAATTTTAAAACACATCAGTTCGGATGGGGGGAACATAAGAAAATCGCGGGCCTGTTCTGCCGTTGCAATATTATACTGTAAAAAACCATGCCTTAAATATTTACGGCGAATTAGATGGAGTGCAGGACACACTATCAGGACATGATTAAGGTCTTGTACACCGCCATTGCATAGATTACAGCGTCTTTCATTTTTGGGGATACCCTCCCAAGCACCTGTCACAATCCTCAAAGGAAGCATGTTCAATCTCAATAATAAGAGCACGCGGCGTGCTCCATGATACAGGTTCCAAAATACATATGGCTGAGGTTTTTTGACAATAAAGCTCCCCATAATGCAATCTAGCCTTCCATTCGCATTACATGTTTGCTGATCTCTTCTACTTGAGATCATATATATAGATTTTTTAATAATAAGCTTTAGAGCTGATTTATCTAAACGGAGTACTTCTTCAAAATCAAGATCAAAAATACTTAAAGATTTTAAATAATTTCTAAAGATTACACTTTTCTTTAGCAGATTAACAAACATTTCCTTAAACAATGCAGCCCTTAATAGATTCTCCTGCCCATTCTGCAGAGCCTTACACCACCGCAAACACGCTGCCATCGAAAGCACATATGTAGAAGGGAGGCCAAATTCAAGTCTAAGAGCTGCAATGGGCGCAGAATAATTTAGATTACATATTTGGCGCCAAATTTTTCCTTCCACCTTCTCGAACATTGCCCACTCACCTTCATCTATTGTTTCAATTGCATAGTTTAGAGTCGGAGGAATCTTTATTTTATATACTGCAATAGTGTGAGAAAAATGTATTTTTCCACATTGCAAGTAAAGGCGATTAATACCAGATGCTTGCGAGATGGCTTTACTTTTGCAATGGTCCAAATGTCTCTTAGCAGAGCACCTATTTGTAAAGATTTTTCCTAAGTACTGATAACATTTTACTATTTCCATTCTTTCATCTCCTAAAAACCATTTCAAGTTTGGTCTAACCTTACAGCCACTATGACTAAAAATCATCACTTTGCTCTTCGAAATGTTTATCTTTAAAAAATAATCCTTGGTATACCTGACCAATTCCGTTAATCGCCTCTGGAGTCCAATTGGGGTTAGATCCATTAATATTGCATCGTCCGCATATAGCAGACAGCTTATTTTTAGATCACCCACTTGTGGAGGATCCCCCTTACATTCCCCTAACCGGCTTGGTAGATCATTTATATAAATTGAAAAAAGCAACGGGGCTAATAGGCATCCTTGCTTCAGGCCATTATTAGTGGGAATTTTCTTTGAAAGGCCCTGAGTTCCTCCTAACAAGACTTGAGTCCATGTTGATGAGTGGAGTGCTATTAATACTCTTAACAGGTTCCCGGGTATTCCCATAGCAAGCAATTTCCTCCACAGCGTCCCTCGGTCCACCCTATCGAACGCTGTGGAGAAATCAATAAATGCAGCATACAATGGGGACCTCCGACCCACAGGATATTTATCTATCAGGGTCTGCAGGACAGATATATTGTCTAATGTACCACTGTTCTTTCGGAACCCTGATTGTTCAAGAGGAATTAGATTATTTCCAAAAACCCACTCTTGTAGGTGTACCAAGATGCATTTTGCAAATAGTTTTCCAGTTGCATCTAGAAGTGAAATTTGCCTGAAACTTGCCGGAGAGTTTTTTGGGCCCTTTTTATATAGCAGAACTATAATGCTTCCCTTCCAGGAGTAAGGGATGACCCCGAGATTGTAACAATGGGCAAACAGTGGTTGTAATAATTTTGCCCAATCGCCATAGTCATTCTTTATGATGGCCACGGGGACATCATCTGGCCCCATTGCCCCAGAATATCTTGCCTCCTTAATATATCCTTCGATTTCCTTCGTTGATGGGGCTTCGACATCACCTACCAATTGAGAGATTTTAGTAAACCCGTCATCATCTTCAAAGCCTGTATTTGTGGCATACAATAGAGATATATAAGTTGACCATTCTACTTCTGGAATTAACATGGGTTGGGATTTTACTACACTATCGCAATATTTGGCTATTAACGCCCAATATTTCCTGCTGTCCCCTGAAAGCGCCAATTCCCGGAGTTTAACCCATTTTTCATCTTCAGCAGCCCTACGATCTGCTGCTGCTTTCCTTTTCCGGACCTGTTTTAATCTATATATCTCTTTTTGTCTTAGTGCTATAGGGTCTTTAAATTGGACTCTAATCAGCTCATTTATCTTTCTATTTAATATTTTAATGTCACTCGGCAGAGTTGCTAAGGGGGTGCCTCTTCCGCTATGCTGCTTTTTACCCAGCGCTTTTATTGCAATCATAACTTTTTCATATCCCACAATCACGTTCTCCCGATCAAGACCAGGTACAATATTTTTAAAAACCCACTGAAAATTCGGAAGGTTCTTGTATGACCAAAAAGTGCGACCATTATTTCGAGAATAGGATATATTATCATTTCTCTGATTCCAGAGTTCAGGCTTCTCGATACATATAGCTAGATTTACCGCCAAAATGTCATGGTCACTCAACTTCGTTGGAACCACTTTGAATTGCGAGCATGCCCCAAACAATTGAAAAGACACAGCCATGTAATCAAGGAGGGAGTGGCCAAAAGCCCCATGAAAAGTAAGTGCTGCTGGTAGATCTTCTGCAAATCTACCATTTAATAAAACGAGGCTAAGCTCCCTGAGATTTTGCAAAAGTGAGAGGCCCCGTTTATCGGCTTTTAAATTGGGCGGGAATACAGAATCTGGTATACACCAAACCTCCTCCAAATCCTCATTAGAAAACGCCAAAATAGAACTATTACTTATTTTAGCGTTAAAGTCACCGACCATTATTATACACACTCTGTCTTCACTCCTACATAAATTATGCACGTAAGAACAAATGGAATCAATCAATGGGGTGGACGCCTTCCCCGGAGGAATATACACATTTACCAAGAACAGAGACCCACTGTAACCCTTATGATTCATTTCCATCTTCAACTTAGCACACATACAACATTTTGAGGGGTGTATATCTATCACTGCATCCCATGCTAAATCACAACTCAGCAGAATGGCTAATCCGCCCTTTGCACGCCCCCTCACAGATTTCTTTGCCGTAGCACAGTGCACATAGTAATTCTCCAACTGGAACTCATCCCTAGCCCATGTCTCTTGGAGGCAAATTATCTTTGGGTCTAGGGAGGCCAATGATTTAAGCTTCTGGTTTTCTTTTCCTAGCCCTGCCATATTCCATGAGACAATTGTACACGGCAGGCTACCCCCGCGCTATTGTTTTTATAGAAGTTGTTTTTGCCCCATTCAGAGCGCTTGCAATCCAACTCCATTTTGTTGCATCATCTTCTCTGTCTGTACTATGGACCTCTTGGACCTCCGGTGCCAAAAACGTAATTGATCTTACACCTGGTGCCCTTCCTACTGTTATTTCTATATCCTCATATTGTATGCATGTACTCTCTCCCTTATGTTCCAAAAATTCACTCCCTTGCCGATGGCTAGGTACCTTGATGTTTTTAAACGAGGCATCAGATGAACCTGAACTAATAAGGACATCAATACCTCTTTTCCTAAAGCCATCCGCATTAGCTAAGATAAGTGAAGCAACTACCCCTGATGTAAAAGTAGCTTTAGTTACAAATGGCTTATCCCTCCAATCTAAATGGACTAATTCTATATCTTTACTAGAGATTAGCTTTAGATCATCTATTTCTGAAATGATTTTTAGGAGAGCACTTCTATTTAGAGTTATTAACTCAGCATCAAAGAGAGGAATAAAAATAATATCCCTATTCGCTTGCCCAGCACATGTCACTGGAATCTTAGCCTGATTAGCATCCTGCACACTTCTATGGGAGTCATCATATAAATTCCCCCCTTTATTTTTATTAGTAGTTAGAATCGTTCTCCGGCTAACTCCCCCATCTTTACTTATATCAAGATTCATTGTCAGCGGAGTTTGCACAGCCAAGTCAAGTGCAGTGCTCAGTTAATTCTACTCTCGGGCAAATTTCAGAGCTATTTTCCGTGGACACTTTATTTCCAGTACTACTATGCAAGTTACTACCACCTCCTATACTACCTTCGACCCCCCCAACATTATCCAGAAATACATTCTGCCTACCAGATATGCTGTCCATCTGAGAACCAAGAGCTTGCTCGTGGTTAGAACTCATGTTTAATTTCAGATGACCCAAAGGCGTTTTGTTCTTTTTGTCAACAGGGGCTATGTAAGAATTTTCCTTTTCACTTACAGGTTCAAAACGCAACTTTCTATGTTTGCGTTTTGGGAACCTGCGGTATTTCATCATATTTTTTTTCGTCCTCCTACAACCATTCTTAATGGACCCTTTTCTTACTAGTAAATCTTCCCCTTCAACTGGACTCTCTGAAATGTCATTTGCTTCATCTAGTTGTTGTGGTATAGTTTTCTTCTGCTTACTCATATTTAAGATTGTATCTAGTGAGACTTCTCCTACAGCCGAGCTCTCTAAGATGTTTTTTGCTTGATCTAATTGTTGTAATATGGTTTTATTTGGCTTACACATATTAAAAATTGGGAAAACTTGCACAGCATCTAGTTTAGGGGAAGCATTTTCCGATAACTCTTCCCTCAGGGAAAGGGCTTTTACAGGGGCATTAGAGCTAGCTTTAGACAGACTTGAATTTAATTTTCCTACAGACGGTGAGTTTACAAAATCTGCCTGCAGTTCTTTTAGTCCCCCTACCCCTGAGACTTTATCAGCATTAAGAGGCACGTTAAGCGTTTGACATGCTTTACTAGTTCTAGAAGTAGCACAGTTCACACATACCGGTCTATGATTTTTAAGATCCAAGACCCCTCCTAAGATTGGCGTGAGAACTTTCAGAATATGGTCGGAGTTTAGAGTGCTTTTCTCCATCAGGGACAGAATGGCTGATAGGATTTTTTCTAATTTAGGGAATGGGCTCATTAACCCATCTGCCCCTACAATCTCATTTATCGGCGAGGGGTACAAAGGAATCCCCACCACATTGTTAGATGTCATTAAAGGTTCCACGCCTGATGGATCATGTAAGTCCGAAATCATAGACAAATCTGTAGGGGTGCTACTATACATGATAGGCATATGTGTTTGTGTTCCTATATGGGAGGACGATAGTAGTTTAATCGAATGACATTCTGGGTCCCCTCCCTGCAAGTGCAGTTTCGCTAGATGCATTACTCGTTCGGCATTCTTTTCTAGTGGGAAGGCTAGGTCCGGGAGAGTAATGTCCTCAGCTTTAGCCTGCCCGTTTAGCAAATTCTGTTCTTTCTGTTGTTCTATTTTTAGAGAAGCAGCATTTTCTTCTATTAATGAGCAGTCCATCAAGCTCCTATATGAGACGTTTACTTTATCTTCTACGTTTTCAATAAGGGTGATTAGGTCTGCTAGGGGAGAGTTTGGCACAATTTCCTTAGTTTCGCTTCCCTTCCTCTTAACATATTCTATTACCTCTGGCCTCTGATGGACCACGTCCTCCTCCATATCAGATTTATTTTCCTCATTCACTGCTTGCTGTACAACTATTCTGCTATCTAATGGGGGGGGGTACTACTTTACAATCTCCCCCATTCATCTTTAGTGCAGTCACAACAGGGTAAAGTCCCACCCGACTTGACGCGTATCCATCCAATCTGTTCTCTGTTATCAATTCAGAGTCCATTGACCCCTCCATTAAGTTCCCCTCCAACTCTTCATCACCATTTTTTTGCCCCATTCCACACTTAAAGCTCCTTCTTTTACTGGTAAACATTGACTTTACCGATGGGTAGGATTTCAATAAAGACAGATGAGCGCCGGGTTTACGGCGTCTGATAGTTTTTTGAGGTTTTAGGGGACTCAGACTGCTCGTGACAGACTGACTGGTGGGTACTAAAGATTCTGTGGTTTCTGCTTTTGTCTATGAGCGTAGTCGCCTTACAGACATTACCATTATGGTTGCAATTTAACACGACCTAAGATTGTTAACCACCCCACTATAAATGACACGGAGTAAGGGGAGACTGACAGTGTGTATAAATAAATGTTAAAACACAAACTCCGCACATTCCATGCAGTAAATCACATACCACTCTGGCCGAGGCCTGGGCGATTCAACAGTGACCTAGTCTGAGCCACACGCCGACCCCCGTCTGGCAACTGGGACAGTAGTGGTTATGATAACCGCAAAGGTCTAAGAGATATTTTACACACAATCCTCGTCGTGGAGTACACGGCCTCCCCTTTGCCCGGGCTCTCCCACGACGCAGAGGTGGAGTCCAATTTGCAACGCCTCCTGGCGCGATTCCTCAGGTGGCGGCTTCCGGCCGCACTGCAGGCTGGGACCTGTAGTCCTTGCAGTCCCGGTGGCAAGTACCCTCCCACGCACTCAGCGGTCGCAGGGGATGGAGCGGACTGCGGCGGCGGCGGGGAGGTTGCGGCAAAGTATCAGCCCAATAACAAAGCAAAAAACGTTGGAAAAATGAGTGCTCCCTCTAGTACTTACAGGTAGGGACTTTGATTGCGGGAAACACACAACTCGACCCAACCCAACCCGGGTCGAAAACTTCAACCAGACTTCAAGCGCTTCAAGCTTTCAAGCGCTCATGAGTTCAAGTGTCAGAAGCCAGAGACCAGAGAACTCAGGTGTATGCAGGGCTCTCACTGCTGCTGGTTCCCGTCTCCCAGTAGCTCTCAGTGGCTCATAGCTGCACCTGCACCTTAGTTTTCACAGTAGCGCCCTCCGTAGTTCCTGGCTTCCACCAGCTTTTCTGTGACGCCTTGCTGCGGGCTCCAGCACCCCAGTGCCCCAGCCCCCCAGCGCTCGCAACCTGCTCGCAACCTGCAGACCATGTGAAGGCGTTAGGGCTCTTAATGTCATACAAGGTGATCAGAGCGATCCGAACAGTCCAAGCGCTCTGACCCCCGCAATGCCCCTCGGCGGTTTCCTCAGCGGTTTCCTGCGGCTGCGGCAGTTTCCCAAACAGCTCTATCGGTTTCAAACAACGGCTCCAACGGCTCCAACAACAGCCCCCGAGGATAGCCGGTCAGTAGCAGCCTGGTCAGTAGCAGCGGCAGCCAGATTGTATGCAGTGTATCACAAGTCCGTTTGAAATGTTGGGCCGCTCACCAAATTTCTAATCTCCGGCTGCTGCTCTCTCAGGGTTTTTCTAAAGGTGCATTAGTGGATTAGTGGTGCTTATCTGCTGTGAATGTCGCAAGGAATGCCGCAAGGAATTCTGGAACTTAGAGTTCACCCTATCTGCGGCTGCTGCCTGATTGTATACAGTTTCAGCGGCAGAGGAGAGGAGACTCTCAACACGGCAATAGAGTGAGTTCAAGCGCCAGTATGCAGACAGTATGCAGACAGTACATAGAACCAAGGAAGAAGCAGGAGACGCAGCGTTGTCAGCAATAGGATTTTCTTCAGCCCCGCCCTGATACAATGTATCTCAAGTCCGATTTTAAAATGCAGAGCTGCTCACCTCACATCACCTCTCCACGTGAAACAGCTCAATGTCAGTCGGCCTCCCTGCCGGCACTATTAGCGCGGATAGCGCGGATACCGGTAGCAAAATCAACGGGAATTCAGGGCTGGTTTAGCGAGCACACAACAAGCAGCGGGCTAAATGGACAGTTGATTATGGTTATTGGTGACTATTTGACAAGAAGGTCTGTTTTATATATATTGATGTGCCGACCCCTTGACCTATGTACTTTGAATAAATCTTCACCGGCCTTCTATGACTCTACTTCCCCATCCTACCTCGCAGTCCCAATGTTACCCTCACATGCTCAACTTCTTATAGCTATCATCTCCCGCTGATTTCTGCACCTGCATCCTGGACTCCCGGCCTTTATTCTCACTTGATTGAAGCATTGCAATTATTTCCTATTACTTTGTTAGCTCCCCAGCGTTGTTTTCATTCCTTTATTTCATTGCCTTTATGTCTACAGTTCATTGTTTTTTTGAAGTTGTTTCGATTTTTCTTGCATATGTAATTTATTGCTGTTGTTAACCATTCTAATACTTTCAGTCCATGTTAGCACTATAAGTACTGCATGAATAGGTAAAACAAGTACAATGGACTTCGTCAGGTTCAACAAGAGCTCAAGTGAGCGATTTTGTTGGTTTCTGAGGGATGCTTGAATTGTTCAGCAGAAGTGAGGATGATAACAGGATGATTCAGCAAATACGATTCTGACAGGCAGTTTTTGATCCACTTTATATTTTACGCTATTTGTATTTCACTTCCGCAGTTCATCCATTTGTGTGATTTATTCTTGGTAGAATGTTGCTGAGGTGGGCTTGGTGAGAGCGTCAATCTAGCTGTTGATGCTATGTTACTGGGAACGTTGAGAAACATGTTATAGCTTAATTTGAGAATAAACACTCAAGGTAGCCATTAAGGTAGGTGAGGAAGTAGTGTCACAATAAAGCAAGAAAACTGTATCCTACCCCCAAGACAGCAGCCGCTTTGGGCTGGCACAACATTTTCATATGAGGTGTTGTTACATTCTAGTTGTTTCTCAGATGATGTCAAATCACCAATGATGAGAGGTGCTCTAGGGTGCACAACAAAGTCAATGGTTGCTCTATTTCCAGGTCAATATAAGGTGCCAGTAAAAAGAGGCAGCGGCTAGCAACATCATTGTCCTAAAGATGCTGCATGCGGCCTATGACATCGTTCACATTTTCCCCCTTCCAGCTCCTAATAAGGGTTTTTCTAATTTGCACTCTTTGTCTGTTTTGCTATTCATATGGCTGTTCTCCCTTCTGGTTATGTTCTTGGAGATGTTTTGGATGCACATCTGAATGTTGTCCCCTTTGCGTTCATGTCCTGTCAAAGGAAGATTACTAATGTAGTCCCTGAAAAGAGAAAGCTGACTTGTGGTGACTTCTAGGCTACCTGAAAGCAAGATGTTTTAAAGGAAAGGAGAGTTATTATATATGGTCCAGATGATGGTAAGATAGTTCACACAGAAATGCCTGAAAAATTGGATCATATCCAACTGATGTTGGTGTTTTCTAATTATGTTGTGATGTTTTTGGTTAAGCTTAGCATTTGAGATGCTATTGGAAGCCTGCCTTGTTAGGGCAGTCATCTATTCAATGTTTTGACTCTAAACACATGGCCGTAATACAACATGTCATAACATAACAATAATTTGAATTGAATATATTTCAAACATTTTCACAGCTGAACTCGAACATTTTTCAGTAAGGAAACCACATGCATTACACTTTCAAATCTGACTGATACAGATATATGTACCTACGGGGAATCACCAAATTCTACAACAATGCATCTAGAATTCTGTGCAAATCATAGATTTGTATACATATTCCCACTTCCACTAAAATTGCTCATTCGAAAGATCTTGGGCTCATGAATATTTAGATCATTTTCCACCCCTCTTAGTCAAATGGCAAACGTTTTTTACTTTGCTCTCCTCCTCTTCTATCCTTATCCTACTACCACTGTATAACGAACTAAGGGGTTGCTATCCGATATGTTCACCAGGAACCACTTTCCCTTTAACCTCACAGGCTGGCAACCCATATAACGATTCTCTTTTATATTGTTCGTATTTTTATGAATACCAGAAATAAATATATATATTAAAAAAAAAGCTAATTACTTCCTTCAGGCCTCCAAACAATAAAGTTGTATTTGGGTCACTTTCAAACCCACGGATGTCTTTAACCAAAAATGTGAGTTTGGTAATGCGAGTAAAATCCAGTGGAAATGAACGTTAAGACTTAGCAAGAGTGCAATGCTATTGCAATGGCTAAAGTACTGCATCTCTCCTGCAAACACCCATGTTCCAAGCCAGACTATATACTTAAGGCTGCAGAAAATCTAGTCTCTTGGCAAATTTTGTGCAGTGCCTCTGAGAGAAGCCTCACTGCTCATGGCAAGCTACCATGGGGGTGAGCAGGGGTTATCTTAGTTCTGTAACTCCCTTACACTGACTAGAATAACGTTCCCTATGTGGACAGGGTACAAATCACTGCCAACTAGAGACCCTTGTTTCTAACACTGGTGGCCAGCAGTAAGGAGAGGAGTTGTGGTTGTACTTGGCATACAGTGATTGGTGTGAACTATTAGCAAATTGCAAACTATTACACAACCACATACTATTTTCCGTTTTGCCTTTTTGAGTATGGGTACTACAAGCATGTCTCAGTCTGAAGAATCATCAGTTTCCCCTACAGATGTAATTCTTGAGGAGGACAGGTTAGAGTACTACAATGTGCAGCAACTTAAGCAAATCTGCAGGGAACACAAGGTCCAATTCAAAGTCCTCTACAGATAAAAGGAGCTACAAACAGTGCTGAGGTCCTGGGTATATACCAGGAAGGCCAGTGGGCAATCTGAGGATCCTGTTGACTGGATTGCATGAGGATGTTCTGAAGGTTCAGGAGCTACCTGGGGGGGGATACCCTTTAGGGTAGGAAGCAGTGTCTAATCGAAGAGTCTGCCACCAGAGGAACTGTAGGACAGGCATGAGGTCAGGAGGAATGAGATGGAAATAGAAAAGCTCAAAATGGATAGAGAGCTCTAGTTGGAGCTGGCCAGGCTCAAAATAGAATAGAAAAAGACGATCTGGGATCAAGAGGGAGGTAGATTTGGAGTCCAAGTCCAACTTAGATGGTGGCTAATGAATTAATTCAGTCCATTTGGAGCAAAAAGTGCAAATTCATAAGAGCTTGACACAGGATTACAGCAAAGAGATAGACATACATCTGTAGTTTAAGGTTTACAAGGGAGCCTTACACATGCACCGGCTCTCTGAAAGAGATTGGAGGGCGAGCCTGTGGAAGGAGTTTGCAGAGGTAGGTTAGAGTACTTTGTTGTCAATAGAGTCACCAGAGGCATCTACCTACATAGAGATGAAAGAAGCCCTGATCAAGTGGTATGGCCTTACTCCTGAGAGGTACAGGGCCACACATAGGTAGAGTAAGAAGCTGGAGTCGCAGATATGGTTGGATTGCACTGATATTTTTTCCAGAGCACTTGATGGTTAGGGAAAGGCCAGCTGGGTAATAGATTTTGAAGGACTTTAACATTTGATTGCATGGGACCATTTGTCTATTCTGTGTATCCCATGACTGCGCCAGCACCTGACTGACCCCAGGAAGCTTGCTATGGAGGTGGACCCCTAAATCAGCAAGAGGGTCCAAAGTAGGTTTATGGAGGAGACTCCACCATGGCTGAGCAAAGACTCCATCAGAAGAGCGGGGGGCAAGGGTAAACAGCAGGAGTTCTCTAAAGGGCCCCACACTAGTACCCAGGGTAAATATTTCCTTCTCCCAGGTCATAAGAAACCATGGACCTCTTCATGGAAACTTGGAGAGCGGCCCCAGGAAATGTTATGCCTGTGATCAAGAGAGCCATATGAGAGGGGACCCCAAGTGGAAACAGCCCCACTGGTGGGCCGTCACTTGTGATGGCAAGTGTAATACTTGGGGAGTAGTTGGTCCCAGCTGAGATGACCCTTATCTCACTAGGGGACATGCTTGATAACACTAAGAAATGCAGGCATTTGGGTGACCATCAATGGACAGAGGGTAGATACTTTGAGACACACAGGAGACAGTGTGACTACTGTCAGGTGTCACTTGGGGTCTGAAAAGCAAGTAGTCCCTGATTTACATCACCAAGTTGTGGCAGTAGACAACAGTGAGTGCTTCTGTGAAGTGACCCAGGTTCCCTTTAAGTTCGGAGAATGTTTCAGGTTCCTTGTGAGTAGCTGTGAGCACCACCATGCCTGTGGATTGTCTACTGGGGAACAGCCTGGAACATACCGCCTGGAGGGAGGTGGAGCTCAGGTCGTACTTGGAAATGTTGGGATTGCCTGAATGGGCATGCATTACCACGTGGTCCATGGCAGCCCGGGTTAATCAAGAGGACCAGGAGCCCAAAACAGTGGCCCAAGTGTCAGCTGGGAAGCGGAAAGGCAGGGGGCATGGGATACCCTATACCGAAATGTTCACAGTCCGGGAGGAGGCTGAACCTGAGGTGTACACCCAGTATCTACAGGGAAAGAGATAGCTGAACTGGGAGTGTTGCCTGAGCTGACACATTGGCAGCAAGAACGGGTCCCACCATGGAAGAAATCTGCATGGAGCAAAAGGCATGCCCTACTCTTGTGGGTCTTAGGCATTAGGCAGAGGGCCAGGCAGCTGCCAAAGATGCCAGGTCACATCTTATTTACTAGTAGAGTTGTCACCTCTATAGTGAGCCTAACATTGCTGAGCCTGTGGCTGCCTTTGTGCTGGTGGAACTCCTGTGCTTCAGGCCCTCCCCACCGGGTGTGGCTCATTACCTGCCTTTGGCAGGATATTTGGGGCAAGGAAAGGCCTTTGACAGGCTTTTCACCACTTTTCCTGGCCCCAAATGCAGTGGCAGTATAAAGCATTTTTCAGGTCTTGTCAGACTTGCCATGCAAGTGGCAAGAGAGAGGGAAGTGTAAGGCTCCCCTCCAACCATTCCCAGTCATGAGCACCCATTTTGAGAGGGTGGGCCTTGACATTATGGGGCCTCTGGATCCCAAGTCAGCCATGGGTAACAGGTTTATCCTCATCTTGGTGGACCATGCCATCGGTACCCGGAGCTATCCCTCTCAGGACAGTGACATCACCTGTGTGGGTTTCCCCAAGAAGGTAATATCAGACCAGGGTGACAACTTCATGTTCCTGTACATGAAGGCCATGTGGAAGGAGTATGGGGTGAACTACAAATTCACCACTACTTACCTCCCACAAAGTGATGAGTTGGTTGGGAGATTCAACTTTACCCTGAAAAGCATGATAGGGGTCTGTAAGGACCATGAGGCATACGTGGGATATCCTCTTGCCATGCTTCTCTTTGCCTTCAGGGAGGTATAGCAGAACGGGTTTGGCTGTGGCCCCTTTGAGATTTTGTATGGGTACCCTGCGAGAAGACCTCTCAATTTGGTCAAGGAGGGGTTAGAGGAAGCTCCCAGGAAGCCCCCCAGAGTGTCTTTAGCTACATGCTGGCCTTTCGACACTGGACAGCCCACTTCAGGAAACTCACTCAGGCAAACCTAGAAGCAAAGCAGGAGAACATGAAATGCTTGTATGATCAGAATACCACTCTGGTTGACTTTTAGCCTGGATAGAAAGTGTAGATGATGGAGCCAGTAGAGCCCCATGCTCTATAAGGCAAGCGGGTTGGCTCCTACATGGTGAATGAGCGCAAGAGTGATATCACCTTCCTGGCGGACTTGTGGACTCCAAGGAACCCCCGGAGAGTCCTGCAGGTACACCGTCTCAAACCCCATTTTGAGAGGTCAGAGTTAACCATGCTTTTGGCTATTGGAGATGGGTTGGAAGGTGAGTGTACACCTCTCCTCAACCTCCTGTCAGCCAAGGAGCAGAATTGGTCAGTGAACGAAGTGGTCCCCTCTCCTACACTGACCATGAAGCAGCAGAGTGACTGTCACCAGTTACTGGGGCAGTTTGACACTCTGTTCTCACTCACCCCAGGTGTCACCAATTGGTGTGTGCATGATATTGACACTGGTGACAGTCTACCTATGAAGCACAAGATTTACAGGTTGACAGACAAAGTGAAGGCTAGTATCAAGGAGATGGTGTCCAAGATGTTAGCTCTAAGGGTGATTTAGCTCTCCAGCAGTCCTTGGTTCAGCCCAGTGGTCTTGGTCCCCAACGTTGCTGCACCCAGTACGACTCCATAATTGCAGTTTTGTGTGAACTACTGTGGCTCAATGCTGACATGAAGACTGACGCACACCCCATCCCTGAGCTGATACACTCATTGATCGGCTTTGTGCTGCCAAGTTCCTAGGTATGTTTAATCTAATGTTTAGGTACTAGCAGATTGCCTTGACCGAGGGGGCACAGGAGAGGTCAGCATTCTCAACACCAAATTGGCACTACCAGTTCTGTGTTATGCCCTTTGGGTTGGAGAACGCCCCTACCACCTTTCAGCGGTTGGTTAACAAGGTCCTGGATGGGCTGCAGGATTTCAGTGCTGCCCACCTGGATAACATTGCAGTGTCCCATTCTATTTGGGAAGATCACTTGCACCACCTCTGGGAAGTGCTGAAGGCTCCACAGAAGGAAGACCTCACTATCAAGGCCATTAAGTGCCAGATAGGACAGGGGTCTATTATGTATTTGAGGCACCAGGTAGGAAGCGGACAGGTGGCGCCCCTACAACCTGAGATTCACACAATTCTGGCTTGGGCACCCCCAAGACCCACACAAAGGTAACAGCCTCCTTAGGTCTCACCGGGTACTACCGCAGGTTTGTCAAGGGGTATGGCACCATTGTTGCCCATTTGACTGACCTGACAACAGAGAAACAGTCACATCAGTTGATCTGGAATGAGGCATGCCAGACGCTTTTGATGCCCTGAAGGAGGCCATGTGCATGCCACCCATGCCTGACTTCCATAAGGAGTTTGTGGTGCAGAATGAAGCCTCAGTGCATGGGGCAGGAGCTGTGCTTTCACAGGTAAATGAAGAGGGCCTTGATCAACCTGTTGCTTTCATCAGTAGGGCATTACTTCTCCGGAAACAGAGGTAGAGTGCAATTGAAAGGGAAGCCTTTGCTGTGGTCTGGGCACTGAAGAAACTAAGACCCTACTTGTTTGGGACTCACTTTCGGGTTCAGACAGACCACAGGCCCCTCGGATGGTTTATGCAAATGAGGGGTGAGAATCTAAAACTGTTAAGGTGGTCCATCTCCCTACAGGAAATGGACTATAAGGTGAAACACTGCCCTGGTACAGAACACGCCAACGCTGATGGTCTGACCAGATTCTTCAACTTTAGTGATGAAAGCTCCCAAGAGGGCGGGTTGTTGTCCCCACCTTCCAGCTGGAGGGAACATGTGTTAGACTTGGCATCTTTGGTGTGGTTTCCCCTGACTTTTTGCCTCTACCTCCTGTATTTTCGATGCTGTGTTGGATTTAGTTTTTGCTGTTTTTTTTACTCTGGGCACTTTACCATTGCTGAACAGTGCTAAGGTACAAGTGTTCCCTGTGTAATTTATGATGGTGATTGGTTATCCATGATTTTTATATTTGATTTACTGGTAGACCCTAGTAAAGTGCACTGTGTGTGTCCAGGGCCTGTAATTCGAATGCTACAAGTGGATCTGCAGCACTGATTGTGTCACCCACAGGAGTAACCCTGTAATCATGTCTCAGACCTGCCACTGCCTGACCTGGCAAGTGCCCCTACTTTCCAGGCCCAAACCTTTCCTTTTTTTACATGTAAGGCACCCCCTAATGTGGTCCCAAGGTAGTGCCGTGGGCAGGGTGCAGTGTATGTGAAAAGTAGGACATGTACTGGTGTGTTTAACATGTCCGGATAGTGAAATACTGCAATTTATGTCTCACTTTGACAAGGACCATCTCTCCCATATGTTATCATTAGAGCTGCCTTGTAACATCTTGCAAATGTAACTTTCAATTGGGAAGAGATAGAGATTTGGAGTTTGGTTCCCTGAACTTAGAATTTAAAAATACATCTTTTAGTGAAGTTGTGTTTTAAATTGTGTATTTGAAAATGTCACTTTTAGAAAGTGGGCATTTTCTTGCTTTATCATTCTGTGTCTCTTCCTGCCCGTGGAATCCATGTCTGGTTTAGACTGACATTTAGGTTGTTTGTGCATTCAATCTAGATAGTCACACACAGGGAGCTGAGGTGTGCCCTGCATATCCTGATGGCCCATCACAAGGTTGTTGGGCCTTCCTGGGCTAGAGTGGTGGGAGGAGTTGTCACTGACACCTGAATCGGGCTGTACCTGTCCTCATACAAAGCTATCACACCCTCCCCCCTCCTGTAGTGTATCTGGAGCCAGGTCATGGGAATGCAGGGTCTTGTGCACTACAAAGACTTTCCTTGGAAGTTTGCCTACTTCAAAGGCAGAAACTGGCATAAGTACTGGAGCTGTGACACCATAACTCCAGAACACATCTGGAATAAGAGGAGATTCTGCCAACAAGAAGAGTTGTAGAAGCTGTAGGAGGGGAACTGCCACTCTGTGTGTTGCTTTATTGGGCTGGTCTGCTGCTTGTTGCTTCTGTCTTGCAGAGTGAAAGGACTTTGTTTTCATCATCCTGCTTATCATGGTTCTCCAAAGGGCTTGTGTGTGCTTGCCTCCAGTTAAGAAGTCTCAGGGTCATCAACCACTTTAACTGCAGCCCCTGAACTCCCCTACTGAGAGTTCTGACCTGACAAGTGGTACCAATTCCAGTTCTTGGCCCCGGGAATTGGTTTCTGCTGTAAGAAGAGAAAAAAATCCACACACAAACTCTCAGGTCCTGTTTTTCTTGCAGCAGTCTCAGCATGTGGTTGAAAAACCAAAGCATCACCACGGTGCGGCAAAGAAATGATGCAGCGTCTGCTGTGTGGCCAGAAGATCACTGCAGGCTGAGTTCTGAGCACCGTGTCTCTGACGTCCAAGGCACCCTCACTGACTCTGGAGCAGGCCCTGCTGAACCGCTGAAGTTTAGACGCACCACCTGCATCTGGGGAATTGACACAGCACCTCCGCATTGACTCAGCACGGCCAGAATTACCACGCATCGCACCTGTGCGCAAAGTCTTTCTGGACGTTGCAGTGCAGTAAGGAACCAACGCTGTGTGTCCGAAATTAAACGCATCCCCTCTCCTTGCAGAAAGAATCAGATCATCATCTCCTCTGTGAGTAAGGAATCGATGCATCACCTCCCCTCAGAGTAAGGAATCAATGCATTGCTGTGCTTTCTGAACCTCATCTCTCCTGTGCCTGTTTTAGTTTTTCAATTTTGACGCATCCCAGGTACTTTGCACTAAAAAGTGATGCATCCATAGTTTTCTATGAACTAAACTGTTTGAAGCTTCCAAATGTGATACCTTTGCTTGTGTTTGTTGGACTTTTATTGTTTTATTCAGATAAAAATTGGTTACTTTCCTAAACTGGTGTTGTGTCATTTTGTAATGTTTTCACTGTGTTACTGTTTGTTTATGTACAAATGCCTACACATTGCAGCTGAGATAACCCTGACTGCTCGTGCCAAGCTACCATGGGTTTGAGCAGGGTGTATCCTGACGGTGTAACTCCCTTATCCTGACTAGAATAAGGATCCTTACTTCGACAGGGTGCAAGCCTCTGCCAAATAGAGACCCCTATTTTTAACACTTCCTTTCATTTTAACACTGGATGTCCCACATTTGAGTTGTCCACAGGCAATTCCAAAGAGAAATTATTTCTTGAAAATAACTTTCATTCCTTGGTCTAGCCTTTCCTTTGGTTAGTGTCTGACAATTGCTGATAACGAGTCAATGATATGATCCAGATTCATAGTTGTTTTTTGCAGCGATTTTAAAATGAAGTCCAGTGTTCCCTGTAGAGAAAAAAGAGCTTCTGATAGAACTACATTGTCCCCCGATTTGTGAACACTGGCTTTTAATGGAAGGTCTGGTGAGACAAATAGATCTTCCAAGGCTATTGGGCTGCTTACAAAAAGGGCCACGTTCTCCTCGGGGGAGGAGTATCATGAATATCTGGATCTAATGCGTTCTTAATTTCAGTCTTAACCACTTGGAAGCTCATCATATTCTGCTGCTGCGCTGGGATTTACAAAAACCCATTATTCATGACGAGCTGGGCTCGTCATGAGCGTGCTGGGAGGCTACTGCATGACGAGCCCAGCTCGTCATGAGCGTCGAAGGGGTTAAAGAATGGTTTCATTGAAATTAACTAGGACTGATTCTAATAGATGGTTGAAAATACTCTAAAAGCCCAGCCAAAGTGACCAGATATGGGCCTTTGAGATCCTCTATTATCAATTACATGATAACCTCTCATGCAATGTTCCCCTTGATATCTAATTTCTACACATCAGAAACACCACGTAGCATTTGTTCAAATTTATTTTCCAGGTTGCAGTTCACTCCGGGAAGTGTCAATGAATGCTCATTGAGGTTGTACTCTGGATTAGTTGAGATTTGTATAGAAAATGGGAAATTGAGTTGGCATCTTCAAAACATGGTTACATTTGATTAAAATATTACATTGCCTCCCTCTTCATTGCTTTGAAGACTGCCATATAAACAATCTTATCCTCACGTTTGAGCAACTACTGGTCGAGGCAGTTAAAAGTTAAAAAAAACTTGATTCAATCCCCTATTAGTATCAAAATAAAAAAGTACATCACAACAGCTTCAGCCTTGGCTGAAATGAGCCGGGATGAGGTTCCAATTACAGTCCTAAAATAGAATCCAGAAATGAGGGCAGATTGATTGGTCTCTTTATTTCAAATCTGTTACGCTTCTGGTCAGGTGGCAAATTCAAGGCGGGGAGCATTATCATTCCCCGGCGCAAGAATAGGAAGTAAAGAAGACCCAAATAATTTTCAACAAAGTTCACTTTTAAATGAGGTAGGAAATAATTTCACAATGAGCATCTTGGAACATCTGGAGTTCTGGGCACAGGAAGGGAACATCATTCTTGTAGACCAATTGTTTTTAGAGTAGATCAGTCAGTTACTGACAATGTAGCAGTCCTTCAATTTTTGTTAGGTAAATATGTTTTGAGGAAATAAACCTTTTTAAATACAGCTTTGATTGATTTTTCAACCGCATTTGACTGTGTTGACAGATCATCTCTTTGGCGCACGTTGCCTGCATTACGGATCCCAAGTGGATTATTGTGTATTCTAGTGTCATTATATTCCTCTACTTGGTTTATAATACTTTTGGGTGGGGTCAGGGCTTGACTAATACATTTTTTTACACACAAAATAGTTTAAAACAAGGCTGTGCAGTAGTAACCATATTATTCTCCATTTATCTTTCTGATTTTTCTTTCACCTTCATCAAAGGGAAAAGTATCCCCCAAAAAAGGGGGCTAGATCATTTCACACTATTTTATGTGCAGATGATATGTTTTGCTGACTTCATCCCCCAGACTCCCTTGCTCTCACCAGATTCCAGGCACCAGGAGGTGCATAAAATCACACAAAAGGTCCCGCTGCTTGGGATGCGTGGGTCCGTGCGCGTTATAGCCCAAAAGAGGCTGTGCTGGGCCACCCATCCAATGCCTGCGTCTGGAGGGTCCAACCAAAGTACAGTAAGAATCTCTAAGTTTACTGTAGACTGCTCTACAATTCCTCTATCTGCTTCCACTGGCCGAATTTTTTGAGAGCTGTGTCATCTCCCCAGTATTTGTGGTAACCGCCGAAGTTTTCATGGGTAAAAGACAGGTAACCAAGGGGGCAACAGGGGGTGGTGGAGCACATAAAGCTCCAGGAAGACACAGAGTTCACCGGAGGGGGCCGGTGTCCTGGATCGTATTGATGATCTATTGATTGAGTGTGAGGACTTATTGGCACCAAACCCTGCTAACGTTGTGGCTCGTCTAAAGCCACCTCGGGCCCGAGGACCACACCCAAAAAAGGCAGCATACCCAGCATGTTTAGGAGGACAAGTATTGACAGAGGCCTTCTGCCCCAAGTAGCATCTGATACGACCCAGGTTGCTGAACCGGATGCGATTACAGACTTAGCAGCTTGTACTACTGAGTTGATATGCAGTAATATATTTTCACCTCTACAATATCTACTGTAAATCGGCAATGTGACTGAGGACACAAATAGGATGGGGGAACTAAGAAAGTAATTACCCCGCCGGAGACACTCTATTGGAAAACTAGGAAGCTGCTTCTTCCGTCTCTGACTTGTGTAAGGAGGTCAATGCATTGAAACCCCCCATTGGGACACTAACCATGCTCATCCATCGGCTGCAAGAGAGGTTAGGAGATACCAATAAGCAAGGCATTTATTCTGGACCTGCGCGCACAAGGGAATCACCTAGCAGGAAACAGCCGCCTCTTATTCCTAATATTTCTGTACGCAACACTCTTTTAACAGCAACACCCAACATTGGCTCGTGTAATTATGCAGTTGTTATGGTTGGATATGGAGCGAGGGATATACTAGTTAAACCAACACTACACCAGAGGTGTCATAGAGATATGCACACTTACATCCTTTGCACTGTCCACATAGTGAAATAGCAACGAGAAACAGCCTGCAATGTTGGGCTGGCTCTGGTGCTCTTTCTGCTGCTCATTCCCATGGAAAACAGATTTTTCTGATTAATGTCCCTAAATGTAATCACCACACAAGGCATGAGACTGAGGAATCCCTAATCAACAAATCCATTCACTAGATCAGGCACTTTAAAGGGTGCAGATACGTGATTAGGGAAGACATACTTCATGCAAAGCGGTATGCCTTACACAATAGTCCAACAGATGCCATTCAACTAACCGTAACTGATGAGAGCTTAGTGCATGATGTTATTGCCCTGGAAGTCAGGACGTATCCCCCAGCTACCTCAAACATCCAATTTACGAGGCAGTTGGCAATTTCTGCACCCCTGTACAATTCTAATCTGAAACCTTACAAGCCAATTCCATCATTAACCCCGGGCAGAGACCTCCGCTCCGCCCGCAGAGTGTGTGGAGATTTGCCTACTCCGCGTTCGAGGGAGAAGGCTAATCTTCGCACACTCCACAGCGGAATGGAGTTGGCCAGCCCCTGCCTCCTCCCCCCATTATAAAAAGTAATTATACGTTAATAAAAAATAAATTTAAAACCATTTAGCTGTACTGCAGTGTTCCCGGGCTGCCCTCCTCCTCTTCTTTGCCGTCTCCCTAATTTTTGTGAAAACTCTGCATGCGCCCATGCGCATTTTCCACAAGGATTAGCGAGACAGCGAGGTAGAGGAGGAAGGCAGCCCAGGGACACCGCAGTACAGGTAAGTGGTTTTTAATTTATTTGATTTCATGTTTAATTACTTGTTATAATAAGGGGGGTGGAGGCGGGTGGCGTAGCGTAGCAGAGTTCCACGGAGTTTGTTTGCAACTGTGTGGAACTCAGCGTAGCCCCGCTACGCACACAACGCCTGGGTTATCCATCATCCACTTTAGCAGAAATTGATTGACTAAAGCCCAGTTCGATACCTACACTCATAGAACCTAGTATCTCCCGTACTGCCTGTGTATAGACTCTACTGAAAATACTGAAGTATTGTCATTGACAGTCTGTAAGGATAGCCCATATTCTGCAATGCCATTTGTTAGGGAAAACCCAACACATAGTCAGGGCATCATTATACTTGATGTTAGCTAGTCATCTACTAATGAAGAGAAAGTCCCTGAGATACCTTCTCAAGCTCCTCTTGAGATCCCCATAAGCTCTAAATCGCTCACTTTCATCTCATGAGATGTGGCTGGAATCCGAAGTAAGATGAGTCTGTCTCACTGGGTACAGCTAGTACAATCCCACAACATATGCGTCCTGCAGGAGACTTGGAGTTTTGCTCCAATCTTTTTGCCAGGCTATGTATTGGTCCATGAGCCTGCATTAGCATAAAAAAAAGGTCGTTAAGCAGGCGGAATGCTGTTGTGGATTAGTATTGCATTTAATTGTAGTATTAAGAAGATACCGTGAAACTCCCCTGATATTCAAGCTGTTAGGTTGAAAGCCAACATCGCTTACATTTGAGATATTTATAACATGTACATGTATTTATATAGCGCAAATCACCGACACGGTATCTAAGCGCTTGCTTAGGGAACCCGTCCTGGTATTCCCCTGTGAGATACCCCGGCAGGGTATCCACAAGGTGAAAGCCAGGCATCCCGCCGCGAGGGGCCGTAGTGGAGATTAAGCAAGCTATTGCCCAGAGTCGCAGAGTGTGACCCCGTGAGTCGAGTAGGCACCGGAGCGAGAATTATCGAGTCCGTGAAATTTTAGAGCCTGAGACCCGCCGAGGCGGGGAATCGAACCCTGGTCCACGGCCGATCTCAGCTTCTGGGTCTGCCGCCTCTAACCACTGAGCCACACTTCTCCAACCAGCTGCGGCCGGCAGTGGGAGTACCTGCAGGGCGGTGACGTGGGGAGGGGGAGGGGATGGGTGGGGGGTAGTAATGTATGGATTATGGAGCTTCCCAGGTAAGTAAACATTTAAATAAATAAAACTTATTTTTGTTGAGTGCACTGCATCCTCAAATGCGATGCAGTGCGATGCAGTGCGCGCAACGAAATTTGTTTTATTTATTTAAATCTTTACTTACCTTAACTCTGGAATGTCCCACTGTTAAGCTTACCTAAAATCAAGAAATGGTCTCAACCACCTCTACACCTTAATGCTCTGACTATTGAACATAGGCTAGGGGCCACCAATGGCAGGACTGCATCGGATAGAGAAGGCGAATTTACCTTCATCGGTCCGATAGGAGCAAGTGGTCTAGACTATATCTTAGTAGATCCTAAGTTGTGGTCCATGGTGATTGATATGCAAATAATTAAGAACAGCGATAGTGACCACAACACACTTAGTTTGAAACTAGCCTCCCCTTGGGAGGGATTTGATAGTCCTTCCAGGAGTAATCTGGTTACAAAAGAGATAGTAGCCTCTAATGACAAGCGCCATCCTAAAGTGCCCTTGATCCTTGAGGATGACACTAAGCTTAGCAAAATAAAGCAGGACATATTGACCTGGTTGTTGGAGATCAAATCTCTTGCAGTGACTACAGGCGAAGTGGAAGATGTTAGTAGGCTGCACCCAGTATTTTTTGAGCATCTTACTACTTATTTTGTAGCCAGCCCCAAACGTACTAATCATAGCGCTGGGTCTGCATCCAGGAATAAATCATAGTTCTCAAGTGAGTGCAGATCTCTAAAGCATCATTTAGTTAGAGCCATAAAAAATAGAAACTTACTGCTGGTATGCGACTTACGGACGTCCTATAAACTAGCCATCAAGTAGGCCAAGCAGAACTGGGATGAGGATAAGTGGAAACAAATTGGGGGCATGTGTGATGAAAGATTGCAGCACACCAGCTAACTGTAGGCCTATTAGCCTAATAGACTGCATCCAGAAGGTGTTCAGCCATACGCTCTTAGTTAGAATCCAGGATTGGATGGCTGATGGAAATATACTATCCCCACTACAGGCAGGCTGTCGACAAAAGACTGCGGCAATTGACCAGGCTTTTAGGTTTATTCTCCTCTATTGGAAAGTCGTGCTTTTGGGGAGAGGGAGCCTATATGTCGCTTCACAGATTTAAAGTCAGCATTTGACTTGGTGCCACTCTGCAAACTCTGGGAGGTACTGCAAAATATGGGGATGGCCCTGGCAATCTTTGCATTGATTGTTCATATTCATGAAGACAACTATGCCAGGGTGCATTGGGGTAATCAGGGCCAAGTGTTTGCCCACATTTCAGTTAATTGGGGGATTCAACAGGAATGTGTCCTGGCCCCCACACTGTTTTTGCTATATATTAACCATGTTGTGGATTACCAGCTGAAGCACACTCCGTAGGGAGCATAAAGATCACTACCCTTCTCTTCACCGATGACACACACCTTGTCTCCAAAACTCCTTGTGGGCTGCAGACTTTACTAAACCAATTTAAAGTGTTCTGTGATGAGAGGGAATTTGAATTAAAAAGTAGTAAGGCAAAACTATGATTTTTTTTTATTTCCCAAAAAACAAATTAAGACATACACATCAACAATGTGATCATGTATCGTATCATCATTATGCATAGATAGTGACAAACAAAAACATTACCACAAATCCAACAAAAGATACAACACAAAAAAATCAAATTATAATATTACCACAAAACCATCCACACATCATACTTGAGTAATATCTACAGTATCGCATTGAAATGTTAGAGCATCCACCCTCCATTTACCCAGATTGCCTACCCAAGTCGTACACCACATCTATTCACAGGGGAAACAACCTTTACAACTCAACTTTTACATCACACTACCTTTACAACGCAGTCATTACATCGCAACACCCCTTACATTGCATGCCATTACAACGCATACCATTACAACGCATAGTACCCTTACACTTACCCTACTGTTGCACCCCTTGGGTTAGGATAGTAATTTTTACCCCTACACTATCCAACACTTACCCTACTGTTGCACCCCCTGGAGTTAGAATAGTAATTTTAACCCCTATACTATCCAATACTTACAATAAATGCAATGTAATGGTATGCATTGTAATGGTATGTGTTGTAAAGGTAGTATGCAATGTAATGGAATGTGTGGTAAAGGTAGTTTCCTAAAATGGGATGCCGTGTCATGCAATGTAATGGAATGCGTTGTAAAGGATGTTGCGATGTGAAAAATGCGTTGTAAAGGCATGCGTTGTAAAAGTATGCATTGTAACATCATACAACCCTTCACAGCGTCTAACTCGTGTCCCCCTGCTCAGCCTCGGCCACTCTTCTCTGAAGAAATTGTCTCAGGAGCTCCCATATATCCTTTGGTCTAGAAACTGTGGGCAACTCATCTGAGTAAGGTGCATAAAGTCAGCATCAGCCTGGCCACAGTGAGCACAGCTGCTAGATTCCCGCAACCCATAACGATGTAGGTGTGCCGGCGTGTAATACACCTGGTTTATATATTTAAAATGTATGATTCGTAAGTTCCCATTCATGACAAGCGTGCATGTTAATTCACATACATACCTCCAATCTTTCTCCAATATCGGAGCTGGTAAACAGGCATTCCATCTTCCCCAGCTTCTACCTGGAGACCAATGTTTTATTAGCGGGGTGGTGAGCACAAGTTGTAGGGATATCAGTGTAGGAGGCTCAAGAGGGTAAGTGTTGTATTGGGCACTGATGGCGTGCCTGAGTCTGTGTATCGCGAAACAAAACAATAACGTGGGATTACATATGTATTGTAAATTATCCAGCATGAGAAAAGTCCCCTCCGGGTAGAGATCGCACATCAACTGGAAACCAGACTCATTAAGCAGTCGCATTGACGGCACCTCCTGTGTCACTGACAGTGCCCCGTGGTGCTCTTTGTGCATGGCTGGTGCATATATAGGTTGTTTCCCCGCCAGACGCCCTATCTCATGCCAGACAGCTAACGTCGAGTCCACCGCATTAATTTCTATTCTCGGAATGCCACGTGTCCGGTGCGTGATCATGCTGCTTAACAGAACTGGGCTAGCGTCCCTTTTTCACCGCTATATGTGGAGTGAACGCATGTGGTCTCACCCAGTAATACACGTACTAGGCTTATGCACTAAGATAGTATACATAGACGTCAGGCACCCCAAATCTACCTTTATCATAATCGCTGGTGAGGACAGACCAATTCGCCCAGGCGTGTTTGCCTCCCCAGACCAACCGAAGTAGGGTTCCACGACGAGTTTTTTAAAAACACCTTTGTCAATGCAATCGGGATATTCATGAATAAATACAGGACTCAATCCTAAGCAAGGCGATACGGTCCTCAAAAGAGAGCGGTAGTACTACCCACAGAGCCACCTGCTGGTCTAGTTTGGTGTATGCCCTCCCATAATTCTCGCGTATAACTCTGTCAGGGTCGCAGTGAATCCAGACACCCAAATACTTAACTGGGTCCACTAACCATATCAACAGGTATTCCGTAGCAGGTTGAGTCGTGGACTCCGTCAACGGAATGACCACGGGTTTCTCCCAATTTACAACTAGACCTGACAGACGACCGAAACTTACAAACACTTTGAGAAGTTGGGCAAGATAACGTGAGGGTTCACAAACAAATAGCACCGTGTCATCCACGTACATCGAGATGGCGACTGGGCGATAGTTAAAGTTCAGCGCTGTTTCCCTATGTCTCATTCTAATGACACATGTCAGCGGTTCTAGCACAATCGCAAAAATTAGCGGCGACAGAGGGCAGCCCTATCTTGTGCCCCGCTGAATATCAAATGGGTCCGATGTCAATTCACCAACACGTACTCTAGCAGATGGCTCCCCATACAGCACCCTGATCCACTGTATAAATAGAGGCGGGAATCCCATATGCTGAAGAATAAAAAACATGTATTTCCACTCCACCAAATCAAACGCCTTGGCTGCGTCGAACAGGACCGCCGCGGCAGACATGCCTGGCTTTAATTTGTGAAACACGGAGAAAGTAGTCCGCAGGTGATGGAGCGGGATAGAAAACAAAAATTTGTTTAAACCCGTGAAGTCACACTTCCATAAATAAATTAATAATGCTAACAATTTGTGCTGTGTGTATAATAATTCAACCTAGTTTTAAGTTGCATTTTCACAAAACACGCGGGAAACTAATATGTGTGCTCATAAATGTGCATTATGTTGCATTCTCTTGTATGTAGAAAATAATAAATTAATCTTGTCTATTGTCATGTCATAACTAATAGCAGCTGTTTTTAAAATAATGGCATGTGCTTATTTTGCTTCCCTTGTCTATGTGATGTCATTTCTACTATTCTAGGTGCACATAAGGCTTTATGGATTTAGGAAGACTGGTAGATATAAAATGCTGCTTTATTTGTGCTTTACTGCTAGGTAATTTAGACTAATGGGTTAATTATTAGCAATGATGGGAGGCAACAGAACAAACTGTATTTCTTTCATTAATTATTCTTTGTGTTTGTTTATATAATAGTTTTACAAATGAAGCTTAGAGATGGCTGCAGGAAAAATAGTACCCTTTTAAAAGTGACGCAGGGACAGTGGCGCAGAAAATTGACGCTTTCTGAAAGAGGCCTAATGATGAAAATGGCTCAAGTGAAAATAATTCTGAAAGGATGGAAAAGGCCTCTGAGCTTTTATTTTGAAAGGTTTTGGATTGAACTGCTAAAAAGATGACTTTTTGGAGAAATTTGCTAACGTTTGCTAACGTGCCACGGGAGTTCAGAGCTGACTAAGCTCAAGGTTAAAAAGGAAGCTGTCGCTACAAAATGTAGCAGCCTAAGGAAGAGCTGCCAAGACTTTTAAATGAACAATGGACTAGTGAATTTGCCCGGGCATGTAAGAAGGAGGTGTCACAGTTTACTGTGGTACGAGGTGGCTCAGCCAATGGAGAACTAGAATTTGTCTGCTGGAATGTGAAAAATAGTTAGCTCAGCTAAATTAGGGTATAAGAATAGGTTCAGAGAACACATAGTTGGCTTACGCTCGAGAATTCTGGAGGACGATGTTATGCTGATGGACTTTACACGTGAGGACAGGAGTTTTTATTAATTACTTTATTACTAGGTGATGAGGGTAGAGACAGAGATATAGTTAGGATTTTGGAAAATGCTTAATTTTACTTATTCTTGCTAATGAATAATAATTTTTGATTTATGCTCTTTTTATTAATACTGAATAAATCTTTCTTTATGACATTTTTCTAATGCTTGTTTAATAAAATACCAAAACCTAAGTTTTTCTAGATGTGTTAAAATAAACTTTCTAAAATGACAAGCTGGTCTTGATTATTGCAGATAGTTTAAACAACTATATTTAGATCTTATCGCCTCATGATTCAAGCGCTCTATTGTTGTTATGGGCCTAGTGTTGTAGTGTAAGTTTTGTTGGTAGTAGATAGTGTCATTTGTGCAATATTTTGGTGAGAGCGCTGGATCAATTTCTGGTAGCCATCGGACGGTTTATATATGTTGTTTTTGACATACATGTTACATGCATGATACATATATGTTGGTAAATTCATAGGATTAAGTTTTAACACATGTTGAGTTTGTTTTATTTTGTGCTATGTGTGTACAGGTACAAAAACTGTGTGATGAGAAGGTAGTCATGCAGAATATCTGATCTGTTTCTGTGATATCGCCGAGTATCACTGTTGGTATCGCCGTGTACCAGAAGTATTGTCGCCGTGCAATACAGTGTTGTCGCCGTGCAACACAGTTTTAGGGCTAGGTGTGAATGTTGAATAGTGAGGGTTTTCTAAGAAATTAGAGCAGCATGAGAATAGGGACAAAGCGCCTTCCATAAAACTCACTGTGATAAGAGTATTAGTTATATTCGAGCTTGAGTGAAGGGTAGGGTAATGTCGGTGCATGATTATCTATAAACAGGTTAGAGTCCTGTACGGATACATGTTTTATATCTATAAACAGGTGAGAGCCCTGTACGGATAACGGTGTTATTTTGCTAACGGTGCATGATTTCTATAAACAGGTGAGAGTCCTGTACGGATTTCATGTGTGTCTGAAGTTAGGGAATTTTCAGTGTGAAAGTGCGTGATTGTTTTGTAAGGTATGTTCAAGTGGAACTCTTAGAACTTTCACTTCGCGGTGGGTTCAGAGGAAAATGAGTTCATATTCTTACGTGTTAGAAGGGTAGGGTAAGAGTTGCTCTACTGGCAAATGGAAATTATCCTTAGTGTGAATAGCGACGTCTATTCCGAAGTGTGGATACTTGAATGTATGTAAACTATCCTAATTAGAGAAGCAGACAGATGTGTTTCGTTTTTATGTATTGACTAAAATGTACCAAAAGTAATTCTAAGGTACTTAGGAAAGTTCAGGATAAAGTCTGTACCATTCTAAGACTTTATAAAGTATGTGCAGTGTTTAAATACATTTAAAAGCTCTGCACGCTAATAAAATTCAAATCAAAAGTGTTCAGCATAGTTGAAAAGTATAAAAAGGTGAACTGTGCTAATTTAAAACATTCAGGAGCATTTTAGAATGTTCTGTGTTAATTAGGCTATAATTAAGATATTCCACGTTATTAAACTTTTTAAAATAAGTAAAAAGCGATCAGTATTCATTTTATAAACATTCCCCGTTTTAAATACAGTAATAAATTGTTCTCCCTAGTTTAAAACGATTAAAATGTGCCCCGATCGAAAATTGTAAGGGAGGGGCTGGTTTTGCGAGTGAGAACGTGTGGAGAGAGCCTGAAACCGCAGCTGCAGTCTGCGTCAGAACAACCGCGCTCTGATAGGCTGAAAGTTCCGACGTGTCATAGAAAAGTTACCCCCTGATTGGCTAAAACGTCGTGAAAAGCAGCTTTATGATTGGCTGTAGAGTGTTTCTGTTGATAAACTATCTACATGAACTGATGCCCAATATATAGTAAAAATAGAAAAGAATGACCGTTTTGATTTTCTTTGTTACAACGACGCTGTTGTTTTAAAGAAAAGCGTGTCATAAGAGTAGCGCGCTTTGTTAAAATACATTTAGAGAGGGAGGGGCCGTTTGTCGAGTGAGCAGCGAAGGGGAGAGCTGTAGACCGCAGCGGCTGCCTACGTCACAGCCGCCGCGCTCCCATTGGATAGAGTGCCGTAGCGTCATGACAAGGCTGCGCTCCTGATTGGTTGAGGTGTCTCTGTGCCGTGATTGGCTATAGCACTGTTGTATTAATACAAGTGCCCAAAGTTTTGTAAATATTAAAGACCTAAAAATGAACTAGCTCACTCCATATGCGCATTATATTTCAGTCTCAAGGTGTTTTGGAGAGAGACTGTTTGAGGTGCGGGGTGAGAGCGAGTTAAAACGGCAGCGGCCGTGTGTGAGAAAGAAGCAGTGCTCTGATTAGTTAAAGCACCCGGCGCGTCATCGTAGAGTAGCTCTTTAATTGGCTAGAAGGATTCTGCAAGCGGTTCTCTACGTCAGCCGCTGCGCTGACATTGACTAAAAAGCCGCAGCGTCATAATCAGAGCCGCGACATGATTGGGTGAAACCCCATCGTGTAATAAGAAGAGCCGCGCTCTGGTTGGTTGAGGCATCGCGTCATCGTCAAAGTGAGGCTGTGTTTGTTATTGGGTGAGGCTCTGTTACTTGAAAGAGCCACGCTGTAATTGATTGCCCGGAGTGTTGCGCTGAGATTCCCTGACGTTTTAATACCGCTGCCGAGTTTGTAAACATCTCGGCTTTCAAAGTAAATGCGCTGTGATCGCGCTAGTAACTAATAATACATGTCATACTGAGGAGGTACTGAAAGGCTGCAATATAAATAAAACGAGCGTTAGCAAGCAGCCAAGTACAGCAGAAACGAGGCGGTGAATGAATAAAAGGATTGGATTGGGAGACTCTTTTGAGAGTGTGTTTGCAAAGAGGGATGCAGATTTAGAGCTGGTTATTGCAGGGGGAGGTCTGAAGACTTTACAACAGTGTGATTAAAATAAATAATAAGAAAAACAACATCAAGCTTTCTTTTCCCCACAAAAGTTGATATATGAAGGTGTGCAAGTGCAAATAAATAATTGTTAAGATATACCTAGTCACATTTAAGTGTTGAATAAATATTTTGTATTGTTGTTTTGCAAATACATATTTTTTGGTTTATTAAAATTAAATACAGGTTATAGCAGAAATAGTAAAACATTGTGTGACAAAACGAAAAGTGATAATGACATATAATTAATGTTTAAGGGGTAAAAGGTTATTTACAAGCAAGACATTATATGTAAATTAAGGCAAAACTAGTTAGGTTTTCTTTTTCTACAGGTATATGTTGCAGAAGGTGTGTAAGTGAAAAATAAGTACATTTAAAACACATGTGATTATACACTGATATTATTGTTATAAATAAATATTTTGCGTTACTACTGTTTTTGCAAATTAAAATTTTTCTTTACAGGTTAAATATAATTAGTGATATAGGTAAATTAGGAGAAATATTAAATTGACCAAATTATAAAGTTTTCTTCACCTGACCTTGTTAAATTAATTAATTAATTGATCAGCAAACGCTGCAAGGCAAATTTAGAAAGTACATTTACCAAATTAATTAAAGAAAATGTCTTCCTTATACAAGAAAATGAAAAAGGTTGTTGCTAAATGTGAGAGTAAATTAAAATTTCCCAAATTAGTGAAAATAAATAATAAAGGTGTTAGAGTAGAAAATAGAGATCAGTGTACAATTGATGTTGTAAATATGGATCAGAACAGAAATTCAAGAAGACCCCCAGAACAGATTGATGTAACGCCAAAAATGCCAGATCAGATTGATAGAATGTCAGCTCAGACTTATTCTGAAAATGATGCAACTGAAAAACAAAATGAGACGATTGGTACATCTGGAATTAATATTCCTGTTTATGTAAATTCATCAAATGATTTAAAGGAGTCTATGAAAATTATGGAAATGGAGATAGTGCCTACACTGGAAAAAGATGAAATTAATTCTACAATTTTAAAGGTCCCATTAATTGAAAAGGTTTATTCTATTGTACTTGAAATTGAATTAGTAGGGATTGTAACGGAGCAAGGAACAGAGATGACTTCAGTTCTGGTAAGTGAGAAGTCTGACATTGACCTAATGAAATTGACACAGTCAGACGAGTCAGAATTATGCTCAAAGGAAAAGGAGAATGAGATAAATGAGCTAAATAAAGAGTTACAAATACAGCGACAGGTAATGGTTCAGCAGAATGACATGGCTTCATTGCCATTACAAATTTTTGTTAATGAACAGTCAGACAAAACAGATACAGGATTAAATAAAGAACAGGAAAACAGTCCAAAAGGATTAAATGCACTTCCAGAATGTTGGAATAAGAATAATGTTCTTTTGAGTGAAGACATCAAAGTAAAGGACACAATTGATCAACAGATTGAAACATTGACTTCTACAGGTTCACTTTTCAGAAATGCAAATTTAATTAAAAGATTGATTGATGATATTCAATTGGCAGAAAGGTTTGCTGTCGTGATATGTGCAGCATACAAAATGAATGATGAACATGCTTTGAGTTCACTAATACTAACATCTGTAGTTGAAACATGGCAGAGAGTCAAAGATTTACAAGATGATGTAACTCATGAGGAGAAAAACACATGGTTGAGAAACACATGGTTGAGTACAGATTTTAAACAGCGAGATGAGGATGAGATTTTGACACACAGAGATGACAGAGTAGTTTTGCTAAATAGCATGATTACTGATATGGACAGAATGTACCATAGATTTATAGAATTTCTTTACCAGAAGTGTCTGACTTATCAGCAAGTAAACACAATTAAGAGAACAATTGTGGGAATAGAAACAGAATTACAGGAGAGTGGTTCATTGACCAGATTACAAATGGATTTCTGTGAGATGGCACTGCATGAAAAACTGTGCTACATTTTTGTGATCTTCTGTTTGATTACAAAATGGGTTGAAACATTTCAGATGCGACATAATGATGAAATTACTGTTGCAAAGTTATCAGAAGGTAAGAGACATGTTGAAAATAAACTGCTCCATTGTACAGATAGACTAGAAATTTCAGATGTTGAGGAGCATGAGAATATTACTATAAAAGTCAGAGATGCAAAAATGTGCCTAGATGCAGGTACAAAGTGGACAGATGTTCTTCCACTTGTTTTGATGTTTCTGAGAGATACTACTGATAAAAAGACAGATTTAAGTCCACGTGATATTATGATGGACAAGGTCATGAGACAGACATTTATACCAGAGAAAAGAATGATGACTATCAATGATAGCATCAAATTGGAGAACTGCAGGAATTTATCAGATGAAATGATTTCTGTGTTTGATGAAGATGAAACTGAAGTACAAACAAGAGAAAAAGAGCAAGTACTTGAATTGTTACCAGGAAAAAGAATCAGGAAAAAGGTTCGTCTAAAAGGAAATTGTATAGTGCCAAGGTGGCAGAAAAGGAGGCTAGTCAGTCTTGTCACAATAAATGCAGAGAAGTGCAAAAGACTGAAGAGGTGGATTAACACTGGCCATACTTTTCGTGTAACTACACCTGAGAATCCTGATGAGAATAGTGTCATCATTGCTGATTCAGATTCTGAAGAAGAGCCTGAAGAGAATCCAGATCTTGAAGATCGACAAGTTGGTCGATATCTGGAGAACATGAATAGAAAACAAGCCTTGATTGAAGAAGACTTGAAAGTTGTGACTGAAGACTCAGAAAATGATGGAAATCTGCCAGAAAAAGAAGCAGAAGAAGAATGTGATCAGATTGTGATTCAAGACCAGGAGAGTATTGAAAAGCAGAAAAGTAGCTCTGAAAGCAGGAACAAGAATTCTGAAACTGGGAAGTTGAAGGTAATTGAAGAAGAAAATGAATTGCCAAGTACCAGCTACAAAGATGACGTTCCTAACGGAGTGAAGCTGCTGAGTAAAGAAGTACCTGAGTCCAGAATGGAAATGTCTGACACTGAAACTGATGAGAATGATGAAGATTCTCAAATAAGAAAATTCAGAAAAGAAGCTTGGAGAACAGAATGTAATGTGACCAAGCAAAAGAAGAAATTACTAAGAAAAAGTGATAACTGGCAAGAAGAAAATGAAGGCCTAAAATTCAAATTGAGATACAGATCAAAGAAACAGATTGATGAAAAATCAAGTCAAAAAGATTCTGAAAAGAAAAGTGAGGCAGGAAAGAAAATTGAAGTAATACCTGTAATAGAGGTGAATAATCATAGTCAGAAAGAGATTGAAAACAAAAGTGACAATGATTGAAGTACATACCTGTTAAAATTTTAGGTTTTCTGTTTTTGGCATAAGGCTGAAGAAATCTTGTTAGATGACACAAGGTCGAAGAAATACTGTTAGCTGAAAAATTAATTTGTGACATTAGGTCGAAGAAAAACTGTTAGAAAAAAAAAAAAAAATTGAAAAAGGGGGGTGATGTTAGAAATTTTTAGAAAATTTAGGTAAAATTTTTAAAATTTTTGTTTTATTTTTCTTTGCAAGCTTAATGAAAATATAATTCTGCTTTGGTTAATTTAGGTTGTTATTGTTCTTTGAGAAATTAATAAGGAGAAGTTTAAGGTCAATATGACAAGCAAGATACTGACATTTTATTAGTTATAGTTTTTGCAACACTTTTGCTGAAGCTCAGTTGTATGTTACACAAGAGAAAGAAATAGAACTGGAGGGGTTTCTTAAAACTCAATATGAGAATTGCAGATAAACTGATGAGATAAGTCTTTAGAAATACTAACACAGGTGAAATTGAATCATGTTCATCTTAGATAAAATTTTTGCTAAAATTTTGGGTGCTGGTGTGGTGATTTGTTAATCACCAGATGAGGGAGTTGATGGAGCGGGATAGAAAACAAAAATTTGTTTAAACCCGTGAAGTCACACTTCCATAAATAAATTAATAATGCTAACAATTTGTGCTGTGTGTATAATAATTCAACCTAGTTTTAAGTTGCATTTTCACAAAACACGCGGGAAACTAATATGTGTGCTCATAAATGTGCATTATGTTGCATTCTCTTGTATGTAGAAAATAATAAATTAATCTTGTCTATTGTCATGTCATAACTAATAGCAGCTGTTTTTAAAATAATGGCATGTGCTTATTTTGCTTCCCTTGTCTATGTGATGTCATTTCTACTATTCTAGGTGCACATAAGGCTTTATGGATTTAGGAAGACTGGTAGATATAAAATGCTGCTTTATTTGTGCTTTACTGCTAGGTAATTTAGACTAATGGGTTAATTATTAGCAATGATGGGAGGCAACAGAACAAACTGTATTTCTTTCATTAATTATTCTTTGTGTTTGTTTATATAATAGTTTTACAAATGAAGCTTAGAGATGGCTGCAGGAAAAATAGTACCCTTTTAAAAGTGACGCAGGGACAGTGGCGCAGAAAATTGACGCTTTCTGAAAGAGGCCTAATGATGAAAATGGCTCAAGTGAAAATAATTCTGAAAGGATGGAAAAGGCCTCTGAGCTTTTATTTTGAAAGGTTTTGGATTGAACTGCTAAAAAGATGACTTTTTGGAGAAATTTGCTAACGTTTGCTAACGTGCCACGGGAGTTCAGAGCTGACTAAGCTCAAGGTTAAAAAGGAAGCTGTCGCTACAAAATGTAGCAGCCTAAGGAAGAGCTGCCAAGACTTTTAAATGAACAATGGACTAGTGAATTTGCCCGGGCATGTAAGAAGGAGGTGTCACAGTTTACTGTGGTACGAGGTGGCTCAGCCAATGGAGAACTAGAATTTGTCTGCTGGAATGTGAAAAATAGTTAGCTCAGCTAAATTAGGGTATAAGAATAGGTTCAGAGAACACATAGTTGGCTTACGCTCGAGAATTCTGGAGGACGATGTTATGCTGATGGACTTTACACGTGAGGACAGGAGTTTTTATTAATTACTTTATTACTAGGTGATGAGGGTAGAGACAGAGATATAGTTAGGATTTTGGAAAATGCTTAATTTTACTTATTCTTGCTAATGAATAATAATTTTTGATTTATGCTCTTTTTATTAATACTGAATAAATCTTTCTTTATGACATTTTTCTAATGCTTGTTTAATAAAATACCAAAACCTAAGTTTTTCTAGATGTGTTAAAATAAACTTTCTAAAATGACAAGCTGGTCTTGATTATTGCAGATAGTTTAAACAACTATATTTAGATCTTATCGCCTCATGATTCAAGCGCTCTATTGTTGTTATGGGCCTAGTGTTGTAGTGTAAGTTTTGTTGGTAGTAGATAGTGTCATTTGTGCAATATTTTGGTGAGAGCGCTGGATCACAGGTTATGTGACGTGGATCGGTCAGGGATAAACCCAACTGGTCAGGTAGAACCAGGCACGACATCGGGGGTTGTAGCTTAACAGCCAGGATCTTGGCTAGTATTTTGACATCTATATTGATTAGTGAAAGTGGTCTATAAGAATCACATTTATATGGAGGCTTGCCCTTCTTGAGAAGCGTTATGATCAGTGCCTGCCGGAGCGAGGGCAGTTGTATTCCCGAATCATGTGCCTCCACAAATACTTCCAACAGATAGGGGGTGACTAGATCTGCGTATGGCTTATAAAATTCGACAGTAAGACCATCTGGGCCCGGCGCCTTCCTATTGGAAAGAGCCATAATGGCGGCCTTGACGTCGTCCCCGTCGATCGGCAGACTCAGATATTCCCTGTGGATATCTGACAGCCAGGCACAGGCCACATCCTCCAGATAGCTAGCCATCTCATCAGCTGTGGCCTCATTTCTAGTCGTGTAAAATCCGCATAAAAGCTGCGAAATTGTTCGGTAATATCAATTGGGTGATGAAGTTCCTTCCCTTGGGAGTCTGTGACTTTGTCGATATGGGGTTGTTCCATATGGGCCCTAATCTTATTTGCCAACGTGCGGCCCGGCCTCCCCCCTCTCTATATCTGCGCGCGATGTGTCTACGCGAGATATACCGTATTTCTGATTCAGCTAGTGTGTCATATTCCAGAATCAGCTTCTGTATCCTGGCCAGAGTATCTGCTGAAAGGGTCGTTGAAGAATGTCGCTCTAATGTCTGAAGTTTAGCCTCAACCTGGGAGAGCTGGTCTCTGATATCTTTAAGAATGCCTGCTGGGTTACCGATGCACACCCTCCGAATTGTCACTTTAAAAGCCTCCCAGAGAGTGGAGGCACTATCCACAGATCCCTTATTGAGTAGGAAATATTGCTCTATAGCATCCCGCACTGTGGCCTCAAATATAGGATCAAGCAATGCTTCCGACCGCAGACGCCATGTGAAGGGGCGTTGTATGGCCGTCGGGACTTTAATGTCTAGTTGAACCGGATTGCGATCTGATAATGTGTGCGGCAGATTCGTGACCTCCAGCACCCAGTCAGACGCATCTCCGCCTAGCAGCCAGTAGTCTAATTGTGGCCAACTGTTGTGTGATGGTGTTGGAAGTGTGCCCTCTTTTACTAGTGCATTGCGCACCCTCCACAGTTCACTCAATCCATATTCCAACATAGCACACCGTACACATGGCATGGGTCCACTCTGGGAGTTCGGTGCGTTAGTGGATTTGACTTATCCAGATTGGGTTTCAAGTATGTGTTTAGATCACCCCCCCATAAAATATTTGCTTTCCGGCCATTCCCTCAGTTTTGCATACATACGCAAGAAGCACTCCAGGTTGTCTGCAATGGGCCCGTACATATTAACTATGGTCACCAATGAGCCGCCCAGTTTTACTTGTAACATTACACATCGCCCATCTCCATCCACATATGTCCTGTCTGGCTTGAATGCTGTGCCCCGTTTAATCAGAATCAGCGACCCTCTGGCATACGATGAATATGGTGATGCAAGTTCATAACCCGCCTACCTACCAGCGATGCAGCACCCCACTTGTCTACTTAGATGCGTTTCTTGTAACAAAGCTATGTGCACGTTATGCCGAGTTAGATAAGCCAACACTTGGCGTATTTTCTTTGGGGAATTGAGACCCCTCACATTCCACGTCAAGAGCCTATATCTCTCACCCATACTGCAGCTGGATACTCCATGTCCACCCGGCAATCTCAGTATATTCCAAGATAGAAGGGTGGATTTGGCTACACACGCTTCCAACATACTATGCAGATCAGCACTCATTCCAACCAGTAAGCAAATAACATTTACACAAAAAAAACAATACATTTCCCCAACACCCCTCCCACTTCCCCCCACCCACTCCAATCTCCCAGTTAGGTCGAGCCCATGTCCAACCCCCCTCCCGCACTTTTTCCCAACGCCCATACGACTCGTCCAGAGGGGAACACCCGCTCGGGGGGAGGGAACAGCAACGAACACTCAATTGATGGTGAGTTTGCCAGACTTAAACCATACAGCCCACCTGTGTGCCATCAATCGCGAAATCAAACAGCGCTCTAGGCGCTGAGCAAGTATCAGACAAAGGAAAGAAGGGGAACCAGTCTCCCATCCACAACATTTAGCAAACAACTAGATCCATCACCACCCCCAGTCCCGCAAGAAGCCACACATGTCCATCAAAAATCTAGGGTGAAAACATCATCAATCTGTGACCACGAGATTCGGTGAGGGCGACAAACCCCCCCAACTTGTCCTGCCGGGTTTAGCCTTGCAGATCTGTTTCGAGAACTTTAGGGCTGACTTCAAGTCCATAAAGAAATGCGCCTGTCCCTCATGAGAGATTTTCAATTTTGCTGGGTACAGCATAGTATATGGTACAGAGGCAGTCTGGAGGAGCTTCTTCACCGGTACAAACTCCCTGCGTGCAGCCTGCACCAAAGGGATGTAATCTGGAAAATAAGATAGGTTGTCTCCTTTGTAGTTTATTGGGCTTTAAGCTCTGGGGCCCCGCAAGATGGCATCTCTGTTAGCATAGTTCAGTAGGCGCGCAAGTATCGGGTGAGGTGGGGCACCCGGTTTAGGTCTAGGGCCCAGGGTTCGATGAGCTCTCTCGACAATCATAACAGGGGATAAAACAGAGCCTAACAGGTCACGCAACAGTCCATCTACAAATGTCTCCATTTTGACAATGGCGGTGGACTCTGGCAGGCCAATTATACAAAGGATGTTGCACCTGGATCGCGCCTCCAAATCCTCGTTCTTCACTTTAATTACCTCCAACACCTTTGCTATTTGTAGAATCTGAGTCTGGGACTCAGCCTGCGAGTCCTGCATGTCCGATAGTCTGTTCTCCAGGACATCAAGCATGTGCTCATGTGTGTCTACTTTCATCTTCACTGCGTCTAGACTGGTCACAAGGGCGTCTACTTTGCTATCTATGGATTTCATCCCAGATCGTAGTTCCAGCAGAATGGTCCTGGTGTCATCCTCCGAGTCCTCCACTCCCTCCACCCCGCCATGTGTCAATGGCTGATGTCTCGCTGCCTCATTGGCATGTGTATTGCGCTTATTTTCAAACTGCAGCTTCGGTTGCTTACGGTCAGATTTCCCCATAGTGAAGGGGGTGCGCGGGCCAAGTGCAGGGCACCACCAGCAAGTGTGTATCTCCCAGTACAACTGAAATAGTCAGCGAGTCGGTAGAGTCTCAGGTTGCTGCTGGTAGCTGCGTCCACCCAGGTAGTCCCAAGCAGTCCCAGTACTCTTACACCCCGTACAATGTGCTTTGAAAGGACCCAGTCAGATGGAGAGGTCTCCAACACTCCACGGCTCATCAGGGGCACGGCTGTATTGTATCACTTATCTTGCTGAATGAGATCCTCTGTGCAATGGTAAAGATGTAGTCATACCAGATGCTCCAACATAACGCCAGCCCCCCTACATCTGCCTGAGGTTCTTGTGGAGCCCTCTCCTTGCAGCCTAGTGGCACCGGTCGGACCCCACACACACCCACTTGCAGTAGCAGGCCAGGTCGTGATACAGGGCCGCAACTTAGTACCGCCACGCCCCTGGGCATCAAGCGGAGGCATCCCCCCACCACATAAGCGGTAGCGCACCCCCCGCACCGCGCCCAAGCCACTCAGTCTGCCTCAGCCCCCGACAACGCCCGCGTTATGAAAACACAAAGGCGCTCAGGTGAGGCCTCGGAGCCCAACCCGCCTCCAGCGCCGCGCAAGGTGCTCGCCCCACTCACCGCACTTCCGATGATGCCTCCGGCGACTCGGGCTCCTGCTCAAGCCGGTACCGTGTACAGCCCCAATGATGCCTCTCCAGAGCACAGGCGACGGAGTCAGGCCTCCGGCGCACGCACCTCAGAATCAGCCCCTCCAGCCTTGGTGAACACAGAGTCCTCGCGGGGATCAGCCCCGATGGCCGCAAGTCATCCGGTGGGACAACAGGTTGGCAAAAGCAGGTTCCAGCGCATTAACAACTCGCGCCACTCACCCACAGCTCCGCAGAGGCCCTTTCTTCCTTCTCAACAACGGGTCGGCGCCATCTTGCTAAAGGCCAATCGGCAAGCCCGACACTGCATTTGGAGGGTTCCCCTGGTCCTTGGATCTCCAGGAGCAAAGTGATAGTTGCAGGTGGGATTCATACACCTCTCATGTAGTTTTTGGAACACAGGTGTGCCATAAACTCTGGTACTTGTCGGCTGTTCCGGTCCAGCTGACGGAGCTCCCTCAAGAGGCAGCCATTCCACCTCGCGCCGGTGCCATGCCCCCTAGTAAGGCAAAACTAATGATGCTCAATCCACACAAATCTGTTAGAGGCTATTTTACTTTTGATAACACTAGATTGGAGCGGGTATGCAGCTTTGAATACCTGTGTGTAAAACTGGCTGAGGGAATGTCCTGGAAACCCCACATGATCAAGACGAATCTTAAGTTTAGACAGATAGTAGGAACCCTGAGAAAGGAACACTCAGGATCATACACTAAACTGGTTGCTCCAGCACTTGATATTTATAAGACCAAGGCAGTAAACTGTGCTCTTGTTGTGGGGGTTTAATAATGTGGATGATCTCTCTGCATTTGAATACAGGTACTTGGGAAATGTAGTCTCACTTCCATCAAGCACACCATTACTTCCTCTCAAATTTGATATGGGTGTCAAATCTATAAAGGACCTGGCCAAATTACATCCACTCTTGTTTTCGATGCGAATCCTTACAACTCCAGATCTGCATGCATATGCCTTGGCTTGGGAGGAAGTATGTACTTTGGATACACAGAAGAAGATAGGGTGGATAAAGAATCTAAACATTTTATTAAAAACATTGACTTGGTAGGAGGCTGTAACTATCCTCAAGATCTCTCACAAAAAAACAATTAAAATCCATGTATTGGGATTGGGTTTTTGGAAATGCTATCAGGAACAGTAACCTATGATGACTAACAGGGGAATTCCTAGACTTTAAACAACAGCAATCACTGGAAAGTTTCCTTGATTTGATACAGGTCCCAGCTGATAGAAAACTTTATATCCAATTTGAACATGATACAATTCCTCTGAATACATTCACAAGTTCTTGGTCGGGTAAGGCCTCTGCCAGCAGGGGCTGTTCATCCTGTTCTGCCATAGAGAAACTATAGGCCATGCCTTGTTTGGCTGCCCAGCATATTCAGTCCCCAGGAGGAGGTGGCTTGTCCCCAAATCCAAACAACTGGGCACTAGGGACCACAGTGTGGCCCTGCGTATTTTAAAAACTGACGCAGGATCTCTGTTTGTTTAGGGGACTGCTAAGTTTTTAAGTCACATGTGGGGAATCAGAAGGAAAGCACGATTGAAACCATGCCTTTTGTCAACGAGTCCTAATGTGTTTCACTAACCATGGTCTGCGAACAACAGCTTGTAACGTCTTAAAGCTTACAATGTATCAATGCAAAAAAACTAAAAAAAGAAAAGCTGAAGGCCTTGGGCACATCGATTTATCGTCTCATATGTAACTAGTATTAACCCTTGCTTATGAACGATAGCACCTTAAAGGTGTTTTGGAAAGGTATTCAAGGATGCTACGACTGATAGTAATTACCTTAACAAAGTGCATTATTGCAATCTTTTCATCCTGATCGTTGATCATCAGTTTGGATTTCCCTAAATACACAATGCATGAACCTACAATAGTGGGAGGCTTGAGATCCATCAATTCATTATTTTATAAAGTGTTATCCTTTTTCCAAAATGATCCTAAATGGATCTAGGGTTAGATGTAGGTCGGTCGGTAACGGCCGAAAATCGGTATTTTCGGCCGTTACCGACCGGTAAATCTGATTTGGTATGTAGGGCCCAGTATTTTACAGAATCGGTAAATTTACCGATCGGTAAATTTACCGATTCTGTAAAATACCGAAATCGGTATTCATACCTATTCGTTATTTGTGATATGTAGGTGGGACTCTTCTGAGTCCCACAACCCTTACCGATTCGGTATTTTACCATCAAATATATTTGATGGTAAAATACCGATTCAGGTGTGCATGCACATGTGTGCATGCACACCTGTGCCATATGACAGGCAGACCTGCCCTTAGGGCAGGTATGCCTGCCACATGGCCCCCGAATCTTTTTTGGGGGTGCTAGAGGGTGTCAAAGTGACACCCCCTGCACCCTTGTCAAAATCTGTATTTACCGATTCGGTAAATACCGACCGGTAATGCCCCATTCATTCCTATGGGCTTCAAAGCCCATAGGAATGAATGGGGCATTACCGGTCGGTATTTACCGAATCGGTAAATACAGATATTTACCGATTCTGTAAAAGGAACATCTGGATGTTCCTACATCTCCACCCCTTAGATTTACCGATTTTTAATTACCGAATCGGTATGATTCGGTAATTAAAAATCGGTAAAACTATTTTACCTTCATCGGGCCCATAGTTCCTTATTTATTTATTTTAATCTACATGTAAATTGTGTTTATGTACCAACTAGCTGTTTTTAAGAATCTAATGAATTGGGAATATGTACATTTTAATATATTATGTATGTCGATGTTGGTACTTTCAAGGTCTGTTTGACTGAAATAAAGTTTATATACACATATAATCCTCTTAGACCAGACACCATCAGGCCTTCAATCCAGTCTGCATGGTTTGCACAATTATGTACAGAAGCACTTTTTGAAGATTAACACATCAAAATTAAAAATTGTAGTTTTTAAAGGGAAAAGATGCCTAGATGGCCTAGAATTGGATGTTGAGTGAAGAAAGGGTACAAAAGGTCAATAACTATACTTATTTAGGTAGAACCTTCTCTAATAATCTAAAGGACGCTTAGCATTTTGCAAATCTTAGTACCAAGATAATGGTCCATGCAAATTACCTATATACATTTTATTGTTCTATGGGGAAAAGATATGTTAATCATCTAATTTAGATTTACAAAGGTAAAATCCACCCACACTAAGCTATGCCTTGGAGCACACTCCACTTAGAGCGTGGTTATTCTTGAATAAAAGCAAGGGGAAGATTCTATGAAATTTCTTCTCAATAAGCTAATGTTTGCCTATACAATTGATATGATTTGAGCTTGGAATTGTGAGCACATTTGTACAGTCTCTTGCGAGCTTAATTAGGTGGGGCGTTATAAATGGCTGCATGTTGACACTTCTTTTCTGAGATCCCACATGATGATAGAATTGAAACAAGACTCCTTTGCCTATACAGATTTTGAAAGAAATTCTCACAAACCATTTTAGGACTTTGAGTGTAATGCTGCTTTATTGAGGGGTTGGTCTCAAGGGCAGCTACACCTCTTTCTCAGAGCCCAATCTTCTCGATTAAGTTATACACTTGGAGTATTGTGCTTCCCAAAATATGTATAAAACATTGTTTACAAACATTTTCTAGGGACAGATATAGCCCACCCTTCTCTTTCGAATCCCCCACGGTATTAGACATTTTATTGTATGACAACATATAGGAAATATCCATCTGTATAGTGTTTTGGCAAGAAGGAATATGAATCCGCAAATATATCCCATTTGCAACCTCTGCTATAATGGAGATACAAATATGTTTCATGGTTTGCACCTATGTCAAGCATTGAAAGAGGCTATAAATAAATGTTTCCTCTTTTTAATAAAAAAGATTTAAATCCGACTCTTTGATAGACTTGCTACAAAATCTTCCAAATGAATTTGTGTGTTTCAAGGTGTACACATTTTTTAAATGTTTCTTTATCAGTTTAAAAAATTGAAGAAATATTATATGGATTTATGAGTGAGAAGGAATATTTTATGTATTTCGATTATTTATAATACTGAGATGTGGATTTTTAATCTGTTTAATATGCTGATGATTGTAGACCCCAGGAGAGGTCAAAATGAACGTAAAAAATTTGAATCACGAATTATATATAGTACTATGCTCTTAGAAATGCTTCTATAGAAGGTAAGGTCCTAGTACTATGAAGACAAAATTGTACACTCGTAATGTGACCAAAAATATTTTCAGGGTTTCTTGTTTGCTTTCTTAACCTGATTATTTTATGTCCACCCTGATCTCTTCTCAAGCCCGCTGTCACAATTTTTCTGATTCTTTTAACAACAACATTTCTTCTATTTGTAACTAAATAAAATCATCTTCTCCATCTCTTGAAATTGGCCCCTTTCAGGCACTGCACATCGTGATAGGCAATATTTTATCCTTGACTGCTTTTGAACTTCTACCACTGGACTTTACTGTCTGGCCACTATTTCTTCATGATCCCACCTTGATGCTTGTCGAACTCATGTGGCCGCCATCTTCCAGGCCATCTGCAACAAATTTCTTGCCTCTTCTTTGGGCCCCGAAGCTTGCAAAATTGCTTTATTACTGCTACAACTTATCCTTTATGCTCATCTAACAGTTTTGAGCATTGTTTGTCCAATTTTGTTGCTACCTTTCTCCATAAAGATTCTGGAAAGAGTGGTGAACAAAGAAACAAATAGATCTTTTGATACAATGGCCTATAATATTCTTATTAAGCCTCTTTTACAAGTTGGCCTTAACAAAACTGCTTTGGAAAGAAATAATTCCTCTGTGTCCAACTGCTCTAAAGCAGTTTATCTTTCTCCTTATTAATCTGATTTCAAATCCTGTATTCATGGTGTTCCTCAAAGTGTGTCCCATAGCCTGACCCTTGTTAAAGTATGTTTGTCCTCTCATTAAACTGATGATCTATGCTGATGACACCCAGATTCCTGTCTCTTTGTTGAACAGGTTCAGAGTGACACTACTGCCTTCCATGATTACATGTTTGCTTTGTTTAACAGAATGAGGAAGAACTGTCTATAATTGAATACTGTCCCAACTGAGATTATCATTTTAGGCAAAAACAGACCTCAACGTCTTCTGGACAGTCTTAGGCCTGTCCATCTTCCCCCTCCTCATATGCTTGCTTCGGTTGTCAGAAATCTGGGAGTTTTTTTCAATCAAGACATTTTCTTGGTTATGCAGATTACTAAGCTATCTTCGTCTTGATTCTTCCGGCTAAAACTCTTGTGCAGCATTCTTTCTATTCACCTCCTGAGCCACATGTCTTATTGATCCAGGTATCGATCTTAAGTTCACCTCTTTATTTACTCTCAAAGGTTCAATGAATTTCGTTTTCTCTGCCAGGTTGGCACTTGGTGCAGTGGTAGCTGCTTCTGCATTGGTCTGTTTGAAAATGTCTCCTCAATGTCACAGATTTCATGGAGCAAGAACAGCCATGAAACCCGTGGCAGAGAGGAAACTCGTATTATGCCTGGCGCAACAGCGGTGGTCCCTCCAAGTATATTGCGGCCTCAAGACCGCCGCGCTACCTGCGATGCAATGGCCATCCGACTGCCCTAGTTGTAACAGGGCAGTCAGCCTGCCGGTGTGGCAGTGCCCCCACTGCCACCGGGGTCAGCGGTAGTCACAATCGGGCCCTTTGTCCTTCACAAGCTTGTGTCCAAATCTCCTCATTTGGCTCTCCGTAGTGTTCAGTGGTGCTTAGCACCTATATGCCTTTTAGGTATTTACACCCTCTATAAAATTTTACCTCAATCAATCATCAAATGACACTTTTTACATATCAAGGTTTTAAGAATCAAACCATCATCGAGGTTTAAGCAAATGATATAGGGCCCGAAGTAGGTCGGTCGGTAATGGCCGAAAATCGGTATTTTCGGCCGTTACCGACCGGTATTTGAGCTTTGGTATGTAGGGACACATATTTTACAGAATCGGTAAATTTACCGATCGGTAAATTTACCGATTCTGTAAAATACCGAATCGGTATTTCTACCGATTAGGTAAATTTGGTATGTAGGTGGGACTCTTCTGAGTCCCACAAGCCTTACCGATTCGGTATTTTAGCATCAAATTCAATTTGATGTTAAAATACCGATTCAGGTGTGCATGCACATGTGTGCATGCACACCTGTGCCATATGACAGGCAGACCTGCCCTTAGGGCAGGTATGCCTGCCACATGGCCCCCAAACCTTTTTTGGGGGTGCTAGAGGGTGTCAAAGTACACCCCCTGCACCCTTGTCAAAATCGGTATTTACCGATTCGGTAAATACCGACCGGTAATGCCCCATTCCGTCCTATGGGCTTCAAAGCCCATAGGAATGAATGGAGCATTACCGGTCGGTATATACCGAATCGGTAAATACAGAATTTTACTGATTCGGTAAAAAAAACATCTGGATGGACCTACATGTCCACCCTTCATATTTACCGATTCTTAATTACCGAATCGGTAAAATTCGGTAATTAAAAATCGGTAAATGATTCCTACCTACATCGGGCCCTTAGATTCAAAGAAGCGCACTGCAAGCCTCGCATGCATGTGGAAGCAAGTACTGTAATCATTTCAGCATTTGTTTAATTTCAAGAAGCAATTAGAGTTGCTTCTCCTTGCCAGATAAAGCCTGGCCAGTATATACAGTATCAAAGACATCCTGGGTCTTAGGTTTTTGGTTAGCCTATGATATTCATCTTTACATTAGTTTGTTTATTGATGGCACAGAGATGCAACAGATTCCACGTCACTTTTTAGAACCCTATCATAATTTAGTTATGCTTATTATGTTATCTAAAGTAATGGACGAATAAATAAATACATATTTTCCAAAAATAAAATATACTTAGTGCTGGGCTGATGTCCAGTTCCGAAAATAGAACTGAACAACGACCTGTCACTATGATGGAAACAATATATGGGGGAGAGGAAAAGCATACCAAAATTATGCTAGCCAAAAATACTGAGAGATGATCCAAATGTTTGCTGAGAACTTGAGTAAGCAGAAGCGCTTTCTCGTGTAGGAAAATGTGAGTTAACATGTTCTAAACCTAAACATTTTTCAAGTCTTAGAAATAATAGTTTACCTATTGTCTTTATGCCTCATTCCGAGTGCCCTAGTATTTTGTATGATAATACCGATTTTGCAGTGTACAATATTACAAGGTGAGCTATTTCTGGCAGCTGATTACTGTATGTTTTGTCAGGTACTCAGTGGCATTTTACTGTTTTCAGTGGTGAGCCTGACATAAGGCGTAATAAAAAGTGGAAAAGAGGTGGGTCATCCTGACAGCCAAAGTAATGAGGCCTCTAAATTATACATAGAAGGGGGTTCATAGTGTAGCTACTATTCCCGAAGCTGCAGACAGCACAAAAACAGGGGTGTAAATGGCCAGTCACATAATGGTTACATATATGCAGTTAAGTGTGCAAGCAGACTGCACACTCAGAAGGCTAATTGCACATGTCCAGTGCATCAAAATCCGAGGCTTGTGGAAAGGAGGCTAGCTCAAATTATTAAGTAATGAATAAAGTGGGTCTGATTAGGATCACTTTCCCATAGACAACTGTGAGGTATGAACACAGGAGGAAAAGGCACTGAAGGATGGGGAAAGGTAATTAGAAATGCAAACAGTCAGTTCCAGGTGGGAGAAGGGTTCAAGACAAAATGATAGAACATGAGACCTCGGTGATGGGAAAATAAAAAATGGCTCTGTGGCAGCTATAGTAGTCGTCTGCTTGGAAAGTGAACGTGGTACATGCAGCCAGTAAACAACTGGTCCTGACAGTACCTCCTTCTCATGGCACAAAAAAGACGATTTTCAGGAGAATGGGTAAAGAAACAACACACACATCCTGGTCCTTTAACGGAAGAAAGTCTCTGATGGTGCTTGCAAATAGTGCCTCAAGTGTCAGAGGTGAATGTGAAGGCAATTAATTTCCCATTTCGGATGTGGAATTTGTTTAAGGTGCTCTGCAAGCTAAGTGTTTAGTAGAAAGGGAATAAGTGCAAAAGAAAATGGTAAAACCTTGCAAACGCCATTCAGATTTGAGGTTCAACCCTTACAGACAGGTGAGATACAGTCAAGAGAGTTTGTCAATACGGTTTCCTGCCTCTGGAGTCTTCTTAGTGGAGGCAACCAAATTATAAACGGAGTAGGTGCATGAAGTTTGACAAGGCCATAGACTACTTCCCAGGGAAAGAAAGTCATTGCATTACCATCTGGAGTGGGGCCAAAATAGAAAGCATTAGCAAACGAGTAGAAAGATTCGGCTCAAAACAAAAGAGTCTACAGAGACCGACAACCTGCTGGGGTGTGGCTAACAAGCCAACGTGGCGGATGCAACTTACTAGTGCTCCGCAGTCCATCCCTCTATTCTCCTGTCTGAGATCCTGTATCCAAAACATCCACGCTACTGAGAACACGGAGTGACCCAGCACTGACCTGCTGCCCCCGCTGAAGCCTCTAACTCCCGCCGCAAAAGACTGAAAGCCACAAAATTACCGGGTGGCGACCTGAGGCCTCCTCGCCGGGCACCCTGAGGCGGAGCCGAGGTCCAGTTGCGGCGGGCCCACTGTTGAGGCTGCCGTGATCACTGTGGCGGTGACATGGGTTACCGGGCAGCGCCTGCGGCCCCCCCTGCCCTGCTGATGCTCTCCTATAAGTAATCAATGGCATCCCAGTGAGTCTCCTCCCCGGTGCCCACCTACCGAGCCCTGTGGCCTATCCCACACCCACAAATCAGCCGGGGCACAGTCCATGTCAGGGAGGGCCCAATGCCCACCCTGCAGTCAACCGTTACGGATGCTGCTCCAGTACCTGAGGCTGCCGAGACAGCGGGCAGGGCGACGCCGCATCTCGGATCTGACTCCGAAAGTACCTGCCTGCAACTACAAAGGGCAGAAACGAAATTAAGGTCTGTGTTGAAGGTGTGTGGCCCGCCTCCTCCTCTCTGTGCCTGCGGGCAGTAAAGCACCTGCCCTGAACATCACTTTGGTAGTTCCAGCGGGCGGGGGGATGCCGCGTCTTGTGTCTGCACTTGTACAGGACTGCCTGCTGTGAAGGCCTAGCAGGTCACGGAGCCATGTGGCCCACCCCATCAGAGTGCTTTTGATTGACACAGAACACCGTACATTGAAGTGCCTACACCTTGTGGCGACTGCTATGGTCGGTGTCTACCCCTAGACGGCCTGCCCACTTGGTGAGGTGGGAGCCTGATCCTCAGTGTTGCTCCTGGAGACCTCCTACCGCGGCCAACCAGAAACACGCTACTGCAGATGGCCTAGCATCGATAACAGGTACGCCGCTTGCCGCCGTCTGCTCCCCACTGCATGACCATGGGCTTTCAGCCTGCTTTTACCACCCTCCGCGCAGTGGCCCTACACAGGACCTCCTTCAGCAGTGGCCTACTGAACCTCTTGCTGTACTTAAGGTCACCACTTAGCCCAACTGAGAAGCTGGACAGACGCCAGTACAGTTGTGCACTTCTTGCTCTCCTCACTGACATTGCTCGCCTAGGCGCCTGGAATTATCTGCGCAACGCCCTAGGAGACCTCCCTGGAATGCAAGACTCATCTCGTGGCCCCTACTACATTGTGGCACTGAGCACTTGAGACTGCCGGCTGTGATTCATGGCCCCCCTACACACCCACACCCACATCTAAGGCCTTCCTCCTCCTGTTACTGCACAGTCTTGATAAGGTGTACATAACTGGCCAAGGGCAGCGGGAGCTGATACCGCACTGGGGTGCCACTGCTTTCGACGTAAATACCAACTACGCAGTTGCGATGTCACGGCGGCTACACGGCACAGGAGTGCACGCCTTTAACCGCTGATCCAATCAGACTCTTGTCACTGGTCTTTGGCATGCGCCTGTTGTGGTGAGACTGCCACAGCGGCCCCCTCAGCGGGTGGCCATTTTAGCGGACTGTACGTTAATCCTTCAGGTGCCGTGATGCTGATTCCCTCAACGTCCTCCATAGAGACTCCACCTTGTTGACACTTGGCCCGGAGACGTTGTCAGCTATTCAGGACCTGTGCTGCACGACACCGGCTGCAACGTGAGCCATTGACGTGCCCCGTGGCTAGCAGATATTACAGGTGCATCAAATCGTCCACACGGACACATACCGGCCACCCACTAGACATCAATGCTGCCCGCCAGAAGCTCGCAATGGGACGATTCCATACAAAGACACAGCAACTGGCCCCGAAGCCCACCTTATCACAGTCATCGCATCCAGGAGACGAGGCAAACACTAATGTCTTGGGTGGTGAACTAGCAGCTACACTGGACTCAGTGCTAGCGGCAGTCAAGAAAATTGGGGCTGCATTAGACCAGACCAGGGCATCTCTTGAGACGCTCATCGACAAAGTCGCCACAGACTTCAATTTACTTCAAGCCAATCACCACAAGCTGGTGGAAAAAGTCCAATTGCATGAACATTCTCTTTCGGAACTCAAACCTGTCGCCCAAAGGCACACTGCAGCACTGCAGGATATCCTGGACTGGGTAAATGCACTGAAAGAACAAATTGAAGATTCCGAAGGGCGCTCCCGCCGCAACAATATCCGCGTGGTGGACCTTCCGGAAGGCGAGGAGGGCCAGACTCCGGAACTTTATGTGGAGCGGTGGCTGAGGGATCTTTTACCAGCAGGGGCACTCTCTTTGCACTTTGTGGTGGAACGTGCGCATCGAGTGCCGGCACACGGACCATCCCATGGAGCTCGGCCAAGGCCATTCCTTTTCAAATTTTTGAACTACAGGGACGTGATGCAGTCAGACGTGAAACTCACAAAATCCCCCTTCTGCAGGTGGGTGGCAATCAAGTCATGTTGTTCCTGGACTATACGGCGCAGGTGCAGAGGCGGAGAAGCACCTATGCCGATGTAAAACGTCAACTGCGGTCTTGGGACCTCCAATACTTTCTGCTGTTTCCCGCTAGGCTCAGGGTCGTGCCAGGGCGGGACAGCCCACTTCTTCAATACGCCTTCAGACACCTGGGACTGGCTAGAGAGCTTGGGATTGTGGTTGGGGACGCGACCTCAAAACTTAGAAACATCCAAACCCAACCACAGAGGACCCCGCTGTCGCAGACATCCGAGAAAAACAGGGAACACAAACACGGCAGTGACAGCACAGGACCCAAAACAAAACCGTATAGAGCGCCGTGACGCCCTGGAGGTGGTGCATCGTTCGGAACACGCACGTACCATGATAGCCGTGCTGTCGGCTTCTCTGACTCCGGCACAGCTAGCGGATCCTCCACTCCCAGGCCTGATTGAGATGCTGCCAAGGCCTGATGAACTTAACGAGATGCTGCCGCCGGACGTCACACCGCAGATGGCGGATGAAATCGTATGAGTACAGCAGCAGTATTGGGACCCGACTGAATTGCTGCACATGCAAGTAGAGACTTACACCCTGCAATTGTCTGAATTTTTGATGATTCTCTTTTCACTTCTTGAATTGTTACCATTGCTTTGACCTGCACATGCACTCCATAATGACTACACTCACTGAGGCGCGCATACAGCGTAGACGAACATCAGAGCGTGGATTGGGGCATGGATGACAAATCTGCATCATGGAGGGATATGCGATGCACCCATCTAGGTGCATATTCCATCTCCACACTAGTCACTAAGCTGACATTGTTATGGCCATTGATGGGCCAGATATGGTTTGGGCGAGTCACACCCGGGCGATCGCCTTACATGTTAACACATTTCGATTCACTGTTTTATGTTTTGTTTTTTCTATGATTAGCCAGAGAGCCCCCCTACACGTTACAGATCCGTAGCTTAGTGGCATACCCCTCTCACCAATTGGACCAACAAACTAATCTGACATGACACAGGTACAAGTAGTCACATAGAACATACGCGGCATGCATACACCTGCGCAACAGTATTCTGTCTATTCTTACTTGTAACACCCAATGGCCGGAATTGTGATGCTCCTGGAACCACACATGTCCAAACCTGAGTTGGAGAGCTTGCGTAAACGATGGAGAGGCCAAATATTCAGCACCGCGTACTCAGTGCATGCTCGGGACACACTGTTATGGGTCCGTGCGGGAATCCAGTTCATTAGTGAAGGAAGACCAGCGACGCAGATGGAAGGTACACGTTCGTGAAAGAGTGCCTTAATGGTCAAGAGATACTTTTGGTCTTCCTTTGCCCCCAATTCAGATCAGACCTACCATCTCGCCCGCAGTTCCACAGTGATTGCCCGATGGAATGGGATACCCTGGCTCCTAGGGGGGGATTTGTACTCGGTATTGGATGTGGACTTAGATTGGTCAATCCCATCCCTTAACAGAACCCTCTCTGCATCCAACGTGCAGGCCCTCTCTGGTTGGCTGACACACTGGGCTCTACATGATGTGTGGTAGCTTTTAAATCCCTCTGCCCTCGCATATTCTCACTACTCAAGGGTGCATGCCTTCATGTATGCCTGACAGGTTAGTGACCTTGCCAGCACTGCTCCTGCTGATTCAGCATGCGGAATATCTAGGACCGACCCATTCTGATCATAACCCCTTGTTACTACAACTCCACTGGGAGCCACACCATCCCCCTGTCCCCATGTGGCGCCTACAGCCGCAAGCTCTGGAAGCCCCTGCTTTCTGGTTATCGCTTGGGACATCGATTCTGCAATATTTTTTGTCGAATGAGGGCACAGCAAGCGATGCGCTTGGCGATTGGGAGGCGTTTAAAGTGACAATTAGGGTTTTTTGTGTAGGGGCAACATGGAATATACATAGGCTGTCCAGTTTTAGGTTTAAACCTATAATAACTGATAAAACCCCACCGGAAGGGAAATAGCCCTCACCAGTGTAAACATATAAACACTGAAAACACCCCCACATTACCAAAACTAAATGCCATTAAAAGAAAGAAAAAGGTGAGTGAAAGAGATGTTTTTATTTCTTCCTGAATGGGCCAATACAATGTAACTTTGTAATATAAGGTAGCAGTAAGAAAGACTGGTCTAACATTACTCTGCTTGAGTTTTGTTGTCTAGGGATGTCACTAAAATATTGTTCCTTCTTCCTTTTTTCAGTTTTGTGGTCTTTGGTCTAAAGATACAGGGGTTAGAAGCATGTTTTAGGTGTTGTTTATTTATTTTATAAACTGTAGAGAATCAGGAAATATCTAAATCATATTTGATTTTTTGGCTACGTTTGAGTCTTTCACTGATAGGAAAAATGTAGGTTTCATAAGAATATTTGCCATTATGTACCATCACATTTACCCACAGAGAATGGGTAAAAAACCCTTGATACATCAACCCCTCTTTTCTAGTGAGTCAGTATTGATAGTGGGTGAATTGCCAAACACCCCAGACTTTAAATATTCGATGCAATGTATAGTGACAGGTATATGTGAAAAGAGTGCAGTCACAGAGCATCTGGTATACTGGTGAAAACATGACACCAGCCTTTTGGAAAACATGGAATTCAGTGTCCCTTGGAATGCTGCTGCAAAATGTTCTTACTAAGTTCAACAAAAATTGTTTGTATTTTCAGTGGTTCAGCTACGTATTTGAAAAAGTTGTGTGATGACCTGTCAAAATCGATACCTGAGCTGAAGTGCTTCCCTGTAAGAGGTCCTTGCCACTTGTTAGATGGCAATCTGAAAGTATCTTTACAATCTTCAGAGTTAATGAAGAATGCTATTGACTGTTTAGTTCATTCTGGTGCCCTGTTTTCTTATGCGTGGGAGCTAAAACACAAATATTTCAATATTTTCTTCTTTGTGTGGCATAAAACAAAGAGTCATCCCAACTGTGTCACTTAGCCAGTGGTTCTTAATCTAGAGGCAGTGAATGCCATATTATCCATGTGGTAACCGTTTACAGAACTTTTACTGAGTGATGATGCAAATGGCAAGAAATGTGAGGATCTTTGGTCACATATTGATGGTGATTTGAAAAAAGTACACTCTACTGCATTCTTAGATTTTTACAGGAATGCATGACTGCTGTAGTGGACATAATACAAAAAAGCTAAAGTCTGAAAACACCCTTGTCTGCCAAGTGTTCAGCATAATTCCTGTAGATGTGCAACATCTCCTTGAGAGTAATCTGGGTGACACTTTTAGTGGCTTTGGCACTGCAACATGTTCCATGTTAGAGTGCTTGCCACCTGGTAAGCAAAGAAATGTTGAGGAGCAATTCAAGAACTTTTATTCTACAATAGCCCTTCCCCAACCATGGCATTTGAAGTCAATGAAGACTTACTGTGGTACTCTGCACTAGTTATAGATCCCTTCTGTAGTTGGAAATTTTCTCAGGAGTTTCAAAAGAGCTGCCACATTTTTGACTGTTTCAATAACTCTGAGGGCATATGGGCCCAGTTTAACGCATATATTGCAGAACCTGTCGCAGGGAATCACAATCTCCAGGTGCACCAGTATCGATCGGCATGGAAAGCTATGCCAGTGCGTTGCCCTTCTCAAGTGCCAATGTTGAGAGGGCCTTTTCACAGATAAAAGTTTACATGAGAAGGAAAGAGCGAGCGTGCATGACTAAAGACTCACTGCAGAAGTATTGGATGGTGTACTACGATACATTTGATTTGCAAAAATGCATTTGGACTTCATATACACTGTTCGTACATTGTATATATACGATGCAATATCAGTGCAGAAAGCAAGCAATAATAAAAGCAAAAAGTTTGATAAACACCAGAAAAACACTGTTTCTGTTGTTTTGAATGGCGTGAAAATGTGTAACCACTGATAACCACTGTTTTTTTTAAGGTATTGAAATCACTTTAAAGCACTTAAAAAACTCCACCAGAATTTACCAAAAATAGAAACTAAAAACAGGAAAGCCTAAATATACACAAACAATTGTCTGACTGCCTCGCGCGTAATAAAACCCAGCTGATATGCCATGAAAACGCAGGCAAAGGGGTAGGCCGTGACTCAGCAACTAGAGGCGCTGCGCTCTGAACATGCGGACTACATGGAACAACTCCGCTGCCACAATTACACCTCACACACAACCCGCTAGGGCAGGTAGGCTTTTAGCCTGGGTGATCCAGCAAGAACGCGCACAGACCCCAATAAGGCCGCTCCACTCTTCTGCAGGTCAGTTGTTGACCACACAACGAGACATACATGAGGCCCTGACACAACACAATGCATGCCTCTACCAGTCCCAATGTTGCTGCAGCGAAGAGGGGCTAGCGAGCTTTCTTGACTTCTTACAGCTGACCACAGTAACAGATTGGAGCGGCAATTCAGTCCCTAGCGACTGGGAAAAACCTAGGGCCAGACGGATTGCCCTTCGAATATTACAAAGCATATCGCAGCTCACTGGTGCAAAGCATTGATACAGTTTTTTCCATGGCCCTAGATGCACAGCAACTTCCTCCAACGATGCGCGAGGCACATCTGGTTTCCTTATTGAAGCTGGGCAGAGATCCGGAGGACATGGGTTCATATCGACCCCTTGCCCTGCTCAATACAGACTATAAAATCCTAGTAAAGGTGCTGGCTGACAGGCTAGCGCAGGCAGTTCCAGGGTTGGTCCACAAGGACTAAAATGGCTTTGTGCCAGCGCGTCACACCTCCCTCAATCTGCGCCGCTTCTTCTAAGTGACTGCTTACACGGTGGAGGAGTGGTCCAGAGCTGGTTGCCTCATGTTGGATCTAGAGAAGGCCTTCGAATCCCTGGAGTGGCCTTATTTGTTTGCGGTACTCTCAAAATTTGACCTAGGCCCAGAGTTCATCCACCTAGTGCGCCTCCTCCACACTGACCCCACTGTGAGAGTCAAGGTGTGTCCCTACGTCTCGGACTCCCTCCTTGTTCAGAGAGGCACACGCTACGCTCCTGTTGGTGCTCGAAATGGAACCATTAGTGGAAGTGCTGCCCACCCAGTTGGCAGATGGGGTGCACCTGGGAGATGCTACTCATCAGGTGTTTCTCTATGCGGATGACCTCCTCATTTATCTTAGGGACATTGTTTTCGTTCCTGCCCAGCTTACGCAGCTGCTTGGGAAGTTTGCTGCGCTTTCCGGCCTAAAAGTAAACACTGGTAAATCTTGCCTGTACCCCTTCAAAGAGGGACCCGGCGATCCGGGACACGCAATAGGTGGCACCCCGGTGCAGTGGACACCCTATGTGTTTCGCTATCTGGGACTCCAAATGTACCACCAATTACAAGATCTATATGATTGGAACCTCAGGAAGGTGATGACATCCATCAAGTCACAGATACGCTTCTGGAGCACACAGCCACTGGCCGTGACGGGCAGGATAGCACTCGCCAAAATTGTGTTCCTCCCACGGATTCTATACTACTTCACGAACATGCCCATGTATGTCTCTGTCTCCTTCTTCACTGCCTTTGAGAGACAACTCAGAGATTTCATCTGGGGTACTGCTAGACATAGGATGACGCTGAAAAAGCTGTACCTGCCCACAGACCAGGGCAGGCTGGCAGCCCCATCTCGAACACTACTACCTAGCCTCTCAGTTGCAGTGGATAGCACAGTGGCTCTCCAATCGCAACTGCACAGATACAGTAACTATGCAGCCACCCTACCCTCTAGAACACATAGTCCAGATCTTTCACCCAGGGGTAAGTCCACGTCAACCAGCGCCTCTGCTACTAGCAGTGGCCTACAGATGTTTTCGCAGAAGCTTGTTTCTGATATGCAGCATAAACCCATATGCAGCAATGGTACCCTTAGAGGGCACCCCCAGTGGGCATTTAGTACTGATGACACTCGCGCTTAGGGAATGGCATGACAAAGGCATCCACACCCTGGAGGACCAATACCAGGACGGTGCACTCACACCCTATGTCACCCTCGTGGAAGAGGAGGGGCTACCACCTGGGCAATTCTTCACTCACCACGCGCTGGTGACTTCACTCAAGGCAGAATGGGGTGATATCACAACAGAAATGCGAACGCATCTCACCATTCAATATCTACATGTAATGGGACAAGGTAGGCATTTAACGCACTAGTTTGTGGCCTCACTCCGGACTCACGCAGCACTCAGCCTTGCCACACTCCGCCACAAGTGGGAAGCAGACCTAGATAGTCAGCTCACAGATAATGAATGGGCCAGAGTGCTTGAGAGCCCCACACGCATCCCCAGGAACATGCGCTTCAGGCAGATACGGCTTTATATTATCCACAGAGCATACCTTACCCCTGCAAAAATCAATCAAAACTTTAATCACGAGGATGCAGGATCCCCGAAGTGCGGAGAAGTAGGGGCCTATCCACTACACTTGTTTTGGGCATGCCCCAAGGTGGGGGAATACTGGACAGACGTGGCCACTCTGTTGCGCGAGAGTACCGACAGGGAGCTGCCTTTCACTTTCACACATATTTATTGCACAAGTTTCGCCGAACCCCTAGCACGAAGGTCACGTACAGATTTATAGATCTGGGACTAAAAGATGGAAAGCGCCAGACCCCCCGCACATACAGGCTTGGCGTAATTCAATGCTTGAGTGGGCCAAAGCAGAAAGCCTCGCTATTAAGTGCGAGAAGACGCTGGGACTGCTTAGGTTCTCCATTGCCATATACTGGGACACGATCTACCTTGCGCATCAATGCAACCCGGACACGCCGACCGCAGACCTTTCTGATACGCCTGTCTCTGTTAGCACTTCATCCCATGGGTAGCAACGACATGTGCACCACGTCGATCCCATGCACCCGGACACAAACTGCCTGTAACACTCAACCACCACAAACTTAAAACATGGGGTAACAGCCAGACGCTGTTTAACACATGAGCAGCGAGTCATGCCACACAAGGACGCAAAACAAAAAAAAAGGGGGGTCTGCGGGCTACTTGTTTGTTTGCATACACTAAAAATTCCTCCTTTTCATTTCTTTGACCCCCTTTCTTTTGCATGCACAGTTGCTAGTTCCTGTTGTTAATAGTGAATCTTTTATTGTCACTCATATGCAGTGGGCGCTAGTGCATCTACTGGCTTTATGGGACTGCACCCGCATGTATGTGCAATAGTGGACATTTGCCAATGCCTATGCCCTGGAAGACACCGACACTGTGGTCAGTGATGTTATGTTATAAAGCCTTTTGTTACTCAAGAGTATCCTGGCGCGGTGTGGACATTATGCCTTCCTGCTTGCCTTCTTTCCTGCCTCTCACCTCTTGCTTGCTTGTCTTCTAGAAAAGGCCTTACATGTATCTGTCAATCGCATACTTGACCACTTCATACATAACTCCAGCCGAGTGCTGTAACAATATTGTATGATACTACTGTGCCCTATATGCTGATTGTAATGCCCAACATTGTTTACTATTGCATCTGACTTATGCTGTACTAATACTAAAATCCAATAAATACAGAATCACAAAAACTTCCCAGAGAGGAAGGTCATTATTTGGTCAAAAGTCTTATAACAATAAAGATTCACAAGCTCAATGAAAAAGAAGAGACCTCGGCCCTTATTACGCATCAGGCACAGTTTTCCTGTTGGCACCATTGCTAACTTGTGCTGCCATGGAAGAAGCGCATTCACTGTGCATGCGGCAACCTATCTGCACTTTAAAGGTGGATTGGAGATTACTTTGCAGGCTGTTGCAGTGATTGTCTGCACCCACCTGCAAAAGGATGTCTGGGGGGTCCATGGGACCCCATATGCCTCCTCCTGAGGGCTACCATCTTGTGGCACACAGAGAGTCCTGACAGCTTCTATGCCTTTGCACCACATCCATAATACAAGGAAGGCGCAAAAGCAAAGAGATTTCCTCATTTGCATGGGGCCACATCCCCATGCAAATGAGGGAATGCCATCTTGAGATAGTGCTGGTGCTACTTGTTCCAGTACTATCTCTATTACATAAGGGGGCACAGAAGCGTCTGTGGCCCCTTCTGTAATACCAAAGTTCAGTGGGGCATACAAAGTGGGTGCACTTGCCCGTTACACCTTTGGGACACTTTTTGTAATACAGCCCCAGATAGTGCACAAACAACTATAGTTAAATACTTCTCCTTCCAACTTACACTACATTTACATAAGAGAATTAAAAAACACTTTTAAAAAGGATACTTGTAAAGCAAATCAAGTTTTCATAGAGAAACAATGGAATGAGAATCAGTTGATTTCAAAGCAAAAAGATCAACAACAAATTTGGCTTTTTATGACTATATGTTATTAGCCGTATTGGATACTGAGGCAAAGGCATTTGCAACACTTCTTCAGGAACAGCTTCAACTTTGGTGGATTACTCCCATTTATTTTTCCAAATAGTATTGTGTGCTAAATGTAGCAAACTAGATAACCTGATAGCATTCTCTCTTCTTGCCAATGATTACGCTAAGAAACAGTGCTAAATGCAAGCGAATATGAATAGCGAGCACGAGCAGCTGCTTGCCTTCACTAAATGTGCACTTGGGATAGGATTTTCCCCTAACTTTCTCCTAGAATTTAGCAGTATTTTATAGCACAAAATGTACCTTTGCATCTTAAATGGATGCAAGGATTCACTTTGCACTACGAAATTGCGCGAAATGCAACAGAACATGAATAGCAAACACAAGCAGCAGCTAATGGTGCTGTTGCTGTATGCTTTTTTGTGATCTGTAAATCTATGTCAAATACTAATGCGAAATCACTGAAATTACTCTGGCATAATTGAAATTCTACCCAGGCCTAACTTATAATTATTTAGGAATCTAGATATCAGAACTCATGATTTATATATGCCATCTATCACATTTGAAAGCAAGGTGCTTTTTGTTAATTGATGCCCACTGCTGGTTAGCAGTTTTTTTTCTGGGAAAATTCACTTCCTAATTGGACAGAGTCAGAAATTAATCATTGTTAAAAGTTATGTATCATGCCTTCTTACACAAGCTATTCCCAAATAAAATGGGAGGTTGGGTTCTAAAAAATATCTAGTAGATAGGACATCCCCTACTAAGCCCTAGCACTCTATGAGGTCGACAGAAAAAGGTTCACCTAAGAATATAGGGTATTTTATACATTTGGTGGGTGGCCTGCCGTACATCAGGGTGGTGGAGAAAATTATGTCTGCCAGCCTGATGGTCAGTCATCTGCTAAATTTAGAGACAACGTCCAGCCTGTGATAATCTTCGTGCCTTCAGAGGAATGCCTGTCACAGTGGTTCCTCTGAAGGCACTGCACGTTTGGTGCACTGTGCCCATAAGTCAGCCATCAAACTCTTTGTTTTTCGAATAGAAACTGCCAAGAAACTAATGACCCAAACATCCTATGGTTAAATTTTGTTTTTTTCTTTCCAATGCTGCCCGGTTCCTTACGGAGGTTACAGGCGAAAAATAAATGGTACCATCCACTCAAAATAGTGCCCGCTGTCAGTTGTCCTTTCTGATGGCAACGCCTGCAGTGACACTGCTATCAGAAAGAACACATTCACCCATTTCCAAACTGAGCAAGTGGACTGATGTTTTGGCAGGCACAGTACTCCGCCCTGTTTGTGGCCGAGTATCCTGCTCATCAAACTCTAAACTGGGCCAATAGGCGTGAGTGCACGATCTAACAGCTGTTGTCAACCGTTGTGTATTGTTAAATAGCTAGAGCTAGTACTAATACACCTCGAAGTAACTTATCTGTGGGGAGATTGCCCTTGTGTGCTACAACTGAAGGTGTTTATAGCTGAACTCTAAAATGTGGGATTCTGAATTACGAAGATCTGGGCCTCAGGAAAATAGAATCTTATGTAATTTCCAGAATGAACCAAAATGAAGCACTGCTTAAAGGATTCCCTAGGCATTTTATGTGAGTACATTTCTTTTATATTCCTATTTAGGGGTTTGAAGTCACCTGTATTAAACTCAAAAGAGAGCAACCTAACTGCAGATTTGATTGCAGGGCATTTGATTCTGTTTTGAGCATCACGCGTATTTACAAGTATTTAGAAAATAGAGAGTCGACATGGGCTTAATTCATTATTCCTGGAATGGGGCATTAGAACTCGTCATGAAGCAATATTTTTGTTTTAATTGTGTATTCTATCCACGGTAGTACATTTCTTCCAGGTAGTCAAGAAGTGAATTAGGAAGATAAGACTGATGTGCACACAGGACAATTATTTGACCGTTCATTACACATGTTTTTACTCTTTCAATGAAGAGGTATCTTCACACGTCTACTCTTTTCTTTGTAATGACTTGGGTTCTTATTTAGAGTTTTGATTTAATCCAAACGAAGCCAAGATAAACAAAGAAACTACCCTTTCCATGGACTCTTGGGAAGAAACTACATGAACTCACAATAGCCATTAACTAACAGATGTTCACTTAACCTACCAACTATCCTGACAGCAACAAGCCCTGCTCCCATAGTAAAGATAGGTATTTAAATTTGCGAAACAATTGTTTTTGTTTATAACAATGCGTGTATGTATACATACAATACTACCTTACTTAGTACATAGTTAATATTCAATCCTGTTTGGCTCAAGTGCTACTGTTGTTAAGGAGTGCACATGCTGTCTGTCAACGGTCACTCTGGACCCTCCACCCTCCCTGCTAAAAACACTGCAACACAGCATCTTCATGGCTGCATCTTACTGAGTCATGTCTCCCTTCTCATGTGAGCGGGCTTCATCTTTGCCCATCTTTGGATAAAGGGGAGCATTTTACATTTCGTAGAAAAGTCTTCTCCAATGCATACAGCCCTTAAGAGAGGTTTTTTACTTGATGACAAGGTTCTGTTTTCCTTATCATGACAACTTAAAACAATTGTATATTTGACTCATAAAAAGTCCTAATTTTCATGCGTAATATAGTGCATTTATTTGTGGTGGCTTTAGCCTATCCCTATCCATATATTTCTATATTCTTCAGTATCAGTGTTTGATTATATTTATTAAATAAATGTATTTGTCCATTTTCAAATATTGAAATATTTTAACTATAATGCCTCTTATAGCAGCATGCTGGAACATGGCTAGGAAGCCCAATTATTTAAGGATAAATCAGTTCTATCATAAAGGACTCAGTCCATCAAGCAGTAGCAGACTGTATGCCCAGCATTTTAAAAAAAACACAGAGGCTTCAGTGCAGAAAATGCTTTCATAGAGACCCTTAGAATTTCAGTGTTCAAGGAAAGATAGGCAACATCTCTCCAACCCAATTCATCAATATGAATCTAATTAAAGTGACAAGAATTTGGACTCCCTGGATGCTGGTACTTCTCGCTTAAAATTTTGACTTTGCTACAGGATCAATAGGATCGAATTTAAGTGGTACAGAATACTGATGTTACTGATGATTACATTGATCCTTACAATTCAGACTCATGTGGCAATAGAGATGGCCTGGGTCCAGATGGTGATATCAGGCTTAAGCCTCTGGAAAAGAGGCATATATTTTCGCCTAAAGAAATGGGTAGTCCTCCTGAACAGCAATCATATTACCGATGTTCTTTTATATTATAAAGAAGAGCCTATGTTGGATCCTTCTTTCATACACAGCGCATATACAACGGAATTGACACCATCTGATCATGTGGCTCGATATGTCACCACAAGATTGAGACAACCCATATATAGGTCTACAAGAACAGACAGATTTTGAGTGCCCTCGCCCTTCAATCCCCAATAATAGGACAGTAATTCCTGCGGTATATTGCAATGTATAACTTTTTTTTTTGTAGTTCGAAAGGATTGCTCTTTGGTGATTCTTTCATTAAGACAATTAGCAAGTATATCTCCACAGTTGCTTCAATTGAAAAGGCTCAATTTTCACTAAGAACATTTTTGGATCACAGGTTTTTGGCAGGATCACCAAAGGCAGGAGCTGCTTTGCCAGCCATTTGTCATCAAGAGAATGCAGGTACTTACGACGCTGTTTCACTCACCAACAAAACTACAGATATCAATTCTATCGGCAAAGAAACAGAGTGTTTAGACATCATGGTTACTGACAAAGAGGAACTCAAATCCCCTGAAAATATTTAAATATATAATCACCCTCCTGTTGAAGGTTGTTTGGCTTTTTTTCTTCCCACATGGGTAAATATAGATACCGATCCATCCGTTTTACAAGCAGACTGAGGGCACAGTGCAGATATTTATGATCAGTCATTCCTAATTTCGTTCCCTTGTCCTCTCCAATTCCCCAACGAACAGGAACAGGTACTTTCTCAGGAATTAAAATCACTACTAGACAAAAAGGCTATAAAGATCGTCTCTTTCAATCCTTTGAGATTTTTAAACACAATTGTCTTAGTCCTGGAGAAAAAGAAGTGTCACAAGTAATAACTATGAAGTATTTCAACAGGTTCGTATGTTAAAATGTTAACTATATTACACTTAGGGGGCACTTCGTCAGAACCATGGTGCTTCATGAAAGTCACAAAAACGGTAAAGTCCACGTAGAATGAGATTAATAGTCTATCTAAACTACTTCCTAATTCTGGCCGAGAACAAGGATCAGCTACAAGATCAACTGTTCTTTTTCAAAGATATTTTACAAAGTGTAGGTCAAAGTGTCAAAGTGTAGGTTTTCTAATACACACAAATATAATTCCCTAGCTATATACTTGTGTAAGCAAAGAATTGTAGAATATTATTGGTGTAGGTTAAAAGGTCGGGTGAAAGTCACAGACTCAAAACAGACCTACATATCCTTTCAGGTTAATGTCTGCTCCCCTCCCATCTGTACTGGTACCAGTGAAATACACCATAAATTACCTAGTTCTCTAAGACACTTTGATAGTAATACAATGTCAGATGTGTGCCCTAAAAGTTCAAGCTCAAGCAGCCGGATAAATAAACAAAATGATCACAGCTTTGTAAATGTAAATCCGTATTTGTAAAGCGCGAACTACTCACCCTTACGGGTCTCAAGGTGCTGGGGACCGTTGTGGAAATTAAGTGAGCTATTGCCCAGAGTCACATGGTGCTGAGCTGAGCTGCCGCCAGAGCCGGGGACTGAACAGTGATCCCTGTGCTCCAAAGTCAGCTGTTCTGGCCGCTGCACCACACCTCTCCACTTTGTGGATAGCACACACTTTTTTTGTGGAAGCACACAACGTCTGCACCATCAAAACATGTAGCCATCACCGACCCACCTAGATTACCTGCTTTATCACTGAACTGCTTCTCATTCGAAACTCCCACATGGTAGTTTGAGTGGGCTTTCTCAGTCAGAAGTTCACTCAGAGACCTTTTATGACAAGGTGGTCATTTGTGAGTACTGTAGATTCTGATAAAGTGAAAATACATTTAGCTAACATTTTTGCTGAAAAACATTATTCATGGTTAAACTTGGTAAGATTAAAAAACTAAGGAGAATGATAGGGAAAATTAGCAAACAATCATTCTGAAGAACAGCATGTTTCAGAAAGATTGATAGCCCCATGAGGGGTCACTTGCTTACACCAGGACCACGGACTATCAAATAGTGTATCCAACCTGTGCCCTATTTCTAATCCATACTAAGAAGACCTGTGTAAATATGCATATCAGCTACAGATACACTTGCAGCGCAAAACTTGTGATTCATTCATAAAATGTTAGCCTGTCATTTAGACAAGACACAAAAATGACCAATGGTTTTAAGGCTGTCAATTCTAGTACTGCACTCATGGTATCAAACTTCAAAGTGTAAATAATATTTTTTGGGCCACTACAAACACATGCATCACACAGGAAGTCACCCACATGTAACTTATAAGTGCAGGTGTAATGGTTGGTTTTACATATTATATTTTGCTTATGCTTCCCCTCCTTTACATTGAGGAGGATTCACTAAATGGAGCACTGCAGTAAGGTTCTACAATTACACTGCGACAGAGAGAAAATATTCGAAATAATTAATTAGTATTAGGGGTTTTGCCATTCAGCTTTTAGACATCAAGGACTAAACTGATGAAGAGTCCTTACTGGTGGGACAACCTACTCATCATCAGTGTTGGATGCATGCTCCTTCCTGCAGAAAAAGAATCAGCAATTCCACATCTGACATGTCTCATTGCATCCATCTGACGCAATGTGCATACAAAATATGGCAAAAGTGCACAGAACAAGGATGAAGGGCATCACATTTTTACAGGTCTTCTCAAATTGATGGCTACAGAGCTGATCAAGACTTATGCAAGTGATATTAAATGCCTTGCTTAAATTTAATACCATGTTTTTAAAATGTCATTGTTCCGCCTTTGAAGAGTATATTTATCCATGCATATATGACCCGCAGTTACGACAAACAGTGCATAGGAATTTTCAGGGGTCAGTCTGGTGTCAATTGCTGCGACAAGATAGCATCATTCAGGCTACTGACGTGTGTGTGTGCATTATTTGCAGCGTTGTACCTTCTGTAAAAGAAGCTGCGATCTGTTTTATCCTGTCTCTTATTTTTCTATTATTGCCCAGGAGAAGTCAGTATCACTGTGTTAATATTCCATGAAATGGTATGTTATACATGTGTTGGTCTTCTTACATCTGATAGTACTTCTGCCTTCACAGATTCTGACTCTTACTTTTCGGCTGGTCACCCCTATGTATCTTGGCCCACAGAGAAAGGTAATCATGTAACTGATGTCTCACTTTGCCAATTAGTGTGACAACGTATTTTGCCATGCCATATTCTCCCCTGAAGGAATCTCCTTTGTTAGTTTCATGATGGGGACAGACACCGCATTTACCACAAGGAGAATGGCCCGGGCCAGTATGTAAATGTAAATGTAGACTTACTTGTAAAGCGCACTGATACTCCTGAGTGTCCTGGCGCTGTACTCATACCGCTAGGGAACCCTTCCTGGTTTTTCCCCGAGAAATGTCCACTCCTGGGCATCCCCAGGGTGCAACCAGGCATCCCTAGCGCTGTTGGGGGCCGTTGTGGAGACTAAGCAAGCTATTACCCAGAGTTGCAGTGTGGGACCCATGCTTAGAGTAGGCACCGAGGTGAGAAATCAGGTCCGAGGAATTATGAGCCCAAGATCCGCCGAGACCAGCCAAGGCAGGAATTGAACCCTGGTCCCGGGCCAGACCTCTGCATCAGGGTCTGCCGCTCTAACCATTGAGCCACACTTCTATGAGTTTTGGATCTGGAGTGCATCATAATGTCCCTATTATGGCTAAAATCTGTTATCAAACTGTGTATATGCTCAGTTGTGTGATCATTAAAACGAAACATTCATTACAATGTATCTCAATAAGACAAAATTGGCGGAGCCTTATCACCAACAAATGCAACACTTCCTGTGAAATTCCATCAAAATAGCACCAATAAAAACACACCAACTAACAAACAATGTTATCAATCTCACAACACATTTTAAGACTCTTATTTCGAATAGCGTTATTTTATGGGGGTATGGACTGGTCTGGAGTAGCCTTCCCCCTGACCCCATCACGATCAAAAGGTACATAGGAGAGCCCTCCTTCTTTAACAATATTCCTTAAAATAATACTCTATTGCTGTTCCATTGCACATTCCTATTTTCTATGGTCCTTTTGCTGTGATTTCAGAACTTTATAACCTGACCCTCTCTTGCAGGTGCACACGAAAGCACCGTTGGATGAAGGTGTTTATAATCATACAGATTGAACAAATAGAGTTGGTATTTCCCCTTACTGCTCTTCTTAGTACCAGGAATGCTCCGTGCCACGGTAAAGGGCAATACATGGAATTTATTTTACTTCGTTTACATTGGAAGATAGAGTGTGTACAATAGCCTGATGTCAAAGGTACATTTGCAACCGGAAGCCTTTGAAAGAGGTTGTATACTTGTACTTTTAACAGGGAGACCTGTTCTGCCTGCCAAGAAAAGCCAGGTTTGGCCCTGTCTTCTTTCTTTGTGTATTTGTTTAATAGCTGAGAGTCTTCGGCGTGTCATGATTGGACTTCATGCCAACTTCTCTGCGTAAACCAGTGTTAGCAGAACTTTGCCACACTCTTCAGGCTTAACGCTCAATAAATGTCCCTTGCCAGTGAACTGCCAGAAACATGTTTGCTTTTCATCTGGGTTTCGCCTCTTTGCAGATGGCCATCTTCCCTTCACATCGACTTGTTTCCATCGAGGGTAGGATTTTTCTTAGATGAGGTTTACACCATGATAAAGGTCGGGTCTATAAGTTTGTTTTACTTTTCCAGTAGTTATTTTTCCGATATATTAAATAAACATTCATTGTGAGATGGACAACTGAAAAAGAATTCAGGTGACCATGTGTACCAATGGTACAGAATTCAGGTGACCATGTGTACTAATGTGTACCAAGTGTTTGTTTGAAGTCCAACTGCCTTTTGTCCTGCTGCATGAGACGTATGAAGCGGTGAAATGTTCGACAACCCGTCTTGTGTTTCACCGCAGGTGCCCAGTGAAATAATTTTACCCGGAAGTAAACAATTTTCACGGTGTATATTTGCTTGTTCCTTTAATCTTCAGATTTGCGAGTTTTAGGGCCAGGTGTACGACGGTTTTTGCATGCACAAACGGGTTTGCAAACCTGTTTGCGCATGCAAAAACAGCATGCGGTATGTACAAATCCTATTTTGCGACTCGGAAAATAGGGTTTTGCGACTCGGAAGTAGGAAGGGCGTTCCCTTCCTATTAGCGTGTGCAACCCTATGTACAAATGTTTTGAGTCTGCAATTGCGGGAGCAAAACACTCGCATATTACCACCCTCGTCAAGAGGATGGTAATGGGGTTGCAAAAGGGAAGGAGTCCCCAGGGGACCCCCTTCCCCTTTGCAAACGCAGAGGAAAATATTTTTTAAGGGTAGGCAGTGGTCGCAGAGACCACTGCCTGCCCTTAAAAAACGAAACGAAAACGTTTTATTTTTTTTAAATGATGGTCTGTTGAGCCCAGCAGGCCAGCATACCTGGGAGGGCCTGCCATTCCCAATGGGGTTGCAAATTGCGAGAGGCTCATTAATATTCATGAGCCTCTCTATTTGCGACCCCATTGGGAATCGCTAACAGTGTGTTACACACTGTTGTACATCCTAAATAGCACCTCACAAATGGCGAGACGCAAAAGACTCGCAATTTGCAAGGCGCTATTTTGGCCGTCGTACATCTTGCCCTTAGTCTATTTTAAGGCCAAGAATATTTGGTGAACAGTACTTTGTCACAAGACCTGGGAAAGATTTCAGTGACAAGCAGCAGCCTTTGTCCTTGAAAACTAATTCAAATCATGAAAGGGTTGAACAAGAACGCTGGTGTTATTGACAGCCTACTGCGCAGGCGCTCCCTTCTACGTACATTTTAAGCATTTGAGTGAAAAGAGTGTTTCCAAGCGCCTGCAATGTGCATAGCCATCAATGCGAGCATAAACGGTATGTGAAAGTAACTTGCAGGAGGAATTTTTTGCACAGGCTATAATCAGTGGGGCGAGGATGGACATACATGAAGCGAATGTCTCATGTACTAGCAGGCATGTTTGGGCTAAAATAGAAAAGGCAGGGTTGTCTAGAGGCAGCACAGCAACTAGTATTTCCTAGACAGGGTCCAAAACGCAGATGCGATGTTTCTGCATCCACTTTCAGGCTGACAAACTTTTCAGACGAATGTCGTACTGCCCTCATAGACAACGTTTTCTGTCTCCTCTGAGTATCTAATGGACATGCTCTAGTTTACTGTCAGGCGCCAGGAGCTGAAAGTCTTCTTTCTTGCAGAACCAGTTTGATGCATTTCCTATTGCTTTTGTGGACCGGTGTCACCTTGTTCAGTGTGCAGCCTTTTTCTCGTCTGGCCAATTAGAATGTAGGACAATAGGTTATGCCTACACAACATTCATCGTCAGTGGAGACACTTCCAGCAGTTAAAGAAAGGTTAGGCAGTGGCCAAAGGGCTTCAGGAATGGAGAATCGACCTAACCTCGCAGGCATTCCCATGTTCTTCCTCAGACACCAATCATTAGAGGTAAAGATTTCCAATGACCCCCTGCCCAAACCATTGTCCCATTGAACAGCGAGCATTAATCTGTGTGACTTGCACCAGCTGTTTTCGAAGACACACGCAGCCTCCCAAAGACGCACCCTGGCGGGTATTATTTACTCTGAGATGGGAACTTTGTTATCAGCATATGCTGCCGCCAATGACCTTTGAGCACATAACATTCATCTTTTAAAATGTGATCTACAAAATTATTTAAAACGTTTAATTTTCACTTTAAAATGGTGAGCGATTATTCCTCATGTCAGAAGCCCATACAACTTCTTTATTCTACAAACGCTCCTCTTTTGTGTCTGTTTTGGCTTCTACGTTGTATTGTGATAAGCCTGAAAATGCTCGAAAGTGTAGCCTTTCCAATGTTTGGAAGAAAGGAGCATGATAAAAAAGAATACATATTAAAATTCAGTTAAGAAAGCATTACAACTGTCTTGGGATTCTTTTGAAAGTAGACAAATCGTTTGCCTTACAATTGGGGCTGATACGTTATACATATGCTTACATCCATATCCTAAGAATGCACATTTCACATTTTCAACAACTCATGTTTATTTAAAGTATTTTCAGTAGACTCTCTCCTTAATAAACTTATATTGAAGCTTATTAATCACGTGTTGCAATTTCTGTGATGATACAACGTTAACACAGAGAGAAAATTCACCTGTAGGTAATAACATCCTGCCAAAGCCGAAAATTATTTTATCCACTTTTTTCACGTTTCAAATTGACTGTCAATCATTTGTGCGCAGAAATAAATAAGCACTTCAGATACATTTTCTGTCTGGAAAGTCACTCATCTGGAGGTATTTATTTTGTGGTACTTTCACTTTCCTGCCTGCTTGCAATAATCTGAAGCAAAATAAATTAATTTTTGGATTTTTGTGTAGTGAAATGCTTTTTTGTGTTTTGTATTTGTTCATGTTCCCACACACATCTAAACAAACAAACATACACAGAGGTGGACAAGTCACATATTGAGAAGATGTATAAGGCCTGAATGAAAATTCAGATAAACCATAATCTGCGTAATTATCCAAAATTGGATTACACTTGTTATGACATTTCCCAGTATAGGCCATTATGACACACAGTGCCAATCAATGTTGGTGCTCGAGAACTGGAAGGACGCGAACGACCAGAGCGCAAGCAGCTGTTGTTCACACCATTTGTGATTAAAATAAATAATTGTGAAAATGTCTCCTTACTTGCAAAATGGATCCAAATATGCATTTTACTTTGAAATATTGCGTTAAGTGACAGTTTTACATTATCATCATTTTTGCAGAATTTTGCATAATTAAGCAAAAATAAATTCTATAGGTTTTACATACCTCAGAGGATTGTGTAAAAGGAGTAGGATAATGGTATTATAGAACGTGGCAGAGAGGGGAAGAGGAATCACGTATAGGAAGGTAGAGGAAATAAGTAATTGGCCCACAAACAGCTCTGTGCAAATGCATAGAAACTTAGTTGAACTTACAGATGAATGTGTATTTATATATATTCACCCAAAAAAATGTTAAATATAAGCTATATTGAGGAAATCTTTATTTATGTTTGGTGTAGAAAACCAACTTCAGCAACACAAACATTAGAACTTTTACAGTTATAGTTAATTCCTGACTATCAGATAAGCACCACTTTTAAGCTAACATCTCATACTTATAACTCACATTTATACTTATAAACTACCTGGAGATTCAGATAACTTGTGCACCTCCGTACACAGTCTTCTCATCTCACCACACTCACCACACTACATTAACTATAACTGGCCCCTTCTCCATGCACTATCTATATCCGTGCATGTTACAGAAGTTAGAGCATGGGACATCACTGCAGAAATAACAACACTTATCACATCATATGATTTGCTTGATCACCCTGCATGGTACAGTGGTGAGTTATAGTTAAGGTAGTGTGGTGAGTGTGTGGTGAGTGAGGTGAAAATCATTTGTACAAAGGTGCACAAGTATTCAGAATTTTAAGGTGATGCATAAGTTTAAATTTGAGGTATAAGTCTGACTAATATTCATTTTAAAGTGGTGCTTGAAGGATAAAGTTAACATATAACTGTTGGACTTAGCCCTTTTTACAGGGTCATCCCAGAACTTTTTGCCTTCCTCCTGTACTGTTTCTGACCTGTTTTTGTTAGTTTTATCACTCTGGGCACTTTTCCACTACTGATCAGTACTAAAGAGCATATGCTCTCTGTGAAATTGTGTTTATGGATTGGTGATTCTATGATTAGCAAATTTGATTTATGAGTCGGACCCTTGTACAGTGCACCGTGTGAGCCCAGGGCCTGTAATTCAAATGCTGCTAGTGGGCTGTAGCACTGATTGTTCCACCTACACAAGCAGCCTGTAAATGTAACTCTGCCTGCCAATGCAGAGCATGTGGGCAGTCTGGTACTGCTTGGGAGCATTAAAGGCATTTATCACCAGGATGGGCATGACATCTCTGGCTACTGTCAAGCATATCTATCATGCAAAAACTGAATCTGCAGCCATATATGGAGCGGGAGTTTGGGGTTTGGCACATACTGAACCACTACAAATTATTGAAGATACTTTTTTAAATCAATGGACTCTCTTCCCCAGTCAACATCTAACTATGTACTCCATCTGGAGTTGAGCCTACCCTATATCACAAACTCAATTAGACTGGCTCCTTTGCTCCTGTGGTTCTCCATCAGGCAAAGGACTACGCTCCCCTTAACTCAGAGTATAATAAAAGATTGCCTTAGCCTAGATTATTGTGGTGGCGAATTATAGTTAATGTAGTGTGGTGAGTGAGGTGAAAAGCATGTGTACAAAGGTTCACAAGTATTCAGAATTTTAAGGTGATGCATAAGTATAAATTTGAGGCATAAGTCTGACTAATATTTGTTCGAAAGTGGTGCTTGAAGGATAAAGCTAACATATAACTGTTAGACTTGGCCCTTTTTACAGGGCCATCCCAGAACGTTGTACCTTCCTCCTGTGCTGTTTACTGTTTTTGTTGCTTTTATGACTCTGGGCACTTTTCCACTGCTGATCGGTGATAAAGTGCCTATGCTCTCTGAAATTGTGTTTATGGATTGGTGATTCCATGGCATATTTGATTTACTAGTCGGACCCTAGTACATTGCACCGTGTGTGCCCAGGGCCTATAAATCAAATGTTGCTAGTGGGATGCAGCTCTGATTTTGCCACCTACACATGCAGCCTGTAAATGTAACTCTGGCCTGCCATTGCAGAGTCTGGGAAGTCTTGTACTACCATGTTGACTTGGCAAGTGCACACACTTGCCAGTCCCTAACCTTCCCTTTTCGTATATGTTAGTCTCCCCTAAGGTAGGCCCAAGGTACCCCTGTGGGTAGCGTGCATTGTATGTGAAAGGCAGGACATGCTCTGATGAGTGTGGCATGTCCTGATCGTGAATTACTGCCAATTTCGTTTTTCCCTATTGCAAGGCTACCTGCTCCCATAGGATAAAATGGGGAGTTTGTTTATAAAAATCTTATAAACATATCTGACCCTGGGAACAAGGTAGAAAAATAAAGTTTGATATGCCTGAACTCAGAATGCTAAAATTAATCTTTTAGCGAGGATGATTTTTACATTCTGTGTTTGAAAATACAACTTTTAGAAAGTAGGTATTTTCTTGCCTTACCAACCAATGTGACTCTGCTAGGTTTGTGCCTTGTATGTCTGGCTTTGGATGACAGGGGCAGTGGCTCCAGAGAGTCTGATGAGTCAGGGCAGGGCTGAATAGACCTGAGCTGCATTTAGAGTAGGCGGGGAGATATCCTTTCACCTGAATGGGCCTGGTCTGCCTTCAACAATGCTGTCTCCACCACCTGCCAGGAAGCTGCACAGTGAGGACAGAACTGGTTTTGGCTGGGTACAGAGAGTCTCTGCCTTCAGAGAACAAAGGATTTATGTGTATAAAAAGAGGGCTCAGACCCCAGACTTTTAGATCACTTCTGGGAATCAAGAGGAACCTTTGCCAAGTAGAAGGGCTGGGGAAACTGAGGAGGAGTACTGCCCCTGTGCTGTTTGCTGTCTGGGGTTGGCCTGCAGTGGCTACTTGCTGCCAAGGAAAGGAGAAAAGGACTTTGCTGTTTGTTTTGTCACCTGCTTGAGAAAAAGATCCCCAAGGGCTTGGAATTCAGCTTGGCTCCTGTTCTGAAGTCTCAGGGACACAAAAGGCTTCCTGCAACTCTGCTGGTGCTGCTGGACTCTGCCATGTGTGAGTCCTACCCTTGCCTGAGGTGCCTCCTGCCGTCAAAAGGCCTCAGAAGTGGGTTTTGCAGCTGATCTATGCAAGAACCCGTGCATTGCACCCTAAAACCGTGCAAAGCCTTTCGGAACCGGTGTAGGGCGATGCAAAGTCTCCCTGAGCAGCCCCCAGCACTGACGCTGGACAACACAAAACCTCGCAAAGCGACGCCTCACCTCCGGTGTGCAACACAACGCATTTGGGCACCAAGTCTACAAGAACACCAGGGCTGCAGTAAGAAACGGACAACTCACCCTCCCGCACAGTAAGAAACCAATGCATCACCTCCCCTTCAATCGGTAACCGATGTATCATCTCCTCTTCGTGGCAGTTAGGAACCGACGCATCACCTCCCCTGAAGTAAGGAACCATCGGATCACCTTTCCTGGACATAGGAGACCAATGCATCACCTTCCCTGTGGCTGTTTTTGTTTGTGACTGTGATGCATCCAAAATACTTTGTGTTGGAAGTGTTGCATCCATAGTTTGCTATGGACAGAGCTGTTTCTACCATTTGAAAGCCTTATTTGTAATATTGTATTGTAGATTGTTGTCGTTTGGTCTTGTTTTGGCTTAGATAAAGATTAATTATTTTTCTAAAGTGGTGTGGAGTCCATTTGTAGCGTTTTCACTGTCGTACTGCATGTTTTGGCAAATGCTTTACACACTGCCTCTGAGATAAGCCTGTCTGCATTTGCCAAGCTACGAAGGAGGTGAGAAGGGGTTATTTTAGGAGCGTACCCCCCCCTTTCCCTCACAAGAAGCAAGTCTCCCTATTTGGACAAAGGCACCTACCTCCGCCAACTCGAGACCCTGATTTCTAACAATATCTATATCTATAACTGTAGAATTTCTAACATTTGTGTAGTTGAAGCTGGGTTTCAGTACCAAACATAAAGTTTTTCTAACTATCTTTAACTTTTGTTTTTTTGAATGTGAATGTTAATAGTTTTTCCAATCTTACTAACAAATGTGTAATATTGCTACCGTTTACTGTTGTGGAGTGGAGTCTTATTTAGAGGAGTATGGTACAAAACATTGAAGGATAGTGTTGTAAAGGGTACTATGGTACAGTATATTTTGACACCGTGGAGTGGAATAAAGGAGAATTAGGTATACTGAAGTGGTGTCCACTGGAATGGCATACAGCAGAGTAGCATATAGTGGAGTCGCATACCATATAGTAGTGTTCACTGAAGGTGGATAGAGTAGAGTGGTGTATATTGCAGTGGCATAGAGTGTAGTGGTGTATAGTGTAGTGGTACACAGTGGGTTAGCATAGAATTACGCTTTGTAAAGTTGAGCTAAATCTGTATATATTGAAGAGTCTACTTGCATACACTATACTGGCGTACAGTGGAGTGCTATAGAGTGGAGTATTATATAGTGAAGTGGCATATGTTGGAATATGGTATACTAAAATAAGATACAAGTTCAAGTTCAAGTTCAGGTATTTATATAGCGCACTACTCACCCAGAGGGTCTCAAGGCGCTTGGGGAGGGGGTTCATTATTTGTCGAATAGCCAGGTTTTAAGTTCTTTTCTGAAGGAGATGTGGTTTTGAGTAAGGCGGAGGTGAGAGGGGAGTGAGTTCCATGTCTTGGCAGCCAGGAAGGAGAAGGATCTGCCACCCATGGTGGATTTTCGGATGCGCGGGACTGTGGCGAGGGCTTGATTGGACGATCTCAGTTGGCGGGTGGGTTTGTAGAAGGATAATCGAGTGTTGAGGCATTCGGGTCCTAGGTTGTAGAGGGCCTTGTGTGCGTGGGTGAGAAGACGGAACGTAATTCTTTTGTTGACCGGGAGCCAGTGGAGGTCCTTTAGGTGTCCGGTGATGTGATCTTGGCGAGGGATGTCCAATATGAGTCTCGCTGATGAGTTTTGGATGCGTTGGAGTTTTTTCTGTAATTTTGCTGTGATTCCGGCGTACAGTGTGTTACCATAATCCAGTCGACTTTTGACCAGTGCGTGGGTCACAGTCTTTCTTGTTTCGAGGGGGATCCAGCGGAAGATCTTTTTGAGGATGCGAAGTACGTTGAAGCAGGAGGATGAGACTGCGTTAACTTGTCTGGACATCGAGAGAGAAGAGTCTAGGATGAAGCCAAGGTTACGTGCCTGGTCGGTGGGTGTGGGTGCTGTGCCCAGAGTGGAAGGCCACCATGAATCGTCCCAGGCAGAGGGTGAGGATCCTAGGATGAGCACTTCTGTTTTGTCTGAATTGAGTTTTAGGCGGCTCTGTTTCATCCATTCGGCTACTTCTTTCATGCCTTCGTGGAGATTGTTTTTGGTGGTGTTAGGGTCCTTGGTGAGGGAGAGGATTAATTGGGTGTCGTCGGCGTAAGAGATGATGTTGAGGTTGTGTTGGCGCGCAATGGATGCGAGTGGGCTCATGTAAACGTTGAAGAGGGTGGGACTGAGTGATGACCCTTGTGGTACTCCACAGAGGACTTCTGTGGCTTCTGAGTTGAATGGGGGAAGTCTGACTCTTTGAGTTCTCCCGGCGAGGAACGAGATGATCCAGTCCAGGGCTTTTCCTTGTATGCCGATGTTGCTGAGGCGTTGTATAAGGGTGCTGTGGCAGACTGTGTCGAAAGCGGCGGAGAGGTCGAGTAGAATGAGGGCCGCAGTTTTTCCATTGTCCAGTAGTGTTCGGATGTCGTCTGTCGCAGCAATGAGGGCGGTTTCGGTGCTGTGTTTGGCTCTAAATCCAGATTGAGATGGATCGAGGGAGTTGTTGGATTCAAGGAAGGTGGCGAGCTGGCTGTTGACGGCTTTTTCAATGACTTTGGCGGGGAAAGGGAGGAGGGAGATGGGTCGGTAGTTCTTAAGTTCAGATGGGTCTGCTGTGGGTTTCTTCAAGAGGGCGCTGAGTTCGGCATGTTTCCAGCTTTCTGGGAAGGTGGCAGAGTTGAACGAGCAGTTGATGACATCGCGAAGATGGGGTGCGATGATGGAGTCAGCTTTGTTGAAGATGTGGTGTGGGCAGGGGTCGGTAGGCGAGCCAGAGTGGATTGAGTTCATTAGGCGGATGGTGTCTTCAGTGGTGATTGTGTTCCAGGCGCTAAGGTAGTTTGTTGGCGGAGTGGGATCTGAGGGGTGTGGGGGGGGTTGATCGTTGGGAGTGTTCTCGAAGCTGTTGTGGATGTCGGCGATTTTGTTGTAGAAGAAAGAGGATAACGCGTTGCAAAGGTCTTGGGAGGGGGTGATGTCGTTAGATGCTGCGGTGGGGTTGGTGAATTCTTTGACGATGTTGAAAAGTTCCTTGCTGTTGTGGGTGTTGTTGTCGAGACGGTCCTTGAATGCTGATTTCTTGGCGGATCGGATCAGTTGGTGGTGGTTGCGGGTGGCTGCCTTGAGGGTGGCCATGTTGTCGGTGGTTGGGTTTTTTCTCCATGTTTTCTCCAGGGTGTGGCATAGCTTCTTGGATTTTTTAAGGTCATCATTGAACCAGGAAGCCTTTTAGCTGGTTGATTTGATCTGGTGCTTTTTCAGGGGTGCTAATTCGTCAGCACTGTGTGTGATCCATTGCTTGAGATTGATGGCCGCTTGGTTTGGGTCCAATGAGTGGGTGGGAGGATTTTGGTTGAGTGATGAGACGAGTTGGTCGGAGGTGATTTTGTTCCAGTTTCTCCGAGGAATAGGTTGTGGGCGGTTGTGGTTCAGGGTGGTTTTGTAGCTGAAGTGAACACAGCTGTGGTCCATCCAATGGAGCGCTGTGGTGCGATCGAAGGCAATGTGCTTGCTGGAGGTGAAGATAGGGTCGAGCGTGTGTCCGGCTACATGAGTGGTGGTGTCAACGAGTTGTTTGAGTCAGAGATTGGCCAGGTTGTCAAGAAGGGTGGTGGTGTTGCTGTCGAGTTTGTTTTCAAGGTGGTAGTTGAGGTCTCCTAAAAGAATGTAGTTCACGGAGGCGAGGGCAAGTGGGCTGACAAAGTCGGTGATGTCATTGCTGAATTGAGTGCGGGTTCCTGGAGGTCTGTAGATGAGGGTGCCTCTAAGTGTGGTCCTAGGGTCGGTGTGGATCTGAAAGTGGAGATGTTCGGCGGTTGCAAGATTGTCGTCGGAGCTGGTTGTGATTTTGATGGTCTTCCTATGGATGATGGCGATGCCTCCTCCTGTTTGATTGGGGCGGTCTTTGCGGATAATCTTGTAGTCGTTCGGGATGGCTATGGCGATGTCGGGCGCTGATGAGGCGTTCATCCATGTTTCTGTCAGGAAGGCGATGTCCGGTGACGCAGTGTCGAGTAGGTCCCAGAGTTCAGTGGCGTGTCTGTGGACCGAGCGGGTGTTAAGCAGGATGCACTTCAGGCGGTCGGAGCTGTGTAAGGATGAAGTGGATGTGGTGAGAGTTCTGAAGCAGTTGAACTTGCAGGAGAGGCAGGCGAATGGGCCGTGGGTACGTCCTGGGGTGGCTACGCAGCATTGTGGTGTGCGTCCGGGGTTGAGTGCGAGGAGAGTTGCGGCATCATAAGTGAGTCTAGTTGGTTGGGTGTGGTGGGGACCAGGGGGTCTGGCACTGGGCGCGGTCCAGGCGCGGACGGGCGCAGACGGGCTTACCTTTGGCGCACCTTCGGCGCGCATGGGGCGCTTCTGCTGCGCGTGAACGCTGCGCGTCAATTGCTCTGCTATAAGTAGATAGTGGAGGGGGCGGGGCGAGGGAGGGTCAACTGGGAGGCGGGAGCGGGGTGGAGCTGCAGGCTGGGACGGCCCAACAACAACAAGATGGTCGCCAAAGCGAAACCTAAGAGAGTGAGGTTGGGGTGAGCAGAGGCGCCGGCGCAGTCAGGCAGATATGATCAAATAAATTACAAACCGCCAGCAATATATGCAACTAGCGTAACGCTAAGGTTTGGCTAAAACACAATCAAAATAAATCTATTTTACACTTCAAGCGCAGGCACAATCAAATAGCGTAGCGCTAAGGCTGGAGTTGGGTACAGTGGAGTGCCATACAGTGGCATCCGTGGCCTCTGCAGGAAAAAGCAGTGGGGGGGGCTAGGTGAGGGGGGATTTTGAGAGACGATCACATGGGAAAATTAATTATTTATTTAATCTTCCCTTGTGGTCGTTTCTCAAAATCACCCCGCAACTCATCCACACCGCTGATACCTGCAGTGGTCGTGGCTGCACAGTGGAGGCCTCTCAGTGTAGTGTCATGCTGTTGAGTGATGTACAGCGGGCATATGTAAAGTTGAGTGTTGTACAGTGTAGTGCTGTAAAGTGAAATTGCATAAAGTGGAGTGGCGTATATAAGAATGCAGTACAGTGCAGTGGTGTAGAACAGAATAGTACACACTACAGTGGTGTATAGTGTAATAGGGTACTATGCAATGGCGTATACTGGAGTAGGCCAAAGTGTAGTGCCATACAGTGGAACAGTGTAGAATAAATGAGTGTTTATTGTAGAAAGTTGAGTTTACTGACATTAATTCTTGAGACGTACATTGGAGTGTTGTACTATTCAATTGGGTTCATTATAAAAGCGTAGAGTCCAGTGACGTACACTGAATTGTCATTTAGTGGTGTGGCGCAAACTTGTTTTGTAAGGTGAAACAGCATGCAGTACACTGTGGTACACTACCGTGATGTATACTGCATTTCTGTAGAACTGAGTGCAGTACAGTGGAGTAGTGTACACTGGAATAGAATGCAATCCAATAGTTTACCATAAAGTTGGGCATAGCGGAATAGCATATAGTAAAATAACGTGAAGTGGAACTACGTACAGTGGAATCACGTACAGTTGCGAGCAGTATAGTGTAGGGTTTTCCAGTAAATAAGGATACACAAACTTGTAATAGAATATAGTGGTGAACAGTGTAATAGGATATAGTGGTGAGGCTAGAGTGGCATACAGTGGAGTTGGGTGCAGTAGAGTGGAGTATCATACAATAGATTAGCATCAAATGTAATTTCGTATAGTAGAGTGTCATAAAGTGGAGTGGCACAAAGTCAAGTCTTATACAGAGTAGTGGCGTAAAGTGGAGTGTATAAGGGGTACCTTCCTGCACAAAAACAGTCCTCTGAGGCATTTTATTCCTTCTACATGCAGCACACACTGAAAAAGAAAAAAACAAGGAGATATAAAGATATTTTTCATCATGGGGTGGCATAGCATTTGGCTCATTCCCGGGTCTACCAGTAATGATATATCTGGGAAAGTGTCAAAAGTTATGGGTGGATGTGTGAGAACACCCATGCTCCACCCATGGAATGCCTCTCTGGAGTAGAATTATGAAGTGCAGTGATTTGCGCTGCATTGCTTTAATCTAGACGTAGGGCCATGCAAGGTGGTCTTGCATGGCTTGATGAATCTTGCTCTAGTGTTACGTCTCCCTTGTGCCCCCCTTGGGTGATGTAAGGCGATGCCCCACTTTCATAAATATGCCACTTGATGTCATTACTCTCACTCGTCTTTCCTATTCACCTAATATGAGTTCAGCATCAACAAGAATGTGCCAGTCTCCAGACATTAATTGAACGGACATGTGCGTCAGATGCAGTTCTCTCATCCATAAACATCAATTATGGGTCATTAGGGTCCGCAGCTGTGGCCCTTGCTTGCCCCTTGCTACCCCTGGCACTGCCTTTGCGACCTCCTGGCTCCAGAGGTGGCAAAATCAGTGCCTGGAATACAGAAGTAGCTCACCATAATGGATGTTGTTTGGGCCGGTTTTCTGTTACATTTTTACTACACATATAGTAAATAATATTATTCACTATTAGTGTAAAAAATGTAGTATAACTGGAATATTACCCTATCTGACGGTTATGGTAAGTAAAAAATGTTTTTAAATGCATGTTATATGCATGTTTGTAAGTTAGTGTGTTTATCTGAGAGAGAGTGTGTGTGAATGTGTTTGTTTTTAAGTGTGTGTGTGAGTTAAAGTAAAGGTCAAATGGTGTGTGATGTCACTTCTGCTAGCCCTGGCATTTTGTTGAATTGATGCCCCTGCTCTTATCAAGGTATAGATAAATAACCCACTGAGGTTTTTTTTCAATGCTCAAGCAATGTGGACAGAGAGCGGCTCTTGCACGCACTAAGGAATATTGTATACGAAACCAGTCAAAATAACCTTGGTTATCCACAACAAAATAGTACTTTCATTGTCTTCCAAAATTGGACTCTTCAAGGCCAGGCGGTACTTTATTGACAGATTCCCCAGTTGATGACAAGATAAATTGTGTTGATGGTGTGCAGTATACCCAATACTGTTACCATTCCCACCGTGTAAGTCACTCATCGCCACTGCTATAATGAAGATCACGCTCATTACTAAAGTAAAATAAAATAGATTTATTGCAGTACACATTACACCATCAATGCTGATTTCTCATAGCATCAACATGTGAGCAACTACCATACGAGAACTCTGTGGAGGTCTAAAGCTAAACGATCTCAAAACTACATGTAAGGATCTACATTCTGTACATGAGATCACACTGATTTCTAAGGCCATGAAACTGTAACAGTAAGGAACTATACTACATAAAACACCCCCCCTTGTACCCTTGGAAATTCCAAATCCCTTAATTTTGAGCTAAAATTAACTCGCTCTGCAACAAAGGCCCCAGCAGGCTCTGGTCCACCCTAAAGTGCCAGTGTGAGAACAATTTGAGGACATGCTTCCTATTCTTCCCAGTAAATTGGGACAAAGTAGTGTAGCCAATTACCGGATTGCAAAGATTTTGATAGTCAGGTTTTCACAACCTTGAACATTTTAGGAGGTTCAGGTATGCAAATCAGAGCTGGTAATTCTTGATGCTATAAAGTCTCATTTTTTTAATACAGTAGAAATAGCTTTATGAGAACATCTTACAGATTTGGAAGGATTACGAAATTGCTGAAATTTATATTATACTGAGAATGCAGAGGGGAGATGCAATACAATGCTAAGGATGTTTTCAGTCAGACATTACATGTACAGTACTATTGGAGGAAATCAGCTCAATTGCTTTGCAAACTGATTGCTTATTCTCTGACATTTGACAAAGCTGCATTGCGTTTTATTGGCATTGCCCATGAAAAGTATATAAGTACTTAAATATGTAAGCCCTTCACTTTCATGAAGCATTTGCTGCTGTAGATCTATTCTGCCCAGAGTTTGCGACTCTTGATTGAATGTTTATACAGGAAGAACTGTATAAAGGACACAAAGCCTGCTCAGTTAGAAATACAGTTATTGCACTAGAAAGCAGAATATTTCATTGTGTTGTCGTTCTGAATTGTGTCTCTGATATAGTATATCACAAAGTTAACTATTAGCTTAGCGTGGTGTGGATCATATCTTAAAATTGACCAAAGCCTTACATTTATTATTTACATTTAATGGTGTAACCTAGAAAACGAAGTGCCTTTTTTTCTTGTAACAAAACAGATTTTCAAGCAGACGTAAAGTGCTTGTTTCAATTTTTTTTACAGAGATTAAGCATTTCTTCAATCATATATTTTTCTGCCAACCAAAAATTAAAAATCTTATTTTGTCATTAATCACTCTCTATGCTTTTATGCCTCACAACTGGATTTCATACTTGGAGAATTTAACAATGTTAGAAAAAGCTCACTGACATTGTATGATATCTCTGTACAAAGTAACAACCGCTTAGACAGCATTCAGAATATTCTTTTAATTGTGGACCTATACCACACTTTGGGGCTGCCAGTATGTTTTTCCCTTTTCCCTTCCAAACATTACATCTCCCTGAAGTCATATATTTATGTCATATCCCTATATTGCTAGGAAAACATTTAGAACTTGTCTTGTATTCAGCATTAAGTGTTCCATAGCAGTTAGAAAGATTTCCTGGTACAGACTAAAAGCTAGTGATAATAAGTGATTTGCGATGTGCTTTTGCAACCCTAACAAGCACAAAGGGGCACATGCATCATTGCACCCGTTTGCGATTCCTAAATTGCGAAAATTAGGGAATCGCAATTTAGAAATCGCAAACGGCAATGCATGAATAATTCGCAAATATTTTTGCGATTTCTTAATTTTCCTTAAATGCGATTCACATTGTGCGAATCGCAATTAAGGAAAACCTTCCCATTGATTTCTATGGGCCAAAAGGCCCATAGGAATCAATGGGAAGGCATTAACATTTTGCGATTTTCATTTTGCGAATCGCAATTTGTTAATCCATTTCAAGGGTGCTGAGGGGGGTCCAAAGGACGCCCCCCTGCACCCTTGAAATGTTGTTGTAAGTGCAAGTTTCACACACACATGTCCAAAGGACAAAGGACATGTGTGTGTGTAACATGACACTTTCAAAAATGCATTTTTGTGCATTTTTGAAAGATTTCGCAACTTAACACGAGGTTCAACCTCGTGTTAATTTGCTCACCCTATTTGCGAATTCGCATTTTTTAAAACATTCATGCATTGCATTTAAGGAATCGCAAAAATGTGATTCCTTAAATGCAATCGCATTTTTAGAAATCGCCAAAAATTGCGATTTCTACACAATTGTTTAATGCATCCCAAAAAGTGATTTTGGAAGCGCAAACGGCCGAATTTTGCGATTCGCACCGTTTGCGACTCCAAAATTGCTTGATGCATGTGGCTGAAAGTGTTGCAAAGCATTGCATAGTGCTACAAACAGCAGAGAAGTATCAACTCTAATGCAAAAAGGTATTTTGCACGTGACAATTGAACCTCATACTGCGCCCAAATCCCTTCACATCAGCTCTCTGCTAACATATGAAAGGGGAGGCATGTCAGGGGCAGCAGTTGGTATAAACCTTAGGTGCTGGTAAAAAGCAAGGTTTAGTAATATAGCATGGTCTATCTTTGCCTTCACTCCTAACACCAAAGAAAAGCACGCATAAGTAAGAGGTTAAACAGTGTATTTATCTCCTGATAGACCTACAAGTACCAGTGTTCTTGTTTGATCAGCCCTCCGTTTCCAGAAATGTTCTATTTTTTGTGTTTTACCTATTCTTTTTCTTCTTGAGCTTGCATTGTTTAGCAGTGTATTCTTGTTTCTCTAGCTAACACCGTTTTGCAGGTCATGCTTATTTCTTGAACTAGCATTGTTTATATTTGTTTCCTTGTTTGCTGAGCTAGTATCACTTTTATTGCACCCGTATTTCTCGAGATTGCACTACATTCAGTGGGTTCCCTTTTCTCAGAATGCGCTGTTTGTTTTTGTGCCAAGTAACACTTATTTTGTTGTTCCTTTCCTAATAAGCACTATTGCTCTCTTGCTGTTTGACCAGCAAGCCTAATTTTGCTGTTTATTACATTCTGCATCCTTGCTGTGATTGATTGCCCCTAATATTCCTGTTTGATGTCATCGTGCCCATGCAGACTGCTTTTGAATATATGTTTACATGTGGGCCATTTTGTAAACAGTATCTGTGACAACAATTGTGAAAAAGAAGCTTCTGACCTTCAGTGTTAAAATGTGTATCTCTGAAGTGTCTTACTCCACATCTCATTTACCATTAATGTTGTAACCTGTATGTCTTTCACACTCAGAATGTCAGTTATCATGAATGATATACTCCCCTCACTATATATTTATGCCAATTGACCTTCTTTATTACCTTGAAAAGGGATTCCTCGGTGTTTTTGGTCAGCTCAGCTCCCTCTTACCCAAGTCATATTCCTTTTTATCCCTTGTTACAAGCTGCTAATAGTTCTATCAGGGAATGATAAACCCACTATTTCAGCCTAATCTTGGGGTTTATTTGGATTCTCTTATATCACGTTTGTTCTCCGTGTGAATTGGTTTGTGTGTGAGTATGTATAAAGTAACAGGAAAAAGCAAGAGAGACATTGGTGCAGAATAGTTCACTAGCTCCTAACAATGAGAGATAATAAGTGTCAGATGTTTAATACCATTTTGAGGTTGCAAGCCCTGAGGTTCATAACATTACAGGTTTTACAACTACAAAATATTGTTTTGTCATATACCAAATGCTTTGGGAAGCTGGAAAAGCTTTTCTGACTCACATAAGAGGTTTTGCACCTGATTCTGAATTGCAATAAGGGAGTGGTGCAAAAAGGAGTGTTGCCAGTTATTGCGATTCAGAATAGTACATATGAACAATTTTTTAACACAATTGCAGTTGAAAACCACAGAAAAGATACAGACACTTCAATTAGCATGGAAGTTGGATCAAAAGGAAAATCTGTCCCTTAGTAAAGCTTTCCTTTTGGGAATCATCATTTACGGGAAGCAGTGTGGGGTTCTGGAGATTACTGCCTGTTCCTCTCAATGTCTTCCCAAACAGGAAACATTTTTCTTTTGAAAGCAGCATTTGTTCTTTTAAGTAACACCCACTGCTTTAAAAACATGTGTCCCTTGTGACAAAGGGATGGAGATCTGAAGTCTCTTGCAGTCTACATCTTGGCATTGGCAGCCAATCACAGGAGATTGTAAATAGAAACTAGGGATGGGAAAATCTTTTCGTTGCACCCATGGAATTGACAGAATTTTGGTGACTCTGCATTACTCTTGTAATGTGGTGTTCCATCCAAATTCCACCAATCGCCACAGTCTTTTGTCGTGCACAGCTCCAGATCGGTAAATTGGCAAGCCTAACAAGGGCGGCCTCGACCGTTCACAGTCAGAAGATTACTGGACGAGTAGAAACTCTACTAGAGCAACAGATAAATCAACTCAAGTAGCTGCCACCTGTGGCATTCCACATTGTGCCATTCACACTGATATTTCTGCACAGAATGGTCTACCAGCACTAAATCACAGTGCAGTGTGCCTATTTCAGCCCATTGGCAGAATTCAGCTGAATTTCGTGGATTTTTTAAGTAACTCCGTTGAATTCCACAGAGTCAACTTCTGCAAGTTCTGTACATTTCTAATACAACCAGCCGAATTAATATTCACTCAGCAGATGATTCTGCTACAGTGTTATTGATTGTTGAATCTATGAAGATTACACTACTTACACCAAGGAATCTAGTGTTCAAGAATGTCCATCAATTTCTGTGTTTGTCTAACATTTGCTTCCCAACCTGAAGTCTACCTTCATTCATTGCCAGAACATCACGCTTGTCTGTCTCTACTGGTAGAGTCTACAGATTAACTGCCTTCAGAGCCAGAAACATCACACTCTTCCAGCATGTCTGATTCTGGAGCCAAAGTGTACAGCATGTCTGCCCTAGAACTAGAGTCTTGAATATGTATATCAGCAGATGCCTAGCTTCCAGAGGTGTCTGCATTTAGAGCTAGCCTCTAATGTGCCTGCCTTCAATGCCAGAGAATCCAGCAGGTTTGCATATGCCTCAGAGCTTTGAGTCTGCTCTCCTTCAGATAATGTACTACAAACAGTTTTTCTTGGGATTCTTTGCCTTTAGCCCAGCTGCTGTATGCTTTTGAGCCGTTAGTCAATCTGTCTTTTGATTCTGAGTGTTATGGTAGTCTTTCATCATCTAAGTCTCAGGGATAAAATCCAGAAAGGGGTTCAACACTCAACTTTAAAGTCAATCATATATGTGACAGAATTTATAGAGCATAGTTCACAGATAAGAATGACGGAACAGTATCTTCTCAAACAACAATTGTAAGAGTTGTTGCTTCTTTGAGAAAAAATATTTTATTCTTTATTCAGCAGTTGTTCTTAAAATCACAGCATGCGATTGGTAGCCAACGCGTTTCGTCCACCTGAGACTTCTTCAGCGGGGCTTCAAAATATACAAAAAATAAACTTAGTTTCAATACATACAACAATTAAAAACCAAATTTATTTACACTATACAAAGAACCAGACATTACACAGTATATTAATTTAAGTCCACAGAATCCATTAATTCCTTTGCTACGGATCGGTGAAGTCGGGTTCCCCACGCGACCCCACTACACCCAAACGCCTAACAGATAGTTTAGTGGTACTGGAACCCTACATAAGACACCTATTAGACACATCTTTCAGCACTAAGACCGTGCCCAACGACTGGAAAAAAGCGGTGGTCTTTCCCCTTAGAAAGAAACCAAACGTCAGTTTTGACAAACTAGATAATCTTAGACCTATCTCCCTTCTACCCTACCTGGCCAAAGTGGCAGAAAAAACGGTCAATCGGCAACTAATGGATTTCGTGGATAAGGCTGCCTTACTTCACGATACCCAATTTGGTTTCCGTCCCCGCCACTCCACAGAATCTGCGCTCCTGACAGCGGTGGAGTCCCTACGCCAGGGGGCGGATGAGGGTCATACTATGGCCCTCATCCTATTGGATCTGAGTGCAGCATTCGACACTGTAGCCCATACCACCTTGCTACAGTGTCTGAATAATGGAGGAATATCAGGAGCTGCACTCCAATGGATCCAATCCTACCTAACTGGGAGGAGCTTTCAGGTCCGCCAGGGCGACCACTATTCTAGGGACATAGATTTGGGCCAGGGAGTTCCCCAGGGATCGTCCCTGAGCCCTACTCTTTTTAATCTCTATGTCTCCCCAGTGGCCTCCATTGCTGCAGGGCATGGGCTGCAAATTGTGTCCTACGCCGATGACACGCAGCTGGTGATCTCCCTCTCGCGTGCACCCGCCCTTGCTATGGACAGCTTCAGAATCTGCATGCAAGAACTAGCAACCTGGATGTCCACCAATTGCCTCAAACTTAACGGCAGCAAGACCGAGGTGCTCGTTGTAGGGAAGAATCCGTCTGCTTGGTCATCGGCGTGGTGGCCACCATGCCTAGGAGAAGCCCCAACGCCCCGACAGGAAGTCAAAAACCTAGGCATCTGGCTCGACGCGGACCTTTCCTTTGGACCCCAGATAGACCGGGTGGCAGGTGTCTGCTTCAGTGTTTTGAAAAGCCTGCGGAAGGTCCTTGTTCTCCTGCCTACGTCCGCCCGTAGAACGCTGGTGCATGCACTCGTCACATCACGGTTGGACTACGGAAACCTACTGTATCTGGGAGCAACCTGTAAGGCAACTAACCGCCTTCAGGTGTTACAGAATGCGGCAGCCCGCCTTATCCTTAATCTCCCCAAAAGATCCAACTCCAAAGCTGCCCTTCAGACCCTTCACTGGCTGCCAGTAAAAAGCAGAATCGCATTCAAGGCCCTATGCACTTGCCATCGCATTCTTGCTGGAAAGGCGCCAGCCCCACTCCATAACCTTATCACCAGGTATGCACCATCACGCGCCTTGCGCTCCTCTCACGGAGGCCTGTTAAAAGTCCCTAGGGTTAGCAGGACGCGCATGGGAGGGAGGTCCTTCCGCTACTTGGTGGCGAAAAGTTGGAATAACTTACCTCTCAACCTTCGCCTGGACCCCTCAGAATCAAGTTTCCGAAAGAAACTTAAAACGCACCTCTTTCAGGGTTAATTAGGCTTCCCCCTCCTTCTGTCTCTAAGCCCCAGTTCCAGCGCGGGGCCACGCTTTCTGCGTAACCATGCGCTTTACAAATATCCCTAATAATAATAATAATACTACAACAATCATTCCCTTCAGTTTCTATATGCGAGTGTCCAACAGTAACTAACATATACTCAATACATATTTACACAGGAAGAAAAACGAACTCATATATATTTGATCACATTATTTAATACAGTCACTCATTTTCATTTAAGAAGACAAGATGAATATACAGAAAGCTGGTGTAATCTATATTTACATACAGGTTAACCAATAACCCATAGTTTCTGAACAAAGATGACCCAACGTATGGATTGGAGAGAAGACTTTTTACATATTACCTAATTCATGATAGCACAACAACTAGTGTAGATGTTTTATAAATCCCATGGTACACTAACATACCTTGGCATGCAAATGGTATTCTCGCATATTCTTCATATTGTGCTGTCTAACAGTGAGACAATTGTATAAAAGATGTTTCTGCAAGAGTATTGAAATGAAATTCTCCCCATAATGTTGCCCCCATAATGAGATTTGCAAGCAGTAGACACAAATGCTTAACAATATAAGAGCCAAAGACCCAACCACATATACTGGATACAAGAGGGCTAAAATGTCTTTGCTATTGAGGACGATCATTATATGTATTTTGGTTAAAAAAATCTCAATAATTGACTGCATGATGCATGGGAAACATGAATACATGAAGTCCCTCATTCTTTAAGTTGCTTGTCATCCCTAGGATGATATAGGCATAAGAATAGTACATTTTCATATTCTGATTAAACGCTACAGATCATTAAAAAAATGTTTTTAATTTTTTTATTGGTATTTATAAAAATACATACATACAAAATTACAAACATCGTTATATGAATTGCCTGCCTATTACAGGGTAAGTAGTTGTGGCATGCAGCTTTGAGAACACTTGCCAATTAAACTGCTTCAATACTATCCCTCCTCTAACGCTACAGATCATATTTGAAGATTATGACATAACGTACATTTAGACTTTCATGCTAGGTACAGTAAAGAAATACATAATGAGCATCATGTTTAAGTGAAACCCATGATTAAAGTGATTATCTCATTATGTACTCCGATGTATGCCCAATTACCAAAACACATGTGCAGAGTGCTGCACTGGTTTTCCTGGTTTAAAATTGTGCGATCTATATAGGAATTCAATACTCAGTCTCATGCTTATCAGATCATCCATGTTATTGGGTTCTTTAAGAAGGGTATGTTCTCTGCTGGTTAGATTACTCACTATAATAAACTCAGCTCCAGGGGTAAGGTCACCGGATTGTTTGTGATACTAGTCAATTCTGACACATGGCTCTGTTACGTGGTGGTGTGCTTGTGGGGGATTTTTGTGTTTCAGATACACTGGTTTTGATCATAGATGAGACATTTCCATATTGATATGGTGGTTGTCTTCAAATTGATAGCAAGATTGTCTTTGGCATGACATACACACTATTGTTTTTATTCCATCCAGTGACTGTCTGTAGCAGGTTCTATGTTCTTCATTACACATGTTCTTGATGGCATCTTATGGGCATCTAGGCCTTGTGCTCTTCATCTCTAAGACTGCTTTGCAAATAAAATAGTGGTTTATTTTAAAATTTACGCTATAAATCACTTGTGTCATTACCCATTTCAAGATGGCACCCTTTGCCATTTTAGTTCCTTTTTTCTGCTTGTGGCATTATTTATTCATTGTGGCAACTCACAATATGGCGCCTGTTCTCGCAGCAGTCCATCCTTACTATTTATGGTGACACACAGGTTTGAGGGGTCCATGATTTACTATAAAAGAAGATTAAAAAATGGCGCTCGGTTCTCTTTTACTGAACCAGACATCACTCTGTTATTTCTTGGAGCAATTGCACTCCGTAAGTAGAAGTTCTCCTAAAACGTGCACAGTCAGACTTGTATTTGCCACAATGTTGTATGCCACAATGTTGTATGGTATGACCACAGCCATCTGACCACAGAGTAATGGCATATTTTGTAATTGACACTATATATCACATGTGTCTTAACCCATTACAAGATGGTGCACATTCTCACTTTAGTTCCTTTTTTCTCTTTGTGGTGTTATTTTTTTGATTTGGCCATTCATAATTTGGCGCTTGTTCTCTTCACATTCTGTTCCAACTATTCTTGGCGTAACACAGGTGTGAGTGGTTCATGATTTACTATAAAAGAAGCGTAAAAACTGTTATATCCTGCAGCAATTGCACTCCGTAAGTAGAAGTTCTCTAAAATTGTGCACACTTAGCCTTGTATTTACCACAATGTTATATGGTCTGGTCAAAGCCATCTGGCCACAAAGCTATGGTTAATGATTTAACAATGTGACTGTTTTAAACACATTTGTGTGCCTATGCACTATTTGTATATAATATTTAAAGGTATATAATATTTGGTACCAAATTGTGCGCCATGTATATTTTTTTCAATATGGCATCCATCTTTCAAGACCATTAGTGACACTATTTACTTGACTCATCCCAGTCCTTTTTTGTTGTTTTTGATGAAACACAGATGTGAGTGACCTATGCTTTAATATCCGATAAGCTTTAGAAAAGGCGCTTGGCTCTTTCTCATAGAACCGAGCGTCAGGCTATTATACTCTGGGGCAAGTGTGTTCCTAAAGTAGTAGCTTTCCACAATCATGTAGACAACGTTTCATTCATCACAATATTGTTCACCCAGTTTGGAGCTACCATTCTCAGTGAGAACTGTTGAAGGTTAATGTGACAGTGTTAAATACCACCGCGCTAATATGCATTATCTATATATAGTGTCTAGGTTGAAAGCTCGTTGAAAATGCATTTTGATTCAAATTGTGTGCTGTTGATACCCATTTAAAAATGGTGCCTCCTCTTTCTATGACCTTTAGTGGTGTCTCCTACTCGATGCTAGCCAGCCATAAAAAGACAGCTTCACGTGAGGATGTTATTATCCTAGGTCTCTCCTCTACTTAGTTTAGTCTGTGGACCTGGACTTGTGCATAGGCACACCAGATATGGATATTGGTGTTGTGTCTTAAGATTTGTGACTTGTCTATTTTTACTCACTGAATCTGTGTGTTTCAATGGGTTCTGATTTCTAAAGTTACATAACCATAGGGTTACACTTGTTCCGACATGCAAAGGACAAGTATATATGACAGTCTCTATTGCTCTGACCATACATTATGAGCTAATCACTTTAATCATGTGAATCACTTAAACCTGATGCTCATTATGTATTTCTTTACTGTACCTAGCATGAGAGTCTAAATGTACATGTTATGCCATAATCTTCAAATATCATCTGTAGCATTTAATCATAATATGAACATTTGCTATTAATATGCCCATATTATCCTAGGGATGACAAGCAACTTTGAGAATGAGGGACTTCATGTATTTATGTTTCCCATGCATCAGGCAGTCAATTATTGAGATTTTGTTGACTAAAATACATATAATGATTGTCCTCAATAGCACTGACATTTTAGCCCTCTTGTATCCAGTATCTGTGTTGGGTCTGTAGCTCTTTTATTGTTAAATCTGTGTCTACTGCTTGCAAATCTCAATGGCAAAATTATGGTGAGAATTTCATTATAGTACTCTTCCAGATACATCTTTTATACAATTGTCTCACTATTAGACGGCACATTATGAAGAATATGCGAGAATACCAATCGCATGCCAAGGTATGTTAGTGTACAATGGGATTTATAAAACATCTACACTAGTTGTAGTGCTATCATGAATTATGTAATATACAAGAGTCCTCTCTCCAATCCATACGTTAGGTCATCTTTGCTAAGAATCTATGGGTTATTAGTTAACCTGTATGGGCGTAAATGTAAATCTAGATTACACCTGCTTTCTGTATATTCATCTTGTCTTCGTATCTGAAAAGAAGTGACTGTATTAAATAATGTGATCAAATATATATGAGTTTGTTTTTCTCCCTTTGTAAATATGTGTGGCGTATATGTTAGTTACTGTTGGATACTCGCATTAAAAAACTGAAGGGAATAATTGTTGTAGGAAAGGAATTAATGGATTCTTTGGACTTAGATTAATATACTGTGTAATGTCTGGTATTTTGTATAGTGTAAATTAATTTGGTTTTTAATCTTTGTATATATTGTAAATAAGTTTATGTTTTGTATATATTTTGTAGACCTGAAGAACTCCCAAGTGGATGAAACGCGTTGGCTACCAATCGCATGCTGTGATTTTAAGAAAAACTGATGAATAAAGAATAAAAGATTTTGTTTGTAAGAAGAAATGACTCTTACATTTGTTGTTTGAGGTAGACTTGGAAGTTGAGTGCTGAACCATTTTGTGGATTTTGTCTTGGAATTTTTTTTCCCTTGTTGGAGACTTAGGTGGGTCACCTCTCCAGTTCATTGCACCACTATATGCTCCATTTCCACTCCTATTACTCTGTGTAAATAAGTGCAGGGCTTGGATGCCTTTACCCTTCTTTGTGCTGTTGTTAAGTCTCAGGGATGCCTGTTCTGAGTTTCACATCCTTTATTCCCATCTTTACATCCTTCAAGTCTGCTTTTGATAGATTCTTCTGCTCTTAAGAGCTTTGAACTTCAAAGTTTTTCCTCTACTGCATTAGTCTACAGCCTAATAGTCTAGACAACAGCCCGCCTTATTTCCGGTGGTAACTCTTATTCTGATGTAAAAAACAATATGGTAGATCCCTTTTGTTAATAAGCACTGGCATTCTTTGCTACCTTGTGCAGGACTTCCTCATTGAGTCTCCCCTCCGCCCTGACTCCTTGTGTGATCTTGGACAGGCCTAGTGTCCTTGTTCTTTGGTATTTTAGGAAGAAGAGGGCAGTTTATTTTGTGGTTGAACTGTGGGTCATACACGACTGAGATTTGTTCAACTGTCTGTGTTATGAGTGGAAAAGGTCATACTATGGTGGCAGACACCAATATTTTCTCTTCTTTGACAGAGAAGGAGGGTGGACATTTTAGGATGTAAGGCAGTCAGGAACAAAGTTAGAGGATGAGGTGAGAGGCTGGATCGGGCAAGATGGCGGCTGTGTGAGTTTAGCGGTCAGCTGTATCCGACCTTGGCTCCGCTATTTTGATTCCTGACCTTCTGGATACTGCCTAACTATGCAGGAAATTATCTGAAAATCCCTATTACCTTGCTATGAGATCCCAGACATCGGCACATTAAGAGTAGCTTTCCTGCCCCGCTTTTGACAGATGCTGCTCAGATCTCTGCGGCGCTGATTCTCGCCATTAAAACGCTTTGGATCTGGAGAGGCGCTTTTACTGCCGTGCTCAGCAGCTCGGACCAGCGGAGGATTCAGTGCTACACTGAGGCATCGCTGGCGAGCCCAATCTACGCAAGAATGCCCCCAAAGGGAAAGACAGGGAAGGAAGCAACCGGAGCGGGAGACAAACTGGCATCCTTACCTGAATCCTCCTCACGGCGCGCCGGCGAGTGCAGAGCCTCTGATTCCGTCACGGATGCTCGGCACTCCGGTCTGAATGGGGACGGCGCACAAGGAATGAGATCAACCCCAGGAGAGCGGAAGGGGGAGAAAGGAGCCCGCAGCAAGGTCCCTACAGTGCCGGGGATGTTTGCAGGCAGAGGCGCCTGCAATTCTTCTGCTTCACAAACAGCCCAGGGAACTAACAAAGGTAAAAACGCTAACGCTAGCGCTTACAGCAATAACATTAATGGGAACTTTTCAAAAGATAGAAATGCTGGGATAAAAGACTATGGGTCAAAAAAACAGGTAGCTGACAAGAGTGCTGATAAGGCTGTCGATAAAGCTGTTGCCAAGGGGGTGCCAAGGGGGCTGAAAAAGGGCAAAAAGACAGTATACCTACTACTGCCACCATAATCACTCCGGGTCTGGTGTCAAGCGCAGAGGAGATTAACGGCCTTGAAGAGACTTTGCAAACATCTTTACTACGGCTCCTCCAAGCGCAGAACACTCTGCAGCAGTAATTACCACGATGGGCACGGCGCCAGCCGAAGAAAAGACTAGAAGCCCGGATTTCAGAACCCCCCAAACCCCGTCTAAAAACGTACTGGATGCAACGGGCCAGGCTCCTATGGCAGGAGCTGGTCTCTGGCGCAGGGACCCCTGAGGTGGATAATTTTTACTCTATGACGGACAAATCTGATGCATCAGAAGAGAGCTGGCAGAGCAGTCCTGATGAGCTCTCCTCAGAAAGCAGCGATACCGCTCTCAAGCCTGACACCCAGAAGCGCCTGCCGGCTCGCAGTAGGAAGAAAGCCCACAAAGATTCTGGGAAAGATCTTGCCAGTCAAATCAGTTGGTATGGGACTACTCTGCCTCACACCTGGAGGGAGTACCCGAGCCTGACATTACAACTGGGCAGTATATCAGCAAAGGCGCAGACACGGGTTCAGAGGTGAAAGGCAGTCCAGCTTCAATGGATTTAATCTATGCTACCCTAAAGCAAATCCAGACAGAAGCCCGACAGGAGCACAAGAGGGCCCACGCTGCCACCAGAAAGCTTCAGGTGGCTGTTAGGAAGATCAACAAAGCTTGCTCCGAGATCAACATCCGTACGGAGGCGCTGGAAGAGCGCGTTGTGCAGTTGGAGGCAACTGTTGAGAGTTCTGAAAAGCAAACCACCTCGCAAGAAAGCAGATTAACCGACGTCCTCTGGAAGCTGGAAGATTTCAAAAACAGACAGCGGCGGAATAACCTTCGACTGCTAGGGATTGCGGAAAAGGAGGAAGGAGACGACATCCGAGGTTTTGTTTTGAGACTTCTCCGCGAGGCCTTTCCAGAACTGTCCCACTGGGATTGGGACGCAGAAGTACAAAGGGTGCACAGGTTTCCTTTAATGCTAAAGAAAATATCCGGCCAGGAAGACAAACCGAGGGCCATACTAATATTTTTTGGCAACTTTCTGCTGCGCCAAGCCATTTTTGACAAAGCCCGGCCCAATGCAAAAAGATCTGCAGTAGGGCATTCCTTCTTTGTGCGCCTCGACTTCTGCCACACCACGGTAGAGGGGAGGTGGAGACTTCGCTCTCTGATCTCCCCCTTCCAGCAGCAAGGGTGTGATGTCTTTCTGTTGAGCCCAGCTAGGCTTAAAGTGATTTTTAAAGGCACGGTTAGAGTGTTTACTTCTGAGATCCAAGCGCAGGAATACTTGAATGAGCTTAAGGACAGGGGTAGCACTAAATGAGAGTTTTTTGGGGGGTTATTTGGGCAGTTACATGTAATGATCTTGGTGTGGGGTCCAGGTCAGGGGGCATCTGGGGGGCGCTAACACATGCAGGAGGCATCATAAGGGTCTCAGGACCTTTTTTGCCACTTTGAAGGGAGGGGGAGGGGGGGGTTGTGTGGGGGTGGCCGGGACCACGGGTGAAGTAGTAATATATCACGAGAGATTGTTGGGTATAAAATGCGGTTGTTTACTATGTCTCAATGGCATCTGACTTTATCTATCAGATTAAATTTTTCTGTTACTTTTTTCCAATCTATATATGGGGAAGAAAATTAGAATAGCTTCTGTAAATATTTGCGTGTTAAATAACCCCCAGAAGAGGAGGCAGACCAGCATTGATGTACAAGTACTGAGAGCCGATATCCTATGCCTCAAAGAAACGCACATTGAGGGTAGCAGGAAAAGTCTTTTGGAACTGTCCGGGTACTATATTGTTGCTAATACGTCCCAAGAATATCGTACTAAAGGGGTGGCTGTTCTGGCAAAGAACGGGGCTCGGGGCTTCCGTAGCTTCCCCCGTCGCCAGGTGGACAGTCTTGGCAGATGGGTGATTGTTCAGGGGTGTATTGAAAATAACATTTTTACTTTATGCTCGGTATACGGGTCAGTATTGGATGACCCTGCTCTGCTGGATTGGCTTAAGACTGAACTAGTAGGTTGGACTCTACCGCTGATTCTTTGTGGGGATTTAAATATAAACTTGAATTGTAAAGTCACCTTAAGGAAGCTTCCCTATCAGGGGAGTAAACCCAAAGTATTTAAGTCCTTATCTCAGTTACAGGCACTACATGGACTAGAAGATGTGTGGGCTATAAAAAGGGGGGCCGACCCAGGTTTTACGTATTTCTCTGCACCCCACAAAGTTTTTACTAGGCTGGATTACTTCTTTGTTTCTCAGGAATTAATCCCCAATAGTACAATCAAGCTATTTCCAAACGTGATGTCAGACCACAATCCCCTAGTGGCTGAGTTAGATCTGGAGTTCCCTTTTAGGCAGACACAGTGGTCCTTCAACAGGGCTTATTTTAGTGAGGCAGATTACATCCGGCAGGTTGGTGAATGGATCCCCAGGTTCATAGAGGAAAACTACGGCAGTACTAGTTTAAATGTTGTGTGGGATACACTGAAAGCAGGGCTAAGGGGTGAAACAAACAGATTTGGGTGGGAATCGCAGAGGGAAGAGAAGAGCCGGCTACAAATTTTATATCAAGAACTAGCTGCAGCTGAGGCCCAATTGATAGAGGTCTTGCATGCTGGTATAGACTCAGAGGCGGCACAGGCAAAAGTCACTATCGCGAAATCTGCTATCACCCAAATATCAGTTAAAAAGGCCACGGGTAAATATGAGGCTTGGAAATCCCGGGTATATGAGAGTAGCGAAAAAATAGGGCACCTTCTTGCAACACGCACCAGGGAAAGAACAGTGCCCACCAGGATAAGAGAGATTAGGGATCCTGACCTTGGACCAGTGACCGAGACAAAGGCCATTATTACGGCATTTCAGAAATGTTATCAGAAACTATATACTGAAGATATCGGGGGTGTGAGTCAGAAAATCCAGGAATACCTTACAGGAGTGGCTCTGGTTCAATTATCAGAAGAAGAGGGAATTGAACTTGAGGGTCCTATTACTTGGGAAGAATTGTCAACAGCGATAGACCAGACCCCTAGCGGCAAAGCCACGGGGCCTGACTCAATCCCAGGGGAATTCTATAAAATATTTAAGAAACATATTATGGGGCTGATGCTGGAGGTCTTCCAAAGGGCGCAATGTGATCAGATTACACCAAACTCTTGGAAAGGGGCATCTATAAAAGTTTCCCCTAAGACAGGTAAACCTATAGAAGAATTAGGGTCCTACAGACCAATAACCCTGCTGAACAGCGACGTAAAAATCTATTCAAAAATCTTAGCAAACAGGCTCTCGGCGGTTATAGCTAAATTAGTGTCTCCATTTAGCATGGTTTCGTACCTGGAAGAGGGACTACTGACCATATAAGGAGACTTATTACGCTATTTGATCTAGCAGGGGTGTCAGGAGACCCAGTCGCGGCCATACTCCTAGACGCCGAAAAGGCTTTCGACAGGGTCTCCTCCTGGCCCTCTCTGTGGGCCACGATGGCAAAGCAGTGTGTGGGCGAAAGATATATAAATGCGATACGGTGTATGTATCAAGACCCCGAGGCAAGGATCAATATGATGGGCGCTGCGTCAGAATTAATAAAAAGTACCCGTGGATCTCGCCAAGGGTGTCCATGTTATCCACTTTTATTCGCTTTATATATAGACCCTTTTATTAGGACAATAGTGGAGAACAACGACATCCGGGCAGCCCGTACTATGTCAGGAGAAATAAAGATCCTTGCCTATGCAGATGACCTCGCCATAACAACTTCAAACCCTGCGGAGGTAGTCAAGGTGGTAGAAAAAGAGGCTGAAAAGTTTGGGGCAGTCTCAGGCTACTTCCTGAGCAGCGAAAAAACTATGATCATTAAAAACTCCAGGGTAAATATGGCAGACTGCAGGGTTACAGAGAAGGCTAGATATCTCGGGGTGGAAATATCGGCAAAAGTAGACGAGATTGTACAAATCAATCTAGCGCCTCTGAGGTTCTGTGAATTCTGAACCCGTTTCATAAAGGTCATGGTTTCGTTACGAATTTGATATTAGCGAACCGTAACTAGTTAGTGCGGCAAGTATGAGTGTTTTCATCATGTTAGACCGATGGATTCACTACGTATTTAGGGATTTCGTTCTGAACCCTTGGGTTCCATTTTGTGTTTGGCAGCCATTTTGTGGTTGCCCTCACATAGGCCGATGACTGTGGCTGAACTAGTCTTTTTAAGGACATGTACACCTTAGCTCGAGTTTGTGCTGACTCCTATTTGACCTGAGTGAACTGACCCTGTTGCCTGAAGCTGACCTTGTAAAACCAGTTACTGCCCTTTAGCTGATCAAGATTAAGGATCAGAGCACAGGACATCATAAACTTTTACTGCACACAAATATGCCTTATCCTACTCTCACCTGTTTCTGCTCCTTTCTTTATGGTCTATTTACGATTGGGTTGTGCCCTTTTTTATTATGGGTTCGTTCGACCTGTCTAAAGAAGAATGTTGAGTTTGACCGATGATTGATCATGGGCTGGGCAACTGAAAAGTGGGTTTTACCGTCATGCGATACCTTTGGTGTGAATACATGTGATTGGACAGTTTGTAAATGTTAGGTATTTGTCTGGAATGTGATTTTTGGCATAAAAAGGGATGACTTGCTTTGTAAAAATGAGCAGTCTCCTGAGAACTCATACCGTGATGATTTCTAGGACTACTGGTACTGGCTGCAGCCAATAAATTTGATCTTTGACGCCACCAAGAAGTATCCCGTGTCTCTGTATTCTAAGACAGGTGAACCCGAAGACTTTGGGCGTGCCCCTGGCGCCGCTGGGTCTTAAATAACCCGGTTCTTCAGTTGGCGCCCAATGTGGGGCGACTTCAGCGGTACCGGTCCAAGCCTGAAGATCGTGAGGAGCTTCGTGAGGAAAATCTGGAGGACGGCCACCACTTCATCGACCCCGGCATGTCGAACGTGGACTGAAGGTCTTTTCCGCGAGGCTTCCCGCTTTCCTGACGGCTACTAAGGACTGCTGCCCTGACTGTTGCCCTGTCTTGGACCCATTTGTGATGCTTTGTACGGCGAGATGATAGACGGGTCTTCTGGTGGCGTGACTGATACCTCAGTTAAGTATAAGTGGGTCTCTCCCAGTCCTTAGTTTTAGTTTCTTTGGTTCTTAGTTTGTTGTTTGGTCCTTAGTTTTGATTTGAAAATTGCAATTTCCAAAGCCGAGGGACTCGTATATTTGTGAGACTATCGTTGTAGATAATCCCTTGAAGTTTGAAGCTAGATTAGTGAGCAAAGATGCCTAGTCTTAGCAAAATTACGAGGATATTTTGTTGTGGTTGTAACAGGGATTCCCGATTGGAGGATTCATGTCCGATACCTCCAGTTGGAACTCCGACTTATGAACTTTATTCTAAACATGGCGTGGGCCCCATTATGTTCAATGAAGTATGGGTCCGATACACTAGGAAAGACGGTGTTTTAAAATGGTCACATCATGGTAGCTATGACACAGAGATTCTAGATAATTTGGAAGTTAAACTATTTAAGAAGAAAGCCCGGCCGGCAATGTTTGACTCCTTTCGCCTTTGGCGTAAAGAAGCCAGACAACGAGAAATTAAACAAGCTAAAAGAGATAAAAGAGAAAAGGATGTATCAATAATGCAAGCTGCTAGGCAGTTTAAAGAAAACGAAGAAGATAAAGCAATTGAGGTGTCAGATAGGCAACATAATATGGCTATTGATAAATGTTATCCAGCTTTGCCATCTCTTCTTGAGAATGTAACGAAGGACCCTGAGAAGGATCCTTTGATGTCACATTTGTTGAGACTACCACCCCCTTATGCACAGAGTGCTACGGCACCCCGCAACCTCCAGTTGCACAACCTCCTGTTGCTGTTCCGCCACCGGCTCCTCCTCAGCTGGTTCTTCCTCCTACGGCGCAGCCTCCTCTGGGGCCGCCGACTTTGCTATCAGTTTTGTCTGGATCTACTTTGCCTTATTCTCCTGTACCTTCAACTTCTCTTGCTACTAACCCTACGCTTCTATCACCTCAAAATACTTCGTCTCCTGTCCTTATGACAGCTTCTGCTCGACAATGAATGAGTGATACTGTTACTGGTCTTTTGTCTCCTTTCTTTGGGTCATTGAATATGACCCCTGTTTCTGCACGTAAACAAATGCGTAGTCAGCTACCTGGTCCCGAAGAACGGGCAGTGTTAGATCTCTTGGCTCGCAGATGGGTTTCGAATGTTTCGAGGTATAACTTAGAGTCAGTTATGGATGTTTTCCAGCAGTGTGAAGCACCCAAGCAAAGGTATGTTTTTGAAGTTATGTGTACTTTCCTTCGTGAGGAATGGGAAGATAATGATTTGAGTTCAGTCCCTGTAGAATTGCTAAATGTCCAGTCTGAGTTTGCGAAAGGGACGATAGTGGGTCCCGGAATTGAGAATGCAGTTGCGATGGTACTTGCGTTAAGGAGCGATTTCCCTTCTCAGCGACTGTTTGAACCTGATTCCGCAGTTAGGAGAAAAGTGAGACAGTATCCGATGAGAGAAGTTCCTCCAATATGGCGCGATGAGGCAGCTGCTGGAGCGAATAATGTTCCCCCAGCTATACCAGCACATTTTCAAAGAGTATGGGTACATGTGCCATGGAAGAGAGTAGAAGTTTTGGCCCTTAAACAGTCTTTACCTGATCCCCGTAAAAATCCGGCTGGTTATTACAAGGAGTTGTCCCAGACAGTTGACGCATGCATCATGAATTTAGCCGATATAGATATGCTGTTGGGTAGTGTGGTACCTCAACCTCTGTGGGCAAAAATTCGTCTAGAGGATCATGCGATTGAGTTAGGTGAATTATGGGTGAATATCGCTGCTGCAGATGCTAGACAGGTTGGTGGTGCTAAACCTGAAGCTCTAGTGGCAGATCTACCTGGCAGAATTATTAATTTAATGAAGACAATGATGCCTGCTTTACGAGTGAATTGGGATAAGTTAGCAGCATGTAAGCAGAAGAAAGATGAAAGTGTATCTGATTTCTTCACTAGGTTTGAAGAAACATTTATAGATCATAGTGGTCAGGACATGAGTACGGAAGGTGGGCAAAGATTATTTGTGGACAATTTGTCTTTAATTTGCTCCCTGAACTATGTAATAAGTTGAAAGATTCTGAGAGTTCTTGGGCTGTTTCCTCGTCGGCCCAGATATTGGCGACTGCACAGTACTATGAGAATAGGGATAAGGACGAAAAAGACAGAGTAGAGAAAAAGACTAAAGACCTAAAGACAAAGGTTCTTTTGCAGCAGGCGTATCCGCCTCGCTCGAATCAGCAAGAGTCACAGCAACGCCCACAGTTTCAGCAACCTCCACAGTTTCAAAGACCGCAACAGAACGCTGGGTATTTTCCTCCAAGACCCTCCTTGGGTTTGAATCAGTGTGCGTACTGTAGGGAGGAAGGTCATTATAAAAATGAGTGCCCTGTTTTACGACAACGTGCGAGTGGTATGCCGGCCCGAGAGGCCGTGGTGGTTTTCAGCAAGTGTCTAGGGGTAGAGGATGTGGTGCGTTTCTTCAGAACGAACGTTCCTTTCCCCCACAAAATTCTATGAATTGCTTTGATCAACAGAAAATTGCATCTGGTCAGTCGACTCAGTACTATGCTGATGACTATTATGTTGAGAGTGAGAATGCTGACTATAATGATTGCTAGGACAGCCATAGACAATGAGAGGGAGTAGTGTCGGTTCCAGTAGATCAGAGTGGGCCTTATGTTGCAGTAGTCACATCGGGTGTGGTAGAGCCTTTTCTTTTGGATACTGGTGCAGCGAAGAGTTCTATCATGCACTCTAAACTCCTTGGCGCACCTTTGTCTGGCTTAACTAATGTTTCAGTAGGATTCTCTGGCGCCCCAGTTCGTAACCCAGTTTCTAGTCCCTTGTCTCTTTCTATAGGGCCTTGTGAGTTGGAAGCACCTCTCATTTTAACGACAGGTTGTGGTGAGAATTTGTTGGGTTTGGATTTGTTGAAAAGGTTGCATGCAACATTGCATTGTTCTCCTTCGGGAGTACAGCTTACATTGGGTAAGAAAGTGATCTCTCCGATGTATTTGTCTAAAGATCGGCTTCCACCGGAATTACGTTCTCTCCCTCATACTCTTTGGGCTACTGGCCCTAATGATGTGGGTCTTTTGGAGATTCCACCTTACGTTGTAACGCTTAAAGCGAACATTAAATTGCCGCGCATTCCCCAATATAGGATTTCTAGCGATGGTGAAAGAGCGCTTTTAGCAATCATCTATGATTTGATTGAGAAAGATGTGATTGAAGAAACAAGAGGTAATGTGTGTAACAGTCCCGTTTTGCCTGTCCTGAAGCGCACTGACTCTACTCAGCCACCTGTTTACAGGTTTGTGATCGATCTTAGAGAGGTTAACAAGATCGTTGTGCCACCGTTTCCAGTTGTTCCGGATATTACTGCTTTGTTGACTTTGATTCCTGCTTCAGCAGCCTGGTTTTCTGTCATAGGCTTGAAAAATGCTTTCTTCAGTATTCCAATTGCTGAGGAGAGTAGAGATATTGTTGGCTTCTCTTTAGGAGGCCGAAGCTTCCGGTTTAAGAGAGCTCCCCAAGGATATTGTGAAAGTCCCTCCATATATAGTCAGGCTTTGAAAACTCAGCTCGATACTCTTGTGTTACCTGCTGGTGCTGCTCTTATACAGTATGTGGATGATCTGTTAGTAGCCGCTGATGATGAGAAAACTTGTAAAGAAGCTACTCTTTCTTTGTTGCGACATTTGTCGGACTTGCATCATAAAGTGTCACCTTCTAAGTTGCAGTATTGTCGCCAAGAAGTGACCTACTTAGGTAATCTCTTGTCAAAGGAGGGAAGAAGGTTGACCCCAGAACGAATTCAAGCGATTGCTCAAATGACTGTACAAAGCACACAGAGAGAAGTGCATGCTTTCTTGGATATCACGTCGTATTGTAGACAGTGGATTTCGAACTTTTCTTTATTGGCAAAACCTCTATTGGCATTGACTTGTAAGGATATACCGAACCCTCTTCCTTGGTCCGACGATTGTCAGAAAAGTTTTTCTGAATTGCGTGATGCGTTGTGTTCTGCTCCTGTGTTGGGTACTCCGGACTACAGTAAGCCTTTTACACTGTACGTCCACGAGAGAGAGGGTTGTGCATTGTCAGTTTTGAATTTGGTGATAAGCAGCGTCCATGTGCGTATTTCTCGTCAACTTTAGATCCGGTAGCTAGAGCGTTGCCAAGTTGCTTGAGAGCTACAGCGGCAGCGGATGTTTCTATCCGACAGTCTGCTGGACTGGTAATGGATAATACATTGATTGTGATGGTTCCACATGCAGTGTATACCTTGTTAAATCGTACCAAGACTCAGCACCTTACTAGCACAAGGTTGTCGGGTTATGAGTTGACACTTTTGGCTAGTCATGTGCATATCAAGCGATGCAATGTATTGAATCCAGCAACATTGTTACCGACGTCTGTGGATACAGACGGCCAGGAACAGCATGATTGTTTTTTGAGGACGGAAGAGGAGACGAAGAGTAGGATTGACTTGAAAGATTCTCCTCTTCCGGATCCTGATGGTACGTTATGGGTTGATGGTTCATGCTACAAGCTTCCGAATGGTGATACGACTGCAGCATATGCCTCCACGACATTAAGCACAGTTGTTGAGACTGCACGAGTGAGCTATAATTCAGCACAAGCAGCGGAATTGATTGCATTAACGAGAGCGTGTGTTTTGTCTGAAGGAAAGAGTTTGAATGTGTATACCGATAGCGAGTACGCGCTTGGTGTTGCTCATAGTTTTGGACGCTTGTGGAAAGAAAGGGGATTCTTGACATCCCATGGGACTAAGATTCAGCATGATTTACAACAAGGGGTGGTGATGGACAGAGTCTCTGAATTAAGCAGAGTACTCTCACCCAGTCAAGAGATCAGGGCTAGATCCAACACCGTTTTTTAGCTCATTGCACCATCCCAGTTTCAGAACCTGGCTGTATGCAAATTAGTCTATCCCTGGCCCAGTGCATCATGGGAACAGGGCAGACCAGACTACAAAAGCCAATTCTTACACTGGGAAGGAAACAAGCTTCCGGGGACCGGTTTCTGCCATTTCAGGCGTCTTCGGCCCGGCTTGCTTGAATCCTGATGGTGCAATGAGCAAGGGACTCACATCTGAGTATACCCTTCCACGCTTAGGGTGGACAAAATAATTTACAACAAGGGGTGGTGATGGACAGAGTCTCTGAATTAAGCAGAGTACTCTCACCCAGTCAAGAGATCAGGGCTAGATCCAACACCGTTTTTTAGCTCATTGCACCATCCCAGTTTCAGAACCTGGCTGTATGCAAATTAGTCTATCCCTGGCCCAGTGCATCATGGGAACAGGGCAGACCAGACTACAAAAGCCAATTCTTACACTGGGAAGGAAACAAGCTTCCGGGGACCGGTTTCTGCCATTTCAGGCGTCTTCGGCCCGGCTTGCTTGAATCCTGATGGTGCAATGAGCAAGGGACTCACATCTGAGTATACCCTTCCACGCTTAGGGTGGACAAAATAATTTACACTCTGTTCATCACCACCCCCTTTTCTGTATCGTTTTTGGCCACTATAGGTGTGGCAGGGTATACTCAGACATGAGTCCCTTTCTCACTGCTCCATCAGGATTCAAGCAAGCCGGGCCGAAGAGGCTGAAATGCCAGAAACCGGTCCCCGGTAGCTTGTCTCCTTTCTGGTGAAGAATTGGCTTGGTAGTTTGGTCTGCCCTGTTCCCATGATGCACTGGGCCAGGGACAGACTAATTTGCATATAGCCAGGTTCTGAGCTGGGATGGGGCAGTGAGATAAATAACGGTGATGGATCAAGCCCTGATCTTTGGACTGGGTAAGAGTGGTCTGCTTAATTCAGACACTCTGTTCATCACCACCCCCTTTTCTGTATCGTTTTTGGCCACTATAGGTGTGGCAGGGTATACTCAGACATGAGTCCCTTTCTCACTGCTCCATCAGGATTCAAGCAAGCCGGGCCGAAGAGGCTGAAATGCCAGAAACCGGTCCCCGGTAGCTTGTCTCCTTTCTGGTGAAGAATTGGCTTGGTAGTTTGGTCTGCCCTGTTCCCATGATGCACTGGGCCAGGGACAGACTAATTTGCATATAGCCAGGTTCTGAGCTGGGATGGGGCAGTGAGATAAATAACGGTGATGGATCAAGCCCTGATCTTTGGACTGGGTAAGAGTGGTCTGCTTAATTCAGACACTCTGTTCATCACCACCCCCTTTTCTGTATCGTTTTTGGCCACTATAGGTGTGGCAGGGTATACTCAGACATGAGTCCCTTTCTCACTGCTCCATCAGGATTCAAGCAAGCCGGGCCGAAGAGGCTGAAATGCCAGAAACCGGTCCCCGGTAGCTTGTCTCCTTTCTGGTGAAGAATTGGCTTGGTAGTTTGGTCTGCCCTGTTCCCATGATGCACTGGGCCAGGGACAGACTAATTTGCATATAGCCAGGTTCTGAGCTGGGATGGGGCAGTGAGATAAATAACGGTGATGGATCAAGCCCTGATCTTTGGACTGGGTAAGAGTGGTCTGCTTAATTCAGACACTCTGTTCATCACCACCCCCTTTTCTGTATCGTTTTTGGCCACTATAGGTGTGGCAGGGTATACTCAGACATGAGTCCCTTTCTCACTGCTCCATCAGGATTCAAGCAAGCCGGGCCGAAGAGGCTGAAATGCCAGAAACCGGTCCCCGGTAGCTTGTCTCCTTTCTGGTGAAGAATTGGCTTGGTAGTTTGGTCTGCCCTGTTCCCATGATGCACTGGGCCAGGGACAGACTAATTTGCATATAGCCAGGTTCTGAGCTGGGATGGGGCAGTGAGATAAATAACGGTGATGGATCAAGCCCTGATCTTTGGACTGGGTAAGAGTGGTCTGCTTAATTCAGACACTCTGTTCATCACCACCCCCTTTTCTGTATTGTTTTTGGCCACTATAGGTGTGGCAGGGTATACTCAGACATGAGTCCCTTTCTCACTGCTCCATCAGGATTCAAGCAAGCCGGGCCGAAGAGGCTGAAATGCCAGAAACCGGTCCCCGGTAGCTTGTCTCCTTTCTGGTGAAGAATTGGCTTGGTAGTTTGGTCTGCCCTGTTCCCATGATGCACTGGGCCAGGGACAGACTAATTTGCATATAGCCAGGTTCTGAGCTGGGATGGGGCAGTGAGATAAATAACGGTGATGGATCAAGCCCTGATCTTTGGACTGGGTAAGAGTGGTCTGCTTAATTCAGACACTCTGTTCATCACCACCCCCTTTTCTGTATCGTTTTTGGCCACTATAGGTGTGGCAGGGTACACTCAGACATGAGTCCCTTTCTCACTGCTCCATCAGGATTCAAGCAAGCCGGGCCGAAGAGGCTGAAATGCCAGAAACCGGTCCCCGGTAGCTTGTCTCCTTTCTGGTGAAGAATTGGCTTGGTAGTTTGGTCTGCCCTGTTCCCATGATGCACTGGGTCAGGGACAGACTAATTTGCATATAGCCAGGTTCTGAGCTGGGATGGGGCAGTGAGATAAATAACGGTGATGGATCAAGCCCTGATCTTTGGACTGGGTAAGAGTGGTCTGCTTAATTCAGACACTCTGTTCATCACCACCCCCTTTTCTGTATCGTTTTTGGCCACTATAGGTGTGGCAGGGTATACTCAGACATGAGTCCCTTTCTCACTGCTCCATCAGGATTCAAGCAAGCCGGGCCGAAGAGGCTGAAATGCCAGAAACCGGTCCCCGGTAGCTTGTCTCCTTTCTGGTGAAGAATTGGCTTGGTAGTTTGGTCTGCCCTGTTCCCATGATGCACTGGGCCAGGGACAGACTAATTTGCATATAGCCAGGTTCTGAGCTGGGATGGGGCAGTGAGATAAATAACGGTGATGGATCAAGCCCTGATCTTTGGACTGGGTAAGAGTGGTCTGCTTAATTCAGACACTCTGTTCATCACCACCCCTTTTTCTGTATCGTTTTTGGCCACTATAGGTGTGGCAGGGTATACTCAGACATGAGTCCCTTTCTCACTGCTCCATCAGGATTCAAGCAAGCCGGGCCGAAGAGGCTGAAATGCCAGAAACCGGTCCCCGGTAGCTTGTCTCCTTTCTGGTGAAGAATTGGCTTGGTAGTTTGGTCTGCCCTGTTCCCATGATGCACTGGGCCAGGGACAGACTAATTTGCATATAGCCAGGTTCTGAGCTGGGATGGGGCAGTGAGATAAATAACGGTGATGGATCAAGCCCTGATCTTTGGACTGGGTAAGAGTGGTCTGCTTAATTCAGACACTCTGTTCATCACCACCCCCTTTTCTGTATCGTTTTTGGCCACTATAGGTGTGGCAGGGTATACTCAGACATGAGTCCCTTTCTCACTGCTCCATCAGGATTCAAGCAAGCCGGGCCGAAGAGGCTGAAATGCCAGAAACCGGTCCCCGGTAGCTTGTCTCCTTTCTGGTGAGGAATTGGCTTGGTAGTTTGGTCTGCCCTGTTCCCATGATGCACTGGGCCAGGGACAGACTAATTTGCATATAGCCAGGTTCTGAGCTGGGATGGGGCAGTGAGATAAATAACGGTGATGGATCAAGCCCTGATCTTTGGACTGGGTAAGAGTGGTCTGCTTATTTCAGACACTCTGTTCATCACCACCCCCTTTTCTGTATCGTTTTTGGCCACTATAGGTGTGGCAGGGTATACTCAGACATGAGTCCCTTTCTCACTGCTCCATCAGGATTCAAGCAAGCCGGGCCGAAGAGGCTGAAATGCCAGAAACCGGTCCCCGGTAGCTTGTCTCCTTTCTGGTGAAGAATTGGCTTGGTAGTTTGGTCTGCCCTGTTCCCATGATGCACTGGGCCAGGGACAGACTAATTTGCATATAGCCAGGTTCTGAGCTGGGATGGGGAAGTGAGATAAATAACGGTGCTGGATCAAGCCCTGATCTTTGGACTGGGTAAGAGTGGTCTGCTTAATTCAGACACTCTGTTCATCACCACCCCCTTCTCTGTATCGTTTTTGGCCACTATAGGTGTGGCAGGGTATACTCAGACATGAGTCCCTTTCTCACTGCTCCATCAGGATTCAAGCAAGCCGGGCCGAAGAGGCTGAAATGCCAGAAACCGGTCCCCGGTAGCTTGTCTCCTTTCTGGTGAAGAATTGGCTTGGTAGTTTGGTCTGCCCTGTTCCCATGATGCACTGGGCCAGGGACAGACTAATTTGCATATAGCCAGGTTCTGAGCTGGGATGGGGCAGTGAGATAAATAACGGTGATGGATCAAGCCCTGATCTTTGGACTGGGTAAGAGTGGTCTGCTTAATTCAGACACTCTGTTCATCACCACCCCCTTTTCTGTATCATTTTTGGCCACTATAGGTGTGGCAGGGTATACTCAGACATGAGTCCCTTTCTCACTGCTCCATCAGGATTCAAGCAAGCCGGGCCGAAGAGGCTGAAATGCCAGAAACCGGTCCCCGGTAGCTTGTCTCCTTTCTGGTGAAGAATTGGCTTGGTAGTTTGGTCTGCCCTGTTCCCATGATGCACTGGGCCAGGGACAGACTAATTTGCATATAGCCAGGTTCTGAGCTGGGATGGGGCAGTGAGATAAATAACGGTGATGGATCAAGCCCTGATCTTTGGACTGGGTAAGAGTGGTCTGCTTAATTCAGACACTCTGTTCATCACCACCCCCTTTTCTGTATCGTTTTTGGCCACTATAGGTGTGGCAGGGTATACTCAGACATGAGTCTCTTTCTCACTGCTCCATCAGGATTCAAGCAAGCCGGGCCGAAGAGGCTGAAATGCCAGAAACCGGTCCCCGGTAGCTTGTCTCCTTTCTGGTGAAGAATTGGCTTGGTAGTTTGGTCTGCCCTGTTCCCATGATGCACTGGGCCAGGGACAGACTAATTTGCATATAGCCAGGTTCTGAGCTGGGATGGGGCAGTGAGATAAATAACGGTGATGGATCAAGCCCTGATCTTTGGACTGGGTAAGAGTGGTCTGCTTAATTCAGACACTCTGTTCATCACCACCCCCTTTTCTGTATCGTTTTTGGCCACTATAGGTGTGGCAGGGTATACTCAGACATGAGTCCCTTTCTCACTGCTCCATCAGGATTCAAGCAAGCCGGGCCGAAGAGGCTGAAATGCCAGAAACCGGTCCCTGGTAGCTTGTCTCCTTTCTGGTGAAGAATTGGCTTGGTAGTTTGGTCTGCCCTGTTCCCATGATGCACTGGGCCAGGGACAGACTAATTTGCATATAGCCAGGTTCTGAGCTGGGATGGGGCAGTGAGATAAATAACGGTGATGGATCAAGCCCTGATCTTTGGACTGGGTAAGAGTGGTCTGCTTAATTCAGACACTCTGTTCATCACCACCCCCTTTTCTGTATCGTTTTTGGCCACTATAGGTGTGGCAGGGTATACTCAGACATAAGTCCCTTTCTCACTGCTCCATCAGGATTCAAGCAAGCCGGGCCGAAGAGGCTGAAATGCCAGAAACCGGTCCCCGGTAGCTTGTCTCCTTTCTGGTGAAGAATTGGCTTGGTAGTTTGGTCTGCCCTGTTCCCATGATGCACTGGGCCAGGGACAGACTAATTTGCATATAGCCAGGTTCTGAGCTGGGATGGGGCAGTGAGATAAATAACGGTGATGGATCAAGCCCTGATCTTTGGACTGGGTAAGAGTGGTCTGCTTAATTCAGACACTCTGTTCATCACCACCCCCTTTTCTGTATCGTTTTTGGCCACTATAGGTGTGGCAGGGTATACTCAGACATGAGTCCCTTTCTCACTGCTCCATCAGGATTCAAGCAAGCCGGGCCGAAGAGGCTGAAATGCCAGAAACCGGTCCCCGGTAGCTTGTCTCCTTTCTGGTGAAGAATTGGCTTGGTAGTTTGGTCTGCCCTGTTCCCATGATGCACTGGGCCAGGGACAGACTAATTTGCATATAGCCAGGTTCTGAGCTGGGATGGGGCAGTGAGATAAATAACGGTGATGGATCAAGCCCTGATCTTTGGACTGGGTAAGAGTGGTCTGCTTAATTCAGACACTCTGTTCATCACCACCCCCTTTTCTGTATCGTAAGATTCAGCATGGACAGTTGGTGAATGAGCTTCTCGAATCACTTACTTTGCCGAAGCAAGTTGCGATTGTGAAGTGTAGTGCTCATCGGAAGGTTACGGATGATGTTGGCCGTGGTAATGCGTTTGCGGATGATGTTGCGAAAGACACAGCAAGAAATCTGATGAGCCGAATGTATGTTGCAGGCCCTGCGAGATGGATTGGTGATGTTGGAATATGTGAAGATACGATTGAGAGTGTGAAATCAATACAGGCTGAAGCTTCTGAAAGTAAGAAGAATGTTTGGAGAGAAACTACGGGTAGATTGGATTCGACTGGCTGTTGGGTTGAATTGTCAGAACACCAAAGATGGATGTTGCCAGATGCGTATGTGCTTGCGGTGGTTACGATGGCACATGGTTTGTCTCACATTAGTGTGAAAGGGATTTGTAAGTTGTTGGCTCCAGTATGGCAGAATGCTGGAATTCCCAAATGTGCGGAGAATGTGGTCAAGAATTGCATGGTGTGTTTGATGTATAATCCTGGCAAGGGAACTTCAACTCCAGCTGGTCATTTTGCGCCTCCGACGTATCCGTTCGAGGTTTTGCAATTGGATTTCATCCACATGGAAAGGTGCAATAGTTTAAAGTACGTCCTTGTAGTTGTTTGTGCCTTTCCTAGATGGGTAGAAGCATACCCCCTAAAAGATAATACTGCCTCGTCCACTACCAAAGTCCTGGTCAAAGAATATTTCCCTAGATTTGGATTGCCAAGGATGGTATGGAGTGATAATGGAAGTGAATTCGTGGGAAGGTGATGAAAAGGGTGTGTGAAGGGTTGGGAATTTGTCAGAAGTTTCACGCAGCAAATCATCCCCAATCAGCTGGTTTAGTGGAATGCTATAATGGCACCCTGAAGCTGAAACTGGCCAAGATTCAAGTGAGCACTGGTCTCAAATGGCCCGATGCTTTACCGTTGGCACTTTTGTCAACTAGAACTACAGTACATTCCCGAATAGGCCTTAGTCCCTATGAGATAGTTTTTGGCCATCTGACAAATGTGTGGGGAGTGCCGAGGCCAACGATGTTCAGTGACATCGATTATCCTATGCTAGTGGACTACTTGTATGACTTAACGACTAAATTACGTGTCTTGCATCAACAAGTTCATGATAAATTGCCGCCAGCTTCTGTGGATCCAGGTCACACCCTCAATCCTGGTGACTGGATTTTGGTGAAGAACTTTCAGCGAACCAAGAATGATCAGCCTCGCTGGACCGGCCCACACCAAGTCTTGTTGTCTACGAGGAACTCAGTGAAAGTTTTCAGGAAAAAGAACTGGATCCACGGCGTACATTGTAAGAGAGCACCGTTGCCTCTGCCGTACGACCAGTGGGTCCGTGAAGGTATTGCAGATTCCGAGACTGAAAGGGTGCCGAAGTTTGCACCGTTTAGCGATGCTGAGTTGGTATGGAGAGGTTCCGAGAAAGAAGATGACGATGTTCTGCAAGAAGCTGTACCTTTGTCTCTAAGATTGGACACTACTGAACCTGAACTATTATTCTAAAGTCAAACGAAGCCTGGAAAAGACCGTTATAATCTACGACGTAGGGACAATGAACTAATAAAGTGAATAGTTCCTTTTTGATTTTTGGAACTGAACTCTCTCAGCCAAGAAACTTTTTTGGTATATTTTTGTGAACCACCATCCGGGTTCTGCTGTAGGGTCACGGTGTAAAGACTAGGGAGTGCAGCCGAAGACGCAAGGTCGACGGTTCTCATAGGTCTAAGGGAGTTCCCTGGGATGACAGAAGCATTCTTTAGCAGAAGAAAACCAACCGCCGTGAACAGCATCGGTTAGAGGATGGAGTTTTTTGAGATTGAGAGAACTGTTGAGAAAATGAACTTTAAGAAAAAACTGTGTAGAATTATGCATAGCAAATGTTTTCTGATCACATGTATTTTGTTGTTTTTTAGCATGACGTTAGCTTTGGTGGGTTGGATTGTATTTTCTCTTCAACTGATTTCTGCACCCATTTCCCAACCTACGACTTTACCGGCTACGACACTTATAGAACTATTCCCAGAGATGAGCTAATGGCATATGTCGGTTGGAATGCAACTGGATTAAGCATGGGCGGATTTTACGAATTGGCAATCCACGAACTTGCGTATTTACGGATTCGCAATCCGCAAAATCCGCAAACTCTCGCGAATTTGCGGATTTTTTTTTGTGTTCGCAAGGATTTCTGCCAGTTCGCGAGGGTTCTGTACCAGTTCGCAATTGCGAACTTACTTGTCGGCTCGCAATGGCCGCAACTATGTTGTTTCTACATCTGGTTCATCATCACAGGTTCACAGCACCCTCTGTTTCACCACTGCCACCCTCGGGTACACCCATGCCACCCTCTGGTACATCACTGCCACCCTCTGGTTGGTTTATCACTGTAGATTATGGGGGTGAAAAAAAGCAAGCACACCTGCCCTGCTTCAACTGACATGAATTAATTTGGGGTTGATTAATGTGTCACTGAATTTAAACTTCCAGTCTGGCTGGCACCTGCTTCCTTATCTGTAATTTGCTGAACTCTGAAGGGGCCCCTCAGGAAGCACTATAGTGAATGGTTACTAATGATAAGATTGAACTTTTGCACCTGCTGAGTGCTTTCAGTTTTGTCTGTAATTGCTTTCTGTTGCAGTGTAATTTTTTTAACAGGACCTTTGTTGTATACTTGTAGCTATTCTCTGAGCCTGCTGTGAGGGTCAGAGCAGGGTCATAGAATAGTTGCAAGTAAGCAAATGAACTCTGAAGGGGCCCCTCAGGAAGCACTACAGGGAATGGTTACTAATGATAAGATTGAACTTTTGCACCTGCTGAGTGCTTTCAGTTTTGCAAAAATCCAAATATCCAGCAGCATCCACAAAAGTAATCCTTCCAGGTCAAGATCCAAATCAAAGTGACCAGCACATGAAGAAAGCACTGGGAGGAGCCTGGTGGACAGGAACAGGAAGTTGGAGACTGTGGGGCACTTCCTTCATCCCACCCCCACCCCCCAAAATGGACTCCTTGCAAAGAAAAAGTGCCGGCACATGTCAACCCGAGGAGTTATTCTGATAAAAATCATAATTTTCAAGGTTTATGCTGCCTGCTGGTGGATTTCTTGTGCGAAATTGCAAATTTTGCAATCTCGCAATTGCGAGATTGTCACTGCCCGCCGCATCTACGTGTTCGCAAGTATTTACTCCCGCGAAATTGTATAGTATTCTAGTTGGCAAGTGCGACCAAGCAAAAAATCCGCTTCGCACGGATTTTACGAATTTTCGGCAAGTTCGCGAGAGTTCGCGGATTGCGAATTTACCAAAAATCCGCAAAATCCGCGAGCGGAACGGATTTTACGCCCATGCTTAAACTGGATACAGTATTAGTCTGAGTGAAAAGCAGAAACGAAAGAAGTCATCTCCGATTTGGATCGTGCCCCATCGTGGTCACTTTTGTCTGCAAGGTAATGGCAAGAATACGAGAGCTCAGTTAGGGAAGAGTGTTTGTACTGAGACGTATGTTTTTGCATCCCAGACTTCCCCACAGTTTTTAGCAGCTAAGGGTACGTATTTTGTGTGCCACGACAGAGCATATACATGGTTACCCCCTGATTTTTCGGGCACATGTTATGTTGGTTACTTGTTGCCTCCTATGTATACTGCAGCGGCAGATTACCACAGAACTAGAGTAGTTAGAGGTGTCTTCAGAAAGGAAGATACTTCAGGACAAGAATTGGGAGATTTTCTTAAGGGTGTCCTGCCGTTTTGGGGACCTATGGTTAATAGTTGGAACATACGGCAATTGACGAGTGTGGTTGAGTCCGCCATAGTTGAGACTGCCGGTGCCCTTAGTAATTTGACTGCTGAGCTCCAATCGGATCGTGTTATGACGTTGCAGAATCGAGTTGCGTTAGACGTCATACTTGCAGACAGAGGAGGGGTATGTAAATTGATTCAATCGAGCTGCTGCATTTTTATTCCAGACAATGCTCCTACAGTGTACCAGGCCATTTTCAAGCTACATAAGATCTCCGAGTCTGTACACATGGACGAAGGAGATTGGTCATTGATGGGATGGTTTTGGGGATTGTAATCCACTTGGGGATGGAAGATCCTGATGATCATTGGGATGGCTTTAGCGATTCTTTTCCTGTTCTGTCTTTGTCAGTGCGCTCCTGCTATATGTGGCCTCTGTGCTACTACGTGTGCAAGGAGGCCTGCCCCAAGAGAGGTACTAAGTAATAGGATTATGCTCCAGCAACATCTTGATGATCTGATGAATATAGACCTGGACTCAGATTGACGTGAGTTTAGGTTATTGCCTATGTAAGGGCAAAAGGAGGGTCTGAGGTTCCGTGAATTCTGAACCCGTTTCATAAAGGTCATGGTTTCGTTACGAATTTGATATTAGCGAACCGTAACTAGTTAGTGCGGCAAGTATGAGTGTTTTCATCATGTTAGACCGATGGATTCACTACGTATTTAGGGATTTCGTTCTGAACCCTTGGGTTCCATTTTGTGTTTGGCAGCCATTTTGTGGTTGCCCTCACATAGGCCGATGACTGTGGCTGAACTAGTCTTTTTAAGGACATGTACACCTTAGCTCGAGTTTGTGCTGACTCCTGTTTGACCTGAGTGAACTGACCCTGTTGCCTGAAGCTGACCTTGTAAAACCAGTTCCTGCCCTTTAGCTGATCAAGATTAAGGATCAGAGCACAGGACATCATAAACTTTTACTGCACACAAATATGCCTTATCCTACTCTCACCTGTTTCTGCTCCTTTCTTTATGGTCTATTTACGATTGGGTTGTGCCCTTTTTTATTATGGGTTCGTTCGACCTATCTAAAGAAGAATGTTGGGTTTGACCGATGATTGATCATGGGCTGGGCAACTGAAAAGTGGGTTTTACCGTCATGCGATACCTTTGCTGTGAATACATGTGATTGGACAGTTTGTAAATGTTAGGTATTTGTCTGGAATGTGATTTTTGGCATAAAAAGGGATGACTTGCTTTGTAAAATTGAGCAGTCTCCTGAGAACTCATACCGTGATGCTTTTGAAGACTTCTGTTACTGGCTGCAGCCAATAAATTTGATCTTTGACGCCACCAAGAAGTATCCCGTGTCTCTGTATTCTAAGACAGGTGAACCCGAAGACTTTGGGCCTGCCCCTGGTGCCGCTGGGTCTTAAATAACCCGGTTCTTCACCTCTACTATCTAAAACCAACGTAGACTTCAATAGGATGAGCAACCTCCACTTGACACTACTAGGAAGGTGCAACGTCATCAAAATGATGTTTCTACCTAGAATTTTATATTTTTTTAGATCAATCCCCCTGGAAGCTAATAAAAAGTGGCTCTCTGCCTTTAACCAAGCTATCTCCAAGTTTTTATGGGCAGGGAAACATCCACGGAGGGCATATATGACGTTAGCTAAGGACCAGGGTGGTTGGTCGGTCCCTGACATCCAGATATTTTATTGTGCGGCTAATCTCCATCAGCTGTCTGATCTGCTGGGCAGAGGGCACACAGAACACCAAAATGGATCCTACCCCTCCATATACAGATTACTGCTTGGGGAAGAGGCCCACAGCTGTTTGACACGGCATATTGATCTCACCTACTTTAAAAGAGTTAAATTCAAGGTAATGTTGGGTGCTTTTAAAATTTGGACTTCAATTAGGAAAAAATTAAAATTGAATAGGATACACATTTACAACCCCTTACAAAATAATCAGTTGCTTCCAGAAATTTTCCATGACGGCTACATGGAATCTTGGAAGGAGAAAGGGATAAGACTCATTGGAGATTTACTTAGCGACAACACCATTATGTCATTTGCTCTAATTAAAGAAAAATTTGGTCTGGGGAATAATCATTTTTTTAAATACCTACAAATTAGGGACCATCTATTTAAAAAAACGGTCCTGGGCCACAAATCCCCAGTATTGGAGGCAGTTTTAGGTAAACAAGGGGTTTCAATTTCTACACTCTATACTACTTAATAATTTAAAGGAGGATGATCTCGCCAAGCATATGGATTTTTGGAAAGAGAAGGTGCAGGCTGATCAAGGGGCCTGCGAGGATTCTCTGATATTATGCTTCACTGCAGCTATCTCAGCTAATATTCAGGTTCAGTGTTACAAAACTTGGTTTAATCTGTACATTACCCCAGCAAGGATATTCAGGTGGGGAGGCACCACTGGTATTTACTGCCCCCGCTGCGGAGAACTAGGCGCCGATAGTGTGCATATTTTTGCTAGATGCCCCAGTCTAGTTAACCTAATTGGGAAAGTGGGTCTTTATGTTACACAAATAATGAATAGAGATATTATGTTATCACCACAGGTTATATTGCTGGGTACAAGCAACCAAGGGCTGTCTTCACCTAACACGACACTTCTATATATTATGATGGCGGTGCTCAGGCTTACTATAGCAACTGCATGGCTTGATAAAGATCCCCCGTCAGTTCACAGTTGGCTGGCTAAACTGTTGGCTACATACCGTTGGGAGAAAGAAGTTTATAAACGCAAAGGAGCCAGAGCCCACAAAAAAGGGGCAGACATATGGGCCCCAATTACTTTATGGAGTAATGATTCTATATCTTAAATTCTAATTTTAATTTTAATTTGGCAAACAACTAAGCAAATAGCTGTGTCAAGGTCAGGATGAACCACAAGAAGACAGACGTTCAGGCAGTAATCTGGAATCCAACATGCTTCGGTCCTGGGAAGTGGGTGAGCAGGGCGGTGGGGGGCGGGGGGGAGTTTAAAAAAAAAAAATGGATGCTCATATATGCTGTTTTTTCTGGGGGGGGGTTCTCCCTGACTTAGTTCTGACTTGTTTTCTCTGATCTGTAAAGCATTCTGTATTTTGTACGATTTATCTGAAAATGTTTTGCTTAAAATAAAAATTATATAAAAAAATAAATAAAAATAAAGAGGATGAGGTGAGAACTCTGGTGGAAAGGAGGTTGCCAGAGTAGTGTAGTAAATGAGAGATAATAAGATACTTACATGAGTGAGGTTTGGTGGGCGAACTAGAAAGATAGGAAAGGGGAAAGTGTAAGTGAGTAGCAGAGAGTCAAGGTTAGGTAACCATGACTTGATTTGTTTAGAGTAGAATGAGAATAGTTTTATCTGAGTATCAAGAAAATATAAGAGTGATTTGACTGGGTTAGGTGAATAGGAAATAGTGAGGATGAGAAGTTCGATCCGTTGAGGAAATCAAGAAATGTTTTTAGAGCAATAGCAAAGAAAGGAAGGAGGATGTAAGCTTGAATGTACTTTAGGGCTTGGTTCTTGTAGTCTTGGTAAGACTCATTGGAAATTTACTTAGCGACAACACCATTATGTCATTTGCTCTAATTAAAGAAAAATTTGGTCTGGGAATAATCATTTTTTTTAATACCTACAAATTAGGGACCATCTATTTAAAAAAACGGTCCTGGGCCACAAATCCCCAGTATTGGAGGCAGTTTTAGGTAAACAAGGGGTTTCAATTTCTACACTCTATACTACTTAATAATTTAAAGGAGGATGATCTCGCCAAGCATATGGATTTTTGGAAAGAGAAGGTGCAGGCTGATCAAGGGGCCTGCGAGGATTCTCTGATATTATGCTTCACTGCAGCTATCTCAGCTAATATTCAGGTTCAGTGTTACAAAACTTGGTTTAATCTGTACATTACCCCAGCAAGGATATTCAGGTGGGGAGGCACCACTGGTATTTACTGCCCCCGCTGCGGAGAACTAGGCGCCGATAGTGTGCATATTTTTGCTAGATGCCCCAGTCTAGTTAACCTAATTGGGAAAGTGGGTCTTTATGTTACACAAATAATGAATAGAGATATTATGTTATCACCACAGGTTATATTGCTGGGTACAAGCAACCAAGGGCTGTCTTCACCTAACACGACACTTCTATATATTATGATGGCGGTGCTCAGGCTTACTATAGCAACTGCATGGCTTGATAAAGATCCCCCGTCAGTTCACAGTTGGCTGGCTAAACTGTTGGCTACATACCGTTGGGAGAAAGAAGTTTATAAACGCAAAGGAGCCAGAGCCCACAAAAAAGGGGCAGACATATGGGCCCCAATTACTTTATGGAGTAATGATTCTATATCTTAAATTCTAATTTTAATTTTAATTTGGCAAACAACTAAGCAAATAGCTGTGTCAAGGTCAGGATGAACCGCAAGAAGACAGACTTACAGGCAGTAATCTGGAATCCAACATGCTTCGGTCCTCGGAAGTGGGGGGGGGGGAGTTTAAAAAAAAAAACGGATGCTCATATATGCTGTTTTTTCTGGGGGGGGGGGTTCTCCCTGACTTAGTTCTGACTTGTTTTCTCTGATCTGTAAAGCATTCTGTATTTTGTACGATTTATCTGAAAATATTTTGCTTAAAATAAAAATTATATAAAAAAAATAAATAAATAAAGAGGATGAGGTGAGAACTCTGGTGGAAAGGAGGTTGCCAGAGTAGTGTAGTAAATGAGAGATAATAAGATACTTACATGAGTGAGGTTTGGTGGGCGAACTAGAAAGATAGGAAAGGGGAAAGTGTAAGTGAGTAGCAGAGAGTCAAGGTTAGGTAACCATGACTTGATTTGTTTAGAGTAGAATGAGAATAGTTTTATCTGAGTATCAAAAAAATATAAGAGTGATTTGACTGGGTTAGGTGAATAGGGAATAGTGAGGATGCGAAGTTCGATCCGTTGAGGAAATCAAGAAATGTTTTTAGAGCAATAGCAAAGAAAGGAAGGAGGATGTAAGCTTGAATGTACTTTAGGGCTTGGTTCTTGTAGTCTTGGTAATACTCAACCATGGAGTTGTAGGAGCTTCTGGTGCCTTTGGAGGAGAGGTTGAAAAAATTGGGGGAGGAGAGTACATGAACTAAGTTAGAGGTTTTACAATAAAGTTTGGCCTGTGGTTGAGAACTTGTCAAAGTTTGAGAAGGAAAGCCATTCTGTTGCTAAGCAAATTAGTTGGTGTGGATCTCCGGGCAAAGTCAGCTTTTAGAGGTTGTGGAAATTTTCTCTGTGATCTAACCGGCTCATTGGATATATTATATATCTTAGTTTGTCTCGTTTTTGATTGTGGCTAAATGGCACAGTAGTTTCCAAAACTGAAAGTCCATGGACCAGGGGGAGTAAGCGGGTGCTGTTAGTACGGCCATGAAGTAAATCATGGTGTGGATCCAGTGAAGGTACGTAAACTGTATATGGATATATACTGTTGCATTGCTGTTGCTACCCAAGAAGATGTAATGAGTCAGGTGGCTAGCATCCTGCTTTACTGATACCTCAAAGTGGACTACTAAGAAGTGATGGGGGAGCATACCCAAGAAGTTCGTGGACCCCTCAGCAGAGAGTCTATGAATGCCATAATATGCAGTGGAGACACAAACAAGGAAAATTGAAAATACATTAGTAAAAGGTCTCATGGGTCCTCCCAGAATCAATGAGGTGAGAGCAAACAATGTTTTCAGACATCCCAGTAGAAGATCTAAGTTGTCCGATTGAGGGTATAAGTAATACACTCACAGAGGATGACGGCATGAACAAAAAATGTTTGCAGGCACCTCAGTAAACAGTCTAAGGTGTCCACCCAGAAGCTGTAGAGACATCATCTCAAGATGTTTACAGATAACAGTAAAGGGTACAAAGGATCCATCCAGAAGCTGTTGGAGTGCAAGCTGAAGATAATTGCACACTCACCTGTATTGGCTCTAAACGGTCCAACAAGAGGTAGTGCAGAGAAAGAAGTCACAGGGGAGATTTGGAAAATAGAAACCAGAAGGTCGCTATGGGAGTATAATAAAGATAAAGGGGGAAAGGCAAGATCAAATGAGGGAAAATCAATAAATCGCAGCATCTCTAGTCCTAGATCCTTTTCAGGCCCCAACAGTCCAAATAGGGATGCCTCCACAGGCAGACATCCTAATGCCATTTACCTGGTCCCCCAAGGAGAAGGATTTATATAGTGGTGAATGTTCGTGGGAGTCCCAGAAGGGGAGGCTGTTTACATGCTGCTGCAGTCCCATGGGGCCAGCCCATTCCATAGAAGTGAGGGAAAGTCAGAGAGGTCCAATATAAACAACATGCAGTGGAAATTAAAATGGACAAAGTAATACAGCCTCCAAATACTCCCTCTAGGCAGGAACTAAACTCTTCAAATCTCCTACAGTATGTGCATATAATTTCATAATACTGCTGCAAGCCATGCCACCAAGCTCCTTGTGCCACCAAAGTTGAGTAATAGTGCTTGCTAAAAGTCTGACTGTAATTAAATATTGAGCTGGTTACATTTTCACTTTGAATTTGCAGAGTTTCAAATCTGCTTTGGTATGTGGCTACCTCTTATTTTGTTGTTGTCTTTCCTTAGCTATGGGTATGAAGGGGCATATGGGGGCGGGGGCAAATCTGCTTTCTACCATAGTCCCTTATTGATAATTGGGATGACATAGACCTATCATGATCTAGGGACTGGCGTATATTATATAGAGAGGTAGTTAGTTTCCACAAACTGAGCATTCAAATGCAAAGTTGTCTCTTATAGTTTGGAGAAGACAATCTAGTCCAAGTGTATTTTCTTCATGTGTGCCCTTTTTCTTTGCGAATCAGGCTAAGGAGGAATTGTCATAATATTTTTTTTATTGTAGCCTAGGCGGTCTCCGGCCAGCAGGGCTGATGCTGGGTTTTATCCCCTCCAACAGAACAGAACAAAACACAGAGGTAAAGGTATGAGCATACAGGCTATCTCATGGTATAAGGTGTGCAGGGTTCGTCATGCCATTGTCATTTGACAAGTGTTGTTTCTTTCAGGGCACAGACCTGCCTGCTCGGCATGGTAGGGGAGACAAATACAAAGGCTCTTTCGTTCTCCAATCAGTGGATGTAAATTTAAAACCAGACACAATCACAACATACAATTGGTTTTTCAGTTGTTTTTATTGGGTGAGTGTAAAGGTGAGTGCATCACAGACAGCAGGAAAAGGGGACACAGCAGCCCTGACTACCACTTTACCATATGGTTCAAACAAACCCTAGGCGCCACAAAGAAACAGATGGTGCCCCAACATGTGTACCCTACCTCTCATGTATCCAATCATCCTGAAGCACACCACATACAACCAGGCAGATTTAAGAGTCTAGTTATGACACCCTTCACCGATGTACACAGGGAGAGTCTGCATATAGTCTTCCATCTTTGGTACAGGCAAAAAGGCCCACACCTCAGTATGTTTAATCAGATGCTACCAGCCATTAGAAGTCTCAATATTTTTTCACCATAGCAGTCGTAACCCATGTTAAAAGTAGTTCAATATAGGTGAGCACCATCACCCTTCAAATTCTAACACTAGTGGCTTAATATATCATGTAGAACATCTGATGCTAGGCTTATATCACTGGGGCTCTAATTAAAAATACATGCAGGACCTGGCCCTTCACAATGAAAAAAAGGAGATTATTGTGACATTGACACACACACACACACACACTTTTAACTCTCCAGCTGTCTGTGCGATTTTTCTTTTGTTGTTTTGATTTACATCTATGTCATTACAAACGTTTGCTTCACTTACTGTTTTCTCTCTATGTCCACGTTTGCAGCTCTGCTGTGACTAAATAGATTTCACCAGCCTTGCCTTGTTATGAATTAAAATCGTGATTATTTCCCTACCTTTTTAATTTTCTTCTCATTCTATCACGGTCACAAAATACCTCAAAAGTTCTCATGATTCTATACATGTGCGGTACATGTTGCTATTTCCTTCGGTTAGTTCATTCTCTGTGAAAAGAATTTCCTCAGATATGTTGATTTAACTCCTGTGGTTAGCGCATGTTTCGGTGACAGAGGTTTAATACATTCAGGGGGGGGCGCCATAATGAAGATTCATATGTCCACTCTATCTGACACTCCCCAAAAAGAGCTGAAAAATGCAGAGTAATTTCTGTCACCCCTGTTGTGAGGGAATACACATCATTGCTGCAGCTTGTCCCAGAAGCACAGTCAAGGTTGGGAGGTCACTTGTTCGCAAAAACAATCAGTCTCAAGCTGCTAAACTTGTAGGGTCAAAAGGTCAAGTGTTGGCACCAGCAGTCAGGTAAATAGGCTCTCCCTGAGTGCATATGTCAGGAGGTTTCATGATAAAGTACTTGCTTACAGAATATTATTTAAAAAAACGGTCTGAAAGAGCTGCAACCCTAGACTGCCATCTGGCTGCAGATCCTGTCTAAATACACTTCCTCAGAATTACATTTATGAAATCTAACGTTTAACTTTTTTACACGAAAAAGATCAATATAAATCAAACAATTCCAGATGAGATGTGGAAGAAAACTATGCGATCTGGTTATTTTGTAGGATCACTTTAACATATTCGCATGATGAGAATTTCTATGGATTTTTATGATGTCTTTAAAAGGCAAAAGTGTTCTTCGGCTTATCCGTCCCTGCTTCTAGCAAAAGCATGCTGGGCCTTTTTTGTTGTTGCTTTGTTTCGTGTTTAGATGTTTCAAGATGAAATTCAGTTTAATACAGTACAGTTAATCCTATTTGAAAATACAGTTTCTATTTGTCCCTTCCATATCAAATTGTAGGGCTGTGTCCTTGTGTTTGTTTTTCATTGCCTGTGTTTCCTATTGCTGGTGTTTACTCCAGTTGGGCTTATCGGAAATCCTATCCTGTTTTCCTCGGTACCAAATCAAAGAGTCTGGAAGAATTTATGACACAGTAAATTGATTTCTCACAGTGTTTGAAGGAAACTTTCTTGAGAATATAATCAGCATCGGGACAGAAGATTAGAAAGATGCCTTAAACTCTCGTGTTATTGCCAGAGTGCTTTTACGTCACTAAAGTCTCAGAGTAAATTTCCTTATTGTGTTAACAACTGAAATATAAAGGATTCGCTTTAGAAGACTTTTTACACACTAAGCTGAGTTAAGTGCCCAAACAGTGCATTCCGTGGGTGCACATGGCAAATCCTGTTTCATAGAATAAAAAATTGTGGACTCCATTCACCGGCAGACTGAAGTTTCTAACAGTGCGGGGATTAAGGTTTGAGCTTGGAGTTCCACAAACGTAGGGCAGGAGTGGTATTCTGGTGGTTTCCATACAACCAGATAATTTGCACAATGAATATGCGCACCAAAAATAGTTTCCAAGCCTTCAAATGGGTATAAACATCCACATATTTCCCATACTATATGAGGGTGTGTGGTGGGAGGGGGATTGACATTTTCTGACTGTGAAAATAAGAAAATGAAAGGGAGAAATCTTGCTCATGATGTCCCATAGCAGTAAGAGGTAGTGGGCCCCCATTGTTTCAATTTTGATCTTTCGCTTCTGTTGTCAAAGTGCCCCTGTATTGTTCAAACTGAGAACCAAGCTCCCCTTTTAGCACCTGACTGTCAGGGTATGGATGTAGATCAGTGGTGCTTAACCTTATGACTTCTATGAGCCCCCTGTTAATTATTTTACGAATCTGGGGACCCCCACTCAGGCATTATTAGACTCTGTGGTCCCCGGCCTAAGCAATTTCGATAATTTGAATTGCAAAACAATGCATATAAATGCAGAAACATTTATTCATCAAACAAATACATAAATGATGGAAACTTTTATTTAATTAAAAAATAAACAAAAAGGAGATCACAATTTTCATTTTAACTGGAAGGTTGGATCTTTTCTAAATTCAGTTGCGGCTATCCATTGTTCATACTATATTCTGTTTGATGCACCTGTGCTGCTCCTACTAATCAATCTGAGTATACCAAGTTAATTTTGAGCCTCCAATTTCAAATTCCTAACACATTTATAGAACGTTTTAACATTTTCAATATTACATTTTGCTCAGTTGCTCCTTTATTTATATGCACTTTATTAATCTGATGATCTTATTTAATTTTTTAAGCAGTTTCAGAGTCCCTGAGTAGGCGTTGAGGAAATACTACAGACAAAACGACAGATATTTACATAATTATGAATGGGAAACCAATTTGAACCTCTAAAGGGACGTGCAAACTCATGGGTGGCATCCTAAATAAGGTCACAGTGGACAACATGCCTACAAATCCCAGACTAGACTGCATAATTAATTTTAAGGCACTTTTAATGGTTTGTGGACCAGCAAACCTTAACCCCCAAAACAAAAAACTCCTGTGGGTGAAAACGCAATTTATGCAAAACTATGCAATTATAAGAAATAAGTCCTATTGGCTTTGTCAAAGGTTGATCCCAATTCAATCAGGAATGAAAGCATGGTACTTTAATATGCACATGTCTTTCAGTGGATTAGCACAATTACTATAACATTTTGGTTTAACTAGTGAAAAGCCAGGCTATTAGGATTGACATACATTCCAAATATTGAAAATGTCATACCAAAACCCAATGGTTCTGAAAGCTAAACACAAAGAATCTCCAAAACACTCCTAGAGAAACACAAAAGATCAGCCCTTGAAGCAATTGAAATTGCTTCTTCTGTGGTCACTAATTCTTTCCTTCAGGAGACTTATAGAGAAACATTTTTCCCTGAAGGTGGGGTCGATATGGGTCTCTCCTGCTCCAGAAAGTCCTCAAAATAGCATTAACAACTTTGCAGACCCTGTCCATTTTAGGGGTACATCAGAACAAATTTTGCACTATTAAAAAGCAGCCCTTTGGATCCTTCACCCCAGCGCTTTGTTCCTACTGGGACTCAGACGAGGCTGTGACATGCCCACAAAATCTTCCTTTTATAAACCTTTTATGTGTCTGCTGCACCCTGATGCTCCGGCCAGCTGGGCCCCTTTGCGCTCTGGAGTAGGAGCATGCAGCAAGCTCCTGAAAGGACTGATCTCCATTTCTTGCTGCCAGTGATGTAAGTCCCTGCTGGTGGCTGGGCACTGTAATTGGTTGTCTCCTGCTTTCACACTCCTCAGCGTGGACAGCAGAGATGTTAGCATATTTGTGCTCTTGGTACCCCAGTGTGGGGATATCTCCTCAAAGGGCTACATGGCACAGGCCATGTTTCATTAGGCAAATTATATAAGCTGACCACTTTCATCTATCAGGAAGGGGCAGTTTAATGTTCAATGGCACAAATATTCTCCAAGTCTCCGGGAAACATTTCCTGTTTCTAATTTGAATTTGTTATTGCTTTGGGTATCTGCGATCCTCAGGGTACCTGCTGCAGACACTAAAAGTAAAAAACCAGCAACACTGTCACTTTGACTATCTCCAGCCCCAATGAGCCACATCACATGGGTCATTCAGTGTTGGCCTCCCAGTGGCATGATCCCATTTTTAGGCTTGATCTGACATAGAATCTTGACTCTTAAAATGGCATTGGTGTTTATTTTGTACCCTCCTACAGTTTATGACACTACAGCTACTTCCTAATGAGCACAAACTAACTGTTGGGGACTCAATCTGCCACCCTGTCTAGGCATGGTTTTCTACTGACCTGTGGTATTCTTGGAAGGTCCTCCATGGTTGACCACTCACGCTGTTTGCGTCCCTCAAGTGCCCAGAGCTTTAGCCACCTGCAGAGTGTCTGTGTGGCCAGCTCCATCCTGTAATACCCACTCTTGGAGGGCCTACAAAAAGGAAAATTCAACTCAAGTCTAAGAGGACCCACTTCATTCAGGACGCTGAGAAAATCCACCTTCTACTAGGCAAGAGTGCGTTAGCAAACTATTGATAGTAACCCTGGGGGCAAGTCTATCAATAGTCACACAGGACAAATGGAGAGTGAGGTCCTCCACACCCTAGGCAGGGATATACTAGCCTACTGCTTCTGTTGAACCTCTTCTTTTCCACCTTTGTTGGATAGGTGTCTTGTGAGAAAATGGGTCAGTGATTGAGGTGGTAAAACCCCACACAGTAACCAAAATCCTTGTCAAGTTGAGGCACAAGCAAACCCCAAATTAACCAATGCTCAACGCTCTAGTAGCTTACCACAGAGAAGTCAGGCTTAACTTAGCGGCAATGTGAAATTTATGCAGTCTTTCAAACAGTTATGAGGTGCAAACTCAACACAAGACAACTTACACCAATTTAGAAAAATAGAGCAAAAATCTAATGAATAAGTCAAAACCAAAATGACAAAAATCCAATCAGTATGCCCAAAGATATACAATTTTTAAAATATAATTAAAAATAGTGCCCAAAATCCCAAAGTGCCACTCGCGGCTATCTGATTGTACAAGACTGGTAGAAAGTCACAAGTTCAGACCGACCACGATGGAGCGCAGGTCAGATACAGGACAAGGTTAGTCCCACTGAAAAGTTACCTTCTCAGTCCAGCGCAAAGAACCCCAATTGCAGTTGAGGGAGGTGCGAGGAGCAGGGGAGCATCACAGACGGTCATCAGTGTAGCGCAAAGAGCAGGCCTGGCATTGTAGACAGGTTCTGTTGTCGCCACAAACGGTCTGGCCGGAGCTTAGCAGTGGTGCCACTTCTCCCCATGAACAGTTGATGCTGTAGAGCAAAAGTCAGGTTGATGGAAATTTGCGCCGGTGAGCTGTGTGGGCAACATTGTTTTGGCACCAATGGGCCCATTCATGGTCACAAAGAGCCCAGGCCAAAACTGCCTTTTCAACTCCATGGAGACCACACCAAGGGTCCAGGACCTACTACTCGGGGGTCAGGGCCTAGCTCCAGGTGGATCTAGGTGCTGGTTCATGTGGTTGTGAGCTTGTTCTGACCCTTTGGATGTGAACAGGATGCCAGAATACTACCACTTGGAGTCACTATGTGATTCTTGGATTCAGGTGCAGTTCCAATCCCTTTGACTCAGGCAGGAGAGCATCAGGGCAGCAATCCAGAAACCCAGCAGTCCAGCAAGGCAGTAGACCAGCAGGACAAAAGTCCAGCCGGCAGAGTGGCAGTCCTTTCAGCTGCACAGTAGTCCTTCTTTCTGGAAGAGTCTCCATGGGTCCACATGTGTGCTGAAGAATCAGTGTGTGACGTCCTATATTTACACCAGGTGCCCCCTTTGAAGTGGGTGAAGCTTCTAGCGGTTTCTCTTTGAAGTGCATACGTTTCCTGCTTTCTCAGCCCTGGCTCTTGACTAACTACAGGGCTTACGCAGCTTTTGTATGGAGGCAGGACAGAGCCTATTCAAGTGTATCAAGGCAGTGTACAGTTTAACCCTCCCATCCTATCAGTGATTGCCCGTTCAGAGACACCTAAGCTTTCTGTTGTATGTGGCTGACTAGAAGGAGTACACAAAACCCAACTGCCAGTCACATCCTTCAATGTGACCCAGAGACAGACTGCAGGCACTAAATGGCCAAGGCAGGAAAATTTCAACCTTTTAAGAGTGGCGTTTAATTTAAAATCCGACCTTACCATTAAAGATGGCTCACAATTTCAAATTCTTTAAACATCAAACTCGATCTGTCTAACTGCTACCAATGTGAATTTATAGCTTATTAAATGTAATAAGGTAACTCCAATGTTATCCTTTGGGGCTATGGGCATTGCAGTAGTGGAAAAGGAATTTAGAAAGTTCACTAACTGGAAATGTAGTACTTAAATGCATACGTTCTACTTTTAAATAACTGCACCCTGCTGTTTGGGCCATTCAGGGCCAACCCAAAGGGTGGCTTATATGTATTAAAAAGGAATATTTGGGCCTGGTAAAAAAAAGTATTTTGCCAGGTTGTTATGGCAGTTTTAAAACTGCACACACAGGCTGCATTGGCATATCGGAAACATTTAAAGGGCTACTTAAATGGTTGGCACAATCAGTGCTGCAGGCCCACAAGTAGCTTTTAATTTACAGGCCTTGGGCACATGTAGCACCACAATACTAGAGACTTACAAGTAAAAATAAGCCAATAGAATTATTACTACTTAGAAGATGAAATAAGCTAATTCTTCCTTGTTTAAAGGAGAAAGCACAAGCACTTTAGCACTAGTTATTAGTGAAAAAGAGCGCGGAATTCTGAAAGCCAACCAAAACAAGATCAGAACCCTCGAAGGTGAAAGCAATAAGTTTGGGGTGTTGTTAGGAGTATATGTGGTTTCCATTTTAGTTTTCCTTCTTAGCTTAGCGTTGTTTGGAAATTATGATTTAAGCGTTTTTTCATTACAGCGAGGAAATGTCATGTACGCATTTAGCTTTAGTTTACATTGTTGTTTGGCCGTCTGCACTGGTGGAACCAGTAACTCACAGACCAGAACAAGGCTACTTTATCCTTTACACATAACCTTGATATTTCTTGCATCCCAATGCATGCTAGATTGAGAAAGACTGGACCTAGTTATGAAGTTTTGTAATTTAGGATTATGGCAGAAGTTGGGGAATGGAAATGGCAGTGCATTTGATTAATAATAAGTACTTAGGGAATTATTTGCAAAGCACTCCTCAAGTATAGCTTCATATACTCACAAATGCAGAGATCTCTACCTCTCCGGTCGCTTATGTGCAGAGATCTCTACCTTGAGTGTTGAGGACTTCACACATATAGGTATATGTTATTGGTGTAAATGTTGGAGGATTCAAAAGGAGAGGTTAGAAAATGGCCAATATTCACTACAAACCAGGAGGAGAAAATCAAATATCAAGGTGGAGCGTGTGAAGGTCCAGCAAACGCAAAAACACACTTACAGACAGATAAGTCAATTTTGAATTTATTAAGGTACATGCATTCCAGTTATACAATACCCAAGTATAGCCCAGCTATGCCTTGCAGCAAGTAGCATACAACATATGCCTATTTGACGGGGATTTTAAGGGAATCACACAGAAATCAGTGGAAGCTAAAATAATACTAACACAAAGGGAAATAAAGCAGATACTCAAACACAGAACATCATTTAAAGGTACACACCTACAGAGGTTCCAGTGTATTAAAGATAATTGCAACAAACGCACATACAACATATATTATTGACACAAAATAATAACTTCTGAGTGAGTGGAGTACACATATCACTACAAGGTTGTACCATCCAAAGACTTCACTGTCCATGGCTGTGGAGAAGCGTGGCTCAATGGTTAGAGCGGCAGACCCTGATGCAGAGGTCTGGCCCGGGACCAGGGTTCAATTCCCACCTGGGCGGCTCTTGGACTCAATCTCCCTGGACCTGATAACTCTCGCCTCGGTGCCTAGTCTAATCATGGGTCCCACTCTGTGACTCTGGGCAATAGCTTGCTTAATCTCCACAACAGCCCCAGCAGCGCTTGGATGCCTGGCTTCAACTTGGTGGTGCCCAGGAGTTGACATTTCACATGAAAAGCCAGGAAGGGTTCCACAGCGGTATGAGTGCAGCGCCGGGACGCCCCGTCGTGTGGGCAGCTGTGCGCTTTACAAATACAACACATTTACATTTAAAAAGACATTTACGTATGCATGCATGTAGGCATATCTGCCAGACATGGCTTAAGTAAGTGGAGCTATATTGCTGCAAAACACACACAACATATGGCAGCTGCTAATCATGTCATATAAGCTGTAAGTTGAAAAGTATAATATGCAACCGAAGCTTATTTCTTTGGTAAAGGTGACACTAAATAATGTGTATGAAAAATTCTCCTTTTCCTGAGACAGAGGAGTAATTATTGGTAAACTGTAGAGTGAACTAATGAAAGTATTAATCTGTGATTCATATGAAGTAGTGAAAACAAGCCGTCGTGATCCTTTAACATTCTCCCTCTTCCTCTGCCAGGGAGCAGGCATGAGGAAGGGAACATGGGACAAAGATTAGTTTAACACACCTGAAACAGTCTTTAGCAGCAACGAATCCCTAATTAGATACCTCGGCTTGAATGCAAAATAGGGAGGGCAGACAGTTCAAAAATATTAACAAAAAGTGCCAGTAATACTGGATAAAGTGGTGGAACTATATTCTGGCATTGACCGTCTAGGGAGCAGTGCTGAATTGCATGGTAGGGGCACCATGGATGCTTCTTGCAGAAGTGAAAATCTGCTGAATGAGAACAGAAAATGACAATATTTGAGAGTTGAAGTAAAAGTGGTGTGAGAGGTTTCAGAGTGAGGAATCTAAGCTGAAGTATGTTAACTAAAGGCCAATCTAGTACTACTCCCAGACAACAACCTACATGTGCCCTGAATGACTGAGCACCCAGACATTGAAAAAACAAGCTCAGCTTTGCCCATCGTGCCTGTCACATTAGTCGCTTCACATTTGCCTCTCAAGGGAATAATTAACATCATTCCAAATTATTTGTAGTGCATACGAAAGTACATTTTTGAGTATTTTCCAAAGGAAGTACATAGCCAGAGATTGATCCTTTCCCTGGATGTTGTTGACGTAAAGTGCGGACAATCTTTTGTCCTAATTAGAGACAGTCTAGTTTAACCAGAACAAAAAGAAATTGAGACTTGAAGTCAAAATAACAATGAGAAGTGTCATAATAGCCAAGAGAATATGGTATGTAGGTATCTAACAGCCAATCACAAGCCATTCCAAGAGACACATCAGAAGCGTTCACCCAGAACGGTCACCCAAACACTAAAAATATGAAAATTAACTAAGCCCATATGCATGGATCTCAATAATTAATTGCCAGTCGTTAACTAATTCAAGTCACCTATTTCCACATCAGAGTGGTATCTTGTGTTTCTTTTTCTACAGAAGTCACACACATAAGTAATCCAGCACTCTCAGACTTCAATGAGAGCAGAGAAAGGGAGGAAAGGTTAGGCATGGAGGGCAACTTGTTCCTACAGGTAATCTCAGTGTCTATTGAAGACCTAGCAGGCCTTTCTTAGTGCAAATTCCGTGGTTTAATTAGTTGTTTTTATATGTCACTACTTACTAGGCCAAAATGGCGGTACCCATAATTATTTATCTGCACCTTTCACATTGAGCTCACTAGTCCATTTAAATGTATTCACATCCTTTGGCACGTCAAATATAATGTAAATGAGATATTCTCATTTTGTACAGCTGACTATTATTTAGAGGCCTCCCTGTTCGCTCAACACACTTGTATTGTCTGAGAGATTACCATTATCCACTGTTGCGTCTTGCAAAACCTTGTCATTTTCCAAGTACTCTAATATTTATTGTGATATGGTACATTTTCTGCTCCTGAGTTTCCTGTATATGTGTGCTTGATGTAAGTCCCAAAAACACTAGAAACATCCTGGGATGGAGGATGTTTCCAGTGATACTGCCGGTGATGGTTATGTAGCAGAAGGTAGTACAAAAGGGGGTGGTGATGGACGTAGCATCTGAACCAATCAAACACTCACATCCAGTCAACAGATATGGGTTTAATCCATCACCGTTCTTTAGCCCACTCTGCCACCCCAGTTCAGACATGGCCAACTGCAAATCAATCTGACCCTGTGCCTCATGGGAACAGTCCAGCCCGAACTGCCAAGCCATACCTTCCGTGGACCAGAAACAAGCTTCCGAGGACCGGTTTCTGGAATTTCAGCCGTCTTCAGCCCGGCTTGCTTGAATCCAGTGGCAAAGTGAGCAAGGGACTCACGTCTGAGCATACCCTGCCAACTTATGGCGAACAAAGTGGTACAAAAGGGGGTGGTGATGGACGGAGCATCTGAACCAATCAAACACTGACACCCAGTCAACAGATCCGTTACAATGTGTCACCGAATCCATGATAAAACTCCGGTGGGAATCCATCACTCCCCGGTGACTTTGCACGCGGCAGGCGAGCCAAAGCTGCCCGCACCTCACTCAACGTCAGTGCCAAATCCAGGTCTTCCTGGTCCTCTGTGGAGAGGGATGGCAGGGCCAGGTCCTGCAGGTAAGGCGAATAGGAAGCAGCATAGACGCCTGGGTCCCCAGTGTACACCTGCTGGAGATGGGATCTGAGGGCCTCAAGGATGGCGCCCTCCGAATGTACCACAACCCCACCAGAGTCCCGGAGAGCCACAATACGTTCCAGGGTCTGCTCTTTTCGAAGGATCTAGGCCAGGAGCCTCCCCGACTTGTCCCCTTCCCTATGGAGACGCTGCCTATTCCGGCCCAGAGTATACTTATCAAGGCGGTCCAGAATATCTTGGACCTTACCAAGGGCCGTGTGCTCCTCCTCCCTCTGCAGGTCATCAGGAGACGCCGCGGTTTGGAGAGATGATAGTGTTTCTTCCGCCGCCTGTAGCTCCCGTAGAAGCTGCTTCCAGACCCCATACGTGATTCCCATGCAGGCTTCCCTCACCATCGCCTTTAGGGCCTCCCATTTGGTAGCCAGCGATAGACCCCCTTCCTCCCAGTTAAGATCTACATAGTCCCCGAGGGCTGTCTCCACATGTGCCTTCCCCACCTGATCACGGAGGATATCCACTGGACACCTCCAAGTGCGTGGGCGGGAAACAGGATCTCCCCACCGCACCAGGCATGCCACCAGGGAGTGATCGGAGGAATAAGCGCGCCTGATGTCACCTCTATGGACATGTTAATCTCCGGGTTAGCAACTAACACCCTATCAAGGTGACTGTATGTATTATGCATGGGGGAAAAACAGGTGTAAACTTGCAGTGTCGGGTTTGCCTGACGCCAAACATCCACGGCTCCTAAATTCTCCATGACCTCCTGAAGCTGCACTGTCATTCGGGGTTTTGTGCCCTCTCGTGGCGGGGACCTATCCAGGACAGGGTCCAAAACACAGTTAAAGTCCCCCATCCAAAGTATTGGAGCCCCCAAATCGTAAATCAGGACGTCCTGGAGTGCCCTGAAAAAGCCAGGATCGTCTACGTTAGGTGCGTACGTATTCAAAATGACAATGGTCCTACCATCTAATTTTGCCCTGAAAAGCAGGTATCCGCCTTGAACGTCTGCTTCTGCATACTGCACTGCGAATGGGACCCCAGGTGCCAACCAAACCAACACCCCCCAAGCATACGTAGAATAAGAGGAGTGGAATAACTGGCCCGCCACTTTTTACTCAACTTCTGGGCCCCCTCGTCAGTAAGATGGGTCTCTTGGAGACATGCAATGGAGACCCCGTGCCGCCTAAGCAACTAAAGGACTCTATCTTTTAGCGCATGTGCCTAGTCCTCTCACGTTCCAACTCATACATTTGTACCCCATTGTCAAGTAAGTGTCCCGCTGCCCCACAGACCGCTAATCTCAGTGTCCCTCCAGTCCCGTGCCCGAAGTGTAATACATGCGATGCCTACAACAATCCCGTTCAACAACCCCCGCCCAACACCTCCCTCGCCCACGAGCAATATACTAGCAACAAAAGAATCAGCCGAAATGCCCTTCCCATGCTGGTGCCAGGTCGTGCACAGCCACCCCATCTGCCTAACTGGCATAACCTCCCGCCAAATAAAGAAACAACTTCCCCCCCCCACTCAGCTCCCAGCAAGGCCGCCATCAGATCAGGAGGGCAGGACTCGGGCCATTACGGTTATGAATTCCACTGAGCGTCCACCCCTTCGCACTCGAACCATCCGCCTCAGCCTCAGAACCAGTAGACCAAGAATAGCCTCCCGTTAAGTAGTAGCCCCCACCCGATTAGCCAGCCATCAGTCCCAAAGTCAAACAAGCCATACAGTACCAGTCTCGCTCCTCACGATAGACCTTCCGATGGTGGCCCCTGCGCCAAGCTGTCTCTGGTATCGTGGTACTAGTAGGTGAAACAACATCCATGGTGGGCTGCAGCATATCCGGAACGAGTACGTCTCCCGGAAGAGGAGACTCTGATGCCATTGGCAGGTGTTCAGACTCGGTCAAATCCAGGTGGAGGGCTCCATCCTCCCCCACCGTGACTCGCCGTCCCTCCTTTCCTTCATCTGTACGGGACCATCTTCTTCGCCTGTTGGTACGTCTCCTCCGCGGTCTTGTCCCCCATGTGCTGTGGTTCCCACCACGCTCTCCTGGCGGCAGGGCATCCCCCCTGAACTCAAGCCACTCCCAGACTTCCTCTGGGGCTTCGAAGAAGTGCGCCTTCCCCTGGGAAATAACCTTAAGTTTAGCCGGGTAGAGCAACATATACTGTAGGTGCAACTCCCGGTGTTTTTGTTTAACCGCCAGGAAGGACTTCCACTGCTCTTGGACCAATTGGGTATAGTCTGGGAAAATGGAGACCTTGGCACTTTCAAACGTAAGATCCGTAGCCTCCCTCGCCGCTCTAAGGATGCCGTCTCTATCCCGATAATTAATGATCTTGGCTATGAGGGCCCTTGGCGGGGCTCCGGGCTTCGGCGGCGGCACCAACGCCCTATGGGCACGCTCAATCACGAATACGTTTGACAGTCCTGCAGGACACAGTACAGTACGAATCCAGTGCTCCAGAAAACGTTCTGGGTTGCCTGCCGCCGCCCGTTCTGGAATACCCAGTACTCGAATGTTACTGCGGCGCGCTCTCCCTTCCGCATCCTCTGCTCCCTGCTCTAAGGCGTCCGTCGTGGTCGTAAGCTGCGCTAGTGTTTTTTTGAGGGACGCCAGCTCCCCTTGCAATTGTGTGATATTCCCCTCCGCATCTGTCACCCTATCGGTCACTTTGTGCAGGTCTGTCCGTGAGAGATTCACATCAATGGACACCGTCTCAATTTGACGCTCCAGGGCCGAATGGGACCCCTGTATCGCCTGTAGCAGTTCTGCCTGGGAGGGCTCCCCAGGGGCCGGGTTCCCTTCATCCTGACCCGACTGGCACGTGATCCTCTGCGAGGGGTGCCGCTGCGTAGTATACTGCGCTATGGTGTTGGGCTGCGTAGCCTGGGGAGTTCTATCTTTACGCATCGTGGACTTCGGGAAGAAAGGTCCCTCTAAGGCTCCCTTGGTGACAGGAAGTCCCACGAGCCCCTCACAACAACTCGGTCACCTAGGCCCATCTTGGGACGTCCACAGCGACGGGGGGGCCACGGCTATGCCCAGTCCAGGCCGGCCCTCTCCACTCAGGCGACGATCAACAAGCGGGCCAGTGAATCTCCCAGCAACCCTCTGTTATCCGCAAGGGCCCTTGCGCTCTCTCTGCAGTCCACCCGGGCTCTCCCCACGATATACCAGCTCTCAGGAACTCCCCCGCCATATCCACACCAGCAGCACCTGTATGGCAGGCCCCACGGGGCGTCACTGCCCACCAGTTTACAGCCTCACCGTTTAGAATGCAGGCACCTCAGGGCCACGTGGCTCCCGTCCCTGTCTCCGGCCCCTCCACTTCACAAGGGGCCCAGCTCCCTCCTCTGGAGTCTTGCAGCTTCAGGGGTTTCCACCAGGCTGGGGACCCCAGCCGACCGCGGGCCCCGGGTCTTCTCTGCATGTGCGCTCCGGGGGCAACGATATCAACGGGCCCCCCGTGCCCAGCTATCTCCATCGCTCAGGAGACAGCCGCCTCAGCTCCGTGCACAACGACTGTGCTGTCGCTGAAAGCAGGCCCCTTCGTTTTCTTAGGGGCATCCACCAAGCAATCCCTCAACTACAGGGCCCCAACCTGCAGGGCCCCGGTCTGTCGCAGTTACACTCTTCTCCACAAAGGGCCCCGATGGCAGCGGACCCTCCGTCTCACGGCCGCGTCCCCCTCACAGATGCAGGCCACAGCCTCTCACCGTCTCTCGGCAGGGCGGACCGCTCTCTCCACAGCTGTCTCCAATCAGTAGTGGGCCCCGTTTCGCAGCTGCCGCCATACTCACCGCGGGAGGCCCGGATGGCAGAGGGCCTCCCGGCCACTCCCGTCCCGCAGTTGCAGGCCTCAGACCCCGGCCTCGATTTGCGGCGGCCCAGTCGTCCAGACCGGCCGGGCCTCTCCGCCTCCGCCGACCATCTTTGGTCACAAGCTCCAACACGGTGCCCCGGTTATCAGCGGGCTCCGATCCGCCTCCGGCACACCACTCCCTGCGGGGGGCCCCGATGGCAGTGGGTCCTCCCGCTTAAGGATACCTCCATCGCCCGCGGTGTAGGCCTCAGTCCCCGGCCTCGAGTACTCGCGGCCCCGCCCCCGGACAGTCCGGGCCGTTTCCTCCGGTGTCCCGCATGTGATCAGCCTCCAAGTGGGTCAGTATGTAGCCCAGGGTAGTCCGATCTCGTGGACACCTTATTTTTTCACCCACGAGTTCTGTAAGGATCTTATTTTCAGGATTAAAGTGGCGGCCTGCCGGGAGCCGAAGGAGCTCACGTCCTGTCGGCCATGCTGCTTGGTGGTGCTGCTATTGTAACAGTGAAAAAACAACACTGGGTGTGGGCTCCCCACAGTAAGGCCAAGCCTCAAAACACTAAGCAACTAAACAAAGAGCCAATACTGCAACTATCCTTTAGACAGGACAACTAAATCGCTTCGCACAAAGAATTAAACTGGGCGCAAGTAAGGACAGTTATGTCTGAATAAATCACATTTATTATATAACAAAGTTTGTAGTTATTCGTTGGTTACGAAATTCACCATACAATTCAAAAACACTTATAATGCGGACGATACAAGAACATTTTTCATAAAAATGACATCATCACATCTGTAATACAAATTTGAAAAAAGGACAACATTCATACAAAATTGATCAATATTTTCATTCGAAACTCACTCTTTCACACATACCAGGCTCACAAAAGAGGATATATACAATCAAAAAAATCACAAATTAAATTAGTATAATAACAAAACACCAAAGACACTCTTTCAGTATAGTTCGAACAATTGATACAGTTGTAGAAAGCTATTTCAAGAATAGCGGTCTTAAGGTGGAGAGAAAACGGTGATGAGGCTCTCTGCTATCCTTCAATGGTCAACATCCCTTTACATGCCTTTTTCAGTGTCACTGCCCCTGATAGTGGCAACAAATCCAATCTGGAGATCCCTGGGATGAAGTAATTTTAACACTTTGGTACTGAATTATTCTAGTATGTTTGCAACTGTGTGTTACTTCTTCATGGAGAACATTGCATGATGATGAATGCCTTTAACCCTTTCCACGCGGGACTAATTCCCCTGCGGTGCGGGGGGGAGGGGAGGCCGCGCGCAGCACCGCTGTACTCGTGACGAGCCCAGCTCGTCACGCTGCACATTGGAGCTGTGCTCATGACGAGCTGAGCTCGTCACGACTCCGCCCACTCCTATGGAACGCCCACATAGGAGGGGAATTAGCCCCGCATGGGTGTTCAGCGGCAGTTATGATGAGCTCAGCTCGTCTTGAGCACAGCTCCACTGTGCCTCATGAAGAGCTGAGCTCGCCATAAGCGATGAAAGGGTTAAAAATGTCAGTATTGGTGGTACTGAATGATAGCCTTCTCTTACCCCCTTGAAGGAGACCCAGTGTGCACCGATGCACATGTTGTCTGTAGTTTGCCTACTAGTCCACTTACGCGTAGTGGGATGAATGCACTGTAAAATGTTCTCCTTTATTTCTCTAAGAACCAATCCTTCATTGTCTTCGTAACCAATCCCAGCATGTCATGGTGCAGCTCTGGTATGACAATAGTTGAAAAAAACCTCAAATTGAAACCTCCATTTTGGACATAGGGCCTCTGCACATTTTGTAAATGCCTGTTCTTCCACCATAAGGGGGGGGGGGGAGGTCAATGGCAACCATTCTGGACAGTTTTAAAAAAATGAACCAGGCTACTGTCTGGATTTGGGTTTGGCAGTACTGTGTGCTGTTGAAGAAAATAGCTGTTTGATGATTTGTTTTTTGTGATGAATCTCATGTTAATGACATCCTACTTTAAATTACTTGGACAGAGGCTGCTTGAATACTTTGGGATGATTGTGATCCTGTGAAATCTCCAACCTCCCCAAGACCATACAAAGGTTGTTGCTGGCCAGGAATACACACTAAGAACAGCAGGGCTGCTTGTGCTGTTGGCAGACAATGTCATAAAAGGTTTTCAAAAACACAAATAATATCTGATGAAGTTGATAGAGCCCGCAGGTCACCCGACTAGTCTTTTATCAATATTCACCTGGGCCCAAAATCAATAAAACTCACAAATTTATGCAGGTAACCTTCGCTCTACTACCAGTGTATTTTATTCATTTAGGAATTTTGACCTATCTATACCTTGACTTACCAATCCACGTCACCGGTACCTAAAGTCCTAAGGGATCAAGGGTGTTAGCATAATAGGAATAATAACATTTGCACTATAATAACCACAAACTCAGGAAGTTTTACATTCTTTATCTAAGTTTCTTAAATGGTCATGATCCAAAGATTAAACACCAAAAGACTTTCAATTATGAAGATCAGAATCAAAATGTAACTATGCAAAACATGTATTAAACTAATTTCGATCATTTAGCAATAGGGAAGGTAAAGAAAGGGAACATAAAATACGATCAAAACGTCTAAGCATTTATCAAAAGGGAGGGGAAAAAGGAACATATGTCAAACTTTATCAATAGGAAGGGTAAAGAGAAAAGGAACATCGATATGCAAGCACTATTATCAAATATGTAACATTTAGGGAGGGGAAGAGAAGGAAACAAGTTAATGACGAACCCACATGAATTTATATTTACCTAGGAATGGTGTGAAGAACTAACCCTGGCCACAGGTCAGTTTGAAGGACAGAACCCCGAAAGTTGCAGTCACCAGTAGGCTAGCAGGTGCAGATTAGAAATCAGGACAGGTAAAACCAAATTGGATCAGGACAAGACCACCAAAGGATAAGACTGGCATGCGCAGTTAAGTTGCAACGCCTGCGCTACTCCCTCTCTGCAGCTAACAGCCAGAACCCCGATTGGGTTATCGATTTCCCCGACAAAGTGCTTCGCCAGCACTTCAGCTTCCCAGAACCCCGATTGGGTTATCGATTCTTCTGACAGAGTGCTCCGCAGCCCTCTGCTCTTAGTCACCTATTGAGGGCATTGGGTCAGTGACAGGTCAGCTATTCAGACAAGTCGAACAAATTAACTAGCTAAGCCTACCCTAGTTATACTATTTTCCAGGTCAGTGTACCACCCCCAATGTTGCAAGTGTAAGGATCCCCAATTTTGATTGGGCAAGGATTGAGGAGAGGTCGTCACACCATACCTAAATGAAACTTTCTGCGTGTCATATTTAAATTATTGTTCCCGCCCATCAATTTATTTTCACATGACATCTTTATTCTGCCCAACAATGAATGTTCTCTTAGTAAATACATTGTATTAACATTGTACGAATTAGCTTTCTTCGACAGGGTAAAAGGTCGGCTTCCCAGGCACATCTTGGATGAGACTGTTCTTTGGCAATAATTCAATGTCATTTCCGAAGCGTCCCTTAGTTTCTTGTGCGCATGTTCAAAATGGATCTAGTGGGTTCTCGTCAGGCCCAAATGTTTTATGTGAAAAAAATAGAAAATAAACAGTTTGAGAACACAGAATAAATGAATACACTGTATACCACTTATCTCTACTCTATTCCCATTTATTTATTTTTAACTATTGCGTTAAGGTTAAGCAGAACGAACAGTTTAGCAAAAGCAGCAGTGCAAGCTTCATGCATGTTGTAACACATAGCAGCCATTTTAATTCTAGTGTGCAGAAGCGAAAGATTCCCTCCAGGGCAAAGAGTACGTCACGTCACGTGAGTATGACAGACGCATGCGCAGTAGAAAATCCCGCGTAGCAGTGGCCATATTAATGCAAGCGGATTACGATTAGTAAAAGCACATATGCAAGCTTCCCTCATATGGTATGTAATGCAATATTAGTAATACGAACATGTTGATTAATTTATTAACGTTATGTCGAGAGTGTTGAGTACAAACAAGTTGCGTTACGTGCGAATCCTTGCTCCATCAAAGTAATATCTGGTCTGTCTCAGTTGCCCATAGGATCCCCACCAGAGCAAGGGTGAGGCTCATAAAAATAGTAAAAATAATAACCATAGTCCAGTAGGACAAATCACCAGAATAGAAAATGTCAAAAAGTCTAAAAAATCTGAAATATTTGATGCAGGGACCCATAACAGAACAAGGGTAGCTTGAAAAATTGATTACATTAATTATAAATAATAATCATAAACTACTCAGACTGCAACCAGACCTCAAGCACAACACAAGGAAATATAAATACAAAATAAATTATGAGTAAAGATAACTGAAGGCTTCAAAGACCTGTTGCAATCAAAGGTCGAGCAGAAGGCTTTTAAAAGTGGCAGAAAAGGATTAATAATCAACAATAGACATGCACAATGATTCCACAAAATAGTGGAGTTGGACATGGATTGGCCTTGAAGCCAATGAAAATAAAGGCAAAATAGCCATACTGGTTTTGCAAAATTCTAGACCAGCATACATCTTGGCAAGGAGAAAAGCATGGACATTTATCTATGATGTTGGGCTCAATAAAACTGTGTTTGCTCGGAATCACAATTTTACAGGTCAATTGTAATCAGGCTGTATAAACCAGCCATGTGGCATAATTGGGACATCTTTCTAAAAGGACATCTTCCTATGTTTCCCATGAAGCAACCATCTACCGAGATGAACAACAACGACTGTGAGGCATGGTGGATCCTGGAAGATGAACTCAGACTCATCCATTCTGCTGGACATGGTTGCTGTTTTGTGGGGGTGTTCTTCAGGTGGGTGCAGGGGACAGCACCTTCAAACCAGGTATTGAATGGGACTGAAATATGCACTTAATATACTAATGATTTCTGCAATGTGTTTATCGATTGCCTTGTTATTTTATTTAATTGGTGGGTGTTCACATAACATATGTTTAATATGTATAGTTTATGTATTGAATATGCTGCTGTATTTGGTAAATTATTATCAAACAGGAAATTACCTGCCCACCAAATTAGTGTCCTGCTAATTTATTCAGCAGATTCAACATACAACACATTTAGTCTTTGTATCATACTTTAACAATTGTACCTAATTCAAATAATTTTTAAGCAACAATTATTCATATTTGATGCATTAAAAGACTACACATTTCATTCTTCATTGCGTAATTTTCTAATCTCATAACAAAACATATATTCGTAGACAAATAACGAAAAAAAGAACAATAAAATCAAATCACTATATTACACCAGTCAATACTGTAAGCTGCCTGCCAGCGCTGGGGCTATTTTCCTTGTTCGATTTTAAGAGCGCAAAGACAAGCCTGCTACAGGGAATAAACTTTTTCCTGGCTCTCTGTCGGGGTATATTTGATGTAATAACACCCTCAGTAGAGTCCCAATCATGTAGTGTAGCTCCTATTTTCCCAATAGGCTCTGCGCATTGGAATAGTACCTACAGCAGTAAAGGCCTAGGCCAGACGTTAACTAGGTCTACTACTGTCGAAACTAGACTTAATTTTTGGGTTTGCCAGCTAAGCTCAGAGTTCGCTAGAAACTTTCTCGAATGTTCAAGGAAGGATGAACTCCCCTGATTAGACAAGAAGGGATTTAGTTTCTGACAACCATAGAACATGACAACTTTGCTCTCCCCTAATCAAGAGTCAATCTCGAGAGTCGTGTGAGCACAAGGCAATTATTTTACTCAGTCAGTACGTGCATTCTTAGTCTCATCAGAATGTAGAGAAAAGGAAGAGACGGGCGTGTTCAATAAAAGATGTTATTTATTGATCAGTCTCTTTTCTCGTACAAGAGAAATGGATCGATATTATTGCAATACTTATAGTTAAGTAAAGTGCATACATTAGAAGCAATAGTATAAAATAATACTGTAAAAACATTGATATGGTTTCTGAGCCATATGATGTTTAAAATGATTAAAATATATTTACATACACATATACATTTGACTAAACGTACTCAACTGGTGTTTCTAAATACGCCTACCCCGTGTACCTGACCTAAGTCTAATGCGTGGGCGGGAATAGAAAGTTACAGTTTAGTTTAAGTTTGTTTTTGCCAAGTGAATAACTAAAGAATTCTCTAGGAGGGGTTATTCAGTTCTGTACCTGGAATTTAGGATGAATGAGGAATGGTATCTCTTTCTCTGCTCTCGATATTCCAGGCTGCCTGCGAGGGCTGCCCAGAAGCGCCGGTGCTGGGTCTCTCGGCTTGAGATAGCAGCGCGTCTCTCAGCGCGTCAGGAAGGCGGGGCTGCTGCCTGCGGGGTCTGCTTCTGCTCTCGGCTTCGGCAAGTATGGCTGCTCCGTCTTGTCACCACGCGTGTGTTTGCATAGGGCAAGGTCGGCAATATTTATACCTTAAAGGTGCCGAGATTGACGTAAGGATGGACATAGGTACGTCAATAAAGATGTCATACGACTTGCTCGTTAGCACATTCTTTACTAAAGTTCTCTGTGAAATCAAAACAATGGCCGCACGGATTATCCAGGTTGTCATAGGTTTGATTTGTTATGAGAACGTCGTATGCCTTATCAGGGGCTGGAGGAATATCGCTTGTCTAATTAGATCTCAAGCGTTATGACCTAATCAGATAACACGTTCCTGTGCCGTAGTGTGACTGCGTCAGATAACGGTATCTGCATCATGGGGGATTTCTTGCCTCATGGGCTGACTGTTAGTTAACTAGCTAGTAAGTTTAACCAGAATAGGGTCAGGAATAGGGGGATCGAATCAGAACCTATAGAAATACACGACACCCACTCCACGCTAACTATGGTCATATCTACTAATCTATGCATAGTATAACATAGTACAACATACTATAGAGTATAGTGTATACCTTACCACCCCAAAATACATAAATGCATTTCGAAATTTTCAAATATACTGAAAAATTGCAGTCATATATATTGTATGCACTTAAGCTATGAATTAAATGCAAAAGTGAACACGCATTGTTATGCATTATTGATTGTTGGTATATGAGAAATACACATGAAATGGCTCTTAATATGGCTATACAGAAAAAAAGTCGAAACCATTTCATCACATAAAATCTATTGCGAACATACCAGCGGGCAGCTAAAGTCTATAAAGTCTATAAAGTATCTAAAATAGAAATCTTAGTTCTCTAGGAATAGTCTCTTACTTTAAGCAGAAAATCAGTGTCCCGGGAAAAAATATATAGAAAAATATTTTAGGGGCTTGCTGAAAAAAGTTGCTGTCCGTGAACTGGATTGTAATTGTTCATGTGACTTTATTTTTAAAGTTGAAGGCCGAATTCAGGGAACGCCGTGTGCGAGTTTACTCAAAAGTCTCTATTTCTGTTCCGGAGAGAACATCATATCATTCAGGCTTTCGAAAAAACTGTCAACAGCTTCATGGGAAAGTTCCTCTAAGTCGGAAATAGGGGTAACCATGCATTCATGCGCATGATTGTCTCCATTGACATTCTGATTTGCATTGCTGACAGAAGGTCGTACCTGTTCGATGCTGCTTTCATCTTGAACTTCACTACTCTTCAATCGCAGTGGTGAAGATTCCAGGAATGCCGTCATCAGAATTGGCAGCCTTTGAGGGCAGCACAGTGCGTGAACCTTGGTAGGAACCAACAGTGTATCTGCATCCACCGGCGCATCCGATTGTAGCGTCAGACAGGTGTCTAACACGCATTCTTCTCCGCATAGCAGACACCTTAGTACAGGTAAAACACACCTTTGCCACATTGGTCGAAATGATAGAAACCAAGTCATGTTTAGGTCTCTAAGCCGGGATAGTCCCAGGATTTTTGATATCCGGTCCCGGTATCCAATGGCTAGGATCGTATCTTCCATTGTCGCGAGAGTTTGATCTGTGACATGGGTTGCCATAACGAAAAATAAGGACTAGGAATAGGATTCCTGCAATTAGTCCTAGGATCAGGGGAAGTCCGCCAAAAATCGAATGGACGAAGTCTGGAAAAATACCCAGTATGGCTTTGAATGGTGTTAATGCCATCGAAAATACTGTCTTAAATACCTTTGAGACCCCTGTGGTATCAGAAATATTTAAGATTTCGCTCAGGATTTCCGCGAAATGTACGGGGGAATTAGTTGATAATAATGTATGTATCTCTGCAGTCGTCCTTGCGACTTGTAGATCATACGTTTCTTTAGATGACGTGAGCCTTGTAGGCGTCTGAAGAAGCACTGTTTTCATTCTGCTTAAAGTGTCTATTCGAATAGAAGTAATTTTCAAACTGGGCCATGCCCTCGCCTCCCTGTCTGGAAAGGAGCTGGGGAACAAAGAACGTCCACAGCACTTGACCTTCGCCGTCGTAGTGACGAGATAAGGAGTCCCGGGCATAAGACTACAGCATCTGCGGTCTACAATAAGAATGTAACTCCCATTATAGAGTCTTTGAAAGAATGGTTCTATTTCAGTTGCAGGTGCGCCTTGCTGGTGACATGAAAGGTTGTATGAATTCCCTTCACAGGCTCCGTGCAAACTAATACCGTTACACAGAAGCGTGCCGCTTAGTGACATAGCACAATTGATGCCACTAAGAAACACTTTCTGTCCTTTGTTACTGATACATGCATGTGAATAGGGCAGGTTCCATGTTGTTTTAAGGTACCCCTTTCCCAATTTCTCGTACATGCCAGCCTGTATATATTTTTGGCAGTATTGAAACCTGAAGGTTGAGATTGGAATATTTATGATTCCGTGGATTATCCATTCACTGACAGGTCGTTCTGACATTGTCAACGGTAATCTTTCTAGTTTTTCAATGCTCAAGATTGTATAATCAGCACCCTTCTGCGCCATACCGATTTGTCTATCAGTAAGGTTAAAGATTTGAAATAGTGACGTTGTGTTGATTAAACGCCAAGGCACATAGCCTGAACGCAGATTTTGTAACGTCCAGCCAAGCTGTACAATAGAACGCAATTGTGACTGACCATGTTGTAATAACAGTAAGTCTTGCGATAATATATCGATTGCTGAAGACACAATGCTGTCCAATGAAAAAATTCTGGAGGACAGAGTCATTAACCCATTGTCCACTACAGAAAGTGATTTTTCCAAATTAATACGGTCAATTTCCCGTATTCTTTCTGCTGTCTCAATTTGAGTAACCTTCCAGGCCTCATTGTATGCTGCATATACAGAGGCTGCTATGAAACGCTTTTGACGCTGTTTGCGTGGTCCCATTATGAAATCACGCAAGTCAGCACCATCAGTAAGTAAAGTTAGGTGTTGCTTAATTTCAGGCAGTGTGGAAGTTTGTAGCCATTGAAGGCATAATTTGCCCACACTGTAGGTTGTTATTATCCCTGGGTGATGTCTTTGGGGATATCTAGGGTCTGGCCTGTTCATTTTGAAACCCTGTGTTTTATTCAGGAATCTATCTTGACAGTTATTTGTATCTGTGGGCCAGATCAACCATTGTTTCCAATCAGGATGTGTTCTGTTTTGGTTAAGTATATGGTTTATGTCTATTTCTTCATCTGTTTCAGAGTTATTGCTAAACATTGTTGGCTTTGGAATAGACAGGTTATTTAAATCTTTGATTTTGGCTAAGCCAAGACAGGTGGTTTGTTGAACGGTGTCATTTAAAAATATCATTTGTTCTGGGATCATGCAGGCTCTAAACAAAGCTTCTATACCCTGTACTTGCCATTCTTTTGTACCCCAAACACTTTTCAAATCAACATGTTTGTCCCAATAATCAAATCCAAAAGTATTCATTTTTTCAAAGAAAGAATCTGAATATATCAATTTTGTGTTGGTTATCATGGTTTTCATCCCTGTCTTGTTTGACAATTTGTAATAAAATGTTTCAGCATTAGTTATGTTAAAACCTGAAAAATATGAATATTTGCCATACACGGTTCTAGAGCTCCCTTTTGGAGGTGTAGCACAATGTTCCCATTGATCAAAATTTAAAACATTTCTAGGTTGTGCAGATTTATGCAAGAAATGGTTACCATAATGGTTATAGCAGTACATGCTGTCATAATTTGTAGAACCCTGCAAATAATCATGTTTTGTAAATTTAGCAGACATTACTAAGTCAGACATCATATTGTTTATACTTTCAAAGTCCCAATCATCAGCAAATGAGTTTGGTTTTGCAAAGTCACTCAAGGAGATCTTGATTTGGTGTGGATATTTCAGGATCTCGACCGGACCATAAATTTCATAGTCAGTGTTGTCCCAGGCTACCCCACCAGATATTGGAATTGCTGTGAAGTTGGCTGAAGAAAGTTCTGAAGAAAGTTCTCTTTTCTCGACGTGTGAAGATGTGTGTGGTTTGAGGACCAAGTCGATGTTCTGACTTGCTGTGTCCATTTTAGCATATTTTCCCTCAATGAAGCGTCCCAAGGTAAATACCATGATGAGCCAAAGTATGAGGATAAATGCACCAAAACCCACCCAAAATTCAATCCATGGAGAAACTAGATATGTTTCTTTCAGTTGTTTCAAAAGTTCCTTCGCTTTGTCTTTAAAGGATTTTGATGATGGCTGTGTCTTTTGTTCGCTGAAGCCTTCAGAGGAATCATCGAAGTTGATGAAGTAACCGGATGCAGTTCTGTCAATTGTTCCAATTGGTTCAGGATTTTTGTTTCTTGCATTTTCACTTGGTACTTCTGTATAGATTGGTGTGTCTCTGCTAAATGTCTTTATTTGGGTTTCCAGAGGTCTAAGTTCTATTGCATTGTTGCATAGTCCTTGTTATTCTTCTGTAGGCGTTTCGAATGTGATGAGCCTCTTTGATAGGACCTCTGTACTGGTAGCAAACCTTGGTGTTCTGCTACTTATTGGGAGTCCACTTGGCCTACTGTTGGTTATCGGCCACATGTTGTGGTTTTACCAGGTCGATGGATACAACTCGGTTCTCCTTTTTTCCAGCAAGTGGCGGTAGTACAACTGATCTTGTCCCGTTGACAGACAATACAGGAACTGCTTTTCTGTAAGAAGGCCCAAATTCCTTCTTTACCGCGATCTTCTCCCTGACTAGATCCCCGACTTTTGGAATCCAGACAGGTCTTGCTGGGACAGGTGGTGATTCTTCAGTGGTCGTTGGCTGTTCTTTCAACTGTATGTTGCTCAGGTCTTTTCTTGTTTTGTTTAAGTCCTGCAAAATAGCCAAACGGTCTTTGACATCAAAGCTTTTTTCTGTTACCACTGAAGTCTGACTATCAAGGTCAGAGATCAACATCCTAGTTCCGAATAATAATTCGTACGGACTGAATCCCTTCAGAGAATTTCTTGGCAAGTTATTTAGACTACGTTGGATACTTATTAGATGTTTGACCCACCCAGCTCCCGAACCTAATATCCTTTCTATTATAGATTGCTTTCTGTCTTGGTTTTTTCTTTACACCATCCCATACCCTCAGGAAGGAAGTGAGAAGATTCCCGCTGGGCTGTGCTCATTTGGCCATTCTTTCCCCCCCCCAGGCTGGATTGCCTGAGAAAAAGAAAAAAAAATGGTCGAACGTAGCATGCTCTTAGCGTATATGCCATTTAGACTCGCAAATCTTGTATAACAGTCCGGACGTCAGCCGAGTGCTGTGGATCTACATTATAAGTGGGAACTAGCCTGTATATGTTAATCGCAAGCCATTCTTTTTAGTGGTGATGTTATCTGCCTTGATACGACGAGGTATTAAACTGCTTCTCTCCCCACTGCGATCTCTGTTGCAGTTTGGCCAGTTTTTTACAAACATGGTGTAGTGCAGGCTCATGCCTGGCCACCAGTACCGTGATTGTAATTCTTCCAGAGAATCTTTTAATTTAAGGTGTCTGAGACCCTCGCCCATGTGTGCGTCTGCGATTAACAAGTTTCTCCTGTCCATGTTTGGAATCACTCTATCCCCCACTCCAGGGATTCGAGCAAAAGGAATGGAGTTTGCATCTATGATGTATGTGTAATTGAGTGGATAGTTGATCGGTAACGCCGAGCAGTCGCCTTTTGATGACGTTTTTACTGCCAGCACTGTTTCGCCGTCAATGTATTTTAATGTACGCTTTTTTCGATCTACGGGAGCCGGTTTACTGGCTGCCGCTGCGGCTGTTTCAGCCAATGAATTCCCTACAACGTGAACGCCATCACGCTGGTGACTCAGTGAGTGTGTCACGTGAGTCTTTGGTAGTTCTTTTTTCAAAAGAGCTACCTGTTCCCAAAGCAATCTCTGATTTATTGGTGCATCCGTGTCATCTTTGTAATCGTTCTGAATCCAGGTCTGCAAATCCTTGTTATATGCTTTGACGCAGAAATATGAATCTGACACTATAAGTGTCGGGAATTCGCGATCCGCATTATCTAGCGCCATTTTCAAAGCTAATATTTCAGTTTGTAGTTCTGAATTAGTTTCTACTGAGTGTGATTTTGTTAATAGAGGTCTTAGTTTACCTCCGTGCCACACTTCTTTTGTAATCTCACATGTGGGATTGTATGCATGTTCTCCCCAAACGGAGGGTTGAGCATGTCCGTCTGTATAGATTACACAGGCGTAATGTCGTAGAGGCAGAATGTCGATTGGCAGAGGATACGTTTTTTCATATTTTAGATTTTTTAATTCTTCTAGTTCTTAAAAGACTGTTAACCAGGCAATACTTGATAATTCATATCCTCCGTACTGGATTTTCAGATGGGCAATTCTGGACTTTTTGAAGTTGAATTTGTAACCCTCTGCAGCGAAACCAAGTATTATGGTGTTCACTCTTTTCAAGTGAGTCTCCAAGTCATCATCTGTTAAGTAAATGTCATCGACATAAGATAATGCTTCATCATCATATAGTTGTAGTAATTCTGTTACTCTCGCTGAGAATACCCCCGGGCTGTTCTTGTACCCCTGGGCTAACCGACAGAATTGTTTTTGAGTGCCATTTACTGAAAATGCAGTTAAATATCTGCTCTCTGGTGCTATGTTTTGACAAAAGAATCCGTTGGAGATGTCCAAGGTTGTTTTGTATTTTTTGCGCACTATGTTATTCATTAGTGCAGCACTGTGTGAGTTTTGCACTGCAAAAGTTTTGCAACATGTGTTAAGGTGTCGGTAATCCAAAACTAGACGGTACGAATTGTCTGGTTTGGAGACCGGAAACAAAGGATTGTTCATTTGTGAGGTGCAAGTTTCAATCACCCCCTGGTATTCTAGCTGATCTAGTATTTCATTTACTTGTTTTTTAGCTTCTTGCTTAATTGGGTACTGCCTTTGTGCAGTAGGTTGTGATTTTAACTGGACTTTGTGAGGAGGAGAATCCTCATCCCATCCTACGTGATTTTTATATAAAGCAGGTGCTAAGGCCACTGCCCACTTTCTAGCAAGTGTGTATTTTTTATGAATCGGTATTTGATTCGAGAAGGCAGGCATAATTACTTCTTCGCCATGAGGGCACTCCCTGACAAACTCCGGTGGCCAGTCTTTTTCAGCTAGAAGGATGTCATAGCCCTTGGATAGGTTATCCCAAAATAGTCCCCTTATTTTCCTAGTCTTATCTCCCTCTATACGTAATGTTATCTCGTATATTTTGTGGGGCTTGCTAACTCTGGTATCTGCAGTTTCAACTTGAAGGTATTCATTCGTGTCCACTGTCTCCAGATGATTCATAAGGACTTTGCGAGCTATGCTCACCTCTGCTGCGCTGTCTAGCATTGTCTGAGCCCACTCTCCGTTTTTCAGTTGTGTCCTCAGTATTCTCGGCATTGTTAACTACCTTGATACTGGCTACCTTCTTTTTTGGAAATTGTAATTTCTTTTTCAGTTGAGCAGGTTCCTTGTCTTTGGACTTGGCGTGCTCTTCTGATCGTCCTCTTCTTTCCGATTTTTGCGAGGAATTCTGAAAAGATTGAGACGGACGTGTATCAATGTCTTGATATCTATCAGGTTTTTTAATATTATCCCTATTTCTAAGGTTATATCTATTCCCAGAGGGTTCACTCTGAGGTGACCTTTGTCTCGGGTTTGGAGATTTCTCTCTTCGCCTAGGAGACCTTCCTCTGGACTGGAATTTCTTTTCTTTAGGATTGGATTGTTTATTTCCATCCCAGTTCTTTTTTGGTGAATTATTATTAAAAAATATTTTTTCTGGACTTGTAGTCAGTTGCGGTTTTACTGGTATTCCACCTAGACTATCTCTGCCTAGTTCTTCATAGGATTTTTCTATGATTCTGGCAATTTCAGCTGGTTGGTCTGCTATATCTGTCTCTTTTAACCTCTGGCGGATCGCCACGTTTGCTGCTTCACCCTTTATGTTGGCTAGTAATATAGCCGAGACCTGCTTGAAGTCTTTCAGTAATTTCATACCAAGAGTTAAAGCAGGTTCTGGACCGTATTCATCTTGAATTTGTTTTAGCACATCTGGTATTACCGAAATGGATGGAACACCGTGCGTTTTTGTGTAGATTGAAGCAAAGACCGTACCCCAAGTGTCACAGTCCTCAATGTGTGGTGCGATTCCCATTGGGAGACATATAGTCAGAATCCTGTGCTTTTCTAATGGGGTGGTGTCAGGAAACACCGCCTCTATTTGGGTGATTTTCTGTGCCAACCAGAATGGTATCTGTTCCCGTTTAGCTGGAACTTTACCTAGGCAGGATTGGATGTTCTGTGGTGTGATTTTATTTGTGTTCCCCTGGTGAGGGGTCAGCTGTGGAATTTTAATCGCTGGCTGAATTGTTGAAGTCCGCATTACATACTGAACTAATTGTCTGTGAATTTTTAGTAGTTGTTTTAGCTGTATTAATAGCTCTGGTGCAGTCATCTCGTCGATGTCTGGATGTGGTGTGTATCCGGCTAAGACCGGCCACGTTGCTCCTGGTCTTCCTAAAGGACCGAGCCTTGTAATGTGATTATTATGTTTTAGGGCGCCATCAAATAAGAGCAAATGCTCTTGGAATTTGAGTGGTACTTCCACCTCCTCGAAAGGAGTGTACGTTTCAGGAGGTTCCTCTACTTTGTAATAGTGGAAGTACTTTGTTACAGCATTTGCTGCTGGAAAATGTATCCATGTATAGTATACCTCTGTCTGCCGATATTCGTGTGCCTCAATTACGAATATGACTGTGCCACCTCTAGGTGTCAGTCCATTTTCTATAAGTTTTAAGGTTATAGATCTCCTTTTGGCGACCTGGATGAGTATTATATCCGGGTCTGCTGTTTGCATGGTAGCATCAGCATCTGCTATTTCAGTAGCTAATCTAATTGCCTCTCTTTCTCCATCACTGTCTCCCATTTTACTGACAGGATGGTATTATTTTTATTTGCAGATCAGGTTTCTTTATGGAAACAGAGATTAGGTGCACAATATTTTGGAACTGTTTTATCCTTCAACGTTTGACTAGACCAAGAACCATACATAGGAGTTCCCTCCTGCGAGGTTTTAAAGGATATAATAACCTTTCACCCACTCCAGACGTCTTTGGAGTATTTGGGAGAAGGGGTCTGAGTGAGAAAGCACGACTGAGTTACTCTAAATGTCTTACGTTAGTTTTATCGCCCTTTCCAAACACGTTGGGCACCATGTAGTGTAGCTCCTATTTTCCCAATAGGCTCTGCGCATTGGAATAGTACCTACAGCAGTAAAGGCCTAGGCCAGACGTTAACTAGGTCTACTACTGTCGAAACTAGACTTAATTTTTGGGTTTGCCAGCTAAGCTCAGAGTTCGCTAGAAACTTTCTCGAATGTTCAAGGAAGGATGAACTCCCCTGATTAGACAAGAAGGGATTTAGTTTCTGACAACCATAGAACATGACAACTTTGCTCTCCCCTAATCAAGAGTCAATCTCGAGAGTCGTGTGAGCACAAGGCAATTATTTTACTCAGTCAGTACGTGCATTCTTAGTCTCATCAGAATGTAGAGAAAAGGAAGAGACGGGCGTGTTCAATAAAAGATGTTATTTATTGATCAGTCTCTTTTCTCGTACAAGAGAAATGGATCGATATTATTGCAATACTTATAGTTAAGTAAAGTGCATACATTAGAAGCAATAGTATAAAATAATACTGTAAAAACATTGATATGGTTTCTGAGCCATATGATGTTTAAAATGATTAAAATATATTTACATACACATATACATTTGACTAAACGTACTCAACTGGTGTTTCTAAATACGCCTACCCCGTGTACCTGACCTAAGTCTAATGCGTGGGCGGGAATAGAAAGTTACAGTTTAGTTTAAGTTTGTTTTTGCCAAGTGAATAACTAAAGAATTCTCTAGGAGGGGTTATTCAGTTCTGTACCTGGAATTTAGGATGAATGAGGAATGGTATCTCTTTCTCTGCTCTCGATATTCCAGGCTGCCTGCGAGGGCTGCCCAGAAGCGCCGGTGCTGGGTCTCTCGGCTTGAGATAGCAGCGCGTCTCTCAGCGCGTCAGGAAGGCGGGGCTGCTGCCTGCGGGGTCTGCTTCTGCTCTCGGCTTCGGCAAGTATGGCTGCTCCGTCTTGTCACCACGCGTGTGTTTGCATAGGGCAAGGTCGGCAATATTTATACCTTAAAGGTGCCGAGATTGACGTAAGGATGGACATAGGTACGTCAATAAAGATGTCATACGACTTGCTCGTTAGCACATTCTTTACTAAAGTTCTCTGTGAAATCAAAACAATGGCCGCACGGATTATCCAGGTTGTCATAGGTTTGATTTGTTATGAGAACGTCGTATGCCTTATCAGGGGCTGGAGGAATATCGCTTGTCTAATTAGATCTCAAGCGTTATGACCTAATCAGATAACACGTTCCTGTGCCGTAGTGTGACTGCGTCAGATAACGGTATCTGCATCATGGGGGATTTCTTGCCTCATGGGCTGACTGTTAGTTAACTAGCTAGTAAGTTTAACCAGAATAGGGTCAGGAATAGGGGGATCGAATCAGAACCTATAGAAATACACGACAATCAATGTGGGTCCCTCGTAGGCGGATATGGAAGAGCCGACGTGTTTCCAATCCCCCTCTGCCTTAGGGGATTATCATAAGGGCTTGGACCATGGTGTAATCTATATAGTTAACAAAACAAAAATGGGGAAGGTAGAAAACCAACATCATAATGGTAACGTGCCAGCATGGCGTTGGTGAAGGAAGAACATGGCGGCAGCAAGCTAGCTTGCCGTGGTGCTCCGGAATGACCTCCCGGTAGGATCGTCTCCCGATCTGCAAAAGAGTGTTTTTCAAAATGGAATATCATTTACCTGTAAGTAAAGGCCACCGGGATCCGCTGGAGTAGTGCACAGTTTGCCAGTAGCGTTGTCTTTTCAGCATCGGGCTCCTCTCCCCACGCAGATGCCGTATTCCTCGCTGTGCAGCAGGCGCTGCTGCGGAGTCCTCTCTCCGTCTCCATGGTTCCTGGGCCGGAGCGAGGGCGGTGCCGAGGACGGGTACGGAGGACGCCGTGGTAGTGGGTGTTGTGGGGGGTCTCGAGTGGTGCTTTTTGGTGCAGGCAAGTGGCGCTTGGGCAACTGTGACATTCAGGGCGCCTGCAGATGTGAGGGAAATCAGCTATTGAAGGGCTCACTGATTTGTTCAGAGAACTGTTGTTTAGTTTCCTCCTCTCCCTTTCTCAAAAGCCTTCCAGAAGCACCAGTCATTCCTGAACCCAGCCCGAGGATTTGTATAGCGGCGCTGGAGTTAAGGAGAGGAAAGAAGTTAAGAAACTGGATCTCCCTTCAAGGGGTAATAAGTACAGGGAATCCCACGCACATATTCGTGACTTCCAACTCCAAAGAAGGGTCACAAGATCAGCTGCGACACCTACAGTATACTGGTCCTTTTGCCACAGTGGAGGGGTCCTTAGCACATGAACCCAGTGATGGGAATCTCACAGACCTGTCTCAAGTAGAAACTAATCCTGCTCCACCAGATTGCACTACCGGGGTTGAGGGCAATTTACAGGCTATTGACAGCTCACTTAATACTCCCAAAGGGGGAATTAAACGAGGTCGAGGCCGCGGACGAAAAAAGAAAACCGGAGTAAGCAAAGTCGGAGTCCCAGAGGGGGGTGCAGAGGTTGGAATAGGGGTCAATACACCATTTAAGAAAAAATCATCTTCCTTTTTGAACATGGAACTTAAGTCTAAAAATACTAATGTGAAGAGTAAAACTAAGGTGAAGGCTAAAGATTCTAAAACAGTGCACCCCACAGGCTCAAGAATTACTCCTTCACTTCGCTCCTATTTCAAAGTCGTTCCTCAGATCTTACATCTCTCTGAAGAGATTGATGTTACAGGTATGGCATCAATCCCAGAGGCCAGTTCCTCCTCTTACTGTCAACCTTCCGCGCCAGCAGATACATCGCCGCTGGGGGTGGATGATGCAGTTGAGAAGAACTCTAGTCAAACTATTAAAAATGCTGAAAATACCGATTTAGTAAGGAGCCTGCAAGGTCCGCACGTTCCAGAGATAGAACGACAGCCTGTGCAGCCCATGCAGTCTGTTCTGTTTGCGCATTCTCCGCCACAACCTTCACCTGTGATAGAGCAGGGTTTACCCCAAGTCCGGACTACAGGGCTTTCCGAGGAGGCTGAAGAGTTAGATTTTCTTGAGCTAGGAGGCGCATCTGGGGGCGTAGATTTGGAAACCTCTGCTGTCCCTGCCCTACTTGATCCCAACTCACTATTGGCCCCTTCCTCTCCTTCTCCTTCTCCAATGACGACAGCCTCCGTTTTGGAGATGTTTTCAGCCCTTACCTTGGAGATAAGAAAAGGATTCGCGGAATCATCTGCTAATCAATTAGAGTTTAAAAACTACTGTGAAACGCTTGATAATAAAATTGAATGGCTCACTATAAGAACTGGAGTGCTGGAAGAAACGGTTGGTGCCCATTCAATTTATTTGGACCAAGCGAAAGTGGACATTCAGAAACTCACAAGGGAAGATCTGGCTCTCAGCGAGAGGATGGAGACTCTTGAAAATAATGCGAGACGGGGGAACATTCGTATTTTGAATATTCCTGAAGGATCTGAAGGGTCAGATATTAAACAATACATCGTGTCTTTATTGAAGGAATCACTGAATCTAGAGCATACTCTTGCAGAACTGTCGGCCGACATTCAGAGGGTTCACAGGGATCCTTTTAAACTGAATCCTCAGAGGTCTAAACCTCGTAAAGTCTTAGTTAATTTTCACACCTACCTCCTAAAGGAACGCATCCTAAATATGGCTTTGAAACAAAAGTCTTTGTTTGGGAAAGGTGTTACTTTTTTGATAAGATCAGACCTTTCCAGAATTACACTTGAAAAGCAATGGGAGTTTGGGAGGCGTTTGGATGCCTTTAGAAAATTAGGTGCAACAGCCCAGCTCATGTTTCCGGCAGCCCTTAAAGTAATGTACAATAACAAGATGTTTAACACCAGGTCTGTACAAGCAGCTGATGAGCTACTAATGGATCTGGGCAAGGGGGCTCGTAAGGTTTAACATCAGGCACCCTTCAGGCACCCATACTTTTATCTTAAGTATTTAAATGGACCTCCCATAAAACTCTCTATTTTTGATCTGGAAAATCTAGATGTAGATGTAGACGTAGCTTTTCTCTTTCTCTTCTCTGACTACTTATATGCACTAGTCAATATGTTCACAGTTTTAGGTACTCTTTTCTTTTTTAAAAAAAATCTTTTTCACTCTTTATCTGTCCTTTGAAAAGAAGGGGGGTGATCTTTCTTGCTGGAGGTCAACCGGTGGGGCACTATCTACTGGACATTGTTCCGGTTAGATACTGCAAGGGTTCTTCACGGGGAGAGGGGTTCTCACCTTGGGTGGGTGAGCGCTAAGGGGTGGCAAAAATATAAAAAAGTCCTCAATAACCTAAATAGTAGTTTTGGGAATGGTATATCACACATTATACACAATTATTGTAAGGAAGTCATGAACGGGATCATAAATATTTTCTTTGGTATAGTATTTTTAATCGTTTTGGTTTATTGGATGAGAGATGAGTAGTGTTGGTTTTCTCTCCTGGAACGTCAACGGCCTCCGCACCAAGCCCTGAGCCAATAGAATCTTACAATATCTGAAGGACTTGGATGTGCAGGTTGTGGTGTTGCAGGAGACCCATTTAACTCTTAGTGAATTGATTGCACTTACCAAGAAGAATAGATGGATCGATTTTGTGGTCTCTACCACTCAAACTTCTCATACTAGGGGGTTGCGATTATTTTTAAAAAAGGAGCTAAAGCTAAGCTGGTTTCACAGGCTGTAGATTCTTCTGGTAGATGGGCGATACCGTCGGTCCTTATGGCTCGGTTTTTAGTTACAATCGTCTGCTATTATGGTCCGAACCAGGATGACCCTTCTTGTTTGGAAACTGTTTTTTCGCAGTTACTTTCCGTTTCAGGACCTATAATACTAGCCGGCGATTTTAACATTGTGTTGGATCCTGTCTTGGACAAGTCTCCTAATAATCGATCTTTGGTTTTGTCTAAGACTAGGTCCTTCCTATTGGACGCTATGAGGCAGTATGGGTTTGTTGATGTCTGGCGACAAAGGTCAGGAAAACAACAGGGGCTTTCCTTTCGGAACATTAAATACCATCACAAGTCAAGGATCGACTTTATTTTAGTAACTCAAAGTCTGGTTGATTCCGTTAAAACAATAGATTACTTTCCTTCGCATCTTTCTGACCATTCTGCGGTTAAACTGGAGTTAGGTTTCCGTAGTAAAAAAACCCTGAGTACGTGGTCCTTTGATCGCTCTCTCCTTACCAATGATGAGGATATCTCATATCTTAAGTCGGAGACTCAGAACTTCTATCTATTAAACAATGGTTCTGCCTTAAATAGAATTATTTGGGACTCGTTTAAGGCTACCTTGAGAGGGCTTATCGTAGCTAAAATTGTCTATCGGAGGAAGAATTAGAACGAAAAGATTTCTTCCATTGAACAGAAATGGCTCGTGTTCAACACAATATTGATATTAACAGTACAGCTTCAGGGTCTATTTTAGATCCTCTTCACAATCAACTGCTGATTCTAAAGGGAAGCCTGGCTTCGATTTTAAACCTGAGGGTTCAACAGAGATGGGAAGCCAGTAAGCTGGCGCACTTCGAATATAGTGAAGGCGCAGGTAAACTACTGGCTTGGAAGACCAAAGTAGATCAGGTCCGGAACAACATCGCATCTATAACAGTAGGAAACAACAACTTTTCTACAGATGATGAAATTAGGAGGGTATTTAGGGAATTCTTCCAAGATATATATCAAGAAGATAAGGTAATCACGACTGAGGCTATTCAGAGCTGGTTGAGTAACATCACTTTACCCTCTTTTTCTTTCGAACAATCTCAACATTTGGATAATCCCATCACAGAGGATGAGGTGAGATCTGCCATTAGGAAGGGTAAGAAGGGGAAGGCGTCCGGACCTGATGGGTTGCCAGCTGAGTTATATAAACTCCTGGAGTCAGAAATCGTTCCCTTCCTCACCAATTTGTTTAATCAAATCCTTTTCGAAGGAATGCCCCCTCCGACATCATGGGATAATGCCTCCATCACCCTTATTTTAAAACCGGGAAACCTAAGGAGGCCTGTGGCTCGTATAGGCCAATTTCCATTTTGAATGTGGATTATATAATCTTCACCACAGTTCTATCCTCTAGATTGGCCTCTATCGCGCCCTCTGTCCTTCATTTGGAACAAAAGGGGTTCCTGAAAGGGAGACAACTTTATGAATTAACCTACGACTTAATTGGTGCCATAGATATTGCTACAAACAACAATCTCCCATTGGCCGCCCTTACGCTGGACGCAACCAAGGCTTTCGACAGGGTTAATTGGGTGTACCTGTCGGAAGCCTTGGCCAAGTTTGGTGTCAAGGAAAGTTTCCGCAGGGTAATAGGCCTGTTATATAGCAATCCATCTGCATGCCTTCTCGTCAATGGTGACCTGTCGAGCCCCTTTTCCATCACTAGGGGAACCCGACAGGGATGCCCGCTCTCTCCCTTGCTTTTTGATTTTTACATTGAGCCTTTTGCGCAACATTTAAGGGAGGAGGTCACCATCAAACCTTTTCATTATCAAGGTTGGATGAGGAAGGTAGCATTATACGTCGACGACGTGCTTATCTTAACATCAGAAGTCACTACTGCTCTTCCGGCTATCTTGAAATTGGCCCATGCCTTTGGACAAGTGTTGGGATATGAGATTAATGCAGCTAAGACTGAAATGCTTGTATGGAATGATGAGAACTCTGTAACAGAACTCCAAGCAGGCATTTCAATGCGATACCTAGGCTTGACAATAGTGAAGGACATTAATAAACTTGTCCAAGTTAACTTATCTACAGTCGTTAAAGATTGCCGTAAGCTTCTCCATTCATGGTCGCATTTGCCTCTTTCATTATTAGGTAGAGCCAACCTAATCAAAATGTCTATCCTTCCTAAAATTTCCTTTTTATTTAATACCATTCCTTCATACTTTGATCAAACTACTTTAGCTAAGTTCCAATCTAATATCTCATCCGTTATCTGGAATAACCATTTTCCACGGATCGCTTGGAAAAAACTAAGACGGCGACGTGATAAGGGGGACTTGGCGGCTCCAGACCTAAGAATCTATGCTTGGGCCTTTCAACTATCCCACTCACAGATGTTGTTGAACGGTCCCGTAGTCTCGGGGGTGGGTCCTATGTATGCAGCTATGTTGGATGGGGAAAGAATTAATCATTCTGGTTTTCTTTTTAAGTTTGGTCATCCTAAGTTTTTAAAACCTCTCCCGCTAATAAGAATAAATTCAAACTTGGAGGACATAGCCCATTTGTCGCTGATTTACTAATTTGTGGTCCAGCTAAAAAAGAAGTATCTAAATGGTATAATTTCATTCTGGAGGAGTCGGATGGGGTCTTTGTTCTGCCGGAGTCATTATGGGGCTCTGTTTTGATAGACCAGAATTTACAAAATCTTTGGATGACTTCTTTTGAACTTCTGTGGAACATTGTTAAGCTGTCCTGGCTTCGCAGAAATCATATCTTTACCCTGCATAGGGCATACTATTCCCCTCTCAGGTTATCTAAATTTGCAGGAGGACAGTCAGTGTCTTGTGCTAAATGGGGGTTGATTGCTGCATCAGATACACACATGTTTTTTGAATGCCCACTATTAACCACCTTTTGGGAGGATATCAGTAAGTCCCTCACAGAATCATTGGGAAGACTTGTCACTATAGATCTGCCTCTAATAGTATTTGGTGTTCTAGAAGGCGTACAAAATCCAGCCAGGTGTCTAGTCTTTTATGCTATCCTACTTGCAAGAAGGGAAATCTGCAGGAAATGGAAAGACTCTTCACCGCCTACTTTTAGAGATTGGCAAAACTCAGTCTTGCAGACCTCATGTACCGATCTGGTCAGATCTGGTAATCAAAGTAAGAGGGCCTTCTGGTATCAACTTTCTTGGCTTCATTGACTCATCCGGGTTTTTTTTTTCCCCCGGGTCCAATTATTGATCTCCTATGGTACTTCGATATCTTGTACCTGTGGAACAGCCGTTATCCGGCTCATACCCGGCCCCACTTGGCTGTTAAACTACCCCCAAGGTTTGCCGCAAATTGGTAAATCATGGACTCTGTGCCTTTCTGGAATACAGTTGACAGCTGAGGGATAAATGGCCCCTGCAAAACTCGTGTCCCCTCCAGTTTTTCAGATAAACTGAGACAGCTGCTCTCTGTATATTCCTTTTGGTACTTTGTCTACATGGTGGTTATGAGGACAAAAAAAATAAAAAATTATTCATATTTGATGCATTAAAAGACTACACATTTCATTCTTCATTGCGTAATGTTCTAATCTCATAACAAAACATATATTCGTAGACAAATAACGAAAAAAAGAACAATAAAATCAAATCACTATATTACACCAGTCAATACTGTAAGCTGCCTGCCAGCGCTGGGGCTATTTTCCTTGTTCGATTTTTAGAGCGCAAAGACAAGCCTGCTACGGGGAATAAAATTTTTCCTGGCTCTCTGTCGGGGTATATTTGATGTAATAACACCCTCAGTAGAGTCCCAATCAATGTGGGTCCCTCGTAGGCAGATATGGAAGAGCCGACGCGTTTCCAATCCCCCTCTGCCTTAGGGGATTATCATAAGGGCTTGGACCATGGTGTAATATTTATAGTTAACAAAACAAAAATGGGGAAGGTAGAAAACCAACACCATAAATTAATGATCTGATCAACCCTCATTACTTTACATCTAGCTGTTTATTTTGGGGATGCATATAAGGTACCTTATAATCTTCAACGTGACTCACTCTTGCAGTGTTTTTTTTTCTTCTGTGGTGGATGTGTACCTAAGCATATTCAAATTGATTGTGTAAGTATACGAGTCTGTAAATTGCAGGCAATTATTATCACAATGGCTTTGTTTGTGTACTTACTCAATATCCTCACACGTGTATATTGATGAATTCCAACTTGTTTCCTTGTTCTTCATCAAATAAACTGAAGGTTTTTAGTTCCGCCCTGCAACAAATGCATTGTGTTCAATTAACTGGTTTGTTCACCCATCTGTTTTTGCCATAGATAGAGCTTATTGCGGCGTTTCTCTTACTTGAAAGTAGTTACCTCTTCCTTCAATGGGTGTTTTTCGCTTTCACGTACTTCCTAATTCCGCTCTTTTCGTGTGAAATCTTAATGGCCTGACAAGATCAATGGAAATTGTCATTCAAATGTTTCTTGCGATCTAGATTCCATTATTCATTTGTAACTGGCAATCCTGCGCGCGTGTATGCTCTCATTAGTGTTACATTAGCTTCATTTTGTATGCTTACAGTATGTGCGCTACATTATGGCCTGTGCTTTAGGTCATTATTTCTTTTCTTTGGCTCCATCACATGAAATGAGGCTTTGAAAAGATTAATTATATGACCGCGGCTTTATAGCGCCATCGTGCTTTGCCTTTCTGTGTGTGGTGTTCACATATCGGCTGAATAAACATTCATTACATGCTTTGCCTTTCTGTATGTGGTGTTTGAATATCGGCTGAATAAACATTCGTTACATTTAGAATTATCGGAATTCTCAGCATACCATTGCGGCTCCAGTAATTCACATATATCGTCGCTCAAACATCAGTTATCAACATGGCGCGTTGTGCGCACTGAATCTCGGCTCCTTTGGTACTCATTTCACCGTCCCTCTTTCGTCCATTATATTCACCGGTTGCTTCGGTAAATTAAGCAGATGCTCTGGGGGTGTTCCCAAATTGTAATTACGGTTAACAGGATTTGCTCAATTGTCACACAGCTGGACAGTAATAGGGTCTTAACAAGCACTGTGTTTCCTTTGTCACTGTTGGAAGAGTCTGTGTCACCTCTTAAGTGCCTCTAAAACGATTGTGTAAGCTACATTTCTCAGGAGCAGAATTTAAAACTTTCTTTCAACTGGTTAACGGAGATGTAGTAGGGACCATGGAAATAAAGCGAGGTACTAGACGAGGGTGTCTGATGTCCCCTCTTTTGTTTACTTTTTTCATTGAACCCCTCACTGTAAGAATTTGTGGAAATCCCCTTATCAGAGCTCCATGCGAAGGGATGCCAAAGTTAAAATTATTTGCAGACGACATAATAATGTACCTCTGCCTGGAAAAACAGATCGTGGAAGCCCTTTTAGAATTTAGCAAATTTTAATTAATAGGAGGCTATAAGATAAACCAAAAGAAAATGGAGATGTTATTATTTAACTCAAATGGTGACTGCTTACCCACGATTTTAAGAACTCAGGCCCTGAAAGATGAGCCAATTAGATACTTGGGTATCAGCGTCTCATGCCACATAGATCAATTATTCAAACTGAATTATATAGCTGAGCGAATTACAATGAAAACCGTATTAGATAAATAATCCCTCTTGCCTTTGACACTGATAGGACGTGTCACACTCCTAAAAATGTCAATTCTTCCTTTATTAATATTTTTGTTTGTCAATGTACCCTCAAAAATTAATGCTAAATATTTTAAGGAAATCGACTCTATGTTTAGGGAATTTGTTTGGAACAAAAAGGCGTCTATGGTTAAATTGCCCATACTACAATTAGAGACAAATCAGGGGGGCTTAGCTCTACCAAACATCCGCACATACTACGAGGCAGCGTTATTAGATCTTAAGGTACGCCTGCTGGATCCTAATGACCAGATGGAGACATATTTTTTTTTAATGATTGTTGAGGCTGGCACACAAATCCCAGTATTTCTAAAAACATTTAAACTACTGAAAAAATCGTGCTTTAAGATTGTTCGCGACTACTCCGACCGACTTCAGTTGTTGTTCAAACAAGCAAATGTTTCCGGATTTGCCTATTTGAAATTGGAGGAATGTAGGGGGGTTGGCCTGCATATTCATTCAAGCCATGTTAAGAGATGGAAAGATATTGGCTTTGAGAATCTGGGCCAGTTTCTCATCGGTAATAAAGTGATTCCCTGGGAAGGAGTACTATGTACGGTAGGGAACGGAATTAAGCCAGGGTTCCTGGAATATATGCAGATCACAAACTTTAAAAAAAATATATATATTCCCGTTAAGCAGGGCTCCAACTCCCTGGCTAATGCGTTATTTAAAGTAAAATTGAAGGGAGTGGAAAATTGGTATTCCTTACTTATGAAGCACAAGGCATTTCCCTTGGTTGATGAATTTTTGTGGAAAACAGCTCGGGAGACGAATTGTTCTTTTTCTCATCAGGAATGGCAGACTATAGCCCAATTAGGAAGCAAGGCCCTAAGAGCGGCAAATTTAAAAAGGATGGCCTTTTTGTCACGATGGCTGGCTTATTATACTCCGAAAAAGTTAAATAAATGTTATCCGAAAGTAAATAACAAATGCTTTCGATGCCTCTCCCAAGATGAGGGAGACTGGCTTCATATATATATATATATATATATATGTTTTACATGCCCGAAGCTTGAGACCTTTTGGAAAAATATTTTTCTAGCAATGAGCCAGTCAATTAAAAAAAGATTAACCCAGAGACAGACGTGGCTCTCTTTGGGCTCTCTAAAGCTAGGTCAGATTTGACCAGAGCTGAAGAGACTTATATATCAATCTGTTCTACAGTAGCACGTTCAATAATTCTCCAAAATTGGAGGTCAGAAGAGACACCATCCTACCTAAAATGGGTAAATAAAATGGCAAGAATAAGGAGATTTGAGGAAGCATATGCTAAACGGGTTGGTGCAGCAAAAAGGTTTGCAGGGGTTTGGAAGTTTTTTGACAACTTGGCTGTATTACAGGAATTCTAGCACTTTAGTACGTTTGCACTTTAGAAAACTAAGCACTTTAATGTATTGCACGTTAAACCCCAAAAAGGGGGAAATAAAAGTTTTGTACTTTAGTAATAATGCCAAGGTCTGGTAAATGAAAAAAGCTATTGATGAACCAACTGATTTACTTGTATTCTGGATGATCACCTGGCACTAGTCACCTTAGGTAGTTTTAGATGTGAAAGGGGTAATTCATTGCTTTTTTGATGTTTATGAACATAGGGTGTTCAGGACTCTTTGTTTTATTTCTTTTGAGGATGTGTATATCTTGGACTGATGGGTTCCAGTTTTTATTTGTATATTTGATATAGGTGTAAGTGTATATATGATATATGATAAGATTTGATATATGATATATGTGCGTTACATTTGGAAATATGAGTGTCATTGCTCCCTGATGATCAATGTTATGTTATTTTATGGTTCTCTGCTCTGCTCAATAAAAATGTATACATTTTTTTTTTGTAAAAAGCACTGTGCTTCCTTTGTCACTGTTGTTAGAGTCGGTGTCACCTCCTAAGTGCCTCTAAATCGATTGTGTAAGCTACATTTCTCAGGAGCAGAATTTAAAACTTTCTCTTAACTGATTTACACCCACAAATTGCGTGAAAAAAATCTCAACCTGCTATATTTCTTAAAATCCTTTATGAAAAGACGACCTTCAATTAAAATGTTTCTTACTTTCATTCCTTATTTTAAGAGAAGAACATGGATATGTTGGAAAGGAACACAAACCACAATAGGTCATGTAGCACCGGAAGCATGCGTTTATCCTCACAGCTTTTAAAGGAGTGCACCATTCTATTCCATCCTGGACTAGTGCAAACAACACTTGGGAATCAAGGCCGTAAATACATCATTGTTTCAATAGGACCTTTGAAAGTTGCATCGTCTGTGCCATTATCCCTCAGGAAAGCTCCTTCTGAAGTCAGGATGACGTAATCCATGAGATTATGCAGCCCAGAGTGCCCTGTAGATTATCAAGGCATTTCAGAGGCAAAGCAAGACTTAAAATGTCATTATTAACCCGCAACAAACTGTCTTAAACATGTTTTCAGTTGCCCCTTAAGCACTTCTCAAATGATGTGTAACAGTATAAGATGCAATGTAGCTGGTCAGCAATACTGGTTGAATTAATTGCTCGTTTCCATATTTGCTAAGGAATGTATTGGGAAAAGTCAAATAACCATTATTTATATATGGAATCGAGTGTACTACAACATGGGCAACAGCACCTTTAGATCATTAGATAAAACACTCTCTAGATTTTATTACACTCTTAAATGACCACAACGCTTTTCTTTAGCATTTAGTGCATCCATGCTACTGCATTGCAAGTGCAAAGAATGCATTCAACTGTTCCTCGAGGCAATAAAATGATAACAGTATTTTAGTATTTCCATCAGATTACAACCCACGTTTTGGAATTGAGGGCTAAAGTAATCATAGGTTACAAATATTTTCGAATTGCTCTGTTATGTCCTTGAAGGACATTTACAATGAAAAAAATATCTGGACTTATCACTATGGGTCTATTACAGAACAAAAGGAGGAAATTGAAGAATTATGCCTAGAATGTGCCTCGATTTCTTAAATTGCAGGCATTTTCACAATTCTTAGGAGCTCTTAAATGTTCAGGCATATTTTTTACCCCACACCCTTACGTCGGATCGACCATTGCATTGATAATTCACAGGATTCAATTTGACAGAAATGTATTGAGGTATTTTCCCATCCACTTACTACAATGATTTGCAGTGCGTATGTGTGCAAATAAGATAGGGAATGAATTGGAAATGATTGTGAATACGTGCAAAGAAACGACTTTGTATGATCCCCCTAAGTAGACAATCGCCACTTCCGTAGAACAACTTTTTCCCCCCACACCTTTTATAAATTACCTTTTAAGTATTCAACCAGCTTGGCAGATTTTCTGCATCACTGCTGAATTTAGGACGCAAAAATTATTTAAGGTCGAATGTTAATCAACATTTTGGAATTCCAGCGTTTGCAGTCGCAAGTTATACTTTAGTCATACAACGTTTACTAAATCGGCCAATGTTTCTGTGATCTCAAGCTCCAATTTCAAACTTTGATTCTAAGCACCCTTTTCTACAAGTCTCCTAAACATTTTCTAACTAATTATTATCTCAACAGGCCCCACGTAAAGGCTGCTTAGCCTGATATTACATTTTCTGTTTCAAAGCTGGTCAGTGTTTAATTTGAGCCTGCGGTTTCTGGTGCTCAGCACCTGCATGTAATCATCAACACCAGTGCTCTTCATAAGCACCAGTTAAGGATACATTTATTTATAGGGAGATTAAGCAATTTGCCCAGATTCACATTAATTTTGAGCTGACACAGAGACTAGAACCTGGTTCCCCAGCTCTGAAGTCTGCCGCTCTGACCATTAATCTACATCCTCTTCCTACTTTCATGGTTTGTAGTTGGATCTGTTTTAGGCAACTCTAACAGGAGAAATTAGCTGGTGCAAGCTGCCTCCTGATGAGAGCCTCAGCACTTTTTTCCCGAAATTAATCACTGAAGCTGGGTAAATATTTTCATAAACACCAACTAGAAGTTTGTGATCTCACTATCTGATCCATCCCACAAAATTAGGATTTAAGATATCATGCGTTTTCGTTTGAGACAATAGTAATTATGCACCAAAATCCTTTACAGCCCTAATTCCAAATGCTCCTGTTTCATGATGTCTAGGAATATATGTTCCTCAGTGTTTTTTCTTGCATAATTTTCGGCTGATAAAACTAAGCCGCATGTCTGTCATTAAAAAATTCTACATGCAGAGTTTTGCACCTCAGGATGCAGAAAAACACATGGTATTACCATTTGATCTCCTATTTTGCACGGCACAAAATGACGTGGTATTACCCCAATCTCCGTTAATTACCTCAACCCACATTATCAGTATATGCTGGGTATGGGGAATTTCTGTACAAAAATAATAATCTTACTGCAATGAGTTTCAAAATGTGGGATTCTTACTGAAGTATATGTTGGGGCCCTGGTTTCATACTTTGAGGCTGATTCACAAAGGAAACTTACACTTTGAGTAAGTGTACATTTTTGAGTAGGTTTAATACTTTTCAGTGTTCATAAACTTCACTTTTGTAGTAACTTACACTTTTTTAGTAAATTGAGCACTGCACATGGCCAAGCACTGGTACTGTAACACCCTACAACAGAAAATAATGGAGGTAGGGACTTACTGCCAAAGCATATGGTTTTTTTTCTTTGCCGTAGTTTTCTATAGCGCAAACTTGACCCAAAGATAGCAGAGCACTTTACATGAGCACCAGTTGCGTTACACAAGGACACATACATTATTGTTATGCATGGTGAGAATAAGGGGCAGATTTGCAAGCCCCTTGGCCACTTTTGCGTCACTTATCCAATGTTAAAAGTGATGCAAAAGTGGCGCAAGGGGTTTGTAAATCTGCCCCTAAGTGATTTGCCCAGAATCACAGGATGATGAGCGTCATTGAGGAGACTTGAAACTGGTTCCCCAGATTTGAGATCGACCACCCTTGCCGTTAGGCTACATCCTCTCCCCAAGTCCTGCAAAAGTGCAATTAGTGAATACCAAACAGTAGTACACTTACTCAAAAGTGTAAATTGATACAAAAGTGCAATTTGTGAATAACAGTTTGTTGCACATTTTTGTAACAATACTTACTATTCTACTACAAAATGGTACTACTGTTGTGCTACAAGAAGTACAATATAGTGCAATTTGTGAATGAGGCCCACAAACTATGCAACACCAATGTGATCTTCACAGCTTAAATAGAATCCCAGTCCCTTATTACTTAACATGGCAGCATGCAAACATTTATCAAATATTTTTTTTGAAGTCCCTCACTATTTCTCTTCAGGAGGCTGCATGCAAAAGAACAGTGAACTAGTCATACCTGGTTTCTAAGTTCAAAGTGGTACCATATACCGGTGGCTGCCTAAGTGGCAGCAGGAAATGTGAAATTTACAGTATGGTACCCAGAACAATGACACTGTTGTCTAATCAGCTGCATGCATCAAACTACCTTGTATTAATACTTCTTTCTCAAAACCAGGTTTCTACTGCTCTAATTAATTTTACATGAATCACTCAGACAAGCACAAGCCTAAGTTTAATGGGGCTGCCGGTTTCCATGGAACCTGTGCCTACAGATCTTTTATGATTAATAGAGCTCTAATAGGAATGAAAGCAAAAGTTAAAGACTGCATGATGTAATCACTGAAAGCACCTCTGTCCCAGCAGTTTTCAGTCTAACCATTAGGCAACATCTCGGTTATTATGTGGTCGCTGTACAGTGTGGAAAGTGACTAAGTGAAAGGTGGGTTCACTGGGCATACCTAAAGGTTTTACTTGCCACACAGCATAATGGAGATGGAGACAACTTATCGTTTTGAAAGAACAACATTTTAGTTTGGTATATAATATAGCACCTACCTGGGCCCCAGGAGCGGCAGAACGCTTTACAGTGGACATTTTTATTGCAGTTGAAGCATTGCCACCATGTGGTGCTGTGCCCTGAAGACTATATTTGTGTTTGAGCCAGTTATTTCTGAAATAAGAACAGTTTGTTTTGGGGCAGTGGGAACATTTTGCAGCGTGTTTGCATTTCACATCAGTATTAAGCTCAAGTATATTAAGTTCCACATTCACCATGATTTTATGTCAGGGTTGCATTTCATTTGTGTCGCAGCCTTGAGCCTTAATTGTTTTTGGCATTTACAAGCCACGTGGCTTTGCTAGGTTTACTAATTAGAAAGTTACTCAAGATAGCACATAAGCTGTCGTGCTTTACTTTGCACAGGATAGGCAATAAATAAGGGGTGACAAAGGCTATCCCATGCATTCACCAATGTATGTTGACACAAATCATAATTCTCAAAGACTTCTAAACCTAGGTCTGGCCCAGAATGGTCCACCTACCCGAGAGAGGCATAGCAAGGAAAATATCTTTATTTATCCTCATTGCTTCCTCCTTACACATGTGCTGCATTCTGCAGCACACATGAAAAGAGGAATATGCCTATAAGGATGCCTATAAGGATTGTTTTTATGCAGGAAGATGCGCTTTCCTGCACAAAAACAATCCTCTCCGTAACACAGGCACCCGTGCACTATGGTACAACGGTGCCTGCATTGGCGCTAGGCAATATACAGTGTGCCTGCGCAAGCATAGAGCTGAATGCTCCATGTCTTTGTAAATATGGAGCATTTCTGCTCTCTGTATTTCACGAATTGCTGTGTCGCATTGTGGGAAATAATAGTAAATGTGCCCCTAAATCTATTGAATTTTTAAGATATAATGCACAAGCTGAGTTCTACAATCAGCACCTCTAAATATTCTTTCAAACAATGCATGTGCATCCTCGCCATGTTGCTTTGATTTGTTAGTCCTCTGTGACACTTCTTTGAATTATTTTAGTGCTCTGTAACATTTTCCATACATGGTTTTTACCTTCGTGGGTTTCTCAATGTTAAAGAGATTTTAGAGGAACATGCGAGTGGCCTCTCTAACAACCTCATTGTAACCATTCTAAAACACTCACAATATCAAGGTGGTAATTCTGGATGTCTGCAAAATTAGGATTATTTCTGGAAATTACTAAAGCTCACTATTTAATATTTGGCAGTTTTATGCCACGTTCAGTAATACCGCATATCTGGCAATTAAGCATTTAGAAAACTTTCTAGATTTTAGGTGCTTTAATAATACCTGAAACTCACACATTTATGTATATAAAATAACACCAAAAAGAAGGTTATTAACTCATACCATCACTAAAATTGAACGTGAATGTTCCTCAGTTCTGTTATTTTGGACAGCTGTGGGGAACTCCCAGGGAGCATCAAATGCCCCTCCGGCTTCCCCTCACCTCCTCCATTATCCTCCTCCACGTCAATGGAGATTCCCTAGACCTCTCCTGCCTGCAGCGCTACCTCCTCCACTCGGTGCTAACCACGGTCAAGATATGTATACTCCGCCAGTGGAGGTTGCCCAAGCACCACTCTCTGGAGGACTGTGCAGTGGCAATGATCCAGGCAGCTACTCACAAACATGTCATCTACAACTTGCAGGACCAAGCTGAGGTGGTCCTGCAGACACGGGCGCCTTTCCTTCAGGTAGCCCCCCTGCAAAGTGCTCCCACTACATTCTCTCACCCCTCTCTAAGTGCTGCGACCACTTGCCTGTGAACACCTGCAGGCACTCCTTGCTACGGAACCAGGAGGCCTTGTGCCGTCCTGGTCCTGCCACCCGCAGAATGCCTCTCCCACCTGCCCTCTCCTCCTTCCCTCCCACTCAAAGTGATGCACACACACACCCTCGTCTTCCCCCCTCTTTTGCTTTCTCCCTCACCACTTCTAGCGCCTTCCCTCCCTCTACACCTGGCCTCCCTTCTCCCTGTCCTCTCCTCCACCCCTGTACCCCTCCCTTCCTCTTCCCCTGAGACATCTGTGTGTGCAGACCCCTCAGCACTGTGGAACCCTGATGCTACATCCAATACTTATCATAAGCACAGACAGGGCACACACCCCGACATGGAATTAATTGGCCCGACAGCATGCAGACACTCCCAACCACCCCCAGCGCTCGCTCCTTCTCCCACATCCGTTGCTCCCCTCAACCCCCCCCCCCCCCCTCAAGGGCACACCTTTCCCCCCTTCTTTTCATGGCTGATTGTCAGGTGGGGACATTGGTTTACTAGCTCTCTCACATCTGCTACCTGTGGTGACATAAAACGCAGGGAACGTTGGCATTGTGTGTGTCATGTGATTCTTTCCATTGATCCTTCTTTTTCATTCCCCCCTCCTCAATGACACGTATAGAATATGGTGTTCTGATCCAACCTTTGCAGGTTATGTGATCTCGTTTTCAATAAAAAATTACAGCACAAACAACTGAATGGCACACATAACCATGTTGGTGGCTGTAAATGTCACTGGAGTAAAAAATTTACTTTTGAGATCTTTGCATATGGTGCTGCAGGGCACTCCTATAGGGCATGGTCATAAGGAAGCATCACCAAAGCACATGCTGCCATTGTTTCATCCATTTCAAGTCAATCCCAGGGCTCTCTGTCTCACTGGAAACTGGTCAAAAGGTGCTTGTGCAAAATGTTTTTCTGTTTATTTTCACCAACCTATGAAAACGAAAGATGGCCAAATGATAAAATAAAGTGATACCGGATTACTTTAATTACACGGATGATGGAGCTTTTTTGTCTGATAGCATGATACTTTTGCATCACAATTTGAACTGACCCACTAGCACAAAACACTTTCATTTACCGATCAGAGCAAGAACAGTTGCACTATTTGCAAATTGAATTTTGCACCTGTTTTAGCAGAGCAAATACTGACTCAAGTTTAGCTGATCGAGTGCAAAATGGTCTATTTTGGCCTCATGACAAATAGCCTGGGATATGGGCCGGTACTTCCCCACCCATGGGCGGCAAGGAAAAACGTCTTTGAGTTGCACCCTGATGGGCCAATACAAATATGAAGAATTGCGGAGGAAATCATTAATTCTGATTTTCCCAGTAATTGCTTGTTTGTACCGGACTTCCAGGTGAAGATGTCATCTGCCTTCAGGAGCATAAATCTCAGACTGAAAGCAAATAGATCCGCCTACCGGGTTAACTCGGATTTCATCATTCTGATGGGGCTGCATTTACTAATTATACATAATGAAAGTCTTAGCGGTTCAAAGAATTTGTGTCACTTTTATTGCTTGCAAAAAACACTATCCAATAATTATACAAATGATTCACAAAAAAGAATATCATGTTCCACTACAGGTAAAACACATTTGTTTGGAAACATTCTTACAATGTTGAACTCCTAACTAGGAGCCTTATTTAGAGTTTGGAGGTAACTAAAAATACTACAATTTCTGAAAGACGCTCTAAGTATGGAGTAGAATGCAGTGCTCAGTTTCCACCACCATATGAGTTTATACTTATGACTTTGTTCCACATTGTACCTTAGGGCTTGTTTCTATGATTCAAGCTTTTTTTCATCTCCAAAGACCTTGTGATTCACATCTCCTTGAGAGTGATGGTGTGTGATCCCATTGCTTTGTAAGTGTTGAAGGCACAAGTAAATTTTATTAGTGAGAGTAAGGTTTCTAAGCCATTGATCCCATTATATCAACGGGAGACATTTTAAAAATGTATTTCATATGAAGCTTTCAAATAAGGGTGGCAACCTATAGATTGGGAGAGTAGAAAGGTATATATGCATGGCTATTAACTGTGGTTTGTGCAGCTGTAGCTCTTCCTCTGACATGTTTTTGTTTGGACACTATTCTGATACCTGACATGAACTTGCTCTTGCATGAGTGTTGTGGTTGAGATGTCAGTATAGGAACTCGTGTGCATGCATGAGAGCGGTGCTTTCCTGTAGCTTTGTAGTTGCCTCCTTATTACATTTACCCCCTAACAAACAGAGATAGTGGCTTGCTTGTTGTGCTAACCACTGGGGCTGAAAAGTAGTTGGTACTGACACCTTTGATTAACCCTTCCTAGCATGCTGTGGCAATCGTCACTTCCAGTGGTGTGGATGGGATTCAGTGATTGCTACATCTTCCCTGCCAGCTCTTTTAGATGACAGTGTTTCCTTGGTACAGGATTTCAAGTAATCCAGCTTCCTTATTCCGTGTTTGGTCTTGATGGCCAACCAAAGACATTAATGCAACTTTAGAAATACTCCCAAATCAGCTTTTTATGCCCTCTTGAACATATTTTAGAGGATTAACAAAGCAACATGCTCCTTCCAAAGGATTTGAAGTTTAGCATCACAGAACTTGTCATTTTAAATCCCTACATTAGCTTCCCTTAAATGCTCAAGGTTTCTACTCCCCATCTCTCATTTTACTCTACCTTATTCAGTCCCCTTTTTACTGTCATCAGACCGTGGGTGCAAAGCTAGTAATTTGTAAATTTGCAATTCAGTATTTTGTGATTGCAAATCTCATTGATTTGTTATCTCTATATAGGTTACATTAGTACATCGCTTTTCCAGATCCCATTTTTTGAGTCGTTATTTTTCACTAATTGGGATTTGTATATTCTGATGTTGTATTTTAGGCCCATTGTTCTGTAATATCCTCTACCAAAAGCAGCTATCAAAGATCCCAAATTATTTTCGATGAGGGTGGATCTTTCATTTGCTTTTTACTGAATGCTTTCTTTGTCGCAGCTTGAAGCAGGGACCAGAAAAATGAGAAGAAAACTCACGGATTGCGATGAAAACTCCTTATGCATCGGAGATTGTAAGAACTTCTTGCTAAATATGTGTAGTATCCAGTTAGTCATTTTGCAGGCTGCTCCTTTCAATCTCATACCATCAGATATAAATGTATTGCTAATTAAGTTAATCAAAACAAGGGGGGCGTTGTCTCGGCACCCAGCCAAGATGGCGTGACCGCACAAAGCTCCGGCGGACCGAGGAACCTTTTTATGGTTATAAACTGCTTCCAGCACTCGCCCAGGGACGAGATTGGAGGCATCTCTCCCTCACATTGTGGTGAGTCGCTGGAGCTGTTTTCATTTCTACGCTGCAGCGCTTTCAGTGCCATAATGTCTTCGTGGTATTTCCCCTCGTCTTAAAGCGGCTGCCGCCATTTTGAATGCTGAGACCTCTTTTCCTTCTCAGATGAGGCAAACCTTCTCAAATTAACCATCCTCCTTTAATTAATGCATCCTTATTCAGAATGTTTTGAGGCCTTTTCCCAGCGCTTTAGTTTTCTCTCTTCTTGTACGCAGTTAGCATACTTATTTAAAAAAAAAAAACATGTTTCTTTCTCAAAGTATTTAATTTTTGTGGAGCAATTTCTTCATTATAATAAGTCAGAGAGCTTAAATACTCTCATTATGTCAATATTACTCTCTGCTGTCTAACCTATGGTAACTCTATTGGATAAGGAGGTGGACCCTGCGGTTTTCTGATACATTCCGCTGAGCTCTCCTCTTTTAGAGTTGAAGTCTTCTCCATCTCACAGTGTGCCTGATTTTGCTGTACTTCTTTTGAAAGTTCAAGTTACGCACCGTTTACAAAACCTCCCTTTTTCTTTTTTTATGGGGAGACTACAAAACCTTAAACTCTCTGGGCCTTATTTATGAAGGCCTTGCGCCGCCGGTACGTCACTTTTTCCCATTTTAAAAGTGACGCACCGGCGGCGCAAGGCCTTCATAAATAAGGCCCAATACTTCCTCCAAGCATACAGCGCACTCAGACTCAGAATTTACTTACAATGAAATGGAGGACATTTCTCCTCAGACATCTGACCATACACCAGGCACCATCTCAAAAACTCAGCTTTCAAGCAAGATATCTGTGATAGTCACCAAGCGACCGAAAAAAGACTCCCGTCTCCAGTGAATTCTTCATCAGCCTCCATGGTTGTAATTCTTGAGGAAATTTGGACTTTGAAATCCTTCATGGAGGTAACCAATAAAACTCTTCAACATCTGAATGACAAGTGGTCTTCATTAGAATCGCGTGTACTTGTTGTGGAACAAAGGACAGATTCTTTTCAATCCTCATGCTCGGCATTTCTGTCCTAGAATCTGAAATACCTCTCCTCAAAAAGCACACTGAAGATGTGGAAAATCGGAATCTCAGGAATAACATCCAAATTCATTGTCTCCCCGAAAATATAGAGGGTTCCAAACCGACCGTCCTTTTTCAGACATTTTGGCCTAAGCTCCTGGACATATCTACTACTTCTCCACTTAACACTCAAAGGGCTCATAGACTTCGTCCCAAGATATCCGCAAAACCATATGAACACATCATGTTCTTCCTTCAATATACTGAGTCCAAAAAACACATCAACTATATTTTTTTCTCAGGATGAGGCTATAGTTACAGCAGATCGTCGGAAAAAATCCTCAAAGTCACCTGAAAGGAAAAGACTACCACTTTTGAGGAACCAGCTGCTTTGCAGGAATTTCTTCGTCAACATTGAGCTGCTGTCATGGATACTTCCAAATCTGCTTGATTTATTATTTTGCTTCCTTCTGTTTAGCTGTTTTCTTGTCTTTGTAACTCCTTGAATATTGTTTTGCTTGTGTTTAATTGTGTAATGCTTTAAATCTATTTTCTTTCTTATCCTTCTCTTTTAGGTTAATATCCTACTTATTCATAATGTCTTATTTCCTTCTTATACAGGTGTACTTTCCCGCTATCCATTTCCCACATGGTCTCCCTTATATGTTGACATCCTTATCCATCCATGGTTCCCCTGAGGTTCGGTGGAGTACGAGTGCTGTTGTCGTCGTTTTCTTGTGTCGCCATCCCCATCTCATTTTATGTTTTGTAGGTATGTTCTTCAGTTGTCATTTGTAGGACTTGTACTGTTTTTTTGCTCTCTGTCTTATCTTTCTTCTCTTGGTGTTCTCTTCTATGGTTTCTTTTCATCATTCTCTTTTTTATTTTTTTTATTTTTCTTCTTCCCCTTTATGCTTTTTTTCATAAAACAAAAGTCTAATTGAATTCACTTTTCTTCCTTATATCTATCTTATTCTAACCTTATTCTTGCTCTTATAAGCATATTCTCTGTTCATGCTCTTATCATTAAGTTACATTTCCGGTTACTACCTGGAATATTAAAGTACGAAGCAACCCTATTAAAAGGCAACAGGTGATAGCTCATCTAGCTATACTAAAAACTGATATGGCTTTGCTACAAGAATCTCATATTTCTGAAGATGAAGCTTCCAAGCTGAAGAAATGTTGGGTGGGTCATGTGTTTAACTCTCCAGCTTTAGGTAAGAAAAATGGAGTTTTGGTCTCATGTCATAAGAATTACATGTCTCTCTTGTTCAGCAGGAATCTGATACAGAAGGTCATTGGATTATTGTTAAGCTTCTTATAGTTAAGATTCCTTTAGTTATTTTTAATGTATAGGGTCCTACTTTGGATGATAAAGTTTTCTGGACTAATGTTTCAGACAAATTGCTTTTATATGACGATGGCTATTTTATATTTGGTGGTGACTGTAACCAAATCCATGATCCCATATTAGACAGACATTAGAAAGTTAAATTTGTTCCCTCTAAAATGCATTCACAATTTACACCCACAATGCGTCGCAAATCGTTGGTTGATATTTGGCGACTGTGCCACCCTGAACTTCAAGAGTGAGTAAGTCTTTGGCCCGACATGCCATTCAATCTGAAATTGGATCCATTTTAATCTCATATCACGCTCCTGTATATGTTGATATAGACCTTATCCCTTTTTCTCCCCACCCAGGAAGATGGCGCTTTAATAATTCCCTACTTCTAGATCCTAATTTCTGCCAACAATTCAATTCCTTTGCCTCTGAATTTGCTACTATTAATTCAACCCCAGAATTTCCTTTTCTTATGATATGGGATTCCTTTAAATAGCCACCAGGACTTTGTATCTCAAAAGAAAAAATCCCTAGAGGCCCAACCGACTCAATTACTTAATAAAATGAAACAGTTAGAATATACATACTATCAATCTAAAAGTGAGTCTTCCTTGAAAATTCTTATCGATGCTAAACTTATTTACTGAAAAGCAGCTCTCGCTATTACGGGGATCAAAACAAAATGGGGAAATTGCTGCCTAACTATTTAAATGTAAGAAAGGAAAGAACTAGAATAGAATATTTAGAAGGCACTACAGGTACTCCTATTTTTAAAGATAATGATATTTTAAATGAATTTGTATCATTTGATAAGAATTTATATTTGCCTGCAACTCTAGTAGAAAAGCCTGATATTTCTACTTATTTTCAAACCATTGCTTCTCCCCCTTCTAAACACATTGATCCCTTGGGAATAGATATTTCTTTATCGGAAATTAAAATGCAGTCTCTGTGTTACGACGCGGGAAAGCGCCTGGGCCAGATGGCTTTACTAATGAGTTTTATGATTCTTTTGCTAAACTCCTCTAACCTAATCATTTACTTTTATTTAAATCTTTCTCTGATAATGGTTCATCCCATGGCACATTCCAGGAAGCCTTGATCTGCCTTGATCTGCTCAATTCTAAAGGGAGATAAAGATCACTCTCTTTGTTAGAATTATCGCCCCATTTCCGTAGTTAATACTGACTACAAGATCTTTGCAAAGAATTTGGCACTTTGTATTGATCCTATTTTACCTGATCTGATTGACCCACAACAATCCGGCTTCCTTAAGGGAAGACTAGCCTCTGACAATTTTCGAGTCTTTATCAATGTCCTAAGCAAAGCCTCATCCTCAGATTACCCTATTGCCACTATCGCTTTGGACACAGAGAAGGCCTTCAATAGGATTAGCTCAAATTAAAATGGGATGACTTTCCCCCTAAGTTGATTGCTTTCATTCCTTTTTTTTTTTTTATTATTTTTTATTTTTCCCCCCCCAAAATTTTTCCACATATTCCTGTGTATGTTACAGCACAAAACAGTTTACAATTTATATTGAACATTACATTGCGTCATTATTATAGTACATTATTATAGTACATTATAACTTGAAAAGTTCTCCAATTCTGTATATGGCTACATATTGCCTGCATATTGCCTATTTAATAAAAAAAAACAGAGATATGTACCTATTGAATATTTGACAGCCTTCTGATCACTAACCTAGGTTTAACCTGCTGTTTTTCCACCTAGTGATAGGTTGCCATATTCTATTACCTAGTAGCTTAGCTCTTCTACCTTTCCTCTCATAGATTGCTTTTTCTAAATTGTACGTAGATAGGAGGCTTGCAATCCAGACCTGAAATGAAGGGGGAGCCTTATCCAACCAATTTCTTGCTGTGCAAATACGATAAACTGCAAGTGCAACAAAGGTAAACTCTACTGAGATGACAACTGCCGTGTCCCCCACCCCCAAAATAATTAATTCATCCGTCATTTTAATCTTAATCCTAAGTGTTTTATCAAAAAACTCTTCAATAGCCATTTTCAAAGTAAACAATTGTGGACACTGAGAAAACATATGCACAATATCTGCTTCAGCTGAATTACATCGGGGGCATGTTATCCCAGTTGTACCGCCCCACTGGGCGATTCTAGCCGGGGTATGGTATAATGAGAATATTGTCTTAAAGTGTTGTGATTGCAGGGTAGCAGAGCATAACACTGTTCTGCCGAGATCCAATGATAACTGAAAAGTTTCAAGCCCTGACCCCAGTTTTCCCATCCATTTTTGGGCATATTTCGCTCTTTCATCCGTTTTGCTGTCTTTCAGCTCTGCGTACAACTGTCTTATCGTACAGGAGCTAGTTGTTTCTATATAATCCATGACTTTACATTGCCCCAACCCTGCTGGGCCTCCTTGTTTTTGCATTAAAAAACTTCTAGTTTGTAGATATTTGTAAAAGTTGTTGTTTGTAGCGCCCCAAACTGTAGCATATTCCCCTGATTATCAATCAAATTCCCTATTTTCACTATGCCCTTATCGTGCCAGTCCCTCATAGTAATATCCCTGAAGATGTCCCTCGGTAGTGAGCAATTTGTGTATAATCTCGTATAGTTATTGAATCTGCCTAATCCAAATTTTTTTGTCAGTCCTTTCCAAACCCTATAAGCCGCCTTTAGAGTCTTAAACCGTTTATGTTTAAAATAAGAAAAGTCGGTTGTGTTTAGAAACCCATTCTCCGCCCCTTCACCCAGTAGTGTAGTATATACATTAGTTAACCTTGGCCTAATTTCCGCTGTGTGATCTGCATCCCCCCCGCCTATTAACCTCTGACAATACTGTAACACAGCAGCCCAGTAATAGAGCCTGAAATCTGGGGCCCCCCATCCCCCTTTTTCTCTAGATACTGTTAGATGTCTATAGGCTCTCCTTGTCTTCCCTTTAACCCAAATAAATTTGTTCAGAATTGCTTCCAACTTGTTAAACCACATATTATCAAAAAATAATGGAATGGACCTAAACAAAAATAAGACTTTTGGAAATGTTGTCATTTTTATTACGTTAATTCGGCCCATCAAGGTCAAATGCAGATTATTAATCCTTTCCGTATTTACTTTTATTTTTGCCAGCAATGGGGTCATATTGATTTCGACTATCCGGTCTAAGTCAGCTGTGATCTTAATACCCAGATAGGTGACTTCGGGAGCTACCCTTATGTCATGAAAGTGCACCCAGTTGTTTTGTATAATTTGTGTTTTTCCTTTATTCAGTGAGTAGCCCGACACTGTCCCAAAGGCTACAGCCTCTTGTTCAATTTCAAAGATAGCCGACCCTGGATCTGGGGTAACCACCGCCACATCATCTGCATAAGCAAGTGTTTTATATTCATAAGATTGTAGCTTTATTGATAGAATGTTAGGATTCCCTTCCACTCTGCGCAGGAAAGGGTCAAGGTATAAGGCGAATAACAATGGCGAGGCCGGACAGCCTTGCCGAGTTCCACGTCTTATGTGTATTCCCGCAGTATATCCCCTGTTTATCCTTACTTTGGCCGTAGGATCTAAATATAGTGCCTGTATAGCCTTTATGTAGCCTGCTCCAATCCCAAACCATTCCAGGGTCTTCCACAGGTACCCCCAGGAGACCCTGTCAAAGGCCTTCTCTGCATCCAAAAAAATGGCCGAGGCAGGGTCCCCTGTGGCCCCCGTAGCATCCAATATGGTCACCATCTGCCTTGTGTGTTGCGTTGTCCCCTTACCAGGTATGAATCCGTGTTGTGTTGTACATACCAACCCCTCAATTACCCTACTTAGTCTCTGTGAGAGTGCCTTGGAATAAATCTTTGCGTCGGCGTTCATCAGTGTTATTGGTCTATATGAGCCGGGATCCAGGTGTGGTTTATCCTTTTTTAAAATTACGATGATATTTGCTCCAGCCCAAGATTGTGGTACATTTTCCCCCCTCTGTGCTTGTCTTAAAATTTCCAGCATATCAACCCTCACTGTGTCCCTAAAAGTTTTATAGAACTCCGCCGGGATTTGGTCGGGTCCTGCTGCTTTCCCTGAGGGAAGTTTGGTTACCGCTTTATGAACTTCTCCCAGTGATAGTGGTGATTCCAGTGCCTCTTTATTCTCCTCACTCAGTTCCTCATGTGCAATTCCTGCTAAATATCCCTCTATCTTAGTTTCAACGTTTCCCAGGTCTTGATCGTATAGATCAGAATAAAACTCCCTAAACACCTCCCTCACATACTCTACCTTAGTCACAACTTTTCCATTTTTATTCCTAATTTCTTTAATGTCTCCTGCTGCCAAGTTTTGTCTAATATGAACAGCTAACATATGTCCTACCCTCTCATTAAATTCATAGCATTGTTCTTTTTTCGTTAAGTAATTACTTGCCGCTTTATTTGCCAATTTTTCGCTGGCTTCTGCTCTTTTAAGTTCTATCTCTAATAAGATCTCCTCAACAGATTCTTGATTTATTACTGCTTGAATGAGCTGTTGTTCTAATTCCATTAGGGCATGTAGCCTATTAGTTAGCTCGAGTTTTTCATTTTTGCTTCTACGGAGAGTATAGGCCAGTGTTTCCCCTCTTATCCCTGCCTTAAAGGTGTCCCAGACCACTCCTGCTGATGCTGTGCCTCTATTCACCTCCCAAAATTGTCTAATCCATATCTTCATTTTATTTACATAGTCTCCTTCTTTAAGTAACCCTCTTTCAAATGTCCTGTTGTATTCTTTATGGATAGGGCTTAAATTCTGAGGGATAGTTAAGATTAGAGGGTTATGGTCCGAAAAGACCCGTGGAAGCCTTTCTATTCTTACATCTGATACTACAGAGCTGGTGACTAAGAAATAATCCAGTCTAGCAATAACCTTATGGGGAGCGGAGTAAAAGGTACTACCAGTTCCAATGGGATTATGTGCTAACCAAGCATCAACCAATACATTATTAGACATTAAATTAGCAATAGACCTCCGTGACCTCTTTTTACAATCTCCCTGCATCCCCCCACCCAACAGACCCAACCCTGAAAGTCCATTAATGTTGAAGTCCCCACAAAAGATTATCGGTTCTGTCCATAATGCTAACTCGACGTCTAGCATGTCAAAAAGATCGGGTTCGTCTTCATTAGAGCCATATACAGATACAATTGTATATCTACCCCCAGGTGTTTTCCCTTCTACCATAACCCATCTCCCTCCGACATCTTCCTTCTTCTTCTCTACCTGGATAATTCCTTTTTTTGCCAAAATAGCCACACCTTTTGTCTTTGAGTCTTGATGTGTACATGCTAAAACTTCATAGCCTAGTTGATCCAAAATATATTTGTCCTTCCCCCTCACATGTGTCTCCTGAAAGCATATGACATCTAATCTCAGTAGTCTGCACATAGCTGCCACTTTCTGCCTTTTCCCACTATCATTTAAGCCACATATGTTAATGGTAGCAACCCTTAACGCCATCTAGTCTTAGAAACTGATCCATCCACCTTCACCCTCTTTAAAATTACTACCACTTTCCTTTTCTTACCTATCTGCTTACCTTGTGCTGTACATGATCTTAATTCTACTCCATCCCTAGCCCACCTCCCCCCCTCACCCACCCCCCAAATGCCCCCCCCCCTTGCTCCCCCCCCTGCTACAGGCAAATAGGTCAATCCTGACCTATGTGCGGCTGCTCGCTGCTGTAGTGTTGCCTCCTTCCCCCACCCAGCCTGCCCGAAGTATTACCATACCCAGTACTGCCTTAGTACTGTGTTATGGATCTTATGCTGGTTCAGTGTCTCTACTCCTTTTATTCCTCTGGATCTCCGTTATTTCTGTCAGATACTCGCCTGCCTTTATTTCTGAGTAAAACATTCTGACATGGCCCCCTGTGATGACTTTGAGTTTGGAAGGGTACATCAGGTAAGCTTCAGATCCCTGGTGCTGAAATGGTGTAATTAACTGTTCCAAAAAATTCGACCATATCTCCCCTCACTTGAAAATGCTAAACTGGTTGCCTTTCGAAGCAAGAATTCATTTCAAGTTGGCATGCATCACCCATAATGCAATCCATCACAATACTCCAGGTTACCTGGCTCAAAAACTTACTCTTTCCGGAGTTAACCGACACTCTAGGAGCAAAACAGACTTACTTCTGAAACCGGCTCGCTTCCGCAAGAAAAAGACTTATGACCGAGCATTCTCAGGAGCAGCACCAAGAATTTGGAATGCACTCCCACCAAACATTAGAAGAATCACATCCATCGCAACCTTCAAAAAGGAAGCAAAATCATTCTATATGAGCAAATTTCTCCCATAGGACTGATTGGACGACAGCTTGTCTATAATTTGATCACTTATATATAAATTGCTCACTTGCATTCAGTGCTCCGCTATCCAATGTTGGTACAAAGATGATCCTGTTATTTAGATATGCCTTGGTCACTCAAATATTGACTGTATATATGTTGATATGCTATACTGAAGTGTGATTCTGTAATGACTGGTTTTGTCCTCGTATGTTCTGGTTTTTCCACTAATGTACTCTTTTGATGATACGCTACTGTAAAGCGCTCTGATACCCTACACTGGGTCATGTTCGCGCTATAGAAAACATTAAATACATAAATAAAATAAATAAACTGTCTAAGCTTCCACCTTCTTTCTACAGTTGTGTGGCAGAAATCCGGCCTAGCATAGAACGTTACCCCATCGACTGACATTTTTTTATCTGGTCTGGCAGTATCCATAACTTCCTGCCTGGCCAAGAAATTACCAAAAAAGACTAGCATTGCCCTTGGCAACACATTTTGACTAGCACCTCTTGCTTTCTTCTGGGTCAGCGGGAATCTGTGTGCTCTTTGAACCTCTAATTCCCATTGCCACTGTGCCTCCGGGTATGCGCTTTTTAACAATTTGATCACAAATTCCCTCGGATTCTTCCCCTCCACTCCTTCCTCCAAACCCAAAAGTCTCAGATTATTCCGCCTCTGGCGATTTTCGAAGTCCTCCAGCTTCCACTGCAGGTCCTCGATCACTTTTCCTTGCTCTGTCCTAGCCGTCTGCCAGACTGTGACTTCGTCCTCCAGTCTACCAGTTCTCTCCTTCACCTGCATCACTGGTCCTTCTAAACAATATATTCCTTTTCAAAAAAGACCTTTATCTTCAACGCAAAGGGACCAGCATGGGCGCAACCTGCGCGCCGAGCCTGGCATGCATCTATGTGAGCATGTTCGAAGACAAACATGTATACAATGAAATCAGTCCTTTTTATGAGAATATCAGAAATTGGACTCGGTTCATAGATGATGTTTTTTTTATCTGGTCAGGTCCCGTTGAGTTATTAGAAGAATTTCTGGTGTGGATCAACCTGGGGGATGCCAATCTTAAATTTACGGGCAAATACAGCAATAGAAGGGTGGACTTTCTCGACATTACCATCAAGGCAGAGAATAACCAACTGGGTGTAGAACTGTATAAAAAAGAAAGTGACCGTAACACTGTTCTACACTACAACAGCTACCATCCAAAAAGCCAAAAAGATAGCATCCCCTTCGGAGAATTTCTCCGACTGAGAAGGAATTGTACCTCCCTGGATGATTTCTACAGACATGCAGAAAATACAAAACAGAAGTTCATCGAGAGGGGATATCCCAAAAAAATGATCAGCCACTCACTAAAAAGAGCACGGTTCTATAATAGAGATAGTCTTTTAGAGAAAAAGGAGAAGAACCAAACTCTGGACAAAATTGTCATGGTCAGCCAATTCTCCTCTATTGCTAACCAGATAAAAAATGTCATTAATCATAACTGGAAAATTCTCAACGAAGGGAGTGAAACTAAACTACCACGGCCCCTCTACGCGTATAGAAAGAACAAAAATCTGAGGTCAACTCTGGTACATACATATAGAGAGGATGTCGTGGAAGGACAAAAAACGTTGATGGGTACTAAGGCGATAGGCAACCACAAATGTGGAACCTGTAGCATCTGTGATTTATGTCTAGTAACCAAAGAAGTATGCCTGAACAATATTAAACATAAGATCAACACGCTTAATAACTGCAGAAGCAAGAACTTGGTATACCTGATCCTATGCCCATGTGGCCTAGGCTACATAGGGGAGACAGGGAGAGAACTTAGGATCAGAATAGGGGAGCATAAGTCAGCAATCAGACTACACAGGGAAAATGCACCACTAGTCGAGCACTGGAAGGACAAAAACCATAAGGATAATGAAATCAAATGGGTGATACTAGAAAAAATAAAAGAACAGACTAGGATGGGTAACAGTACCAAAAGACGTAAGCAACAGGAGCAATGGTACATCATGAAATTTAACACCATGAAAAATGGGCTAAATACTAGAGAGGAATGGGATTCACTGATCTAGAAACTCTCCCGCACAGCCCATCTGTCCTCGAATAAAGGGAGGAAAAACAATGAAAATTACACAAGCACCAGTATATAAGCCCCTTCAGAAATGGCCGCCGCATTTTGCGCGATGGACCCCCCCGGACCAACACGTAAAAATGCGATGTAGACTGGCCTACAAAATATCAAATCTTTGAGGGAAGGATTTAATAATTAAAAAAAAAACATAGGAACTGAAAATAAAAATTAACAACTAAAGAAAAACTGTAATAGATTAACATTTGGGATCTTCTATCCCTTCAAAATAGACAGTATGTAAGGCTAACTATCCTGCTCTAAAATGGCCCCCATCCTCGAACTTCGCAAATAAGGTTCCACATGAATGTCGAGCAAGCAGAACAAATTATGGACCAAGGGTCATTAAAGAGCCGGGAGATATAATTAAAAATATGTGTGAGTTTGAGATTGATCACCGATGGAATAATAGTAGGGACCCTCTTCAGAACAAACAGCGAAGATGTAAAGATATTATCCCTTTCCAAAATGGCCACCATTTCCTCGTCCCCGAAACCATGGTCTGCGCATGCGCAAGAAGGGAATGGAGAAAATATTCCCCGCAGCTGTAGCTAATTGTCATAAAAGAGGGGTATATAAAATAGGGAATAAGCCAGTTGCAACTGACAGGAGAGAACGAGAGGCCGTACCCGTGGAAGCGCCGCATTTAATTCACAAAAGGTAAGCGGGAGCGAAGGGCATGCAGCTACGGCGGAAACCCGAGAGTCCATAGGCTCACCAGTGTTGGACCACTTTAACATTACGCTACTACTGGGGGAGCGGTACAAACCAGCTAAACAGACCCCGGCTCCGGCGTGACTAAAGGCTGGAGCGGTCATAGATTATAGATCCGCACCACCGAGTCGTGTCCTAACAATGGGATAATACCCGACTGGGTGTGTAGATAAATGATATTTAGAGACATTCTCTCTGAAAAAAGCACCATTTCCAGACCCCTACAGCGAGCACATGCTTAAGAAGAGGGGAGGTATGGAGTAATCCTGCAGACATTTCAAAAGAATTGTCAAAGAGGCAAGGAATCAGGGGCGGCACGGCATAGAAGCATAGAACAATGGTCAGCAGCAAAACAGGGAAATTAGCAAAAATAGGGGTTTATCCATGAGCTACAATAAGGGAACGTATGTATATCAACATTCCCTCAGTGCGCTATAAATATATACATGAATAATGATCTGAGTGGTGTTTTTTATCAAAATAGCGCTTCGTAGAAACTAGGCAGCAAATGACAATAGAGGAGTGGGTATAGAAGTAGCCAGGAGATCCATAATACCGTTGGATAAGCCCTAAAACAATGTGATCCATTTCCCACACAGATAGAAGTGTATGCCCACCTGATCGTTATCAAGCGACATATGAAGAGGCTGATACACAAGGTGAACCACGGGGAAAGTGACTCCCCCTTGAACAAAAGGTATGTATGGGACCTAAAACATGAGAGGATGCCACATTTTGACACCTTTGCGTGTAGCATATTAAAAGCTAACCCCTAACTATTCCAACAGGGAATACCATACGAAACAAAGGGAGAACATAAATCCCAACGTATGATTCCAGCTTTAATGAAGAGACAGACAGGAATACAAGAATACAAATCTGCACCATCTGATAAAACGGTAATGGTTGATCTCTCACTTAGACTAACCTGTCCCCTAATTAGGATATGAAGAACAGTCATTAATATACACATAAATTTTTATCAATAGATTTGAACTATCTGAAAATAAAACGGTCCCCACTGTGCCCTTGGAGTTGTGTGAAGACTGACCAACACAAAGTCCGTTTTCTAATTGTTCAAACCAAGGTCAGTAGTCCCTAAAAGTGTGTTAAATCTAAAACAAAAGCACTGGTCATTGACTATAATGTAATGCCACATAGGGACGTTATCTAAACTCATGCTATGTGACATGTATTGAATGTGGAGTTGGATATATAGACCTGTTTAACAAGATGGTGCCATCGGCACCTAGGATTATCATCACAATGAATGTGTTTAAAAGTATAGACCATGTAGATTTGTAGATAGAATTCTTAACTTAATGCCACCATCCATCAAAGGGTATGTTATGTAAAGATTGCCTCACCAAGAGGGAGGGCTCCTGATATTGACTGATATAATTCTGTCTTATACAGCCTTGATCTCCTTCCACTGAATCAGATGACCCCTATCGATATCGTCCTGATGAAGGTGTAGCGATATCCATGTGCTGATACACCGAAACGCGTCAACGCCTTTTGTATTTCCGTATGAATTCAAGCCACTAGAATCCCGGATATCTTGCATATTGCAATACCAGGGCATCTAGCATACTATTGGATAGGCTGTTGAATCATTCTTTATTCGTAATCACATTGCTTATTTTCTGTGTTTAGAGGGGTTCTTCTTGTCCTTTGTTGATTCGTTTTCATTTTATGAAAGTATGCTGATAATTTAGAAATTGTGTATCTTTGTATGTATTGTGTTGCTCAGTTAAATCTGAATAGATTCAATTGTTTTTTAATTATTGCATAATTGTGGAATTTTTGCCATTTTTTAAGGTGTGTTCTTTTATTGAATGTTTTCAGTATAATTGTTTTTGTACTGAAATTTTAACTATGATGCATATTTTAATCAATAAAAAAATTGTGAACATCACATACTAGTCCGTGACCAGACTGTTCAGTATTGATATGGAGTTATCCATACTGTTGATTTGTGCTTAGGTATCTTAAAACATATACTCCTCCGGGGATTTTTCTCTTTGACTTTCCACTCTTTCTTCGACCTCCTCATACTTTTTATTCATTTTCCTTATGCTTGCTTGTATTTTTTTAGTGTCTTGTCTAGCTCTCCTGCTTTCCAATCTGGCCTCCAATTGTATTTGTCTCAACATGGCGCACATACCATCTAGAGTTGCTTGAGGCGAAGTCTCAGCTGTATTTTGGGAGGTATTAGTGGGGCGATTGTCAGATGCTTCACCTGAATCATGCTCCTGGTACGTTTTAGAAATACTACCATAGTCCCAGAGCAGTTTCCTATTTGTACTTGATGCTTCCCTATCTATATCTCTATCGCGCCTTATCATGGTCCTTCTTTTCTTCCTCTGTGTTTTCTTGCCTCCGTGCTCATTAGAGTGGGACCCTTCTGACTCAGTTCCTGATAACAGATCTGTAGTAATGTCCTCCTCCTCTGAGCCCAATGGAGAGGAGTCAGTGCCAGAACCCTCAGTTACAGAGTAGAATTTATCTGCCTCTGGGGAGCATGCGCCCCTTCCCTTACCCCCTTTGCTGCCCCTTGCAGTATGACTCTCCAAGCTTTTCATGCTCCCCCAGTTAGATTGAACTAGTATGTTACTGTCCCCAGGCGTGGGGGCAAGATTTACCTGCATTAGGGCTTCAAGCATTAGGGCATTGTTGACATTCGCCAGCTCTTCTTCTGTTTAATTTAGTCCTCCATTAGTTAGTTTATTGGTGCCGCTCTCCATAGGTGTAGCTGCCATTACACCCACGTCTTCCTCCATGCCTGGCAGCTCGGCTGCCTCCTCGGCATTTTTTTCTTTCAGCGCGGCTCCTGCATGAGACGTGCAAGCCTGGAGCCCCGGTTGCCTAGCGACCGCCGTGCTTGCGTCCTCGCGGTCGGCTGCTTCCGCGTTTGCCTCTGTGTCTGCTGCGGTGCTGCCAGTAATCACGATCACCGGCTGGATTGCCGGCTGGACGGCCGGCTGGATTGCTAGCTGGATTGCCGGTTGAACTGCCGGTTGGACTGCCGGCTGAGTTTTGCCCGCGAAAGCCTCCGTGACAGTGGGCTGCCTCAGATCTTTACCGGCTGCAGGTAGGATGATCGTGTGTTTCGGCGCTCCGCATTCAGAGTGGAGGCGCCTCTGCTGTTGTGGACCCTTTGCTCCCGGGGTCTCCACTTGTATCGTTGCCTTGGGTCCCACCTTTTCCTTTTCCTTATCTTTGGCGATTTTGTCCTGCTTCTCGCTTCTCGTGGGCAGACTCTTTTGGGCAGCAGTATTCGCTGCAGTACTTCTTTTGCTCATGGCTGTATTTTTTGGGATTGCTCCGGCACACTGTGACATCCCAAAGGCTGCAGTGATGCCTTGAATGAGCGCTCCTCTCAAATACTCGCCAAAATAAGTCCGTAAGGCTGACAGCGCCTCCTGTAGCACTCTAATACTTCTTTTGTTGCCGGTTGCCCTCTGAAGAACCAGCATAACGGAGTCAAAGTTCCAGCCTCATACTCCTCGGGTCAGGAGAAGAAGTAAATGCGACTGTCCTCTACAGTAGCATAGCGGCCATCTTGCCCAAGCTTTACTGATTGCTTTCATTCCTTTGCTATACTCAGGCCCCAAAGCTTCAATATTTGTCAATGGGAAAACCTCAGATTACTTCCCATTCCTTAGAGGGATACGACAAGGGTGTCCCTTATCACCTTTGTTATTGTTATTATCCTGATCAGCAGTCCAGTTGATTGCTTTAAGCAGCACAGCGGTTCTTCTGTCGGAGTTTTCGTTACAAGTTCAGTAGTGTCTGAGTTTAGGGACCTGCCTGCAAGGCTACCTATGGAGGGTGGGTGGGCAAATGAGCCCTTTGTGAGGGGACAGGACACTACCTATTCAGTGAAGTGGTAGCCCCTTCCTTCCATTCTGCACAACCACGGAAATCAGAATTCAGATGTATGTAGATGGATATTCAGACACACCTATCTTTCTTGTCTTTGTGACTGTCTAGAGGGAATAAACAAAGTGTAGCTGTCACCCACCACAGACATGTATATAGAGAGAGGATGCAAGGCACACAGAGCAGTAAGTGCAGAGACATGTCCACTTTCTAAAAGTGGCCTTTCTAAAACAGTAATGTTAACTCCAACTTCACCAGTAAGGAGAATTTATCATTACCATTCCAAAGATAGAAAACATGAAGTGGCTACTCCTTTCTGATCAAGAATGACCACTTAATAGTGTATAAGGGAATTCCCACTGCTAACCCATGAGAGAAGTAGGCCTCATAGTACTGAAAAACAAATCTAGCTGTTTACTACCAGAATATGCAAAACATAAAGGTACATGCCCTATCTGTTACTTACATGGCACCCTGCCCTTAAGGCTACGTAGGGCCTTCCTTAGGATGACTTATATTTAGTAAAAGGGGAGGTTAAGGCTTGGCAAGTAGTTTGAAATGCCTGATCGAAATGGCAGTGAACTGCACATGCAGACCCTGCAATGGCAGGCCTGGGACAGGTTTGAAAGGCTTGCTTGTGTGGGAGGCGCAATCAGTTCTCCAGGCCCACTAGTAGCAGTTAACCTACAGGCCCTGGGTATATGGTATACCACTTTTACTTTAAAAGAGACTTACAGGTAAAATAAATATGCCAGTCATGTATACTCCAAGGGTTTAGGGAAGAAGCACATGCACTTTAACACTGGTCAGCAGTGGTAAGGTGCTCAAAGCCATAAGGCCAACAAAAAGATTCAGCAAGACATGAAGGTCAAAAACAAAAAATTTGGGGGCATGCCACCCAAAGGATGACAGGTCTAACAGAAGTCATTTCAGAAAGAGGTGCTAACTTTCTATCTGCTTATCTGAGAGGAATGTGGAATGAGTGCGGTGGAACTTATAAGTTCAACCCCCCCTATCATTCCTATGGTAATGTTTTGGATGAAAAATTTAACAAGACCATGAAAGTTATTATAATGGGTTTACCAGAACAACTCAGAAGGAGATGGGATCCCCATCCACCTCCAAACATCTACATCCCTCACAGAGTTCAGGAGCGGCCTCAAGACCTGGCTTTTCGAATAGACTCACATCATGCTAGTGCATAGATACCCCTTGGGGTGGTTAGCACTGTATACAAAACTCTGATTGATTGATTGATTGATTGATGTTCTCCTACCATTTCTTCTTTTGCCTACAGGGTGATAGCCCAAAAATAAGTGGGCTTCCGCCCCATTTGGTCTCCCTGTGAGAGGTCTACTGAGGTTAGTGGGAGAAAGATGGGAGAGGCCCATCAAAGAATCTAAACAGGACTTTATGGATTATATACTAGGCCTTCGTTCCAGGATGGCAGAGTACATGACCAAGTTAAACAGCAGTTTAAAGGCCAGCCAGGAGCTTGTCAAACACTGGTATGACAGGACATCCTCTCTGGTTGGTTACCAACCAGAACAGTTTGTGTGGGTTTTATAGCTTGTAGCTCCTAAGGTCCTCCAGGATAAGTTGAGAGGCCCATGTTCATTTTTTTAAAAGAAGGGGTTTGTGGACTTAGGCACCCCAAGACACCCTCACATGGCTATCTATGTTAAAAAGGCTAAACTCCACCATGACAAAGCTGGTGTGACCATGCTCATGATGACAGATGGAGGAGAAGAAGAGGAAAAAAAGCACTCCTCGCCTACTGTCAAGCAATGTCAAAGATGGCTCAGTGGATAGAGTAGTCCTCTCCTCCAATTTGACAGATCAACAACAAAAGGACTGTTGCAATTTGTTGAAGCAGTTTGCTTGTATGTTTTCCTGACCCCGGGCCTGACAACCTGGTGTATCGATGATGTGGACACAGGTAACAGCTTGCTTGTCAAAAGCAAGATTTATAGGTTGGCAGATCAAGTCAAAGCCTGCATCAAAGCAGACGACAAGATGCTGGACCTTGAGGTGATTGAGCCCTCTAATTGTCCATAGGCCAGCGGTGCAGGTGACAAAACCAAACCCTAACCGTGGTAAACTAGAGATGAGATTCTGTGTGGACTACAGAGGGCTAAATGCAGTCTCTAATATAGGCTCTCACCCCATACCATACCAAAAGCTGATGTGCTCATTGATAATTTGAGGGCTCCCAAGTGCCTAAGCGCATTTGATTGAACTTTGAGTTACTGGTATATATCCTCCACACACGGAGCTAGGGAGAGGTCTACCTTTTCAACTCCCAAAAGCCACTTTTAGTTTAAAGTGATGCTCTTTTGGTTGAAAAATGCACCTGCCACCTTACAAATGTTAGTGACTAGAGTTATGCCAGGTTTGTAAAGTTTCAGGGCAGCATATCAAGTTGATATTGCTATATTAATTTCCACCTGGGAGGAGCATCTGATCCATCCAAAAGAAGTGATTCAGGCCCTGCAGCAGGGAAGCCTGACCATCAAACAAGTAAATGAAAGATAGGGCGCTGCTCAGTTGTGAACTTGGGCCACCATGTAGCTGGAGGTCATACAACCTCTCTAACCCAAGATCCAAACCATTCTGGTCTGGGAAGCTCCTAATATACAGACCCAGGTCAGAGGTTTTCTTGGCCTGACTGGGTCTCATAGGAGGTTTGCACAGGTATAGGGTACCATTTTCTCACTGTTTAGAGAAGTGACTTCAAAGATACAGGACAGAAAAGTTATCTTGGCTGAGCAGTGTCAAAAGGCCTTCTCTAACCTAAAGGAAGCTTTGTGCTAAGCATATGTATGTCTGAAAGGCACCTGACTTCTGTAAAGAGTTTATTGTCCAGAAGAATCTTAAGATGGGATTGGAGCAGTGTTTGCACAGGGAAATGACGAGGGCCAGGAGCAACCAGTTGCAATTAGTAGTAGGCGACTCCTCTCCAGGGGGCAGCATTGGAGTGCCGCTAAGAGGAAAGCCTTTGCTGTGATTTGGTCCCTGAAGATGCTGAGACCCAACCTGTTCAGGACTCACTTCAGAGTTCTCAGGTGGCTGATACATATGAGAGGAGAGAATCCCATACTGTTGATGTGGTCCATTTCCCTTCAGGGTTTGGACTGTATAGTGAAACACAGACCTGGTACTGACTATGGCAATGTAGATTACCTTTGCAGTTTCTTCTACTTAGATGACTAGATGATAAAATATCACTTTTCATCTGGAAGGAGGCCATGTATTTAAATGGCTTATTCTGCATGATCACCCCTAAAGGTTTGAACTGATGCAGCTGGCTTTTGTGAATCTGAAAGTGCACTGTGGCCTGCTAACAAGACCTTGGTGCCAGTGCTCTGACCCTGAAAAGGTGTATATATGATCGGCTCAGCTACAGTTGGCATTAGTTAACTTACTTATAGGTCCCTCGTATAGGGTGCCACTGGCTTCCAGGGCTTATAAGGTAAAGTGCCCCTCATGGCCTGCAGCACTTATTGTGCTATATGTGTGACAAAGCAAAGCAGGACTCCCAGCCTGCCAATATTGGCTGGCAGAGCAGTTTTTGAACTGCTAACTCGACTTTCCATTTAAACTAATGACACAGTCCAGAACTACCTTGTTAATATGTATAAGTCACCACTAAGGTAGGCCTATTGAGCAGTAAGGGAGGTTGCTGTATATTAAAAAGGAGGACATTTGCTTTTTTATGTTCAAATACTACAAATCCCAAATTTTCGTTTTTACTGTCGAAAGTCCAGTAGGCCCATATGTGAATACAAGGTTACACGCTCACAACTCAGCTGGACTAACTTCTGAATGGGATCTCTAAAGTTGGTTCTTCAAGGTATCAAAAGAATCATTACAGAACACCCGACTTGATTGTCTAGTTGCATTTAATGTAAGTTTTAAGTAAATGGCAAAACTAGAAAGTTGCCACTCTGTTGCCCAACTTTTCCAGTGACCGTTTACGGTTGGTGGACATGAGTCAGCCTTCTGCTCTTGTAGGGGGAGATATGAGTGACTCTCATGAGGAAAACAAAGGCCCTGCAGATGGCACAGATTTTACCATTCCCTGGAAGGAAGGCCAACAGGATGTGAGCCTAAAAGGCAAGTTTCAAAGGAGAAGCTACCTTTGAAGGGGAAACAGTGGGTACACACTAGAGGTGCTGCTGTTTTGTTCTGGTAGACAGGTTGGTCTCAGGGTCAAAGAGGTGAAAATGTTTACAGAACCAGTTTTCTGTGGATGTTCAGCCCTCATGTAGCCCCACTTTTATGGTGGGCTGCTAAGCTTCGCTCCACATACCAAGAGAGAGGTTCTGCCATCTTAGGAGTGAGCAGAATATTGCACTCTGGTATAGCTAGATGGCACAGTATGGGAGAAGTCATCATCAGGTGGCAGGAGACATGGTAGCGCATTGACTAGTAGTAACCTCATCCCCTGAGTGCAAGTTCTGGGCATAAAGGTGGCACTCCTGGTAACCAAACCTCAGATCACGTCTGCACTGGAGAACAGCCTGAAGAAGGACTGCCCTGCTGTTTCCTGGACCCAGAAAAGAGAGGCTGCACAAAAGACTAGACTGCACCTGCTAATCATTGGGCTAGCAAAGAGTGGACTGTGTCTGTGGTGCCCTGCTCAAGGAAAAGTCATCCCTGAGCCCCAGACAGAAGAGGTGTCTGACTTCTTGTACAGCTCAAGGGCCACACAAGCTTACCTTGAATATTGAGCCAGGTATCCCTTCCTTAGGACGACTCCCCTAACCCAGCCTTGGGTGGCAAGCTTCATCATCGGGGATCTCCTCACAACACAAACCTAGTTATAGTGCGGACTATAACCCCCTCACTGAGAAGGAGGAGTTCAGGGATGTTTTAATTTAGATAATGAGGTATACTAAACCTCTCAATGAGCAGGGTGTGGAGAAAAGTAGGTAAAACAAGTGTGTGAGTGACTAAAACTACGTCTATGATACTCTGAACAATTTTAATATGGCATTCATAGGTCAGGACTAAAAGGTAAAGCTTTTAAGTGACATGCAAAATCCACTTGGACTGCCGTGAAAAGAGATATCTGGGGCACATTTTTGCATAATTGGCAGTCTAAATATTCAGGAGAATGGCGGACTATTTGGCATCAGAGTGATACAAGATCTCTCTGATCTGTCCTGCTAAGAGTTGGTACCAAAAAAAGGCATGATGTATCTTGTAGATCTGCTGTTCTGAGAGATGTCACATCTTCTGAAGTCTCATGAAGGACTGTTAAGCTTTTGTGGAGAATGGTGTTCCAACTAGACTCGAGATTAACTTCCCCCACTGAATATCATAAAAAAGTAAAAGGTTTGAATGTGTACAATTCTAAATCCCCTAAAGGCAGTTATCAAGGATACACACCACCAACCTCCATAGAAAACAAAGAGGTGCAGAGTTACAGCTGGGTATTCGAGTACGTATTTTTTTACATTTCATGTTACGTGATATGACAAAGGAAAGAGGAAGAGTGTCTAGTTTCATGGGATGAGCAGGAATGCAATAAGTACAACCTTCAGAACAAAGGGCCTTATTATGGTGACTGTCCGTTTTACCGCTGACTGCTATCGTGGCCTTCAGGAGACCACCTGACAAGCAGTCAGTGGTCTGACCACCGCATAACGATGTGGCCATGAGGCTGGCGGTCGCAAAGTGATGGCACATGTTACATGGCGGATGGTGCAGGAACGTGCGTGGGGGCACTATATGTGCCCCCGTGCCACTTTACAGTGTCCCACGATGGAAGGGGGCCTCCAAAATCCATTTCCAACAGTCTTTTCATGGCAATCTGTCCAACATGAAAAGGTTGTCGGAAAGTGATATCGTAATCCCGACAGTGGTGCCTGCCTCGGCACTGCCTCCATTTGGGATTGCTATTTGGAGTGCCACCCCATCCGGATCACTTATCCTGTTGGAGGCAGTGGTCTTCCCACTGACCGTTTAGGTTCTGACTGCCTGGATTGTAATCCGGCAGTCAGACCGAAGGTCTGTTGATCAGTTAGACCGCCACCGACAGCCTGTCAGTGGTAGTAGACCGACATCCTAATCAGGGCAATTGTCACAAAAGGGTGTATGGAAGTAGGAGGGGGCTGTCTGCCAGAAACCAATAGTGAAATAAGATAACTGAAAAAGTGCGGTTTAGGGCATTCTCTTACTCATGATTTGATGCCTGTGTTGTCAGTCTTGCTAAGGCCTAAATCAGATCTCAATTAAGCAACTCTGTGTACCATCCCACAGGCTAATTCCTGCTCTTTTTCTTCCTGCTCTGAGGCAAATGGATCATTGCCGCTGTTTTAGAGAAGATCAGGAGCTGTACATCACATACATTATAACCGCAAATTGGAATCCAATTTTCAGTCAATAATGTATGAGTTAGGTACGAGTTAAAGGGCTTTCTTAATCTCATCTTTTAGTAAATCATCTTTATTAGATCACAAGATAAAATCGTAAATCTTAGTCAATAGAATCTTATTAGAAATCAATAACCAATCAGTTCGCAATCAATAAATTGTATTAAAATTCATTAAGCATGTTCCATGAAGGAAAGAATCCATATTCTATGAATTGGGAGAAAATGGTGTCAGTCAGCACCCATACAGGGTTCTTGATCAAGAGAGAGAGAATGCAAGATTAAAGCTTTGGCATCTAAAGCAATTCAACAAATCAAATATTGATCAAATCAGAACTTCCCATAAAGAGAGGTTCAGGAAACTCAGTAGAGTCTCAAAACAGCGTGGAATAAGGCATGGTAAAGGGATCGCAATAGCAAGTGAGGACAAAATGTGCTAACCTACTCTAGGAACATGCGCTAATATAGACAACACATTCTGAAGCCTTCGCAACATGATGCTTCTTCTGTCTCCGGTCAGCCAATCAGCTTTTGATGCTCTCCTGGGAACAGAATCACTCTTCTTCTCACCAGAATACAATAGGCCACAGAAAACAATGTTACATTTGCAAATGAGTAATTTCATTTCTTAGTTCATGTGTGTCATTAACTCATTCAGTTCTGCTTCCCGCATATAAAACAACATTTTCTACCTTCTGATATATCAATTTTATTAACTTGTTACCAATTGTCTATGCAGAAGCTGAAACAGCTGTATTAACTAAAAGAAAACATTTAGCACAATAACTATTTATAGTCTTAAAAAATGTTGCATCTTCATGGATTAACTTCTTCATTACCTCATTAAATGATAAACTAATTGAGTTAATTGTGATTGTTGTATAAGTAGGAACATTTTGTAGAATTATATAAAAACATGTATGCAACTATTTATTATGAAAAACATGTTCAAGCTTGCACATTAATTGTGCATGTTTCTGAGAAACTATTTTCTTGATATTTTTAAAACACACCTTCAATTCCTTCCTCTGATGGTTATCTAACAATTACATTGTCTTCACATAATCTTTGGAGTTCAACCTCATCCTCAGTTGAGATAGGTCTCTTTCTTTCCAAACCTTGACTTTCTTTCAACCTTTTGTATTCTAGATTGATGCGATAGTTTATTTCCAATTACCTCTTTATCTGCCTGTTTCTGACTCTGATCTTTCTTCTATTGAAATAATATCTACAACTGTTGTAAAAAGCAAGCAAGTTCAGTAACACCCTACTGTTAATACTGGCACAAAAATAGTGCTCAGAATTCCTCCTCCAGCAGCAACATACCAATTTCAATTGTAGAAATTCACCTTTTTTCTACCATCACAGGAGTTTCTAAAAGTTCTAATTCAGGCTTCAGATCAGAAATATTCTTTGTGAATTCTTGTAATTTTCATACTTGTGTCCAACATATATGAGCAGCAATGCTGAGCTCTCAACATTTTGCAGAGTTTGCCTTTCTTTGTGAGTAAAATGTCTTTGTGATTTGGCAAACCCATTGATCTAATATCCACTAAATATGAATAATAAAGCTCCAGAAGTACCAGTTTGCAATTTGTCAACAACTGTTGAAAGTTTACTAATTTTCTCATCATTCAATATAATCCCCACCGGTGGTATGATTAATCCAAAAGAATCTCCCTCTATTTGTGTTCAATTACCTATTTTAAATGTATCTCTGTGTGATGGTGTCATTGTTAGTGCATCTATACTACATAGATGATACATTTTAGGGTACAGCAAAGCTAAGTAGCAAATACCCTTTCAATCAACTGGTAAGTGAAAATGCGCATCCTGTCCACATACAAAATAAACTCCAGGAATGATTCTTCTCTGTGTAAAATTTGCCATGTATTCCCCATAATTTCAAATGTGTCTTCACAACTACTATGCTCTAGTCTGGTTTGGGTTCTTTTTCCGTAAGCACATACTTTACCCTTTTGTCACCTGTCTAATTTTAATTTAGAATAGATAATTTTTTTCTTAAATTTATTTCCTTTTTTCTTCCAAACGTTTTTCAAAATGTCTTCTAATGTTATCATGAATATGTTCTATAAAGGTCTTCTTGTAATTGGATTACGCAAATTCAGTATGCCCAGATTTTTAGCTTTTTAGATCACCCAGTTTTGGACTTTTTACCATGGGTGAGTCTCATTAAATGTGTCTCACCATCCGTATTCATATGGCAAATAAAATCTGCATGTTTACCGCCAGTGTCTGCCTTTTAAGATAAGGCTGCTGCAATCGATGCAGCAAGGGTAAGGGGCACTTGGCTGGTTACACATGAGAACATGTGCACACGTGTGTGCACCTGTGTGTGGGCTGCTCATGGCAGACTACTGTCATGCACAGCCCAGTAACTGCACAAAGGTAGCATGGTGCAATGGGGGCTCTGCAGGAGGCCTCATATTGTTAGTTCACACTAATAAGGAAAGTCAGTGTGAATTACTGTTTTGTCTATAGTGACATTCTATTATAGATATAGGGAGAGAACTGCTTTAGAGTGCAGTGTTAGGCCTCTTTTGCCTATAGACAATATTGATGTCTTGAATTGGGGCGTAACCTGTGCAGGAAAATAAATTGTGTAACTCCCAAAATAATATCGGTACACTTTATGGGTCCTCCAGAGTTTCCATATTTCCCTGTCTCAGCTCAGTATCAGAGTCCAGGCTTTTTGTCACCTGCTGTCTCCAGTTATTTATATTTCTCCTCACCAGCAGGAGCAAAGGCAGTCCCACATAAAAGGAGCATTTACCATTCCTACTACCAGCTCCTGAGGAGGAAAGGGGTGTGGCTGAATGATCTGCATCAACCGCTCAGCTGTCACACAGTACGAAGAATGGGCCTGCCCAAGCCCACTGAACAAAGGTGAGTCCCCAGACAACTGGAGCTAACCTCAGGGTGGGGGATATCTTTTAACTTCTAGTGTGGCAGTCCCTGGCAGTGATGTCAACAAGGGGTGGCGCAGAGACCCCAGGAGTTGATGCAACCAGTGTCTCCTGGATGATTCCATTTTGAACTGCCCCAGCATGCTGTGCAGGAGGATTGGGACAGGGGGGGACAGGTGACGTGCACCCTAGGATTGACCATGGGTGCCGAACCTCTGGAACCTTCCTCTCCCCTTTATAAACTCTTGCACAAGGGGGAAGCTCTCTCTTGCCTTTGGATTGTGTCTACTATTTGCTGCTGTCTCCTTAGACCGCCATGAAGAACTGCAAGGACGAACCCTCTGACCCCCTCAGGACCAAGGACTCTGCCTAGTTGACCCCAGGACCTATGGGTCTCCCCAAGGGCCAGTGATGGTAGACAACTTACACCCCTGGTGGCCAGTTAGGGGAAATCCCTGGACTTTTCTGCACCCAGAACCCAAGACCAGGAGGAGAGCTAGTGTAGGGAACTAAGAGAACCAGCCCTATGAGGACTGTACCTCTTTAAGGTAAGGAGGGTTGCTGCAACTGCACCTCATGACTAGATCTCACCACCAGGAGTAAAGTAAGCCCAAGCTTGTCAAAATCTAACGGGCCCGAGTTATGGTATTTTAAAATTTGGTGATATTTGAAATTTTGCTTGGCGATTAAGCTTGTGTGGCTCTGACGCTGTTTCACATCTTACTCCCAGGGTGGACGAGGGCCCAGGGGTTCATGCAGGATGGAGCTTTGCACATGTCTGCATTAATGTGAATTAATATATGAAAGAACAAAACCTGTATTTGCAGTGTCTTTGAAAAGAAGGTTGGTCACACAAATAGGCCGCATGTGCTCTAGTAGTTGCATGTTGCATTTCGCTTTGAAATAATTAATAATGCAGCTTTTGCTCAAAGCTCATGCTAGGTAACACTAATGGGAAAGCATACACAGGTGGGAGGTAAACAGTGAGGGATAAAGTGTCAGATAATTAATGAATGTCTATATTTCATTTGTTTTAGTAGGGTGGATTAAGAACCATTTCCCTTAGGTTGGCTATTGTAAAGGGAGGGCCCTCAATGGGAGTGAGACGATTATGACAAAGCAGCCACAAGCGCTGATCACAGCAGAATATGCCAAAACGTTGAAGGCTGTGAAACTAAATGCTTGCCAAGGCCTGTGATCAACCTTGTGAAAGGTGACAACTTCCGCAGATGCTGTATAAATTGAATAAAGAATGTTTAATTGCAACATTTCTAAAATTAATGTGAAAGAACTAAGAGTCAGACTATGGGAAAGGAAGCAGAACAATAGAATAGTCAAAGTGTAAAAGAAGTCACAGTGGGATAACATCCCACCCCCAAAGCTAACCTATCCCCTGTCAAGATTCATGAAATTAGCAACTAATGTGGGCGGACATGTAGGTTTTTAGATTATAATTAGGGTACCTTTAGGGGTGTGACTTTGAAGCTTAGGCTGACAGGAGAGAAGAGGGGAGATGCATCGCTGTCCGTCGGTTTGCTGAGAGCCCTAGCTGCTTCCTATCTTATCCTGTTCCTGTTAGAGATCTTGCGTTCCTGTGTACCTTGGGGAAACCCTGTCATCACTTGGGTCCAGGGGTGGTTCTTACTATAGACCATTAGGTTTGTAATTAGCTAATGTTGTTACCAGAATATCAGTTTTAATGTTATGTCTCTAAATCTTCTGTCTCTCCACCTAGCCACTCCGTCAACAAATTATCGATATGCATTATTTTAGATGAACCTATTGTCTCTTCATCTATCCCTCTGTTAGGTTTATTATTGTTTGGCATAATTATTTGCTGAATCTTTGTCTCTTACTCTATCCACTCCTTCATTGCATAATGTCATTGCATAGTGAGTCTACAGCCATTGTAAAATATTACCGGTCATGAGATTTCAATGTTCTGATTGTGAACAAATTGCAACTGAGCATTTAACCTTTAATTGAGATAAATTAATGTTTTAACCTTACAGAAAGTCTGTTACTAATTATGACTAAATGATTGGTAAATTAGTATTATCATTATCATCAACTACTCAACTACGAGGCAAGATGGCGTCCGTGGTGTGGGCTGTGTAAGCAGCTCTTCACTCTCCTCCTACCTCGGACTGTGTAGGATGAACGGCGGTGCAGAATGACTTATGAAAGGCGGGGCTCTGTGGAGACTCACCGGAGCTGAACCGGAGCTAAACCGTCGGGCCTGCGAATCCCGACCGACCGACCGACTGACTGGTGGAGCCGGAGAAACTTGTCGTGCGTTTGCTGGAAGATTGCGGTAGTGTGAGCGGAGCCGCTCGAGGAGCTGCCCGAGGCGGCTAGAGCAGGCGGTTTGATACGCCCGACCCCCGTGGCTGTGCTCATAGCCCGGGGAAGAGAGAATCCAACTCAGGTGCGCCTGGATTGACCGCCAAAGACTACAGCGTTTCGGAGGAAAAGCGGCAGGGCGAAGGGGAATTACTGCTGCTGCTCAACACGGCTAATACGTCTGCCAAGTTTAACGCGGCTGACACGGCTGATTTTGAGATACAGAATCCGAGGAGTTGGGGAAACTGAGCCGGATACAGGCAATTTGGGCAGCAAGGACCTGCGGGCTGTTTTGAGCTGCTTGAAACCTCAAAACAAGGCTTTAAGAGGCAGATAGCTTTGAAGGGAAAGCTGCAGCAACATTTGGACTTAGAGATACAGAGTTGCAAGTAATAAAAGTGAGTAAATTTCGTAATCTTTGTAACAATTGCAACAACTGCATCAGCTGGTCAATTCGAATGCAGAGTGATTTAATAGCGTTTTGGCGCAAGGCGCCACTCTGGAGGTCTCCTCTTCTGCTTCTAATCGGTGGGCTTCAGAGCCGGGTGGTTCGGGGGCGAGGAGGCAGGGCCCTAAAAAATAAGAAAAGGCAGGCTAAAGGAGCAGAGAAAGGGAGCGAGCCTACGGCAGTGAAAGCGACTACGCGTGGAGGCAAAAATAAGGAGTCAGGTATGGGGGTTAACATGGAAAACCCAAGGGATACAGCTCTGAGATCCACAAAGGCAACTACACGGAATGATACAATTAAAGACTCATGTATAGACGGAAATGTTGAACATGAGAACAATGAGAATATAAGAGAATCTGATTATGTTGTAGACATTTCAGAGCCAAGTATGATTAAAACTATGGGAGTCAAGGAGAAAAAAACTGTGGAGAAAGGAAAGGGTCCTGTGGCTCCTCGCTCTGTGAAGAAAGGGGTTCAAAACCTTACACTTCCTGCAATGTTTGAGAGGCAAAGTGCTCGAAATAATGACTGCTCAGTGGAAACAGCAATAGTAATACCAGAACACAGGGTATTAACCACAAATTCAGGAACAATATCTAGCTCTCTGACACAACATGAGGGAATACCCGGGGCACGCACAATTACCTCTGATATCGCACAAAATAATGGACAGTTCCAAGAGATTCTGGAACAGGGGCAGGATATCAGTGAGGGTATTGTCTCTGGAAAAACAGTCTCATTAGATACGGACATGGCAGCAACTCAACATAATCAAATGGAAAAAGAGCTCGGCTCACAAGAAACTCTGTCAGTACCAGAGTCTGGTGAAAACTTTTACTCACTTTCTGAAAAATCGTCTGATGAGGAATGGGTGGATGACGCTAGTGAAGTTAGCAGCGCTGATGAGTTAACAGGGGACAGTAAGACCTCGCCTAATTGCAGCGCATCAACTATAAGGAAGAGAATTAAAAAGAAGAAAGAAAGACAACAACACAAATCAGACGACCCTCTAGCATCTGGCTTGGCATTAGGTGAAGGGCAAGAGGAGAGGGAAAGGCCGAGCGAGACAAGAAGGATTGAATCAAGCATCGCGGAGACTCTGCTTCCGCAGGAAATCACCCTTGTTACGATATATGAGACCATAATGAGTCATAGAGCCGAGAGCAAGACAGAAATCACACGTGTGCAGGCTACTTGCAGCAAAGTGAAAAATGCAGTAAGACGGGCGATAAAACTGGGAACACAAACTGCAGATAGAGTTACAGAAACAGAAGCGCGTATATCTGTACTTGAAGATTATGCTGCAGTACAGAAAAAAGAGCTGGAAAGTATCAAGGCACACCGTGATGATTTAGCTAATAAGCTGAGCGAACTTAAAAATCATACCCGCAGACATAACTTGCGCTTTCTTGGCATTCCGGAGGGTTCGGAAGGAATAAACCCGCGTAAGTTCATTGCAGAATTATTGAAAGAAGCCTTTCCGGAGCTGACCATGTGGGAATGGACACGAGAAGTACAGAGGGCACACAGGTTTCCTTTCAACATGCGGAAACCCCGTCAAGGACAAGAGAGCGTCCCAAGAGCAATATTAGTTTGTTTTAATAACTTTTTAGCACGAGAAGACATTTATGATCTCGCTAGACCAGACAAAAAGGCTAAAGCCAAGGGGTGTAGTTTCTTTGTTAGACCGGATTTTTGCCAGGCGACAGTTTCCAGGAGATGGCATTTAAGGCAACTAATTCCGGACTTTCAAAAGAAAGGCGCAGTTGTATACTTGCAAAATCCGGCGAAACTTAAGGTTATGTTCAAAGGTCAAACCAAGTTCTTTCAGTCAGAAATTCAGGCGAAAGAGTACTTAGAAACTTTATAGAATTTGGTGGTAGAACATAATGATGCCACAATACATGTATCTGTGTAACCGATTCTAGATAGTAGCTGCCGACTATATGATTGTATAGGGGAATATGGAGGGGAGGACACGATACTCCATCACTGCAGGGACTTACGGTCCTTGGCCCTCATGAGGTGGGAATGTTGGGAGGGGGAGGGAAGGGCAGGACGGAAGGGGTGGGGGGAAAAGGGGTGGGAAAGGAGGGGCACGGGGATCAGGTGATGGGGGGTGAAAATGGCACCAGCAGAGGATTCAAAGTTGGCTCTGTTAATATTTAAAATGTATGTTGAGAGGTTTTTCCAGATAATTAAAAGTATAAGAATGAAAAGAGAAATCAAATAAAAATGGCTAGACAGATTAAGATATGTACATTAAACGTATGTGGTTTAAATGATCCTCGGAAATGGCAAGTATTAGCCAAGATTATACAAATATTGGGTATAGACATACTCTGTTTACAAGAAACGCACATTGCATGGGTCAATAGAGAACACCTAAGGAACATGGGGATGGAATTAGTAGTTTGCTCCAAACAATCCGGAGTTAAAAGAGGGGTAGCGATATTAAAAAAGAAGGGGTGGGTGGACTGCATAAAGACGGCAGCAGATAAATGGGGAAGATGGGTTTTAGCAGAATTTAAGGGGGGACGGCAGGGGTTTACACTCTGTAATATATATGGTCCAAACTTAGATGATCCAGAAGTATTTAATTTTATTAATCTAGAACTGGCACAGTGGACTACTCCAGTGTTATTGTCTGGAGATTATAATATCAATGTGGAGTCAAAAACCGATATAAGATCTAATTCAGCATATTGTGGTAAGAAAAAACTTGTATATACTGCCCTACGTGGGTTACTTCTGGAACATGGCGTTTTTGATGTTTGGCACGAAAAGAATCCGAATCATCCAGGGTTTACGTTTTTTTCTGCTCCTCATCAAAAATTTGTTAGGTTAGACTACTTTTTTATTTCACATACTTTTTTAATACAAGCTAAAATTCAGATCCATCCCAAACTAATATCTGACCACAACCCGGTAGTGTTGGAACTAAATGTTGAAACAGAGGGTAAAATTGAACCATCACGATGGTCTTTTGAGCGCAAATTATTTTTGGAGACAGAGTATTGTCAATATATGTCTAAAGAAATAGAGGAATTTTTTACCTTCAATAAAGGTACAGCAACCCATGAAATGGTCTGGGATACATTTAAAGCTGTGGTCCGGGGGGAGACTCTCAGTTATTCAGGGTTCAAGCGTAAACGACTCCTAATTGAACAACGGAAGGATTTTGATGAAATAATAAAAGCTGAGGAGAAGTTGGCAGAGACCTTAAGGCAAGGAGGGGAATCAGACTTAAGTAAACTGGCCCAAAAGGATCTTTCGATTAAAAGAGCCAATGCTTATTCTAAAATAGCCGATCTAATCGCTATTAATTATACTCAATATAAGGAAACAGCATACGAGTTTGGGGAAAAAAGCGGTAGGTTGTTAGCGAAAAGAGCAAGGGAGAAGCAGGTATATAATGATATCTTAAAAATCAGGGACCTAAAGGGGGACATACAGGAAACAAGAGGAGGAGTTTTGACTGCTTTCCAAGAGTTTTACCAATGTCTTTATAGCGAGGAAGGGGATTTTACCGAATCGGGTGAATATTTAAAGGAAACAAGCTCTGTGCCCTTGTCGGAGGCTCAGCGTCTTAATCTTTTAGCACCCCCTGAATGGGAAGAGATAGAAACAGCGATTCTAGGGCTGGCTTCAGGTAAAGCTACGGGGCCAGACAATATACCGTTGGAGTTTTTTAGAACATTTAGAACACAACTTAAAAAAGAACTGGTGGAAATTTGTCAACGAGCTTTTGAGGGGAAAGCCCCACAATCTTGGGCGGAAGCAATTATTGTCATTTTTAAAAAGAAAGGGAAAAATCCTGAGGAGATGGGGTCTTATAGACCAATCTCTCTACTGAATACTGATAGTAAAATTTACTCGAAGCTTATAGCAAATCGGCTAAATGATCTTATGACAGGGATTGTCTCCATAAGACAACATGGCTTTATACAGGGTAGAGGGACCACTGACCATGTCAGGCGAATAATATCTTTGCTTGACTGGGCTCAGGGGACTGGGTCCCCGGTCGGGGTGGCCCTGTTGGACGCCGAAAAAGCGTTCGACAGGGTCACCTGGGCCTTTTTGTGGTCAGTAATGGAGAAGATGGGGATCCCAAGAGAATTCATTAAAGCAATAAGAACGCTTTACATCCAACCGACTGCGGTAATCCGGATTTCGGGCTCTCTGTCGGGGCTAGTACGGATAGCAAGGGGGACGAGACAGGGTTGTCCCTGTTCCCCCTTGCTATTTGCTTTGTACATCGATCCCTTCATCCAAAAGTTGGAAAATAATTCTGCAATTAAACCAGTACAATTAAATGGTTGGGAAATAAAAGTCTGCGCCTACGCTGATAATATAGCCGTGGCCACGGCAGAACTCAACACGGCACTACCCAACATTATAAAGTCAGCGGAGGAATTTGGCCGTGTCTCTGGCTACAAATTGAATATCGATACAACTCAGCTCATACATTCTGTGGTTGGATGTCCAGAGAATATGAAAATAGACAAAGAGGCCATATATCTTGGAATTAAAATTTCTGCTAACATTGAGGACATTATTCCTATTAATTTAGATCCAGTTATAACATCTTCAAATAGTATTTTAGAAAGGGTTAATAATTTGAAACTTTCTCTTCTAGGTCGCAGTAATTTGATAAAAATGCTTATCTTTCCAAAATTCTTATACATTTTTCGAGCCATACCATTGCTAATACCATCTGCCTATTTTGTTCGGTTAGAGAGAATGAGCTCCAGATTTCTATGGGGGTATCGCCGGGCAAGGAGAGCGCTAAAAAGCTGTGAATTATCTCGAGATAGAGGAGGGTGGGGCATGCCAAACTTTCAACTTTATCATTGGATGGCAATAATGCAATACATGGGCATACTTTTATTACCGGAAGATTATTTGGAGGATTTTTTGACCCCATCGATCTATGAAATGCTTCTGGGGACAGAGGCGAAACAATGTCTAAATCGGATCATAGAGCCCAGCTATTACAAAAAGACTAAATTTAAGATATTTAATACAGCCTATTTTATTTGGCGATCTGTCAAAAGGAAATTTCGACTTAGTATAAATCTAACTAAATACACATCTTTGCAGGATTGTTCTTTTTTGCCGGCGATATTTCAGGACGGGGTAATGTATAGGTGGAATAATTTAGGCATCAAGAAATTAGGAGATCTATTTACAGAGAAGGATTTTGTTTCATTTGACTATTTGATGCACACTTATCATATACCTCGGTCTGATTTCTATAAATATCTTCAGGTACGAAGTTTTTGCCTGCAGAAGTTGTCACAGTCTTTAATTTTTTTGGGGAATATTGAAATTTTAGAAGCGATCAAACAGCGACAAAGAATTGGATCTTTGTATCAATTAATTCTGGAAAAGAGGGAGGATGATCTAGACGCGGTAGCGATTAAATGGCAGAATAAATTGAATATTTCTTGTGTAAACATAGAGAGAAGTTTAGTAATCGCTAGAAATGCTTTAATGAATGGATCACTCTTCAGCCAGCATTATATGTCTATATTCGGACTTTATTATACACCAGGGAAGATAGCTAAATGGAGTGTAGGGCATGGGACGAGCTGCAGTCGCTGCAATCTACATGGAGCTGATGCAATACACATGTTTTTTGAATGTCCGAAATTGACAAGATTTATTGCTGATGTAGAGCATTTTCTTACAACCGAATTGTTTATTCCAGTTAAATTAACCGCATCTTTAGTTTTGTTTGGCTGTGAAGAAAATGCACCTAATTCGATTTCAGATACAGTTATTGGATTTGTGTTCATATGCATGTCTGCTTTTCGTTTTTGTATAACGTCTGGCTGGCTTGATGAAGAACCACCAAATATTATTTTGTGGCGAAATAAGCTTTTATCTATGTATTATCTTGAAATGGCATTATACAAACTGAAAGGTATAAGAAAGAAGACATTTGGTCGTAATCTATGGTCTCCAGTTACTAACTGGATAGGAAATTGAGAAGTTTGCTTCTGTATTTTGTACTCTTTTTGATTTATGGTGTATAGTAACTGATTTATAGTTTCGGCAACTCTGCCTATTATGGATTGGAATCATACTATTGTTCCTTTTGTTGACTGGATGCTTATTTTTTTCTCTCTCTCTGCTGATACCAAAAAACGTAATAAAAAAAACCCAAAAAACTACTCAACTAATTGGTTCATCGACCAAATAGAGGAAGAGTTGATATCAAGATTATTTATGAGACAGATATCCCGAAAGGATCAATAAAAGAACATTTTGATGGAAAGGAAACAAATTAACACCGGCGCCTCAGGGATACTGAGTGAATGTGTATGGGCCATTGTATTATGTTGTTGAGTATGGACCCCTAATCAATTATTTGTATTGCCGCTGGATCACAACGTTCTTTTAATGTCAGGGACTCAACATTAGTTTTAATATTAGGGAAAGCAACAGTAAAACCTGACCCAGCAGACTGTAAAACAGGCCCACAAAAAGTTAAGAACAGTTCCCACAATGACCTGCAGACAGATTTCACAGGGCAGGCAGGCTTCCTGATGAGGAGGGCAGAGCAGCTTGCAGGGTGCCAACGAAGTGAAATAAGCTGGTCGGCAAGGAGGGGGAATACAGGCCCGATCCAGGAGAGGCCCCCTGCTGCCTCTGCAGTCCTTTTGGCATATCGGAGAGAGCAGGCTGCAGGTGGCGTCTTCCTCACAAAGGTAGCAGGAAGCTTGCTGAAAGGCTCCTTAAAAGTCAACTGTGAATGCATGACAGCTGACTTTTAAAGGGCCTTTGCTTCCTGCCAGTGCCGAATGCTTGTAGTCACTGAGACTTTCAGTAAACACAAGGAGGGCCACTGGAGCAGGCGCAGTAAAGTTGATATTGCGATGCTTGAGCGGCCCTCATTTATGTTTAATGAAACCCTCTGGGGAATCTCGCTACGAGCAGCTGTGCTGGGTTGCCCAAGCAGGAACGGGGCAATGAAAATGATCTGCAGGCCCTTAAGCAAGGTCTGCCAGGCTGCTGGGGACCGGCGGGCCATACTTTAAATACCACAGCCTTGGGAGGTGATTCCAGAATATCAAGCCAGGCGTAGAGTGTAACATCATTTTTCGATTTAACATAGTTTTAGATGAGCTCAAATTGTGATGGTTCCATGTCATCCACTGATCAAGTGCTCAGAGGCAACTAAACGTTTTTGAGTTTCTACTGTTTTTGGGGATTTCCAGTTTTAAAAGTATTTGTGTGTCATCTGGTTAGTTATAGCAGGTGAACTGAAATTCATTGATCATTCCTGTAATGGCGTCATGTAGATGTTGAAAAGCATGGGTGAGATGATGAATCCTGAGAGATTCCTGCTTTTATGATGTAGGGTTTGGATGAGAAAGGAGTATGAACGAGATTTGTTCTATTTTGAAGGTAGAGTCAAGAGCTATACCCTCTATGCCGACTTCGTGAAGTCTGTGGCTTAGAGTGTCATGATCAACTGTGTTGAAGACAGCTGAAGGATCCAAGAGAAGCAGTGCAACAACCTACTTGTGGTATACTGTGTTTTTAAGGTCATCCACTTTAGCGATTGGGGCAGTTTTGATGCCATCCATGGTTTGAATTCTATTTGGAAGTCCGAAACTATGGAGTTATCTTCAATGAATTGTGATAGCTGGGTGAAGACTGATCTTTCTATCAGTTAACCAAGGAATGTTCCATTTGCAATAGGTCTTTAGTGTTTGGGGTCTTGCGTGTCCAGGTTTGGCTTCATTAATAATGGGCATATCTATGTTTTTTAAGTCTTTTGAAGAAACCTTTGATTGTAGATTCTGCAGGGTCACACTAGTGATGTACTGTACATGATGTAGGGTCCGCTAGCAAACCACACTGTCATGTATTTATTTTGTTCTCTAGGAACCTGGGATTAGTTGGACAAGGTAGACAAAGTTCCCTCATCTCAGTGACTAAAAGTTAGATCTGAGGTAAGAAGATCAAAAACCATGTTTGACTTTTAACCCTTCAATGTTTTTGCCAATATTTCTGACATTCGAGAGATTACAATGCAGAGGGTGCGGGGTGTTGAAACCAATGCATTTGTTCCAATTTGTTTGAGCGAGCCAGTAGCTAAAAGTTTGGCCTGTTATGATGACAAAAGCTTGGAGTCTTGTGATTTTTAAGTGCACGTCACTCATGCCTTATGACACAGCTCAGTTAACTCAACATGACAATCATTTTCATATGGAACGAGGGAAGTAGTAGCGTAGCTGTAAACAAATGTTCATCTTGCAAGCATTGCTGGATTAGAATGTGTTTCCTGGTACCTGTAAGAGCACGCCTAGGGGCATTTTCTGTTGGCACAATCGAAAAGGGAGTGTTGTTAATAGCACTGCTCAAAGCTCTGGGATTTACACCTACACGAAACTGTTTATCACAACCAGGGAGAAATGTAATGGCCGAACCACAACATTGTTTCATAGTCTGGCCAGGATGTTATTCTTCCTCTCTCTGAAGAACAAAGACATACCTAAAAAGGAGTTAGCTTCAGGCCAAGCAAAGCAGCGTACATTGTTGTTGTACAGTGTCATACAGTTCCCCGTGACTCTTCATTGTGGTATGGAACTATGCTGCAGACTTGGTTTTCCCCTACTTGCAACAGAGGAAATACTGTAGAAGTGCATTAATTTCTTAGTTATGTACCCTACAATAAATCCTTAAGGAATCTGAGGAGTTATCTGTGGCGATGATTTATTAAGATACAAAAAGTTATCGGAAGCACCACTCGAATTCTTCCTGAAGAAAAGATCATATTGAAAGGGCCGCACTCACAAAATGTGGAAAAATAATTTTTAAATATATACCGGTCAGCCTGACATGTGCGATGTGCGATATGATAAAATTCATTACTAAAAACATCGCTTTCAGGACTTAACTGCGGGAAATCACAGTATCCAAAGAAAACGTATTTTCTAAGAAGACGTCTAGCAAAAACAGCTAATTTTCGGTGACTAGAGAAAGTAATCGAATAAGGGAAGAGTGGTCTATGCAGTCCCCTGAATTTTCTGGCGTAGCTTTAGAACGTGATTGGCTCAGTGCCTCAAATATTTGTCAACTGTTTTCACAAGATACATTTATTTTTTTGGTAGCAAATAAGGACTAATTTAAAAGAAATTGTTATTACATGCCCTTGGTTTCTACCTATCGGGCCCACAGGGTGATGACCAATTAGCAGACCCAAACACAAGGCTAAATAGATTGTGGGAAAAGTACTCTCATTAAACAATAGTCATGTTATAATAGACTTTAATAGAAAGGGGCATTATAACAATTCACAGGCTTTTTACTAGAAACATGAGGGCAGATTTATGTTGGTAATGCGCCACGTTTGCGTCACGCAACTGCGGCGTAAACGTGGCGCATCCCTACGACCCATTTACAACGTGACGCATCTAGGCAGATGCGTCACGTTGTAAAGCCATGCGCCACTTGTGGGCGTTCCGGCGCAGGGTGGGCGTTCCGAGGCAGGTGCGCCTCGCAAAAGTGGCTGAGTGAAATCTATAAGATTTCACTCAGTCACTTTCAGGCCAATGCTGCGTCAAAACCCTGCGCCTGCTTGAAGCAGGCGTAGGTCTTGACGCAGCATTGGTCAGATAGGGCACCCCCGAGCCTTGCTGGAGCTGCGTCGCGCTTGCGACGCAACTCCAGCAATGTGCCACCTTTACGGCACAGATGCGTGACGCATCTGTGCCGTTTTTGCCCCATGGTGCGTCGCATTGTAAATGCGGTGCACCATGGGTGGCGGAGCAGCGGCGCAAAATAACTGGCGCATCCCTGGGGATGTGCCAGTTATCATACATCTGCCCCATGGTTCTCCGGAAGTGGGGTGGACTATGGTTAGACTTGTGTAATCTTGTGCAGAAGTAAGACTTGTAGGCAAGAAGGTTTCTAAAAAGGAAACATAAAGTTGTGCATTCTGACATTAGGAAACCGAAAGATTAATTCATAGCTGCAGAACACGTCTGGGCAGTTTACAAACTGGAAGGAGAATCCAGAAATCTAATAAACACAGCATTGGCAAAGCCAAAATGTTTCGGCTTTCCAATGCAGTGCAGAGCTATTGGCTTTGCCCATAATTTTTTATTGCCGCTCTGCAAGAGTATGCGTGGTCATGAACAGCAGCCTCCTTGGAATTTCTTTTGTTATTGTTAATGATTCATTTACTATTCCAAGATGGTGGAGAGCCATTTTGGACTGGTAACATCAGAAATAAAGTATTACAGTGAAGTAAGTGGCTGTGATCAGTGTACAGCTGCCAAGAACTAACTAAAATAATTACAATATAAAAAAAAGAAACAATGAAGTAGGATCGGGTAGCAGAGTGACAGTAGTGCAAGAGACAAGTGTGGAAGCAAGTGGCCTAGTAGCAATATGTAGATGCGAGGCTTCTGCAACAGGAAGTAGAAAAAAAAATAATAGATTTTTTAAAAAAAAAGTCAAAACAGTAGGTACCGGTGAATAATGACGAGCAGGGGAGAAGTAGGACTGCAGTTGGGGCACTAGAGTCAATTTCTTTTTGTTTAAATCTGTAAATTATGCAGTAGATGGTCGATTAAAAAGTAAATGGGATAAATCCATAACTATGCACAAAACACAGCAGAAGAAGATTTCCATAATTTCACTGGTCTGAGTTATTTTCATGCATGCTGGTACCTCTCGGCTGGTAGGGCCGGGATACCGTCAGTCACATGGTCTTTAAGTATGTTGAGTTATTTCCAAGAAGGTTGTTACAGCTGTTATGGCTATGACAGAATCGGTCACATGGCATGTAGTTAGATACACTTATTTCTGCACAGGTGGGTATCTCCCAGCTGGCTAGAGTCAGTCAGATGGCCTGTAGGGATACGGAGTTATTTCAAGGCAGGCTGGGATGTCTCCTGGTAGAATTGGGGCAGAGTCAGTCACGTGTCAGGCACAGCCAGTTTCATGCCAGATGAGATGGTTCCTAATTACATGTAGTCAGGGCACAAGTCAGGGGTACATGCACGTGGACGGCGTCCACCCACTATTTTCACAGGGTGAACGCCGTCCACCCAGCCAAGGAGTTGGGCGCCACTGAATAATGTGCTGAACTCGTCCCGGTGTAATACCCAAACACCAGGACACTTTCAGCAGCGCCTGCACGTTGTCTGCTTTCCATCAGCAACACAGGGGGCCAGGGCTTTCCTATTTCAGACTCCTGCTGGGCCCATTACAAAGGCCAAATTTGAGGGTTATCAGGCCTCCTTTTGTTGGAGTCTCCTGGCTGGGAACAGACAGGAGCCTCACACCTAGATGCAAATGCAGCAGAGGGGAAGCTAAGGCTCACACCTTGTTAGCACTTCACAAATACTTAAGAAAGGCAGCTTTTCACTTTGTTCAGTCCCTGTATGGGATATATGCATGCACTGTAAGAATATCAGATGTGTTGGTCTTTTCCAGTATCTACACAAAACAAATTGCATTTATATAGCGCTCAAAGCCCCTGAAGAGGCTTTGAAATATTTAAAGAACCACTATTTTTTCTTGTATAACCCTACTCATCCCAATGCAGGTTGTCAGAGTGTTTACACCAAACGTACATATTACATATACAATAAATTATATACGTTTGTAAATGAATGTGCAGGATGTGTTACATAAAACTGGGGGATTACAAGATGTAGAAGTCTCATATTATTTTTAAGAGCTCACTGTGCTATTATCCTCGCAATGCAGCTCAAACGTACACAATAGATCTGCTACATATATACGTGAGGGCTTAAGATCTGATGCCACTTCTTGTGATGTCACTTCCTGTAAAATCGTGGCTTGTGATGCCACTTCCGATGATGTCAATTCTTGTGATGCCACGTGTGATGTCATGTGCATTATTTCATGCACATGATGTCACGTGCTGTGATGTTGCACACTGTGTTGTCACATGACATGATGTCAAGCGTTGTGATGTCATGCACCTTGATGTCACTTGCAAACGGCCTAACTAGGCTAGCCCCCCACTTCTTTTTTTAGGACTTGTGCCCTGCATGTAGTATACATCCTTTGAGACTACTAAATGCAGCCTTTACATGCTGTTCCATTAGGGCATCACCCTATTATAGTAACTGCAAGTCTCGCTTCTCCCTTCACATGTTTTGTATTGTACAGTATCAGGAAGAGGAGTAGTGACCTGTCAAATAACGGACTCAAAACTCTATTGTCTACTTTGTTGCTGCTATGCCAAGAGAGAGATAGTGTCATCTAATTTCAGCCAACCATGTCTGTAGGAGAATGTTTATAGCCATATCAGGCCAAATGCTATGGGCCTGGCTAGCCGCAATCTCCCCTCTATACTACTAAGTGAGAAAAATCTTACTGCATTTTTTTAGAAAAATACACTGGACAGTTTTACTGTAAGAAGATAGGAGAGCCATTGCATTATCAAAATATGAGCCAAATAACACTTTGACGTAGCCCAGACTAAGGAATGCACAGGCAGAAGTCGAAACCGTGTCCTCTGGGGCCCCTAAAGGGTTGGGGACCCGTTCACCCTGTATTAGGCCCTTGTCTGTGAATTCCAACTGCGTCCACATGAAAGCCACCTTTCACTGTGCATTTCACTCTTCCATATGTGTGCGAATGTCCTATTACTTACCGGTAATCTTCATTAATCCTGGTCCCGTTGTCCTCGTCTCCTTCATAACTAAGGAGATAGTCCTATCTCGCAGACTGAAAAAAGAACGAAGGAATGCTGGACCTAACCTTCCCCCTCCCCCTCCCTCTGAGAGTACATAAGCGTACAGGTCCCAGCATTCCTCCTGACAATACCAAGCCCAGATGAAGACCAGCAAGCCAGGGAGGGAGGGAGGAAAGCCATGAAGAGGACGAGTACAACGGGACCAGGAGCAATGAAGATTACTGGTAAGTAATAGGACATTACCCCCAGGTCCTTTTAGTCCTTGTCCCCTTCATAACTAATGAGAATACCCAAGCAGACACCAGCATTCATCAACAATAAACCACCAGAACCAACAGAAAAGCAAAAGTCCAGGGATTTATTGAACAGAAAACTTTTCAGGAGCACACAGCATGCAGTACTCTAAACCAAAATTAACATCATCCCCCAACAAATTCTGAAGGCGAAAATGCAGAATAAAGGTATTAGGGAACGCCCAAGTGGCCGCCCGACAGATCTCAGAAAGGGGAACACCACCAATCTCAACTCAGGAAGAAGCCATGCCACAGGTAGACCGCCCCTGAAGACCGCCCCTGAACTCCCGCAGGAGGAGGAGACCCAGAAAAACAGTAATCCAAGCAATGACCTGCTTCAGCCAACGACCAATGGAGGCAGAAGAAGCCATACCCCCATGAGAAGAAACCCCAAATGAAACAAAAAGGGAGTCAGACTTCCGAAAATCTGCAGTGCGCTCCAAGTAGACACGCAACGCCCTGCACATACCCAACAAAGACCAAGGAGGATCCCCGGGGAGTCCAGATCAGACCCCAAGGCAGGCAACACCAACTCCTGACAACAATGAAACTGGGAGAAAACCTTTTGAACAAAAGCAGAATCCAAACGGAGAGCCACCCCATCCTCAGAAAAGGACAAAAAAGGTTCCTGGGCCATCAAGGCTCAAAATCTCCCCAGGCTACGAGCAGAAGTAATAGCCACAAGAAAGACCACCCTGAGAGTCACAAACTTAATGTTCACTTCCCACAGAGGTTCAAATGGAGGAGCCACCAAAGCCCATAGAACCAAAGGCAGATCCCACAAAGGAAAGGAAGGACGCACCACCCGATGAGATAGAGAAAAACTCAGAAGAATACGTGAAACCAGATGTTTGACATCAGACAAATTCCCCCAAGGGGAACGGAAAGCCCGAACAGCAGTAGTCCACTGAGCCCTCAAAGTGGAAACAGCCAAACCCTTCTCAAAACCGTCCCAAAGGAATTGCAGCACCATCTGCAAAGAGCACACCAAAGGGGACAAATCCAGAGCCAAACACCAACGACGAAAATTACTCCAATGACGGTCATAAGACTTGAGGGTAGAAGGAAGACAGGACCCCTGAAGAGCCACCGCTAAATGCTCAGGGAAACCCCTCTGACGCCAACCCTACCTCTCAACTTCCAAACCGACAGCAAAGGAGCAGCCCGCAGTGGGGAAGGAGACAGAGGAAGAAACCAGGGACCCTGCACAGCCAACAACCTCAGAGTTCGAAACCAAGGTCTCCGAGGCCAAAACGGAACCACAACGACCACCATCCAATCCTCCCGACACAGGTGGACCAAAAGCCGGGGAATCAGCGCCAGAGGAGGGAAAGCATAGAGGAGCTTGGATGGCCAGGGATCGGTCAGAGCATCCACTCCCCAGCAACCCTCCTGGGGACCCCGGGAGCAGAAGCGGGGCATCTGGGCATTGAGCCGAGAAGCAAAGAGGTCAAGAAAAAGAAGACCAAACCTCCTGCACACAAGCAGAAAAGCCACCGGAGTCAGATACAACTCCAGAGAGGCGGGGAAACAATGGTTGAGGGCATCCGCCACCCCGTTGTCCACACCCGAAAATAAACCGCCAACAGAGACAACAGATGTCCCTCTGCCCAACAGAACAGGGGGATCACCACCGTGTTCAGGGAGGAGTAGCGAACACCCTCCTGATGATTCAGGTAAGCAACCGTCACCATATTGTCTGATCTCACCACAACATGGTGACAGAGCAACTGAACCCAAAACCCCATCACAGCCCGGAACACAGCAGACAGTTCCCTCCAATTGGACGAACGACGGCTTTCTAGAAGGGACCAAAAACTCTGAAGGGACAGGGAACCCAAGGTCGCACCCCACCCGAAAGAACTGGCATCCGTAGCTAGGACGACCGGAGAAGACGGCTGCAGAGGCAGACCCTGTGACAGATGGGCTGACACCGTCCACCAAAGAAGGGCAGGTAGGACCGAATGGGACACAGGAAGAAGACAATCCAGCTTGCGAGACACAGGATCCCAACGAGACAGAAGGTACAACCATAGAGGACGAAGGTGAAAACACGCTCAGGCCACAGTAAACACCGTCGCCGCCATGAGACCCAGAAGACACAACCAGAGGCAAACCAGAAAGGAACACCCCCTCAAGAACCGCCAAGCCAGAGACACCAACGTCAAGACCCGAGGCACGGGCAGGAACACCCTGCCGAGATTGGTCCGAAACCGGGCTCCAATGAAAGTCAAGTCCTGGCATGGTGACAGCTGACACTTGGATAGATGCAGAAGAAACCCATTATCCCTCAACACAGAACAAACCACCCACTGAGCCTTCAACAACAGGGACCGAGACGGAGCATGGATTAACCAGTCGTCAAGGTAAGGGTACACCAGGAGCCCCCGAAGATGCAGTTCAGCCACTATTGGAGCCAACAACTTGTTAAACACCAGTGGAGCAGACTTCAGGCCAAAAGGAAGGACCTGAAACTAAAAGTGACGGCCCTGAACACAAAACCGCAGGAAGGAACGGGACCGGGGATGAATCGGAAATGGTAGCTTGTGTCCTGAAGATCGAGGGTGCACATGAAATGGCCTGGAAGCACCAATGGGATCACCCTCTGAAGAGTCTCCATACGAAAAGGTAGACAAACCACCCATTTATTCAGGGCCTTTAAATCCAGGACCAGGCGGAACCCCCCTGTCACCTTGGGAACCAGGAAAATTCGAGAGTAAAACCCCAGCCCCACTTCCAGAGGGGGAACCTCCTGAATCACACCCTTCCGGAGAAGAGCATCGATCCCCAGAAAAGCTTGGAACCCTTGGATAGACACGATGGCCAAGGAGTCGGACGAACCCCCGAGTCCGGAGGAGGACATGATAACTTTATGACATGACCCATGCGAATGACGTAAACACCCAAGCATCTGAACAGGACTGCACCTAGGCCGGCAGGAAGAAGTGGAGCCGACCTCCTACCAATGATCCGGGATCCCAAGCCATACAGTCAGGTACACTGCTTGGGAGGGGGGGACTTAGCCTTCCTATCCCGGCCACATCCGGAAGAAAACCTCCCCCATCCCCCAGAAAAGTGCGTACGAGAGGAAGGATGGAAAAAGGATTTAGGTCTAAAGGAAACAGAAGAGGTCTACTTAAAAGAAGAAGAATGCTTCTTCTCCTTAAACAACTTATGCAATGTATCCTCCAACTCCTCCCCAAAAATCATTGTTCCCTTGAAAAGCAGACGTAAAGCTCAAGCCTTCTGGGCAGAGTCTGTCTTCCAGTCCCTCAAGACAAGATTGCGATGAGCAGCCACACATGCCCCACTTCAAAAGGCAGAGGCCTGCACCACATTGAAGGACACATCCAAGAGGAACTCCACTTGTCTCTCAATATGCTCCAGAAGACTGGAACAGTCAGTAGCATCATCCATCGACTGGTACAGGGACTTGAGACCTGAAAGCAAGGACTATGAAATATAAGTCCCATAAATGCCAGCCCTCAATGCCAAATGAGAACCAGAATACACCTTCTTGAGGGAGGCATCAACTTTCTAATCAACAGGATCCTTCAGCACCGCATCCTCCGCAAATGAAGTGCAATCCACCAGACTGGCCACAACGGAAACATTAGGGATGGTGTCCGGCAATTCCGTAGCCATATCTTGCAAAGGATAAAGTTTAGCCAACAATGAGGTAGCAAGATCCGATCGGGATCCACCCACTCCTGCAGCAGGACATCCTTAATAAAAGGAGGAATAGGCACATCAACAGTAGTGAAGCTCTGAAACTGGTGCAACAAGGGACCACCAAAAGTACTTGGAGCCTCATCATCCGAAAACCCCATGTTATACTTGATATGCATCACCAACCCAGCCAACATGTTTTTGTCAATGTATTTGCCCTTGTGCTCGGAGTCCCCCAACAACTCAGCCTCACCACCAGAGGAGCCAGAAGACACAGGACCTGTGCCATTAGAACGAGCACCATCACCTCCCGTCTCGCTAAGATTCTCCCTGATGAGACACTTAATCCTGGCATCACCGCACTCTCTGCGACGCCGAGACCTGGCAGGAGAAAGGTAGGACGAAGAATCAGAGGAGGAGGAGCGCTCCCTATGGCCCCTCTTGCGAGTATGTTTCCGCATGACAACGACTGGAGGGAGGAATCCAAGAGCCCACCAGGAGCAGCAGCGTATACATAAAGAAATCACCAGTGCCCCCAAAACTGCAGAAACCAAGACACAGGCAGTAGAGACGACACACATCCAAGCCTCTATGCAGTGCTCACCTGTGTGGGCTCCTAAATCCCAAAACTAAGGAGCCCGCATCGGAACGCCTGACTTCCTCTTCACCGCGGATCCCAAAAGACAGGAAACTTGACCCGAAAGGCGGAACCACAGCAACACGCCTTGCGGTGGCTGTACACGCCGTGCCCCCGGCAAAGCCCGGCACGCCAGGAGGGGCGGCCTGATGACCCCAGCAACTCAAGGAGGCAGAACGGGGCCAGAACCACACCCCCCAAGCCCGGCAGGGAGGTAGAGGAAACAGCGAAAAGACACAAGGACACTCGCCGGGCAGCATGTACGTAAGTACACCAGCACAGACAGGAGCGACCACGCTCCTGCAACGTTCTCTTTCCGACAGGCAGATACAAAAAAAGGACAGGAGGAATGCTGGGACCTGTATGCGTATGTACTCCCAGAGGGAGGGGGTGGGGTAGGTCCAGCAATCCTTTGTTAGTTTTTATGTCTGCGAGATAGGACTATCTCATTAGTTATGAAGGGGACGAGGAGTAGAGGGACCTGGGGGTAATGCCAGGGAGATACTCCGATGGAGCAGCACGAGCAGCTGAGATCTGAGTGTGCTTTGCAAGTCCCTGGGACTGGGTTTGGTATAGTCCGCCTCTCCTTCACACATTCCATGCACCAAGAGCGCCTACACACAGATTTATAAAGTATGCACACCTACGAGGCAGCTTTAACTGAGCTGAAGAGATAGCACAGTGAGTAGAGAACACCCTCTGGAGAAATTGGTATATGTGCGATTGGCGGGTCTCTGGTGGAATTTACGGGATGAGTAACTCACTTGCTCATTGTTCAAAGGTAGATAAATTCTCTTCACCTGCGTTTTAAAAAGCGCTGTATCAGTTTACGCGAAGGTGAGGCAGATTACGCGTTTGGTTGTTGGTCAACAGGGATGGTTATGCAGGAGTGCTGTGGTTAGGCACATATGGGGATTTGTAACACTAAAAGCCTGGCTAATGCAAACACAACCTATGCAGCCCAGCTCTTAAACATCTGCTTCGAGGTGTAGTGGTTATGTAAGAACCTACAAAGGGGCAGAGTAAAATTATCCCTATGTGTAATGTAATGTGGATCCTCTCTCTGGAAAAACGGTATTGCATTGTAGAATTCGTATGGCGTTTACCACCCTATGTGAGGTGCTAAAGCACTTATGCACACAGATAGGCAGCTACACAACGTGGGTCTGTGGTTGGAAGTGTACTTTGAATATTTGTGGTAAGAGTTCTGTATCATGTATGATGACTTCCGGGTGCAGTTTCATGTTATTGGTCAATTATCATTTCGATGCAGCGCAATAAGTTGTTTTGGTCCATTGTGCTGCAAATCTTTGTAAATATGCCCCATTGCGTGAGTTAATCTAGTGAGCTACCTATAAAGCAGTTTGTTTCAAAGTTGTTTGGGGGATATCTCGTGACCCTGACATTAGCTATTTGCTATTCCTGTCCTTACCCACCACATAATGGAATCCTTGATGCTAGGAGAGGACCAAACATACACTTTGGATTCAGGAGCACAGCAAGGATGCCATAAGCCCTGTTGGAAAGAAAGGGAAAGGACCAATTTGATTGCTGTTGGAGTAGTAAAATAAAGTATTTTTCAGGGTTCAATGGGCCCTGGTTCCACTGCGCCTTCTGCACCAGTGGTAGCATTGAACTGGATTGATACCACATTTGTACAGCACAACAAAGGGGAGAAAGGACAATGAAACGAATTATAGTTGTATCTGGGCATCTACAATTTGTGTCCTTAAAATGTAGACCTGACCCTCCAGGTGAAGGAAAGTCATCCTGTCCAACACCGACAATCTCAGAAACAGGAAGAAAATGGGTTTGCCTCAGCAGCGGGCGGGTGTGGACCGTGCACACTGGGAAAGGTGTTCGGCTGCTGGGTTTCAGGAAGATGAACAGATAATCTGATTATTCCTGGCGGTTTTAATTAATCTGTTTCCGTAGAATGAGCATAGAATAAGAGTTGGCCCTCACTGCTCTTTACACTTCCTCCCCTCACACATCGAGGTGGAGATGTTAAAGCAATCTAAGGATGCCCAATGAGACAGCAAATAGGGTTAAGAGCTTGCTGCTGTATGAAACGTAATCGTCACACATTTTGAATCTCAGAAGGGCTGACTCAGGATTTCAAGCTACTGAGGTTGCTATAGCACGCCCTGGTAAATTAGGTCATGAATTTACCTCTTATTTACGTGACATTAGATACATAAGTTTGATGTGTGTGCTGAATAAGTGCCCACATTATAGTATAACAGACTAAGGGCTAGATATACAGAGCATTTTTCAGGTAAAAACATAGACGGATCCACAGAATTGGCCCGCTTGCGCCCGCAAAAACGTTTTTCAGATGTACAAAGCCCAGTTGCGATTTGGTAACTTGCTACCGAATCACAATTTGTGTTTTATGATTCAATATTTGGAAGGGGTGTGTTGAGGGCGTCCCTTCATAATTATAGAATTGAAATATTATAAGGTAAATGGTAAATTCTTTATTGCTTGATTAATAAAAATCTTTGCAATTGTTCTTAAAAATTCTTAATGAACACCATTCAAAGTACATTAAAACTAGATATAAAAAATTAGACACTTCATACAATCACATTAGTATTAAAACATTTCTTAATTTGCAATATTAATAAATATGAAATAGAATCAGTGTGTGCAAAAGTACATCTTGTGCTGGTCTTAAATGAGAAATAGTAAAAAAAACAATGAAACCTGTGAGGCACTCTCCGTGGGTAGCTTTGTAGTTGCAATAGCAGGGAAGTCAAAAACTCAGACAAACACTCACTAGTGAAAAGTTCTTTACGTGTCGGAATTTTTCGCTGGTCATAGTTTTCCCAGTTCATAGAGTAACGGCTGGGTTTAGTGCAATGTTTACTGACTTCATGAAGTAAACCAGTCTGCAAGCTAATTGAATGTCCTCCCCGTTAAAACAGGCCAGCATTGCCTGTCGACGGGTTCGCAGGAGTTTTTGGTTCCACAGCTGTGTTAGATGTCTCCTTCGTTCAGTATCAAGGGCTTTACAGCTGCGTAGCAAATGCAATACATCCTCCTTAGTTTCTTTGCAGAGTCTGCACTTTATGTTGGAATCCAAGCGTTTCCATGGGGGTAGATGTTCTTCTGATGGTATTACCCCCATCCTCAACTGCAAGAAGGTTTCCTTCGTCGCCCGAGAGAAGCCAGTACCTAGGTAGGCCTGTGGTTGCAGCCTGGTGTAACTCTGAATTGAAATGTTATGTACGAATGCCTAAATATACTGAGGAAGTGTAGGTGACACATGCCATTACCATAATAACACAGCACTTTTCACATTGCTTTTATACATATCTGTGTACATGCAACACTCTTTAGTAATGCAACGGGTGTTACATGTAGCTTACATACTACAACTCAGCATTTTCTCACATTTACACAACTGTACAGCTATTTTAAAATGCATTAGGAGTTTTACGAAACAGAACTTAATCAACATAAGCTGTGAAGCTCATGCAACCAGACCCTGCCCCTTGCTCACATAGTGCCCCGGGTGGAACAAAATGTGACGACCTCACTGCCCCTGGAAAATAAAATGAGACAGCAAGGAGCTCCTTTTGTGTTCACACATTTATCCCTGGCTTATTTCATTAGAGTAGTGACTGCCCTCTGAACACAAACGTCTTCACACCACCCTCAACGTAAGCTGATTTACCCACAATGTAGTTTATTCATGCGTAAGCCAAGTTGTTTGTTGGGCTGGGAAGATTGTTGGAATGTGGTGGCAGAGAATGAAAAGGAGATGGGAGGGTTTGATAGTGGGATGATAGAGTGTTAAAAACGGTGCCTGCAGCGTGCTGAAGACTATGATTAAAAGCACATGAAACTGAATCACAGTAACCAAGAGTTAGGGATGCTTCTGTTTCCAGGCCTTTAATACAGACAACTCATTGGCCTGGGCCAGGCTTGCCCATGCACAACTCTAGCCCTAACTACAGCAGATAATTACACTAGAAAAATAATTTGGGTGGTTGACCTGACCTCAACGGGCAGCTAGCCTTTTGTGTGACAGTCCAGATAAGTAAGGACATTAGGACTATTACCCTACTGTTTGATAGGGATGTGATGTATGTGATGTGCTCTCTTATAAAATCAGTGCTTTGGGGTTTACGTCAGCTTATTGTCTACACAGGTAAGAAATTGGGTTACTGGTTGAGGGGGGTGAAATCCTTCTCAAGTAGCAACTGCAATCCTTCTCACGGTGTAGTCAACAGCAAACCCTAAATTAACCTGTGCTTAACCGTCCAGTAGCTTGGCAGACAGAACTCAGAGGCAATGTGTAAAGTATTTGTGTAACACTTCAAACAGTAATACACCACAAAGGAAGCCCACAACAGGATTAGAAATGTATTTATTTATTTTGTGTACTTGTATAGCGCATTTCTGTTGCCCCAAGGGCATCCTGGCGCTTGAGATCCAGTCAACCACACCACCACTGCTCAGCCAGTTCTAGGGAAACAAATGCGTTTTTAAGGCTTTCCTGAACGGAAGATAATCCCTCTGACTTCTCAAAGAGAGTGGCAGGGAGTTCCAAAGTTTGGCCGCTGCGACACTAAACGCGCGGCCGCCCATCCTAGTTCTTTGGAACCTCGGAACCACAAGCAATAGGGCCGAGGAAGAGCAAAGGGTCCGTGGGGCAGAATACCAGGCAAACATATTTTGCAATGGCACTGGGCCCTGTTGGTGTACCGCCTTAAATACTAGGCACGCCGATTTGTACACTACCCGCAAAGATTAAGCAGTTTTTATTAAATAAGCAACACCAAAACCACAAACGTCCAATCATTAGAATGAGAGCTATTACATTTTACAGATTTTATTAATTATTTTGTCAGAAGGCATAAAGCACCAACTGTAGATATCTGGTTGTGCTGGACTGGGACAAAGTCACAAGTTCAGGCTGACCTCGTTGGAGTGCGGGACGGCTACAGAGACCCAGTTGGACCTGCTGAACAATGAACCTTAAAACCTAGTTTGTGGAGCAATGTGAGGATCCGATTTGAAGCTGTGTTGTGCAGCTAAGGCGATGTATTGGTTCTGAGATGCACGGAAGCTGCAGTGCGAGGTACTGTGGCATCGTCATTGAAGATCACATCAACGAGGACTTGCGATGTAAAGCCCAGAGTCAGGGATGCGTCATGCAGTCGGGGTGCTGCATCGGTTTCGAGGAGCTGCGAGGCTTCGATGCGGAGTCTGGTATTGTGTTCACGGCTGCAGGAGAGATGCTAAGGCCTGCACTGAGAATGAGTGGCACAGCTGCTGTTCCGAATGCAATGTAGACTGCAGGAGCAATTTGAGTCTTTGTGAGTGGTCCAATCCCCACATCAGCATAGATGTGTTGGATCGGCTTGGGGTTGCGCCATGTAGCATAGGAAATGCTGCATGGCATTCTGCTGGATCCACAGAAGCTGGCATGCAGCATAAGCCCTCTTCCAAAGTTCCAAGACTGGATTGACATAACTTGTCAGGGTAGACTCACAGATGGCAGAGTCCAGGTGCAAGGTTGTTGGAGCCTTCTGTCCCTGAGGCTCAAGTCAGCAGGCCAGTCAACTAGCCATGGTGTCATTCTGGGGTTCTGTGTTTAAAAGATGCAAGTCCATTCCTTCTCATCCAGGCAGGAAGACAGCAGTGTCAGTCAGTGCTAGTCAGTGTCAGTCAGGGTCAGTCAGTCAGTGTCAGTCAGACAGTGTCAGTCACTCAGTGTCAGACAGTGTCAGTCAGACAGTGTCAGTGTCAGTCAGACAGTGTTAGTCAGTGTCAGTCAGTTAGTGTCAGTCAGTCAGTGTCAGTCAGTTTGAGTCAGTCAGTCAGTGTCAGTCAGTGTCAGTCAGTCAGTATCAGTCAGTGTACAGACAGTCAGTGTCAGTCAGTTTCAGTCAGTGTCAGTCAGTCAGTGTCAGTCAGTGTCAGCCAGTTTCAGTCAGTGTCAGTCAGTCAGTGTCAGTCAGTACTGTCAGTCAGTAAGTCAGTGTCAGTCAGTCATTCAGTGTCAGTCAGTCAGTGTTAATCAGTAGTGTCAGTCAGTCAGTCAGTGCCAGTCAGGCATTGTCAGTCAGTCAGTGTCAATCAGTCAGTGTCAGTCAGTCAATGTCAGTCAGTTAGTGTCAGTCAGTGTCAGTCAATAGTGTCAGTCAGTCAGTCAGTCAGTCAGTGTCAGTCAGTCATTCAGTGTCAGTCAGTGCCAGTCAGTTAGTAGTGTCAGTCAGTCTGTTTCAGTCAGTCAGTGTCAGTCTGTTAGTATCAGTCAGTCAGTCAGTGTCAGTCAGTCAGTGTCAGTCAGTGTCAGTCAGTCAATGTCAGTCAGTTAGTGTCAGTAAGTCAGTCAGTGTCAGTCAGTCAATGTCAGTCAGTCAGTGTCAGTCAGTGTCAGTCCATGTCAGCATCCACGGCCGGTGGTAGGTGTAACTGCAGGGGCGGTGACGTAGGGATGGGAAGGGGCAGGGTGAGGGGTTGTAATGTATGGATTACGGACTTTAACAGGTAAGTAAACATATAAATAAATCAAACAAATTTTGTTGCGCGCACTGCATCGCATTTGGTGATGCAGTGCACACAACGAAATTCGTTTTATTTATTTATATGTTTACTTACCTGTTAAAGTCCATAATCCATACATTACAACCCCCCACCCTGCCCCTCCCCCTCCCTACATCACAGCCCTGCAGTTACACCTACCACCGGCCGTGGCTGCGTGTCAGTCATGTCAGTCAGTCAGTTTCAGTCAGTCAGTTTCAGTCAGTCAGTGTCAGTCAGTGTCAGTCAGTCAGTGTCAGTCAGACAGTGTCAGGCACTCAGTGTCAGTCACTCAGTGTCAGACAGTTTCAGTCAGACAGTGTCACTTACTCAGTGTCAGTGTCAGCCAAACAGTGTCAGTCAGTGTCAGTCAGTCAGTCAGTGTCAGTCAATGTCAGTCAGTCAGTGTCAGTCAGTTAGTGTCAGTCAGTGTCAGTCAATGTCAGATAGTCAGTGTCAGTCAGTGTCAGTCAGTTTCAGTCAGTGTCAGTCAGTCAGTCAGTCAGTATCAGTCAGTGTCACTCAGTGTCAGTCAGTTAGTGTCAATCAGTAGTGTCAGTCAGTCAGTGTCAGTCAGTCAATGACAGTCATGTCAGTCAGTGTCAGTCAGTCATTTTCAGTCAGTCACTGTAAGTCAGTGTCAGTGAGTCAGTGTCAATCATTGTCAGTCAGTATCAGTCCATCAGTGTCAGTCAGTGTTAGTCAGTCAGTGTCAGTCAGTCAGTGTTAGTTAGTCAGTGTCCGTCATTGTCAGTGTCGGCCAGTGTCAGTCTTTCAGTTTCAGTCGGTTTCAGTCAGTGTCAGTCAGTCAGCCCCAAAGTCCTGTCAGCTTGTTACTACCCCTTCTCCTGCCCCACCGGCCTGTCAGCTTGTTACTACCCCTTCTCCAGACCCACCGGCCTGTCAGCTTGTTACTATCCCTTCTCAAACCCTACTGGCCTGTCAGCATGTCACTACCCTTCTCCAGCCCCACCGGCCTGTCAGAATGTCACTACCCTTTTCCAGCCCACAATAGCCTAGAACATGAATATCTCTGCTCCAAGCACTGGCCTCTCAAGGGCACCAGCCTAGATTGTGAATAACTCGACTCCTGGACTGGCAGATGCCTGGACCACCTCCCTCGGTCACTGAGCATCGGCTCCTCCCTGTCTTAGCACTTACTTCAGTGCTGTTGTTCATGCAGGGCGAAGCATGCATTAGTGCAGCAGGTGCAGTGGCACCTGGCACTCCGGCTGCAACTATGTTCTCTCGCTTGCGTGAAGGCCCGTGGCAAACTTGGGAACGCTGCTCTGCTGCAAACCCCTCTTCAAAGGGCAGGCATCCTGCCCCCCTGTCCAAGAGCTGTGGCTGAAGGGAGAACTGGTAAGATGGAAGTCCCGGGGTGGACGTAAAGGGGAGCTGGAACGGGATGTGGCTGTGCCGGCTCTCCTCGCCTCTTGGCAGCTGGTACTCTGGAGCAGGAATCGGTTCTCTTAGGGTCGTTCATTCTTTCTTTATTAAAAGTAGAGTTCATAACGGCTGCATTCAGAACTCTGCCTCCGGGCGTCATGTGGTTTCGGTGCTAAACTGCCATCCATGAAGTAAGAAAACTGTGGCTTTACGCGACTCCCCCGCTTGAGCAATACTTGTGATCCTTGGCAAATAACTTTATTTCCTGTTTCCCTACCTTGCCTGATGACAAAAAGGAATTGTCTACTGTGATTGATGCTGTAAAATATCTGGCATCGAAGCATTTTAGTAAACTGTTTTATGATTAGCCAATGTTTCCGTCTCTTTCTCTCTACGATAGTTGTACCATTTACAGGATATGGCTGTTTTTAGATTTTCCTACAATGTTGTCCCTCGTAATAAAATGTGCAAGCTGCAGGCTGGGTCGATGATCATTTTTTACACAGCGCTGGGTGTTTCTCTTGCAGTCAAGGAATGCTGTAAAAACAAGCTCTCAGCTTTGGCAAAGGCAGCCGCTTGTATATAATTGCATCGCGCTTTCACATTAAGTGAAAGCGTGATGCAATTATAAACAAGCGTCTGCCTTTGCCAAAGGCAAAATGCTAACAAAGAAGTACATAGCGGCTAATTAGGAGACACTGTCTCTTGCCATCCGTGAGAGATCCAATCCCGCTGGGCGTGGATAAAAGGAGACAGGGTGGCAACAATGAGGGATTGACATGCCTTCGGTGTAATCATTGCACTGCCTTTGGTATAATTTGTGACGCCAAACAACGTGCACAAATCAAAGCTGAAGGCGGAGCTGGGACGAGGCTTCTGGAATCGTATCGATTCCAAGAAGCCTCGTATGACGAGTGCAGCGCATGCACTGCTTATGTCAGGCCGAGACCTAAAAAGAGAAAAGTCATATTTTTAATGAGAACCTTTGTAATATGAAACTAATCCTCATTATTAGGGATATAGTGAATAACATATTCATGAGCATCCTGTTCTTCACTACCTACATTGTCTCTTATCTAGGTAGATTTAGTGAAAAGTCATAGAGCTATTCCTGTACAGCATGCCCATCTTATTTCATAAATAATGTATTTGGCTGTTTGACCTAGTAGTAGTCCACTTTTTCTATCATTGGCCTCTAGTTGTGGCCTACGTTTAGCTGCAGATGCTTCATAAATATTAGTTACATAACTAAGCCTTGTATAGAAGCCTCATGAGGGGAGAGCTGCAGGCTGAGGCAGAAGGGACAGTGAAACTTTCAGCATTGGGAAAGGTAAAGGAGAGAGTTGCAGGTAGAAAAGGGGAGAGAGAGACAGAAGCCTCTGGGAAGGAGGTGATGTGAGAAGAAAGCTCAAAGCAGAAAATCGGACAGCGGGAAAGAAGACTTAAGAGCTTCGGTATCACCAATCTGCAGGTTGAATGAGCTTAACCACTTGGTCATGTCAGCTCTGCAAGGGTTGAAATGGAGACAAGCGATGAATGTAAAAATCCATAACCCATGAGTGTCAGCTACTGCAGAATGCATGGGAACCCACGCTCTGTGCAACTTGGGTCCAGATGTACTAAATATTGGTCAAAATATTTGCAACCAGTATTCTTGTGACCGATGTGATAGAATGTACAAGCATTAGCAAAGCCAATAGGTCTCCCCTATATATAGCTATTGATTTAGGTAATGTGTTTTTGGCATTTTGTATACCAGTCTGCCGTTCCTCAGCATGGCTAAAAGTTAGTTGAGTGGAGGATCCTTGAATGGAAGGGAAAGAGTAGAATGTCGTAGACTGGATTTGTTGGAGTAGAGGGTCATAGAGTTGAGTAGAGGAGAGTAGTGACTCAGTGGCAAAGTGTGTCACAGAGTGCAGTGTCATAGAGTGCAGTGGCATAGAGTGGAGTGATGTTGAGTGACGTGGCATAAGGTGGCGTGGGGTGGAATAGGGTGAAGTGGGTTGGAGTGTATTGAGGTAGTGGGGTGGATTGGATTGGAGTAGTTTGAAGTGGATTGGGGTAGAGTGAGCTGGATTGAGTGGAGTGACGTGGATTGGAGCGGGTGGACTGGATGGGCTGGATTGGATTGGAGTGGGGAAGATTGAAATGGGGTGAAATGGATTGGTTTTGGGTGGATTGAAGTGGGGTGGATTGAAGTGGGGTGGATTAGATTGGTTTGGGTGGGTGGATTTCGTTGGAGTGATACAACTGGGGTGGAATGGATTGGAGTGGGGGCATTCGATTAGAGTCGGGTGGTTTGGAGTGGGATGAATTAGAGTGATGTGGAGTGGGGTGGATTAGACTGTAGTGGAGTAGGGTGGATTGTACTGGCCTGGAGGGGGGTGATGGAATGGGGTGGATTGGGCTGGAGTGGGGTGGGGTGGGGTGGACTGGATTGGAGGAGGGTGGAATGGAGTGTGGTGGTCTTGATGGATTGGATTGAGTGAGGTGGACTGAACTGGGGTGGACTGGATTGGGATAGAGTGAATGGATTGATGTAAAGTGGGGTGGATTGGACCGCGGCGGAGTGGGGTGAATTGGAGAGGGGTGGACTGTATGGGCTGGGCTGAAATGTGGCGGGGTAAGGTGGATTGGATTGGGATAGGTGGATAGGAGTGGGGTGGATTAGAGTGGGATGCGGTGGATTGTATTGTATTGGGTTGGGCTGAGTTGGATTGGATTGGGTGAGTTGGATTGGATTGGGTGCAGTGGGTTGGATTGCGTTAGGTTGGGGGATTGGAGTGGTGTGAAATGGATTGAGTGGGGTATGTTATGTTATGTTAAAATTATTTGTAAAGCGCGCTGAGAGCGGGAGGACGGCAGAAGAAAGGTAACAGGAGCTTTACGCGTATGCTTGTGAAAACAGAAGGGTTTTGAGAAGTGTTCTGAATTGGGTGTAGCAGGTTACAGATCTCAGTTCAGTCGGAAGGGTGTTCCAAAAATGGGGGGCCAGGAAGGAAAATATGAGACCACCATGTTTTTTGCGTTTAAAGGTGGGGATGATAAGCAGATTGAGGTGGGAGGAACGGAGTTCGCGGACGGGGACATAGTGATGGATCCAAGAAGAAATAAAAGCTGGGCCCAGGCCAGCGAGGGCTTTAAAGATGGTACAACCCAATTTGAATACACAGCATTTGGCCATTGGGAGCCAGTAAAGGCTCTTCATCAGAGGACTGACATGTTGATGCTTAGGTTGATGGAAAATGAGCCTGGCTGCTTGGTTTTGTACCAGCTGTAAACAACGAAGTTGGTATGCTGGAACGCCAACATAAAGTGAGTTCGAATAATCGATTTGAGAGATGACCAGGGCCAGAATGACAAGAGTAAGGGCCTCGGTGGTCAAAAATCTGCAGATCTTCCAAATTCTGCGAAGATGAAAGAAACAGGAGGATACCACTGCATTAATTTGAGGTTTCAAGGACAGGTCGTTGCAGATTATGACCCCAAGGTTTTTTACAGTATCCACTGGGCGGGGGGAGCTGCCCAGAAGTGGGGGCCAAAAGTTGGAATCCCAGGGGTTAGCGGCACCTCCAGTCAGGATCAGCTTCGTTTTATCAGGATTACGTTTTAATTGGTTGGTGTACATCCATTCGCTAATGGAGGTCATGGTGGATTGAAAATTGGTGACTGATGTGTTGAAGAGTCAACGTCGAACACCAACTGAAGGTCGTCAGCATAATTGAAGGTTATGGCTGGACTGTTGCATAAGGACACAATCAGGGCTTGCATGTATAAATTAAACAAAAGGGGTTATTGAGAGGAACTCTGGGGGACCACAGGTCAACCTGTTTTTTTTGGCCGAGAAGTTAGCCATGTGAACTGCCTGGAATCCCTTATGCAAAAAGGAGGAAATCCATCTGAGGGCCAGGCCCTGGATGCCAGCACTGTTGACACGGTTGAGCAGAAGATCATGATCGACCGTGTCAAAAGCAGCTGACAGATCCAAAAGCACCAGGCCCTGGGTGGTGTTTTTATTGGCTCCTCTCCTAAGCTTGTCCACGACTGCCAGGATGACTGACTCTGTGGAGTGACCTGGTCTAAATCCCGCCTGCCGGGGGTCGAGAAACTGAGAATGCTCAATAAATGAACTGAGTCATGTATATATAGTGGGTAAATAAAAAAACAATGTGATGATGTTTTTATCAACAGTTATGTGTATAACCCTGTTCTGAAGAGGCCAAAGAGAAAAAGGCTGAAACGTGGTCACGTCGACAGTCAATTGGAGGGACCTGCAAAAATAATAAATTCGTTGAATTCGTATGTGCCATAGTAGAGTCAGATCTACTTACTACATAGCCATTCTAAGGCACATGGGTCAGATTTCCTCTGAGTGGTTCTCCCAGAGCGTATAAGGGTACACTCACATGTACATATATATATATATATATATATATATATATATATATTTTGTGGGTTATGTTATATGTTTTATTTTTATTTTTGTATTGATTTCATGTATGTATGAATAATTGTATTGAGTGGTTCTTTTCCACTGCTGATGGACACCACTGCCGTTTTGAATAGATTAGATATATTCATGATGAACAATAGTCATCCTAGAGAGAGTAATTAAATGTACTCAACTCAAGTCTAGTTTGTTGTATTCATTCCTTTGACACCATTTTTTGTTTGCATAACAATTTGTCATGTGCCCAGGTATCAGAGGGTCAGTTGAGTATATCCCTGTGGTTTGCTTACAATAGATGAGCTGAGGCAGTTCGTAACGTGGGACTCTAGTATCTTACTAAGGTAGGGGAGCAGGGAGATTGGGCGGAAGTTGCTCAGAACTGACAGATCGGCATTCAGTTTCTTCAGAATCGGGACATTCACAGCGTGTTTAAAGGTATTGGGACGATACCTTGTTTGAGGGAATTGTTAAGAAGTGAGAGAGGTGGGTCAGGGCAGGTAAAGAAGGCCTCTTGCAGAATGTGTGGGGGGCAACAATCATTGGGGGAGCCAGATCCCACCCTTTTTAAGAAGAACCAGACATTTTTCTCTGGATAACAGGGGAATTTGGTCAAGCGTGAGGGGATTTTTACATGTGATGGGAAGGGTGGTTGAGGATGTGGGGATGGGGATGTTGTTTTGAATGGAGTTGATTTAATCATTAAAGAACGAATTCAGGGAGTCATATAATATTTGAGAGGCAGCAGATTTAGCTATCACTCTGTCGGGTTGCGCAAGCTCGTCAACTATTGCGAAAATGTCTTTAGTTTTCGTGGCTGAATTTGTAATTTTCAAAGAGAAATAGATTGTCTTAGTGTGGAGGATAGAGTCTTTGTAATTTTTAAGCAAGGCTACATAAATAGTTCTCTCCCCAGGTGCATAAGCTCGCCTCCATCGGTGCTCTGCTTGTCTGAGTGCCAGTTTTTTCCTTTTCAGGTCGTCGGAGAACCAGCGTTGGGCAGCATGGGGGCTTTTAAGGTTGGTTCTCTTAAAGGGGCCAACCTTATTACTGGCTGATTCAAGCCATTGAGCAAGGTTTAATGCCTGATGACAAAGGGATCCTTGTTCAGTAGGAGAGGTGGCTGTTAAAAGCGTGCAGAAGTCGCCAATATTGGCCCGCTTCCAGTTTCTGGCCAGGAAGTTACCCGCCAGGGGAGGTTTAATAGGAGGGATGTAGGCCATACTGAATGTAATAAAATGGTGGTAAGACCATGTGCATGGGGAAACTAATGGAGGTGTTATTTCTAGGTTGGAGGTCCAGACTTGGTCCAAGATGTGCCCTTTGGCATGGGTAGCCTTGTGCACATATTGGATACAGTTCATGCCTGATAGAAGGTCCCTGAACTCCACAGAGCTGACACTCTCGTGTGTATCAGCAGGCCAGTAATTGAAATCTCCGAGAATAATTATCCTGGCATGGTTGACAACTAACTGGGAGATTAATTAGCCTAGTAGCTGAGGGAATAAGGGCATGTGATCAGGAGGTCGGTAGAAGAGGGCACAGATAAAGGGGGACTTAAAATTTTAAGATGAGGCTGTCAACTCGAGGTATACCACTGATCTCTAGAGCAGTAAATGTATGTTTCTGTTGAATAATAGCTGCTACCCCGCCCCCCGACTTGCCCGACAACCTATTGGCTGAATTATGTAATAACCTGTGGGTACTGCTGCGAAAATGTCGGGGGTGGATTCGGCCGTGAGCTGGGTTTCTGACAGTAGGAGGATGTCAGGTTTGTCAGAGTCGAGCAGTTGAAACGGGTATTTAGATAGGTGATGATAAGGGGACCCGCTGCCGGGTGGTCAGGGCTAGTGGGTACCGGCGGGTCCTTATTGGTGGAAAGAGGACCCTGCCTAGTAGGCCGGGTGGGGAGTTCAGGAAAAGAGTCTCTGGAGGAGAGGTTCCCTAATTTCTTAGCAGACGCCCTGACACTTGGACTAATGGGCCAATTGCCCTGTAAGTTTTGCAGCTCGAGTGCTGTATAGGTGGTAAAATGGGCATAATGACTGGCCCCTGGCCCCGGCCGGTCCCGGACGGCCGCAGACGTGCTTGCCTTTGGCGCGCCCTCTGCACGACGCTGGCGCGTCTGCTGCACATGCGCGCTGTAGGTGCCTTAAGTGGTGTTGGGGGGTGCTACAGACTGGAGCGCTGACCCCAACATAGGCGGAAGGGAGTATCTAAGCTGAGCTCCTAGAAGCTGGAGAGGGATGGGGTGGATTGGAGTGAGGTGGGATGGAGTGGGGTGGGATGTATAGAGTGAATTGGAGTAGGGTGTGTTGTGATGGATTAGGGACAGGTGAATTGGGATGGGTGGGCAGATTGAGGTGAGGTGGACTGAAGTGGGGCAAATTGTTTTGGATTGGAGTGAGGCACATTATTTTGAATAGGCATGGGCGGTGAAATTTGCTCCGTTTGCTCCGTTTGCAGAGTTTTCTGCACTCTGCACTCCGACGAGCTCGCGGAGTGCAGAAAACTCTGCTTTGCGATGTGCAGCAGAGTTTTTTCCCAGCTCGCGATCGCGAACGGTAAGTTTGCAATCGCAAACAATAAGTTTGTGAGCCCTAGCTGCCACTCGGGTAGAATTTCTACCCGGGTCGCAGGAATAGCAGCACAAACTGCAGTTCACACTGCACTCCGCCACTCGCGGAACTTGGCAGAGTTTTTTTGTAATTTTGCGGAGTTCTGTGTAGCAAAACTCTGCAAACTACGCCCAGGCTTAGTTTTGAACTGGAGTGGGGCAGATTGGTATGGGAAGATTGGAGCAGGGCAGATTAGAGGAGCAGCTTGTTTTGGATTGGAGTGGGGTAGATTGTTTTGGATTGGAGTGGGGCAGATTGCTTTGGTTTATAGTGGGGCAGAATGGTGTGGGGCAGATTGGAGTGAGGCAGATTGTTTTGAATTGGAGTGTTCAGATTGTTTTGGATTAGAGTGGGGCAAATTTTTTGGATTGGAGTGGGGTAGATTGGTGTGGGGCAGATTACAGTGGGGCAGATTATTTTGGGTTGGAGTCAGTGGACTTTGGTAGATTGGGGAGGGAGTGAGGTGGATTGGATTAGAGTTGGGTAGATTGGATTGAGGTGGATTGGATTGGAATCAGTGGATTGTGGTGGATTAGAGTGGGATGAATTGTGATGGAGTAAGTGGATTTGGGTGAGGAAGATTGTTTTGGATTGGAGTGGGAAAGATTGGAGTGGGATGAGTTGGAGTGGAGCCAATTGTTTTGGATTGGAGTGCACAGATTGTTTTAGATTGGAGTGGGAAAGATTGGAGTGGAGCCAATTGTTTTGGACTGGAGAGGGGCAGATTGCAGTTGGCAGATTGTTTTGGATTGGAGAAGGGCAGACTAGAGTGGGGTAGATTGTTTTGGATTGAGTGGGGAGGATTGGAAGGACACAGATTGGAGCGGGCAGATTGTTTTGGAATGGAGTGGGGCACATTGGAGTGGGGCATGGTGGAATGGGTTAAATTGTTTTGGAATGGAGAGGTGATGATTAGAGTGAGGCAATTTGTAGAGGGGCAGATTGTTTTGGATTGGTGTGGGGGGGATTGGAGTGAATTGGAGTAGGGTGTATTGGGGTGAACTGCACGATTTTGTGTTAAAGTATCATTTCAGAATTTACACATAAGAAAGAAACAATGTCACTTTGTTTATTTAGAACAAGATACTCCTCATCTTTGGAGAACAGTGCCCGTGAGCAAAACCAAAAGAAAAAATGAGTGCAAAGTGAGAAAAGAAGACTTGCCAAAATAAAAGAAAGCTAACTATAGAAAATAAATCTTTGCAATTTTGTTTCTCCAGCTAGGCACGTTTTTACCAGTCATATGCCATCTATTTGCAGGGCACAAAACAATTAACAGAGCAAAATACTATCTCAATCACATCAGGCGTAGTGAACAGGCACTGATTACGTTGAATCAAACGGTGCTTGGTCCCTGCTCCAGAGAGACGAACGGAAATGATGGAAGGCCTGCGGTGATGAATTACGAGGCTGTAAAGTAGAGTGCCATGCAAGCCAACAAATGAGTAAGCAACAAACCGGTTCCAAGCTCTTTTTGTTAATAACAGTGTCTCACAAGCGAGACGCATGCGCTAGCGCATGCTCTTGCAGGTGTGACCCTAAAAATTACCTATGTATTAATAGGTCGGTACACAAAATAGGGAATCGTAGTAGGTTGCAATTTGACCACATCATGAACATTAACTCGTCAGGTCACAAATTGTCACCTACCTTTATTCGCTTCATCACAGGGACCGTAGCCTGCTGGTGTCTCGACACATTATGTCTGTGATTGCTTTTAAATAAAGCAATTGATTTTTGAAATGCAGCCCCTTTCCTTAAAGGGCAATGAGATGTGTTTTTTTTTTAATTAAACGTTTTACAAACACTTTTTAAGTGTAGGCATAATTACAATTATAAGTACAAAAATATTGGAAAATAAATATTGTTAACACTAATATCATACAGAAATATACAAAAATATAGCTTTTTTAATATAGAGTTTAATGTACTTAATGGTAATTATATTAACACATAGAGTTAACATAATGTAAATTAAATACATTCAACTAATATTTAATAATATATAACATACCATGTGTATTTATAAAGTGCAGGTTCAGCCAGAAGGGTATCTTGGTGCTGAATATTAGATTTTAATTTCTACACAACTCAATGGTGCTGAACTTCCTATTGTGATGAACTTCCTATTGTAATCAATCGTGGGAGTTACGCAACTGCTTGAAAAAATATTGGCATTTGTTAAATACTGATTGCACCTTGAGACAGTTCGTGGGGGGATACCCTTAAATCACGTACAGAAAATATGAGGCATTGCCAGATATGTTGTGTAGCAACGTGATAAGTGATGTAAAAGAAAAAGTTCCTAACTTTATAAAAGGTTTTTTTTTCCATGCCAATCATGTAAGGCCTGTAAAATGAGCCCTAAACGTGAGGAGATGATTCTATCTGAAAATCAGGATCCATTCATTATAACTCAACACCTCACATGTAAATCAGCCCATTGTATTTATGCCTTAAGTTGCCCTTGCCCGCTGGTATATATAGGAAGCACTATACATCCGGTCAAAAAAAGAATATTAGAACACACTAGAGCGATCATCAATTATGATAGACAATATCCCGTGGCGCAGCACTTTAAAGAAGCAAATGGACTCAATGTAAGTCTTTTGCAGTACTGTGCATTAGCTAGAGTCCCAAAATCTGAACGAGGAGGCAATCGTGTAAAAGATTTGAGACGTCTTAAGTCCAAGATTATCATAAAATCTGACACGGTATACCAAAGAGGTCTAAATAAATCTGGGAGATGTGGGTCCATTTGGGATAGTTCTTAATTGAATATGACAAGATTGTTGACTTTGTAAATGACTATAATCTGCAGTGTATATACATCTAAAAAGATTGAAGCTATGTTTTTAACAATTTTATGTACATTAATTGCATTTTATCATTATTATTTTGTAGAAGACAAAATTGTCAGCAGCTTAGGCGGAAGAACTGGCACTCCAGTCTGTGTTATAGTAGGGAAAGTGTTGGACTTCAGAGGGGTTAAATGTCCTATTCCCATTTCAGTCTATACAATAGTAAGGAAAGAGCTGGACTTTCTATGCGAAAGATTTACTGTTCCCACTCCAGTCTATTCAACAGTAGGAAAAGGGCTGGGCTTCAGAAGGGTAAGATTTACCAGTCCTTATCCAGTCTCTGCATAAGTAGGCAAACTGTTGGCCTTCGGAAGGATTACACTTATTATCCGCACTCCAGTCTGAGCAACAGTAGGGAAAGACTTAAAACACACTACATATTTGAATAACCATATTAATTTATAACAAATATAAAGCTGTTGATATGAACAATATTAAGTAGCATAAATCAAAATATTTATATATATATATATATATATATATAAATAAACAATAAACAATTGACCTAAATAATTTACGGTTTAATAATTACTTAAGACACTTCCTACCCTATACTCCTAAAAACCCAGCAGTCTACGCCCAAAATATAACCACACCACAATATAAAAGTATTAAAAATATAAATGATTATTAATCAATAAAAAAAATATAAGAGGTAATAACTAATTATAATCAATTATTACTTAATTAAATTCCCACCCTAGAGCCCTGCATAACTAGTACAGGCACCTACAATAAAACTGAAATAAATCAGTATTACTTAATATACATAATTAATATCAATTACATACTTACTTAAAAATTATTAATTAATAAATAAATAATTATTACTCAATAAACTTCCCACTCTATCCCCCTACAAACCAAACAACCCGCGATATCATTGTAAATTTCTATTAGCAAATACATTTAAAAAACTATAAATTACAAAATATATTTTAAACAGTATTTTTTACAACTATATTATAGAAATTGCTATTAACATCTTTGATATTCTTAACAACGATATTACTTACCTAAAAATGCAATATTCTTGACAGCGATATTCTTGCATCACAATATTTTTGTATCATGATATTGTTCGTGATATTTCAATCTAGTGATATTAAAAAATCTACATTTTGTCCAGCCACCCATTCACACTTGCAGGTGATTCCTTTTGGTGCCTGTCAATCGAGGTCAATGTGTCTATCTGGAATGACCACCAGGGTTATAATTGATGGGCCTCATTTATGAGAAGTGGCACATTGCTGCGTGAAATCAGCGATGTGCCACTTTTTTTTTGTATGGTCCTCATCCTGCTAATTAACTTATAGGCGATACTCTATTTCCCAATCTGAGGGTCGGTATAGAAATAGCTGTTTCCACTCCCACCCCTCACACACAAAGCATGAGAGGGATCAAGACCGACAGACAATAATTGACTTAATCATTGGACACCGTTCCTCTGACACCAGTCAACCAGCAACGCCACACATTTTCCTGACTTCTCGCATCACAAGCTATATCTAATTGACTAGTTTGTATGATATTATTTTTAGTTTCAGACAAAAGGGGTGGGGCTGCCAATTTCCAAGCTTTACATATTTCTCGCCTACCTAACAAAATAACATAGAAAATTAGTCTAGCAGCCCTTTTGTTTAAAGCCAATATATTATCTTGGCATAAACCCAAAAAATGAGTAACAGTGTGATTTCTAACAGAATTCCTGTAACATCTTTCAACAATTCAACAATGTCAATCCAAAATTTAACTATCGATGTGCAATTTAAAAACATGTGACAATAATTTGCCTGGGGATCTTGACACCTCGGACATAAGTACTATGATCCCAAAAATTTGGACAATGTAGCAGGGGTCCAATAGACTCGATAAAGAGTAAAAAGATGATTACGCTTGAAGTACGCAGGTTTAACTATGTCTCGTAGTAATGAAAAAGAAGCCAGCCATACCTCACTCAAGTTTATATTCTCCAAGAGATTTTGCCATAGATTTAGGATATCATTATCTATATTGTCCTCTACTACTATTAAAATTCGATCCCACAAAGCTATCTCTTTATTAATTTTCCCCATTTTCATAGCCTGTGTTAACCAAGTATCATCTTCATGCTCAACCCAGTGCTGTCTGGCCCACCAAGCTGAAACTTGATACTATTTAAATCGGGTTAATTTTCCTTGAGTACATAAAGTCCAAGATTCCCACGAAAGCAACTCTACACCATTTTTTAAATCTCCCCAACGAGAAAACCCTGCTTGCTTCAATGGCAGGCTGAGCACATCATCCAAACATTCTGGGGCACCTGGGGAATAAGCATGGGCGGATTTTGCGGATCCACGATTCGCGGATTTGCGTATTTACGGATCGTGGATCCGCAAAATCGGCGGATTTTGCGGATTTGCGGATCCGCGGATTTGGGGCGGGGCTTCCATGCGAGTGCACATGCCCCTTGTGTGGGTAAAAGGCCCGCTTGTTTTTTGGGCAGATGAATGAGTCACTGCATTTGAGCTTCAACTAGTTTCAGCGACCATGTGTGTGTTACTATGCAATCTCCCAGAGCAGCAGATGAAGATACAGAAGCTCCTGGCCACAGGAACAGCACGAGGATTGCGCTCGTGAAAGTCAAGGCTGCAAAGGCCTCTGTCCTGCATCACAGCTGATTTTCGATGGTATATTTGGGAAGAAGGCACATCTGCCCAGCCTTGACAACGCTCACGATTGTTTTTGGGCAGATGAATGAGTCACTGCATTTGAGCTTCAAATAGTTTCAGCGACCATGTGTGTGTTACTATGCAATCTCCCAGAGCAGCAGATGAAGATACAGAAGCTCCTGGCCACAGGAACAGCACGAGGATTGCGCTCGTGAAAGTCAAGGCTGCAAAGGCCTCTGTCCAGCATCCCAGCTGATTTTCGATGGTATATTTGGGAAGAGGGCACATCTGCCCAGCCTTGACAACGCTCACGATTGTTTTTGGGCAGATGAATGAGTCACTGCATTTGAGCTTCAACTAGTTTCAGCGACCATGTGTGTGTTACTATGCAATCTCCCAGAGCAGCAGATGAAGATACAGAAGCTCCTGGCCACAGGAACAGCACGAGGATTGCGCTCGTGAAAGTCAAGGCTGCAAAGGCCTCTGTCCAGCATCACAGCTGATTTTCGATGGTATATTTGGGAAGAAGGCACATCTGCCCAGCCTTGACAACGCTCACGATTGTTTTTGGGCAGATGAATGAGTCACTGCATTTGAGCTTCAAATAGTTTCAGCGACCATGTGTGTGTTACTATGCAATCTCCCAGAGCAGCAGATGAAGATACAGAAGCTCCTGGCCACAGGAACAGCACGAGGATTGCGCTCGTGAAAGTCAAGGCTGCAAAGGCCTCTGTCCAGCATCACAGCTGATTTTCGATGGTATATTTGGGAAGAAGGCACATCTGCCCAGCCTTGACAACGCTCACGATTGTTTTTGGGCTGATGAATGAGTCACTGAATTTAAGCTTCAACTAGGGCACATGCTTAATTGATATCTCTAAGTGCTTCCGGTTGAGGTTTAATTTTTGTGCCAGGAACATCGTGCCAGAATGAACCCTGCCCTTCATATTTATTCCAGAAGACGCCACCGTTTTGTGCCATACCTCTACTCAACTGGAGTACTTTCTACTGGATAATCAGCAAGTGCTACCTCGTTGGGTAAATGTATAGTGCTTTTACTACACTACAGTTGCCTAAAGTGCCAGAGAGTTGTCTACAGCGACCAGGTGTGTGTTACTATGCAATCGCGCCGAAGGGCGCAGGGGTTCCTTGAGTGAGCTGTCCATCATAGTGGGTAAATGGCGGGAAGACGGTGCACCCCGCGAGTGTGTGGGCGGGGCCAAACGGACGGGGCTTCCATGCGAGTGCACATGCCTCTTGTGTGTATTAAAGGTCAGAGACCGATCAGAGCAGCAGATGAAGATACAGAAGCTCCTGGCCACAGGGACAGCACGAGGATTGCGCTCGTGAAAGTCAAGGATGCAAAGGCCTCTCTATCCAGCATCACAGCTGATTTTCGACGGTAGATTTGGGAAGAAGGCACACCTGCCTGGCCTGTTGTAACTATTTTACAATGGCGCCGGCAAGCTGCCAGCGCCATCCTACAATAGTTACTAAATTAGCTTCAACAGGAAGCTCTAATAGATCAAATAAAGCAGGTGCTCGAGCACCTGCTTTATTTTAGCTATTAGAGCTTCCTGTTGAAGCTAACTTAGTAACTATTTTAGGATGACGCTGGCAGCTTGCCGGCGCCATAGTAAAATAGTTACAACAGGCCAGCAAGGCTTGAACTTTTGCCCCCGGAATCCGCCGCACGCGGATTTGCGAATTCGCGGTAAATTCGCGGGAGTTCGCGGATCGCGAATTTACCGAAAATTCACAAAATCCGCGAGCGGAACGGATTTTGCGCCCATGCTTACTGGGGAACCTCAGATCGGAGAGTAGTCGGAATAATAAAGAGCTGCCTTCCAGGGATGAACCCCCTCTAATCCATATGAATAACACTTTTAATAATTTTAGCTAACCTAGTCGCCACTATCTCAGTGAACACCTTATAATCTGTGTTCAACAGGGATATAGGCTTATAAGATTCGGCAAAGAACGGATCCTTATTTGGTTTTCAAAATTAAAACTATCGTAGCCTCTGCCCAAGATGTCTGGGGGTCCTCCCCATCCCTCAATATGCTGTCAAAAAGTTCCTTAAGCACTGGTATTAAATTATCCTCTAACACTAAGTATAACTCTATCGGGAGGCCATCTGGGCCAGCCGCTTTTCCTCTCGACATCCTTTTCAACTGAAAGCGTATTTCTTCCTCGGTTATATCTGAGGCTAAAATAAGACTCTGATCATCATTGAGAGATGAAAGCTGCACCCTTTCGAAAAACTCCTTAATTTTTTCGGCGCCGGGTTCAATCTCCTCACTATATAGTTTGGCCATATATCCCCGTACGTCTGCTTCAATTTCAGCATTAGTATCTAGAATCTGACCAGTGGAGCTCTCTCTCAGGCTGCTAATATCATTTCGGACTCTATTCATTTTTGACTTCCAGGCTAAAAGCCTGCCACTCCTCTCCCCATATGAAAAAATCTGAAATTTACTAACCTTCCATCTGCTTATTAAGATATATATGTGCCACTTCTCAGTGCAGCCTCCTTGCGACACCAATGATTCGTGATATTTACAATATGACACATCATGTCGCAAGGAAAGACAAATACGTCAGTATAACTGACATATCTGTCAGTGCAAAAAGTGGACGATGCTGGAGTTGTGTTGGTAGCCTGACGCAACTCCAGCAATGTTCCTTTCACATGGGGCACCCTTACAACTGCCATGAGGCAGGAGTAAGGTTTTGATGAATTGGCGTCCTAGTAGGGGCGCAGCGAAATCTCATAGATTTCGCTGCGCCACTCCTTCGACCCTTTCTTGCGGGGGTATGCCCACCCTCCATGCATTATACCTGGCACAGGTATAATGTAATGCTAGGGTTTACGAAGTGATGCATCTACCTAGATGCGTCACTTCTTAAATATGGTGCAACATGGCGCATTTTTTACGCCACTCGTGCGTCACAAAAAGTGACCCACCTGAGGCACAAAAGTGATGCACGGGCTCATAAATAAAACCCTATGTACGTACATTTCTTTAACAGTAAGTCCATATAATGAAATAAGTTAAATACAGAAAGCAAACAAGAGTAAAGAACCATGGAGCTTGGAGCTTTGTTTGCAAAACTCAGCCACAGGAATTGCAGCTTCAGATTTTGCATACTATAGTATGTCCACTTAAATCTCCTTTGTCAGGATAGAAGGAAAAGGCTTTTCAAATAACCGAAAGCATGTCTTTTTAGTTAAGAAAAACGAAGTACATAAATCTCTAATACAAAATAATACTTGAAGGAACCTTTCTGCATTGTGTTATTAATACACACGCCGTCAGTCTCTACCTTTTGTGCCTCTAAGACATTTTCATATCCTATTCCAATAGATTCAGTAATCAAGGACCCTATGGAGTATTTGTAGAATTGGTTGGTAATCTTTGATCTTGAATATCACGTTCCATTCAAGGAGAAATGCCTACAAAAAATTGAAATAAAGAATAAAATAATGGTGCGGGGTAACTGCTACAAGTGAGAGCTGGATCAGTTGATATGTACATGTGGGTGTAGGATGCGCTCTAGTCTATGAGCGTGAACGCGATGACGCGTCACGCCATAGACAGGAGCACGAGGGGGGCGCGCATGCGCGGTAGGCGCCAGAGTGAAGGCGCGAAGCGGGGAAAACGGAGCTGGCGACCGGAGCAGTCGTGTTAGACGCTCGGCGCCCTCTAGCTCGTATTGGCTTGTTAGAATTGCAAATAAAGACAAGCAAATTCACCTACAAGGACTCTGTGCTTATGTGTGGGACTAAGTAACATTACATTGGCGACGAGGCTGGGACCACGAACACCAGGCACTTCAGGGTCAGGAGCAGACCCTCCATGACAGCCCCATATTTACAGCAGTAGGACAACAGCAACAGACAATCCAGGAATAAACGAGCAGAGGGCGTGGCAGCAGCTGAAACAACCACGGGAATCCACCTGAGCCGGCTTCAACAACCAGGTCAGTGCTGGGCTAGGAAAAGGGAGCATAGCCAGCACCCTGGCAGCCAAGGGCATTGACCCCAAGTCAGAGGAAGGGGCGCAAACTGACGACCCCACACAGACTAGAAGGGATAGCACGCCTGGCAGTCCCAGAGGACAAGGGAACACGGCAGAGAGTGCGGGAGCATCCGGTGGACTCAGTCAACACAGTGCCCAGGGGGTAGACCCCAGAGGTGAAGCCAAAATGGCAAATCAAGCGTCTGCTCTGATGGCCCCAGTCCCATTCCTGCCTAGACCGGGCGAACCGCAGTTAAAATGGGAGGACTGGAAGGATTATTTTCAAAACTATATTGAGGCACTCGAAGATGAGAATGAAGGGGAGTTCACCTCGGAAAGGAAGAAGAGACTATTGCTCCACAACCTGGGCCCGGAAGGGGTGAGAGTGTTCAAGAATCTGGTGCCCAAGGAGAGGGGAGTGAATGAGACAGATGTCTTCAAAAACGCCCTGGATGACCTGGACAGCCACTACCGCCCAGCAGTTTGTGTCTCCATAGACAGGTATAATTTCCAGCAGCGGAAGCAGGAGGCTGGTGAGTCGATTGATGATTACGTGGCAGCGCTCCGACGCTTGGCCATCACGTGCCAGTATGGAGGGCTTCAGGAAGAATATATAAAAGACCAAATTGTTATGCACACCACGTGCAGGTCGGTCCAAGACAAACTGTGGGCGCAGAGTGAGACGTCCCTTAAAGAAGTGGTGGCGATGGTCAAAAAGGCTGAGATGTCTCGACGCGGCGCGGAGGCAGCAAAACGGGAGAACGCGCCGAGGCAAATGGTAAACAAGATAGAAGATGCACCCCAGCCGGGGAGAGCCAAGGGAGTGTATGGAGATCAGAGGAAGGACTTGAGATGGACAGGGAAGCAGGCAGGCCGCCCTAGTTCAGACAACAAGTTTGCGTGTTATAGATGTGGCAGCACGGCACATTCGGCGCAGGATAAACGCTGTCCCGCGTTTCGCGCCAGATGCTCATTTTGCGGCCTGGTCGGCCATTTTGAGAAAGTCTGCCGCAAAAAGGGGAAGAAATCCACGGTCAAGTGCGTCGATGCGGCCGCAGCCGACGTCAGTGAGGAGGACGATTTGGATGACGACGACTTGGTGCTGTGCATAGAGGACCAGGTACTTGAGGTGACGGGGAAGCGAAGAGACAAGCCTCGCACGGACATGCTGATAGGGGGAGTGAAGGTACACGTGGCCGTCGACTCAGGATCTCCTTGGACCATCGTGCAAAGGTCCATATGGGAGGAAGACTTTGTGCCTGTGGTGGGGCCAGACCTATGGCCGCCGGACATCAGACCCATCTCGTACACGGAAAATGCCATTCCTTTGGTGGGGTGTCGAGACTTCGACTTCGAATTTAGAGGGAGGTCAGCCACGTGCACCCTGTACATAGCGGAGAGAGGACCTTCAGTGCTGGGGTGGAGAGATGCAGGTGATCTGGGGATCATACTCAACCCGGGAGGTAAAGAACAGATTCTCTTGACAGACGAGTGGCCCCTCACGAGAGAGGAAGATTGGAAGTCGGCATACCCCAAAGTTTTTGACGGATCAGTGGGAAAACTGGACAAGTTCGTTCACAAAATGGTCCTCAAGGAGGGTGCAGTACCGGTGGTGCATAAAGTCAGGAACATTCCCATATCTGCCAGCGGAGCAGTACAACAGGAACTCCGGAGGCTAGAAGAGCAAGGTGTCATAGAGCCGGTGGATAGTGCAGAGTGGCTATCCCCCTTGGTCGTGGTCAAGAAGCCAAATGGGCAGGTACGGCTCTGCGTTGACCTCCGCGAGCTCAACAAAAGTCTCATAGTGGAAAAGTTTCCCCTTCCCAGAATCGAGGAGATGCTCGCCAAGACTAAAGGTGTGACTCACTTTTCCACTATCGATCTCACGTCTGCGTACTACCAGATAGAGCTGCACCCATCGAGCAGGAAGTACACCGCTTTCATCACTCCATTTGGGTGCTACCAGTTCCGGAGGATGCCCTTTGGCCTGGCATCCGCAGCGGCTGTTTTTCAGAAGCTGATGCACCGCTTGTTCAAGGACATTCCTGGAGTACAATACTTTCAGGATGACATCTTGGTGATGGGCTCGTCAAAAGGTGATCACGACAGGAAGTTGCGGTGCGTGCTGGAAGTGTTGCAGAACAAAGGGCTAACGGCGGAATGGAGTAAGTGCAAGATAGGGACCCATTCGGTGACATACTTGGGGCATGAGATCAGCACGAGCGGAATTTCACCCAAAGAACGAAATGTGACGGCCATAAAGGAGGCGAAGGCACCCAGCTCCAAGGAGGAGGTGAGGTCGTTCCTGGGAATGGCCGAGTATTATAGTAAATTCGTGAGACACTTTGCCACCCGGACATACAGAATGCGACAACTCATCAGAGACAAGACCAAGTTTGAGTGGGACGCAGAGGCGCAAGAGGAGTTTGACACCATCAAGACCTGCATTAGTCAAGCTATTCCGTTGCAAGGGTTCGTTCCATCGGGCCAGACCGTGGTAACCACCGATGCCAGTGACAAGGGCTTAGGGGCGGTCCTGGCTCAAGTGAGAGATGATGGGGCCACTGAGACGATCTGCTTTGCGTCCCGTGCGCTGTCTCCGACGGAGCAACGATACAGCGTAATTGAAAAAGAGATGTTGGCAGTCACCTGGGCTTTAGGCAGATTCAGACAGTTCATTTGGGGTACGAGATTCAAACTGCAAACGGACCATAAACCCCTCATCAAGGTCTTGACTTCCTCGGGGCATGAGACGGCGACCCCGAGAATAGCCAAAATGACTCTGAAGCTACTCGATTACACCTACGATGTTGAATATCTGCCGGGAACACAGAACAGGGTAGCGGATTATCTCAGCAGGGCTGCCGCGATGGAAGTGGCGCCAGAGGAAGCCCTGGATAAGGAAGAGATGGTGGCAAGCATGGAGGACTATGAGAGTTCGATAAGTGCCCAAGAATGGGAGTCCGCCTATGATGAGGACATGGAAAAAGGGGAGATTAAGAGATACTTAACATCAGGCTGGCCTGACAAAAGGAAGCTCACTGATGGAGTACGAAGGTTCTATGAAATTAGGGAAGAACTGTCCCTGAGTGACTCTGGGGTGTTTATCTATCGGGGCGAAAGAGTTGTGCCGCCGGATTCACTGATACCCAGATTACTAACTCTACTACATGAGGGCCACCTAGGTATTGTAAAGACCAAGGCACGCGTCAAGCAGATGTATTGGTGGCCAGGCATGGACGTCCACATTGAGAGGCAAGTGAGGGAGTGTGGCCAATGCCAGGGCGCTGACAAAGTGCTGAGGCCTCTCCGACCGGCCATGGGGAAGTTCGACACGCCACAGGGACCTTGGGAGAATGTGGCAATTGACATATTGGGACCGGTCCTGGACAGCAAAGGTGTGAACAAGTACTTGTGTGTAGTGATGGATAAGTACTCAAAATGGCCTGAGGTGGACATTCAAGAATCCATGGACACTGACACGATTTTGAGATTCCTGACTTCAGTTTTCTTAAGGGAAGGCATCCCCAAAACCATCCTTAGTGACAATGGCCCGCAGTTTGTCTCGGACAAATGGACTAGGTTCATGAGAAGGAATGGTATCGAATCCAAACACACGGCAGTGTATCATCCCGCATGCAACGGTCAGGTGGAGCGGTTCAACCGTGTGCTGATGGGCTCCATACAGGCGGCCATCATGCAGGGAAAGGATTGGGAGATTGAGGTAATGAGCATGCTGTGGTCTTACAGGATCACCCCCACGGCGGTTGGGTACAGTCCATTTCAAGTGTTGAGAGGACGGCATCCGTTCACACGAGACAATATTGTGTGGCGGGAGAAGACCATTACCAGTAAATGGTCCCCTGCGGTGGTTCAACACAACTTGGAAAAAGCCCAAAAGATTTATGCTGCGAATTACGACAAACGTCGGAATGTGAAAGGAACAGAGCTGGAGGAAGGAGAATGGGTTAGGGTCAAACTCCCTACCCTTCAAAAGAAAGGCGACAGCAAATATAGTCAGCCTCTACAAGTCAAGGAGGTGAGAGGTAGAGCAGCCCTCCTCAGCGATGGCAGAGTGTGGTCCCAAGACCGCATGGCTAGAGTAAACAGGATTGTTGTATGGCCCAAGCTGGAAGAGACAGAGGCACAGAAGGACTTCCACGAGAGCACGCCTCGACTGGAGCAAGCTGATGAAGTGTTGCCTGAGGAAACAGGAGACAACAGTGAGATGGACATTCCTGGCGCAGGGCGCGCAGTCAGAGATGTCACTCCGGCTGGAGTAACTCAGAGTGGAGATTGGAGAGATGGTGCGAGACCAGGCGGAGACAGAGAGGTGGAAGAGAGCATGCCGGTAAGACACACCCGTAGTGGCCGGGCAGTTACAGTGCCCTCAAGATATAGAGACTATGAAATGGGTGGACATTAATGATAGTTGGCAACCTGGCTGCCAGCCAGAGAACATGTGGACACTTGGTGCAACATGGTGGAAGTTGAATAGTTAATTTTGTTTATTGTTAAAAAGGGGAGATATGTAGGATGCGCTCTAGTCTATGAGCGTGAACGCGATGACGCGTCACGCCATAGACAGGAGCGCGAGGGGGGCGCGCATGCGCGGTAGGCGCCAGAGTGAAGGCGCGAAGCGGGGAAAACGGAGCTGGCGACCGGAGCAGTCGTGTTAGACGCTCGGCGCCCTCTAGCTCGTATTGGCTTGTTAGAATTGCAAATAAAGACAAGCAAATTCACCTACAAGGACTCTGTGCTTATGTGTGGGACTAAGTAACATTACAGTAGGCTAAAGCAGAGATATATATATAAAGATATTGAACATTTTCAAATATTTAGGGGTGTAAGTATTGCAGGTAGGATAAATTCATTAACATTTAAATGAACCCATTATTAACTTGTAAATGGGTCGTAACCATAAGAGTAGAGGTAGTGTATAAGCTAATATTGGACCTATTTCAGAACTTCTAAGCATACCACCAGGATTCCATATCGACCGATAAGAGACATCAGAAGTGCAGCAATCATCAGAATAAATGTGTTCTCAAACATTGCCGCTAACTTTAAGTTATTGGTGTTACACCACAGAGTGTCAGGGCAATGCATCATTTCTACTGAAATACATTAACTCCCCAGCCACCACCGCCAGCATATCTGAGATGCAGGACTTGAAGTAGACATCTGGAACCAAACTGTAGTGGTCAAATAGACACTTTATAAATGCACAATGCGCTGATGAAAGAGAAGCTATTTCCTATAAATGTCGGACTGCATAAGCATAAATTCTAAAGCGGAACCTGCTGACTAACTACGAGCAGGTACAACGAGTGTCTGGCCTGTGAAATCTGATCAAACCTGCTCTGTCTGTAGAATACTCTAGCAGCGATGTTTTGCAACAGTTGAAGTTTGTTAAGCTTTTGAACTCACAAGCACTAATTATGGCTGCATCCAATTTAGGTGAAATATGTGGCAGGAATTTGCGTAATAATTTCATTTGGAAGGAATGGGAAGTAGAGACAACCTTAATCTTGCCATTCGTTCATACATTTTTATCCAACAAAAAGCTGAGATTTGTGACTCGAAGGTACAGCTGGGCAAAATCCCATGGTTTTAGACCCAAGATATGGAATTCATCACTCAGGCTCCCTTCTTTAATTAGGACAACCATCACATAGGACTCCAGTTTTAGGATATTAACGTCTCTCCAGCTTTTCATAATCCCTAGGGACTCTGTTTGTCAAAATGGAGTAAGAAAATGATCAAATCTAATATTGGGCTGTGTATTGTCATAATAGGAAAGTGTGTATTTTATGTGTTTCTAAAACAAACCTGTTTCAGTAATAAAAAAAACCCAATGCTAAGAAGATTTTAAAAAACCTAGCACCTACTCAACATTCTGTTCTTGGACATGTGAACGGAAAACATTGAGATCCTTACCAGACAGACATTACTAATTGTAGGGGGTGGTCTTTTGCAGATAAGTGGTGGCCAGAGCCTCCACTGACCTGGTAGGCTGGTTGACCACTTTTTAGAAGTTTAAGTGAGTCTATTAAAAAAAAGCCTTCAATTTGGATTGATGAATTTTGCTATCACGTAATTCCCTTTTAAATGTGATAAATCCACCACTAGGGGTGGCGGCCTTGCCAAATGTGTAAGTCTAGGGTCAAGGGTGGGATTGTGGGACAGGGTCAGACTGGTACAGAAAATATGCCGAAGCACCAAAATGAAAGTGGGCCCCATTAGTGAGTTTGAAAACTAAACAAGTGACCCATGATGGCAAATTGGGCCAGTTTTGAACTTGTAAAGAAATTGTGTATAAGTGTTTTGTAAGGTATGGACATTTCATACATCTGGGCTTGCTGCAGGCAACGTTTATTTCACTAGGGAATCCTACAGAAAAAACAGACCTGCAACCCTAAAACAGGCTTACAAACAGTGAAAAAATGGGCAACACAGTAACTGGTCAGACCAGCTCTTTGAGCACTGCCTGATTGCCTTATAAGCGGAGGTCCGTACAGGTAAGCGCAGTGGGGCGGGAGTCTCCAACAGACTACGGAATAGGGAAAATTAAATAAATGAATAATTCCTATTCTGTTGTCTGTTGACTCCATCCCCCCGCCCGACTCACTGCGCTTACCTGCACGGACCACTGATGCTTATAAGGCATTGCCTGTTGTTTCCCATTCCAACCACATAAATTAATTGGATTGTGCATATATACAAACATTTTCCAGAAAAAATTCTCCCCATAGAAAAGCATTCAAATGTATTCTTGCCAAGGGGAATATGAGTGTTTTTCCAGGGTGGGAAAGGAGTGAGTGAACATTTAATATTTAATGGCTGTGGTAGTGAGGTGGAACGTCCAGAATGAATAATATTTAAGCTGCTATGAAAAAAAGTTAAACTGTGGAATCCAATCTAATACAACTGAATTTGTAAAGCACAGCTAATCACCCGTGAAGGGTTCCAGGCGCTGAGAGTATTCCTGAGAAAGAGGATGCACCTCCGCATAATTTGCATATGCAAAAATGCTTAACTTGTGGATATTCTGCATGTACATTCGCATGCTCCTGAAAATCTATGACGACTGTAGATTTCAAGACAAAATTCCCTGGTATTCTATTTGAATCCCATAAAAGTAAAAAACGTACCACAAATGGAGAGTAATCCTGTGCAGTAGATTTCTAAACCTTACAGCGTCGGCTTTGTGAATTGGGCCTTTTATGAATCGCCAGCTCTTCCATCACAATTCATTATCGACTTGAAATAAAAAATCACTTTCTGAGATGGTCCTTTAATTGTACAATTGTAACTAACAAAATCCCTGGACTTAAATGTGACCTTGTGAGGCGCTATCAGTGACAAACCTGAAAGCTTTGTGTTGTATTCCCTCCTCGATAGCGGAAACATCTTCCGAGCTCAAATGGAGCAGTCTTACCTCTGCCAGTCGGATTTATTTTCTTGTTAGAACCATAGAAAAAAACTGAAGTCGTGAAGCTATGTTGAACCGAAGCCGCCTACAGAGAGCAGTGATGCTTACATTTTGTTGGCATGTCTTTGCTAATGGCATTCATTCCATTTTGACTTTTAGAAAGGTACCGCCGCAATGACTGTCATGTTACTATACATTACATCAGGCAGCAATTCTTCTGATGCACTGCCAGTTGAGAAAATACTGTTGAGAAAATACTGCTGAGAAAATGCACATCAGATGCATAAGGCACAATTTAATAGGAAGCATATTGTCCTAGTCATACGGCCCATTAGAGCTGGTTATTTCTACCACATATAATCAGTTAATAAGACCTATTAATTAAGCTAAGTATGACATTGATCTTATGTTGGAGTGAGTCCACTAAAATCCAGGCTAGAGTCATTATCTCTGTTTCTACTTGAAAAACAACCGAATCATTTAATTCTTGATCGTATATGTTTTCTCGTGCACATTCCTTATTATTCCACTTCACCTATATTCAGTGGGAAAATTTGCTGAAAGAACTCATTTCCAGTTTAATTTTTTTCTTCACTTGAGAGCAGGAGAAACACAATTAAGTAGAAGTGTTTTTATTCTCCCCTCTGGAAAATGTAAGCCTTTCGTCCATCATCAAGTAAAGACATTGGTTCTGATTACAATAGGCCTGCAAGTCCCATTTCAGCTGCAAATGAGATGGCAAGAAATGTGTAGCAAATTGAGCACTACATGGAAGTTTCAGACGCTTTTTGAAGCGGTTCAAATTATTGCCAGGGCAAAGTGCCAGAATTTTGGTTTGCGCACCTTGGAGTGGGCGAAACCATGCACAATTTATGCATATTTTGCCATTGTGAGCTATTAGGCTCGGAAGTTGGTGTAAGCTGCACATCCCTCTGATGTAACGCAAATTTCGATCTTTCATTTGTAAGGGTTCCTCATAATCACGGGTAGTCCATACCTGTCTATAATCATTTGTCATATTAACCTGGAACAGTAGAATGTGAACTGTAATAACGTGGATTGTGGTTTATTAAGGATATTTTTCATATAAACGTGAAGAAAATAACGTTGAACTCATACTCGTTTAGCTGAAAACATTATCATTCGGAAATTGTGTACGCTGCTGACAATTATTCACGTATTTGATGTCCTTATGTAGTGTGATGATATAGAAGTGCTTAACAAAAAGTGTTCATTTATATGTAATTGCATAAGGCCTGTGTGCTACTTCTTATGTTGGTCAATTTCTGTAGGTCTTGAATGCATTTTCCCTGGAAGCTTTTGCATTAGATTTAATAGTTGAATTTCATGTGAATGTTGGATTTGTGACTGAACTTTGCACCAAACCGAGAGCAAACATTGTCAATGAGCCACTGCCTGACTCTGACCAAATCCTTTTTATTGATGGTTCATGCTTAAGAGACAATGAGGGCTACCCGAGAACAGCTTTAGCTGTCTGTACCATTTCTGGAGTGGTGGAAGCTGCTTGTTTACAGGGAGTATACTAACCCTGGGTGTAAAACTCCACTCCTCCACAGAGTTTGCCGATTTTTGGCAACACTGCGTTCCGCGTAGATCACGGAGTTGCCAGAAAACTCCGCACTCCATGACGGAGCGGAGGTTTTTTGTGTTTGCGTGCCCAAAATGCATTTTTGCACGCACTGGAACGACTTACCAGGTGCCTGCGAACACCAACAAGATTTCCCATCTGTTCGCATGTGCCAAGAGATTTGCTAGCCGGCCGCATGGCCCCGGGAGAGTTTGCAATCGCAAACACATCATTCGGGGGTGCCATTGGACTTTGGGATGAAGTTTTGTGAAGAACGCAATCCCAAATACACAGAATCTGCAATCTGGAGAAGGATCTCTCCCGAGCAGCTTGAAAACCTTCTGGAAATGAAATGACAATTTGGACTAAATAAAATCAGATTGACATATGCCTGCACTTTTTTTGTGCAAGGAGTCCTTTTTCTTTGTTTCCTTTTATTAAGAGGAAAGTAGTGCCCCAGAGTGTCCAACTTCCTATTTATGTCCAACATGCTCCTCCCAGTGCTTTGTCCATCTCCTGTTCACTTTTTTTTGGGGATTTGGAGCTGGAAGGATCACTCTTTGTGTCTGCTGCATCATATATCATTGGATTTGAGGACTTTTGAATTTGAGATTTCACAAGTAAGTTGGAAAATTGGTGTTGTTTGTATGGTTGGTACATTGCACCTAAATTATTTTGTACTTTTCATCATTTATTACAATTTATTGTGGTGGGTGGCCTGTAGTTTCAGTAGCGGCCTGGTTGTTTCTTTGTAAGTAATTTGTCTTCTTTTATAAAGGAAACATGTTGCTCAATTCACCACATTTTCTTGAAATCAATTTGCAATATTTATTTAATTCACTAGCCCAGCAGTTTGCCAATAGGCCTTTCATCCAGTAGGTCCAGAGCTACTCATGGGTGCATGAAACAACTGTTTCTGTTGTGTGTGTTGACGTTAAACATCATTTAGGGCATGGAAGGCATTGGATTGAAATGCGAAAGGTTATTTTTTTGGGGTATTTTACTTTTTTATGTTTGTTAAATAAATGCCTTTGTTTGATGTCTGTGGTTGTTGTGTAAACCTTTTTTTAGCCCTGTGGATTTTCATTTTTGGAATAGTTGCATTAAAGTTGTGCTGTTTAACATGCCTACTTTGTGTGGCCATTGTGTGAGTGTGTTTGTAATAGTGGTCCAACATTTGCCTCGGCTGTGCCTCGCCATGTTGCCAGGGGCCATTTCGTAAAGTCTGTGTCCATTGAGTTCATTGTTTTCCAGGCCTCCTGCTCTTTGTTGTTGTTGTGAGTGACATTGTGGCACTGGCTGGTGGCCATTTTGTATTGGTAGTTAGTGTGCTTTTTCCATAAGCCTATGTTCTTCTTTCCTTTGTTCCTCTTGGCATATTGCTTCTTGTTGTGGTAGCCTGGCCATGTGCCTTGTGGCCATTTTATGAAAGCAGCCAGTGTGCCTTTGCTATGGGGTTGCATTGTCTGTCTTCCCTTTCTTGTTGTTGTGGCCTGGCCATGTGGCTGTCAGTCATTTTGTGAAGGCAGCCAGTGTGCTTTTGCCATTGGCTTGCGTTGTCTGCCTTCCCTCTCTTGTTGTTGTGGACTGGCCATGTGTCTGGTGGCCATTTTGTGAAGGGGCAGCCAGTGTGCTTCTGCATTAGGACTTCAAGCCTTCTTTGCGGTGGCCTTGCCTTCATACTGGTTGTTGTGTTGCATGCAATTTTTTCTTCTATTATCCAGCAAAAAATGTAGCACACTTCACTACATTTTCTAATAAATTTGCAGTGTTATTCATTTGACTTGATTCACTATCTGGCCTAGCCTGCCAATGAGTTTTCCAACCAATAGTCCCAAAGCTACTCATGGGTGCATGAAACAACTGTTTCTGTGGTGTCTGTTGAATTTAAACATAATTTAGGGAATGGATGGCATTGGATTGAAATACAAACAGTTTTTTTTGTTTTTCACTTTTTTTCATGTGTGTTAAATAAATGTCTTTGTTGTAACTTGCAAACCTTTTTTAGCCCTGTGGATTTTCGTGTTTGGTATTGTTGCATTAAAGCTGTGTTGTTTAGCATGCCTTCTTTGTCTGGATAGTGTGTGAGTGTGTTTTTAATAGTGGGCCAGCATTTGCCTTGGCTGAGCCGTCCCATGTGGCCAGGGGTAATTTTGTAATGTCCGTGTCCAACTCCATATAGGCCTGCTTGAGTTAATTGTTTCCCGGTCTCCTGCTTGTTGTTGTTGTGACTTCTGAGTGACCATGTGGCTGGTGGCCATTTTGTGGTGGCAGTTAGTGTGCTTTACTGCTTCTGCCATATGCCGGCATGTCTTTCCTTTGTTCATCTTGGCTTATTTCTTCCATCGGTTGTTAGCTGCAGCTCCTTGAATGCTGCATCCCACATGATGCACAATGCCAAACCGGGCCTGTTACATTTGTATTTTTGTTGCTGTTCTTCTTCTTTCCTATCCTTCCTGAGTATATTGTACAGTGCACCAACCATGAAAGCCCTTGTTGTCAAAGTGTCACAAATGGCTACACTGTAATTTCATTTTTTTAATAACTAAGGTAATACATTTAATAATATTAATAACACTAACAAGTGTGACCACACACTAAGTTATATATTTGTTTGTTTGTACTAGTAGTAATTGAACCACAACAATGAAGGCCACATTTCACTGATGTTCTTCTTGCTTCTTTGCTTTTAGGTGCACAAAAGAGGAGGAGACAACATCACCCATTGTACTGCCAGACATAAGTCTTGTGCTCACAACATCACGTGACGTGTGACCACAGACGTCTCTTCAACTTGTGCCATTGCATGCTGATGACATTTTCAAGATGGCCCCAAGGAAAGGTACCAGGTCAAGTACCAAGAAAGTTGCCAGTGAGAAGAAGGCACTGCCGCTTACCAAGACCGTTATGTCACCCCAGATCTTTTTGGGGAAACCAAAAATTGTGCCTGCAGCAGGGGTGTCCTAAGAGCAAGCTGGATCAGTGGACCCACCAAACTAACCTAGGCGCAAGCCCATGTCTGTCGCAGAGGCAGTCAGTCTAATCGCGAGTCCGACGCCGACAAGCAGTGGTATTGAAATTGACTTATTGTTATCGCAAAGTAGTACCCAATCAATGCAGGAAACTCGGATAAGTGGACAACAATAGCCACAACCCCCCCCAATAGTAGTCGTTACTCCTAAAGTAGGGGCAGTTCAGGAGATCAAGCTTCCTGCAGAGAAAGAAGAAGAGCAAGCCACTCTTTCAGAAGATCCATTGTCTTCCACATCCCCAGCAAGGAAAAGGAGGGTTAGTCCTTCAACTTCTTCTGCAAGCCCCCTTCTGATGATCTAGACGCCACTTGGAAACCACCTCAGTCTGAGAGTGTGACAGGCCATGAGACAAGGCTAGGAAAAAAGAATGTTCCAGAAAGCCTTAGAGTTATGGAGGTAGATGTAGAAGAGAAGGATAATGACGAGCCAGTCATCATGGACATTAGTCCCGCCCCAGTGGAGACTAACATCACCCCATCCCAAATTGCTGTGAGGTATGTGGCAAGGATACCACCAACACAGATGATACCACCAACACCACCTCCAGCTTCCATATTTCACTGGCAGGGACCTACATCCACCACAGCAACCTCAGTAGAAGTAGGCACTGCAGAGAGTCAAACGTCACACCCAACTACCAGTTCATCCGGCATTGCAGGTGGCACTAGCAGCACCAGAAAATTGACCTCCACAGTTTAGAACTTTTTTCGGTAATCAAGAAGGAGGTGAATATTGCTATATGCTCCATTTGTGGACAAGGTGCTAGTCTGGGTAAGCTTGATAGAAACTATGGTACCGTAGGCCAAACAAACTGTCTGTAATGCCCTCACAGACCAGACGAGGCAAGGGAGTATTGTGCACAAGCTTTGTTAGGGTTCACAGGTGAGGGACATTGGGTATTCCAGTTAAAAGAGGGTCTTTGCCATGATCCGTATTCCCGGTGATGTCTGCTCCTTTCAATGGTGGCCGCCTCTGCCACTTTTCCTCTCTTGTGGGCTGTCCTGCCGGTCGCCCCTCCGTAAAAGAAAAAGGAGACGGTCAGTACCTACTTCCCTTCTCCCTCTAATTTCCTACGCGCGCGTTCTTTTGTTGTGGTTTCCCCTTTATCTCTTTTTATACTCCCAGTCGCCCTGTGAGACCCATGATACAGGTCGTTATTCAGTGTGCCTCTACCATCCCCGGGTCCTTGTGTCAGGTAGTTTCTTGTTGGAGGTGGGTTTGGAGCTTTACTGGTTTCTGTTTCTACCCGCCTGTCCCAAGAGCGCCTCCTGCTCTTTACACTTCTCCTAAGCTGTCAGGGTGGTCTCCTAGAGGCCAGAGAAGCTCGACTGTGTGTGCCACCACACTATTAGTGTGTGCCCGGTCTTCCCTATGACTTGCCTGAAGCCGGGACCCGATCAGGGTCACTGTCGTCTCGTCTGTAGTTCCTTCCTCGGGGCACATCTCTGTTCTTCTCTGGGTCTTCTCCCGACGTCGTCTCAAACTCCTCTCGAATCCATCTCCTCGGTCTCTTCCTCCTGCATTCTCTTGTTCTCATGTTGTGGTTCTCCACTCGGTTCCTCGCTTTCTTGGCGTTCCACACCAGCTGTGTTTGTTTCCAGCTCTTTTATTCTTGTTAGGCTCTTCCCCTCTGCAGCCACTAGAGTCAGCACAAGTTGATTCGGCCCAGTGCACCCGGGGCACTCCTGTTGGTCTTCATGGCCCTTCCGTTCACACCGTCTAAGAAAACACCACTTGATGCAGTGGGAAAACTGCACGTGTTGTTGGTGGAGGGGATGAAGAAAAAGAACTGATCATGGTGGAAGGTGAAGAAGAAGGAGACATTTTCTTTGTTACACAAAGCAACCCTGTCCCCAGCACTGCAGTGGTATCACCCACATCATCATCACCAACATCGCAAAGGCACAAGAGTCAGACTGAGACACCAAGGGGTCCAGGTCAAGAGAGTACCGCAACCAAAAAACATGGATTGAGCATAACATCTGGCGTCAAGAAGTCACCTGCATCAATGGCACTAGAAAAGAAAAAAATCCAGGCTACCATTCTAAGCACGTTTAGTTCGGAAGGGCAGTAGAAACGCAACCACCACACAGCACGTTTGTACAATGCGCAGCTAGCTAAAATGTTAGCGCTGGACCTCCTCCCATTTTCCCTTGTGGAAGGGGTGGGTTTTTTGAATTTGTGGCAGCCATCTGCCAGAAATGGAAGGTTCCCAGCCAGTCCTATTTCGCCAGAGTTGCTGTTCCAGCACTACATCATGACGTGCTGGAATTGCTTGGACAAGCTTTGCAGCAGAGTGCTGTTCACACTATCCACCTGACAACAGACATGTGGACCAGTTGCCAAGCCACTGATTACATGTGGATCACTGCACACTGGATCTCTTTTGTGGGGGTTTGAGAAAAGATGTCTGTAGGTGTTAACACTGCTGAGATTTGTAATGCTGCTCGGAAACATGCAACAGTAGCCATGTACGCCACGGAGAAATCTCATACAGCTGTAAACATTTTAGGAAGAATTTAACAGCAAGGTTTCTGAATGGCTGCGACCAAAAGGGCTTAACATTGGTTTTGTTGCCATTGACAATGGCAGTAATATAGTTAAGGCCATGGCCGATGGTGGCTATTTCAAGGTCCTGTGTTTGGTGCACTGTATTAACATCATTGTTCAAGACTTTTTGAAAAACAGACTGAGTCAGCAACTTGTTGACCACCTGCAGAAGAATCTGCACAGATTTCAGTCATTCTTTTAAAGCCCAGAAGCAGCTGAGGATCATTCAACGTGGTAATAGAATGCCAGTTAAAGCACTCATCCAGGAGGTGCTAACACGTTGGAATTCAACATATTACATGCTTGAGTGTTTGTTTGAGCAGTACAGACCAATCATTGAATATGTCACGGAAAGAAGGGATGCTACTGTGAAAGGCTTGATCATTGAGATGGACCTATGGGGCCTAGTTACATGCCTGACAGAGATGCTGCTTCCTTTTGAGGTCTTCACTTGTGAAGTCAGCAAGAAGGACTTTACTATGGGACATGTTATCCCATTGTTGCACATGCTATAGGAACATCTGAAGGGTGTGTCTGCAGGTGTGGAGGAAAAAAAGAAGCATATGAGTTGATGGAGAGCTTAACCCTTCGCTTATCTGAAAATACAAGGGTGCAAATAGGCATTGTGTCATCTAACTATTACATTTGTGCGACAATTCTTGATCCACATTACTAACCATTACTGCACACTTTCATTCCTTTTTCAGACGGGGATGTTGCCATCTACAAAACTTGGATAGCTGTGCAAGCCATTCATCAAGAAAAATAATGGCCGGGAATTGGAGGCCCACTCCTCCAGGGCACGATAAGTACTGCAGCTCAGCTTTCAACTTCACCTTTAGAGCCTCAGGGCAGTGTGGCTGGCTCACAGCAGCCAAAACCACCACCAACACTAAGAACAACATCAACAACAACAAGAACAGGAACATCAGCCTCAAAATCGGCAGAGGAATGGTTTCTATAGGCAGGGCTTAAGTCCAGTGCTGAGGCAAAGGCAAAAGAGGCCGAGCGAAGTGGAGCACCCATGAACATTGAGCGGATGGTCCAGACCTATCTGGATGACCCAACAGAGGTCCTCTATTGATCATAGCCCATTGCTGTATTAGTATGGGAAAAGGCACCAATGGCCAGTGCTCAGCAGGTGGGCGATAAACTATCTGGCTTGCCCAGCCTCAAGTGTGTCTTCTGATTGTGTTTTCAGTGCTGCTGGTGCCGTTCTAACAGTGAGAAGGACTAGTCTCTCACCCCAAAATGTGGAGAGGTTAACCATGATCCAAATGAATCAGCACTTTATACTACCGGATTACACCATAGCTGAAGTAGCACAGCAGGAAGATGATGACGGCGACTCAGGTCATGGAAGTAGTGTGTTAGGTAACCTACTTCTGGGTGGACCACCAGAGTGTGAGGACACGCTCTACTTCCCTGACAACTGGGCTTTTGAGTTACTTTCTTTCTTCCTTTGACGCCCCCAAAAAAGCCCCCCAAAAAGTTATAGCTAAGTAACATTTTTTACTTTTATTATTTGCGTGTGTCACTCTCTCTCTGGTTTGAATCACAACAAATCCATCACCACCGTCTTACTCTTGTATTGCCGGATTGGAGTTGCAACTGGGTGCAGTCAGTGAAGAAGTAAGTCCACTCCTCTAAGTCCTGACTCTCCCAAAATCCATTTCCCTCAAGCCAAACAATGGATGGAGAATAGTATAGCAAATTTGAAATGTGTGCCTGCCTCGAGTCCCTCCAAGCCTGACTATATATCTATCCTCCTTTCTGAGCCTAGAGGAACTGCCCCAGAAGAACAGGTAAATGATGGCATGCATTGCACGCTGACTCTGAGTGATTGGTATTTGTGTTGTGCATGATGTCTACTAGTATTTAATCTACACACAAAAAATTGACCAAGTCAATGTTTCCCTTCTTGTTGTTCAATAACAAACTTGTACTACTGGAAGGCCTATCCATTGCATTTTTGATTCTGGAGTCTGGACTCACTCGGGACACTACAGACTTGGATACCATGACCATACCATACTCGCAGTCAGTCAGTAGGATCGGAGATGATTGATCGAATAACACGGGGCGTTTCATGTAGTGGCCTAAAAGGTAAACCACAACAACATCAGACCTATATATCTGTTTAGTGGTTGAGGTGGTGGTATGACTGACAGCAGTGCATTGATTTTGTTACTTAATTTGGAAAATGCTATCTTGCTGTGTGTTTATGTGTGCTCAGTGCTGTCTGGCTCAAAATCTAAGCTAAGTGGAGGCTGGGTGGACGGGCCTGCTCCTGTTGTTGGAGATAACTGCTGGAAACCGACATGATTTAGCCATGCCGCTTCTGAAAGTTTTCTTGTTGCACACCTCTTTAATTTATGCAGTTTAACTTGACTTTCTCATTGATTTTTCAATATCCTTTTTGTTTTTCCATCTACAGGCCGGCCTTTACCTGCGCTATTACGAGTAAATACAACTCACACTTACCTTACCAAACCGCATCCGCCAGGCCGGCTCTCAAGATTGCTGGACAGACAGTCCAAGGAAGGAACAAGAGGAATACTGAGATGCAACTCCAAATTTGACAATAGTTATAGTATCATTTCATTTTTTCTCTTCAATCATTACAACTGTGTGTGTTGTTGTTTATGTTTGCTTATATTTGACTCCTACAGATATTTTTAAATTTTCTTTTAAGTTTTATTTATTTAAATGTTTACTTACCTGTAAAACTCCATAGTCCATACATTACTAACCCCCACCCTGCCCCTCCCCCTCCCCATGTCACCGCCCTGTAGGTACTCCCACTGCCGGCCAAGGCTGCTGGCAATATTAGATTACCCACCCAAGCACAGTATTCGATATTCCATTTTTTTCCAGAGGAACATTACATGATCCATCATAATAATATAATTGGTTGCCAGCATCGAGTCATCAATCATCCTAGTTCCAGCACTAAACATTACAAAGCTGCTTGTCCGCTTCATCATCACAGCTCAAGTCGACTTCAGTTTGTAAAGTGCACTAGGCTAGCCCTCCAGGCATTCTGGTTTATTTTACTTTAGCATTGCTCATCATCATCATGGTTTCTTGTTTGGCAGTCTTCTTGTGTACTGTACTTCTTCTACTCATTCCAGAGTCTCCCTAGGTGACTGTCTCATTTTCTTTTTTTGCAAATGCTACTGTCAGTGTCCACTAGTCTTACCACCACCATGTCACCTTGGGAAACAAAATCATCACCATGCCGCAATTGCTTTGCCTAGGTATAAATAAACATCAGTCACAGGTAAGAGAAGATGTTTGGGGGAGGCATAATACTATGGAAATTAATTCATTAATTCACACACCCACACCCTTTCGAGTCCATAGGGGTTTTAGTTGCAGACTGCATAGACTAGAAGCGACTGATAGTACTAGTAGAACAAGTCACAAGTGAGGATACTGCATCTGTTGGTGTGTTACACTATCAGCAGATTATTTCAATCGAAACCTGGCTGCGGCCCTGCTGTAGCAAAGAAAACCATGTGAAGTAAAAGAGTAACCCCCCCACAGAACATATACATCATATGTAAACTATAAATAATGTATTCCCCTACAAATAAACTAATGAAAAAAACACAATACCTGACCCACCTCTCTCCCTAACTCCTACCAATATCCATAATAATATTCCAATGTTCATGTCCATAAACCCCAACTTTTCTCCAATGCCCAATTCCCACCCGCCAAAAAAACAGATTAGAAAAGGGGCAAGGTACCGGAGTTCTAGTAGCGGGCTGCCTGGATCTTCCTCTCTAGGATGTTTATCCACTCCTCTATGCGTGCCATCCAGAGGAGCCTGCCGCACCTACATTTCTTACAGTTCCATGAACAGTGGTGGGCAGCAGTGTTTAATAAAGTGTGGCGGGCAGCTGCCATACCATGGCGCCATGCCACTGGAGGCACTGGGGGGGCCTGGCTGGGCCCCGGGGCATTGGAGAAGCTGCAGCTGCTGCCGCCTCCTCCTCCTCCTCTACTAAAACAACCAGCCCTGATACACCAACAGAAGGCCACCAGCTTCCATTGACGGGACGTGGCTGATAACTCCTTCCTGCTTGTTTTTTTCGGTTGGGAAGGAGTAGCTATATCAAGAAAGAAAAAAGACAATTGTAACCAATACTCTTAGCAAAACAGCGACACAAAATAAATTATACACATAAAATTGTAGTGGCACAGTTGCACTAACAAGCACAGTACATAACATTTGTGGTATCCTCCCACTTCCTCAGCCTCTAACATTTGTGGGAGTTTTAGGCATTACTAGGCACTATGGAGTAGACAAGTCTTCTTCTCTCTCTTGTTAAGCTAAATTAAGCTTGTGGGAATGCCAGCTCAGTCAGCTAGTGCCTTAGATAGACAAACTTGTGTTGCAGACTCAAGTTATTTACTACTGTCTGCAGGTGGGGCAGCTGTAGTCTATAACTATACAATTATCTTATTTTTCTTTTATGGCGATACTCTGTTACATCAATGGCAACTGCTCAGTTTCACTTTCACCCTGACTACTACAACAAAGTAGAGGATATCTGATCTGAATGATTATATATAGGATGACTTGAGGTACTATTGATTGATAGTGTAACCATGCAGCCGATAGGCCACCCATGGCTGAACAGTCGAAATGACATAGGTAGGTAGTGGGCCTCGGAGTAGGAGGGAGTTGATTGATTATGGGTGGGTATGGGTACATACATACACAATATATCAGTTGTGCTTGCAAACTACTGTGAGTCAAGAGAGTATTCTGAAATACAACCTTGAATCAAAAACCATGAAAAAAACAGTCCTTGTTTCTCTTCCCAATGATTTTTCCATTTATCATTGCATTGCTCTTGTAGTATTTTTTAAAAATTCTAATCTTATTGTTATCTTCACCCTTGGCTTAGCTGCTCTGGCATGGTTTATTTTTCTTTTACATTCTCTTCATCAAGCGAAAGTCTCCACCTATGCTATGATTGAATACCATCCAGGCATCTATCTATTCAAAGAAAACATGGCTATCATTCTTTTTAATCTCTCAACAAACCTTTCACCAAGAACATACATTTGTAATTTTGTTTTAAACCACCACCCATGCGTCCTTGCTTGCCTTTGAGTTTTACCCATCAAACCCCCCAGAGGATTCCTATCACCCATACAGTTTCACCCACCAAGGTAGGCATCCTTCCTTTCACCTTTCACCCATCCTTCAACCACCCATTAATCCTATCAGCCACCTATGCATCCCAGGCCCCCTACTTTCACCCATGCATTCTTCTTTGCAAGTCATATATTACATGACACACGTCCTTTCTCCTTCCATCCTTCTTTTCCTTTTCGTTCAACCCATCCATCAAGGTCATTTGACTCATAAAACGGGGGACGTCATAAAACTTTCCCAGCTGGGTTGAAGTCAGATAGAAGAGGCCATTAGTTACTCAACTCCCGCCGCGGATGTATGACGTTACAACGCATACTTTTACAACGCCTACCTTTACAACGCGGTTTTTACCACGCATACCATTACAACGCATAATGTTTTTAGGCGCTGGATAGTGAATAGTTTAATTTACTATTCCAACTCCAGGCCCCGTGGATAGTAGGGAAGGTTATTGGATAGTAAATTAACCTATTCCCTATCCTAGAGCGCCCCCCAGAGCAATGCGTTGTAATAGTTTGCGTTGTAAAAGTTGCGTTGTAATGGTAGTTCATTGTAAAAGTTTCGTTGTAAAGGCTGTTTCCCCCCGCCGCTAATGCTATTGCTAATGGCAAGTAAAGGGTGTATTCTTCAACCGTTGTTCAGAACAACTTAGTCTCTCTCAATATTACACTGCGCACCCTTGCCGCGAGTGTGTATTACCAATACGTAAGGACTATAACTTACCAATGCCCGCCACTGCTGCTGGCTCCCCCCCTGCAGCTGCTGCATCTGCTTGCTCTCGGCTGGCGTCACCTTTCCCGCTGGCCCCGGCACTGGTGGTCTGTACGCCTAGAAAAACATTACACATTTTTTAGATGCCATAAACGCCTTCCCCTATTTTTGTTTCACTAGCAAGATTGAAAATACAATACATACATACACCACACACATCACTAGTACAAATCGGGTACTAGAGTAGAGTAGGCAGTAGTATGTCCTATCCTATCAAAAATAATAAAATATCTGGTTGGGAATTTTTCTGGTGGCAATTTTCAAAAGGCCTCTCAAGAAGAGGACAACCCAAAGGACTGGACTCAGTGGCTACAGCTATTGGTGACTCTGAGTTTTAAAACTTTTTTAAAAGAAAAAGAGTGGCCAACTGGGCGGACAGTCGAACATGAGGTGTCTCGAGTCTCGACTCGGGTCCTCTTGGTTGGAAAATATAATTGTGCCCTCCTCCTCCTCATACTTCCTTCCAGCCATGGTGTACGGCAATCAGTTGTTCATAATCAACTGCTGCTGTTAATACTAATATTACTAGGCCTAGACGAGAAAATGTAAAAATAAACCAATTTAAGGTGTCCAACATGGCCATCATTTTATTTACTGATTGAGCATGAGAAAGAAAGTAAAGGAAAGCCTTCTAATCTCAACAGACATGCGTAGAATACCTTAGTTGGGCATGCAATCTGCACAGCAGAGTAGTAGTACTAGTAGAAGTAAAGGGCCAATGTGTTTTCTGAGTCTTACAGTAGTACCACCACTAAGCAGTCCACAAAATATAAGGGGAGAGGGAACGCTGACTGAAAAACCAGAATAAATATAAAGTAAGTTACAGACAGACTAATAGAAGTACAGAGTTAGAGGCAGTTAGATTGATGTAAAAAAAACAGACACTAGAAATATTATAACTAAGTAGCCAGCTAGGTAATGCAAGGATAACAAGAATTTAGGAACCAATAGATTGAAGACGATTTGGTAAAAAATAGAATTAGGACACGGAAATAATAGTTAAAAAAAATAAGTTGCAGTAAAAGTTAGGGAAATATAATTATTAATATTAACCACAGGAGGACTTACGGGGGCCAGCAGCAGAACCATCTGTAGATAAGCAATCCTTGCTCTGGGAGGCACCTCCAGCTCCCGCCTCAACAGACCCCATTGTCTTTTTGCTCCTGGATGCTGATCATGTAAGACATAATGAAGAGACAAAAATTGATTGGTGTGAAACAAATAATAAATCATTTTTAAAAAGCTCCAAAAAGATTTTTTGATAGGAATACAATTGCAATAAAATGGACCTATATAATCAGATCGACTCGTAGCATCGCAGTCGCGGACCGTCCTATCTCTTTATTATTCCAGTGTTCCATTCCGATTCCATAATCCTAAACCTAAGTACTACCTAGCCCGCTTATTCCAAAGGCTTTGGAATCAATTGGCAACAATTATATTTGCTTCTTATAAGTTACGATCTCATTTGCAATCATCAATGAATCAACCCCCTTTGACGAGCCAATTGTTCACTAAGTTTGAATTTCCATTTATTTTAGTCCTAAAAAAATGCATAGATGGTCACATGCATATTGCATACACCAAATTGTTGTTAGTTGGTTGCTGATGGGCTGAGTTGCTATATTATTCTCTCACTAAAAAACTACAAAAGGTTCTACTAAGGACTGGAGTCAGCAGCGCGTGACGGAGAACGCGTCACACAGACCTCTATAAAATGACCAACTAATACTAACTAACTAACTATAATAACTACCTACCACCACTATCTTAGTGACAGGACAAAGGAAAGGAGTCTCTCTAGCATTACCTAACTTGAGTTCTTTAACCTGTCTTACATAATCAGCCCAAGCGAGCGCAATCTTACAAACCAGATTAGTAGCGCCTTTGACCTGTCTAGAAGAATAACAATCACATAATATGAGATTTTTAAACATAACTAACCAGCATGTAAGCAGCAGCATTCCTGCAATTTGGGGTAAATATAATATTTGCAATAACACAGAACAGAACACACAATAGTAATAAAATAGCTACTCACCAAGCCCCACGACCTCAACACCTAGCAGGTCCAGCAGGTCCTGCTCCCAGTCCAGGATGTTGGACCACCTGTGAGTCAGCTGGTTGTGGGTGCGCCGGATCTCAGAGCAGCTAAACACTGGTCATACTCTTACCCTAAGCCATGGTTCTGGGGGAATGAGTTCAGAAAATAAAGTAAAATAAAGTCATGAGAAGAAGCAAGGAAGTAAAAAAAAAGTAGGTAATAGAAAAACAGTACAAAAACGCAGTAAATGTAGAAATAAAACGCAAAATACACACTTAGGGAGTGAGAGGGATAGATAATGAATAAAAAAAGATCACAAAAAAGGTTTTAGCAACAAAGGATTGAAAAGCTTCAAAAACAGGCTTCAGAACCATAACAAAGAGTAGAAAAACAAGATGGCCATCCTATTGGCGAACAGACAATCCGCGTGGCCGAACATCAGAAACGTCTCACGAGCATGCGTGCGCATATGAAAAAATCAACTCTGCATGCTCGCGTAACTTTGCGTAGTGTTGCAGAGTCTTTTACCACGTAGTTCCGCGTACTCCGCCCAGGCTTAGCGTATACTCCACACAAGTGGCTGAAATAATTTCCTTGACCTGTGCATGCCTTATTTCTGATCAGATGTGAGTCACTATTTATACTGATAGCCAGCACGGTTTCGGTGTAGTTCAGGACTACGAACCGCTATGGTCACAGAAAGGGTTCTTAACGTCATCAGGATCTCCTATAAGAAAGGGAGATTATGTAAGACAACTGTTGGAAGCCTTGCAGCTACCAAAAGAAGTGGAGGTCATAAAGTGTGATAGACATGGTAAGGGGTAAGACTTTGTGTCTGTTGGCAATCGATGCGCAGACAAAGTCGCCCTCTTTTGTGCAACACATGCATGTAATTTTGATGGGGAATATTCTGGCAAGAGCACAGAGAGAACCAAATTTAGCATGATGCTAGCCATCGCATATACCTGGGATGAGGTCAGCCGTCTGCAGGGAGAAGCATCAGATCAGGAACAAGCTGGTTGTATCAGAGCAGGATGCGAAAAGAGGGAAGATGACATTTAGTAGAGCGGTATTACCAGATTTTTTGCTGAATCTTATGGCGAGACATATTCATGGAGCAGTTCACATTGTGAGAGTTGCAATGGTGAGTTTGTTCAGGCAAACATGGTTCATCCCGATGTTCTGTGTGATTGCTGATGCAGTATGTCATTGATGTGTCATGTGTCAACAGATGAATGTTGGAAAGAAAACTGTGGTTGCTTTGAGTCACATTGGACGGTCAGGAGGGTATTTCAACCAAATACAGTTGGATTTTGTTGAGATGCCTAGGTGCAATGGCTTGAGATACATGCTTGTTGTTGTGTGCATCTTTTTACGATGGGTGGTAGCTTATCCAACTCAATGTGTGATAGTCTCACAGTACCAAAGTTACTGCTAAAGGAACTTATCCCACACTTCGGGTTTCCAACTACAATGGAGTCAGATAGCGGAACTCACTTTCACAGTGAGACCATGAAGCTGTTGTGCAATGCCTTAAACATTAAGCAGAGACTGCATTGTAGGACTGGGCTATCCCCTCAGAAAATCCTCATGAGAGGGCAATGCCCTTGCCTGCAGTGCCATCAACGTGTTAATTAAGATCACCAATGATTTGGTTCTTGACTACTGTAGAGGATTGGTTGATGTGGTTCGTTCTGTGTCTCACCAGGTTGAAGATACAACTGCACCGACCTCGAAGGACCTCTAGCATGACTCCAGTCTGAGGGACTGGGCCCTGGTCAGAAAACATGTGAGGAAGAGCTTTCTCAAAGCATGGTGGTGAAGTTCATACCAGGTGACCTTGGTGACGAACACTGCTGTGAAGTTTGGAAATTTACCTACTGGATACATGCCTCACATACTCGCAGAGTTTTAGGACCCTTGAAAGAAACAGCTCCTCTCCCAGAAGTGACTCCAGCCTTGGTTGCTAGCTGTGGGGGTTTCTGAAAAGGCTTGATACCCACCAAGTGGAGCTTAGGGGGGTCACGCTACACAAGGCTCAGGTATAGAGTCTGAGAGAGACAGTAATATTGCAAGTGATGTAGAGTCTGACTCAGTTGAAGAGACTGGTGTGGAAAGTGGTTGTGTGCTGTGGAAAAAAACAACAATTTATGCCTTGCCCCAAGAGAGAGAGCATCTTAGAACGAGCTCTGTAGCTTCATGCTACTTGACCCAACTGATGTGAAGAGACTTCTTAGGAAGGCTTCACACCGTGACACCTTAAAGGGTCTTGTCTTGGGAAATGCTATGTAGGATGTCACACTAGTGGTAGTGTGCGGACAGATTAGTTCTTTATATCAATAAACTTCCAATGAAGGGGAATCTAGATGTCTGCTAAATTATTTTCGGTATCCTGATTCTCAAACTAATTTTGTTGTGCATGTTGCTCTGCCTTAACTTCACACATAGATTCAGCTTTGTATTAGCTCCAATGCATTTCTACACCCTCATCTTGAGGTGTTTGTATGTCCAGTTATTCTTGGTTTTGTAATAAATCCATTAAACTTAATTAGGATTCTGTGATTCATAAGAGTCATAGTAAATTGAATTGAAATGATTGATTTGCTAACTAGTTTTTCCCCACTAATCTTTCATGCTGATATAAAGTCCCATCCACCTGAGGTTCCAAAGCAGATCTAGAACATGGAACCCATCTCCATCACCTCCTATTACCACATCACACAAAGAAGTAATTAGCAGATGCACAATTGGCACCCCCCAGTTAGTGCTCCTCATTTAATTGGGCCCTTAATGGAGTTGGGGAATTGCTTAAATTTATAAGATCACAAAAAAATAAAAGCATCCCAGGGAATCCATCTATGTCAATAAGCATTAGGGAAAAGCATGTCTCTGGTCTATATATGCCTCTAACCAGAAGATTACTGTGATGCTGCAAAGTAAGACATTATTGAATAGTGTGAATCTCACCCATTGTAATTTTAGGGTTGGGGAAGGAGAAGTAAATTATGCAGGTCCAGGTTGTGGCCATTCATAACAAATGGAAAACCCAAATACATTGTGTGTTGCATTGCTTTACTCCACCAAAAATCTGGTATGAGAGTCTTAAGAGGTGGGAAATTTCAGTGGATTACACTTATATTTGTGGGAGTATAAGGGTAAGGATTGTTTCTATCAGGATAAGGAGTTTACCACTGAAGTTGATTGTACACATTTCCACCATAATTAGACAGATGTTTGCTAGAGATCAATGCTCAATCTGCTCAATTTATATAGGAGAAGGGGCATGGTGAGGTCTTAGGCACTCAAGGGTTTGGGCTCAGGGCTTGCCAGAGGCCAGGTTCTCTGGACAATCCACCATTGCACACAGCCAAAAGCTGTGCTAAGTAGGGGAATGGATGAGTATGATTAAAAAGAAAATAAATTCACTGAAAGAAACTAAGTTTAAAGTTACATTAGAATTTAGTATGGTAATAAGATCTTACCTTATGTGGAAAAAAAACCTAGAAATTATCTAAAAACCTTGAGCTAAAAGACCTCAGAAAATCACAAAAAAAGTTAAAGTGACATTATACTTAGTTGTTGAATACAAAAATAACATTGAAATTTACTAGTTTAAGATTTCGGAGCTGGGGGCGCTAGAAGGCGTGCGACAAAGATGGCCGCACACCAGTGAGGCTCTCGCCAGCTGGGCAAATCAACATTGTATAATACCATCCTGAGCCGCATCTTATCTACCTAAGCTGGCGGAATTACATACCATTCGTTCTGAGGTCCCATAGCAGCTTTTTCCTGAGCCGAAACACTGCTGGTGAGCAGAGACTTGCCGGGCGAGATCCCGACCGGCACTTCCTGCTGTGGAGTCTGGAGCGCGCACCCCAAGGACATCCCTACTCTAGTTAACGGCTCCCCAACGCGGTGCTGACCGCGCCGCCGCCATATTCAACCCCCTTAGCACGCAAGTCGTATTGAGACCTGGTGCGCCGTGTTGGAAGTGTCTGGAGGTGATCGAAGGAGCAACAAAACATATTCCCGGCAAGTGTCAGAACCGGTGACTCTGGGCAGCCAGTTGGAGAGGCACAAGTCTCTTCCCATACGGCGCCCCCACCACGAGACCGGACATCCTACGGCCGGTGGCGGCCCAACTCACATTGCCGTCTAGACGCTGCAGCAGCTGAACCTTGCAAGGCGACCGGACTAGCAACATACGGGACTTGCATACAGTGCAGTGAGGAGCCGGGGGGGGTGTGAGCAGGAGCACATGAATCCCTCAACTGACCATCCCGATGCTATGAACCCCCAGAGGTACTTGCAGTGACCCCCACCTAACTGTACAGTTGCTCCCCCCTCCGGACCCAGTATCCAGTCCCCCCCCCCTGTTTCGGGGGATTTCGCGGGGGATGACCCCAGCGCAGATCAACGAGGCTTTGGACACCCCATCCACTCAGCATGTATTTGATACAAGATCAGAGGCCCAGCATCAGACTGCTGTGAGATTTCACGAAGAGACCACTGCCTTTGCTGACTCTGCGCCATTACTGGCCCATCGGAGGGTGAGACGATCTAAGGATGGCCCATCGGAGGGTGAGACGATCTGAGGATAACCTAGCAGATTCCGCGCGACAGCTCTTTCCCAGGTGTGAAGCCTAACAGGCCCATACTCCTTTCACCTACAACGCGTAGTATTGGAACTGCTCTCCTGCTCTCCACTATAGCGACAATGCAGCGGAAGCCCACACCTGCTGACCCCCCTACCTCCAATAAGTGCAACCTGGGACACTGACCCCTACCCTGGCCTCCATGATGGGTAGAACTGAAGCAAAACAAACATAAATTCCCTTCCACTCCCTCAAAACTCCACGGTCGCAAACTGAAGAACAACCCATAACTGAGCCGCCAGACTACCCGGAAGATGAGGTGTAGGCAGTATTGATGACCATGAAACACAGTCTCACATCCATTGATGCAAAAATTGACACTATGAACATGCGCATGGATTCTGTGGTGCACAAACTCGAACAACACGACCATCGCTTTGTGGAAGCGGAAAGTTGAATCTCTGAACTAGAAGACAGTGCCTCGAGTGGTAAGAAGTAGCTGTCACAGACTGCTCAGAGACATACCGGAGGAGAATGAAGAATTGTCCTATTCCTCAAATACAGGGATAGGGACAGAGTGCTTCGCCTGGCAAGGCAGAAGAAGAAGCTAGAATATGAAAACACAATCTTGTCATTCTACCCGGATTTCACACAAAATGTGCAGGAGGCAAGGCACACATTCACTATCATCAAAAAGAAACTGCTCACCCTGAATATACCATACTCCATGCTTTACCCAGCGCGACTACGTATCACACATTTGGGGAAACAACATGTTCCCAAACCCGCAGCAGGCTGAAGATTACCTCAAAACCTGCCGAACATCCTCCCCAGCTGCGACCTCCAATGGTCACCGCTTCAGATCCGTGTCCCCACTATCGACACAAGACTGATTCTACTCCCTGGAAGGCAACATATTACGTGGGACCTCATACGCCAGATGTTACAACCTTAATCGAATCCAGCCACCTAAGTACTCTTCTCAGATACTGCAGACAATGGCTAATTGAACTGAATGGCCCGGCTCCTGTCCTCTCCCCCGTGACTGGAACCAGCCTGGCTGGGCGTGGTGGCAGACGGGTGAGATCGTGGGAGGACATAGGCATGTCCCAGGCCCCTAGCAGCACCCACCCGGGAATACCCCTTTATCTTTGTAGTAACTCGAATTCCTTTTTGTTTTTGTTTCTTTTTCTTTTCTTGTTGTGATTGGGTGGGAACACATGCCCGACAAGTTGGGGAGGTCGGAGTGGGTGGGATGGAGGGTTGTTAACCTAGCAATTTGTTCTGTTCTGAACATACTAGTCCGAATTTCACAGCACTTCGAGTTATGGCCGAACGTAGAGCCCTACATTAGAATCCATGCCAAATATCATCCAGATGCAGACTAATATAAATTGTATGATCTGGAATATCCGAGGATTAAATTACCCGTGTAAAAACGTCATGTTTTAGGATATCTGGAGAGACACCACGTTCAGATAGCTCTCCTTCAGGAGAACCACCTCGACCCCTATGCGACCCCCAATTTTGCTACTAGATGAGCATCTCATCGAAGATTCTCGTCCTATTCCACTTACTCACGAGGAATCACGATCCTGATCAAACGCACTTCCCCCTTCACACTGAGTGGCACTTCCACAGACCCAGAAGGCCGCTATTGTCTTATGTGGGGACGCTTAGCCTCCCGAGACATCACTATCGTAGATTTTTATGGGCCTAATATAGATGACCCTACCTTCTTTTCTTCCCTCTGGGGCAAAATTCTTTCCATAGGATACACTTATCTCCTTTGGTGTGGGGATTTTAATACAGCCATATTCCCATCGATGGACAGATTTAGCCTTACTGCAATACACTACACAACCACGCAAAAGCTGTTGGCAGACATAGTGACAGAGAACAACCTCTTAGATGTGTGGCGACAGATGCACCCAACACTCTGGAAGGTACACAGTATTCATCCGTCCATTCCTCCTGGTCCCGCTTGGACTATTGGTTTGTGTCATTGGGTATGTCTGGCTGGATAGATATAGCCACTCATATGGCCAGAACGTTCTCTGGCCACTCACCTATGGTAATGGTACTGAAGTTCCCTATAGACCCATCCCCCTACATCAACTGGAGACTTAACCCCCTGTTCCTCTTAGACACAGTATTCCGGACTGAACTCGAACAAGAAATCTAAGACTACTTTGAACGCAATGTAGACTTGGTGCCAAGCCTGGCTACAGTCTGGGAGGCCTTTAAGGTGATGGTCTGAAGGTCTTGCATAGCCAAAGGTTCAAACTGAACTTATCTGGTTAGAGAAAGTACTGGAATGCCTAGTATGTGCTGGGCCCGGGAGGGGCACTTGGCCAAGACTCAACTACGGGATAAGCTTAGAGACTACACTGATGCCGCTGAACGGGAATGTAAATTCCGGGGCAAATACCATGTAGCCCATACTTACAGGGAGGGCGATGGCCTGGGAAAGGTTCCAGCGCATCTGGGCAGGCCACCTAGATTTTCCACTCGTGTTGCAGAAATCCACGACCCCAAGGGAGAAGTACACCGACACACTCCGGACCAACTTTGCACTTTTATTCAATACTTCAAATCCCTTTACACTTCCCATAGGGGAACGCCACTAGACCTCCCTTCATACTTTGAAGATACGGCTCTAGCTTGATTGGGCGATACACAATGTGAGTTACTCAGTGCCACATCAGAACTAGACGAAATTACCACGGCTAATATGCAAATAAAATCTGGACGCGCGCCGGGATTGGATGGGCTTCCCATCGAATTTTGCAAGACCATGCAGTCACAACTGGCATCCATACTTAAGGCGGTATTCTATGAAGCCCGTGAGGAAGGCCAATTTCCCCCTACCATGCGCGAGGCCCTGATCACGTCACTTATTAAACCTGATAAACCCCTATCCCAGTGTGACTCCAACCGTCCCCTTTCCCTTATACATTGTAACACTAAAATTCTAGCGAAAATGTTATCCTATAGGCTGGCCTTACTGATGGAACGGCTAGTCTTGCTGGATCAGTCGGATTTGTCCCCAACAGAGCAACATCCCACAACCTACGAACCATCTTCACTGTCCTGTAAGACATTGATCCCGCCAACTCAGCGATTGCTGTTTTCCTGGATGCCACGAAGGCGTTCGATTCTGTCAAATGGGATTACCTCTCTGGTACTTTACGCTATATGGACATGCCCCCGCAGTTCCTTGGTGGGATAGACCTGCTGTACCAACAGCCCAGAGCTACTGTCCTCATTAATGGTGCGCGTTCCCCCAGTTTTAGTATTACTAGAGGTCCCCTATCCCCTATACATTTTGCCCTGGCGATAAAGCCTTTTGTGGCGAAAATCCGGCAACACCATAAGGAAAGAACATTGATCTTCCCATCCAGACAGCTCATAATATCGCTCTACGTGGATGATGTCACTCTTTACATCCAAACCCACAGGAAAACCACAATCCCGTACTATGGGAGGTCACAAAACTTGGAGCAATTTCAGGTATAAATATCAACTGGCCTAAATCAGCAGTATTTCCACTCACAGCATCAGCAGCCCAGTATCCACTAGATTATCCCCTTACATGGCAGGCTGAGGAAGTTAGGTATCTTGGCATCAGAGATACTAGGAACAGGAAAGAATTAATATGGCCAATTATGGAGTAGCACTAGAGAAAGCGATAGACTCCATCACAAGATGGTTATCACTGCCCCTCTCCATGGCTGGGAGGGCCTCTCTGGCTAAAATGGTACTATTACCAAAGTTCCTCTATCTTTTTACCAACATACCGTACTACCCCGGCAAACATTTCTTTGATGCGCTCAAAACACAAATCATACGTCCAATCTGGGAAGGCAAATATGCCCGTCTTGCCATGGATACATTAGTTTTGTCCTTCACACAAGGGGGATATGAAGTCCCTAACTTCGAACTTTATTATTATTGTGCCCAAGCCCACTTTGCCATAAACTGGATCCATCCACCACCCTTCATGCCTCTCTTAGCGGTGGAGGATGGATTCATGGCTCCTACTCCTATCTCGGGTTTCTTATATACCTCCTGCCGTGAACGAGAATGTGATCCTACCACGGTGGACTGTACTGTTACAGCCTGGAAGAAAATTGAAACCCGGCTCGAAGCTCCAATGCTTTACTCTTCCAAAATACCCCTCATATATCACCCTTCACTTCAAGCCACATAAGAAAAACAGTACTGTGTGATTCTAGAGAAATTATGCTATACCGTGTGGGGATACATGTACACAGCAGGCACATTTTGATCTAGAGACCAATTTTTGGGCACTACCACGCCCACGGCTATGGATATTTTCATGTATGTTAGGCTCTGACAGAGTATTAGGGCCATGACACCCGCATTCCCCTTAGAACCACTCACATTGGTTCCCCTGCCATCCCTGCTACAGGCCTCACCCCCACGCCATATCACCTCACTCCTCTATCGCCAGATGCAAAATACACCTACCCCCCAAAACTCTGAGGACCCGGAATGAATGGGATGTCGACTTAGGAAACTGCATCACAGATGACCTGTGGAGATTGAAGAAACTGAAATCTTCATTCTCAGGGAATACTTACTAATATAACAAAGAACTTGGCACAGAAGCTGAAATATGAAAAGACATCTTTATTAAACTTAATTAAGTGAGGCCACGTCACACAGAAGCCGTAGCAACTGAATGAGGTAGTCTCAGGAATACAGAGCACAGAGGCCTTTTATATGTTTTAGGGTTACATGACTCAGCACAAAAGTAAGGGGCAGTCCTAGCTTTTGCAAGCATGCAAAAAATCCAACATTCCTTCTTACACAAGCTGAAGAAACCCATAATAAAAGACCACAACCCATATCGTAAACAGGTCATAAAGGGAAGGAAAAGAAACAGATAAGAAGCAAGATAGAAGGGTGTATGCATGTACCATAAACTCAGTAATGTCCTGCTCTTTGATCTCTATCTTGATCAGCTAAAGGGCAAAAACTGGTTTGGCAAGGTCAGCTTCAGGCAACAGGGTCAGTTCAGTGTAACATGACGAAAACACTCATGCTTGCTGAGCTCACTGTTTACGGTTCGCTGTTACCAAAATCGTAACAGAACCACGACCTTTATGATCCAGGTTCAGAATTCACGGAACCTCAGACCCTCCTTTTGCCCTTACATAGGCAATAACCTAAACTCACGTCAATCTGAATCCAGGTCTATATTCATCAGAACATCAAGATGTTGCTGGAGCATAATCCTATTACTTAGCAACTCTCTTCGGGACAGGTCTCCTTACACACGTAGTAGCACAAAGGCCGCATATGGCAGGACAAAATAGGGAATACCTCTATCTGTAGTGTGTGGCATAAGACCACACACCCAACAATTAGTGATGTTCACTACTAACTGGTGTTGATGTAGAAGCGGTACAAAGGAATTATTAATTAACTCTGACCTCCTAACCAGTTCATGTTCAGGTAAAGTATGGAAAGAATGCAAAGAAGTAGTAGTAGGAAGAGACATAGGTTGGGAGGTGGGTACAGATGTCAATTGGGTAGCAAAAACAATCCCACCCATAAAAGACAATGTCATGTTTAAAAACACTAGAAAACACGTTGTTAAGAACATATAGACAACAGGAGAAAGTAGTGACCAATATTACAAACGAAATCATAATTTTTCACAACCCTAAGCAAAAAGTAAATCCTAAAATCATCTAGTAACATTTTTAGGGCTCCTATGCATTTCAGTAATTTATCATATGTTCAGGTGAAACAGTGGTGATTCTTATTAATGCTCTCAGATGAAAAGGGATACTCTTCCACAGAGAATGGACTTTATTCTGCTTTTACTAAACAGAATACTACTTTAAAACAATGCCAGCAAAACAGCAAAAATTAGTCTCCTAACACCTATTATATGCAATCGCACGGAAACCACTTGTGAAACCAACTATGCCCAGAGTCCGTTCAAAAAGCCTCTCTGGCAGGCTTCTATTGTCCATCAAATCTTCTTTTGTTGTTTTCTTCCGCATGGGCCTCTTCATTCAAGCCTTTCATGTAAATGGTGCTTCTCAGTATCCGTTGGAGTGCCCTCCTGGCAAACACTCAATGCTCACTTAAAAGTCTCAATGTCTCAATGCAGTGCACCAGTGTCTCTCCTCTGCGGCAGACACTACAGATAGCATGATCTTCATTGATCATGGGCACAAATCATCTCGTGCAGACCCGGGACCATTCTCAGACTCCAACACTCATCATTCAGTGTCAGAGGACGCTCAGGCTGCTCTTTCATGGGCACCAGAATGGAGTGCCTTTTGCCAATCTTGGATCCTCCGGTGCACTGCACTTCCGTTGAAGCAAAGGAAAAAGGGGGGTGCGTGGCCAAAACTCAAGCCAAGGGGCTCAAGGGACTGCACACTGTCAGAGGTTAACCAGCACATGGCTGAATGGTCTCTCTCTCTCTCTCTCTGAGTGAAGGTGTATATAAGCGTCAGGGAAAAATTGTCCCTTGTCGGAACTAGGGATGCCTCACACAACTTACTAGCTTCATGACCGCTGTCATTTTGCCAGAAGGTTGTCTCGTCTCATCATCGGCTTCCTGCTCCGGCGTCAGGCCGGCGCTGCAATGCCTGACGGGTAGCACTGAGTGCTACGCTTTTGTGGAGTTCTTTTGTTCCTGGCCGTTGTTCGAGTGTGTGTGAGGGGCCTAAGTGGTGGAGTAGTGAGTGTGAGGGGGTGTGTGTTTAAAAAAGGTTAGTATAGTCTACTAAGATACCTTTATTCATGTAGCTAACTACCTTGTTAAAATAAGTGAAGGGAGGGGCACCGGGACTCAAAAACTATTGAGGTTGGTCTCGTTCAACCCTTGCCTATGATCAGGTCAACAAGTTTCATGCCCTATCGGCAATTCTTCAGGACCTTAGTTGTGCTCATAAACTCATATTCAGCCCGCAAAGGGCTAGGGAGTGCGTAATATACAACCTGAGGGGTCACAGACCGAAGCAGGTAGGGGTCCTGCGTAGGAATCTACCCCTCAGTCTCTGATGCTGGTCCCCACAGTCTGTTCTCGTGGGACCTGCGCTGTAAGGTAAGTATCTTGGCAGCGCGAGGACTTAACCTCTCGGCACCTAAACCCACACACCGGTGTGTCGCTCGGCACGTAGAACAGCTGGCCGATGATGAGACGAGACAACCTTCTGGCAAAATGACAGCGGTCATGAAGCTAGTAAGTTGTGTGAGGCATCCCTAGTTCCGACAAGGGACAATTTTTCCCTGACGCTTATATACACCTTCACTCAGAGAGAGAGAGAGACCATTCAGCCATACTAACCCCTTGGGGAACTTTGTACATCTTTTGGTTACTGATTAAGATAGGACACGTACACTGGACCCCTATAAATATTGTCCTTTTCAAAATCCCTCCCTGTTGCTTAGTTAACCAGCACATGACAGGCGCTCTTTTGCACTGAAATTCTGGTCTGTGGCAAAACCAGCTCCTCCTTCTTTTCTGATGTTGAACGCCTTCTGATGAAGCAAGTGCGATGCTTTAAACAGTTCATTGTATAACAAGGGGACTGCAAACAGGTGGCCTGCGATCTTCAAAGGAGTGGCCACACGCCATGGGACAATTCTGCGTTGAAATACACTGTCATTCTCAAAGGCAATACAAAAACAAAGGCAGTAGGCAAAACAGTGCCTCTAGGCTCTTCAATTGGGTTTCCGTGTGAGAGCATATCCTTCACCATCTAAGGGTAGATAGCGACATGGGAATTCTATCTGAATGGATGTCCTCACACATAGTGGCATCGTCTAATGGGGCAAACACATTTTATCTCAATGATTATATATAGGTGCTTCTAAATTCCTCATCTAGAACATCTCAAGGGAAAAATCGCATAATGCAGATTATCAGGGAAAACAGTCTGGTTATGCAAAAGGGAATTATACATAAGATGGGGGTCCATGGTACATTACTGCAATCTGAAAGTCTGAACCTGAACAATACACTAATAATAATAAAAGCTGACTGGTGAAAGGAATACGGAAAAGAGAAATGGGACTAGGACACAGCTAAAATCCCCAATAACTAGGCACGATACGCTTGGGTGATAGTCAGGCATGTGACACAATACCAAGAGTATGGGTGATACACAAAAAAAACATCACAATAGTTTACAAATGTAACTCTACCGCTGGCCGCTACACCATATACGGTAATCTCAGCTAATGTTCCAGTTCCTTCTTCAGGGAAAAATGAAACCTGGTTTCCTTTATGGGACAAAGCCATATACTACTTAGGAAGCAGAATAAAACTGACTAATGTAATATAGAAATTAGGTCACCATGTACAAGAGTCACAAATCTATAATTTATCCTTACGTCCAATCAGGATACATAATTTTAGGGCTGCCTGTTCCTTACAGGAAAGGGGGCAGTAATGTGACTGTAGGTGAAACCTTGTTTCGTGTATATCTTTTTTATTTTCCTTCAAATACCATTAAAGCCAAATTTGACATACATTGATGAAGTGTTGTCTGTCTTTCTGTGAAATTTAGTGTCAAAGCAAATCTACCCAACTGTTTGCAGGATACACATCGTCATGTATATCCCTTCACAACACAGGTAAACTTGTAATAGTATCATAAGCAGCAACATAAAACATAAAACATGCAAAAAACGCACAAAACGGACATGTCAAGCCATCAGATATACTCGCTGTAAAACAATAGCATATATAAATGAGCGGTGACGCATAATACCGAGGTTTAAAATCCTTACCCTCCTTTTTGACAGTAGATTACCAATTAGTGGATATCTGCTGTCAAATATAACTTTCAGACACACAGAACCAGCAAGAACAATTCATGATAGAACCAAATACACAAATATGAAAAACGCATCGACATTTCTTTCCAAAGGAGTTATAGAAAAAAAAACCCCATCTCATTTCAACCAACCAAACTCACGTGTCTTGTCAGCCTTAAAATCCCCCAGAGCAATCCATGGATGATCTGTGAGCAGAAGCAAGCAAAAAAAAAATACACAACACACAAAAGAGAGACATTTCTCTTAACAAACAGACATCAATTATAACTTTTAATCAGAAGACAAAACATAATACATATGAACAGACACAAAAATAAATTTCCATTACTTAACTGTTACCATCTTGTCGGTCACCTTGCAACATGAAGCCCTTTCAACTTTCCAAAAGTACAATTCTTTCACTGACACTCCATGTTAGCCTTGCCCTACAATTCGTTCTCACTTGGGCATGTAGCCTTCAACATTTGAATAAAGAGCTTCCTCTTATTTTCTGTCTAAAACTTAATGCAATGCCTCATTTTCTGTCAAATAAAAGCAACTAGCGGACATCATTTTTTTAGAGCAGAAATACAAATGTATCATTTCTGCAGAGCATTTAGCATGTGTTGGGACTTTTAAAGAATCCTTTTTCATATTTTTCCCTTTGGAATTAAGTTCTTTAATTTTGTGGAGAAACCAGAAACCCTTCCTTTTAGAGGCCTGTTTAGCTAGGTCATTCTGCATTTCACAGAGACAAGTCCTAATTTAAAAGGTCACAAATGTCAACATGACAGCCTCCTTCCATTGTTTACAGGAAAACTAAAGATAGCATCTTAGCGGTAACTTGAGCAGCCTGTTCCGGATTCCTCCTAACCTGAAATAATTCACTCTATTTAAAACACATGTTATATATATTACACCTGTTAGGGGCTATAATTTATTTCTATACTTGTATTATTAAAACATTTACTGTGAATAATTCGCAGAACATAAACACACATACCAGTTTTTAGAACAAATGCTTGTTTGCAATGGTACTCATTTAATTAACCTTAAATAGATGAAGGTCTCAGTTAGGTCCAGCCAAAGTTAAAAACCTCCAACCCTGATATTAAACTCAAACTTCTGCACCAGGCACATTGGCTCACTGAGCCATTAAACGCAACCCCAAATGGGAACAACCTGCAAATTTGTGTTTTATACCTAAATGTATGCATTTACTGAAGCCTAAAGCACTTTAAAGCTATTTTAAATGGCAAGAATACCCAAATTCGACTTTGATGTTTGGGGCACTTAAAAATAAATATCCTATACTTGTGATACATATTAATCATCCTCAGAATGTTCTTTACAAATTACAGAGATTTTTAATCAGACATATCCCATGTAAATCTTCAGAAAAATTAGTTTTTTACACCTGTGCTAAGTGAAATTCTATATGCTAATGTTCTCTTCATGCGGTATAGCACAACTTAAATAAAATTTTAATGCTAGGATGTCATAGTATGAGCATTAAGCTTCATGAATAGTAAAAAACGAATTTTGTAGCACTTATTTTTAAGCCCCATGGCCTTTTTGCACTCCTTTGAAAAATTCCGTTGGGCACCTTTGTGTCAACTAAGGGATAAAACCCTAGGTGGAAGAAATTACTTCTAGATCGGTAATCTGGGTTCAACTTACGCAAGCCCTCTGGCGCCTTGACCACCGCCCCCTGTCCTGAAGAAGACCCGTTATAGACCCATAACTAAGGCGTCCATAGGGTCGAAACGTCGACGAACTTAGTATCAGTGGACCAGTACAGAGTATCCAGTTTCATGACATCCAATTGAAGTGGATTACTGTGATAATTTTAACTAGATCTGGAAACTGGCCAAAAGATTTTCCTTTTCCCTTTTTCACTGATTTGTATATACACATGTTTGAATGTCACTATTTCACTTTATGTCACATTATAATCACTATCTATTGTTGTGCGCCATACTTTGTAAATATTTATGAATTGCAATTAAGTTCTAACAAAAAGTATGATATACATGAAGATCACTTATGAATGAAAAATCAATTCATAAATTATAAACGAATAAATATCTTGAATTTTTTGATGTTGGATTTATGTGGTGAGCAAGCTCCTGGTTTGGAGCTCTGTCTTAAATGATGAGAAGACTATGAATTTAGTTCATGTACTGAAGGAATCAAGTACGTTACCCGACAGATATTTACTCTGAACGGCAGACGAAACCACTACTACCCCAGAACCACAAGACAGGTCCGTAGCCCCAGAGGCTTCCCCCTGATTGGATGGGAGCAGAGACACTGCTATTTTCAATCCCACAGGGCAATGAGGCATAGATGCTGGCATTCTTCCACTAAACCAGATGTACCGGACCCCCTTACGGTGATAAGCTTCCCAGTTCCTACTGATACATATGACAGTCTGAGATCCTTGTCAGTATTTCAAACTCAAACCAGTCCATTGACTGCATTGCATATGTTTATATTGTAAATACAGGTAATGTAATTTGGAGCAAAGCTGTTCGGACTCATTGTAATATGCACAGTTGGGAAGGGTTTGTTCATTAGTTCCTCAAAATGACTGTTACGTACGCAGCGACTGTATTCAATACTTTTATATAGACTGCACATCTCTGTATTGTTTTGCTGTACTAACTGTAATAAAACTTTTAAAAATAAAAAATAAAAGCTAGAGATTCCTGGGCTAGTTATAATTTGCACCCCACCACTGTACGGCATATGAATCAGGGCTTATGGGTGAGTAAAAGTATAGGGTAGTAAGGGCATTTTAGGTTTAAGGGGTGTGTAAGGTTATTGTGTGGTAATGTTGTTTTTAGGGTGTTGGGGTGGTTAGGGGTATTGGGTGATAAGGATGTTTTTAAGGTTTAGAGATGGGTAGAGGTATAAGGTGTTAAGGGATTTTTAGGGTTTAGGGGAGGACAGAGGTCTAGGGTGGTAATGGTATTTTTTAGGGTTTGGGGTGGGTAGCGGTATTAGGTGGTAGGGGAATTTTTAGGGTTGGGTAGGGGTATTAGGTAGTAAAGGTAATTTTAGGGTATGGGGATGGGTAGGGGTATTAGGTAGTAAAGGTAATTTTAGGGTATGGGGATGGGTAAGTGTATAGGGTAGTGAGGGGGCGGTAGCCAGAAGACTAGTCAGAAAACTAGGGCCCTAGACTGACTTACACAAAAATTCACTGTGACAACTCATTGGATGGTCAAAAGTACCCATCAGTCACCACTCGAGACCGCCCTTCATCATTTGGGATTTTTTTTGGGACCATCTATGCAAGTTGATGATACTCAAAACCATGGGGAGACTAGATGGTAAATAGTTCTCCCCCGTTGAGTGACAATAGTATGGTATACCACTATCTGTGACTGGTAAGTGGTAGAGGAGCGGTGTGACTGAGGGGGTGCAGTGCAATAAGCCAAACGTGAAAAATTAATAGAAAAAAGTGTCTAAAATTGGATAAGGGAGCATAGAGCAAACTTTATTCAGATGATGCTCTCTTTACCAAATCTAAAACCATTATTATGTAGAGACAGTTTGAGAAATGCGCTGTCTATGGGTGGAACTAGGTCAACATGTTTCAGCAATTCATCGACATAGTGGTCGTTGCTTTCTTCAGGACCTCATAATAATTAATTGCTACTGCAAATCAAAATAATAAGTGAAATTTGTAAAAGGACAAGTACATTAAATCACCTGCAATCTCCAGGTGACGGGTCTTGTCCTAACTCACAGCTCGTGTCGTTCACTGCAAGGTCAGAATAAACAAAGGTCAAGCATCAGACTAACCTAAATGCCCCTCATAACTCACAAAAGACCTAGGTACACACAGTAAAATCCTTAGATCAAGTCGACTATAGTGACTACAGGATTACCAAACAGTGGTGTGGTTGCATGATCAATATTAGGATATACAATTTATATGCAAAAAATAGAAAAAGGTCACGTCTTACCACAATCTGCGAGACGTGAAGACCTCACCCCACCTGGCAGCGGCTCAGGGAAAGAGTGAAGCACCGCTCTATGAAACATGTAAGCAAAGAAAACATGTTTGCCATGGTGTGCAATTTAACCTTCATCACAGCCCTCCAAATCCCAGCTGTGCAAGGGACGAAAATAAAAAGGTGTTCGAAAGACCCACTTAATAAAGTGAAATCAACTCAAACAAACGACCTTGTCAATCTAAACTGTTCACCAAATAATGTCTCCTTGGTGAAAAATGGGAATATACTGGGAGGTTCCCTTAACGTTACAGATTTATATTACTTCACCGCTCGTTCCCAAAAGGAGTTTGTAAACCAGAGCCTGGGAAACAAAGTGTCCAAGTACGTTATGTCTGGAGCACGTAAAGGAAAAGAAAGCTGGCATGGGGCACTCACCTAACCGTCGGTACTCCTTCGCCGGCATCCGAACCGACTGGGGAGGCACCGGACGGTTAGGGAGTGCAAAGATAAAAAGAGGATGCCGATAGGTCTATTGGTCACGTGACCGGCACCTCCTGCAATGTGATTGGCTCGGCCAGGCAAAGTAATGGCGCTCGCTATTGGTTAGTTGAACTCGTCATGGTAACAGATGTAAACAAAAACAGAAGAAGACGAACTGAAAGCGTCTTCCGGGTTGAGGGAAATAATTCATGTACAGGCTCGATGGTACTTGCGCTGGCTGGGGGTAGTAGCGCTCGCTATGGTTAATTTAATCGCCCTGGTGCTAGCGCTTACTCATGTTTAATTTTACGATTGCATTTTTATAGCCCTGGTGATAGATGTCTTTAGCAGGAAGGGCGAACGAGTGTAAAAAGGATAAGTGAACTCGTTGTCAAAAGGAGAGAACACTGATAGAAAGGGGCCAAGCGAAAGATCAAGGGTCATATCGATGTTGGCATTGTTAGATAGGGAATGGATATACGTATAAGACGTACTTCTTGTTATGAATAAAAGACACACTAAGGTGGTGATAGATAGATGTACTGAATGGCACCACGTAATGGATACCTGATGTATTAATCACTCCTTGGAGCAAAAAGGCAGATAAGGAATAGACAATAAACACTAGGCCCAAAAGTGCTCCGTTCGGAAGACAAAGTTATAAGGTGGACCATGGAATATCATCGTTGAGTCCTTGCTTGTGGGTATTAAGTTTCAGGACCCACTTTTGCTCCTTTATCAAAAGGAATTTGGCTACATCTGCAGTGTGAGAGGGAATGAAAGGTTTTTCTAACACAGTCCAGTGAAAATCGGTGGACTGGTGATTGTCTTCCAGGAAATGTGCAGTCAATTTGGTAGCCTGTCTTCTGCATCGGATGGTGCTTTTATGTTCCGAGATTCTTATGCGTATCTTTCGAGTGGTCATTCCCACATATTTGAGTCCGCATGGGCATGTGATCAAATACATCAAGTGGTCACTGTTACAGTTGGTAAATTTTAATTGCCTCCAGGGTCTTGAAGTACCTATGTCCAATTCTGATGTTTTCTTCGTTTGTGGACATGCTTGGCATGTACCGCAGGGATGATGTCCTGTGACAGGAGGGAGGTCCCATAATGAACCAAGCATGTCCACAAACGGATGATCATGTGGTTGGGACTCATAGCTAGATGCAGAGAGGTTCCCCACCAACCTGCAATAAAACAGGGCTCAATGCAACTGCTATAATATCATCGCATGAAATGTGGGGGATGGGTTGCCCAGCCAAGTGCCACCACATACATTCATACCTGCCCAGAGACAATGCACACATCACAGTATTACAGAAAGCACTCCTTATTAAATCAAAGGACCAGCCTCTGCACTCTCATTGGAAGGACCAAGTTTACTATACCACGTTCTCAGTAAACTCCAGAGGGGTCCTGATCTGGGTTAAACCAGGTGTTGTCCTACAATTGGAGGATCAAAAGGGTTGACCTTGATGGATGTTATATATTTCTGTCACAGTGGCTGGAGGGGTTCCCCCTTCCCAATCTTGGACGATATTACCCTAGAACAGGACAGGGCATACATTTACATACCATATATAAATGAATGGAAAACTCATTAAGGGAGACTTTGTTGGTGGGTGGGGACATTAACTGCATGCTAGATATCATTCTGGACAGGATCAGGTGCACTCCTTCTTGTGTACTCAATTGGCACAAACAGAGTAATATAACTCAGTGCAGTGTCAGATATGGAGGCGCGTCAGCTTCTGGTGCAGAGTGCAGAGGAGGCAGTACTACACCAACCTGAGTGACCTGTTGGCTCAACACAATTACATTATTTATATGTTGAATAGGCATTAGGAGGGTGACAGGGCAGAGAGCTTCTAGCAGTGTCAGTGTAGGTGGAGCAATCTGTGATCATTACTATTCATCATCCTGGAGGCCACTGTGTGCACAGGCAAGCAGACATTAACTCTGTGTTCACTGACTATTACTAGGCTCTGTGCGGTCCCTGGCGGAGGTAGACGAGGTCCTACGGGAATGTTATCTACATGACATTCATTTGATAATGTTGTCCGCAGAAGCCAAGCTTGAAATGGAAGGCCCAATCATGGAACACAAACTAGCACTTGCGATAAGAAACTGGATAAGAGTAAGATGGCGGGAAACAATGGGCTTCCATTGGAAATCTTTAAGTTTTGCAGTATGGACAATGTCAAATGACTAGCGTTTATGTACAAAGCAGCCGGGGAGAAAGGAGTGTTTCCTCAGTCCGCATGGGAGGCCATTATCATCATGGTCCTCCCGCCTTGGGGAGACCTCTTGGACAGGGGCTCATATTGCCCGCTGTCTATCCTTGCAAACTCCTGGGAGACATTCTGGTGAACCAGAGGATGTGGTTACCCCTTATGGGATAAAAATAGTCAATTATGCCGACGACACCCAACTCGTCGTCTCTCTTTCCCAGCTGGACAATAACCCTGAAATCCTACTTAACTGCCTGCAAGACATACATACCTGGATGTGCGAATCCGCGCTGAAGCTGAACGGGACAAAAACAGAAATTATGCTTCTGGGCAACAAATGGTCCTCCGTCCCTTCGTCAGTCTGGCCGGATTCCCTCGGTGACATCCCTACGCCTAAGACAGAAATTAAAACACTGGGCTTCTGGTTGGAGCAGGACCTCTCCTTGAAGACCCAGGCAGTTAAGACCGCGGGGACCTGCTTTGGCCTTCTCCGTTCAATTCGCAAGATCCTCCCCCTCCTGCCCCCCCTGTCCAGGAAACTTCTAGTTCAAGGGCTCATACTAGCACGTCTGGACTACGGCAACGCCGCATATCTAGGCGCTCCTGAAACCACCCTGGCCAAACTCCAGTGTGCACAAAACGCCGCGGCGAGACTCATTTTCAACCTTCCTCCCAGGGCCTCTACCACACCGGCCCTTAAATCTCTGCACTGGCTTCCGATCCGCCAGCGAGTGGAGTTTAAGGCCATGTGCATCACGCACAAACTCATCAATGGGGCTGGACCTGCCGCCCTCAAAGATATGATTACACCTTATAAAGCCCACAGAAACCTTCGCTCGGACAACGAACATCTGGCCACAGTCCCAAGATTCAAGAAGTCGCGTACCGATGGCCGCCGCTTCTCGGTCAAGGCTGCCTTTAAATGGAACGCTCTTCCTCGCCAGCTGCGCCTGGAACCTAGCCACGCACTTTTCCGCAAAAAACTCAAAACCCTCCTCTTCCCCAAATAGTTCCTAGTTTCCGCCTGTCCTGGATTTTGCATTCTTATAGCGCGGGGATGCCCTCGGGTCACCAGGCGCTCTATAAATCTCAAAATAATAATAATAATAATAATATCTAATGCCACCTGCCATCCCTGGTTCACCCCGGCCAGAGCAGTTTCATGCCAGGCAGAAGCACATCCCAAAATATAGGATGACTGTTTCATGTGTTTGACTGACTGCCACCTGAACTATCAAGAGCCATTGCGGTCCCTTTTGACTTGAAGAAAGCATTCAATAGTCTCTCCTGGTCATACTTATTTGTGGTGCTGCGTAGCATGGGCTTTGGTTTTGAAATAATATCCTGGAATAAGATCCTCTACACAAACATGGCCAAACGGATCCAGACCAGGAAGAAGTATTCCAACCCTTAGGGTATATGCAGAGGCTTGTGTGCCCAAGGCACATACTACCATTAGCAACTCACAAACATACCATATCACTATATGCGGACATCATCCTAATATACACAAACAATGTCACCTCCAGATTGGTGCCTGTCATGAGTACACTGGACTCTTTATTTATTTTATTTTTTATTTAAGAATTTATAGAGCGCGTGGCTGCCCGTGAGCGTTCCAGCGCTAGAAATAGATATAAACGACTGGTGGTGAGAGTCTTATGGGAACAGCCAGGTCTTAAGCTCTTTACGAAATGCAGTAAGATTGGATTGTGCCCGCATCTGTAGAGGGAGCGAGTTCCATAATTTGGAGGCGTTGTATGAAAACAAACGTCCCCCTGATCTCGCCCTCTTGATCTTGGGTATCAGAGTCAGGTGTGCATTCGTGGAACGAAGTGTCCTATTGGTGATGTAGGGGACGATGAGATCTTTGAGGATGGGTGGGGCTTTGCCGTTCAGGATTTTGTGGGTCAAACAAAGGGCCTTAAACTGCACTCTTTCACATATTGGCAGCCAATGGAGAGCCCGAAGAGCCGGTTTAGCAGAGCATCGGTTGTTGGTGCCCGTTAGAATCCGGGCAGCTGCATTCTGTACCACTTGTAGTCTAGTCGTCACTTTCTTGGGCACACCCAAGTAAAGGGCATTTCCATAGTCAAGTCTTGCCAATATTAATCCCTGAACTAGGAGCTTCCTGGACTGAGCCGGAAGCAGGGGAAGGATTTTTCGAGAGGTACGGAGAAGTCCAAAGCAGACTCCTGCCGTTTTCCTTACTTGAGTTTCAAGTGTGAGCCCTTGATCCAGCCATATCCCTAGGCTTTTGATGTCTGACTTTGGAGTCAGAGGGGGACCCATGCATGGGGGCCACAAAGTCTCCGGATGGAAAAGGGACTGATTACCCATGACCATTATTTCAGTTTTTTCCCCATTAAGTTTTAACTGGGATTGATTCATCCAGCTGGTTATCTGACCCAGACACGAGTACAGATCAGTGACCACATTATTCTGTTGGCTGAGAGACACAACGAGCTGAGTGTCATCAGCGTATGTCAGTAATTTAATCCCATAAGGGGTTACAATTTTCTCCAGTGGGGACATGTATACGTTGAATAGCGTAGGGCTCAATGATGAGCCCTGCGGCACTCCACAACGTATTGGGGTAACCTCAGAATGTTTAGGAACAGACTTGAGTCTCCATACAAAACAAAACAAACATAGATCCTGTGTTTTCCCACTGTCAGACTCTTGCGAGCTCTTCTTGACGGGTGTAGGAGATTTGTGGTTCTGGTCGCCCAAAAGATGATCAAATACTTGGGTGTCCATATTTACAGGGACCTGGACACCGTCTGCAAAGTTAACCTCAACATGCTAGTGACGGGTCTGCGCCTCCCTTCTGCCTTTTGGAAGCGGTTTCCACTCTCTGCAATGGGTTGCATAGTCTTATAAAAAAAATGAAGGCCCTGTCATGTAAGCTGTACTTGTTCACTAACATTCCCTTGTTAATATGCATATACACATTTCACAAGCTCAATAGCTAGCTCTCCAACCATTATTCCTCTCTTTGGATACTGGTGGATTGGGGGCACCAAATTACAAGGCATCCTATTTAGAAGCACAATTACAGTGGTTAATGACATTGATAGCTCCGAACATGCCGCATGAAGCTCATTATTTCTGGTAGGGGTGGGAGCAACTGACAAACTCTGTGAGATTCCACAGAGTTCCGCCAATGGGCAGAAAATATGCAAGCCATGCTGCTCGCACTGTAATTTACCCCGGTAGTGCGAGCGGCACTGAAAAATCACTGCAAACAGCATCATGTGTTGCTTAAGGGCACCCAGCCATTGAAGACGATTTAGCTGCCACTTGAGTAGAAAATCTACTTGAGTAGCACCAAATCTACTGGAGAAGCAGCCTTCTGACCGTGACCATTTCCGACCACCAGCGAGTCCTCACATTAGAAAATCTCACTTGGGAACTGAATTAATCTCACATACCAGCTTGCATGTCTAGAGGCATGGAAAAAAATTCTGCCACATGCCAATAAGCAGAATTCGGCTGGAACTCTGTGTTACAAGAGTAAGACGCAGTCGCCAAATTCTGCCAATTCCGCCCCTAATTTCTGGCCTTGTGTATCTCACATGGGTATGTTAAGGGACATTTTGGGGGCTTCTCCCGAGACATCAGATCTCCACTTCTGCTTCATGTGATCCGACACTGCTTGTCTCAGCTTCTTTGTTGTGGGCTTTGTAAAACAGCATACTCACCAGAACTTCCCTTCTGGTGCATGCCCATCTTTGCTGGGATCTGGGCATTGGCCACACGGTGCATTGGCATCGGGCCACAATAAATACCCAGGGACTGCTGTTCGAGTCGAGGACTGCTGTCAAATTCACAGGACTTCATGAGGTGTACGCACTTTGCTGGAAATGTTCCTGATGTGTGTGGCACTCAGGGACGATAACAGTGAAGTTTGAGGTTTCCCATATCCTATGCTGATCCAGACTTCGACCCTGTTCTCCACACACTCTTAATCTGTACCACCAAAAACACAAGATCCCTTTTGTTTACAGCACATTGTGGGGGAGCACTGGGCTGATGTTGCCAGTTCTCCAGCTCTGTTGAAGGCAAGATGCAGTTCCACCGGTGGCAAAGTCTATTAATTTCCGCTGCTTGCACTGATTTTAAGCCCCGAGAGGTTGTCCCGCACTGTAAAATCAGCGCAAATTGCACTCCGCCTTGCACCGGATGACTGCTGCTTTCTGTCACTCGACTAGACATTCTACTTGAGCAGCAGTTTTCTCAACACAACTGGAAGATTTCTCAACATGAGCGGTCGCGACCTGCCTCGACTGCCCACATTGAGAAATCTTGCCGGGAGGAGGTCTATCGCTCAATTTTCGTACTCACCAACTTAATTTTGGCAATCCTCGCAAGAGAAAAAACTCTGCTCCATGTCACTTTGCTGAGTTTTGTAAAACTCTGCACTGTGTGGGCAAGACTATGTGAACTCCTCCATTGGAGCAGAATACTTCACCCACCCCTAATCATCATTAGTCAATATCCTGGGTTGTGTCGCAAAGATCTCAGGAAAACACGTGCATGAAGCTGCCACAATTTAAATATGCATTCCTGTAAAAGTAGAGCAACCCAAATGTCTTGCGAACTTGAGCATTTATACAAAAACATATACAGTGGTTCACGTGGATCTCATTCAAAAAAGTTATCAATAGTACAGCTTAATAGCTGAGAACAGCAAATGCAACATAATATACCTGCAGTGTCAGTCATGTAAATCTCCCATGACCTAGATGCAACTCAGAAAATAAGGAAAGTTTACATATGGCCTGGTAATGCCCTGTCCTGAGGATCTGCTGGACTGAGATCTGTAACTACCTTACACACATCACTGGTAGGTGCCACATCAATTCTTGAAGACATGCCTGCTGGGCTTGACGCCCCATGCCAGGAAGGACAAGGCCAGGCCTAAATTCATTAATCTGGCTCTTGCACTCGCCAGGCACATGATAGCAATGAACTGGAATGTGGCTTCTGCCCCGCCCGGTTTTACCTGGAAACTGGAACTCAGACATTAGGGACAGGCAGATGACGATCTGAAATTGTGATACAAGGCTGGGCAGACCTAACAGATTATGAACTGCTATACCATGCTATTGATGTGAGAACTAGGTTCCAACTTATGACCACAATTGCCTGGTGCTGCGCCTTTTCCAGTGATGACCTCAAGCTGTACACACTCTTCTCTCATGAAGTTTGTGAATCCCTCTTAATACACTCCATCCATGTGACCCCCATCCCTTCACCCTTCTTATTCCTTTTTAGATGCTCCTCAGCCTCGACCGGGTGAACTGGAGGGCTCCTCTATCCAACAGCAATCTGCACGCACTCCCAATGTTCCATCATATGCTTCTCCTGTATGGGCTTGCTCTGACTACAACAATGTCGGCATTGATATCTCTGTTTGTAGCTGTCATGTTCCATGCACTACTGTGTAGGTTTACTGGAAATGTACCTGGACTTTCATTGTGTTATGTATGCAAGTCTTTCAATAAAGAGTAATTAAAAACAAATATAGACATTGCTAAATGCCTGTAACCATGATCGCGATGCACCTCAATTACCAAAGCACTGTGTTTAGGAGGTATTCTATACCAGAACAATGTAGCAAAATATTGTCTGACAGAGATATTGTGTCTTAAACATTGTGTTCAAAATATCACCTATTTGCTGTTAATAAAAGAAATGATATCCCCTTAAGAGCAATATTTTGTAAATGATGTTTAGAAAATTAAATTATTTCTCAGGCTAAATCTTTGTTGAAGTTATTCTGACAGACAACCAGAGAGGAAGAAAGAATAGAAGGTAATGGCCAATTTCCAAAATGGTCAGACCAAACGTATTTGCATCACTCAATAGCAATACAAAATTGGAAAGAGTAGTACCTTTTTTATGCATTTAATGCTAAATAATTAAAATTCCAAAATTTCAATTTACTGTGGTTTCCTTAAAAAGTGAAGTTGTTTTCACAAGTACGACGCCATGTTTTAAATGAGAAACGTTTTTCCACGGTGTATACATGCCTGGTCATAGTTAGAAGAATGGATCAGGTCAAATTAAGAGACGCCACAAATCTATATATTTATACAAAATGACTTACTCAAAATTCAATACAGGAATAAGTTGCCTGTTTCTCTCATCTTTTTTTTTAAGACACACTTTATTGCATTTTGTAAAGTACACTTAAGTGTAGCAAGAGAATTAAAATATGAACATGGGATACAGGAAAAGAAGGAGCATAGTAAAGAATTCTCCCTTCCACCTGCCACTCTCCTCCCTTCATCAGTCCTCCCTTCCACCCTACCGCCCCTTACTTGTGAATTTCAGAATCCAGGAGATCTGTCCTTGGGAGTAGGTGAATCCCTCTGTATTGTGCCCAGTCTCGTCATATCTTTCTATATTTCTGGGGCTCCCTCTGGTCTCATATACCGATCTTTCAATTTTCATGCTGCAATCAAGCCCACTCTTCCACTCCCCGATCGTTGGGGGGCTCTTCTCTCTCCACTTACCCATGATTTTTCATTGGGACACTGTTAGCCCCAGCTAAAGTAGAGGTAGAGTGTTCCTTGTTGCATCTAGCTCAGGATATACATGTAATAAAACCAATTTGGGATCTTTTGGTATCCACCCCAGGACATTCCATAACAAGAGAGCACCTGCGTCCAGTAGTGGAATAAATGTGGGAAACTCCAATTTGCATGTTGGAGGTCACCCTGGGTTCCCCTCACCAGAAACAGGCTGAGGAGGCAATCACGCCCTTCCTCCACAGGCTGCATATGGAATAGATAAGCTCTACTGAGGGGCTACAGCTGTAAAAGGCACAGTTGGGAGGAGATTGCAGCATGTCTTGGACCCGCCCTAGACTCTGCCCCCTCTTCATCAGAGATCGGCCCTAGATCATGATCCGAGTCAGCACTCAATGAGCAAAACCACTACCTCGTATTATTGATCATTTTGCTATAAATCTGTGTCATTTATGTTCTCCTAAATCCCCCAGAGAGCAAATTCACCTCAAGCGGGTTAAACTCTGGGAGAGACTCCTACCCTGAAATGTACATGGGCAATGCAAGCCTAAGCAGCAGGTATAGGAAGAGTTGGCTATGATGCAGCCCGCATTCCTCCTGCAATGTCTGGTAGGACCTAAGGATCATCCCCTCCATCACATCTCCCAGTGTGAAGAAGGTATCCCATTTCCTAAACCCTTGCAAGTTGGCTATCTGCCCAGTAGTATGCTCTCCCACAAAGACGTCCACTCCGTCAGTCTGTTGTGCCACCCCAACCAGCTCGGGGTTGTTCTCCACAGATTAGGCACCACTTTAGTTGCTGACGGGAGAGCGTGGTGCAACCTTCCCCCATATAGCAAGTGGTGGATCAGAATTCCCCCAAGTACCCATTTCTTGGAAGCAAATGACTGGTCCCCAGAGGAATCATGCCACCCTTCATACACTATTAGTAGATGAAAGGCCCTGTAAAACGACCTCATGTTCACGGCAGCCACCCCACCGTCTAATGCAGATATAAAGCACTTGGCCAGAGCTATATGTGAAAGGCCACCCTTCCAAAGGACGCTTCGAAGGAGTGAATTAATTTTGTAGAAGAAAGAGGATGGAATGTCTTACAGATAGTTCTGCAGTTGATATAGAAACCATGGTAGCAATACCACCTTGCAGATGGCCTGTCTAAGTAGAAGGAATATTGTGAATGCCATCCATGTCTTTAGCTCAGATGTGAGCCTCTCAATTAACGGTGCAATGTTCCTTTCACAGGTGAGCATTGGTTTCTGAGCGATGAAGACCCCCAGGTATCTAAAGCCCTGCATTTCTATCTGTAGACTTGATGCCCACCTTAGATCTTGTGGATACGAGTTGGCTGGATATTAAACCAGCTTAGATACATGTATGTAAAGGCCAAATGTCAACCCAAAGACCTGCAAGATGCGTAACGCTTGTGGACCACAGTCTTCTGGGTTTCCTGAAAATAAGAGGACATCATCGAAATAAAAGGCAATCCGGTCCGAAACTAAGTTGAGAGTTAATATGGACCCATTCTGTCAGGGGCTCTATACTGAAAAGTAATGGGGAAAAAAGGCTCCCCTATGAATCTGAAGAGGCTCTTACACCTCTTGTCCCACTCGGACCAGGACAGAGAGACCGGTGTCTAAGAGTCTGATATATTGTACACATTTCAGCCACAATTGAGACGTTTGAGCAAGAGAAACAAGTATTCCCACCCCACAGAGTAGAAGACTTTTTTGAGGTTGGCCAGAAGCATCAGCGCTGGCCTGTGTAACGTATTTGCAAAGGGTAATGTGTTGTGCAGGTGAACTATGTTGTGCCTAGTTGCTCTATGCGGCATAATGTATACCATGGAGGGAACCACTCCCACTAGGCGCTTAACCAGTTCCTTCACAATGATTTTAACCTCAGTATTCAAGAGGGAGATAGGGCGAATAGAAGAACAGCGATCTAGGGGGCACCTGGGCTTTAGGATCACCACAATCTCCATCAAACGCTGATCGGGAGGCAGGCTCCCCGTCTCCGCCGCCTGAACCAGCATACTCTCCAGGGATTCCCCTAACAGAATTATGTAGGATTTATATAAATCTGGGGGGAAAACATTGGGGCCCTGCCTTAGTTTAATTTGCCAAGGGCAACGGATAGCTCACCCACTGTGAGTTCACTTTCTAGGGATAGTCTGGCCGAGCTTGAGAGGCATCTTATGGGAAGATCATTGATGAAGTCTGCCATCAATCGATGTGAGATGCTGTCTCACTTGGCATACATATTTGAGAAGTATTGTGCAAATTGGGAAGCTATCTCTATAGCTCCTGTAACAGTTTCCCCCTCCGATATTACTATGGACAATATTAGCGGTTTGTGATGTATATTTTGACAAAGTCTATGTAGCATATTGCCACACTTCTCCCTCATTGGTAACAGGACCTGGATGCCAGGCATATAACCCTCACCTCATTTGTAAGGTTTGTTGAAGAAAAGCCTGAGGTTGAGCTAGGAGGGGTAAGTAGCTCTGGCTCCCGACCTTTCCAACACCGTGCCTCCTAACCCTGAGCTTGTTCAAAATTGGTGATAAACTGCATGGGCCTGCGCTTTTCCCCCACAGAGTAACTTTTGATATGACCTCTAATAGTGCCCTTAAGTTCCCCCCTAGAGCAGACCCTGGAAGTCACCTATACTGGCATTGCACTGCCGGAGTGAACAGGTAGACAAGCGCCAATGCAGCTGTGATCTGGCGGGGCCCAACTGAAACTTTATCTCAACTAGGGAATCGACTGCACATCCACTGTAGGTACCAGGAAGTAATCTAGTCTTAGAAACGTGGCATGTGCCCCTGAGTAATATGAATAGCGTCAATTCCCAGGGTGGCTGAGTCTCCAGATATCTGACAGCCCCAAAGCCTTCATGAAGGGTGCCATCAGTACTCACCCTCTAGTGGCTCTTTCTCCTTCTCTTGATCTGTCCCACACTTCATTCACCACCCCGTTCCAGTCTCCCCCTACCACTACTAGCCCCAAGGGAAACACCCCAAATATCTCCACCAATCTATCAAGGAATGATGCAGTCGGGACGGCAGAGAAGAAACACTGACCAGAGCCCATGTTGTCGCTTACATATGACCAGTAACTCCCACATACCTATACTATCTGTCTGCTAATACTTTCTGAGTAACGAAGGGCAAAGGAACCCTTCTGCAGAATATCCATCCCACTAGACCCTTTGGTAAATCCAGAATGATAAACCTGTAAATACACACCATATGCCAGGAATGGGTTTTTATTTCCCAATAGGTGCATCTCCTGGAGGAGCAGGATATCTACCTGTATTCATTTGGCATAGTGCATTATGTCTGTCTGTTTCATTATTTCCAATAGGCCATTCACGTTCCATGAGACCAGACTAATTGAGTCTCCTGAGGATCCTGCATTGCCCTTAGTCATTGGGGTGGGATTTTGCCAGTCACCAAGTAGCAGGTGGCACCATTAGAAGGGCCATCTTCTGTGCCAACTATAAAACCGTGAAAACATAAACCACAGTTTCCCAAACCCACTCATCACATACTTCTAAACCTACAGTCACAGGAGTAGCCCTATTTCAGTACCAACTGCTCTCCGGGAGGCGTGCCCCCTCAATAGAATCACTTCCCAACACCATGAGGCATACCTCAATGTGGAGGTTATATTTCCAATTGTCTATATTGGGTCAACTGTCATACCCCACAGCAAAATTGAGAACAGTAAAAACAGTGAACGGTAAAAACTATGGACCTGATTTCAATCTTAGTGCACGGGTTACTCCGTCCCAACGGTGATGGATATCCCATCTGTTGAAAAATAAATGCCATTATATACTATGGGATTTATATTTCTGTGGGTGGGATATCGGTCACTGTTGTGATGGAATAACCCGTCAGCCGAGTTCCAAATCAGGCCCTAAGGCTGGCAGGGGTAAGCCCTGACTCTGTTCTGTTACATTTGCCTCCACCACCATCTCACCCAAAGGTAGTCAATGTGTAAACCCATTTCCATCTGAGGAAGTTGATACAGGCCACAGCGAGCATCAAGAAATTCCAGGCAACAAGCTCAACAGCGTTCTCAGCCATGAGTCAGAGTTAACCACAGTCCCGTAGCTCCATAGGGTCATGCTCCCTGCCAGCCACCTCAGTTCCCGGTGCTCGACCCAGTGGATCACTACCCTCCATGGGTGTCATCTCGGGTTTTTTTTTATGCCAGGAGGAATGTGAGCAATTTCTGCGATGGCGTTGGATGCAAGACCTGTCCGTCGAAGGCCTATCCCCATGGGGGCTACAGCCTTCACCAGTGGGGGGTGTGAGGCCTAACAGAAACTCTTTCCTCCATCTAGTGAAACCTCTCCTCTGGGGATTCAAAAAAGAGTGCACAATCCTTGTGAATCACATTTAGCTTTTCTGGGTAGAGCAGCTTGTACCAGATGTGGAGGTCCTGGAGCTTTCTTTCGGCCTCCATAAAGGATTATTTCTGTTTCTTCACAAGTTTTGTATAGTCAGGGAAAATCATTATTTTGCGCAATTAGTAGTAGAGAAGGGCCTTACGGGAGAGAGCATACTGCAGAATAGCATCCCTGTCAGAGTGGTTCAGAAAACTGGTGATCATGGGCCTGGGAGGTGCCCACGGCAGAGGTCTCTGTACTAAGGCTCCATGTACCCTCTCAATGATGAAGGAGAACAAAGATTCCACCGGTACCAGGGGTCTTAACCAGCGATCCAGGAACTCCCCTGGGAAGTTGCCCTCACAGGCATCCTGTCTTATGCGTCCTCTACCCTAGCGGCAAGATCCCTGGAGAATGCTGTGAGATGCAGGATAGCCTTTATCATATCTGCCACCATATTCTCCACTTCTGACATCTTCATGTCTGCCTCAGAAATGCTGCCCACTGCTTGGCGAAGGTCTTGGTGCAACTGCATCAGATCTGTACCCACTGCTCCAATTTTGGGCTGCAGCGCATCTCTTGAGTAATCTATTGCCACCAGGATTCTACAGTTGTCAGTACCTGTGTCGCTGGTGCCTCCAACCTGAACAGACCCCCAGCCTGCGCCCAGCGGCATAGACTCAGTCACCATACTCTTAGACAGGGCAAACTAGTTGGGAGTGGTCTGTTTAGCCTGGTAATGCTTGTCCCTGGCCATCCTAGCCGGTGGATTCCCATTCAGGGGCAGTCCACAGAACCCCTGCCACTCCGATTTGCCTGCCCTCTGCCCATGAGTAGGGTCTTACAGCCTGATTCATGTAGCCAATAGCGCTCGCAAAAGGGCCAGATTCTGAGAATCTGGCCCTTTGCGAGTGCGATTTTTGCATTTGGTATTCATGATCCCAAATGCAAAAATCGCTATTTAAGAATTAGCAAATATGCGAGGAATAGCATTTAAGGAATCTCTATTAGAGATTCCTCAAATGCTATTCATGACACATCAAGAAATTGCGATTTAGCACTTTTGGGGCCGCTATTTACCGAGAGGTCAGACCTCTCGGTAAATAGCAAAAACTCAGAGAAATGCTTTTAAAAGCATTTTTCTAAGTTGCATGTTGCACACACACATGTCCTTTGGACATGTGTGTGCGCAACACCTGTTCAAATGTGCTTTTTAGGGGTGCTACAGGGTGTCCTTTGGACACCCCTGGCACCCTTAAAATCGCTATCTTATTTGCGAGTAGCAAATTGCTACTCGCAATTAAGGGATACTCCCCATTCATTCCTATGGGCCTCTTGGCCCATAGGAATGAATGGGGAGTTTTTGCGAGTAGCAAATTGCTACTCGCAAATAAAGAACATGTAGGAATCGCTATTTAATTAGCAATTCCTACATGAATGCCGTTTTGCGTGTCCTCAATAGCGAGTCGCTATGATTCGCTATTAGGGCCACGCAAAACGGCCTGTACATGAATCAGGCTGTATGAGGCAGCACAAGCAGTTTAGAGCTCACAGCGGGTTCCCATAAAAAATTCTGTGAGGGGATCCAGTGGGAAATGGAAACATGCTGCTACCACTTACAGGTCTGCGGTGCACCGTTTGTCTGCCAAATCAGGACCTCCCTTCACTGCCCAAACCACCTCCCGCTGCTCCTGACAATGACAATGGGAGCACTGCCATGCCTCAAGTGAGGAAAATGACTTCCAGATGGGCAAATGATCCCTGTGGCAGCCAACAATGATTTAGGGCTGCATGGTGAATCTTCAAATGAAAGCCCCTCCTGTACCCTCTCTCCAGCCTCATCAGAGCCGTCACAACACCAACTCTATGTCCACTGATCCGTGGGCCTTGAGCCACCGTCTTGGCTCCCCAAGGCACCATCAGCCTGACACGACATCTGCCCTAGGCCAGAGACAGGTAGGTCGAAGGGCTCCCTAGGGGGATGATTAAAGAGGACACATGGCGAGTGGCTAGCAGCCATTTCAACTTGCGACTGCCATTTTAGGTGGTCCATCTACGCCCCCTGTTTCTTTAATCTTGGTGAGAGTAGTGTGGGAAAAAATGTACTTCCCCGTGAGGTCAAAAAATATTATCAAAATTAGAATCACCTTTCCCACTACCGCATTTATTCATATCAACATTCAATCCATTAAACATACTCATATACCACCAAGACAAAAATATAATATCATACGCTATATTTAAAAAAATTTAAAAAAAGTCTTAAGGCATCTGATACATATCATTTAGACATATAATAATGTATATATTTTGAAACCTATACAAAATTCTCATAAATCACACAGTCAATTACAGTACTAATTTGATAAAAACGCATACGATTGAGAGAGATTTTTTTTTTTAATCACAAATCCTAACAGGGAGTACCCTCACAGTGTCTAAAGTGCTGCTGCATATTCTGATCCAATGACCAACATCAAATCTGAGTCCTGGTGAATACAAGAATCAATTCATCACAGATACTCTTTGTAATTGGATCCAGTTAAAACCTAGCGTCAAAAGGTTTTGGTGGATACTACTACACCAACTTCTTCAGGACAATAGTACTTGGGGATTTATCTCCCACAACCTGATAAACAGTTTCATGGGGAAAAAATAAATATATAAATACATGTAAGGATGGGAGGAGCTATGCTAGCAAACAAGATGGCCGCATAGGCTACCGGCTCCGCCGACCTCCGACTCCCGCCAGAAGATCATGTTATTTATCCTGTTTTTGTGCCCTGTCTCCGTGTGTATGAACCTGACGAGAGATTAATGGTGCAATCCCGAGATTTCTACCTGTTCGGTAGACGAAGATACGTCGAGTGGAAGTTTACGGCCTAGATCAGCTTGGAAGTCTCGAGTACTGGCCCATCCGGGTTTCAGTTAAACAACATCGGCTGTGGTGGTGTGATAGGGTCCGGTCTACCGAGGCGGAGGTTTTTTCGATCGATGTTGATGACGTTTGGCTGACTTGGTGAAAGTCGAAGGAGGGGTGACGATTCACAATTGAAGCGGTGGACAGGGGTCCTACCCGGTGGCCCGGTTACGGCCCCGCTGGTGTTCGCTGGGTTGGGATCTCCGCCTGCGGTGGCGGACTCCGGATATTATTGAAACTACAGATAAGTCCCCCTCTGCAGTCGCCCGTTCCCTATTCGCCTGTCCCCCGCGGGGAGACCGAGCTCTCTGGGGGACGTAATCATGACCGACACCGAGCGAGGAGTGATGGAACGGACCGAAAGTGACCCGTCACTACGAACTGTGTTGGCCGCCATAGGGTCACTTCATGTGTACGTCGAAGGCCGCATTCAGGAGATGATAGCGCGCTTGTCTGAAATTGTACGAATTGGACTGCACTACAAGAAACGGAAAGACTCGAGATACCCAAGATGGCCACTTCGATGGAGGAAGCAGACCCCGTACTATAGGAGGTGTCGGAGCCTTTGACCAGTGTTTTGGGCGATGAGAGCAAGCTCGATGCCACAAATGGATTGTCAGACCTACGATCGTTGCCGACTATGGAAGAACTATTTGATGTTCCCCTTCCGGAGACTTTTGATGAGAACTGTTATCGTATTGAAACTGCGTCACTCCCCTATACATCGGCGCCGCTAAGATGGCGGACGAAACAACGCTGGGAGTTCATAACGGGGAGGGAAGTCTCTGGACCTGACGACGTTCTCAGCACTCTCGTCTCTCTGCTATGTCTTGATTTGATTTTTGCTACAGCTTCTTCGTGCTTGGACTATCCTGTGGAAGAAGCAGTTCGTCCGGAGGGGGATCATATGTCTGATCAGAAGGGTCAAGGATGAGACTGAATGACTGGGTTTGACCTCAAGTATTGATGGACAGGGGGTTTGCTAAAATGATGCTTTCGGAAGGCTGGGCGGTGTTTGAAGTTTCCCTTGTTGCGATACATACCTGATGCCTGATAGATTTCTTGACCTCAATCTGGGGATTCTTGGTTCTTGCGGGGGAGGGGGGGGGGGACCGGGAGCCCGTACGAATATGCCCTCCTCCATTTTTCTACTTTTATAGTAATTAGTTAGTTGGGGCGACAGGCACACTGCTAGTTGGGGTTAGGCGATAGCCATATGCAGGGGTGCAGGGTGGGGGGACGGGTTTATTGTTTTGTCTTCTTTTTTTTTTATGGTTTCTTTTTTGCACTTTCTTTCACTTTCTGTTTGTAAGTATATTTGGTGAAATATCCTTACTCCGACTGTATTCTAGTATCTGGTGCTCATGCTTTCTTTATTATCCTGATGTGTGGGTGGGCATGCGCTGAGGGTTTACGCTTAGTGTGGATCGTGTATAGTACTGTCGCATATCCTGTTTTTCTAACACTACGTAAGCGTCTCAACCATTTCTCGATGCTAAGAATTTATCCTGTTACAACGCCTGTCCGCCTTATTTTATGTCTGAATGTATGGCACCTGATATGTCTATTTCCTTCTTTGTTTAGAAAATAATAAACAAAAAATTTAAAAAAATACACGTAAGGGAAGGTATTCAAGGAAAGAAAGGTTTTTTTTTACAAAAACCCATTAAGTACATTAAATAAAGCAGGAGTAGAGTGGGCCAAATCAGTATGCCAGGTGTTTGATGTGATGGGAGGTGTAGTGCAGACATACAAGGGGTCAGCGTAGTGTCTGATTTGGCTTGCTCACTCTGTGCTCCACCTGTCTTTCACTCCCCTGTTCATGTGGCCATCCTTGCATTGTTCACTTGTCAGCTAGTCACCCTGCCCACCTACTGAGAGAGTCAACACTGTTCTTCCATGTGGAGTGACTGCCACCCTTTGAGTTTTGAGTCTTCCCCCACGCAATTTTACAGAACACAGCTTTGTGTCAAGCAGTGCTGTGGTATATCCATGCCAGACGCATGAGGAATGAGGTGACTGGCCCAGGATGATTGTCCACTTACTTTGTGAAGTTTCCGAGGAGGTCTGGAGTGTGCATGTGCATGTGTTGTTGTGACTAAACATGAATAAATAAATATGTCATATAGTTGAAGTTTCTAGACTATTATGGTCTATGCTTGTGCCTCCACATTTTCCATCGTACATCATGTACTCACCATCATGATACCAGCATATTACAGGTATTAAGTACACATTACACACTTTTTTCATATATGTAAGACAAGGGGCAAACTCATGGCCTCAAGACAGCCACGAGAGAAGCCCTGTGACAGCCCCTCCCCCCATGAGTGGGGAGAGAAAATAACGGGGTCAGGAGAGAGGCAGTGTAGCGAGTAAGCGATTTGGCTAAGCCTGAGGCAGAAATTAACATCCCTGGCCCTTGAAATGTTTCACTCTTTGGGGTCCTTGAGCCTAGCGACTTGTTGTCCTTCCTTTCCAACCCCCCAGTAAACCCCTCTAGCCAGCCAAATATCCTTGTAGCCTGTAGCTCCTTGTAGATTAACAATTACACTTGGCTTATGCATCGGTGCGTCAATTGCTGACACTTAATGCACAGTCTTGCTTCCCTCCCTCCAATCAGACCATAGTCCATGGCGCGATGTAAGTACCTATACAACACCACATAGAAACTGGTTTAAGGAGGTGTGAGTCCTGAAGCTGGACCTGGGTTTGGTACCCACAGCTGACAAATACATGCTGCACTCCTGATCCAGCTGGCAAGTGGAGATAGCAGGGGCAGAGAGGAGCTACAGGCTATAGTAGCTTCGGTGCCTAGCTACAGAATGGAGAAGTGCATAGAAGAGAAGAGCGGCAAAAGAGAGATACCCCCGGACATGACTCCCAAACTCTTACAGCTAAACAATAAAACCACCTATCGATATTAAGCATTCATCAGAACTAGACAAGGTTACCCCTAAACAGGCAATAAAACAGCTACCTTAGACATGGACTGAGATTATATCGGCAAACGTGAATGAGTTAAAGAGCATGAGCCCATGCAACAATCAAGCTTTCCACATTCAAGAGGACTAGTTATCCACGCCAAGGTCTATCAAAACCTGTTGGCTGAGCAAGAAGGCATGGCTATTGCAACAAACATAGAGGGTGACAACATCACTATCAAATCAAGATGGAGAAAAAATAGGAACTCCCTAAAGAGAAGGAAAAAATAAATAAGTGCAAAATACACATAAAGTGGCCCACATTCCTGGTCTGAGTCAGAGAGGATCCAGAGAAATGCTCCTACTGGTCCAAAAGACTAACCACATGCACTACCCCTGCTTTTATCCATGGTATCATCAGCAGAACATTGCCCACATTCTCCACAGCTACCCAGCCTTATCTTTATTAATGGGGAAAGTTCCAACTCATTATGTTCAATGCTGGCTGCAGTACCCAACGCTATGGTAAAAATGCAAATTGCATTTCCCTGCACTATGTGGCAGGCACCATGCAGTACCTGCTACATGGTGCACAGAAATGATGGGGGGCACCATAGGTGCCCCCAAGTACAAAACTGGAGTGCCCCTGTTGGAGGGGGGCCCGCTACAGGCCCACGAAGTACAGCCCTGCCAGCCTGTGAATGGCAGTTGAACCGCCATACACAGGCTGGCGGGGATGCAGCATCCTCATTTGGCGGACCGTGCCTGCTAGGCACCACTACTATGCTTGGTGGGTCCGCCAGGCAATCGTAACGATTGCCTGTGGTGGACCCGTGGCGGATGGACTTTGCGTTGGTCAGCACACCGCCTGCCATCGTAATATGGCGGCCGAGAAGTGCATTGAGATGGCAGTGAAACCGCCACCGGAAGGCTGCGGTGGCAGTTTCGCCATCATAATCACCCCCTCAGTGAGGTCAATAAAAGCAACTCCCAAACCTATGGAAGGATATATGTTGTACAGTGCTTAGTCTTTCCCTATGCTAACCTTCTAGATTTCCTGTAGGTTCTACCCTGATGTCTCACTGTGTTCTAGGCTGTGGCAGTTAGAGCTATGGCCAGATGGGTGATGGACCTGTATACTTCTGTGCTGCAATAAACCTACTTTGAAGCCTACCTGAGATTTGTCAGTGAATCCCTTCTACTTACATCATTTGGCGACTTGGACTCCGGATAAATCTGGCCATCATTTAGACTCGAGTGCTGCAGCGGCGTCGGATTTACAGAAGAACAGTGATCCCTCTCACCAAAGAACTCCCACGCGACAAAAATTCAGTTTTCCTTGTTGCCGTTAGCTGTGTGCACTGTCGTCATCGAACGTTGCCCTGACAACCCGACTCCAGTGAGCTGACGATCTTCAGTTACCAGGGCGACTACTGACGCATCTCCGTGAGTTTCTACTCTGCGCGAGTCAGCGATACGTCACTAGCGTAAGGTCAGACGTGTGACCCGCGTGACGTTTGACGTTGTCGGCCATATTTAATTTGTTGTGAAAAACTCTTCGGCACTGCGTCGGAGCTGTACCTCAGGATACCTGACATCCAGCTGTATCATTTTCCATTGCAGCGAGTCGTGCTGTGAGCGCATACTTGGCACAAATCCACAAATACCGAGCTTGACACACACATTTTGGACAAACCAGCAGTATTCTCTATAGAATTAGACTCCTCATTAAGGTGAGCCACAAGCTTAATTCCAGCGCGCGTCTGACATCGTTTTAAAGCAATATCATCTTTTTGTAATGTATTAAACTGGCGCACTGTTTTCTGCTCAGTTTCATAGACTCTCATATACTAAACTCGCTACCTACAATAGACAATTTAAAACAACATTTTCTTTCTACTTTACTTGGGTATTCCATCATACACAGGAGCAATCTTTCAATTGCTTTCAATTCCTTTAAGATAATTAAATCTCAAGCAATATAGTCACGATGTCACAGTCAATCAATGTGGCCCTTCCTCCGCAATTCCTTAGCGAACCAGGGAATCCATATACTGCTTGGGAGGATTGGATCGTGATGTTCAATAATTATATAGATGCATTAGATGGAGAGGATTTTTCACCCAAGAGAAAGAAAGCCCTTCTCATGACAACTTTGGGGAAAGAAGGGCAACGCATTTTTAAATTTTTACCTCAAGCTTTGACTTCTGGGTCTCAATCATCCATGGACGAGTTTAAGGAAGCTGTCACAAGGCTAGAGACTAGATTTGGGAAAGAAGAGAATATAGTTCTGCAAAGATACAAATTTTACAAAAATAAACAACATGAGGAGGAGAGTATTGATGATTTTGTTGCGCGTCTGCGCGAATTGTCAGTGAAGTGTAACTTTGGACAAATGGCAGATGAACTCATTAGAGATCAACTTATTGTGCAAGCTAATAATCGCAAGATACAGGAGCGCTTATGGGCAGCTAAGAATCCTACATTAAAAGTGGCGATAGAACTGGCCAAAGTTGTTGAGGAGAGCGAAAAGTGCATGAAAGAGCTACAAAGAAGTGGTATTGACTCAAAGATTGCTGAAGTTTCTCGTAAAACATTTAATAGCGATAACAGTGATAGTGAAGCAGCTGCCATTGCTATAGTTAGAAAAAAAGGATATATTCTTCAAAAGAAAAATGTTTCCCATCAGCCATTTAGCAAAACACAATCGAAAATGTGTTCAAGATGTGGTAGTTATTCACATATGTCCGATGCCAAGTTTTGTTTTGCAAACAACAAGGAGTGTTTGCGGTGTGGCAAGTTAGGCCACTTTGCAAAGATGTGCAAGAACAGGTCTGGCTCGAGAGTGACTGTAGTAGATGAATTTGATGGATTGAAACGTGATGTGAACAAAATTCTGGTTTTGTGTGATTCAGTGTGTTCATGTGTCGAGAAAAGAGAGCGAATTCCAAAAGCTGATTTCATGATTGACAGCAAAACAATCAATCTTATGGTTGATACTGGTTCAAAGTGGACAATCATTCCTGCATCCTTGTTAAGAACAGTATGGGGTGATAGGAACTTGGAAGTTTGCGACATTTTTCCTTCCGGCTACCAAGGCGAAAAAATTGATCTTCTTGGTTACTTTGAAGGTAAAATTGTGTTTAAGAATAGATCCACTTGGGGTAAAGTTTATGTGTCTGTAGATGGCCCTGCCATTTTAGGACGTTCACATCAATATGACTTACACATTGTGGTGAATCCAAGAGCAGAAGAACCAATCTTAGTAATTGATGATTTTACGGTGAATGATATACTTGCTAGTTTCAATCATGTCTTCAGGGAACAGTTAGGGGAGTTGCAGGGGTATTCACATAGGATATTGTTGAAGGAAGGAAGTATTCCCATTCAGCACAAGGCGAGGAAGGTACCCTTTGCCTTGCGGAACGAGGTGAAGTCAGTCTTAGAGGAAATGTTGCAAGGAGGAATCATAGAACCCATAGAGGTCTCCCCATGGATTTCCCCTGTCGTAATTTCGCGGAAAACTGACAATAAGATTAGGTTCTGTGTTAATCTTCGCTCTCTGAACAAGTGTATTGTGGCGGATGTTTTTACACTACCGAACATTGGGGAATTAATTTCCACACTCAAAGGAGCGAAATATTTTAGTAAGTTAGATCTGAAGCATGCATACCACCAGATTCGTCTCGATGATAATTCAAAACACTTGACAGCCTTCATAACTAGCGAAGGGACGTTTCAATTTACTCGCTTACCATTTGGTCTCATTTCAGCTGCCAGCGTTTTCCAGCGTATGGTGTCTGAAGTGTTCAAGGGTTTGGACAAAGTAATATATTTTCAGGACGATATTATGATTTTTGGGGACTCGTTGGATGAGCACAATAGTGTTTTACAAAGTGTTTTAAGTAGAATAGCTGAGGCTGGACTTACTTTGCGGCGAGAGAAGTGTGTGTTCCTAGTTGAAGAAGTAGAATATTTAGGTTTCTGTCTCTCTGCTCAGGGTGTTAAACCTAAAAGAAATTTGTTGGAAGCTATCGAATTAGCGCCGCCTCCTGTTGACAAGGAACAACTCAGGTCCTTTATGGGACTAATCGAGTTCTATTCTAAGTTCGTGAGAGATTTCTCAACGAAAACTGCTCCTCTAAGGTGCTTATTGAAAAAGGGAATAAAGTTTCTGTGGTCTAGTGAGCAAGATTCTTGTTTCAGTCACATTAAATCTGAACTCAAATCAGCTAATGTACTTACCCCATTCGATACTAAGCTTACTTCTGTCTTGATGGTAGATGCTAGTGGGATAGGTCTAGGTGCGGTTCTCCTTCAAAAGCATAGAGGTGTAGAAAAGACTGTTGCTTTTGCATCTAGGCCATTGTCTACATCAGAATCAAACTATTCTGTGATTGAGCGAGAGGCACTCGCAGCTGTATGGGGCACAAGTTATTTTAGAACATATTTATGGGGTTCCCGATTTGTCCTTCGCACTGATCACAAGCCTCTACTCAATGTCCTAGCTCCTGGAGGGACAGGGAAAGGGTCGCCCCGGTTAGCCAGATTGGCTTCTCGTTTACAGGACTATCAGTTTGAAGTAGAGTTCGTACATGGTTGGAGAAATATCCAGGCGGATTGCTTATCCCGTCTTCCTGTGCGTGCGGATAGTACACAGGAGACTTTGGATAACGTGCAGGATGATGCTGCGGTTGCCTCCCTACAGGATATTTTGGAATTGGGGGAAGGTTCCTTTACAGCTGAGGAGTGGTCAAAAGGCATGGAGGAAGATACTGTATTAAAAGCTGTTGTAGATCTTGTTATTAAAGGATCAAGAAGGGAAAGCACGCTAGAACCTCCAGTTAGGCCCTTTCTTAGGATTTTGAGTGAGTTGTCTGTGTCTGGTGAGAATGTGTTGATGAGGGGTGATCGTTTTGTTCCTCCCAATTCATTGAGGAGTAGAATACTCAAGTTAGCCCATGAGGGCCACTTGGGTCAGACCCTCACCCAACGACGTGTAAGGGAGAATTTCTGGTGGCCTCTAATTGATTCTGACGCCATTGATTGGGTTGTTAAATGCAATTTTTGTAAGGAAGGAGAGAAACGTCTGAAGGTTGTCGGCTCAAATACAATAGGCAGCATTTCATTTAAAAATTTACCATGGCACACTATCTGCCTAGACTTTATTGGGCCAATGAATGAACTACCCTCTGAACAGCGTTTTGCCGTAGTTGTGATTGATTGCTATTCAAAATGGTTGACTGTTCGTTTTATGAGAGAGATTACTACTGATTCCACCATCAAGTTCCTAAAGAATGTCTTTATAGAAGAGGGATTTCCCTCGGTACTAATTACGGACAACGGCACTCAATTGACTTCTGCAAAGATGGTTTCCTTTGTACGTGCGTGTGGGATCACACATCACCGTACGTGTCTTTACAATCCAGAAAATAATGGCTTGTGTGAAAGGATAAATCGGTTGGTGAAAGGTGTGATTCAGATGTTTGTGGCGAGTGATTGCTTTTCAACTGAACGTGTGCAAGAACTTATTTGGGCATATCGTTCAACTTCTCACATGAAAGGAGAACGGTCTCCCTTTGAGTTGATGCGCGGTCGTTCTCCCACTTCAAGGTTAACACCGTCCTGGTTGAGAAACCTAGATTGCCAGTCCTCTTCACCTGATATAGCTTCTTTGCCTATTTCAGCGGGTGACCTTGTTAAAGTTAAGCCTGGTCGGTGTGTTAAAGGACTTACAAAGTTTAGAGGTCCTTTTAGTGTCAAAAAAGCTTTTCCTCATTTTGTTCTTTTAGACAATGGGGAGAAATGGAATTACAGGAGAGTGGCACTTTATCAAAAGTGTGGAGTTGCTTCTAAAAGGGGTTCTGAGAAGAACTGCAGTGGCTACATGTTATCCTCTCAATGTGACCCCATGACCCAAAGTGTTCTTCTGCCCACTGCACGGGGGGAAGTGGGTAGTGGTGATGCTTCCTCTTCTCTTAGTGAGGATGGCGGTCCTGCTTCTTCTTCTCTCAGTGAGGATGGTGGTCACATTTCTGATTCCTTGACTCCAGTTGGCCCAAGCCTGAGAAGTCCACGCTTACGCCACCCTCCCGTTTACTTAGATGATTACATTCATTAATAGGTTTTGTTCTTTTAATTTAACTTATTCTTTTATTTTCTTTCTGTTGCATAAGGAGGGGAGATATGTTGTACAGTGCTTAGTCTTTCCCTATGCTAACCTTCTAGATTTCCTGTAGGTTCTACCCTGATGTCTCACTGTGTTCTAGGCTGTGGCAGTTAGAGCTGTGGCCAGATGGGTGATGGACCTGTATACTTCTGTGCTGCAATAAACCTACTTTGAAGCCTACCTGAGATGTGTCAGTGAATCCCTTCTACTTACATCAATATACCAACAGCTACCACTAAACCATCAAGAGGGGATGCCCCAAGGAAGCCAACCAGGATCAACAACAGAGTGCAGCCCACACCTATAATGTATTGAAAACAACCTACACAGTTCTGGAAACAACGCATCAAATGATCTCAGCTAAGAACAAGTATCAGATCTAAGTAATAGAAATTGTCATTTGTATCTGCTTCAGGACAAGCAATTAGAAAATGTAAAAATGCATAAGGATACAACAGAGCAGCAAGACATGAATTCGGAAAATTGCATAACACACAATGATGTAATAGTGACAGAGTACAAAATGCAATCCGCTTCTGACAGTTGCACACTATAGGACAACTCATCACCAGATTACAGTGAAACAATAGAACTTAATGTCTGTCCAGACTGTATACATGAGAGGGAAAGATTGTGTATTGGCACAAATACCAACAACACACAGAAATGCAAAATTACCACTGATAATCATGCTAAGCATGGAAATGTCAGAATCCAGGAAAGAAATCCATGACCCCAGGCAAGCCAATAAAGTTGGAAGGCATTTTAATCAGGGCAACAAGATGATGCTGTATCCTAAAGGTGTGCCCTGAAATACTTGTTTTACGTGTATTCAATATACGGTAACCCAGGGGGCAAATGTAACACCACATAACATAAACTCCATATATCCTGATGCCAATGCACTATGTCCCAGATGCTCAAACCAAGATGCCGACTTCATACACATGTTGTGGACCTGCAACAAACTACACGAGTACTGGGAGGGTATAGCGATACTGCTTACACAGATACTGGGACACGTGGGTGTCCACACAGTGGAAATGTGTGTTCTTGGGCTATATAAATGATGGAAGATCAGCAAGGTTCATGCTAAATTTATGGATTTGGCCCTCCGATTGGCTAAACAGGATATAACTAGGAGATAGAAATCTCCAACAGCTCCTACTTTCCTAGCCTGGAAGGACGAGTTTCGTGTATTATTCTGTAAAGTGTCTCCCGATAGGAATCATTGTATAGTAGAAACTATGGGGCAGATTTATGTTAACTGGCGCATCCCCAGGGATGCGCCAGTTAACATGCGCCACAGTGCGCCACAGCTCCGCCACCCATGGTGCGCCGCATTTATGATGCGGCGCACCATGGGGCAAAAACGGCACAGATGCGTGACGCATCTGTGCCGTAAAGGTGACGCATTGCTGGAGTTGCGTCGCAAGCGCGACGCAGCTCCAGCAAGGCTCGGGGGTGCCCCATCTCCACAATGCTGCGTCAAGACCTACGCCTGCTTCAAGCAGGCGCAGGCTTTTGATGCAGCATTGGCCTGAAAGTGACTGAGTGAAATCTCATAGATTTCACTCAGCCACTTTTGCGAGGCGCACCTGCCCCGGAACGCCCACCCTGCGCCGGAACGCCCACAAGCGGCGCAGGGCTTTACAACGTGACGCATCTGCCTAGATGCGTCACGTTGTAAATCGTTCGTAGGGATGCGCCACGTTTACGCCGCCTTGCGTGACGCAACAGCGGCGTAAACGTGGCGCAAGTGCCTCATAAATCTGCCCCATTGTCAGTAGAAAACGTGCCAATGTACCCTATTTCGAAGATGTCCTGCCTTTTTCTCTTTTTTTTCTCTTCTCTTGCTTATCTTGGAACTGTCAGCGGGGAGGGTGGTGGAATTGTTTGAAAGTTTATTTGTTGAATTAAGAACATTTTCTACATTTGTAATCCTGGCACTAATCCAGTGGAACGGTCACTAGCGGTTATTATGGGAGCGAGGGGATGATCGTTCTCCTTCTCCTAGATGACTCGGACCGAACAGTCACTTGCGTTAAAGTTATAACGTAAACTGTCACATTGTTTCGCTTAATATGATTACTTATCTTTTCCTGCTGTATAATTGTACTATTGGCTTATTTGTGGAAAATGAATAAAATGTGTTTTTTTTCTTTTTTTAAAAGTGTTGCTGAATATAAGACACTAATCCCTTGCTTACCGAAGAGGCACGTATAAAAACACCAACTAACCTAAGCAAGGTCAAAAACGAACCGGATCAAGCAAGTCTAACAAAGGCTGCACATGGCAGAAAGATTGTCAAAGAAAAAGTCAGGCTCTTGACTGGGAAAGTCATTGAAATATAAAACACAGCAGCATATCTATTAAAAGACGAACTTGTCCAAACAGATTGGCGTGCAATTAAAAGCACTCCCGATCTAGAGAAGCTCATAAGTCAAGATAGGAGTAGTTACCCTCGAGACCCCGAAGTTAAAAGGTGGTAAAAAACAGGAGGAGTTTTGCAATTTGCAACTTAGTATTGACCACTGATACGAGGGGAGACTTACCCCGAGAAACAAAGTATATATTTAAATGGTTCACCGATTAATTAGAGGATACCACTGTAAAAATGAATACCCTCCTGTTCGTAAAACACATACCAACAGTATGCACAGCAAAAATAGCTGCATACTACTTTGCATAGCAACAACTAACCTAGTGTAATATATGCGTAAAACTATGCTTCTGGCTAACCTGTTTTCATCAATTACAATTATTATCAACTTAAACTCCCAGAGGGAAAACACCAACTGGCTCTCTCAAATGTCAAAGATATAGACCAACTTTGCCACGAGACCACTCTTACCCAGATCCGACCATGGAAAGGTTCAGGAAACAGCAGTACACAGCAGGAAATCCCGAAGAACCAGCTGTGCAATAGGTCAGAGACAAGAAACAGAAGTAATCATAATAAGAGAATAAGCACATTCATAGCAGATATTATGGACAGTCAAGAAGGAAAAGCTATTTTGGTCCAGGGGAATGTACCCTACCCTGGACAGACGACGAAAAACTTGGGTGTCAGCAATCGTGGAAAAACAGAGTGGCATTCCCACTGGTGGATGGTAAGAAAAGACCTCAGTCTGGAACGTGGCAGTCATTCAACAAAAAGCGGGTGGCAACATTAAAAAAAAAAAAAAAAAATTCTTGCATCGCATAACATAATAATACTCCAATAAACTTGCAGCCTGATTCATCAAGCCGAATTGCGCTCGCAAAGGGCCAGAATCTGAGAATCTGGCCCTTTGCGAGCGCAATTTTTGCATTTGGGATTCATCATCCCAAATGCAAAAATCGGTAATTGCTAATTCGCTAAATTGCGAGGAATTACATTTAAGGAATCTCTATTTGAGATTCCTTAAATGCAATTCATCAACCATTTTTAAATTGCGAAAATGCAATTTTGGACCCCTATTTACCGAGAGGTCAGACCTCTCGGTAAATAGCAAAAACTTAGAAAAATGCTTTTAAAAGCATTTTTCTAAGTTGCATGTTGCACACACACATGTCCTTTGGACATGTGTGTGCGCAACACCTGTTTCAATTTGCATTTAAGGGGTGCTACAGGGTGTCCCTTGGACACCCCTGGCACCCTTTAAATCGCTATCTTATTTGCGATTAGCTAATTGCTAATCGCAAATAAGGAATGCTCCCCATTCATTCCTATGGGCCTTTTGGCCCATAGGAATGAATGGGGAGTTTTTCCTTATTTGCGATTAGCAATTTGCTACTCGCAAATAAGGAATGTGTAGGAATCGCTATTTATTTAGCAATTCCTACATGAATACCGTTTTGCGAGTCCTTAATAGCGATTCGCTATGAATCGCTATTAGGGGCTCGCAAAACGGCCCGTTGATGAATAAGGCTGATAGACTTCTACTCCTTGGAGAGCCTCCATGGATAGCCCCCATAATCGTTCAAAATGCACCATAGAACAGGGAAAAACAAGAAACAGCGGTGGCTTGCAGGTTTCATGCATAGCAGGCTAATATATTGCACCTAAAGTAAGGGACAACGTCCATGATAACCTGCACATCTGCAACATCAAATTTTCGGACTGTACTGCACTAAGAATAATAAACATCTATGTGTGACAGTAAATGATGTATGGATTCATAAATCGTTGCGCTACACTGCCAGATTGAGCTATATACTTTGATATGTCCAATTGCATCTACAAAATGGGCGAATGGGGGATGAAAGAAGAACCATAGAATATGGAATTCTAACAGTAAGACATGCACTTACAAGAATAGATGGAAATGGCAAACGTCTGGCCCACTTCAATTCAAACAAGGGCCTCACTTCAGCGTGTAATTCGTATGATAATGCAAACAACAATGTGTCCAGTAATTTAAATCGTTTTACGTGAAGTGAGTTGGCAGCCTCTAGCTGGAGCTTCGAAACTCCATGAAACAATATCGGAGGTGTGATGAAATAGATGCATCACTGCGTGTGGGCTTTTTAGCAATTCAATCGGACTGCAGGCCATTTAAGGATGTAAGGAAGAAGTCAGCCTTGAATGGGTCCACTACTATTCTGTGGTTTTGAAGTAAGAAGAACAAACTGCGGATTATTGTGATGTACGTATTTTTTTGTTTGTAGAAATAAGAAACTGTTGATCATGGATTGGTTGCTCGGGAAATTGAAAACTGCCATATAAGATTTTGGATACGTGCTGATGCGTTCTGAGTACTGAGGAGAACCCTAGAATACTAAAGGGGTTCGAAATATGTTGACAGTGTTCGTAACCATCAAGTGCATATCCAATCAGAGACAGTGAGGCTCAGGGCTGTGACTGAACAAAGAATTGTATAATTTTGTTGCCCTCTGAGCCTTTACTATAGCACTGTTTGGTTTCACAGCCTAAAGAGAGGAGCATTGAATAGATGAGACAATATGGTGGCTCCCGATAGGCTTGGAAAAGTCAGAACGTGGGCTCAATTGCTTTTGTTTTTGTTTTGCATAAAAAAGTTTGTTTTGTTATGCTTTGTAAGGTGCACAATAGTTTTGACATTTATTATAATCCATGTGTTTCTTGAGGTGTTGTCTGTACATGTTTATGTGAAAAATCTGTGAAAGTGGAGTTATGCATTTGCTGTGTATGGTTTTATGATTAGAAAAAATTGATTAAATAGAATGAGAAATGTTGGAATTTGCAGAACATTTGAGAAATAAAATTCTGAAAATAAACGGTGATCACATCAATTTGGTTGTGTGACTACGGGCTAAACTAGTATTGGTGAATAGAAGTCAGTATTGGGATTTGTTATGTTGTGTACATTGATTTGTGGCCCAGCGTTACTGACTACGGCCCAACCCCTTGTAGGTTGTGTTTACAATGTGTCGGTTTATAATGACCGCAGAGCCCAATCTGTAATTAACTACATTCTGATGATGGGAACTGATCGGCATAGATTAAAAAATATGAGCATTCACTGGAATTGACCATAATGCACTGACCCTGGATATAAAACACTATAAATCAACAGTGCCTAGAGAAGTCCAAGACTTGAACAACACCTGGGACATCCGAGGGCAAGTGAGAATGAGATGGAATCCCAACCTCGAGTCCAACCTAGAGGAAAGGAAAACAGAATCTGAAAATGTTGTTCTTCAAAAATACATTCTGTAAGGACCAGATAAGAATAACAGATTATGCTTGTGCAATGCACTTCCGACAGCACTAGCTCCAATATTGTCAAAATAATGGACCCGTTCACAAGTCAGCATCCAAATACATCTCTTAAAACATAAATTTGATGAGGAACTGCAGACAATAATCCATAGTGACTCAACAAGAAATTAAGCCAGGGCTGCAAGATCCAGCTACAAAATCCCTAATTAAGAAGAAGAATAAAAAATACAAAGTGGCAAGAACTTGAAGAAGCTGACATGGAAAAGGATTCACTGACTGACTGGCTAAAAATTGAGAAAGATTGGGAAACAAGAACTGGAAAGAACAAGTATAGGGCACAATGATCTATGGATTTATGCACAGACATCCCAATCCTGATTTCCAAGAAACCCAGGGGCCTCCAGGCACAACACAAAGCCACAAAAAATATTTCAGTGCTAATAGCCTAAAAATCCACATTGGAAAATCAAAAATCATGACCTTCAAAACAAAGCAGCAAAAAAATTACATGTTTTTAAAAAATGTTACAAGATTGGAAGAAGTCGCCTCTTTCAAATACCTGGCTGGTAGTTTTCAATAGAAATACTCACGTGCAAATACCAAGAGAAAAATATGAGGCCACAGTCAATGCCTTCTTGAGGATAGTAAGTATGAGAGCATGGACGGTGCTTTTCTAACCACATCCATAAAGTTTTCCAAGCAAAAATGAGAAACCCCTTTTTGTATGGAGCCTGGACAAGATAACAAGCCATATAGAGGAATCTTGGGAAATCGATGATCAATCTACCTCAGACCTTATTACCCACTGTAGCTTTGGAATCAGATGTGGGTTACTTCTCAATTTAAACAAGATAGCCCCCTATAAAATACAGGCTAACATGACTATTAGCACCACGTGACAAATTGATTGATTGGACTGGAAATATTATTTTGCTGTGAACGTTTAGTCGTGTTTTGAAACGCAGAGGACAAATGAAATTAAGATACTCAACTTGGTACTACCCCCTGTTTCTAGCAACCGGGAGTTTCTCTCAAAAGGACAATAAATTCCATTGTCAATAAACAATTGTCAAGTCTAGCAAGAGAACAGAACTTGGAGCCCTTGAAATACTCTTCTTTGTAGCCATGCTGGCATGTACGACCCTCACACAGCTCCCAACAATACCCCATCTTGCTATATCACAGAGAGAGACAGCTCTTTGACTTAGCAAGAGAGGGATGCTTACTACTAATGCACCATGAGCAGTAGAAACCCAACGACCTCAAATAAATGTCTCTGAGGGTATGAAACGTCATGGTCAGCGACTAGCTGCCGCCTCCCCCCCAATCCGGCACCCAACACCCAGGAACGTGGACACGAGACGTGTTTTACTTTTTGGAAGGCGGGCGCTAGTCGCCCGGCCGTATTTATTAAAGTATGAAATTAAAAAAGGTTTTAATTGCATAATCAACAATGAATACAAAAATCAGCAGGACATTCAGTTATACAATTGTTATCAACAAGTTTGAGAGCCTGACCTTAACAAAACTCTAATACAAGTTGTTCCTAGCTTAAACTAAACATCCTACCTTGATTTTTGTACATTTCTGGCCATATGGCAGGGTCACTACCGGTGTCAGGTCCTACAAGCTGCGCCTCCCCCCTAGAAGTGCGCATGCGCAGTGTTACCCCGGGAATTGCCCGGTCTACGCCCCAAACTCCATTTACCCACTAAAGGAGGGCCCTTACTCTGCGCCGGTGGCGTCATGAGTCCACGCGCGCGGGGTGGCTACCAGCCTAAGGAAAGCGTGAACTACTCCTACCCGCGCTCCTTTGCATATTACCTTGCCCCTGGAGTACTGGGAGTGGCCCGCAGGCCCCTCCCCCCGGGCGGGAACCTCCATAGGATGATGCCCGCCCCCTCAGACCTCAAATATGTGCTCACCGATAATGACCTTACCGCATGTCCCATACCTAATAAATACGACGACCTATGGAAAAATTCTAAAGGACAACTACACTGGCTAATAAATAACAGTATCCACGCATAGCTAAAAGGGGAAAAAAGGCCTAACGACACATGGCATAACATTACAATTCGGTTCACTCATGTTACTCAAAATTACAATATCAACGTATAGCTACAAAGGGAAAAAAGGCCTAAAGACACATATCTTCAAATACAGTTCACTTCACACATCACTTTTCTACAAAGGGGAAAAAGTCCTAACCACAGATCACAAATTACAACAACAGCCTACTCTCTCCCGCGGTCCATACCTTTGAAACTTACCATTAAACCGGACATAACGCTGCTTAAACTTTGTACCAAGGGATGGTGGGTGGGAAACAAAGAAGCCCCGAACGCGGGGCACAACGTTCAGCGAGGGAGCGTCCAGGGACAAGGGGGTCTCCTGGGCGCTCCCTACCTCTTATTCCCGAGGGGCCGGGTGGCCCCTCCTATCGCCCGCCCCCCCCGACCCGGAACCAGTCTATTGAATCCGGGTCAGGAGGGGCGCCGGCCAATCGGCGGTGGGCCGCGCCCCCAGGGCACGCCCCCACCGTCGAAGGACCCGAGGGGAGAGGAGGTGAGACGGTCGCCGCGCCGCCATGCGTGCGGGGGGGCCGAGGGCCCCCCCTTTTCACATGGTCAGCGACTAGCTGCCGCCTCCCCCCCAATCCGGCACCCAACACCCAGGAACGTGGACACGAGACGTGTTTTACTTTTTGGAAGGCGGGCGCTAGTCGCCCGGCCGTATTTATTAAAGTATGAAATTAAAAAAGGTTTTAATTGCATAATCAACAATGAATACAAAAATCAGCAGGACATTCAGTTATACAATTGTTATCAACAAGTTTGAGAGCCTGACCTTAACAAAACTCTAATACAAGTTGTTCCTAGCTTAAACTAAACATCCTACCTTGATTTTTGTACATTTCTGGCCATATGGCAGGGTCACTACCGGTGTCAGGTCCTACAAGCTGCGCCTCCCCCCTAGAAGTGCGCATGCGCAGTGTTACCCCGGGAATTGCCCGGTCTACGCCCCAAACTCCATTTACCCACTAAAGGAGGGCCCTTACTCTGCGCCGGTGGCGTCATGAGTCCACGCGCGCGGGGTGGCTACCAGCCTAAGGAAAGCGTGAACTACTCCTACCCGCGCTCCTTTGCATATTACCTTGCCCCTGGAGTACTGGGAGTGGCCCGCAGGCCCCTCCCCCCGGGCGGGAACCTCCATAGGATGATGCCCGCCCCCTCAGACCTCAAATATGTGCTCACCGATAATGACCTTACCGCCACAGGCCAGTATTGTTAACCGACGATCTGGCCTCCCCCTCTAGCCCCTGCCTAAGGACACACTCCTCCTATCCCAGCCCTCTAGCCAAGCCCAGATATTGTCAGACCATAGGACATTACCCTCTTCTGTCAAATGAACCCCGTCCTTCAAGTAATACTTGTGACCCCAGATGCACCCATGAGGTATTGACTGTAACACGGGGGTTCGAAACAACCTATCCAACCGTGTGTTGATCCTCTTTACCGAGTGATTCAACGCCCTGACCGAATGACCCCCCCGCCACTGAAGTCGAGGTATGAGTTGTGACCATACTAGCGTGCACCCGGGGCAGGTCCTCGCTATCCAACCCGCTGTTGAGATAATCTCTTCAATCAAGATGCGCCTGCCCAGTGTTGCCAAGTCGTTCTCCCCAAGGTGAAGTATCACCACTGACGGTGGAGACTGCTGGCGTGCTAACAGCCCTTGGAAGAATCCCCTAAACTCGTGAAGACACAACCCTCCTCTGCCAAAGAACGTGATATTCAACCCTAGTTGTGCCGCCCTTTCTTTCTTGTCACCTGACAGGAAGACACATTCCGCTCGCTTCACATATGAATGACCGACAATCCAGACATTGTTCTTTGTTGTTTCCTGTTCGCCGCTCCGTGCCGATGAATATTGGCGGTGCCCGACGACAAATTCCTCCCCTGCGTAACAGGTCTGAGAAACTGTAAGAGAGCGGAAAGAGACCAAGCGTGAGTGACAAGTAATCATAGCATGTCAATCCGAACATAACGTTTATAGCAGTCTGACGACCACCTCCCAATTGTCTTCACTCTTTCCACCGGGAGGCCCCCCGCCACCGCCTCAGTTGCTGCCCCAATCCTGAAGGAATGAGATCCAAAATCTCTAGGATCAAGACCCGCTTTTGTAACCCCTATTTCGAACACTCTCCTGAATTGATACCTGGTCAAGGGGCTCCCGTCGGCGTGACAGAGCAACGCCCTGCCTGCTGAACCGACCATCAGTCCCATGAGTGATTCTACGTGCCTCACCGGGCAGCACGGGTTGGCGGGGGCCCGTTGCAGAACTATGGTGTGACCCCTAGCTTCTTGATCGGTCTTTGATTTCTGGATAATCACCCACATGGTGTCACCCCTTATCGTCACCCCAGCCTTCTGCAAGCCACCTAATATGTCAGACTTGGATCCTGCCACAAGTTCACTAATTCTCAGCGCCCCATAAAATGCCAGGGAGAATGCCGCCTTAAAAAGAAGCACTTCCCACTCCGAGTTACAAACAATCTCCAGCGTGCCCAGTAAGGCTGTTAGCCGGGCCAACCCCATGGGCTTCCTCTTATCCTTCTGGTGTCCCTGAATACGGCGCCATCCCCTTAAAGCCTTGCGTATCATAAAGGTATTAGTGGGATCCCGGAAGCCCCTAGCTTGAGCGAAGAATGACACTGCTGCCCTATGTCTGGTCGCCGCTGCCACTGAGCGCCCCTCTTTGTGCATCCATTCTAAATAGGCTGCAAACCCATCCTCCTTCGCCCAAAGCACTTCCCACTGTGGCCCCAAGAAAGAACAATAAGACAGAAACGCCCCTTCGTAAGCCGTCTTGGTCCTGGGGGCTAGGCTAGCGACCACGAGGTCCTGTAATCTGGGGCACCAATCTGCCAAAGTACTGCTGGGAAGTGTGCTGGCGAGGGGTCTGCTGTGGGGAGATGTTCCCTGAAAACCTGCATTTTGAAGCGAGAAAGGGAGTCAGCAGCATTGTTTAAAACACCAGGGACATGTTTGGCTCTAAAATTAGCATTCAGTTTAAGGCACCGCAGAACAATTTCTTTGATCAGACGAAGTATGAAAGGACACCGCGCCCCCTGCTGATTGATACATTCCACCACTGTCATGTTATCTGACCAAAACACCACTGATTGGTTACATAGGTGTTCGGGCCAAACCATCAGTGCCACCCATATTGGAAAAAGTTCCAGGAAGCCAATGTTGCTGAGCAAACCCCATGTGTTCCATTCTTCTGGCCATTGTTGAGCGACCCACCTATTCCCTAGGATGGCACCAAAGCCCACACTACCGGCCGCATCAGTCCATAGTCCCAACTCCGCCGATGTCGTGAGCGGGCCGGGCCAGACCACCCTACCGTTAAAATCCTCCAGGAATGCCATCCAAATGAGCATATCCTGGCGAATTTCAGACGATAGGCGCGTGCGGTGGTGCTTTTCCTTCAGCCCCCTCATCGCGTGCGCGATGGAGCGAGAGAAGGGGCGAGCCATTGGGATGATTCTTAGTGCGAAATTCAATTGCCCTACCACCTCCTGTAATTGCTGCAAAGTGACCTTCTCCTTCCGGAGGCATAACTGTAGCGATGTCTTGAATTTGCACACCTTGTCCCTAGGTAGTCTAAAACATCTCTCCATTGAGTCAATCTCGATGCCCAGAAATTCCAAGCAGGTGGTCGGGCCCACCGTCTTCCCAGGCGCAAGCGGGACCCCAAAAGCCCGCATGAGCACGCAAAATTCCTGCAATGCCAGTGCGCACTCCTGAGAACCCGCTGTACCGAGGAAGAGGAAATCATCTAAGTAATGCATGACCCTTTGATGGCCCGTCACTTGTCTCATGGCCCATTCAAGAAATGAACTAAACATCTCAAAGTAGGCGCAAGAAATAGAACAACCCATAGGCATGCATTTGTCCATGTAGAACCTATCCCTAAAGGTGAAACCTAAAAGATGCTGGTCCGCCGGGTGGACTGGGAGGAGGCGGAAGGCGGATTCTATGTCTGATTTCGCCATCAGCGCCCCGGGTCCAGTGGCCTGCAATAAGGTAACAGCCTGATCAAAAGAGGCGTACTTAACACTACAGATACCTTCGTCAATGGCATCATTCAGTGACGCCCCCTTTGGCGCTGACAGGTTATGAATCAATCTGAATTGCCCCTTCTCTTTCTTGGGGACAACTCCCAGTGGGGAACACACAAAATTGGGTACTGGCACTGCAGGAAAAGGGCCAGTTATTCTGCCTAAGGAAAGCTCCTTGTCAATTTTGGCGGCCACAACAGCCGGATTGTGTTTGACTGATAATTGATTTCTACAGTGCGCACTGCCTGTGTATCCCCCGGCCGGGATCCTAAAACCTTTAGAAAAACCTTCCTGGAGTAGGGTGGCCGCTTTGTGGTCAGGGTATCTGTTCAACAATGGAATCATTGCCACCACATCCACTGGAGTGGGGGGGCGTAACCTGTCTGACTTATAGTGGCTTTCCCCTACCCCTCTGTCCTGTGTTACCTTGCTTGGACCTACAGGTAGTTTCTGGATGAGAGGGGTGCCCACAGGAGGAACATGCATGCCTAAACTTACACGCGGCCCTTGTGCAGGTACGCCTATTAAAATCCCAGCACACCCCTTTCTTCTCTGGCCCACCTGCCCTAAATTTCCCAGGTATTTCACTCGTTTGGGGGGGCCGAAAGGGCTGCTGCGGTCTAGTGAACACCTTGACCGCACCGAACTGAGGGGGCGGTGCAGTGTCAGAGAACTGTTTGTGCCAAGCCATGGAATCTACCGAGTCCCATGGCAACGATCTATTGAATTCCAATGCCTTCCTAAAATTGACATCATAACCCTTCCATGCTTCCCCAGAATACTGTTGACTCCACCCTACAATCCTGCTCGAGTAGCAAGCCAATGCAGCCTGCAGATCTGGAGGACGCTCAGCCTTAATTGCAGTGAAAACAGCCCATGCTTGCATCCAATTATTGAGATTTTCCTCAACCCTGAATCTAGTACACTGCGCCCTCCATTCACTTGGGAGCATCCACTCTTTCAGTGCTTTTGCCTGCTCCATTTCCCTATTATCCAATAATAAAGAATAAATGTACACGTATTTATCAGCCCAAATCATTTCTTTCACAGCTAATGACACATGCTGAGCTAGATTTTCGCTCCTGGAAGGTATCACACCGTCCCCCAAGAGCGGCAATGCCACTTCCTTACCAAGTGCGGGCACCGGGGGCGGCTGCCCTTTTACTCCGTCCAGCTGGGGAACATTTGGACCTGCAAGGGGAGAAGAAATTGGCAATGCAACACTGTCGGCGACCGGTGCCGATCTGATTTTTTCTACAAACCTTGCCGCCTCTGCCGCATGGTCTGCAGAATTCGGGAAGGCTCCCCCTTTTTGGAGCCATGGCATCATGGCCGTTAACTGAGATAACAATTCGGGTGGCATTGAATCTACATTACCCCCCGGGACAACAGGTACCACTGGGGTTAAGCCCGGTGGTCTTGGCACAGGTGGCAGGGCGGGCGCCGGGTGAGGCCAGCCTGTCCCCGGGGTTGAGGGCACCGGTGCGGGAGCAGACCCAGCGTCTACTGGTTGACCTGCCGGCACCGGCACCTCAGGGGCAGTGGGTGTAGGCACATGCGGGGGTGGGACCACCGCGGGCGGTGCGGTGGGTAACGGATCTACTGGGCCTGGAGTGGGGACCGCCTCCCTGGGTCTTTTGGACCTAGGTTTCCCTTGCGGAGTGACAAATTCCCCTCTTGGCACTGGTGCCACCCTCTTGCGGATCGGTCTCCCGGACGGGCCCGGTGCCTCACTCTCTCTGTCATCCAACCGAGCTTCCCGCTCCTTGATTTGTCCTAGCTGTTGCTTAATGTCGCTCATCTCCCGCATCATAGCCCGCATCATAGCCTCCATGCTGGACCCCCTTTTTCCACCCCTTGGGCCTGGCATGACGCTTACCCCAAAAACACCCGCTGCCTACTCTCTTAGTTCCCAACAGGTCAACTGTGTGTACCTTGCAGATGGAGGGTCACCAGGGGGCTTTCAGCACCATGCAACGGCGACCGCAACACTAGCGGCTTGTCCGCTTATGTAAGGGGTGAGTAAACCTAATGTAGACACACCCGGCGGCCACCAGGAGCGATGAATGCCAGCCCCCCGTACCCCTCTTACCGATCAGTCCTGCGCACTTGCCGGCGATCTCCTTCTGTAACGACGCCCCACACCAGGGTGCTGACTGACCTCACGATCTCACGCCTCTCCAGATGAGAATCTGCACGAAATAGCGACGTTAGATGCCTGGAATGGATAGATGTATTAACACCGTGCGATAACAGCAGGATCAGACTTTAGGACACACCAATTTAAAAACAGTGGAGGCTTGAACACTCTTCCCACGCCTGCAAAAGGACTGGAAGGGTCTTTGCAATAACTTCTCACCCTCAATTGGATGTAATACAGTCCTAGATTAGTAAGTGCAAGACACTCATAAAAACCCAGTTTACTGACTAATACTTGTTTTCCCTCCAAAAAAAAAACAATCCAGCAAAACAGTCATCCAATTAACAGTGTGTTAACCTAAGGGGTCTCCCATCCAGGTGCTGCCCTGGTCGACCCTGCTTCACTTCCTGCACCGTATCCTGAATAACACTGCCCTGTGGCCACAAGCAAGTAAATAAAACGTGCTAAAATGCCGTTCACATTCAGTGTACACGATAAAAGACAGCTCTTAAATGCGCATCATTGCCCAGCGCTTATAATAGTAATCCACTTTGTAAAAACGCACGATTATTTGGCGCCCTTACACATTCAGTGTACACAATAAGAAACAGCTCTTAGATGAGCATCATTACCCAGCGCTTATAATAATAATCCACTTTGTAAAAGCTCACGATTTTTTGGCGCCCTTACTGCGCACCGGAGCACCGAAGCACCCCTCCGACCTTCGTTCGGTATGTAGCAGCCGGCCCGCTGTCCTTCCCTGTCCCCCGCGCCAACAAATACCTTACGCGGACGCCGTGCACACAGTCAGGTGGCGCGCCGCTTTTGTATGATACTTCCAGGGCTTGGGCGAAAGCCTCCGCTACCGCCGCCTCTGCAGCCGCTTCCTGTTGTCGCTTCGCGTCCCTCGCCGACGGCAGTCACACGCGGCTGGCGGCTGGCTCCACACGGCTGGGGCGGTGATCTCGCGCCGCGTCCAGAAAACCTTAAAAATTCCCTGAAAAAGAAATAGACAAATAAACACTGTCGCCTCGCGTCCCTGGCCGACGATCGTTTGGCGATCCCTCAACACGGCTGTCTCCGCGCTGCTGGGCTCCTGCTCCGCTCCTTAACCTGGAAAAGAAAAAGAAAAGAAAAACAAAGAAGCCCCGAACGCGGGGCACAACGTTCAGCGAGGGAGCGTCCAGGGACAAGGGGGTCTCCTGGGCGCTCCCTACCTCTTATTCCCGAGGGGCCGGGTGGCCCCTCCTATCGCCCGCCCCCCCCGACCCGGAACCAGTCTATTGAATCCGGGTCAGGAGGGGCGCCGGCCAATCGGCGGTGGGCCGCGCCCCCAGGGCACGCCCCCACCGTCGAAGGACCCGAGGGGAGAGGAGGTGAGACGGTCGCCGCGCCGCCATGCGTGCGGGGGGGCCGAGGGCCCCCCCTTTTCATTCTTGCTGTACTGCAACAAGCATATTTCTATAAGCTCAAACACAGTCAACAAGATATTGCGCACAGAACAGCTCGACCACCCAGTTGAACACATTTTTTTCCTCCAAAGCGACCTTTTGTGTCACCTGACAAAACAAACTGGATTGTATCTGACATAAAGTTGGGAGGTTACATTAAAATACTGTAATATTTCCATCCCTCTGCAAGGAAAAATTCAAGGCAAAGAAGAACCTTAGCATAAACACTCTGTCCTGTATTAAAGAGCACCTCCCGTCAAAGCAGATACCTGGCGAAATGTGTCAAAAGCCAGTTTTTAAAAAGGTAGATATCCATTAATGTGTGCTTTAAGTTGTTTTTTTCCATTTTTAATTATGTATGTAAAATTATTTATGTGAAAGGCAACCATGCTTTGCATTTTCGGCCAAAAAGACCTTTTAGACATTTCAGTGTTACATTTCCTACCTGTAATTTATATAAATAATATCAAACAGTTGATAGAAAGATTCTATGAGTTGGCTATATGACTAGATTTGTGGCATTTATTTGTGTCTTTAAACGCCGGATCCCTGTACCTCTTGGGGTTCTGCAGGGCTCGATTTTTAGAGTTTTTACTCTTAGATTTGTCGAAGCACATTTGAGCCAAATCTCATGCAATTTTCTAATATGATTTCCTTTTCATTAGACTTTTTGCGTAAAAAATGGAATGTTGATGGCTATGTAATTGAAAAAAGCTTAAGGAAAAAATAGATTTTGTTCATATACCTGTTCAAACCCCCGCTGAAATCAGAGTAATAAAGTTATTACAATCAAGATATTTAAAACTTAAATTTACTTTTACTCAATGCAGTCCCCACGTGAGTTGAGGGACGTTTCTAACCAGATAGAGAAGGGCCACAGTTGTATTTAAGCTATAGTCTTGCACATATTTGTAAACACATTCCGACAGTGATATTTTGCCTCCATTCAGGGCGAATCATAAAATCTCAATCGCATGGGAATTGAGTGGAGTCCTTTACATTATTTGTGCACTTTTCTCATACTAATAATAATGCCATACCAGCTGTCCTATTCTGACATAAAACACACTTTTACATTGTATTCTGTATACGCGAAATCCCTTGCTAACAGTGAATTACCTTTCACTCTATTATCAGCCTGCACAGAAGCACAGTTTAGAGTTCAGTGTTTCACGTTTGTTCCATAATATTTTCCACTCATCAGAGGTACCATGGGAGCCGTATAACACTCACTTTATCATCATATTCCTATCTGCAAATCATCCAAAAGCAACAAATATGCATGGCTGACGGCACAAGTTTCTGTGCTCACATACGCAGCCTAGCCAAATAGATACCCCTTGAACGTGGACGCGGAGTAACATAGGTCATGACATAGAAAAATGTCAGAACTACAGAATTGTCAAATGGTGTTGGGCAAACATATCAGATCCAATTTAAATGTGTGGCTGATTTCAGGTTACTCACACGGGGGCCGATTCACAGAACTTTCAATTTTTGGTATTCATAGAATGCACTTACGACTACTAACTTTACGTCCGCACTTGGGCCGGAATTTCCGCACTTGGGCCGGAATTTATGCACCCGGAGCGGGAATTGTGCATTTGTGATGGAATTTCCACTTTTTGGGCAGGTTTTCCACTTAAGGCCGGAATTTCTGAATTCTGGCCGGAATACTCGCTCTCTGGCTGTTGATCATTTTCCTCAAGGGTAAACACCTGTCCAAGGGCCTATCATCCCCCACCATGCATCAGCTGACACACTGCAGCCAATCCCAGCCCTGCAGCATTTATAAATGCAGAGCAGACACACACAAACCCTTCCAATATGTTGCTAAATGTGTTAGTTGCTCTGCCCCCTGCCATGCAGCGAGAAGACTTCAGGAGGAGGAGAGGAGTAGAGAGGATCTTTAGACACAGGATCAACCTATATGGGATGTCCAACCAAGATGTCAGGGCCAAATACCGTTTCTCTCCAGAAGTCATCTTGGAGATGGAATGTGAGTGGGAGCAGGAACTTGACTCTATGACTTGCAGCTCCCATGATCTTTTCTGCTCTCCATTTCTTTGCCGCTGGGTCATTCCAAAGGGTCTCCAGTGACCATCTGGGCATTTCCCACGCAAGCCATTCACGGTGCTTGCATCAGGTACTGAAATGCATCACTGGAAGAGCCCACCCGACAAAGGGCAGCTAGAGATTTCTATCTCATTGCTCGCTTCCCACGTGCGCTCAGTGCAATTGACTGTATCCATGTGGCCCTTCAGCCACCCCGCCGTATTGCACACATCTTCTGCAACAGACACCGATGGCATTCCATCAATGTGCAAGCTGTCTGTGATGCCAGTGGGAGATTAATTGATGTGCATGCAGTGTTCCCAGGCAGCACCCATGACAGCTTCGTGTTCCGCATGTTACCTCTTTCCCGGTGGATGGCTGAGGGAGAATTTGGCAACATGTGGCTACTGGGTAAGTACCAAGCACTAAAAATGAGGGATATGTGTATTTGAAATGTCTGAATACTACCTTACAATAACAACTATTAACAATTATTGTACAATAAGAATCATAAAGCAGCATACACGGTCATCAAGATCATGAACACCATCCACTACGGATCCCCGTCAGACCCATGCCCACACCACATCTTCAACAAAGCCAGCACCGCCATCGTACCCCACCTTTGGAAAGCCATCAACATTTCCTTTGAGACTGCAACCTTCCTGGAGAGCTGGAAACACGCCGAGATCAATGCCTTACTCAAGAAACCCAAGGTGGACCCGAAGGACCTAAAGAACTTCTGGCCCATCTCCCTGCTCCCATTCACGGCGAAGGTCATCGAGAAGACCGTCAACAAACAACTGACCCACTACCTCGAGGAGAACAGCATCATAGTCCCATCCCAGTCCGGGTTCCGCTGCAACCACAGCACCGAAACTTCCCTCATCACCACCACCGATGACATCAGGACCCTTCTGGACAATGGAGAAACCGCGGTCCTGATCCTCCTGGACGCCTTTGATACAGTCTGCCACCGCACACTACGCACATGCCTCCATGATGCTGGGATCCAAGAGAAGACCCTGGACTGGACCACCTCCTTCCTCTCCAGCAGAACACAGAGCGTCTGCCTCCCCCCCTTCTGTTCAGAAGCCACCGAGATCATCTGCGGCATACCCCAGGGCTCATCCCTCAGCCCAATGCTGTTCAACATCTACATGGCTCCGCTCGCCCAAGTCGCCAGACTACACAACCTCAACATCATTTCCTACGCTGATGACACCCAGCTGATCCTCTCCCTCACCAAGGACCCCCACATCGCCAAGACCAACCTCCATGAAGGCATGAAGGCTGTCGCCGAATGGATGAGGAACAGCCGACTGAAGCTAAACTCAGACAAAACGGAGGTCCTCATCCTTGGATCCACACCTTTGGATTGGGACGACTCCTGGTGGCCGGACGCACTGGGAACAGCTCCAACATTCACCGACCACGCACGCAACCTAGGGGTCATCCTCGACTCTACCCTCCCGATGACCAAGCAGGTCAACGCTGTCTCTTCCTCCTGCTTCCACACCCTACGAATGCTCCGCAAGATCTACAGGTGGATTCCCCCCGAAATGAGAAGAACAGTCACCCAGGCACTCATCAGCAGCAGGATGGACTATGGAAACGCCCTCTACGCAGGAGCACCAGCCAAACTCTTGAAACGGCTTCAACGCATCCAGAACGCCTCGGCACGCCTGATCCTCAACATCCCCCGCTGCAGCCACATCACACCCCACCTCAGAGACCTGCACTGGCTCCCCGTCAACAAGAGGATAACCTTCAAGCTCCTCACCCACGCACACAAGGCACTCCACAACACCGGATCAGCGTACCTCAATGGACGACTCAGCCTTTACACCCCCACCCGCCAGCTCCATTCCGCCGACCTCGCCACAGTCTGATAGAGATCGCGGGTCACCCGACCAATAATTTCACCACTTATGTTTTCGGGCCCATATACTTCAAATCTTCATATACATTGATCAGATGACCTTACAATCCACTTCCAATAAACATGAGTCCCTTTCGATTATTTCCAGTGTACCCGACTTACCATCCGCTGTTACGGGTACCTATGACCACGATGGGTCAGGGAGCTAGCTGTAAAAGGAAAGGCAGCAAAGTACAAAACCCCACATTAAATAACTTTGATATTCATCAAATGACCACGGACAACTGGGAAGTTTTACGAATTTTATCTAGTAATCAGTTTCAGAATTTATAAGGCTTACAGTAAAAGGCAATCGATTAATCAAGATAACAAAAACATATATCCATATAAGAATAAGGTAAGGAAATCATTTAGGTTTAAAAAAAATTGTGAAACAGGAAACACGCTAAAAATGGGACTCAAGAATAGACATCTTTAAATGGGCGAGGTTATGCAAGTATAAATTTATACTATGGAAACAGTTTTCATGAATATGAATGGGAAATTAAGAATCCTAACAGCTATAGTAAGGGAGAAAAGTGAAACACGCTATAACTCTAGTAAAGTACTTCAGTCAATGTTATAAGAGAAAATCATAGACCACATCAGGAAATTACAAACTGCAATGGAGAAAATAATTTCTAAAAGGTAGGGTAACATAGGAACACGCTATGAAATTAAATGCAAATGACTTTACGATAGACAATGATTGCGGAAAGCATGGAAATTTATCATATGCAAAGGTATGTCTTTATTAAAGCAAAGACGGAAAATAGAAAGGTGCAAGTTTAGAGTTTCGGCAAGATATTTACCTAGACTGCTGTGAAAACCAACCCTGGCCACGGGTCAGTTAAGGACAGGAAATACCCCAAGGAATAGCAGTCATCAATGGGACAGCAGGTGCAGTATGGACACCCCAGGACATGACAGGAAACCCAGATTAGGATCAGGACAGGACCACCAGGATACGACCAGCACCCGCAGTTCGGAAGCAACGCCTGCGCTCCACCCTCTCTGCAGCTATCAGTCAGAACCCCGATTGGGTTAGCGAACTCCCCAGCAAAGTGCTCCGCCAGCACTTAAGGTTTAGTAAAACCTTAGTCTATGGTCAATATTCGGACAGAGTGCTCCGCAGCGCTCTGTATTTTCAGTCACCGTGCCAGAGTGCGTTGGGTCAGTGACAGGTCAGCTATTCGGACAAGTCGGACAACTTCTCTAGCTGAACCTAGGCTAGATATACGGTTCTGGGTCAGTGTACCACCCCCAAATGTTGCAAAGTGTCAGAATCCCCAAATTTCGATTGGTCCTAAGGTAGGATGGGTTAACACACCAATCAGAACAGACTTTTCTAAGGCCTAATCTACATGTTTGGGTACCGCCTAGCAAGATTGGGGTTCCCATGAGAGAATACACAGAATACAATAGAAGAATATCATTGTAACAGTTTCAGAACATTTAACTCCATCTCGCTGGGGCAGAGGTGGCTTTCACATGAGCATCTTGACTGTGGCTGCCAGCTGGCTGAGTTCCACGGCTCAAGGCTACATCTCTCCCGGGCTGCGTGAGCATGCGTGGAAGGGACCTTCAAGAGTACATTCAGACCCCCATTTCCCGCGATACATGAAAAGTAAGCGAAAACAAATTAAAACATAGAAATGAATGAATGTATTACATGTCATGATCTCACACTTCAGGTTTATCATCATAAAAATATACTATGCGATTAAGGGTAAGTGCTACACATAACGACACGATGAGCAACAGCACGAGCTTCACCTCGTTATCACATCCAGCGGCCATCTTATGGCTATTACGCATGTGCCCCCTTTCCCTCCAGAACTACCTCTACGTAAAGTCACGTGAGTATGACTAACGCATGCGCAGAAGCGAAAATTCAAGCAGCAGCCATTTTAGATACAAGGGTTATTTGTATTAGTAGAACACATAGGCAAGCTTCACTAATACACACGCATATCAAAAATAAAGGAGATTAGTAAAACGTACAATTTGTTTATAGGGTTACAACAGAACCGAGGTTCATGACTCGAGCAAGTCGCGATGCGAAATCTTGCTCTATCAATCCCCTCTTTGATGATATTTACTATCATCATAAAATAACGGAACCAGATGCCAACTTTCTTTCACACTTTGTACATTTCTATCTCTTCCAACAGGCGATTCAGTTTCTCTTTCTCATTTTTGGTAGGGTGAGAATTTTTCACCCTTTTATAAATCTGATTATTCATTTCTTCCAATTCAAGCTCATCCGCACTCCGTTTCACTCCTCTCGCGTTCACTTGGTACTTCTTTGTGTGTTTGCGACATTTGCAACAGACGAATATGAGAAATAGGATAAGACCTATCACTCCAATTGGCATCAGTACCTTAAACAATAAGCTTCTACCTAAGCTAGCAAACCAATGACCTACATTGGAGAGACCATCAACCAGTCTCTTCCAGGCACTGTCAACCTCGAGTGGTTTGAGTTCCTTTTCCAAATTAGTAATGTTTTTCACATATCTTTTGAGCTGTACACTTTTGTCCGGAATGTAGGTGCAACAATGTTGCGCCTTCAGCATCCGGCAGACTCCGCCCTCTTTTGCTAATAAGGTGTCAAGAGCAAGTCTGTTCTGCAAAACCATTGATCTGATCGCAACCATTTCGGTATTGACCAGCAGAAATCCATGAGCCGTGTCAGTAGACAACACATCCACTATTGTGGATAATTTGCAAATTCTGTGAGTGTTCAGAACCACTCCCACTCCAGGTATCAGTGCACTAAAAATACTACCCATTATTTCACCTACGCTTTCTCTTTTACTACGCACTAAACCATTAGTGTTTTCGTTGCTTCCAGCTATTTCATTCACGTGGTATATTTTCGGGAAAACAATGCCAAAATAGCAGCTTCCATACCAGTGATCCGGCAATTTGAAATAAGCCTTGTTTCCACATACATAATAAATTCCGGGAAACACAGGTTCTGACCCATTTTTGAAACCCCAACCTCCAATTACCTTGTAATTATGTTCACATTGACTGGAACCAATGAAAATGTTATTATAATAACTAGTCTTCTCACGATGAAGACAGAGTTTCCCTTTCTTTTCGAAATCCAGCAACAAAGCAGGCCCTGCCCCGCCATTTGAGGTGCTTTCCATGTCCTCAGCCCATTTTGGGGTTTTCTGTCTTTTGTCATTTGCCTTTCTCTGGAAACTCTCCCTTCTTTTCTCTGCCATGTTCAAAAATATTTTTTCTTGTTCATGTAATGAACAGGTCAAGTTGTCTCTGTGTGCTTCATTTAAGTCTATGGTACCTATAGTCAGAAAGTATTCTCCCATATACCGTGTAACGTCACTTTTAGTATGTACAGGATTCAAGTTTCCACGTATGGGAAGTTCAGAAAATATCACGTCTGAATTAGAATAGTAATACTGTAATGGTCCTCTTTTATAATATAAGCTTGCTAAAATGCTACAGGAATTTCCATAGGTCAGAGGTAGGTGATGATAAGTCACGCCTTCAGCTACAGAAGTAGGTAGCTTCATGCAGACATAGCAATCTTCTATTTCCATAGTTTCTACATAATGCACTAACAAGTTTGCGAAAACATTTAAATGAGTCTGGTTCTTAACTCCATGATAATGTAGTCCTTCCTCATCTGATGCTTCTAAGTCTCGTTTTGTTTGTCTGAGTGCTTTTTCACGTCTTTCTACACTTCGTGTTGTCAGTTCTTCAGTGTCGGTAGTCTGAGTAGGGTCAATATTAGTATTTTTGCTTACCATAAAAGGAATGAAAACTGTTAGTCCTATCCAAACTAATATAACTATAACTATACTACATATACATACTTTGCAGCATGTTTTGCAACAACTGCGGCTAGGTCTACCACTCACGTTTGAATCAGACATTTTGGCTCAGAAGAAGTTTTCAACCCCTCTTTGTGGCCTTGCCCAGGTATCTTTATGCTGAGCAATTTCACGGCGGTTCGTCCTCTTCCTCTGCAGAGTAATCAGCAATCGGTTCCCCGTCGCTTTCGTCAGTAATATCAAGATCCTCCAAATTTTCCAGAATCAGGTATGTCCATTCAGGATCCTGGTATTTTCCATTCAGTCTTTTTATTCGATCACTCCTTCTTTTGGAGCTTTCTACAGCTTGCTCTGCTATTCGTATGCTTTTTCTTCTGTCAGCAAGTTTCTCTTCTACGGTTTTTATTCTCAGTCTTAGTCTCTTAATGTATCTTGGTTCGATATTTTTCTTTTTCTTGAGTCTTTTGGTTGGCACTGTGAGTTGACTTTCTTCTAATGCTCTTTTGTTTTCATTCGTTTGTGGCACTTCTTCTGTCTCCTCCCTTCCTGTCTGACTAGTCCCAGGTCTTGTATCTATTTCTTCTGCCTGGTTACTAAGCTGGCCTGGTTCAGGTGAATTTTGGTTCTGGCTTTCAAATGTCTCTGTTTCTGTGTCCTGAACACGTTCTTCTAGTTCTGTCTGATCCTGTTCAGGCACTTCGATCCCTTGATTTTCTTCTGCTCGAACTTTTACACTAGTTCTAGTCTGTCCCTTTTCGATTTCAGGAGTCAGTGGAGGAGTGTCAATCACTTGTTCTGTCCCTGTCTGACCTTCCTCTTTGTCCTCAGATTTGACGTGAATCTCAACGATCTGAGGGTCTTCGCCTGTGCCTGTCTCGACCTCTCTATTCCACTCTCTATCTTCGTAGATTCGCTCTCTTGTTCTGATTGGGTCTTCAATGAAATCGATTATAGGTATCCAATCATCTTGGCTGGTGCTTGGTTGCTCGTCATCAGCTACTTCCAGACCAACGTCTGCAGGACCCTCAGCTGGACTGGTGCTCGGTTGTTCGTCATCAGCTACTTCAGGACCGACATCCGCAGACCCCTCAGCTGGACAACCTTCAGCTCCAGGCTCCTTGTCTGGAATTACCTTTTGAGTATGGCTGGCATGGATCCACCTGGGAACGCCTGCACACTTCACCGCTGTCGTGGTCACCAGTATTACTTGGCGTTTTAATCCCCACCTCGATGCAAGGCAATTCGAACGAGTGTGCTTCTTTATTCTAACCCAGTCACCTGGAACCAATTTGTGAACTGGAGTTGTCGGGTTGGCGACGGCGTCTTCCCCAATCTGGCGAGAGATAGAACGCACTTGGTCACCCAGTTGCCTGCAGTACTCAAGTACCAAATCATCAGTAATGCTTAACAGTTTGTTTACTGGTACCCATGCTTGTCTCATCACTCTTCCCATCAAGATTTCATGGGGGCTCAGGCCTGTTCTCCGATCTGGAATACTTTGGAGTCCCATCAGAACAAGAGGCAAGGCAGTAATCCAATTCATTCCAGTTGAGTCACACATTTTAGATAACCTCGATTTTATAGTGCCATTTATTTGCTCTACCACTCCAGAAGCCTCTGGACGATGTGCACAGTGCAACTTTTGTGTGATTCCAAATGCTTTACAGAGTTGGTCCATCACTTCATTCTGAAAATATCCGCCTCTATCTGATTCAATAGTGACTGGAACCCCGAACCTAGGTATCAATTCTCGTAGTAACAATTTGGCTACTGTTAAGGCATAACTCTGTTGGACAGGGTAAGCTTCCACCCATTTTGAAAATAGGCAGACAACGACAAGGACATATCTTTTTCCCCCGCAATGAGGCATGGTGATGAAGTCAATTTGTATTCTCACAAAGGGACCCCCTGACTTCCCAATTTTCCCCAGTTCAACTACTGTTCTCTTGCCAGCGTTGAACTGTTGACACGTCATGCACCTCTGGCAAAGGGATTCTGCTACCTTCCTGAACTTCGGGTTGTACCAGGTCTGTTGAAATAACAGAACCATGGCATCCCTACCAATGTGTGATCCTTCATGTATCAGTCTGGCCATAGGGGCAAGCAGGTTTCTAGGTAACACAGGTATACCATCTGGGCCCACAATGACACCATCCTCACGTCTTGGTCGACAACCAAGTCCCTTCCACTTCTCTTTCTCTTCCCAGGGCACAGCATGCTGCCATTCTTTCACTTCATCCCAGGTAGGCACTTCTTCAAACACCATAAGTTGGCAGCTGTTTCCGGTCCCTCCCAGTTTAATATTTATTGACATGCGATCCATAGCACATTGTTTTGCCACTCGATCAGCAAAATCATTTCCCATGACACAGGGTCAAGGCTCCTTTTATGAGCAACACATTTGACCACTGCCAAGTCTTTTGGTAATTGGATTGCCTCTAGAAGGTCTTGTATAACCTTTCCATTTCGAATGGGAGTACCTGATGAAGTCAGGAATTCTCTTTGTAGCCATAATTGGCCAAAGTCATGCACAACCCCATAACAGTACTGGCTGTCAGTATACACTGTTATTCTTTGGTCTTTTCCCAATTTACAAGCTCTTATCAAGGCAATTAATTCGGCTACTTGTGCAGACTTTACTCCAAATAAACAGGATGCTTCTTTAACTTTGTCTAACGCAACCAGAGCGTAGGCAGCACTTAGGCCTACAAGTTCGTGTCTCATGCATGAACCATCCACAAACCATTCCTCATCATGTACAGGCAAGGGTGTTTCTTTAATGTCTGGGCGGGGTTTAGTACTGAATTCTGTCAGGTCAATGCAGTCATGCTCGTTCTCTCCCTGGTCTTCTAAAACCATTGAGTCAGGGAGTAGAGTGGCTGGGTTCAGTATATTACACCGAGTGATGGCCACATTTGCAGCACCCACGAGAATCCTCTCGTATTTAGTCAGCCGACTAGGGGTGAGATACTGAGTCTTTGTTCTGGTTAGTAAAATCACAACTGCGTGTGGAACATACACAGTTACCGGATGTCCCATGACAATAGATTCACTCTGTTCTAAACTGGTGCATGTTGCAGCCACTGCTTTCAAACATCCAGGTAATCCAGCAGCCACTGGATCCAAAGTGGCAGAGAAATATGCCACTGGGCGCCTAGTCAAGCCATGTTCCTGAGTTAGGACCGATAATGCACAATTGTCTCGTGTGTCACAGAATAGAGCAAACTCCTTGGAATAATCAGGCATTCCTAAAGCAGGGGCTGTACACAGACAATCCCGTAATTTAGTGAAGGCTGTTAAGCTCTCATCATCCCATTCCACTGGGTCCTGTGCTACTTTCTTTGTCATTTTTATCAAAGGCTTTGCATGGACTGCGAATCCCACAATCCATTGCCTGCAGTAACCTACAACTCCAAGGAACATTCTGACTTCTTTCTGAGTACGGGGTAACTGCATCTTTTGAATTATTCTGACTCTCTCTGAGGTGACTTTTCTGATTCCCTTTTCTATCTGGTGCCCCAGATATTTCACTGATTTTGAACAGAACTGCAATTTTTCAGGGGCCACTTTATGTCCCTTTTCACTTAGGTGATTCAGTAGGGCAATGGTGTCAATCACGCAATCCCTGTGACTTTTGGACGCCACCAAGAGGTTGTCAATGTATTGCACCAAAACAGACTTTCTAGGTAAGACTAAAGATTCAAGGCATTTTTTCAAGATCTGATTAAAGATAGAGGGGCTTTCTGTGTACCCTTGGGGGACACGATTCCAGACATACACGTGACTGTTGAAAGCAAATGAGAAAAGAAATTTGCTGTCTGGATGCAATGGGATTGAAAAGAATGCGTGACATAGGTCTATCACGGTAAACCATTCAGCATCCCAGGGAATCTGACACAGAATCACTGCTGGGTTTGGGACAATAGGACAGCAAGGAACCACGATTTTGTTTACCTTTCTCAGGTCCTGCACTACTCTATACTTGCCACTAGGTTTCTTGATTCCAATTATGGGGGAATTACACGGGCTACTCATCACTTCTTGTATGATGTTTGCTTCTAGCAATTTTTGTATTTCAATAGCAACTCCTGCTCTCACTTCGGCACTCATTCTGTAAGGCTTAGTATTGCGGTAGGCTGCATTTTCTTTTATGGCTATTTGTATTGGGTCTACATTGGCCATTAGTCCTACATCCTTTCCTGTAAAGTCCCATACTTCTTGTTTCACTGTCTGTTGGAGTTCTTCAGGTAAGTCCTCTATAGTCATTCGTTTAATTTCTGAGTCAGGTCTGACTAACATTAGCTTGTAAATACCATCTTCGTCTGGAGTTTGAATCTCAACGCCCTTTGGTGTGCAAAAGATAGTGCAGTTCATTTTGCACAACAAATCACGTCCCAGTAAGTTCACTGGACTGGTAATACAGACGACAAATCTGTGCATTTCTTTGAAGTTCCCTATTGAGATCTCCATGGGCTCTGTAACGGGGGTACTAATCAATTGATTAGATACACCCACTACTTGGATTGCTTCTCCCGAGAGGGGTAGGTTTGGAACGTCTGCTGTTCTCACAGTAGAACGGGTAGCACCAGTGTCCAATAGAAAGGTGACATCATTTCCATCAACCTTTCCTTCAATGTATGGCCCGGACTGGTCTACCGGCAAGGAGGCGCTAAGTACACACTCCTTGTCCTCCCCTCTCAGGCCCCGTCAGTACTCGTCGTCACAGAAAAAAGTGTCATTTAATAAATATTGCGAAGTTGCTGCATTTCTGTTCTCATTGCCCCCCCAGATCTCTACATCATCACCCTGCGGTGATTTTCCCTTAAAAGTTGGCTTTGGCGCTCGGGGTACTTGAATCGTTTTTACCTGCTGCTGGGTCTTTCTTGGTTTTTCATTCTGCGTCTGTGGAGTTAAATCAGGGGTTTGGGTATTATCAGGCTGTAAATACGGACACTCGTCTCTCCAATGTCCAATTTCCCCGCACTGGTGGCAGGGAAATTTCTTTTTGGCTTCCTCTCTGCTCATTTTTGCTCGGGGCTTTCCTCCACCCCCACCCCCAGGGCCTTGGTTCTGAGTAGTTTTATTTAACTTATTCAATTGTTTTTCCTGCTGTTCTGCGAGCTTTACTTGAGCCCACATCACTTTCTCCTTCAGGGCCTTCTTCTTTTCTGCCATCTCGTCCTCACAGTACTTTGCGTACCGTAGGACCTCGTCCATTTTCTTGGACTGCCAACAGATTTTGTTATCTTTTATCCACTGACAAATTTCGGGTCTTAAACCGTTTACAAACCTGTAAATGAAATGCGTCATGTCCTTCATTTTGATGTTATCTATACCACTGTACGTTTTGAACACCTGCAACAGCCTTTCATAAAAGGAATGCACAGTCTCGTCCCTTTCCTGCGTGGTTCTATCTATCTTGGTCCAATCAGTTTCTTTTGCGGGCACTTTTAGCTTCAGATGCTGAATTACCTGATCATATTTTTTCATCACTTCCTTAGAGGGTTCTCCTGTTGCGGAGTCCCTCGGGTATTCCTCACTAGGCCAACCTATGGCGATTTTACACTCAGTCCACAGATCTACAGGGACCACTATGTCGAAGAACCCATCCCGGTCCTTCCACAAGCATTTTTGCACCTTTACAAATCTTTCTACCTGCCGGTACCAATCCACAGGCTTCTCTCTTAATTTCGGGAAGTCATTAGTAAAGGACACAATATCCTGTCTGGACCATGGAACATGTACATATTTTCCTCCTGGCACTTCGCGCATAGGGCATAAATGTTCTGGTTTGTCTGCCTCTTTTAAAACGAATTCTGGGGTTACCTGCTTAGACCTGGCCTCAACTTTCTTCCGGGCCCACCTTGCTTTCCATCTTTCTACGTCTCCCCATTTCTGTAACACTGTCAATAGTTCCTTGACCTGTGCCTTTTTCCCTGATGTATTCAGGTTTTCCAAATCTTTGTCTGAAAATTCTGCTCTGTATGGTTTCTGCAAAGGTTTCGATTTTGAAATATCTATTCCCATGCTAGCAGCAGTATCTGTCAATTTTTCATGAAGTACTCGGGCATTTCGGGTAAGACTTTTGCAAATAAACAACAGCTCTTCTTCATGGTAGGTATTCAATCTGTCTAATCCTACATTTCCTGCCATCAACTCTTCTATTTCTACTCTCAGTTTGTAGAGATCTAGAGGTTTCGACTGAAGAGTTTGTTTTTCTAATTCTTGGCTCCATCTTTCGATTTCCTCAGGTGTAACCAAGGTGACACTTCTAGTACCCGAAGTCGATTCCATTTGAATCTCCCTCGTATTGAAAGGATTATGTCTTTTCTGCATCCTTTTCCCTGTATTTCTATTGGGCAGATCCATTAGTGAGACTTCAGACTCGCACTCGCTTGTCTGTTCATCTACGATTAAGGGTTCTGATCTTGGCTGGGCTATGACTGGGGTAGTGACTGGAGGTTTTGGACTTTCATGTCGGTCCCCATACAACGGAACCACCGGTCCGATAGTTACTGGGATCGTCAATGCTTCAGGACTGGTATTTAACTGGGAGATTTTCTGAATTATCTCAGCTCTCTGCTTTGCTAGAACTTCTCGCTCCTTTTCTTCCAATAATCTCTCTAAGGATTTGTCATGTAACACCTGCGGGGTCAGAGTGGGAGCATAACTCGGGGCAGTGGGATGTGTCTCACTTGGTCCTTCACCATAATTAGGTCATGGGAACAAACTTCCTGTACCTAGGGACCTTGGTTCCCTTTCATATAGAGGCTGTAAGAACGGCATTCCTGAACCTGATGGTCTCGCCTCACCTTCGTAGGGAAGTCTGGGGGAAAAATCACCTTCACGGGAGTATCTTGCATCCCCACTAGCTGGTATTCTTGGATAGATATCTCTTGTATCTACGGGACCTAAACTCTCGGTATAAGGAGGTATGGGGCAACCCCCTCCTACACTGGCGGATCGGGCCTCATCCTGGAGATGAAGCCTTCGGGAATTATCCCCCTCGCTGGAAGGTCTGTTTCTTTCATTATAAGGAGGCGGACTTCTCATAAACAGGTCATCTAATAATTCATCATCCGACTCTCCAATAGGTACCCAATGTTTGCACTTTTCTGTTTTCTTCTCCCCCCCAGGCGGACCACATGCTGGCATCATGGGAAACAGTCCTTCTACTATCATATTCTGTCTCCACTGTTTCATCTTTTTGGCTCGGGCTTCCTGCTTCAATTTTGGATAAAATTTAGTTAACCCTTTATCCATTCGGGGCTTATCTCTTTCAAAAGCCTCAATCTCCCATTCCTCTAGTGCTTCATACTGCGTTAACCTAGGTCTGGGATGTAAATCATTCATTCGGGTTCTCAGATTAAATAGAATCCTACTGTTAAAGGTACCCTCTAACGGAAAAGCCAGTACTCCGTCATCTTTCGTGTATTCCGCCCAATTTTCCAACCACACACATGTGTTGTACCCTTTATCGAACATCATGAAAGATGCGGGAGTGTTGGGTGGCGGTATGACAACACCTTCTCTAGTTTTAATCGGCTTGTCCTTTTTGAAATAATTCTTCACTTTGTATACAAGAGACAATTTTTTCTTATTTCCGTACATAATGTCGTTTTTAGCGCCTTTCCACTGATCGTTCTCAAATCCCATATGCAGTGGATAAGGTCTGGTATGCGGTCTATACGAATGCCACATACGATTTCTACGAGTGACTTTGTTTACAAAATCACTTCCAATTCGAGTGCGTCTATTATTTTCGTGCGACCAATGAAATGCACGTTTTCAAATAATTTCGACCAATGGGTGCGCGGCCTTTTCGCGAGACAGTTCTCACGCTTTGGCACTCACCCCTCCTTTACAATTCCAGCTCCGCTACACACCCGCTGCTCTACCAATCCCAGCGCGGCACAGAGTGACGTCAGAGCAGCTTCTCGACTGACTCCCTCTTTACAAGGTAACGGAAACTTTCTTTCTTTCTGAAGTGCTAGTGCTTGGTTATTTAACAACGAATACACATTCGCCACTGTGCTCAAGTGTCTAGACAGGAAAGAGTTTAGTTTCACCGCAAGTAAACTACTTCCATTTACTTTTCACACACTACGGATAGATCTCTTCTGCCTATCCTTCACACTAGCATTGAAGCACCTGCTACTTCCCTAGACTCATCCACCTTTCCGGGATATATCCAAGTCTAAAGTTTCACCAGCGAGCCCCTTTGCTTTCACCCAAGCTCCGATGAACCTGCTACTCTTCCGGTGTGACCCTCACTAGGTTATGCCACAATAGGAATTTTGCCAATGAACCTCGTTACTAACATTTATTCAATCATACATTCAGAAAACCCTAGTTAGCGCTTCCAGTTCTGCCTAACCTGCACTAACTTTCCTTGAAAGCCAGTGACCTCAAAGCAAGTGGATTCTATTCACCACTCGCTATTCAATTCCCCGGGGATTCCCAACAACACTTAAGACGTTTTACTAATGAATGGATAAATACATATAACAGTATAATAACAAGAATAATGATTTTAAAACATTTCATGATTTTTCAAAGCAAACATTTCAAGTGAGTGATCAGATCACCCGAATTGCCTACTCTCGTTAGCAGCATCCAACTTAGCTAATCTAACTAGTCCTACCTAACCTTTAGCTATTCCCTAACCATCCCCTCTGCTACCAGAAAATTACTGATAGAGATCGCGGGTCACCCGACCAATAATTTCACCACTTATGTTTTCGGGCCCATATACTTCAAATCATCATATACATTGATCAGATGACCTTACAATCCACTACCAATAATCATGAGTCCCTTTCGATTATTTCCAGTGTACCCGACTTACCATCCGCTGTTACGGGTACCTATGACCACGATGGGTCAGGGAGCTAGCTGTAAAAGGAAAGGCAGCAAAGTACAAAACCCCACATTAAATAACTTTGATATTCATCAAATGACCACGGACAACTGGGAAGTTTTACGAATTTTATCTAGTAATTAGTTTCAGAATTTATAAGGCTTACAGTAAAAGGCAATCGATTAATCAAGATAACAAAAACATATATCCATATAAGAATAAGGTAAGGAAATCATTTAGGTTTAAAAAAAATAGTGAAACAGGAAACACGCTAAAAATGGGACTCAAGAATAGACATCTTTAAATGGGCGAGGTTATGCAAGTATAAATTTATACTATGGAAACAGTTTTCATGAATATGAATGGGAAATTAAGAATCCTAACAGCTATAGTAAGGGAGAAAAGTGAAACACGCTATAACTCTAGTAAAGTACTTCAGTCAATGTTATAAGAGAAAATCATAGACCAGATCAGGAAATTGCAAACTGCAATGGAGAAAATAATTTCTAAAAGGTAGGGTAACATAGGAACACGCTATGAAATTAAATGCAAATGACTTTACGATAGACAATGATTGCGAAAAGCATGGAAATTTATCATATGCAAAGGTATGTCTTTATTAAATCAGTGACCCAAGGGGGGGGTTTACAAAAAGTCCTACTCCCCACTACTCTCTTATCCACTTTATAAGGAGAAGTTCTTCTCCTTATAAAGTGGATAAGAGAGTAGTGGGGAGTAGGACTTTTTGTAAACCCCCCCCTTGGGTCACTGATATAGACGTACGCCATCGGAGTGGGTCTTCATTTTGCATTGCAGATTTTGAGTGGAGGGCGACCCTCTCCGTTATCCCTCTATGCTCCTATATTGTCTGAATGTCTTTATTAAAGCAAAGACGGAAAATAGAAAGGTGCAAGTTTAGAGTTTCGGCAAGATATTTACCTAGACTGGTGTGAAAACCAACCCTGGCCACGGGTCAGTTAAGGACAGGAAATACCCCAAGGAATAGCAGTCATCAATGGGACAGCAGGTGCAGTATGGACACCCCAGGACAGGACAGGAAACCCAGATTAGGATCAGGACAGGACCACCAGGATACGACCAGCACCCGCAGTTCGGAAGCAACGCCTGCGCTCCACCCTCTCTGCAGCTATCAGTCAGAACCCCGATTGGGTTAGCGAACTCCCCAGCAAAGTGCTCCGCCAGCACTTAAGGTTTAGTAAAACCTTAGTCTATGGTCAATATTCGGACAGAGTGCTCCGCAGCGCTCTGTATTTTCAGTCACCTATTGAGTGCGTTGGGTCAGTGACAGGTCAGCTATTCGGACAAGTCGGACAACTTCTCTAGCTGAACCTAGGCTGGATATACGGTTCTGGGTCAGTGTACCACCCCCAAATGTTGCAAAGTGCAGAATCCCCAAATTTCGATTGGTCCTAAGGTAGGATGGGTTAACACACCAATCAGAACAGACTTTTCTAAGGCCTAATCTACATGTTTGGGTACCGCCTAGCAAGATTGGGGTTCCCATGAGAGAATACACAGAATACAATAGAAGAATATCATTGTAACAGTTTCAGAACATTTAACTCCATCTCGCTGGGGCAGAGGTGGCTTTCACATGAGCATCTTGACTGTGGCTGCCAGCTGGCTGAGTTCCACGGCTCAAGGCTACATCTATCCCGGGCTGCGTGAGCATGCGTGGAAGGGACCTTCAAGATGGCTCTAAGTACATTCAGACCCCCATTTCCCGCGATACATGAAAAGTAAGCGAAAATAAATTAAAACATAGAAATGAATGAATGTATTACATGTCATGATCTCACACTTCAGGTTTATCATCATAAAAATATACTATGCGATTAAGGGTAAGTGCTACACATAACGACACGATGAGCAACAGCACGAGCTTCACCTCGTTATCACATCCAGCGGCCATCTTATGGCTATTACGCATGCGCCCCCTTTCCCTCCAGAACTACCTCTACGTAAAGTCACGTGAGTATGACTAATGCATGCGCAGAAGCGAAAATTCAAGCAGCAGCCATTTTAGATACAAGGGTTATTTGTATTAGTAGAACACATAGGCAAGGTTCACTAATACACACGCATATCAAAAATAAAGGAGATTAGTAAAACGTACAATTTGTTTATAGGGTTACAACAGAACCGAGGTTCATGACTCGAGCAAGTCGCGACGCGAAATCTTGCTCTATCAAGTCCTCCGCATCTGAAGAGAAGCTTCCGGCTGCAGATCGTTCTCCCACCTCGCCGCCAAGACCTGGAACACCCTCGCCATCCACCTGCAGCAGACCGAAGACCTTTTGACCTTCAGAAAGCTCCTCAAAACCTGGCTTTTTGAGCAGTAGCAGCCTGCCCCACTCTCCAGCACCTTGAGACCCTCACAAGTATGTAGTGCACTCCACAAATACCATGATTGTTTGATTGATTGATTGAACAGACACTGCATGTACCAAAGTATAGATCATGTTCTGTGTAAATCAAAGAGGGAAATGTAACCGATTGCCCTTTCTTCCCTTGTCAGTCAACACTGGTTATGCACTCTCCCTACAACTCCTCACCCCTTACAGACATGTACACACTGTACCTCAGCGTAGATACATTAGGGCACACATATGAACTCGAGCCATCATAGAGCGCACTGTACAGGGTGTGTGCTGCTGTACGCCCCTGAAGTCGTGTGCAAGATCATATTCGCCTGTTGTGTTTTGCACAAAATAGATTTAACGCATGGCTTACACATTCCTCTTGTACCTTGGCTAGCTCTTGATCTGGGAAACCGCGCCATTGCACATAACCGAGGTCAGGGTTTGCAAGTTTGTGATCAGCTGGTTGCCACGTTTTTCACATGAGCAACCTGTTGTGTCATGGACTCTGTCCAAAGATTCAATCCTAAGACTACTTAGCAAGCCACACTAACTGCATATTAACCACAACTGTTGACAGTAGTCAAAAGATTGACCATTTTTCAGGTTATGTGCCCATGTCAGCGATCAGTGTAGTGGATGTCCCTAAGGAATCTTTTGACTCAGAGGAAAAACTGTACATGTTCTAAGAGACCTTCCTAAACCTTATAAGGACGGGGTTCTTAATCACAAAAGTGCATAACTTTTGCATTCTCAGAGCTTTTGCCCTCAGTGGATTTGACTCCCCCACAAATGATGGGCCCAGAACATGAGTGATGATGTTATGGGTGAATCTGGCACTATGTGTCTGTGATACACAGCACTGCTTCCCCCCAATTTTCTGTAACACAACACACAACTCTTGCGCTGAGCACTACATGTGGACTACATGTACCATAATGCAAAGTAGGAGAAAAGTAAACTGGGGTTTGATGTTGTGTTAGCCCCCCTTGCCTGAGCCAAAATGTCATTAAATGGTCTGTTCCCCCTTTTGTTACATGTCTATGATTCTCTCTTGCACTGTCATTTAATGTTTTTCCACTACAGAACAGCAGGATGGCTGGGGATTTGATTTGTGATTGAGGATAGATCAGAATGAATACACAATGGCTGTCAACTACTTCCTGTGATGTATTTCCTGTCTCCCACTTCCTGTATATCATTTTCTGTAAGAAATAATGAATTCCGATTCAATTTTGGAGGTTACGGCCCAAAGAAGTTTAACGTTTTCGGGCCGTAATCTCTGAAAATGAACCGGAACACATATTTTATACAGGAAATGGTATACAGGAAGTGGGAGACAGGAAATACATCACAGGAAGTTGTTGATAGCCATTTTGTGTTCATTCTGAGTCATCCACTCTCACAGATCAGATCCTCTGCCAGCCTGCTGCTCTTTTCAAACTTATTTCCCCCAAAATGCATCAAGAGATGAGGTACATGTGACCTGGTTTGGGTATCCCTACAAATGACAGCTCACACCATAGCAGTGAGGTGTTAAACAGAGATGTACATTGCACAAGTAAACTCACCAGCTCCAGCCACAGCTTTCTGTCCCTTTGCGATCCCCCTGATGTCAACTGCTAAACCATGCTCCTCATAGCTTTTGTTGACAAAGCCGTCCCCGATCCAGCAGCTGTAGAGGGAAGTGACACCATTCTCAATGATCTGCATTACTAATTTACAAACAGGCACATGTGACACTAATAATATGTATGTAACTTTCTAAACAATGACTGCAGATTCTATGCAGAAGGGAATTTTGATCTTTGTCATGGTTTAGTAATCTATGATAGGGAAAAACTTGATGCCACATTTACCTGATGGACAGGTGCGAGAGGGTTTCACTGCTGCAGCCAGGATGTCTTGCATTCCCCGGGATGGTGTTGTACACCGCACTGGTGTCATCCAGTCAGCAGCTGCGATGGGATGGTAGCTATGAGCTAACATGTATATGTCCTTCTCAACGACCATTGATAGGATATTCCTAGACAATGTGCAGCATGTTCACCTCATGGACTTTACATGTGGGCACCTGCTCACATGCAGCAATTGCCAGCTGTTAACTCCACACAGCACTGACATCAATGAGATGACGCATCAACAGACAAACTTGTAGGAGAAGGTTACTGATATTTCAAGGAAGGGGATAAATGATTAGGACTCCTCCGCATTACAGTGATTACACCGTCACCATTAAGAATAACATGTTTCATGAATAGAATGTTGTCTGTTGACAAGTCGAATGGAGTGTACATCACCAGTCTGACCAGTATCACATTTGCACATCAGTTCAAACATTGCATTGCAGAGTTCATGTGTCAGATGTGCAATAGTCAGGCACATAATGTGGCGCATTTGTGCTTCCCTTTCCATGAAGTCACAAAGCTCATTTTGGAATGAGAGATCACACATTTGTTATGTCCATCCTTTGAGTGTCCTCTGTTCGCATACACCATTTCCAGCATCATGGTAGTACTTAGCTGACAACGGATGGTGTCTTGTACAGCAGACATTCTAACCTCATATGGTAACCACTCATTTATATATGAGAATGCAATAGAAGGGGAGGCAAGCATAATGCAACATTTAACTAGGATCCCACATTGTGGGTAACTTGAGAAGCTCTGATGGGGGCCACCTGCACTGGATTTGCGTTGTGCTTTTCAGCCAAGTGATTTGAAAATTTCACTTCATGAAGATTCACCTTAGCATCCCATACATCCATCTCAAAAGAACCCCACTGGCATCAGTGCGAGCCTCATCCACACCAATTTCAATATGATTTTACCATTGATATTTTGCGAGAGCGTTTTCATATCATTGAATTACAATCCAGTTGTGTGTAGGACACTTCATATGATACAATGTACTATTTTATGTCCATTCTGCACTCACTTGGCATACATTTTGTGTCATCCTTTCAGTAGCCACCATGGTCTGATCTGGTATGTGGTTAAATGCCATATGTGAGCATATTGTGATGCAGGACAACAGTGTTGTACAACACATACAACATACAGTAGAGATTAAAGGCACATTTCACGAGCATTCATGTACATTATTCTTGGGTTTACATACCATGGCCCAGCACATGCTCAGTGTGTGGTCCCCGACCAGATGTCATAGCTAACCTTGTAGCAGAAGTCAATGTGGGTGTTGGAATCTGGAAGGACATCATTGGCCCTACAATGATAAGTGTGTTTGCAACTTTACCTTTCTACTGCCACATGTGATGCACTCAATTTCTGACACAACGGATAAGCACAAGCAGGTGTGGGCACTACTGTTGCATACGTGTGTAGCACTAAATATCATGAGTGATCCTACATTTACCTTATAATGGCCCCACTGCCTAGAAGCAACGTCTATCGAAATGACATGACTCCAAATCCTGAGGCAAGGCCCACTATTGTGTTTTGTTAATGCCAAAAAACAAGCCATCCAATGAAAACATATATAAACAGCTGGGTGGGCTGGGAAATTTTATGTATTGTTAAAACATTTTTAAGTTGGACAGTGGATTCATTCTCAATACTCCTGACAATAATATCTCACTTCTTGTTCATGATTGTCATATTTGTTAACATTGGATTTCTTGATTTGGTCTACAAAAACAATTACAATATAGTGGGGACTCCTTTTTGACTTGTTGTGGCACTCGATTCCAGGATTAAGTTCCCAGTTCTGGAACTGTAGGTGGAATACATGTAATCTTCCTAAATTACAAAGGTATGATGAGGCAAGATATATTATATTTTGTCTTTTCTTATTCACAAATGTCATTTGCTAAAGGTAAATGTTCATTAAGAACTCCAATAGTTGTAACACTAGTTTTTCCTCTACGGTTACATTTGATATTTGGGCCCTATATGTCCCTCTGTTGTCTGCTGACAATGTATGCATTTTGACCATCTCATGACCAATTTGACTTATCAGTTAGTGATGGGGGTAAACGTTGCTCTGGATGATGTTGTTTCCTCCCAGAAGATGCAGGGACCTCTGCTACTCTGGTTGTCTGTGCTCTGGCTGAATGTGTCAATAAGTGAGAAGAGAGAAAGGTCACCAAATGGAAAATGTACATTTGGAACTTGTCAGACATTTCCTCATATCTTCTGCATGCTAACAGTATTGTGAAGTACTGCCACTGCCGGTGCCGGTAGGAGCAGTGGGGCGTTGGGGATGTAATGGCGTGGCAGGGTGGGAAATTGACAACAGAATATGTGAATGAAATGTTTTGAGATAAGGCTTCTCTCACCTTCTGCTTTGTAATTTTGGCTGGAACAAGGTGAGTTAATTTTTGGATAATTTATATTTATTTTCCCTATTCCGTTGTAAGTTGATTTTCCTCTGCCCCGCAAGCCCCACCCCACTACGTTCTTGACTGACCCAGCCGCGTCTGGATAAGTGGAAGGGGCACTTTGTCAATTGCCACTTAACAGTGTTTGGTATATACGGCAGCAGTACTGGGCCCATTATTTCAATAGTGGGAGAGGGATTTTCAATTTCTAATACAAAGAATTCTGGGACTTGTGGTGCAACATACAGAGGGAGCCTCTGACTGACTATATTTTTATATAAACTTTGGACAACTTCCTTACTCACAATGGCAGTGCAACACAGACAATCTTTTCATATACTTATTCTTGTCATCCCATTTACCTGTTACATCGTTGCGGACATTACTCACAGGCAGCCCATGGAGCATGTGGGGGTGGATTGTAGTGAGGATATCCATATCCTCCTCTAGTGGGGAGAGACGGAGGAGGGGTCCAGAATGTGGGGAAGGGAGAATCCTGTTCAACTCGATCCTGGAGTACTTCTCCTTCACCCTCTGCTTTTTGTCCTGCCACTTCTTCTTGATGCCCTGGACTGTGCGCCTCTCCTCCCCCAATGCTGTGATAACAGTGTCTAATTGCTGCCATAGAGCTGACTTCTGTGTGCCACTGGTGCAGTATGATGGAAGACCATATAGGCGTTTGTGGTGCCTTACAAGGAACTCCACAATCATGGTGGTCTCCTCAGTAGTGAAGTAGTTCTTCCTCCTCATTTGGTACATTTTCCTCTAGCGATGTACAGCAAATGAAAACAGGAACTCTCTGTGGCCAAACCTGTTCTGTGAATGTGTGCTGCTTTTATATGGTTAGTGGTGCTGGTCTTACAGTTAGTTAATTGACTTCAGCTGGAGCATGGTGGGGGATGGTAGGCACTTGAAATGATCATCAGGCCAAAATGCGGGTATTCCGGCCCGAATTTGGAAATTCCAACCCAGGAGAGGAAATTACGGCCCACAAGCTGAAATTCCGGCATAAATGCGGGATTCCAGCTCTGGGTGTGTCACACCACGCCCCGTGTGCAGACGTAAAGTTAGTAGTTGTAAGTGCATTCTGGGCATACCAAAAATCATAAGTGCCTTCTGTGAATAACAAAAGTAGTAAGTTTAGGATTTTGTCCCAGATTATTTCTGTGAACCGGCCCCAAGGGGAATAGGGGTGTAGCGTTGGAGTATGGGGGATTGGGGTATGACACCCCCCAAATTAATACATTCTTGGCTTGGTTGTTGGGTCTAAGAGTCATGAGTTGGGTCTGCTGTATCTGTGGTTGTTTTTCTTGTCATATTGATTTCACTAAGATGTTCTAAATTGTTGTTTTTTTGGGATCAGAAATTTAATATTTGAGCCAAGGTTTAAAACGATTTTCTGTCTGGTTGCCTCACTTTTCTGATGCAGCGCCACCTTAAAATCCTTTTTGGTATGTTCAAAATCACCTAAATGTCAATTTGTCTGGTTTGGAGCGAAACAGCTGCATTCTGCAGCACACATACAAAGAGAAAAGGCCTCCAAGGATAGTTTTTGTGCAGGAAAACTGTTCAGACCATAACACGGCCACCCTTGAACTCCCACTCTGATCCATAAAATTAGAGTGCATTTTAATAAATAAAATGATACCAGAATGACAAAAATCCAATCAGTAGAACTGAAGATATGATGTTGCAAAGTCTTATGTAAAAATTGTGCCAAATGCGCAATGCACAAAATGGGGTTATCTTGTCGTGCTGGATCGGGACAAAGTCAAAAAGTAATAAGGTTAAGTCAATCACAATCGAATGCGGGCGGGTACATGACCAAGTTCGTCCACTGGTCTATAAACCTGGTTGTACTCAGACTGAGATGCGAGGTTCTGTGTCACACTGCATTGAGCTGCATCGGTTCTGATATGGCCACCGATCAGGAGTGGCTAGGTGCTGCATCGAGTTGCATTGTGCTGCATCGGTTCCAAAGAGCCCGTCGATCAGGAGGTGTGAGGTGCTGCAATGCAAAGTCCTGCATCGTGATGCATTGAGTTGCATCGTGCTGCACCAGTTCTGAAGAAACCCACTGTTGGGCCTGGAGGAGTGCACTGTCTCAGCAGCCAGGGGTCTTGGACCTGGACGGCAGCTCTTGGGGATGAGAACTCACTCCAGCAGAGGTCAACGGCAGGGCACAGGCTGGTCCAGTTGAGTCTGGGCAGCTGGGCAGATACAGGACAGGTCTCTTTTTATGTCCCTGTAGTTTCGAACAGGACGCCAGCCAGCTAGATCTTGGATGCACACTGGTGGTTCTGGTTTCAAGGAGCAGGTGCAGTCTTCCTTCATCAGGCAACAGGGCAGCCGCAATCCTGGCTTCCCACAGGCCCTACAGCCTAGCTCTTTTTAGGCATGGGCAACCGGAGAGTGTGATACGGTTGCTGACCTTTTTGAGGGGGAGGTCTTCAAATCCTTTGACGAATGCAGACAAGAATTGCATCTTCCAGCTACGGTGTTCTTGCATTATTACCAAATTCGACACTGGTTACATACCCCTTCAAATACACTGAGTGCCACACGTCAACTTACCTGTTTAGAATCACTACTGCAATCCTATGATGGCTCGTTGGGCCTGATCTCCCGTACTTATAGTGTCCTGCAGCACTCTTGCCCATTGCTCCCTTCATCCCTATCAGCGGAAATGGTATATAGACATTGCAGAGGATGCCCTGCCTGAACACTGGGAACAGCTGTGTAGAGACATTCCCAACACTTTTAAGTGTATCTCACAACAGGAGAGGGCATATAAAATCATGACCTGGTGGTATCATACCCCCCTTCACCTTCAGAAAACGTTCCCCACTGCCACGGCCTTGTGCTGGCGATGTAAGGCAGACACAGGCTCCTTTATTCACATTTGGTGGTCATGCCCATTAGTGCCAATTTTCTGGAAAGAGGTGCTGAGCCACATCAACGACGTTTTAGAGTTTCCCATCCCAAATACCCCGGGGTCAGTGATTCTCGGACTTCGACCTCAATCTCTTCAAGTTATAAGCTCCTCTCCAATCGTATTGCACACACTGACACTAAATTTATAGGCATTTGGCAAACCCTAGTGCAACATCTATCCAAATTGGAGCATGTCCGATCTGCCAAAAGCCTACGGGTTCTTCAATTATTTGATGATGCTTTAGTTCCTGGAGGTGAGGACTTATCAGAGTAAGCCAGGCGGGACGAGGAAGCACATTTCCGTTGCTGCTCTTCCTCCTCCTTTCCCACCCCTTTTTTTGCCTATATTGGAGCAAACGACAACCAGGGTTGGGGAGAATCTCATACTTATTTGCTTGTGGGAACTGCCTCCCCCCTTCTCTCGCCTCTCATTTCCACCCCCTTCCTGTTTTTTGATTGTTTTTTCCTTCTTCTTTTTCCCCCCTTTATTGTTAGTGTTTTGATAATGCAGTTTCTGACAGCGGAAGACATTCTGTTATATATGCCTGGTAACTGTTTCTGAAACCTTTTCCACTGGCAAATCTTGTACCTAATGGGGAAGGGTCTTGGCTAGGACTTTATACTCTTGTAGCAACCCTGGGCACTTTTGTTGATCTGATAGAGAGTGACGTCTTTGCAACCTCTCCTTTTGGTGCTAACATTGTCAATGTAGATATTATATGTTTCTTTTTGGTTGTGAAAACAATGAAATAGATTTCAAACAAACTGAAGTGGCATGAGGAGCAAAGAAACAATGGATTTAGGCCCAGATCTCTGTACTGGGGTGAATGTATGACACTGTTCTGCATTCTGTCCATCAATTGTTCTTTTTGCATTTGTCACCCCGAGTGGGACGGGTTTGCCCAGACGTGGGTCCCGTGCTCTCCATGCCACTGGAGTCAAGCTGGCTGATGAGTCCTGAAATTCCGAAACCAATCCTAGGCTGCTTGTTTCCAGTCCAGGGAGGACCTGGCCTGGCAGTTCGGGCTGGACTGTTTCCATGGGGGGGCAGGGTCAAGACTGATTTGCATATGGCTGGGTTTAAACTAGAATGGCATGGGGAGCAAAAAAAGGTTGCAGGCATTTGCAGCCCCATATTTACAAAATCACGTAAACTTGGGGCAGCTCCAAAAACAGTCACCTCCCCAGTGGCGGCGTAATGAGGAGAAATATTTTCATCCCTTCGTGATTTTTCCTTTTTTGATGTGTGCTGCATTCTACAGCTCATTTAGAAAGAGGAAAATGCCTCTTGGAATTGTTTTTGTGAAGGAAGGTGCTCCTTTCTTTACAAAAACAATTCTGCCTAAGTTGGTGCCAGGCATCAATTTGTGCACCAATTGAAGGGAAAAGGACAGAAATGCACTGTATTTCATAAATACGGTGCATTCCTGCCCTTTCACATTGGCATATGGCAGCACAGCAAGAAGACTTGCGGCGCTGGCCTCTGCCATTTCCTTATAAATGAGGCCCTTTGTTTTTAGCGACATCTTTGACTACGCTCCCACACTCACTAACCTTTGGTTTGCTTAATATTATTTACCCACCGTAAAAATTATTTGCTGTGGGAATTCGGGGCGTATATGGTTGTTGATAGTTGTCAATAATGAGTAGTACCAGGTTCTAGAATTTTTTTCAGAAGGGGGTCCTTACTCCTAAAAAAGTTTGACAAGGGGGTCTCAGCATCAAAAGGTTTGAAGACCTCTGCTCTACACAAAGGCTGTATTGAGAGCAGCCTGGAAAGGACACTTGAATGGAGAACTTACTCATACTGCTTCGAACATGAAGACCATGGATGCAGATCTCCTGACTGATTTTGATACATAAAATTTGGACCACACTACTCCACTTGTTTTCCAGTCCCATGTTCCCTATCGCCAAGGAAGGGAGTGCTCTACAGAGTATTCAGAGGAGTGATGTGTGATCAGAGCAGAGGTTTACCTGACAGCCATCTTCGCACTGGCAAGGGGACTTCATTTGAGTCAGACCTATTGCTGGAGAGTTATAAACTTGGCCTGCCTGTCTGCCTGCTAAGAGAAAAGGAGCCTGCTAACCACACAGAAGAAGTGTTTGTTCAAGAGGAGTGAGGTGCAGGATTTCTCAGGTGTCTGTGAGATTCCATAGAAGCCTGAGGAGAGCAATTTGCTGACCCTGGCGCTTCATTTTGCCCAAAGCAGTTCCAGGTGGAATCCATGAAGCCTCAGACTGTGATCACCAAGGAACAGTGATCCTCAGGTGAAATCCTGCCTCCGCTTAGCCATGTCTTCAACAGAATATTGGCCTGTGTGTGGTCCCATCGCCGTCAGATCAGCCTATCCATGGCTGTATCAACATCATGAGAGCTCAGTCTGTGCTGGACTGAGAGCCCAGAAAATCAGTCCAGGTTTGGCTCCATGGAGCCCAGAAAATCAGCCTGTGTGAGGCTCAACTGCTCACACAATGATCAAGCCTTCGCCTCTGAGCGATGCTCCCATCTGCTTGACAACTGCAGAAGATCACCAGGAAGCACATCAAAGCAGTATCATCAGACTCACATTTGCTCTGAGGGTGACTCCGCTGCCAGCACACGGATTCCAGATGCAGTTCCTGGTACCGCATTATCTTACAGAAGTTAAAAACGGTGAACATGCAGTGAAGTAAGTGGTTTACGGCCTGAAGGCTGATCCACTGTGATTCTGTAAGAAACTTTAAAAAACTGAGCTGTGTGAGACTGAATGCAAGCATGTTAAAGGGAGGATCTGCACCTAAGCCATTATCATGCTAATACTCTATCCTGAAGTGAGAAGGAACTGCCTAGTTCCTCTCCTGTTCATGGCCAATGGGAGAGAGCAGATGGAGCCGCAGCCCAGCCTAACATTGCCCAGGACACTAGTGCCTTATTGTGATGTTGTGACACCGTTACTGAATCCTAACCAACCGACCTCCGACAAGCGGTCCTGACTGCAGCATTACAATGTGACCACACAGAGTGTGGTTGCATACTCCCATTTCTCTATGGGAGCTTGTGCTGCAGCCGTAAACCAGCCTTAGCACAAGCTCCTATCGGGAAATGGGAGAATCTGTTCATCCCAGCACCGCATGGCAGGCACCTCAGGGTGCCTGCCACATGGTGCAGGAATTAACAGGGGCTTGGCCCCCAACCGGGGGCCGCAGGGTGGTGGGGCCCTGCTATGGCCCCCAAATTCACTTTCTGACAGGCTTTCCATGTTGGAAAGTCCGACATGGAAAGCTTTTCGGAAACCCACATCCTAATCCCTACGGCAGAAACCACGTCCTTAGTGATTACGGTCAGGCCTCCGACTGGCCGATGGGCTAATACAGCCGGAACGACCGTCCGGTTTCACTTTCGACTGCCTGCATTGTAATGCGGCTGTCGAAACTGAAATTGCGATGAGACTCGGAAAGCCTCCAACATGCGGTCTGAGGTTTTCCAAGTCTCATCGTGATGAGGCCCTAAATTGTGTTATGACAATATTTGTGTCTGGTATTATGTTTTTATTTGCATTAAAGTACTTTTATTTCTTGAAAGTCAAGCACTGGTTTGGACATTCATTTATTGAGCTGCTGTGTGATTCTTGAGGTCTGAGCTCAAGGACCCCACACTACCTCTCTGAGAATATTGTGATTGCTTACCATCACTACCAAGTGCTGAAGGAGTATATTTGGTCCAGTTTAGAGAACCTTATTAAGTTGGTCCCTGGGACTTTCATTCAAATCTTCTTATGGGAAGCCACACTAATATTGTGGTGGCCTCCTCTGAATATTATACCTACTTTGAAGAATGTGTTTTCTATTGGAAGAAAAGCATTGTTGAGGACCACCACTGTTAGACCTATCAACAGTTATACTATTGTAACATCCCACTCAAAGGCACAACCAAAACATGAATATAAAAGCTCTGTGTAATTTCAGCTGCTGCTAGTATTCTCAAAAAGAAGATATTGCTCCTATCCTTTGTAAGTTACACAGGATTCCTGTTCCACCAAATATACATTTGCTGGCACAGGATGCGTTTGCAAACTATCTAAAATTACTTAAAGCATTGAAGGCATTAATGGAGGCAATCACATATCTACTCACCTTAAGTAGAATTCTGTACTGAACCATTTCCAATCTGACTTCTCCTATACCTGTGCTCCAGAAAGCATACCCATAAACATAGAGGAAGAGATTCTTATTGACACAAACAAAAGCCATTCTTCTGCTCGATTACAACTTATGGTAGCTGCAGCATTTCACCCAATTGATCACAAAATTCTACTTACGGGACAGATTCTCCGTCAATAGATGGAACCTTTCTTACCTTATTTACAGCCTTTCATGACAATTTAGTGAAGAATGCAACAAACCACCGGCCTTAAGCCGGTCAGGGGAACTGTACCTGTCAGTGGAATAGATGTCCTGCCTTAAACCAGCATTCCGGTTCATTCAACAACAGCTTTTCTATAATTGTGAAATATTTTGCACAGATTAGATAGATGACTGTAAGGATTTCAAGGATCAAATACATTGTTTAGAACAGTGGTTTGGTGATCACTTGATTGATTTAGTGAGGTATAGAGGAAAAAAATGCTACTGGACGTATTTGGGGATGTTGGTTGTAAAGTCAAGTGCACAAATATTTGCTGCCATGATGGTTATTGTTGGGCTTGGATTTGAGAAGGACACTAAACAAACTGTCAATAATATGATATTGTAGGTGTGCTTCATGACCCAAAGGTTCGAAGGCAGACAGCTTTGAGGTTATCTGTACATCTGGGAAACTATGAAGAAAATCAGAGTAGGGTGTTGCAGCAATCTTGATCATACATTTTGAGAAAAAAAGTATTCCTGTCATTGGTTACATTGGTAAGATGCGTGAGGTTTTGGTGAATGAGACATTTAGGTTTTGGTAAACGGGAGCATGCCTTGAGGAGCACCAAAGTTGTTGTTATCAACTCATTCAGTGACACAGTTGAATCATTGCATGATTTTGTTCTGTGGAGACTTTCATTATCTCCACAATATCATTGTAAATTCAAGGAAATGGAATTGTTTGATCTACTGGTGCAAGGTGTTCTAATAGTTTCTTGCTCTATTTTTGATGATAGTTTACCAATATAGCTATGGGAGGATACGTTTTTTGTGATTTAGTAAACGGAAGGCTTTGGCAAATGTTTCTGGTGATTGAGCACCAGTAGCAAAATCATATGGACTGATAGATCACTTGTTTCATGGGACTGTCTACTGTTGATATATTAGAATATAGTTATTGTCTGACCAGATGATCAGGAATACTCTGACATGTTTGCTGAAATGTCTCCTGAAAATCGAAGTATTCTTTTCCTATTCTCGTATGAATGCAAAGATTTTCAACATAAGCACAAATAAGTAACATTATGTCTAGGGGTGTGCCATATTAATCTTAAATTTTGGAAAATTCTGTAAGATTACGTAAATAGTGCAGCAAAATCCCACTTAGCTCCCCTCAGATCAACTCTAAATGCAGCATTAAGGATGGTCACAGGAGTAAAGAAATACGAACACATCTCTACCGCTCTTAGAGAGCTAAAATGGCTCCCAATCGAAACGCGTGCCAACTTTAGAACTGCTTGTCTGTCACACAAAGCTCTGCACACTGGTAAGCCTGCCTACCTGGCCTCCAAACTCGATAAGACCGGTCAGACAAGGAACCTCAGGAGCACTAACACTCTACTTCTAAATCCTCAAAGAAAACTCACAAACAAAAAACCTTTTCACGCTCCTTCTCTGGAAATGCGCCTAAAATTTGGAACTCCATTCCAGTCCATATCAGGACTAACCCCTCCTTTATAAAGTTCAAAAGCCAACTCAAAGACCTCTTCCTCAACCAAACTTTTCCGAATGGATATCTGCCGCTTATCGTAGAACCTTGCCCAGTGCAGTATATAGTCACTTTGATAAGAAGGTGTCTACATCACCTACCTTGTGTCTCGCTCCTTAGTCCCCCCGCACTGAACTGTATTCATCCTGAATCGATTTGTTAATATTGTTATTTTTGGTGTTCGATTGACTCATGATGATTGTTGTAAAGCACTCCAATACCTTCAGGTCTGGCCTGTGCTATATAAACCTCTTAAAAACATTATATAAATAAATAAATATGCAAAATGTAAATCCGAAATTTAGCGCTCTATTTTAGTGCCAAATGCATTCTCATGTCCATTTTGAACAAGTGGTCATATTTAGAGCTAAAAAAATAGTGAAAAAATCACAAGTACCATGGATAAAAGCTGCTCACAATCTGGATGTTTGCATTGTTTGTGGGCTCCTGTACTATAGTTTCTATATGAACATGATGTAATTACCTGACTTGCTGTAATGGCATATTTTAGGCATTTTGCATAACAAGCGGAACACTAAATTCCTGAAATTACACAAATTATGACTGTGTAATTGAAATTTCACCCGGGCCTAATTATGTCCATCTTGGAATAGAATATGACTAGTTGTTTCTGTATAATTAGTGAATCATAAAAATGGTGTCTATTTATTCAATACCTATTCATTCTCACTTGCTGCACTAAAAGTACGTGAAATAACCATTTCTTAACACCTCCTCAAACTGTTGTGGCGACTTTCCTTAAGGTTTAGTGTTAGTGGAGAATTCATTGTTTAGGATTAACCTTGCCAATCCTAGGTTTATGATGTCTACTTGTAGAGTGCAAATTTGATTTTGATCATTGTTGTTACCCTGTCAACACTAGTTATTAAGCAAGAAGGCCTGGGTGTCGTGTTAATTAACAAACTTACTAAGATTATCTTTAGTCGCCATTTGTTAAAAAAAATCTTTAAGTCTTTTACAGCATGGTTATCATAAAAACATATTTTTCAGAGTAACTGCTTTGTTACAATACTAATAACTTGATGTTCAAATAATCAAATTTCCCTTTTAACCTGAGTACACACAGAACCAGTCAACCTATATTCAAGGTACAGAATCGCTTGTAAACATCATTAGAGTATCATGATTTATCTTAGTCCCTCACGCCAGAATATCATACTGCCATTGATAACTCTATTGTCACTAAGATATAGCAAGCTAAATTAGTAAAAAAAAAAACTCAAAATATAAAAGTTCAAGAATTGTTTTCTTAAAAGTAAAAAATTCAGCTTCAATATTATTAGAAAATTATCTAGTGTAGACCACCATCATTCTCAATTCAAAACTATTCTTGGAGGTTCTTCCACCAAAATTCGATAATCAGATCAATGTCTCATTGTTCCGGTTAAGTATTTGTAAAATATGCACCTTCTGCTGGATATTGTTAAGTACTCTTAGGATTGTTGATATTCTGATTTTAGGTTTTTCTGACTCTTCATCATTTAGATCTGTTACTGTTTGCAAAACTCTTCTTCCTTCTACCACACCTTCAGATCAATTAGTTTGAATCAAGTTTCATGTTCAGAGAGCTTTTTCTCATTTTCGTCTTTACCTGTCTCCTGATTTAGACAACTTGCAACTGTAACACCTTAAGCTGATTTTGGGTTTTCTAGTGATTTAATTTTTGAGGGTTGATATTCTTGTTCATTTTTCGTTGATCGTGTTCTTCTTCTCTGGGTTCTTTGTATTGCTCTCTCTGTTCTTCTGTTCTCTCTGTTCTTCCCCTCTGGATCCAAATACCGAACGTGAGCTTCACTCAGAATTAGATGTTTGTGTTATCATTTCATCATCTGCAGTCTTCAATGTCTTCATGTGAGATACACAGATCGACTGTGGAAACCACTACACATCACAGCTGTACATGTCACTAGAATGTTCTGTTATAGGCCTTTTCAATGAGGCTCCAGATATATTTTACGAACATGCTTCTTCACTAGAACCCAGTCTCCAGACTCTAGGCCATGGCAAGGCTATTCACTCACTTTGTGGTAATTAAAATTACCTAGCAACAGACAGAGCGTACCAAATCTGCTAAACTCTTGAAGTAATTCAGAAATAGATCATCAGTTATGTTCACACGTGCAGCTTAAGGAATACCAGGAATTCTCATAGTCCAGCCCATCAGTGTCACATGAAGAGTTAATGTCCTCCTCATACTTAACTGCATCAAGGGAAAGTAATCTGTCCATTTCAATGTGGTTGATGCGCAGACGTTTGCTAGCTTTGCTTTCAGGGTCCCATTTGCTCTCTTTACAATTCCTTAAATGTGTGGATGATACATGTAATGGAACTTCTGATCCACCTTCACCGCCATGCAAAGAACCCTCAAAGCTTCATTGTTAAAATGATTTCCTCTATCTGATGCCAAAGAAGCTGGCAAACCAAATTTAGGGATAAACTCCTGCAACAACAGCGTGTGTATAGTTAATGCGCCACACCCTCTAGTTGGATATGCCTCTACCCATCCGCTAAGCAAACAGACATTTACGGAGACATATCTTAATCTATTACATTGTGACATCTCATTAAATATATTTGCAGTCTTGTTAAAAGCCCTTCCAATGTAGTTCATAATAGTTTTTGAGCTTTACCCTATGTTAGTTTGCTGGCAACATTTACATTATTTGACATAGGCATAGATTCATCAAGCGAAATAGCGATTGCAATAGCTGCGAACAGCGATTGCGATTGCAATTTCCACTCCCGCAAATCATCAACTACAAAAGCAGCAAATAGCGAATTCGCAAAACAAACAATCGCAAATCCATTTGTCAACCCACATTGCGATTCCTTAACAGCGATTACCCACATTTTCTGTGAAAAGTATTGCGAATTCGCAAATATATTGCAAATTTGCAATTATATTGCGAATTCGCAAATCAAATCTCAAATCAAATTCATCATAAATCGCAATTTGCGAAAATACCCAAATTCGCAAAAAACGAGTCGCAATTTAAGGAGAAGCTAAACCAGGTGGTAACCATGAAGTCCAATTGTGAAAAAAAAAAAATTGCAAACAAGAAACAGGTGTAGGGTAAACCAAACACACTTATGGAGACTCAGTAGGAGCATGAGGAAAGTCACAATGCCAGGTCTCTACATCGTGGCAAGGCGGCTGAGGCTCCAGGCTGCAGCCCAGAACCGATACAGGATCCAGGAGCGCAACTACCGGCTGCGGATTACACTCCTGGGACAGACTGAAGAGGAGATCTACTCAAAATACAGGCTCAATGGGGCAATGATAAAGAAGCTCATCAGAGACCTTGACCCCCTGATGCAGCACCCAACACGGAGGACCAATGCCGTGCCCACCCATGTCCAGGTCCGGTGCTGCCTGCACCTCCTGGCCTCCTGAAGCTTCCAGGGGATAGTTGCATATGCAGGGCGTATATCACAGAGTACCCTGTCATGTTGCCTACAGAGTTTCCTGGACACCATTCTGAGCCGAATCCATCACTACATCACCTTCCCAACAACCCAACAGGACATAACGCAAACTAAACTGGACTTCTATCACACCGCCCATTTCGCCCATGTAATTGGCTGCATTGACTGCACCCACATTCACATCTGTCCACCCTCTGAGACCGAATACATGTACCGGAACCGCAAGTCATACCACTCCCTCAACATCCAGATGGTCTGCAATGCAAAAACCATCATCACATACATTGTGGCATAATACCGGGGAGCACGCATGATTCGTTCATCTTCCGGCACAGCGGCATACACATCCACTTGGCCAGGGGTGACTTTGGCGAAGGACATCTCCTAGGTAAGTACACATGCCCACATACAGTATGTCAAGACCATGTAGCTGCGCATAACAATCACTGACCCTCTGCTCCTATCCTTCAGGTGACAGCGCCTACGGCCTCCGTGATTACCTCCTCACCCCCTACCTCAACCCTGCTACACCACAGGAACGGTGTTACAATGCTGCGCACATACACACAAGGAATGTCATTGAGCGGACATTTGGCATGTTAAAGAGTCGATTCCGCATCCTCCACAAGACTGGCGGGGCCCTCAAATACCAGCCTGAGGTCTGCTGCCGCATAGTGGCCGTGTGTGCCATACTCCACAATATTGCCACCAAGCGGAGGATACCTGTGGAGGTGTCTGGTAGTGAGTCGGAGGGGGACAACCTGCCACCTGGACATGTGCATTATGCACGCGGGGAGAATCCTGCTGAAGGACATAGGCGCCGTAACAACATCACACTGAACTATTTCTAGTGCACCCATACCCCTCACACAACACTGCACTCATGCATGCCACATGAATTAATGACATGAGGAAGATTTGTGTTCAAAATAATTTCTTATTTTTATGTTCAACAAGCTCTAGATGTGCTTTAAATCATTAAAAAATATTACAACTGTATTGCGTCATACAGGCTCTTGTATCCAGAGCAGGCGTGCATGGTTACATCACCATGACACTGCCGGTAATGTTTAGTCAGTCACTGGCGCCTCCTGCCGGATGCACCCTGTCGCCTCTCCAACTCCACGTTGGGAGTGTCCGGCCGTGATGCAGCACTGGGCCTGGAATTGCTGCGCCTTTCTGGTAGCACCGGCACAGACAGGCTACTCAGGCTCGATGTGCCCTCACTGGCATCATCACCCCCCCTTGCATGGCGATGTGGCATTCCCAATGAGGTGGTACGACCGGGTATAGACATATAGCCGGGTCAGCAGCTGGCGGTGGCATCGCCGGGTGATGTCCTGCTGTGCCACCATCAGTTGATTGCTCTTTTTCACTGCAGCGGTTAGCTCCTGCACACTTTCTGTCAGTTGGTTGATATTGCGTGCAGTTTTGTACAGCTGCAGCGGTATGGCTGCCATGTGCTGTGCCTGCTTGCGGTGCACAGCAAGCATCCGGGCTTCAATTCCTAGCCCTAGATGTTCCATGTCTGGTCGTGTGGCCACGGAGCGTTGCTGCCTCAACCGACCACTTGCCTGGGACCGCACAGTGGCTGTGCGGCATGTCAGCCTCCTGGGTGGTGGTGGGGTCTGATCCACTGCCATGCATGACGCCTGGGGTGGTTGAACTCCTCCTATGGCTGCAGGGGTGGCCCTGTGTGTTTGGGAACATGCTGGTACTGGTGCAGGTGCAGGTGCATGTGACGGTCCAGGTGCTGGGGCTGTTTGGCTCTCTCACTCCGTCTCATCTGGAGTCTCCACGATATGGAGTGCCTCGCTATCTGAGATCTCAGCATCTGCAGCACCTGTGATGTGAATGAGAGCATGATTAATGATATGATTCTGGCACCTGGGATGTAGCAACATGCATGCAGGCTTGCATTCCCTGACTGGCTTTAGGGGTATGTTTCACTTGACTGTTCTGGCTGTGTGTGGCTATCAGGGCACATTGTCACACTACAGGTCCCACAATGCAATTGGGCGTTTGTGATGGGCAGGGACTGCATTACTGGAGTTACCAATATGGCTTGCTCTGGGGGCATGTGCATTGTTAAGGGACGGGGTCGCAGTTGCATGGCTCTTACCTTGTGATTGGTGTATGGCTCGGGAGGTGTCCAGCTGAGTGACCCCCACGCAGGCTGCAGGGTTGATGGTGTCCTCCACCAAGTCCTCCAGTGGTGTGTTTGCGGGAACTGTGGACTCTCCTCCTCCCGTGGCCAGTCTCTCCCCAGCCTCTCTGCAATGCGCTCCTTGGCACGGCCTCTGAGGTCGTACCACCTCCTCTTGAGGTCATCGATTCACCGCTGTGTCACTCCTACGGCGTTGACCTTTTCCCTGATGCACAGCCAGATGCGCCTTTTGTCAGCCTCGAGCACTTTACGGGAAAGCTTTCCGAAAAGCTTGTCATGGTCCCTGCTGACTCCCTCGATTAAGTACTCCAGCTCTTGTTCGGAGATTTTCCGCTTCCTGCCAGTTTCACTGGATCCTGCTGCATCCTGGGACATTGTGGTTTCAATGTGTGTCCTGTCTTGGGACTGCTGGGTGTCTCTCCTGGAGCTCAGTGATGTGCCTCCTCCTCTATCCAGCTGTGTGTTCCAAATGAGTAATGGAGCTGCCTACTTCCTGGTTGTGATGTCATCATTGTGCTCAAAATGCGAGTTCCCGTTTTTGCGATCTCGCAATCTGCGAGATCGCTATTTGCGATTTTGGTATTTGCAAAATCGCAATTTGGGGTTGGGAAACAGCCGATTCTGTGATTTTATAGCGATTTTGGGAAATTTGCATACGGTGATTGCGGGCGATTGTGAATCGCACTTGATTAGCGATTTTGATGATGCATCCCATTCTGCGAATTCTAGATAGCGATTCGGTATTTTTTGCTATTTAGAATTCGCAGAGTGGGTGCTTGATGCATCTGGGGGATAGTGTCTCTGAAACATTCCTAAAACATGGGTTTAACCAGTATTTTTTAAATAATGATAGCATACCATCACTTTCTACATGTGTAGGTCCAAGAAGAAACTTTGCCATCTGCAACAATATTGAATCGTTTAAAACAAATCTTTTATTCGTAGTTATTCAGATCTCATTTGCATTCTTTGAAAACCCTGCTTTTTTCCATTCTTTCTTTTCATCCTCTCACACCTCATTTTGCAGTGCATCAGCTCCTCAATCGACTGAGTCTACATAGACAAGACATTTTTAACACTGCCTAATTCACAGTCTGTTGTTTCATTGTTTCATTGATTCCTATGTACTATACGGATGAGCACAGTATTTTGCAACTTGATCTTGGCAAATATAACAAAAGCAAGTTTCTCTGGAAGATGCAGTGCCTCCAACAAATCAAATGCAGAATGTGCGGCCCATTTCTAATGGGGGCTTCAGAGACTGTCTTGAACCTCCTTTGTGAAAATATTTGATCGGAGTCATGGTCCACAAGAGACCCATATTGACTAGGCTGTATAGGCTGAGACACTCATTCCATTGGCTATGCAGCATTCTCTTGAAATCGCAAATAAATTTGCCACTTTATGTTCAACTAGCATGATGCCAACATAATATTTGGTTTTGAGCTTCGAGCAGGCTGCATATGCTGCTCGAAGGACTCCATAATGGTCTCTCATACAAGAGCCATACACAAATAAAAGAAAATCAGCCAACTTGAATGGAACTCTACCACATCAATGTAATTATGGTTACTTTCGTGAATCTTGTTGTCAGCTTCCTCCTTGGGATCTGGCATACATTTTCAGGGTTTAAAGTGGGCCTGGGTGGTGTTCTCGGAAAAACTCTGCCACGCTTCGCGGAGTCCCGCTAGTGGTGGAGTGCATTTGGTCACGCCGTTCGCTGTGTTTTTCAGCCGCAGGTGTTTGTCACGCGCTGTAAAATCAGCACAAATGGCACCATGAGCAGTGCAAGAGGGTGCTGCTTCTTTTCTGCCGCTCAAGTAGATTTTCTACCCGAGCGGCAGCTTCCTCAGCGCGAACCGAAGGTTTCTCAATGTGAGAGGTCGTGACCATCTGTAACCGCTCGCGTTGAGAAATCTGACCGCCTGCATTGAGAAATCCTCTCCATCATGCACCCCCACCTGCTATATGGGCTGCCTGTGAATGATGACCTTCTTGTGGTGCCAGGTAATATATGGTGGTTTAAACAATGACTTAAAATGATAAATGTGTACGATGCACTGCTAGTGTGACTATGGAAGTCACTTTAAGTTTGTGCAAATATTCATAGTGAGTTAGAATATCATGTGTCTCATTTTTTCTTTTGCACTACAAGTCCCAGAACCCTTTGAGGAATTGGAAGTTACCATTTCCATCACATGCACAAACAGTGACCCATCACTGCTAAGTGATTTCATTTTACACTGGTAAATGGTACTTGAAATTGTGCCAGATTTAGTAACCATCACTGTTGTCTTTTAAATGCAATTTGCAAATGATACTCGCAAAAATGTTCTCAGGGGCTAAAATGTTTGGTCAGTGATGGGGCAGAGGGCCGCACTAATTCCAGCAGGGTGGTGTTTGGGGATTGGTGGGGGGGTTGGCAGTAAGTTGGGTGTAAGGGAAGCTAAGCATATACATCTAATCGCTGAGCTTCAGGACATGAAACCAGAACACCTGGGATTAATCCCAGATTTTCCTCTTAACCAAATTGTGTGATCCTAGGCACTTTTTTTAATTTCAGTTTCCCTCCATTTTTTTGAAAATCACATATTGGAGAACCTTGAAATATTTGACTTCAGGAAGTGTGCTGTCCAACATTTTCTCCAGTGTTTTATTTAATCAACTATGATGTTTTACACGTACGTGGCTAGTGCTCTGCAAACCTTCAAGAAGTTCTGACCACATGAAGTCCTCTTGCTGACATGCCCCGGACTGGCACAACATGTCTTTGTGCCCACGACTACAGGGAGGGCATCGTGGTGGGGCGGCTGGGGCCTGGCCGGCAATAAAAGTAAAACATAGTGTAGGGCGGTACATACTTCACCCACTTTCCATCTCATGCCGGTCTTATACCTGAAGGAAATTTGCCAAATTATACTATAAAATCAAGAGATCAATCTACAAGCAAAATGAAAGCCTTTCCAAACTATATCTAGATTTTAGTATTTCTACTGGTGGTTGTCTAATCTCACACCGGGGCTCTAACGGAGTCAGTATATATTGATGAACATCATGATCCCTGCAATACTCAATGTTTCCTTAATTCACTTAGCGCTTTAACTTGTTTATCTACTTTAGTTGATCATTGTCGTACTAAATCGTATTTTACCTCATCAGTGACATACTAAAGTCTTTAATGTGGCTTTAAGTTTGGCTGATATAAAGTTTGCTGTGCTCTCATTTCTCAAGTATGTCTCAGTCATGTATTAGTTATTCCTGGAAGCCATTCCGGCAGTTTAGACATTCACACCCCCAAAACTTAGAGCTGCCTTCATCAAATGCCTCAGAGCATTCTACGAGGAGCAATGTGTATATATACCTATCTGTGATAAACGCGGTACTTCTACGACTTGTAAGTTTAACCTGAGGAATTGCTGGACTAAGATGTCGAGATGATATACTGTAGGAGGTGGGCCGGGCTGCCTGGGGGGGCCCTCCATGTGCTTTGCAGGGGGGCCCCCTCAAGTTTCGTTACGCCACTGAGTTTCTTTTGTTTTCATCTGTCCGAGGAAGGGCTTACTAGCATTGTTGAAGTTTTGTTTCCTATGTGCCCAGCAAAAACTGTGTCTCATTGCACGCAAGACCATGCTCACTCAGCTCAGCATGTTTGATTTAGAATTCATTTGTTAAGCCGATCAACTTATGTCATATTTTATTATTTTATTTGTATTGCTCCTTCTTTTGCTTTGCCTTAGTTTCCTATTGGCAAATGTCTTGGTAATGCTCCCAAGCCTTTTATGAAACAATCATTTATGGTAATCTTGTCAAGTTTGTGTTGAGGATTAGTTCCTATTTATCGTAGTGTGGTGTATAATATATTCGTACAAGTGTGTAGTGTGTGTGTAAATGTTTTATTTATTATTCATCCCAGTGTGTATGTTTCCGGATATTGTGCCTGACTTCAAGGCATGTCAGTTTCAATGCAGAAGTGCATGCATGAATGTCATTTGTGTTGTTACAAGGTTCCAGATGTATTTGTGTAGACAGGAGCTGGCCTCCTCTTCCCTTCCAGGGTCTGGGTCAGCGCATCTCTTTTAGGTGATTCTGTCTCCCAGCGTTTGCATTCTACACCAGCACGAACGGGTACCAGTTGTTACCTTCTTTATTTTGCCAATTTATGTTAATTCCTTATTTTAGTTTATTGAATGTTCCCAAACCCCCTTCCCTTGAGGTCATCAAATAAGTACTGGTGTCTCTGGTACAGTGCTCATTGGATAGTTTTGGGGGATTGTTGGGTTCTGAATGCCTCAGCAGAGAGAAGAATGAGTCCCAACATACATCACTCCAGTTTTGTCACTGATATTTAGTTCACTATCACCATTTATCAGGGTGGGGGAGTGGAAAAATGAATGTTTCTAAATTCATGTTTGAAAACTATCCCTTATAAAATATACTCTGTAATGCACTGATAAAATCTGATGTACTAAGGTGAAACAGGTCTGCATGCTAATGAAATACACTTTTAGAATTTTGAAGACACTTTATCATACTTTTGCACTTATCCTGAAAGATGTCTTTAAAAATGAAGTTGTTTCTAAAGTCAAGTGGTGCAGGACCCTCTAGTTACTTCCTTTCTTTAACTTTAAGTAACCTTTAAATACACATTTGTCTGCTTTTTTAACATCTTTTTAATGTTAGTGGAGTGTAGAGTCAATAGCAGCCCAGTGCTGTTGTTGACCAGGGGGCCTCACGTAAAGGTCAGGATCGCCGCAAGGAGCCCCCCAGGCCAGACTTTGAGTATCACTGATCTATACCTATCAGATATACATGTCAAATTATTACTATAATCCTTTGTATTGAAAAATGGATATGGATGGCACATTACAGCTCCTGTCAGGACTCCGTGATCCAGAGTACACCATCCAGGGATTTGGGAGACATCCTTACTGTAAAAATCAGACCCACTACCATCTGTCCATAAGGCAAAAGTACCATTTAGTTTTGTAAACTATTGATTCCCAAGTCATGCACAATAACCAAATCCTTGTGAAAGAATATTAGCAGATATTGCCATTTTTATGTTGCATCTGAAGTTGGGGTGTAATATGTTCCTAACATAATCAACTGATGTCTGTGTTAATTTTGCATGTTAACATATAATTCATGCTGAAAATTAATGATGGTGTCACTTCCTTCTGAACGTGCTGGATCGAGGATCACATCTTTCTGACACACATTCAAGGAGCCAGGTTCAGAAGCTGGCATCACGGGGAATATCAATACCACACAGAGCTGTGGCTGGAGCTGGTGAGTTTGAATTTGCATTGCACATCTGCAATGAACACCTCAATGCTACAGTGTGAGCTGTCACGCGTAGCTTTATACAAACCAGGTCACATGTGGAACATTGGATAGATGCAAAGATTATTTGACCCAACCCTTGTGTTGTCGCACATGATATACTATGGCAAATACTCACCCTGTTGCAGCCTCTGTCTTCCAGGTGCTGAGGACAATGACTCACTTGAGAAAGCTGAACCATCCATCAGTGAAGGGTGACGGGCAGTCCGAGGGGAGTACCCAATTCTACTCCAGGCAACTATGCCAGCTGCCATCACCGCCCAAGAACAGGAGGATGAGGAGGAGGAAGATGAGGATGAAGAAGACGATCTGGTGCTGGTCACCAAGGAGGAGCCAGATAATCAGGAGTTCATTGTTGGCCCCCTGGGCTAAATACGGATGCCTAAAAAGGTCAGGCCAAATTGTGCCTCTCACTTCACCTCTGAGAATTGCCCATCCCTAACTGTCCGCCAACCAGCGAGTATTTACCTACCCCAACACAGCCATCAACTCCTCACAGTCATCATGTCCAGGTTAGACATGCTGCTTCTCCTACACACTCCTCTGATCAAAGTCCATCCCAGGCCTTCTTTCAAGCATCTGAAGGACCTAACACCCCTGGTGAGGAGCAGGTATCCTCTAGGCGCTAATATCCTCCCCTCAGCATCCCGTGTGCCACCCGTCCCCATGCTGGTGAACCTGACGGCCATATCAAGGCTGTCCCATGTGGAGGGGGCTGGCAGATGATGATGGTGGCCAGCGGGAGGATGAATTATTCCAACAGGCTGATGTGAGGAAGGACATTCATGCCATTGAGGCTACCCTGTTTGACATTTCAGACTCGCTACAGGGAATACAGGAAATCTCTCAGATAATTGATAGGCATACTTGTGACTTGGACAGGATTGAGAAATCTTGCAAGACACGGCAAGGAGGCAAAATGACATACATCTAAAGAGAAGAGAGTGCAAAACACAATGCCTTGTTCATGAAGATGATGGAGGGCATGTTGAAACTGTACCAAAGTCTTCGTTCATGGCCAATGCATGGAGGGGACCCAACATACCTACCTGCACCACTCACCACACATACACCTATACCACAACCTGGATGTGCACCCCCTACTTACATAGGTATCTCCAACCTGCACATGCCCCCTGCACAGTAACATCACCCCCCTGCACAGTCACATCCCCCACCTGTGCAGGCACCCTCATCCCCTGTACAGGCATATCCCACCTGTACAGGTACCCTGCCACCTTGTACAGGCATCTCTCCCATGTGTACAGACACCATCACCCTCTGTAGAGGCACCTCCTTTACCAGTACAGGATCTCTCACTCCCTGAACAGGTGCCACCCTCACCTTTACAGGCATCCTCACCAGCTGTACAGGTACCTTCATCCCCTGCACAGTCACACCTACCAACTGCACACGCTGATGCAGCACACCCATCCAAACATCGGCAACAACACATGAAACACACATACTCACAGGGATCCTCACTACCACAATTGTGAAGTCACAAGTGAGATCCTCTATGATCACTGAAAAATATAAATATTTCTGAAATATGTAAATAAAAAGATATTCTACACAAGTCAATACTGAGTTGCATAAAAGTAGGTGATGGTCAATTGGTTACTCTAGTTGTAGCCCATATATGTGACAATAAATATATGTGAATAAGACATGTAGATTTGTAGGACCATCTGTGTAACAAGGTATCATGTTGAAAGCATGGCTGAACACCTACCGATGTTGACTTCCATGCTTAGGATTCAGTATATATAATGAACAACCCAAGACAGAGATGATGTTAAAGACAAATATTTATATATTAGGAAATAAATTATGTAAAAAACTATCCATTGGAAAGGGAGAAAGGAAATCAAATAAAGGTCTACAGGCAGAATTGACAAGGTAACTTGGAGGGGGTTAGGCAAACATACATCAGGAGCATCAGGGGAAGCAGTCAAAGTACATGGGTAAAGCAAAAAGTCCACAGTCCTAACATAGTCCAGTCACTGGTCATCCTCACTGTCCCCTTCTTCAAAACGTAGTGATCCTCTGCTCCTATAGGTTCTTTCAGGCTGGCTGGTGTAGGTCCAAACACCCAACGGAGTGGGAAACATATGGGGAAAGATGGGTGGCAGGGGAAACAGTAAGACAAGACAATCTGGGAGACACAACTAGAGGGGTCTGGGTAGGTCGTTAGACCAAGGCAGACAATACGGCGGCACCCAAGGAAGTGATGGAGGCATTGATGCTGGCCATTTTTCTGGAATGTGCCTCTCAGAACTTATGGATTTTGCCCTGGATCTCCAGTAAGACCCAAGAGGACACATTCTGATCAAAATCAGATGCTACCATCACTTTCTTGGATGCAGCCACATGATTAAACACACATGGCTGGGTGTGGGGTATCTGGGGCAGATGTCTCTCTCAGCTCCTCTGGGCAAGCACTTGAAGGGGGACTAGTGGCAGGATGTGCAGTTAGAGGCCCCAATGGAATGGGTGCCTCAAGAGTTAGGGAGGGGTCGGTGACAGGCCCAGATGGTGATGGGGCCTGCCCTGGGGACACCATAACCAATCAAGTTCTTGTGGGTTAGGGAGAGAGTCACATTCCTCCCCAAGCTGGAGCTGTCTCTGTCAATGTCCTTCCTTAATTCTCTTCAGCCTCAAGTGGCTTACAAGTGGAGATGGGACACTGTCTGGATGGATATATCCACACCTAAAAGTTGATTCAGGATTATCCTGTAATGTGCGGTCTCAACAGTCTTACTCTTACTATCAAATGTCATCTGTGTGTAGCATAATGAAACTCAACATACGTGCAAAATGGTTATACATAAACAAGGCCTTGGATATGACCTTGGAAAAGATGTGATTAGTAATATTGGAATATCCCCTAACAACATCAGACACTCTACATGGCGAGGTCCACATTTAGCATGTCAAGTTTACTTTGTATGTTAGTACAGGTATCAAGATGATATTAGAAATGGCATATTTATTTATTTATTTATTTATTTAAAACTTATAATGCGCGACAGCTACCCGCAGTGGGTTTCCCGGCGCAAGGGATAGACTGAAGAAGAAGACTGGCACAACACAGCTAAATCTAGGCACAAAAGCTGCGGAAAATGGTTTAAAAGAGTAAGGTCTTCAATTTTTTCCGAAAACAGAGCATTACATGCCACTGCACTTCGTCCTCCTTGCATATGCATGTATCATTTTGAGTGAGACAAGTATCACAAAACCTGCCTTTACTTAATGGCACATAAATATATTATTTTCGCTGATACAGAATATGCACAAAAAGCATCACAACACAGCATCCAACACCCAAACCCCTCTCTTTCCAACACTAGACATTGTCCAAGCCATTCCTTTACCACTGCATACAACAGTTATAAAGCCCTTAGTTCACTAGTCATGATGATGTTAGTGCATTTATCCATTTAAATGCCTCGGTAAGGGTAATTTACCTAATTGTGCTTAGAACACTACAAGTCCCAGAATACCCTCAGAAAACAGCATCCTTGTACTCCAATGATGCATTGGCCTTATAAGTACTGCAGCCATTACTCTGATAAAATGAAAGGTGACAAAAGACAAATGGTGGTACATCTTTTTCACCACTCATATTGTACTACCACACACATAATGAAGTGCATGCACTTACCAGGTCTCTGCTGCTCAAACACCTCCAGCAGAGCATGGAGGGTCGGTCAGGTGTTCTTCGGGACCCCCGTGTACAGTGGGCTAAGCCAAGGCCTCTGTGCTTGGGGCTGGAAGGATACGCTCAATAAGTCCTGGGCCTAAATTTGGTCCCAACGTTGCAGGTCTTCAAACGCTTGCAACATATCTTGGCCCGCTGATGATATACACACCAACTGCACTGCGGCAGGCTGAGATATCTTGTCAGAATCTGGTGCACATTGCAATACTCAGCTGTTCCTCTGGTCCCCCATAATCTTGACTGTACTTATCAAGCACCCCCTCAGTAAGTTCAATTCAGTTTCACTGAAAGGGAGTGCTTTGTTCTCAAGTCTCTCAGCCATGTTGGGGGCAGGTGAGTTAAACAAAGCAGCAGGATGTCAGAGAATCTTGCTTGGAGGTGAGGATGACGCAGAATGACCATAAAATGGCTGCCTGCATGTTTCTGTATTGAACGTTCTCCTTTTTATTTCCTGTTTGTAATTTCCTGTATGAAAATGTAGGGTTCTGGCCCAACTGGGGAGTCTCTGCCCTGGGAGGGGAATTTACACACTGTGGGCCCGATTCACAGAACTAACTTAAGACAACATCCTAAACGTACTACCATTTTGGTATTCACATAAGGCACTTATTCATTTCGGTATTCACAGAAGTTAGAAGTCCTAACTTAAGGACTTCTAAATGCCTTCTGTGAATACCGAAAGTCTTAAAGTTAGGATTTTTCTCAGTTTTGGAGTAGTAAAGTTAGTACTCCTAACTTGAGGACTCCTAAATGCCTTCTGTGAATACCAAAAGTCTTAAAGTTAGGAATTTTCTCAGTTTAGGAGTAGTAAAGTTAGGACTCCTAACTTTAGGACTCCTAAATGCCTGCTGTGAATACCCAAAGTCTTAAAGTTAGGATTTTTCTCAGTTTAGGATTAATAAAGTTAGGAGTCCTAACTTACATACATATGCTCTGCTCAGGGCAGTTCTCTCAATGGAAACCCTTCCTTGACATTCCCATCAGATCAGAATCACTCACACTCACATTGTTCCTTTTCTGACTTTTTTTCAACACCTCGGGTTTACCATGCAGTTCTGGTTTTGTCTGTTCTAGAACACTTGCAAGAGCTGCCCATTAAGTAATTGTCCTTATTAACTCTGTAAGACTATTATGTAATGTTTTGGGATTTAAATTCAGTAATTCACTCATTGTCCACCCAATTTTATATCATTCTCGAAACCTCTTTTCTGTCAAATCCATCTTAAGACTTCTGGCCAATCATTGATGAGCATGTTTTCCTGCCAATGCACCCAAATATGCCAATTCGTATTTATTATACCTTGTAATTTTGTCTCTAATTACTCCTGTTTTGCCATGAATTCCAAATCTACCTGAATATTGAAAGTATACATTTCCACCATTCTCATCTTATGATAGGAAGACAAACTAGGCACTGGCTCATCTCTCATTTCTGTCTGTCTCAGCTCTCCTGCCCCACTTCCTGTACCTATGATTGCACATAATACATTGGTGGTCTCACTGCAAGCAACATTCTGTCCAACAACTCATCCTCTCCCTCTGAATCGCTCTCATTCTTCTCTAACTCCCTTTTGTCCTCCTTTTAATCATCTTATATTTTCCTTTTTTCTAAATCTTCAGTAATCACCAGAAAAGCACCTGCAGTATCTAGCGTTTACTGCCTCCATGCCTCCTTCCACAAACACACTCTCAAATCCATCCAATGGTTGACAACTTTAGCAATCCATCTTTTAGAATATTCTTATGTGTTCTCTCATTTATCATGTAGTCCCACTTATTCAAGGATTCACACTGTGCAAATCCATGCTCAGGTTTTAACTCAAACATGGCATGACTTAGATTCTCAATCATTTTACTTTGAATGCACCATACTTTTTCTGCCAGCATTATTTCTATTCTATTCATTGAGGCATTGGCATGTATATAATTAATGATTTACCGGCATTTCATGGGTGGGGATACCAATCAGGGGTGGAGCATCCCCTTCATTAGCGGAAATTGCTGGCTTATTCAAACGTGCACCAATTATAACCTCAACCTAACGCAACACAAAAAAAATTCAACCAGTCACAATATAACTTTAAAACGGCCTTGAAAAGCAATACATAAAGTAATACAAACACCTTGCCTGCCAATTAGGATAGAGATTGTAAAACCAAACTCACTACGGATTAGCGAAAAATTCTTTGGAGCACATGCATCAAGCCCGCATTTTGCGATTTCTAAATAGCAAATTTTTCAGATTCGCTATTTAGAAATCACAAAATGCAATGCATGTAGTAATCGCAATTCCTCAATTGCGACTCGCAATTTAGAAATTGATTCCCATTTCTTCCTATGGGCCTAGAGGCCCATAAGAATCAATGGGAATTGCATGCACAATTTGCGAGTACTCCATAGGTACTCGCAAATTGTGCATGCAATTTCAAGGGTGCAAGGGTTCCAAAAGGATAACCTGTTGCACCCCTGAAATTCCCCTTTTTCCACATGTTGCACACACACATGCCCCAAGGGCATGTCTGTGTGTAGAATGTGACTTTGAAAAATGCACTTTAGTGCATTTTTCAAAGCAATCAAAACTTTAGTTTGATGGTAATTTGCAATTCCTAATAGCGAAATCAAGTGCATCTACATAATGTATGCAAACCAGATTTCCAAAACTGACAATTTTTAGGATGGTGCAGATTTCAAATAAATATGTGCATCATAATTAGAACTAATGTGCTGCAATTTGCACCAATTGGCCTGTACCCATCCTATTTACCAGTAACCATCCTCTATTACCAAAATCTGTCTGCGATTTTCACTAGTAGTAAAAATGATGATTGGATGGATTGGGCTCTGTGGGTTAAATCAAAGGCAAATTGCCATAGTGTTGGGTATGTGTGTGGAATGGGGGGGCCTCGCGGGTGTTCCCTGCGTGGAACTGGGGCCTCGCGAGTGTTCCCTCTTCCCTGCGTGGAACTCGGGAGTGGGGAGGACGGCAGTTGCTGCCGATCACAAATGCCGGATGGACGTTAATAAAGGAGCGTCTACCTGTACTACGTGTCAGTCCTTTTCACATAGGGGCTTTTCAGGAAGGAAAAAAGAAACGCTCTAATACACATCCCAAAAACAGCACATTTGATAGTTTCAGTAGGGTAGAGAATCATGACATTTGCAGGGTGTGAAGTGTCAACATGGGCTGCACTAATAAAGATTACTGACAGAAATGTATCAACATTGTAGAAATTATTTTACGTAATACGGGCTCACTCTAGGAACCCACCTAAAATGAATAAACAATGAGAACCTCTAACCAACATACAAGGAGAAATAATATCACATGATTTAACAATAAACCATTAAAATGAATGAAAACACAGGTGAACCTGCAGGCAGCATCAACCTTGAACATTTGCAACATTACCCGCAGACTTCCTTCGAAGCACATTCTTTCATACAGTGGAAGTATATAAAAACATGTAACAGATTACAGTTTTGTCTATTTCATGGAAAAGGGTTAAAAAACTGAAAGAGAGAAATCATGCACACTGCATCTTTTAAAAGGCACGGTTTTTCAGCTGTCAGTACAACCAGACCAAGGCCCAGTAAATTAGTTATTCTGGCCTACTTATGCTACCATAAACACATGAAAATCAACAATCATCGTTATTAATTAAGTTGCTCTAAGAGTGGTCACTGAGTGGATTTGCTTTACATTTTCCATTTCCTATTTGAATCATTGCAATAAACATACATATATTTTTTTTACATAAAAAGGAGACAGTCATTATTGACGGTGTAGTTCAGTACTATTGATATGGAACTTTATTCAGTGCATTCTGATTGACTTAATGAGTAGTGGTTGTAAAGAGTGAGCACAAAAGGGCAGTTTGTTTTTTATTAGTATAACTGGAGTAGACGAGCAGGTCTTTTTTTGGGTTAAAGGGTGAGAGAGATTTTCCTTTATTTGTCTCCTTCCGGGGTGGGAGTGGTCCTCTTTGATATCGCACAAGACCTTACAAAGCAAGGGAGCTAGCTTCAAGATATTTAAGCCTAGCCTAATTTGTTTGCATCATGGTCTGAGACACTGTTGGTTAAGGTGGTTGTGGCAGTCACTCGGCTCAAAACTATTGCGGAGGTTAGAAAGTAGTCTATGCGTGTACACGATATGCTGTCATGTCAAGGGATGGTCGTACTTCTTCAAGAAGGGGTCTATTACAAGATTCCAATCTCATCCTGTTCAACTTGGCTTTTTCAGCGGTTTCACCTCCAGACATTTTGCTTTTAGGCCTCCTGTTTTTGACCTTGTTTTTGTTGGTTTTAGGAGTCTGGGTTCTTTACCACCTCTATTTTATGCTAAGGTGCATATGCTCTCCTGGTAAATTGTATTATGGATTGGTCCTTCCATGATTGAGCTTGATTTATTGCTAAGTCCTTAGTACAGTGCACTGTGTATGCCCAGGGCCTGTAAATCAACTACTGCTACTACTGGGCCACCCACAGAAGTAGCCATGTAAGTATATCTCAGATATGTCACTGTAGTGTCTGTGTGCAGTTTTTGAGTGCCATGTTGTCCTTGCAAGTGCACCCACTTGCCAGACCCTAACAATTCATTTTCTTACATTTAAGGCATCTCTCAGGTAGGCCCTGGGTACCCCATGGGCAGGGTGCAGTGTATGTTAAAGGTAGGACATGTACTGGTCTGTGTGACTCATCCAGTGGCTGCTTCTGTCTTGGTCAGGGAAAGGACTGGATTGAACGTTCTGCAACTTCTTTGTTTGAGTTCCTCCAAGGACTTGAGTTAGAGCTTGCCCCTGTTCAAGAATTCTTAGGAACAGCAAAGGCTTCACCTTCCTCTGGGTACCGCCTCTGGGACCACGTGTCTCACTTGACATAGAGGGAAACTGCAACCTGACGCCATCACCAAGACTGCCAGCGAAACCGTGACCTAAAGGCACCATAGAAGGCACCGCAGCACTTCGAACTACAACCCTGGTCTCACTGACGATGACCTCTGCTGCCAATGAGCTGCTGCTTGCATGGCAGCCTGTGGGCACTGCACTGTGCACTGCCTCGCTTCACTCTGCTGACCTGGTCTCACCGATGGCGCCATTGCCAGCTGACATCACCACCGTGGTTTGCAACGTGGTCTGGGGCACCGCTCGGAACCTATACGCTAGCCCCATCGACCGCCGATCTTCAACAGAAGCCATCGCCTGCACCGTGACCATCACCAAGGCGATGAGCACCGCCCTGCTTCACACAACAGCCCGGGTCTCACCGATGCAGTTGGACAACCGACATCGAGCTGCTGTCTGCACCAATACCTGAGGGCATCGCACACTGCATAGCTTCGTTTTACACCACAGCCTCAATGACCGCCATCGCAGGCCGACACAGTCGCAATTGGTTGGAACAAAAGGTACTTTTACAAATCTTCTGACACGAACACTGGTCCACACGGCACGGTCGACTGAAACTATTGGATTTGTAAATGTAAATGTAAATGTACAGGAATTTATATAGCGCAAATCACCAAGCGGTTTCTAAGCGCTTGCTTAGGGAACCCGTCCTGGTATTCCCCTGTGAGATAACCCCAGCAGGTTATCCGCAAGGTGAAAGCCAGGCATCCCGCCGCGAGGGGCCGTTGTGGAGATTAAGCAAGCTATTGCCCAGAGTCGCAGAGTGTGAACCCATGAATCGAGTAGGCACCAGAGCGAGAATTGTCGAGTCCATGGACATTTTAGGACTCATGACCCCGCCGAGCCGGGAATTGAACCCTGGTCCCGGGCTGACCTCTGTTTCCAGGTCTGCCTCCTCTAACCAGTGAGCCACACTTCTCCATTTGGTTGTCTTCAGCACCACGGTAGCACCAGACGGAGCTACCAACTTCCATTTTTACGGTTATCCTTGCATAATGCATATTTTGATTATTGTATGTTGGACCTTTATCATTTTGGTCCTGTTTTACACAGATAAATATTGGATATTTTTTTTAACTGGTGTGCTGTCCTTTGGTAGTTTTCTCACTGTATTACTGTATGTTATGTGCAAATGCTTTGCATACTGCCTCTGAGATAAGCCTGGCTGCTTGTTTCAAGCTAACAAGGGGGTGAGCAGGGTGTTTTTTTAGGAGTGTAACTCCCTTATCTTGTCTAGGAATAAGGGTTACTACACGGACAGAGTAACAACCTGCCAACTAGAGACCCCCATTTCATTTTTTTATTGGTTTTTACTTTTTTATTAATTTTCAACAACAACCGGGTACCGGCACATACCATATAATTTACCATAGAATATGTCCTCTCCAATGAACACAATTTCAAGTTTACATCAACAATTGAGGCTAACAAGGATCATTACAGTTCACTGCAGACTTACAATGTCCAATTGATCAAGGGATACATCGCTATATGCAGACCCCCCATGCTTATTCCATTTTCCCCATTTCTGATCCCATTTCTTGGGGCACCCACGTCCCTTGAACACTGATTTTTCGGCAATCATCGCAGTGTCCATATCCCTCGCCCAGTCAACCAGAAGCAGGACTTCCTCCACCCCCCATTTTTGTGCAATGTTGAGCTTTGCAACTGTCAAACCCATCGAGGCCCAAGCCTGTTCAGCACGAGAGAGATCTGTCGCCCCCCAAATATTGAGCTGGTAGAGGTGGGGAGATAACTTCAGAGACTTGTCACATGCCCTCTCGAGCTGACGGGCAAGCCTTACCCAATAGTACTGGATATGTGGGCATTCCCACAATATATTAATGAAGGTGCCTACTTGACTGCAGTGTCAGAGACAGAGCGGATCGGGGTGTCTACCTATCTTGAACAGGAGTTTAGCGTAAAAGTAGACCCAGTTGGAGGAGTCGCATGCTCATTGGAATGGCTACTTCACGAGGGGAGGCCAGCGCATCCCGCCAGTCATCATCATCAATCGTTCCCAGGTCTTTTTCCCAGCCCACCCTCAACTTCTGCATCAGATGTACACAATTATCAACCAGTTTCTTGTAGGTGAGCAAGATGGCCTTGTAGTCCATGGGATCCAATAACAACCGGTCCTCCAGGGGGGAGGATTCAGGGAGTGGTGCGTCCCCCGGCAGAGCTGACGATACGGCATGACTGATTTGCAAGAATCTGAAGGTTTCGGTTTGTGCTAATTGGTATTTTGCCTGAAGTTCTGCAAATGTGGCCAGTTTCCCCTTCACCCACAAATCCCGACTGTAGATATCCCAATGGTGTCCTATTTGTCGAACCCCGGTCATTTACTGAGCTGGCCCAAGATGTCAGGCTCCCATAGTGGAGTCGCCTTTGTCAGACAATTATGCCATCCTAGTTTCCGAGTGAGGGTGTGCCAGGTCTCGACCGTACGTGCCGTTGGGCCGGTTAAATTGAGTTTTCGGGGGTTGGTGTAAAGTGCTCTGTTATAGCCACCCCTTCCCATGAACCAATGATCATTTCTAAAATTTGGTTCATCATGGGGGCCAAACACCCATCTATTGATTGCAATCAGTTGGGACGCAGGATAATAAAGTCTAAGGTCTGGCAACCCAATGCCCCTGTCATACCACCCCATGGTGAGCGTATTCATTCCCACAGTAAGCCCCATAGTATGCCATCTATCTGAGAAAAATAAGAATCTGGAACTGGGATGGGGGTATTCTGTAATACATAAAGAAAATGCGGAAGCACCAGCATCTTGAACAGGGACGTGTGCCCCAGGAGAGTGAGAGTGAGAGATCGCCAGTGTAATGCATCCGATTTGAGACGTTGAAGCGGTCCAAGCAGGTTTTGTTAAAAAAAGAGATCTACGTCTGGGGTTACAAAAATGCCTAAATAACAAAAAATGCGGGGAGCCACTGATATCTCATAGCCCTAGGGGCTAGACGGGGGCACCCCACAGCGCAAACATCTGGGACTTGGACCAGTTTATACGGTATATAGAGTGGGCACCAAAGATATGAAAAATATGGAGCATCCGTCTCTGCAATCGCGCTGGGGAAGCCAGATACAGGAGGATGTCATCCGCATAAAGCGAAATGCGGTCCTCATGATACGCCACTCAATTAAGCCCTCGTAGCCCGGGGTCACCCCTGACCCACACCGCCAGAGGCTCCAAAACTAGGGCAAAAAAGTAAGGAGACAAGGGACAACCCTGTCTCGTGCCCCGGTGGAGGGTGAAAGTGGCAGAGCGGTGATTATTGATAACGACATGTGCTGTGGGTTGCGTGTATAATAATCTAATCCAGCGTATCAGTTTGGGTCCGAACCCCATGCGAGCCAAAACGGCTAAGAGATAGTCCCACTCTATGGTATCAAATACCATAGAGGCATCTAGAGGTAGTAGGGTCGCATCTTCCTCGATGGTTTTAATCCTACCAAGGACCCCATGCACCTGTTGCAGATTCTGGGCCGTGTTTCTCCCCGGCATGAATCCAGACTGGTCCGGGTGGACCTGGTCAGTGATGTAGGGAAGGAGTCGATTGGCCAAGAGTTTGGCCAGGATCTTGGCTTCAACTGTAAAGAGTGAAATGGGGTGATACGATTTACAATCTTTGACCAGCTTGTTCGGTTTATGAATGACTACAATGGCCGCCATGCGGATTTCTGCTGGGAGTTGACCCGCCTGAAAGCACTCAGTGTATAAATTCAACAGATGAGGAGCAAGCAAAGTCGTCATGGGTTTAAAAAGCTCAATGGGAAGCCCATTGGAGCCCATCACCTTGATGGATCGGGCATCTTGTATAGCCTTTTGGATCTCCGTCTCCATAATATCCGCCTCAAGGGCCTCTCCTGTGAAGAAATGGTCGACACCTCAATGGTACCTAGGAGATCAGCCGACATCGGGGCTTGGGATGTCAGAGAGCTTGTGTATACCTCCTCATAATGCACAGCAAAAGTGTTGGCTATTAAATGAGAATCAGTGAGAAGCATACCCTCTGAGTTGGCTATCGCATGCACCAATACAGTAGCTTGCTCCCTGCGTTCCAGCCACGCCAGAAGCTTGCCCGTTCGTTCACCATGCTCATCGATTCTATGTCAGGAAGACAGAGAACGTGCCATGGCGTCCTCCAAGAGAAGCTGTCTATAATCCTGTCTCTTGATGATCAAAGGCTATGTTGATCAGTGGGGTTAGGGTACCGTGCGACCGTCTCCTCCAGATCCGCTATGTCGCCTCTAGCTCGAGTACCCTCTTCGAACATTCAGTCCTGTGGCCCACCATCAATGACAATTACCTGCCCTTTATAACTGCCCCAAAAGCACTTCACAGTGTCACTGCCGAGTCAACGGATCCCACATTTTCAGCAAAATAATATTCTGTATCCCTATGGAGAGCCTCTTTAATAAGCAGTACTTTTTAATGCCCACAACTATATGGGGAGGGAGCCCGGACACACGTCCGTTGAATGCCTAAGGATGCAAGGACGGGGGAGTGGTCGGAAATCCAATGGGCCAGGCAGCTGGACCCAGCAAACATATGGATATCCTAGGCGTGTGTGAAAATGTAATTGATCCGGGATTGGCTACCATGTGCCCCTGATTGAAATATGAAGTGTGTGTGCAGTGGATTAAACCATCGCCAAATATCCACAACCCCAGAGCAAATTCACATAAATATGAGCCTCTCTGTCGGTCCTCTCGGGGCAGGAGATGGTCCAGAGAACCGTCCATTGTGAGGTTAAAATCCCCTCCCAACACTAATACCCCAAACAGCAAATCCACTAGCAGGGCGCCCACTTCACTTAATGTCAGACGCTGTAGTCCGGGGGGCATACATTGATAACCCGCCCCTCCCAGGAGCCCGTAACTGCGACATATCTCCCCTGAGAGTCAGAACAGGTTTTATGGACAATGTAGGGACAACCCCTCCAAAGTAGAATCCCCACCCACCGGAGCCTGAGGTGAATCCGGAGTGAATGATAATATGATATCCTTTCCTGTTCAGAGCCCCACAGGAGTACCCAACTAGATGCGTCTCCTGCAGCAACACCAAATGGAGCTCATTCCGCTTGAAATATTGCAAAACAATGCCTCTCTTAATTTTGTCCCCCAAACCGTGGACATTCCATGTGGACAAACAAAGTGTTAAATCTGGAGTCATTAAGTCAAGTCAGTGGGAATCAAGGAAAGCCAGATGATCCCGCTTGACCCGGAGTGGCTCGGGAGGATGACATCTATAGCAATGACAGCAAACCTACGTGGGAAATTGGAGAGTCCAGTTTTTGAGTGTACCAATACCAAAAACCAACAAAACATGACAAACAAACCTCCCACCATCCCAGGATGAACCTCCTCCCTGCAGAACGGGCCTGAAACCACCCGCCACCCCCAACTTGCATAGTGCCTTTCGCCCACCCACATCAACTGTAGGAACGTGTCCAACCCCACTCCCTAAAGCATAAAATAAGGAATCAAATATCTAACCCCGACCCAGAGTTCCCAAAGGCAAAAAACAAGCATTCACAGGCTTCAACATACAGGGATAAATTACTGGAAAGGTTCGGATGCCAGAGCCCATCGTGCATCAAAGAAGCAAGATAGGCTTAAAAAGCATAAACAATATTAACATCAAGCGACCCCTGAAAGTGAGGAGGCCACAGCCCATCAGTTAGCCGGGGGAGGTGGGGATCGACGTTGCTGGCGTCACTCGCTGAGTTCTCCAGTCAGCGGTGTTGACTTGTGTGATTTCTTGACAATGGTATGCCAGCCATCAAGCCAGTCCCAGCCATCCTCCGGCCTGGTGAAGAACCAGAGTTTACCATCCAATTTGATTCTGAGTTTCGCCGGGAATAACAAGGCATACTTAATCTCCTGGTCTCTGAGAGCACATTTCACTTCCAGGAAACTCCGGCGTTATATCTGGACTCTTAGAGTGAAGTCCAGGAAGAATGATATTTTACTGTTCTCGACCCTCACGGGGGTGCTGCTCTCGCAGTTTGTAGGATCACGTCGTGGTCGCGGTAGTTAAACACTCGGGCCAGGAGAGGACTGGGGGCTCCCGGCCTGGGCCTACCCCCAGCACACGATGAGCTGGCTCAATCAAAAAGCATTTGGATAGGCATCTAGGCTGGAGACGCTTCAGGATGAGTTCCTCAACATAGAGATCAGCAGCTGGCCCCTCTGCCTGCTCCGGAATGCCAAGAATTTGGACATTATTGTGCCGCATTCTGCCTTCATAGTCGTCGCGTTGAACCACCATTGTCTCGTGAGAGGTGCGCAGCTCCGCTACTTGTTTCTTAAATCTGTCGTGGTAGCCTCGATGGTGCCTACACGGTCGGCCATTTTCCGCATATCCTCCCTGATGAGGGCCACCTCCATTGCAACTGTGTCAATACGGTTCTCGAGAGAGGTCCGCACTGTAGTAATTGCCGCTAGAAGATCTTTGTTAGTGGGCTCAGAGTCATCAATTTGGGTTACGATGCTCCCTGACCTCTCATCTTGAGTCTTTTGCCAAGCAAACTTATCCAGCTTGGCCAGCATCGCAGTTCGCCCACTGCGGCCTGTCGCCATTTCAGCCACGTGGTTGGTGGACGAGGGAAGGCTAGAAAGCAGCTGCTACGCACTGTCGCCTGTCATGGTCCACCCCACGCGGCCTATTGGTTTTGTCGCTTGCCTCCCCAGTCCCTCGACGAATCTGTACTGATAGGCAACCCCCAGCCACCACCAGGCGCGTAGATCAGTCAGCACGTGGTACTGGTGTGCGGGGGAAGTCCACTGCTATATGCCCACCTGTCCGGCAATACGTTGACCCTCCGGTCTGAGGGGAGGTTCAGGTGGTCCAGTCCCAGAACAGCAGGGCAGCAATATAGCGTCAGGCGATTGTCCTTCTGTGCAGTGCGATGGCCGCTTGCGTGGCTCCCTCAATCCTGACCCACACACCAGGCCTTCAGTGTTTTGCCCACCTGGAGACCCACACTATATACGAGCTACAGCAGTGGGCAGCGCAGTGCAGTGCAGTGAATCCCCGGAGCCCCAGCAGGGTTGGAGCAGGTCCCAACTCAGAAGGGGGCCGTCGCCCGTCAAAGAGCGCCTCTTAGGATGCCCCAACTTGCCTGAGGGAATTCTCCCCGGTGCCAGGAAGGTCTTAGGGCAGGTCCCGCTGGGGAGGGCGGTCCCACTGCTCGATGAAGGCGAAGCATCACCGGCAAACCAGCGGGAGCGCCAGTTCGGTAGTTTTCCGCTCCCCACACCGTAGCCACAAGTCTACCACAGTGCTCCGGTGCAGGGGCCAGATGCGTCCCGTACGGAGCAAGGCGCGAGGGCCATGCTGCCAGTTAGTCACAAACTCCGCGGCACAGGCCGCATCCATGGCGCCACGTTGTGCCTCTCCTCCGATCGGCCTGACTACTGCTGGTAAAGCTGACGTTCAGAGCGCCCCTTCACCAGGACTTGCTATCGGCTCCATAGTTCTGCCACACCCCAGGGAACAGCACAGACAGTTGGGGAGGCACTCGGGGCAAAAATCGGGCCGGGGCAGAAAAAGTTTGACAGATTATTTGGAAGTGGCGCATCGGAGCTTGGCTACCGTGCGGCCATTCCCGTCGGCAGTTGGCCACACCCCCCAAGACCCCCATTTTTAACACATCATATGAAGAATTTTGATCTGGGCATAGGAAGCAATACTCTAGCTATCTCAATAAATATCTTGGGGCATATTTAAGTGCCCCTTTGCATCAGTCCTGTACCATGCAATGTGGTGTAAGAGCGACATAACTTAAAAATGAGTTTATGAAGCCAGCAAAGGTGACTTTGTGTGGCCCTGAGTGGCTTCATAAATCTTGAAAAATGCAAAACGCTACGCAAATGGCTGCGTTGTGTCAGAGAGGCATTTCCATGGGTGTTGTGTGGATGTTACCCTACAACATTCATGGGTTTTGACTAAGCCCGGGCGTAGTGGGCGTAGTGGGGCTCCGCGGAGCTACGCGGAGTGGGCGAGAAGCTACGCCCACTCCCGCACTCCGCGTAGCCCCACTACGCACCTCCCTCCCGCTCTCCGGTACATACATTATTTAAGCAAAATACCCTTAATAAAGCAATTTTAAAGCATTTACCGTGTCCGGGGCTCGTCCGGGGCTCCCTCTTGGAATCGCGTCGTCATGGATACGCATGCGCATTGGTATCTATGAAGGGACGCTATTCCAAGAGGGAGCCCCGGACGAGCCCCGGACACAGTAAATGCTTTAAAATTGCTTTATTGAGGGTATTTTGCTTAAATAATGTATGTAGGGGAGGGCAGGAGGGAGGCGGGTGGCGGCCGACTCGGCTACGCACACGGAGTGGGCGTAGTGTTGCCGGCTACGCTGTCTACGCAAAATGCGTAGAAGGCAACACTACGCCTACACCGTGGGCGTAGCCGATTCGGACGCCCAGGGTTAGTTTTGACACATTCCCAAGTTTACCAGAAGTGGTAGACCTTGGAATGTGCCAAATACCCACACCTGCCCAGGCGAGGCATAATGAGGAGAAAAATCATTATTCCTCCTTGTGTTTTCCTCTTTCAATGTGTGCTGCATTCTCCAACACACACATAAAAAGGAAAAAGACTGATGGGATATTTTTGTGTGGAGGATGGTGCCCTTTCCAGCACAAAAACAATCTTCTTTATAACGTAGAAACCCTTGCACCATGGTGCAAGGGTGCATATGTTGGCTCCAGGTAGCCAACAGAGTGCCAGTGCAGTGGTAAAAGCAGGAATGCACCGTTTTGACTTAAGTATGGTGCATTACTGCTCTTTCTGTGTCATGCAGTGAAGCGCAGCAAGGGGCTGTGCTGGACTGTATGACTTGGCCAAAAATATGCCCACCCACTCTTATCCTGTATTGGTGTGTACTGATTCTGTTAACAATGATTTGAGCTGTACTGTTCTTATCATTGGTGAATGGTGGTCAGCAGTTTCAAAACCTATAAAATGTGGAAAAGTATTTCATATTGTCACGAGATGAGAACGTGCAAGAATTGTTTTTGTAGGACAATTATTCAATTGTTAGGGAATATCCCTTTTGTTTGAATTAGGAAATAATAACTAGATTTTAAATGTAGCAGATAAAACTGCTTATTTATAGTGCTTTTATGAAGTATTTCAATTGCCCAATTTATAGAGACTTAATTGAGTTTAGATGGATGAAATGCCTAGTGTACAGGTATTTTTACAAGCACTTGTAAATGTAAAAACATTTATTATTTTACATTTTCTCTTTATTTGATTGTTGCAACTCTGGATAATTACATTTTAACCATATAGTTGCAGGTATTGGCCATTGGTCAGCACAGGGGAGAGTAAGAAGTTTCCATGTTTATCTTCGAAGCTCGGGCTGCTCAGGAAGTGCTACCTGAGCAGACCGTGCTTTTTTTTGTAAGTCATGATGATCAGTGCACTGATGTCATTGCATTCAAAAGTGAAAATAAAACGACCCCAAGACCTTGTTTCAATTTCACTGAATCAGTGCTCAGGATGATATCTCAGCCCCCCCAGCACTGATTCTTATGAAAGAGGTATTTTGGTATGTGGAGAATCTCCCCTTTCCAAGGGTACCTCTGTCCAGTGGATCCCTGCTTGGGGATTGCCACAGGAGAGGGATCCCCACGCAGGGATCTACAGTGGTACGGCCACTAAACAATAGTGAAAAGGGAAAAAGCCCCTTGGACAAGGGCTTGTGTTCCCCCCGTAATTATGTTTATATTTAAGTCTTTCTGCCTCCCTTGACTGGCAGATGGGGCAATAACCCCAGATGTTCCACCTAGGGTGGCAGAAAGCCCACTAGACACCAGGGATTATGGATACAAAAGGGTGTCTAGGGTGGGGGATCCTCAGCATGGGCATGGTCTTGCCCCCATCCCACATTAATTGGGAAACAGTCTTTCTGCCACCCGGGGGCATAAAGCCCACTAGATGCCAGGGATATCTTTTTAACAGTTGGGGTAGGGGCTTTCCACCATAGACATGGCCTTGCCCCTGCCCAAAGTACATGCTGCAACAGTTTTTCTGCTCCCCAGGGGAAGACTGAGGTCATTATCCCGGATCGGCCTCAGGGGGCGGGGGTAAAATGCCAACTAGAAGCTAGGGAAATATTTTTTTGCCCAACCCCAAATAAATGGGGAACATCTTTCTTCCCTCTGGGGTAATTACCCACAATTCGCCCCACCCCATGGAGATACAAAGCTTACTAGATGCCAGTGAATTTTTTTAAACAATTATAGAAGTGGGGGCTTCCTAGATCAGCATGGCCATGCCCCCACCCATACTAAATGGGGCAACAGTCTTACTGCCCTTTTGGGAGGCAGATTGAGGTAATGTTGCCACGTGATGTGGCCCTCTGGGGGGAAGAAAATCCAGTAGGAACTGGGGATTTTCTTTAATGTTGGATTGAGGACAGTCCGGCATGGCCATGACTATGCCCCAAACCCAAGTAAATAGGGCAATAGTCTTTCTGGGAAAGGTATTTTTTATTATAGAGGTTGTGACACCATCATGAGCATGGTTATGACCCATTCCAACTAAAACGGGCAACAGTCCCTGATCGGCCCCCCTGAGGGCAGAAAGCCCACTAGATGCCAGGGATTTTGTTTTAAATATAGGAGTGGGTGCTGCTTGGCATGGGCATGGCCATGCCCGCTTCCAAGTAAATAAGGCAACAGTCTTTCTGTCACCCAGGTGGCAGATGAGGCAGTTAAACCCGATCTGTAAGCCGGGGGTGAGAAAGCCCATTGTATGGCAGCAGTTTTTTAAAAATAAAATAATGGGGTGGGTCTTTCTTATCCTAATATCAGGCCCCACTCTCACTCTGAAAACCTCAACAGTCTTTCCGCTCCCCTGCTGACTAAAACTTCCCATATCAATGACAAGCAAGAGGACATTTGATTCTTTTCGGTGTTAGTTTTACATATGGGTCAGGAGAGTTTGGCTAACTTCCAGTATCATTCCGCTTGTAACGGTGAACTGCAGCTCATTTTGGGTTTGGGAAGGCTGCCACCCGGAATAACCTACCAGACCCAGACCGTTCTGAAAACTGGAGGAGTCCAGGGTGGTGTGCTTCATATTCATCCCACAACAATTTCTTACCCACAATGCCTTGTAAACTTCAAACTTTAACAAAAAAGCACATTTTCCACATATTTCTCTGAGAACTTCTTGAACCAGTGGGTAGCCACACATTTCCTACCACACAGCATTCCCCTAAGTCTCCTGATAAAAATGGTACCTCACTTATGTGGTTAGGCCAAGGGACCTTCACACAAAAAGGCCCTAAAGAGCTATGTGGAGAGATCAGCAATAAGGGTAGCTGTGGAATTTGAAAAGTAGACAACTAGGGGATTCCAGGGTGGTGTGCCTTGTGTGAATTCAATGAGGTTTTCTCAACCACTTTAAACCTCAAAGTTTGTCTGAAATCAGCATCTTCCTTACATTTCTGTGATGGACACTCCTGGAATCTGCAGGAATCCACAACATTCGTACAACCCAGCATTTCCCCACGTGTGCCGATAAAAATGCTGTGCCACTTGTTTGGTTGGGCCCAGCAGCTAAGAGGTTAATATAATTTGAGCATGCAAGTAAACCCATTTTTTTTTCTTTTCAAATTAATCCAATGGGGTTGCATGTGAGAATATCATTGCCAGAATTATCGTCTGACATAAATATTGTGTCCTAAACAATGTTTACAAAAATAAACCATTTAATGTAGAACTATTAACTCCAATCAATGGTGTGATATTTGGTAAATTATATTTTGGACACAATATTTTGCAAACAATATTTCATCCACAATATCTGGGTACCTTATCACCTGCAGAATCTAGAGGACTACTTGTATTTAATTCCAAAAATAAAACAACAGGAACACCACATGAAAATTCCGAGTCCATAAAGTCTGAGTCTTTACATTTTATTTTTAACACATTATGGACCAACTTGTTCTGGATCAGTACCTGCAGATTCACATAGATTTCAAAGACATTTAACAATAAATGTAATGTTTAATATATGGAACTGAATGTGTAAAAATATGTTTGGTGAGGCTTAAGGTTAAATTGACACAGCAGTGATGTTAGCTAAGGTTAAGGTAGTACCTTACATTGTGGATTTGATGTATTTTAGGATTTTGTGGTGTGGACATTATTACAGTCTAGTCAACATTCACTGCCTTTTAACGTTATATTTATATCAGGTCATTTTATTGATGTTCATAGATGTATATCTAGTCAAACTATTTATGTTTCATTGCCTTTGATAAGTAGGGTGGTTGATTAGCATTGCTCTCAAGTGGAGGTATTTCACTGAGCATCACATCCTGCCCAAAGGCAGAGGGAGGTAGTTAGAGTCCATCCTGGACTTGCCTTTTTGAGGCACAAGACTATCCAATGGGAATCGGGTTATTGGACATTTGTTGCATTTTTCCCCCACAATGACCTAACGTGGAGTAGACATTTTACACTCCCAACTCCTTGCTGAAAGGACAGGGGTGGGGTGCAGTCCTCAGCCTTGCCACACTGGGAGACACAGTATTTTTTTGTAAGCACAGGCCTGCTTGCATTTCCCAGCAATGCGATTACAGGATTGAGTTAATGAGACCCTAAATAGACATTTCTCCAGTTAATTTGTCCATACAATGGTTAATGTGAAATTTGATATGAGGGGGTGTGACCAAGCAAGATGCCTGACTACATGCGTTGAGCTGAGGCTCTGCGCACACCTGCGACATCCTGAGAAGTCTGCTGTCTGGAAACTGAATGCCGTGTTCAAGCTGAACACGTCCTCACCATGTACCTTGGTCTTAACCAGAGACGGACGATGAGAGGGGCCAATGAGAGATGGTGGCCACCCAGGACAAGGAGGTCTAGTGGAACTGTGATATGTTTCCCATGGGAACTGTATCGATATTCCTATTTCTGACCCTTGTCCGGTTAATAATTCACTAATGGCCACACAACGCCACAGAAACCCGTTTTCTGATTAGGTCATAGCGCATGCTACCGCGTTAGGCAAGCACTATTCCTCCAGCCCCCCTAGAAAGCATACCGAGTTCTCAAAACAAATCAAACCTTCAGCAACCTGGGAAATCCCCTGCAGCTATTGTTTTGATTTAACCAAGAACTCCAGTAAAGAATGTACGAACGACCAGTTCTTATGACATCCTTATTGACGTATTTATGTCCATCCTTACGTCAATCTCTGCACCTTTCAGGTATAAATATTACCGACATTGCCCTAAGCAAACACACGGTGGTGGTGACGAGATTGGAGCAGCGATACTTGCCGAGGAGCCCAGCTGATGCAGGAAGCCCACGGACGCTGCCCCTCCCTTTTGACGCGCTGAGAGAGAGACGCTGCCTTTTCTCTTGCCGAGAAATCCAGCTCCGGCGTTCCTAGCCGCCCTTGCGGGCAACTGGGATATCGAGTCCTGAGATAGAGATACCAGCCCTCCAGCCTTCTAAATCCCAGGTACTGAACTGAATAACCCCTCACAGAGAATTCTTGAATCAGATCCTTGGCAAAGCAAACTTAACTAAAACTGCTACTTATCTACTCCCGCCCACGTATTAGGCTTAGGTCAGGTACACCGGGGTAGGCGTAGTTAGAAGCACCAGTTGAGTACGATTAGTCAATGTATATATGTATATAACTTTTATCCATTTTAAGTATCATATGGCTAAGAAACCATATAAATGCTTTTACAGTATTATTTTATAATTCTGTTTTTACTGTATGCACTTTACTTAACTATAAGTATTGCAATAATAGCGGTTCATGTCTTTTGTATGAGAAAAGAGACTGATCAATAAATAACATCTTTTTATTGAAACACGCCCATCTCTTATTTCTCTACAAACTGGTGAAACTAAAAATGCACGTACTGACTGAGTAAAATAGTTGTCTTTTGTTTTCATACGACTCTAGAGATATACTCTTGATTAGGGGAGAGCAAAGTTGTCATGTTCTATGGTTGTCAGAAACTAAATCCCTTCTTGTCTATCCAGGGAGGTTAAACTCCTCCTTGCCTATTCGAGAAAGTTTCTAGTGAACTCTGAGCTAGCTGGCACACACATAACTTTAAGTCTAATATCGTCAGTAGAAGACCTAGTTAACCACAGTCCTACGTCTATACTATTGAGGATATTATTCCAATGCGCAGAGCCTATTGGGAAAATAGGAACTACACTACATGGCGCCCAACGGTTTGGATAGGCGATAAATCTAACGTAAGACATTAGAGTAACTCAGTCGTGCTTTTTCACACAGACCCCTTTTTCCCATAATACTCCAAAGACGTCTGGAGTGGGTGAAAGGTTAAATCCGCCAAACTTCGTAGGAGGAGACTCCTATGTATGGTTCTTGGTTTATTCAACGTTGAAGGATATACTGTTCCAAAAATATTGTGCATCTAATCTTTGTTTCCATAGAAACCTGATCTGCAAATAAACAAAATAACCTTCCTGACAGTAAAATGTCAGAAACTGAAGAAGAAAGGGAGACAGCTAGAATAGCAGCTCAACTCCTAGAGAATGACAGAAGTCTCCTACAGCAAGACCCGGAGGCAATACTCATCCCGGTCAACATAAGTAAAAACTATAACCTTAAAACTTATAGAAAATGGACTAACACCGAGAGGTGGTACAGTCATATTCGTAATTGAGGCACACGAATATCGGCAGACAGAGGTATTCTACTCATGGATAAACTTTCCAGCAGCAAACGCTGTAACAAAAGAGTTCCACTATTATAAAATAGAGGAACCACCGGATATCTACACTCCTTTCGAGGAAGTGGAGATACCACTCAAATACCAAGAGCACCTGCTCTGGTTTAATGGCGCCCTAAAACATATTAATCACATCACCAGGCTCGGTCCACTAGGTAGACCAGGAGCAACGTGGCCGGTCCTAGCCGGATACACACCACATCCAGACATTGAAGAAATGTCTGCTCCAGATCTTTTAGCACAGCTAAAACAACTAATTAAAATACACAGACAATTAGTCCAATATATAATGCGGACTTCAACAGTCCAACTCGCTATTAAAATTCCACAGTTGACCCCTCATCAGGGGAACACAAATAAAATTACACCACAGAACATACAGTCCTGTCTAGGTAAAGTACCCACAAAACGGGAACAAATTCCATTCTGGTTAGCACAAAAAATCACTCAAATAGAGGCGGTATTTCCGGATACCACCGCTCTTGAGAAACACAGGATTCTGACTATCTGTCTTCCAATGGGAATCGCACCACATGTGGAGGACTGTGACACTTGGGGTACAGTTTTTGCTTCCGTTTACACAAAAACACATGGTGTTCCATCCATGTCAGTAATACCAGATTTGCTAAAACAAATTCAAGATGAATACGGTCCAGAACCTGCTTTAACTCTTGGTATGAAATTACTAAAAGACTTCAAGCAGGTCTCGGCAATATTACTAGCCAATATAAAGGGAGAAGCAGCAAATGTGGCAATCCGCCAGAGGTTGAAAGAGACAGATATAGCAGACCAACCATTTGAAATTGCCAGAATCATAGAAAAATCCTATGAAGAACTAGGAAGAGATAGTTTGGGTGGAATACCTGTGAAACCCCAACTAATTGAAAATCCTGAAAAGGTATTTATTAAAAATAATCTAAACACTCAAAAAAAGAGCTGGGATGGAAATAAACAATCCACCCCTAAAGAAAAAAGATTCCAAACAAGAGGAAGGTCTCCTCGGCGGAGAGAAAGATCTCCGGACCAAGGACGCAAGTCTCCCCAAAGGGAGCCCTCTGTGAAAAAATACAACCTTAGAAATAGGGATAATATAAAGAAACCTGACAGATATCAAGATATTGATACACGTCCCTCTCAGATTCAGATTCAAAGAACTTTATTAGGTTAAAAACAAATAACCATAAAAGTAACAGACATAAAAAAGACAGGTTACAATGATTACAACTCTCAATGGGTGTTCAGTCAGGGAGATCAGTAGACAGTTATTCAGTAGGAAATGGTTATACCATTTCAAAAACCGTTTGTTTCCGTAATTTAGAAACACTTTTTAAAAATTTTTAAACCACAGTTACAGTTAAAACCGTATCCATTCTCTGGACCTCTAAAAAAGCTGGGTGGCATCTGGTTAAATTCATATTTTTAAAAAAAGGGACAATAATTTCACTACGAGAGGCACTATAAAATCTGCAGAAGAAAAGGATGTGGATATCTGATTGTTGTGAGTTGCCATCACATGGGCAGGTGGGCAATATACGATTCCATGAATTCATACTGGGAAAGGACACCAATCTAAAAAATATACAAAATCTAAAACGAGTTAAAAGAAAGCGGTCATAGTTTGTCATGGGCAGAGATAGGTATGGCTGTACAGACTTAGTCTCACATAGAGTAAGGAGGTGTGCGTATACTGAATGTTTCAAAGTTTCAACTCTCCTCCTCTTATCCTCAAGATGGTCCAGGCAGAGGGCTTTCAAAGTGCTCCTTGAGATGCCGTCCATTGTAGATGGATGGGAATAATAAGAATAGCACCCAATGTCAGTCAGGAAGCACTTAACATATCCCAGCCACTGTGATCTCTCCACGTGGTCCAAGCTGAGGGTATCCTGTAATATGGCCCGATTCGTGACACATTCATTTGTAGTCCATACCCTGTGCCACAACAGGATAGGTTGGATTTTAATAATGTCTGTTATGTGGGGTTGAGCAAGTTCAGCGTGACAATTAAATGTGGCAACACACTGTGGTACTGCAAGGACTTCCCTCATACATTTATTTTCCACCACCTGAATTGGATCAACATTTGCATACCCCCACAAGCCTGAGCCATACATAGCCACAGATAAGCATGTTGCTTTATAAATGGTTAACATTTCTTTTATCGGCTTTCTGCCCAATTTTCTAACAAAATTCTTTAAAGCCATGATCGTTTTCATAAATAAAAGAGTTCTCGCCTTAATTGCACTTGTCCAAGAACCTGATTCATGGAATAGAATGCCCAGGTAAGAAAAGGTTGAGGTATTGTCTAATGGAACATTATTTAAAAACATCCGTCTCATCGGTTTACCTGATTTAGGACCACAGTTCATTGTAAAAGTTTTACTACAATTTACTTGCAAGTCTAGGTTCAACATAAAGTTCTCAAAGCTTACTACTAGTTTTTGCAGAGCTTGAGGTGTACGTGCCATAAGCACAGCATCATCCGCGTACATGAGTGCAGGGATTGCCCTTCTCCCCACCCTGGGCATATCCCTGCACTCATGCAGCAGATGATGCTCAAGCCCATTAATGTAGAGGAGGAAGAGAAAAGGTGCTAGTACACAACCTTGACGCACTCCTCGACCCACACTAAATTGTCTGGAGCATTCGCCCCCTCTACCGTAGCGAACAGAAGCTGTGGCTCCACTATAAAGTTCCCTCAGGAAAGAGATGATGATGTTATCCACTCCCAAACTTTTCATTACTGCCCACAATTTAGCGTGTGACACACAGTCGAACGCAGATGAAAGATCCACAAAGGTAAAATACAAGCGTTCCGACTTAATCCTTATATATTTATGTTGCAGTAACATCAAATTTAGGCCTTGCTCGATTGTGCCAATCCCTTTTTGAAAACCATATTGCAAGTCGCTCAAGACTTCGTTTTCCTCCGCCCAGCTTTGGAGTCTTGCCAACACTATTCGTCCCAAGATCTTTATTGAGGAATCAAGAAGCGAGATTGGCCTATAACAGGCACAGCTGTTTCTGTCCCCCTTCTTGTAAATAGGGACAATGACAGAGGTGAACCAAGAATCTTTTAAGCCCCTCGCAAATGCCGCGTTAAAAAGTTGTACCAACATTGGGCCCCAGATTTCGGGATTTACTTTAAATAGGTCTGCAGGGATCCCATCAGGCCCAGCTGCCTTTCCTCCTTTAGTAGCTCTTAAGGCAAGCATTACCTCATCAAGTGTAACAACCAAGTTTGGACCTGGTTGTAAGTCCAAGCTGGTCTGAGGACCTCCACTACGGGGATGTATGACGTTACAACGCATACTTTTACAACGCCTACCTTTACAACGCGGTTTTTACCACGCATACCATTACAACGCAAAATGTTTTTAGGCGCTGGATAGTGAATAGTTTAATTTACTATTCCAACTCCAGTCCCCGTGGATAGTAGGGAAGGTTATTGGATAGTAAATTAACCTATTCCCTATCCTAGAGCGCCCCCCCGAGCAATGCGCTGTAATAGTTTGCGTTGTAAAAGTTGCGTTGTAATGGTAGTTCGTTGTAAAAGTTTCGTTGTAAAGGCTGTTTCCCCCACTACGGGTATCATCCTGAGCCTTGTAAAGATTGGAGAAATGATCCACCCAATTATCCTCATTTATTGCGATCTCAATTCGCGCCGTATGAGTTTCGTAAGGGAAAGGGGTGTTAATTACTTTCCAAAATACGGCGGCATTTTTGGTTTTTGAAGCCTCGCAGAGTGAATCTAATGCCTCCTTATTCAATGTTATTTTCCTTACTTTAAGGGCCTGGTTGTATGCAGACCTACATGTTCTTATTTCGCCTATGTCCCTGGGGTTTCTGTGCACTGCATGTTTTAGATTTTTCAGCGCCCTAGTGCATGCATTATCGAACCAACTCTTGGAGCCCATACCTCTACGCTTAGACTCCACCCTTAGGCTACTCTTTATTTTGTAGCTATAATACCAAAGTGCTCAATTATTTGATCACTACTAGAATTCTGTCCCAAACAGGTCAAAAAGCTAGTAGAGCACGCCTCCCAGAGTTCCTTAAAGAATGTTGCGGGGATTACTTTGCTCCAGTTAAGTGTATACCCGTTTTGTCTCCCAAGAACCACATCAACCGCTGCCTCAGCAGGTGGTGCGGCCGTGGATGGGTCTGGGAATAGTTCTACTACCTTGAGGCATTGTGGGAGATGATCACTTATGGGCAATAGGATATTTGTGACCCCCACAACCCTATGATTAAGATTACCGGAGGCGATAATGAAGTCAATGGTTGACGCCAAACCTCTACCAACAAAGGTCGGGACAAAGGGTGTGGGTTTTAACGCTATTTCATTTGCAAACCCTAAGTCAAACATGAATAATATTTCGTTAAGCAGATCCCCCATTAAAGTATGGTCGAAATGGGTCAGGTTCATATCTCTCTCTGTCATTAGGCCACATAGGCCCTGACTCCCTTTGGAACAGAGTGGACAGTTAAAATCCCCCCCCCATAAAATTACCAGATCTCTGTCGTTTTTATCTACCTCTGACTGAACTACTTCCTTGAGCTGCTTCATCTCAACCACAATATCTTCCCTCGGGACATTGTTATAGAAATTGATAATAATCACCTTTGCTCCTTTGAGATCTCTAAGAACTATGAGCTGGAAATATTTAGAATGTAAATGACATTGGACCTGTTTAATTTTAAGATAGTTTGAAACAAACGTAGTCAAACCCCCCTTTGCCCTTCTAAAATGACCTCCAATTGCTGGGGTAAAAATGGTCCTATAGCCATTTACATGGATTGGGTCCTGGGTCCATGTTTCTTGCAGAGCCATTATATCCTGACCGCTTATTACAGACTCCCAAGCTGGGTTTGTGATTTTTTGCCTCAGCCCAGCTACGTTCCAGAAAAGCAGTTGACAAAGGTCACTCTTCACCTGTATAGAACCATTACCTGTCTTTTCTCTACTCCCATTATTATCACCTATGTTAGACTGCATATGCTCCCGGAAAACACTGTCACAAGGTGTCAACCTGTCGGGAGTGCAAGACTTATTTAATATGGGAGATTCTTGAGTTGATTCAGTGAGGACCTCAATGGTGTTAGGGGGAACCCCACCCCTAGTGGCAACTAGAGAAGCTGGGAGAGAGGGCTTTTTCCCAGCCACAGATTCTATGGGAATCTGAGCTTGCTGTCAATCCACCCCATCCAAACCAGAAAAAATCTGGTAACGGTTTTGGATCGGTAGATTGTACCTATGTGGCAACTGTCCTCTATTATTCCATGGTCTACCTTGCATAGGGGTGAGTCCCAGGTATCGTGGGTAAAGATTACTGGGAGGAGGATGTTGATAGACGTGATAATCATTTCTGAAGTAAAAGTCCTCCGGCCTCTGAGTATAGAAAGAGGGGCCTTGATCACTTGCATAACCAGAGCTACCCTGCATAGACTTGTGCTCCCCCAGGCCCAACCCTATCCCATGGACTTACATTTCCAAAACCCCGTCGTTGATGGACTGGCTTCTTAATAAGCTGCCTGTCCCTGCCCCAGTTATTAAAACTTTTTGGGGGTGCATAGGGGTAAAAATAGAAAAGAAGGTGTGTGGAGATGGAATCGCTGCTACTAGCATCGAACCAATCCCCGATGTGCCTCACGGCCCTATGATCCTTAAAATTGATGATAATAACATCACCATTTTTATCCTTTGGCCTGGCTCCCACCCAGTTGGCACGCCTTAGACGTATAATTTCGCCATTTATTGAAGCAGGTAACGGTCTATTATCACGGAGCCAGAAAACAACCTTGTTCCGTAGTGCTCCGTGATCTTCCCATTTTCCTGCAGATAGTTCTGGGACCCCTGCCATTACAATGACATAGGGGGCAGAGTCAGGGGTTAGGTCTACGACACGATAAGTTTTAGTTTTTCCTGAAGCAGTAGCCAAAACATTCCCATTACTTGACTTAGTCATTTGTAAGTCCTTACTACCCCCTTGATTTTGAGTTCCCCCTGGTTTGGGCGTTTGCTCCTTAGTTACTGGAGCCGCCAATTGGGGTATAACCATCTGTGGGGATGGAGTTATTAAAGTGATTGCAGGGCTACCCACTCTTACCCCCTCTTGCACAGATTTCTTTTTTTGTACAGGTACCAGTGTTGATAGTGCTGGTGTTATGGGTACTAGCGTTGGAGGGGGCCCTGTTACTGTGGGTTTGACAGGTGGGTTGGATCTTAATAGAGGCTTCGCCTTAGGTTTTCCTAACCCCTTAACCAGGTCAGATAAAATGAGGGAATTCTGATCAACCTTCTTCTCTATTTGCTCTAGATGTTCACACATCATAATAGTCTTATCTAGGAGTGGTTGCATCACACCCCTGATAAGTTCTGCAAATTTGGCCATCATGGCCACCTCACATCCTAGGGTTTGGCCGGTTTGTAACTGGGGTACATAAACAACCTCTCTCCTTATTTTGTTTGCTCGATTTCCCAATGGCTCGCCCCCCCTTTTTTTGCTATTTGTCGTAATAAGGGGGGTGTAGGGGACATGGGCGATGGGTCAATGGGGAGTTTCGGGGAACCCGATAGCCTAACACTATCATTCCCAGTAAGTAAGTCCAATACGGATGAACTAGTAGGTGTACTAGACAACGGATGCTTACTTATCATAGTGGGGTCATAAGAGGACCTTTCAATATTATCGGTTACCCCAGAATGTGATAAATCGATAAGAAGCAAGGAATCACTGGGACATTTAGGCGCAATGACATCCCCAATTTATCCTGGTCTAACTGATCTAGTTTCTGTAAATACTGATGGAAATTCAGACTCACCCCCCCTACTTGTGTAATTTTTTGGTTGTTTTTCCTTTGCTTCCCCCTGCGTCTCACACGGGCTTTCTTAAATCTTCGTGGGGATACCTTTGCTACAGGCTCGTGTGTTTCGAAAGGGCCTATACCTGTCCCTACGAGGGCTTGGGCATTTGAATCCTCATCGTGCTGACCCGCATGAATCATGGCAACTACAATCGTTGCTTTACGTGCAGGGGCAGGGGGCTCCTCTAACAAGGATGTATCTGTCACAATAAGAGGGAGCTCCGGAGTATTTGTAGAAGGAAGCTCTAATCCTAGAGACGCCCTTCTGTTGCTATTAATTTGGGCAACCTTTTTAATTAAGAAGTTATCCATGGTTACCAGTTTGGAGGGCATGATATAAGATAGTTCAAGGCTTCAGTCGGTGAACAGAAATGATATATAAGCAGTAATATCTAACTCACATATATAATGTACTGGTGTCTGACATGGAGCAGTGGTGAAAAGGGATATAGCCCCGGCCCGGCTTCCTCGGTCCCCGGAGGGCCACAGAGGGCCCGCCCTTGTCCCGGGCTTCTCCCGGCGCGCTCCCGCTCGCTCCCGCGAAGCGGCAACACTAGTCACCTATAAGCAGTCTTGTGCGCTGAAAGGTGGGGGGGGCGTGGCCAGCGGGGAGAGCAGCCCAGGTGTGGCAAATGGGCACGCAGGGACTCCTGGCTGCTGGAGTCCCTGCCTGTGTGCTCGCAGCCCCGCCGGCACTCTCACCTGCCCGCGCTCCTCTCTGTGGTCTCCCAAACAATCAGCAGCTTGCAGGTAGGACAGGCGCTGCGGGACCCGCGAAGCGGGTCCGGCGAGGCGCTGGCTTTCTCCTCAGCAAACAGCAACAAGGGGTGGTATCAGGAAGCCCAATCCAGGCAGGGGCCAAGTTAAACCACCAAGAAGGATCCCACAGGGCCAGAGGCAAGGTCCGTTTTTCAAACTGATGGCGGGGGGGCGTGGCCAGCGGGGAGAGCAGCCCAGGTGTGGCAAATGGGCACGCAGGGACTCCTGGATGCTGGAGTCCCTGCCTGTGTGCTCGCAGCCCCGCCGGCACTCTCACCTGCCCGCGCTCCTCTCTGTGGTCTCCCAAACAATCAGCAGCTTGCAGGTAGGACAGGCGCTGCGGGACCCGCGAAGCGGGTCCGGCGAGGCGCTGGCTTTCTCCTCAGCAAACAGCAACAAGGGGTGGTATCAGGAAGCCCAATCCAGGCAGGGGCCAAGTTAAACCACCAAGAAGGATCCCCCACGTCCCTCTCAATCTTTTCAGACTTCCTCGCAGAAATCGGAAAGAAGAGGACGATCAGAACACAGGAAAGAGCACGTCAAGTCCAAAGACAAGGAACCCGCTCATCAAAACAAAAAATTACAATTTCCAAAGAAGAAGGTAGCCAGTATTAAAGTAATCAACCATGCCGAGAATACTGAGGACACAGCTGAAAAACGGAGAATGGGCTCAAACAATGCTAGACAGCGCAGCAGAAGTGAGCATAGCTCGCAAGATCCTGATGAATCATCTGGAGACAGTGGACACGAATGAATACATTCAGGTGGAAACTGCAGATACTAGAATTAGCAAACCTCAAAAAATATATGAAATAACAGTGCGTATAGAGGGGGATAAGACTAGGAAAATAAGGGGTCTATTTTGGGATAATCTCTCTAAAGGCTATGACATCCTTCTAGCTGAAAAAGACTGGCCACCAGAGTTTGTCAGGGAGTGCCCTCATGGCGAAGAAATAATTATGCCTGCCTTCTCTAATCATATTCCAATACATAAAAAGTATACACTTGCAAGAAAGTGGGCAGTAGCCCAAGCTCCTGCATTATATAAAAATCATGTGGGATGGGATGAGGACTCTCCTCCTCACAAAATCCAGTTAAAATCACAACCTACTGCACAGAGGCAGTACCCAATTAAGCAAGAAGCTAAAAAACAGGTAAAAGAGATCTTAGATCAACTTGAATACTAGGGGGTGATTGAAACTTGCACCTCACAAATGAACAATCCTTTGTTTCCTGTCTCCAAACCAGATGATTCATATCGTCTTGTTTTGGACTACAGACACTTGAACTCATGTTGCAAAACTTTTGCAGTGCAAAACTCACACAGTGCAGCACTAATGAATAACATAGTGCGCAAAAAATACAAAACAACATTAGACATCTCTAATGGATTCTTTTGTCAAAATATAGCACCAGAAAGCAGATATTTGACCGCGTTCTCAATAAATGGCTCGCAAAAAAAATTCTGTCGTTTACCACAGGGGTTCAAGAATAACCCAGGATTATTCTCAGCAAGAGTAACAGAGTTACTACAAACATATGATGACGAGGCATTATCTTATGTCGATGACATCTATCTAACAGATGATGACTTGGATACTCACTTGAAAAGAGTGAACACCATAATACTTGGGTTCGCAGCAGAGGGCTACAAATTCAACTTTAAAAAGTCAAGAATTGCCCATCTAACTGTCCTATTTTTAGGATATGAATTATCAAGTGAAGGCAAAAGCCTGGCTGACAATTTCCTAGAGAAATGTGCTGTAATCCAAGCACCTAGAACACTAAAGAACTTGCAATCAATTCTAGGTTTTCTGAATTTCGGAAGAACTTATATTATAAATTACGCGGAGAGGGTTAAACCTCTCTATGACTTAATAAAACCAGATTTTAAAAGAATCAACTGGACTCAAAAACACACAGAACGTTTGAGATCTTTACAAACAGACATGTTAGTTAAAACAAAACTGCAAACACGCGACAACACACGCAACCTTGTGATTCGAGTCATCCCAGGAAGATGCGGATTCACATACCTGACCTCTAATGAGGGAGAAAAGGTACCAATAGCATACAAATCACACTTGTACACAGAAGCTGAAAAGAGGTTCAGCATTAAAGAAAACATTGTTCATGCGGTTCAAACGGCTGTAGCAAGAGAAAAAGACCAAGCTGACGGTAGACGTATTACAGTCAGAACAGCAGAATCAGCTTTTGAGGCATTAACAACCCCATGTAATTTACCGACAACAGCATTGAATCCAGAATTGGTACAATGGGTAAATTCTATTGCTACAGACAAAATAAATTACTATTTTGATCCGGAATTGAATGAATTAAAATATCTAGAATATAAAAGAGAATATCCTCTGCCAATCGACATTCTGCCTTTACGACAGTACGGCTGTGTAATCTATACAGACGGATATGCTCAACCCTCAGTTTGGGGAGAGCAAGCATACAACTCCACATGCGAGATTGTAAAAGACGTGTGGCGCGGAGGTAAACTGAGACCTCTATTTACAAAAACACACTCAGTAGAAAATAACTCAGAACAACAAACTGAAATAATAGCGTTAAAAATGGCGCTAGATAATGCCGATCGCGAATTCCCGACACCTATAGTGTGCGATTCGTATTACTGCGTCAAATCATACAATAACGATTTACAGAAATGGATTCAAAACGGTTACAAAGATGACACAGGTGCAACAATAAAGCAAAAATCACTTTGGGAACAAGTAGTTCTTTTACAGAAAGAACTACCAAAAACTCACGTGATACATTCACTGAGTCATCAACGTGATGGCGTTCACGTTGCAGGGAATTCATTGGCTGAGACAGCCACAGCGGTAGCAACTAAAACGGCTTCCGTAGCTACAAAAAAGCGTTCAGTAAAATACATTGACGGTGAAACAGTGCTGGCGGTGAAAACTTCATCAAAAGGCGACTGCTCAGCGTTACCGATCAACTATCCACTCAATTATACATACATAATCGATGCAAACTCCGTTCCTTTTGCTCAAATTCCTGGAGTGGGGGATAGAGTGATTCCAAACATGAACAGGAGAGTCTTGTTAATAGTAGACGCACATATTGGCGAGGGTCTTAGACATCGCACAATTGAGGATTCTCTAGCAGAATTACAATCAACATACTGGTGGCCAGGAATGAGTCTGGACCAACACCTATTCGCGAGAAACTGTTCAAACTGCAACAGAGATCGCAGTAGTGAACGAAACGGTGTATTCCCACGGCTTTTTGCTTAATAAGGAATAGGCTAACAACATAAACTCACCCAGTATGAATAATGCGTCTTATTAACATATAGAGACTATTTTCACTTGTAATGTAGACCCCAACTTTCGGCTGACGTCTGAACTGTTAGAAAAGATTTGCGAGTCTTTATCGGCAAATACGCAATTGGCATGCTGCATTCTGACCAGGGTCCTGCTTTTAGCTCTCGGGCTTATAAGGAGGCCATGACCAGCATGAGCATTGCATTGCGGTACTCTTGTCCCTTTCATCCTGAGGGAAACGGAATCGTGGAAAGAAAAAACCGTGACATAAAGCAATCTATAACAGCAAAGGTATTAGGTTCGGGAGCTGGGTGGGTCAAACATCTAATAAGTGTCCAACGTAGTCTAAACAATCTGCCAAGAAATTCTCTGAGAGGTCTCAGTACGTAGGAATTATTGTTTGGGACTAGAATGTTAGTCCAGGACTTAGATAGTCAGACTTCAGTGGTTAAAGAAAAATGCTTTGATATCAAAGATCGCTTGGCTATTTTACAGGACTTAAATGAAACAAGAAGAGACCTGAGCAACATAAAGTTGAAACAACAGCCAACAACCACTGAAGAGAAACCACCTGTCCCAGCAAGGCCTGTCTGGATTCCAAAAATCGGGGATCTGGTCAGAGAGAAGATCGCGGTAAAGAAGGAATTTGGGCCTTCTTACAGAAAAGCAGTTCCTGTCTTGTCTGTCAACGGGACAAGATCAGTAGTACTACCGCCCCTTGCTGGTTAAACCACAATCATGTGGCCGATAACAAGTAGTAGGCCAAGTGGTCTCCCAAGAAGTAGCAGAACACCAAAGTTTGCTACAACCACAGAGGTTCAAACTGAAAGACTAATCACATTTGATAAACCTACAGTGAAACAACAAGGACTATGCAACAAAGCAATGGAACTTAAACCTCTTGAAACCCAAATCAAAGCTTTACATCAAGAAACTACATTCTACAGTGATGTAACCACAGACTATGCTAATGAAACAAAATAAATTCCTAAAGCAAAAATTAATCCAGAAGCAATTGACACTATTGACAGAACAGCATCCGGTTACTTCATCAACTTCGAAGATTTTTCTGAGGATCTGAGTGAACCTGACGATCAGCAAACGAAAAAAACTTTTAAAGACAAAGCAAAGGAACTTTTTCATCAACTAAAAGAAACCTATCTGATTTCTCCATGGATTGAAATTTGGGTGGCATTTGGTGCATTTATCCTCATACTTTGGCTCATCATGGTACTATGCTTGGGACATTTCATTGAGGGAAAATATGCTAAAATGGACACAGCAAGCCAGAATATCAACTTGGTCCTTAAACCACACACATCTTCACACGTCGAGAAAAGAGAACTTTCGTCTGTAAACTTCACAGCCAATCCTATACCCGGCGGGGTAGCATGGGACAAAACTGAATATGAAATATATGGTCCGGTTGAACTCCTGAAGTATCCACACCAATTTAAGATTTCATTGAGTGACTTTGTAAAACCAAGCACATTTGCTGATGATTGGGACTTTGAAAGTATTAATAATATGATGTCTGATCTAGTGATGTCAGCTAAATTTACAGAACATGATTATTTACAAGGTTCATCTAATTACGATCAAATGTTTTGCTATAACCATTATGGTAACCATTATCTGCATAAATCTACTCAGCCTAGAAATGTTTTAAATTTTAACCAGTGGGAACATTGTGCAACTCCACCAAAAGGCAGTTCAAAAACATTTTTTGATAAATATTCATACTTTTCAGGGTTTAACACAAGTAATGCAGAAACATTCTATTTCAAATTGTTAAATAAGACAGGAGTGAAAACCATGCTTACAAACACAAAATTGATATATTCAGACTCATTTTTTGATAAAATGAATACATTTGGTTTTGATTTCTGGAACAATAACATTGAAACAAAAACGATCTGGGGCACAAAAGATTGGCAAGTGCAAGGTATAGAATTATTATTTAGAGCCTGCATGATCCCAGAACAAATTATATTTTTGAATGACACAATTCAGCCGACCACCTGTCTTGGTCTAGCCAAAATCAAATACTTAAACAAACGTCTATTCCAAAGCCAACAATGGATAGTAATAGCACCTCTGATGTTGAGATAGACGTAACCAGTATTTTAAACCAAAACAGAACACATCCTGAATGGAAACAATGGTTGATCTGGCCCACAGACACAAATAACTGTCAAGACAGATTCCTGAACAAAATACAGGGGTTCACATTGACCAGGCCAGACCCAAGATACTCCCAGAGACAACATCCAGGGATAGTAACTACTTACAGTCTGGGAAAGCTCTGCCTTCAGTGGCTACATACATCCACACTGGCGGAAATTAAGCAACACCTAACTTTACTTAAAGAAGGTGCTGACTTGCGCGATTTCATTAGGGGACCACGCAAACAGCGTCAAAAACGTTTCATAGCGGCCTCTATATATGCAGCTTATAACGAAGCTTGGAAAGAAACTCAAATTGAGACAGCAGAAAAAATACGGGAAATTGACCGTGTTAATTTGGAAAAATCACTTTCTGTTGTGGACAATGGGTTAATGACTCTGTCTTCCAGAATATATTCACTGGACAGTATTGTGTCTTCAGCAATCGATATAATAGAGCAAGACTTGCTGATGTTACAACACGGTCAGTCTCAATTACGTTCTATTGTACAGCTTGACTGGACGTTACAAAATCTGCGTTCAGGCTATGTGCCTTGGCGTTTAATCAACACAACGTCACTGTTTAATATCTTTAACCTTACTGATAAACAAATCAGTTTGGCACAGAAGGGTGCTGACTATACAATTCTGAGCATTGAAAAACTTGAGAGATTACCATTGACAATGTCAGAACGACCTGTCATTGAATGGATAATACATGGGATAATAAATATTCCGATAACAACTTTCCAGTTTCAATACTGCCAAAAATATATACAGGCAGGCCAGTATGAAAGGTTGGGTAAAGGATACATTAAGTCGACATGGGACTTGCCCTATACACACACATGTGTTAGTAATAAAGGACAGAGTGTATTTCTTAGTGGCAATAATTGTGCAAAGTGACTAAGTGGTATACTTCTGTGTCAGGGTTTAAGTTTGCATGGGGCCTGTGAAGGGACTTCAAATAACCTTTCATGTCACCAGCTAGGCACACCTGCAACACGAATAGAACCATTCTTTAGGAGACTCTCGAACGGGAGTTACATTCTAATTGTAGATCGCAGATGTTGCAGCCTAATGCCCGGAAAACCTTATCTCGTAAGCGTGACTACCAGGGTCATGTGCTGTGAAAGAGTATTGTTCCCGAACGATACTTCAGACAGGGAGGCAAGGTTATGGCCCAGTTTTAATTTCTCTTCTATTCGAATTGATACTTTAAGCAGAATGAAGACTGTGCTCCTACAGACGCCAACCCGGTTGACGTCATCAAAAGAAACGTATGATCTCCAAGTTGCAAGGACAACGGCAGAGATTCATTCACTATTATCAACAAATAGCCCCCTGCACTTCGCAGAAATACTAAACGAAATCTTAAATATTTGTGATACAAGTGGTATCGCAAGTGTATTTAAGACAGTTTTTTCAGGAGCTTTGACCCCATTCAAAGCCATCCTTGGTATTTTTCCAAACTTCGTCCATTCCCTCTTTGGCGGACTACCTCTCCTGTTGGGACTAGTAGCAGGCGTCCTATTTTTGCTACTTTTGCTTCGATATGGCAAACCATGTCACAGACATGACTCCATCAACAATGGAAGAAACGATCCTAGCTATACGCTACCGGGACCGCATAACTAAAGTCCTTGGACTAGCACGGCTACGAGATTTAAATATGACCTGGTTTCTTTCATTCAGACCTTTGTGGCAGACTTGTGTTATGCCTGTATTAAGGTGCTTGCTATGCGGCGAAGAATGCGTGTTGGACACCTGTCTCACACTACAATCAGAAGTGCCATTGGATGCAGAGACTTTGTTGAGTCCAGTAACGGCTCATGCATTGTGCTGTCCCCAGCGGCTACCAATCCTGATGACGGCATTCGTGGAGACTTCACCACTGCGATTGAAGGGTAGTGAAGTACAAGATGAAAGCAGCATCGATCAGGTACGACCATCTGTCAGCTATGCTGATCAAACCATCAATGAAAGCAATCATGCTCATGAATGCATGGTGGCGTCATTTTCGAACCTTGTCGAACTCTCACCTGAAGCTGTTGACTGTTTTTTCTAACATCTCAATGATATGATGTTTTCACCGGAACAGAGAGAATGACTTTGAGCAAAAGTTGCACACAGCGTTCCCTGAACTCTGAATTTGGCCTTCAAATTTTGATAAAGAAGCAACTAAGAATTTTTTTTTTCGAGTATGCTCCTGCAAACAGGAACTTTTTCTCCAACATCCAAAATATTTTCCTTTCAGGCACTTATCTTCTGCTTAAAGTGAACTATTCTTAGAGAACAGAAACTTCTATTTTAGATAACTCTAGGAAACAGTACCTCGACCTCTAGGTTATTTATACATACGAATGCATTTCTATGTGATGAAATGGTCTCGCACTTTTTCTTCTGTATTAAGAGCCATTTCATGTGTTATTTTCGCATATCATTCATGCTGTTATAAGTAATATGCATCCCCTTTTTGAATGATTACACTGCTTACATGCATACAGTAACTATATTCATTTTACATATATTACGCTAATATGCAATTTAAATGTAATTTGGGGCGGTTTAAAGACACATGCAAATGTTAGTTATGTTTACTATGCTTAGGTTAGTAAATATGGCCATAGATTCCATGGAGTGGGTGTGATCTGTTTCCTATGGGACCTGTATCGATATTCCTATTTCTGACCCTTGTCCGGTTAATAATTCACTAATGGCCACACAACGGCACAGAAACCCGTTTTCTGAATAGGTCATAGCGCATGCTACCACGTTAGGCAAGCACTATTCCTCCAGCCCCCATAGAAAGCATACCGAGTTCTCAAAACAAATCAAACCTCCAGCAACCTGGGAAATCCCCCGCAGCTATTGTTTTGATTTAACCAAGAACTCCAGTAAAGAATGTACGAACGACCAGTTCTTATGACATCCTTATTGACGTATTTATGTCCATCCTTACGTCAATCTCGGCACCTTTCAGGTATAAATATTACCGACATTGCCCTAAGCAAACACACGGTGGTGGTGACGAGATTGGAGCAGCAGCGATACTTGCCGAGGAGCCCAGCTGATGCAGGAAGCCCACGGACGCTGCCCCTCCCTTTTGACGCGCTGAGAGAGAGACGCTGCCTTTTCTCTTGCCGAGAAATCCAGATCCGGCGTTCCTAGCCGCCTTTGCGGGCAACTGGGATATCGAGTCCTGAGATAGAGATACCAGCCCTCCAGCCTTCTAAATCCCAGGTACTGAACTGAATAACCCCTCACAGAGAATTCTTGAATCAGATCCTTGGCAAAGCAAACTTAACTAAAACTGCTACTTATCTACTCCCGCCCACGTATTAGGCTTAGGTCAGGTACACCGGGGTAGGCATAGTTAGAAGCACCAGTTGAGTACGATTAGTCAATGTATATATGTATATAACTTTTATCCATTTTAAGTATCATATGGCTAAGAAACCATATAAATGCTTTTACAGTATTATTTTATAATTCTGTTTTTACTGTATGCACTTTACTTAACTATAAGTATTGCAATAATAGCGATTCATTTCTCTTGTATGAGAAGGGAGACTGATCAATAAATAACATCTTTTTATTGAAACACGCCCATCTCTTATTTCTCTACAAACTGGTGAAACTAAGAATGCACGTACTGACTGAGTAAAATAGTTGTCTTTTGTTTTCACACGACTCTAGAGATATACTCTTGATTAGGGGAGAGCAAAGTTGTCATGTTCTATGGTTGTCAGAAACTAAATCCCTTCTTGTCTATCCAGGGAGGTTAAACTCCTCCTTGCCTATTCGAGAAAGTTTCTAGTGAACTCTGAGCTAGCTGGCACACACATAACTTTAAGTCTAATATCCTCAGTAGAAGACCTAGTTAACCACAGTCCTACGTCTATACTATTGAGGATATTATTCCAATGCGCAGAGCCTATTGGGGAAAATAGGAACTACACTACAGAACAATGCAGTGAGTGGCAGGCACCCAGCTCATGAAGAGCCTCCACCCTGGAGGGAATTGATTATGCCCCTGTTGCTGCCCAGTGCCCATTCCGAGTGGGGCCCAGCAGGTACCGGTCTGCTCGAGATGTGAGCATTGTGGCCAATTCTGAGATGGGGATACGGGTGTGCAGGCCGCCCAGTGTCTCCTGAACCATTCCAACAAAGACAAGCAACAGCGGTCCATGAGCCGGGGACCAGAGATGTGACCTGGTGTGGCCTGGCATGCAGTGTCATTGTGCGGCTGGGCTGATAGGGCTCAGGGCCCATTAGGTTGAGAGAAGGGGCCAACTGAGCATCGCACCCACGGCCCCAGAGGGCAAATCGTAGAGACATAGGACCCGGGAGGAATTGCCAGCTACTGACTATCTCCGTGCTAGGTGAGAATTTCAGAGACAGCCTAGAGGTTACGGGGTGCGTGTGTACCCTCAGGGTCACCACAACTGCCATAGCTGACAGATTTGTGAGTCAATGGGGCCGGACGGCCACCGCTCCACAAGCATGGACCATAACAAACCACCTAGAACACTGCATCAAACCGGAAGGGTTTCAAATCCAATATTAACCTAGATCACCGGCACTATTCTCTTATGCTTTGTAGTGATATCTCTCATGTTGCATTAAATTTACAACTACCTCCCCTCTTTCAATGAATATGGGGTAGGGGGGTATATCACTCTTGTGCCCAACTTAAAAAGCCCGTCCCTCTAAACAGATACTTGTGAAACCTAGCAACTACTGTGAAAAAAATGTGTGAGAGAGAGATGGCACCTCACGGGCGCACCACCAATGGGGAACCTGGTAGGTATCAATGAGATAGTGTAAGCAAACGATTTGCATTTACATCCCCTCATGGAGGCACTCCGGGTTGTTCATAGAAATGAATCAATATGTCGAATTCAAAGTAGGTTTATTTGATGTTTTTGAAGTTTTTCAATTCAAAAAGTTCAAAGAGTTCATTGATATTGTCAACATATCATTACAGCATAACCATAAGACTCCAATGCATTTCGGGCTACGCGCCCTTTGTCAAGGAGAAGCTGAAAAAAGAAAGAAACAGAGCCCGTGTCAGGGTTGGGAAGGTTAAAGAAGGTTTGAAAAACCGGGTTCGATGATGGCCGTTTAAATAATTAATGGGTGCCGATCAATATAGTGAGATGATGTGCCGATTAAGATATGTGCAAAGGAAGTTTAAAGCTGGAGTACAAGATGGGTAAAATAAAGCACAGGGTGAATCAACAGATGAAAACGCGTGATAAATGCACCTAGGTGCGGGTGAAAAATTAAGCGAGTGTGTGATACCGAATAAAAAAGGTGGGTGATATATAGAATATCCATAACGTCCCCTGGAGAGGACTGTATAAAGCCCAGTACTTACTATATGGTACGCGCCGTGGCGGTCAAAATAGATAACGCGACGGTCTGGAAAACTCTGTGTTGTGAGGGGGGTGGATTAAATTAAACGTGACATAGAGGAAGGACTCAGAATCTGGGGATGGTGGCCATGTTTGAATGGGGAGGGAAGAAACAGATGAAGGACAAAGTCTCTAAAGTGGGCTATCAGGATAACGTAAAGACTGAGGATTAATAGTAATTGATAAATATTAGAATTAATAAAGATTAGAATTAATAAAGAGCAATACGGATGATAAACAGTTGTAGATTATAGATAACAACTATATTCTACGCGATCATTTAATCCATGGGGCTTAAGGGTTTGCAAACGGAAAGTCCATTCAAGTTCTTTCTGTAGTAGCAGTTTGCGGTTGTCAATCCCTTCGGTGCGAGAGACACATTCTAGCACGATGAATTGCAGTTGTGCTACGGTGTGGTGAAATTCCTGGAAATGTGTGGCAATGTTAGATTTTTCCTGTTTCGTACGTATGTTGGACTTATGTTCGTTAATACGAACCTTGATCTTCCTTTCAGTTTTGCCAACGTATAGTTTGCCGCATGGGCATTTTAGGGCATAGATGAGGTTCATGGAATCACATGTTGCGTTCACACGTAATTTAATAGAGTTGCCTTTCATGGGATGTTTAATTTGATTTCCTCTGATTATGCAATTGCAGTTATTACAGTTCTGGCATGGTTGGGTTCCTTTGAAATTTTGTTGAATGGTGGGTTGCGAGGAGAGAATCTCTTTGATGTTTTTACCACGCGTGTGAGCGAACAGTGGAGGGCTGTTGAAAATGTTCCGAAAGTCTGGTTCTATTTGGAGAATAGACCAATGATTAAGAATGATTTTCTTGAACTTATTGGTGGCAGTGGAGAATTTTGAGACAAGAACCATGCGTTGAGTTGGAGGTTTAATGTGTTTGACTAGACTTTGTTGGTGTAGTGATGTTGGCAACACGTGTTTCTGCTTCATTGAGGATTTGCCTGGGGTAACCTCTATCTAAAAAACGTTGGTGCATTTCTTTGATACGATTGTTATAAGTGTCTTGTTCGGAAACAATGCGTTTGATACGCAATATTTGTGAGAAAGGCAGATGTTTTTTAAGAGACCCTTGATGGAAACTGTGATAATGTAATGTGTTGTTGCGGTCGGTGGCTTTACGATGTAAGTCGGTGACTATTTTCTGGTTGTGGATGTTTACCAGCACATCAAGAAAGGAGATTTCTGTGTCACTTATCTGCCAAGTGAGGTAGATACGTGAGTCCTTGGTGTTGAGGTCTGTGAGGGCTGCGATGAGCTCTTCTTGTGAGTCTGCCCATAGGAAAAAAAGATCGTCTATGTATCTTACATACATTTTGATTTTGCCATGGAATTTCGGGTTTTCATAGATGTGGGTTTTCTCAAAATTTTCCATGTATATATTGGCGTAGGTAGGAGCCGCACAGTTTCCCATCGCCATTCCTGTAAGCTGAAGGTACCATTTGTCATTTTCCTGGAAATAGCTATGATACAGTGTGTAGATCATAAGTTCCATGAGAAATGTCTGCATTTTTGGGTCAATGTTGCTCTCGAGTAAGGCTTGTTCAACTGCTTCAATGCCTCCCTGATGAGGTATAGAGGTATATAGTGAACTGACGTCGGCTGTGCATAGGATCAATGGTTCATCATTAGTAATTTCAACTGAAGGAAGTTTATTGAGAAATTCGGTAGTGTCTTTTATGTAGCTTGAAGATTTGATAACCAAAGGTTGAAGATACCTGTCTAGATATTTGCCAGTGGGCTCATGGATAGATCCTTTTGTAGATACAATAGGCCGAAAAGGTGGGTCAAGGAGGTTTTTATGAATTTTCGGGCTCATGAAAATTTTAGGGCTTCTGGGATATTCTTTAAACAAATACTTTTTAGTACGATCTTCAATTATCCCTGATTGGTGAGCTCTGTCAATGATGTTCAGTAGAGTGTTTTGAAACTCTTTAGTGGGATTGTTATTAAGCTCCATGTAGGTGTCGGGGTCTTGGATATGTTCAAGTAGACGTTGTGTGTACATGGTTGTATTCATAATTACGAGAGCTCCACCTTTGTCGGCTTTGGCACATCGAATATTCGGATTGTTAGCCAAGGATTTCAATGTATCACGGTCTTTTTGTGAAGTGTTACGATTTTTGCTGAGATTTTTTTAATTCATTTTGGACAAGTCATTTTTTACTAGGTTCTCAAATAGATCGATGCTTTTGTGGCTCTGGGGGGCCAGATAATTACTGGGCGGGCGTAAACCCATCAGTTGATCACTTTTAGCGTCAGTAGTTGGAGGTACAATGTTTTCAAAGAAGTGTCGTAGCCTAAGTTTCCTAGTGAGCTTAAAAGTGCTCACTTCCAACTCGAGGAGGTTGGTGTGGGTTACAGGAACAAATGATGTGCCCTTTTCAAGTAGGTTCATTTGATATTTGGAGATGTCTGTATCAGAAATATTGATGACTAAGTTGGTTTTTTGGTCTTCAGATCCTTCTTGGTTACAGTGCTTCGTGTGTTCGGAGGACTTTTTTCCAGTTATTTTCTTCTTGCTCCTCCGGGGTCTACGATTGTGTCTGGGCCTGATTCTAAAAAATGAACTGTGGGAGATTGGTCTGATCCGATGGTAGAAGAAGATGCCTGATCATTAGTGGGTGGGCGATTTGCAGAGGAAGTAGTAGATGTTTTTTGTGAGGGACGATAAGACGAATCACTACCTGAAGAAGAAGTGTCAGTATGGGTGTTATAAGGTTTGTTTCGTCGGCGTTGGGCGTATACGTCAGCCCAAGTGTACACTTCGTCGAGCTTGTAGTCAAGCGTGTCCCTTCGATATTTGCGAATCTTACGTTCGTTGATTTCTCGTTGATGTTTGTCGAGAATGGTTTTCACGTCTTCAAGTGTGGAAGTCAGTTCTTCTGGTGTAAGTAGATCTTTAAGTTGACGATCAGTTTCCTTGATTTCTTGTTCGAGGTCTTTTAGAATGCTGGCCAATTCTTCAACAATGAGTAAAATAAGGTCAAGGCTACATTTGTTGAGTATACCGTTCCATTTGTCTTTAAAGTCTTTAGAATTCTTACAGAGGGACGGCTTTAGAGCTATACGTAAACCGCGCGGAATTCTGAGGGCTCGATGGTATTTCAACAGGGTGCTTGCATGTTGTTTCTGGTTGATGTGACGTTTCGATAGATACAAAAGTTGTTTAAGGCATTGCTCTTTATTGCGAGAGGGTGAGGTTGTGAAGCCCCGGTGTCCAAAGCAGTGGCCAAAAAATTGCACGCCCTGAAGAAATTGCCAGATGAACATTATGGCAATGAAACATGTGGCTGAATATGGCTGTATAAGCAGCAGTCTGATTCACTTTTTTAAATCTATGCAATCAGCACAAAAGAATAGGAATAAAGGTTGTACGTCTGTGCTGTAGGCATATGTTTTATGTTGTGTGACGCCATTGTGTGTTTTGTTTGTTCTTTCCACTGCACTCTTCTTTTTACAAACACATATTTGTTTTCACTTGGACACCTTTCTTTAAGCTTGATGGCACCAATGATGAGAACAGGGCTATCCTGGTGAGTACCTACCAGGTGCCCCATTGGTGGTGCGCCCGTGAGGTGCCATCTCGCTCTCACACATTTTTTTCACAGTGGTTGATTGGTTTCACAAGTATCTGTTTAGAGGGACGGGCTTTTTAAGTTGGGCATGAGAGTGATATACCCCCTACCCCATAATCATTGAAAGAGGGGAGGTAGTTGTAAATTAAATGCAACATGAGAGATATCACTACATAGCATAAGAGAATAGTGCCGGTGATCTATGTCAATATTGGATTTGAAACTTGATGAGTGGGGGGCGACCTAGGTCCTGTAATCCCTCTTTGCTCCTTGTTGTTGGTGGTCAAACCGGAAGGGATCAATTTACAGAAGCAGACCATAGCTCCACTCATCTGTCAGCACCCAGTAGGAATCATACCCCAACAGAGACAGCAGAGATTGTTGATGTGACAGAACAATCAAAACTGGGCCTGGAAAACAAAAGGGACACAATCAGCATCCTGTGGATGGACCTCCGAAAGGTTAGCAAACTGGCAGTGGAAGCCAAAGTCACCACACTACAGCAGAAAGTACAAGACCTTAAGATGACAGTCAAGAAGCTAACTGACTAGAGTAAACAGATGGAAGACAAGCTAGATGATGCAGACAGCAGTTCATGGTGTTGAAATCTCTGCTTCGTAGGATTTCTAGAGAGAGAGTGATACGATCCAACAACTTTTACAGTGTCTTTGGCTCAAAGACACTGTGGAACCAGGAGATTTATCAGCATTTGTTGTAATTGAGAGAGCAACAGGGCGCTGGCCTTGTGCCCCCCTCTGGGTGTCCTAATAACAATGGATAAAACCCAGATCTGTAACTGGGGGTGAATGTTTTGCCATTGTGCAACATTCCGTTCATCATCTTGTTTGTTTTGCTGTTCACCCCATGTGGGAAGGGTATGTCCAGATGTGGATCCAGTGCTCACTGCGCCACTGGAGTCAATCTATCTTGGCTGAAGACTGCTGATAGCCAGAAACCGGTCCTAGGATGCTTGATTCCGGTCTGGGAAGACATGGCTTGGCAGTTCGGGCTGGACTGTTCCCATGAGGCACAGGGTCAAGACTGATTTGCATATGGCCATGTCTCAGCTGGGGTGACTTGGTGAGCAAAATAACGATGGATTAAACCCAGAACTGTGACTGGGGGGGAATGTTTTGCCATTGTGTAACATTCCGTCCATCATCTTGTGTGTTTTGCTGTTCACCCTATGTGGGAAGGGTATGCCCAGACGTGGGACCCGTGCTCACTGCTCCACTGGAGTCAAGCTATCCTGGCTGAAGACGGCTGATAGCCAGAAACCGGTCCTAGGATGCTTGATTCAGGTCCAGGGAAGACATTGTGTGGCAGTTCGGGATGGACTGTTCCCATGAAGCACAGGGTCAAGACTGATTTGCATATGGCCATGTCTGAGCTGGGGTGACTTGGTGAGCAAAATAACGATGGATTAAACCCAGATCTGTGACTGGGGGTGAATGTTTTGCCATTGTGCAACATTCCGTCCATCATATTGTTTGTTTTGCTAATTACCCCTCCCAGGGCCTTAATTGCCGAAGTCCGTAACCATTGGGACTGGGACAGTATTTTGCACTGGGCTCACAACCATGGAGACCCCAAGTTTGAAGGTCACACTATTTGGATTTTTCCGGACTACACTAGTAAGGTTGAAGTCTAGCTGAGTACTTTTCTGGCTGTCAAGCAACAACTCTGACAAATGAACATTAAATATATGTGGCTATAACCCACTAAACTCTGTTTGATGTATGGGGAAATCACTTTTCTTCACAACAAGGTCTGGGATTGGATCAAAAAATCTCACGCACCCAGTGAACAATGATCTGTGACCACTGCCACTCTCTAGAGACACAAGAGCTGACACCATTCATTTGTATAGGGGTATATGGGTTGGATCCGGTAGCCCCTGACTGGAAGTGCAACAAGACGGCATGTTGGAGCTGATCAGGGTGAAACTCCTGACGTTGCTCCAGATGGCTTACAACCTGACCAGGACGACGAATGCTCCACTGTTAGCACAGGAGGAGAGGGGCAAGTAAAAAACAAATCAAACTTCTGGAGGGGTTAGTCCTGCCTAGGTCACCTTACTTTCTTCAGCTGGCTTTGGGCGCATCATGCCAATTGCACACTGACCCTGAAAACATGTTAGTTTAGCAGGCATTTCCCCTGAAGAGATGACGGGTACAAATACAATTTTTGTACGTCTTTTCAACTCTTTATTTGTTTTTTCTTTTTTTTAATTTCCATTAAACCAGGGAGAGTTAGGGCCTCTGGTGGGGCCTCACTCTTTGGAACAGGGTCGACACCTCAGCCCAGGTACCCTGGTCCAGGGCCTCACTACAAATTACAGACTGGAGTAGTCTCTCATGTCTAGTTTTGTGTTAATCTCCTGGCTTGTTGGGGGTTGTTTAACGGGGCAATTGGGAAGGTTTAACTGGGGTGAGGGGATATGAGGACTACATTCTTGTTAAGCAAATTAATGGTTTTCTGTTAAGAAAAGCAGAGCTGACAAACAATAGAAATCAGCATTATGGCACTTTTAGATAATTGCAGGAGGGATGTCTTTGGCCAAGGTGAGCAGAGGCACATGCCACGCTTGCCCTTCGCCCATTGTTGGGAATACCCCACGTGTCACTGCCTCAGGTGGTTGTCACCTAGCATTCAAACCCTGATATGGTGGGAGATATAAGAATGTTAGCCTGGAATGTCCAGAGACTACAGAATTACATGAACTCTACAAGGTACACGCATATATGCCCAACACAAAGTGTGAATAACCTATCTACAAGAACTCATAGACCCCAAAGCTAACCAGCTCAAGACAAAATAGAGAGGTCACATTTGCCAGAGGGGTTGCCATCTGGATCTCCCCAGGGGTTCCATTTCAGTACAGAGAGGCACATGCGGACATCGAAGGCTGATTTACACACCCAATATGGACAATGTGTTGCAAGGAAACAAGTCACAAAGGAGGAGATTTAATAAGATTGTGTGCTGTGTTTGCATCACAAAAGTAATGGAAATTGGCACAAAATGTTTTTTTTCTAATTTACTTTGCAACGCTAAACTTGCGACATGGGGCGTACCAATGGTTGAGCATGGGCATTCCCATGCAACCACCCAAGGTTTCTCATGCTAATACCAATTTATTCAATACAGTAGATTGGGTTTTGCGTGAGAATACTGCATCCTTTTAAACTAGGCGCAAGAAAGGAAGAATACTATAATTTTTTTTTTCCTTTTCCGACTTTGCATGTGTGCAGCACTGTGAAGCACGCATACAAAGTGGGAAAAGCTTTGCCTCATGCCTAGGCACAGTATTTTGTACAGGAAGGGTAACCTTCCTGTACACCGCTGTGTCTCAAAACTGATGCATTGGTGGCACACAAGTGTTGCAAGTTTCTTGTAAGTCTGCCCTTGTTTTCTCTGTTGTACGATACACTGACCGTATACATCCCTTAACAGTTCAAGATTTGGAGAAAGCCTGTGAAAAGGTACATAGAGTGCGTATCAATGCTACTTGAAATTAGCCCACTTCTATATGTTCCATCGTGCCTACCTGTTGCCAGCACACTTTGGTAAGTTATACTACATCCATAGGATAGCATTGGAGTTACCTTATTACATTTAATAAAGCTGTAAGTTTCAAATGGGAGCAGGTACCCAGTTCAAGTTTAGCGTCTTTGAAATTGTAATGAAAAATCCTAACTTATGGTACAATTTTGAAAATGACACTTTTAGAAAGTTAGCATTTTCCTGCCTTAGCCACTTGATGCCTGCAGATTGTCTCTTGGGCTCATGACTGGCTGTAGTGACAGTTGGACTTCATGTATTCCTCCTAGATAGCCACACACAATAGGGAGCTTAGGTGTGCCTGGGGAGGCCATCACTCGCAGGATGGGAGGGAGGAACTGGGCCCAGCCCCACTTATACTTGAATTGGCTTTGTCCTGCCTCCACACAAAAGGCTGCATACCCAACGTAGGTAGTCTGGAGCCGGGACTAAAAAGCCAGAACACCTGTGCACTTCAAGGGCCTGCCTCTAGAAGCTTTGCCCACTTCAAAGGCACAACTAGGTATAAATACTTGACCTCAGACACCAACTCTTCAATATACTTCTGGACCTGTGGATATTCAGCCAAGAAGAAGAACTGCTACGCTGCTGAAAAGACTGCCACTCTGATGGACTGCTGCTCTGAAAGACTGCTTCTTTGCTGTGCTGACCTGCTGCCCTTTTGCCTTGGGAAGAAGGAGTGGACCTGCAACTGTTGAACCCAGGGCCACCGAGTGACTCCAAGGGCTAATCGAGTGAGTCTACCATGTCAAGTTGTGCCACCCCAGTTCTGGACCAATGGAAGTGGCCTTAAGGGGCTCTGTCAGTTCTGTGATCCAGAGGAGCCGGCGCATCTCCTCTGCTGCACTATGCAAATCCAAGCAGAATTGACTCATTGCAGCTGTTACGTGGATTGGACCCAATGCAAAGATCTCCTTTGCATCACAGCTCATTGGAATCGCTGCTGTGTGATGCACCCTTGGCGTTGGCCCTCGCATCACTCATCAAAGACAGCCTCGACAACGATGCCGAATCCCACATTCCAGCCATGCAGCTCCTCAGAACTGATGCAACGCCTTGACTGTGCAACACATCCTCAACACAGGACTTCGCAAGGCAGGCCCTCATCGACAGGATCCTCGATGATGGCGCAGGATCTCGTAGCCTTGCTGTATCTTAAAACCGACGCACCACTTGGACTGGACGGCGCAGTTTCGAAGCAGATCATTGCAATACTCTGCAAACTAGGTTTTGTAATACTTTGTTCAGCGGGCCTAACTGGGTCCCTATAGCTGGCCCATGCTCTAACTGAGTCAGCCTGAACTTGTGCCTTTGTGACGGTCTAGCGCGACAAGATATCCAGAGTTGACACTTTGTGCTTTTTGGTTCCATTTTTACTAAATAACTTCAATTTGCTTATCACCAGTTCTATTGATTGAATGTTTGTTGTTTGGCCTTGTTTTGTTTATTAAAGAAAGCTCTGTTTTTCTAACTTGGTATGGGAGGATCATTTTTGGTGAAGTGTTTTCACTTTATTACACAAATACTTTACACATTGCCTCAAAGTTAAGTCTGACTGTTCTGTGTCAAGCTACCAGAGGATTGAGCACAGGTTAACCTAGGGATGGCTTGTGCCTCACCCTGACAATGATTGTGGTTGCTGCTTGACCAGGGCTCACTCCCCTGTCAACCAACAACCCAATTTTTCACAGATAGAATGTGTGAAATAATTAAGTATGGGGACAAAATATGTTCCGCTCGCGGAATTTGTGGATTTTCTGCAATTTTGCGATCCGCAAATCTCGCGAAATTGCCGAAAAATCCACAAATCCGCTCGCGGGCGGATTTTTTTTTTTTTTTTGCAAATGCCCGAGTTGAAGCTCAAATTCAGTAACGTTCAGCCCCAAAAATTAGTGAGCACGGTCCGCGCTAGGCAGGTGTGCTTCCTCCCTATATCTACCGTCTACAATTAGATGTAATCCTTGATGGAGGTCTTTGCATCCAAGAGTTTCTCGAGCCCAATCACCGTGTACTTCCTGTGACCAGGAGGCTGCTTCCTTCTCATCTGCTGCTCTGATCGGTCTCTGACCCTTTGAAAACAAGAGGCATGTGAACTCACATAGAAGCCTGCCCATTTGGCCCCGCCCCACACACACAAGGGTATGCAACGTCTTCCCACTATACATTTACCCAACAAGGTAGCACTTACTGATTAGCCAGTAGAAAGTACTCCAGTTGAGTAGAGGTATGGCACAACACGGTGGCATCTTCGTGGATAAATATGCAGGCAGGATTCATTCTGGCACGATGCTCCTGTCACAAAAATTAAACCTCAACAGGAAGCACTTACAGATATAAATAAAGCCCGAGCTGAAGCTCAAATTCATTATAATCAGCCCAAACAACCAGTGAGCATGGTCTAGGCTAGGCAGGTGTGCTTCCTCCCCATATCTACCTCCTACAATTAGATGTAATCCTTGATGGAGGTCTTTGCATCCACAAGTTTTCTCGAGCGCAATCCCCATGTACTTCCTGTGACCAGACCAAACAACTAGTGAGTATGGTCGAGACTAGGCAGGTGTGCTTCCTTCCCATATCTACCGCCTACAATTAGATTTAATCCTTGATGGAGGTCTTTGCATCAACGAGTTTCTTGAGCGCAATCCCCGTGTACTTGCAGTGACCAGGAGGCTGTTTCTTCTCATCTGCTGCTCTGATCTGTCTGTGACCCTTTATAAACAAGAGGCATGTGAACTCGCATGGAAGCCCCGCCTGTCTGGCCCCACCCCACACACACTAGGGTATGCAACGTCTTCGCGCCCTTTCCTCACTATGATGGACAGCTCACTCAAGGGACCTCGCGGTACAAAAGGGGGTGGTAATGGACGGAGAATCTGAACCAATCAAACACTCACACCCAGTCAAAAATCTGGGTTTAATCCATCACCATTCTTTAGCCCACTCTGCCACCCCAGTTCAGACATGGCTATATGCAAATCAGTCTGACCCTGTGCCTCATGGGAACAGTCCAGCCCGAACTGCCAAGCCATGCCTTCCCTGGACCGGAAACAAGCTTTATTTATTTATTTATTTATTTTTTACACTGGTATGGCGCACAGCTACCCAAGAAGGGTTTCCCGGCGCCGACAACATATTACTGAGCAGAGGTAAGGGATGAGCTAAGTCAGTAGAATTATTTCTGGAAAAGCCAGGTCTTTTTGTTCTTCCTAAACCTGGCATAGTTTTCCTCTTTACGAATGTGAGGGGGGAGTGTATTCCAGAGAGTAGGCCCTAGGACAGAGAAGGATCTTCCCCCCATTCTTGCCAATCTGAACCTGGGAACCGCAAAGTTAGCTGCGGTTTGGGAGCGCAGATTTCTTCCCGGGATGTAGGGAGTGGCTAGTGATTGTAGGTATTTTGGTGCCGTTCCGGATTTGATCCTGAACATGTAGCTCAGGGCTTTGAACCTGATACGGTTTTCCACCCTGAGCCAATGCAGGTCATTCAGGTGTTTCGACACACTGGCCATTTTTTGAATTTTACATAAGAGTCTTGCAGCTGAATTTTGGACAAGTTGTAACCGTTTAATGACTGCCTGATTTGAGCCCAGATAAAGAATATTGCCGTAGTCAAGACGAGATGTTATAAGTGCATTGACTACGGTCTTTTGGGTGTCAGGGGGCAGCATCCATAGGATTTTTTCAGCCACTTCATAATGGTGAAACAGAGGCCTACCACTTTGTTAGCCTGTTGTTTCATGGATAGAGCATTGTCAATAGTAACCCCGAGGTGTCTTACCTGGGTTGCAGGAGTGGGGAGATTTCCTAACTCGGTGGGCCAGTGGGAGGAGTTCCATAGATCTTTGTTTTTCCCCAAAAGGAGGATCTTGGTTTTGTCACCGTTTAACTTCAGCTGGTTGGTAGACATCCAGCTGAAGATTTTTTGGAGCCCCTGTCTGAGAAGGGATGGAGCTAAAGGGTTAGAGTCTGACAGTGAAAAGATGATCTGAGAATCATCTGCATAGGTCATGAGGGTGAGTCCAGACCTATCAGCTAAATCAGCCAAGGGTCTGAGATAGAGGTTAAAAAACAGTGGGCTCAAGATGGAGCCCTGAGGTACTCCATGTGGGGCACTGAACGTATCAGAACAGGCGAGGGAGGATGTGATCTGGAACGTCCTGTGTGACAGGAAGGACTCGATCCATTTGAGTGCAGCACCCCGAATACCGTTTCTCCCGAGTGTGGACAGGAGTTTGTTGTGTGAAATGGTGTCAAAAGCCGCACTCAAGTCTAACAGAATGAGTGCGACTGTTTGACCCCCCATCTAGGAGTTTTCTGATTGTTTCCGTTACTCCCAGAAGGGCGGTTTCGGTGGAAAAACCCGCTCTAAAACCTGACTGTGATGGGTGAAGGAGGGCATTTTCCTCAGTGAAAAGAGTGAGGGCAGAGTGAATGTGTCTTTCCAGAAGTTTTGAGAAGACCGGGAGAAGAGATATGGATCGGTAGTTCGCTAGTGTTTCCGGGTTGGCTGAGGGTTTTTTTAAGAGTGGGTTGACCATAGCGTGCTTCCAGAGTGAAGGGACTGTGGAAAGTCGAAGGGAGGAATTTAAAGTATCAGCGATAATGGTCAGGGATGGGGTGTCTATCTGTTTCAGGACACTAACGGGTAGCGGATCACGAGGGGAACCTGATTTAATGGTCTTGAGGGTGGACCTAAGCGAATCCACGGTTATAGGAGGCCAGTGTTCTAAGATGTTTATTTCGGCCGACCTAGAATGGATGTCCTCTTGTGGGCCGTTAGCAGAGGTGTTTAAATTAATATCGAGGATGATCCTGTCAATTTTTTCAGTGAAGAAAGAGGCAAGGTCTTGGCATTGTTTTTTGTTTAGAAGCTTCCGAGGACCGGTTTCTGGCATTACAGCCGTCTTCAGCCCGGCTTGCTTGAATCCAGTGGCAAAGTGAGCAAGAAACTCACGTCTGAGCATACCCTGCCACACTTATGGCAGCTAAAAGCGGTACAAAAGGGGGTGGTAATGGACGGAGCATCTGAACCAATCAAACACTCACACCCAGTCAAAAGATCTGGGTTTAATCCATCACCGTTCTTTAGCCCACTCTGCCACCCCAGTTCAGACATGGCTATATGCACATCAGTCTGACCCTGTGCCTCATGGGAACAGTCCAGCCCGAACTGCCAAGCCATGCCTTCCCTGGACCGGAAACAAGCTTCCGAGGACCGGTTTCTGGCATTACAGCCGTCTTCAGCCCGGCTTGCTTGAATCCAGTGGCAAAGTGAGCAAGGGACCGGAAACAAGCTTCCGACGGACCAAGGCGCCTTTCGGCACGCTGGCAAAGTTACAGACACACATGGTCACATATACATGTGCAAATCCGCGAGTTTGTGGATTTTCCAGCGAACTCGCGGATTTTTTTGCCATTTCGCGAGATTTCGCGGACCGCAAATCCGCAAAATTAGCCCATACTTAGAAATAATCTCAGGCATGTGCAAATTTCACTTAGTCTTGCTCCAAATGGTACTGGCCAGCTTCAAATACCATGCTATGCTTTTGTGGACTGAAATGTGGCCTGGGTAATTACCAGGAGCTGAGATTAATTAGATCTTTCTACCCGTCACTTTTTTTTATCTAAGTGACTCCATGGGAGCCACAGGCTTCCATTGGGTGGTATAATACTCGACCATAAGAGAATGGTTCCATAGGAAATGTGAATGTGGAAAAACTAAGAAGGGCAGGAAAGTGGTAGGCAGGTTGTTAAGATATTGTGGAAGAACATCCAGGCCCATGCCTCAGTTACGCCACAGTAGGAAGTGAGGAACACTGCAATTACCATTTAGAAGAAGACTAGAAATAAACGTGCGTTCACACAAGTATTACTACATGCATTAAACCCAAGCTTTTTTCGCAAAAAATATTACATAATACGTAAGCCTTATCTTCATAAGCTCCCTCAAGTTTAAAAGAGAAAGTAACCAATTCGTATGGATTTAAAAGGATTTGCACAGGGTCACATAGTTTGTGCAGGTAGATAAACCAGATGTACACTTTTCTACCAATGTCAAAATGGCCATTGAAAAACATCTTCCCCGGTCTTCCTTCTGCTAGGACAGAGAAGTGAATCAGAAATATACAGAACCTACAATTCTTGCCTCTTTTGGGCATGCATGGCAAAAAAAACTTTAAATCGTCCCAGCGGAAAACAGTTTCTTTAGTTTTATTCAGTCAATGCCTACGGTGTACAGGTCTACATTCGGGGTTTTATTTCTAATATTCGTACAGTGCTTACAGTTAATGGACTCACTTTAAGAGTTTGAGTTCAAGCCTACTAATGTGAGTTGGAACATGTCACCTAGAGATTACAGATTTAAAATGTGGAAAACTTGCAGGAAATATTTTCCCTTATTAAACCTCATTTTGGCCCAAGAGGCAATGAAAAAAAGCAACGTGAGAGACAGGAGCACTGGGCCAAGCTTCTCCTGAGCCTGTTTTACAGCTAAACGGTGACAGGAAGGAAAGTGGGGTCCCTCTCCGCTGCTATTACTGCGATGATGTTATTATAAAGGCAGTGAAACGTTCCGCAGGAAGCTGCGCTTTTGCTTGTTTTGAGAGGACAAACTATGCCGTGATTTATGTAGCATATGATGGTGAAACCTCAGCATAGTTAATGCAAATCCCTGGCCACATTAGTGCAGTTCAGTTACTTACATTTGTAAGTGTTCCGAAAAGCGGCAATGTTTGACGACGTTTATCGATTTTCTCTTCCGTTCCAACTAGAGGAGGGGCCTCATTCACCTCAGCTGCGCTACAGTACGCTTGATGCTTTAAATCTTCATTTGTAGCTGTCAAGTGGGCAATAATACCGAAGACCACCCAGGATAATGCGTCACAGGTCAGACAGCCCCTGAAAATACTGCAATGAGGTAATTAAAGCTCTCCAAGAGGAGCGATCAGGAGCTTTAAAATTAACCAAAATAGATTTAATGTAAGCAAATCAGAAAGCTAACATTTTTCAGTCATTAGTTTTCAATTAAATGGAGGTGAATTATTCACAAAGGTATATGTCTGAACTACAAAGCTCGTGTTATTCTTAAATATTTGCATAGTATCCTATTATTTTATTCACGGACATTGTCTTGTGGCTCGTGCCATAATGTACGTGCACAAGTTGCACTACAGCGGGACACAATCAATTCTTAGGCACTTGGCGAGTAAGTAGTTTGCCCGCCCGAAACACAGGGGCCCTCATTTATGAGGCCGTGCGTCACTTTTACGCCACCGGTGCGTCACTTTTTGTGATGCACCAGCAGCGTAAAAAATGTGCCTTGTTGCACCATATTTACAAAGTGATGCATCTAGGTAGATGCAACACTTTGTAAACCCCTGCGCCACATTATACCTGCCCCAGGTATAATGTATGCAGGGGGGGGCGTATTGACGCAAGAAAGGGTCGTGGAAGTGACGCAGTGAAATCTATGAGATTTCACTAGGCCACTTCTAGGACTCAAATGCGTCAAAATCTTACGCCTGCCTCACAGGAGGCGTAAGACTGACGCAAGCCCTTTCATATGGAGCTTTCCCCATGTGAAAGGACACATTGCTGGAGTTGCGTCACTTTTGTGACACACTCCACCAATGCGTCACTTTTGCGCCTACAGATACGTCAGAAATACTGACGTATCTGTAACTCCTTGCGACATGATGCGTCATACTGTAAATATGACGCATCATTGGTGTCGCAAGGAGGGCGCAATGAAAAGTGACGCATCGCTGTTTTCAAGCAGCGATGCGTCACTTTTCATAAATGAGGCCCAAGATGTTTGAAGTTTGAGTCTCCTCCCAAGCTCGAACCTGGTTCCCCAGCTTCAAAGTCAGCCACTCTAACCGTTAAGCCAAATCCTCTCCCACTTGGCACATCCTCTACACCTAGGGACGATTACATTAAGTGAGCGCTGGATATGCTAATTTAAAGTAGGCCTTTGCCATAGTTTTGAGCCTAACACTGACTTAAATAGCAGAAGAGCTGGAGCAGCAGAAGTATTTCACCACCTTAGACAGTGGTAAAAAGTTGTTTGTGACTGGAAATGTAAATGAAATGTGCTGCTCTTAGCTGAAAATGCATCTTCAATTGATGACACCTCTAAAGCAAGCAACATAACATAACACAAATCAGCTAACACAACTAAAACATAACAGCTCACCCAATAAACCCAAAGAAAACAGTCAAAACAGAATGCAACACAACAACCACAGTACAACAGCTCAATGCAATGATGCAGCACAAAAGTAAAACAGCCCCCAAAATAACACGATGCATCAACACCTCAGCAAAATGCAACACAATATATGTATGTGCAGAAACATTCTAGTCACACATTACCACCTCCTAAATCTGCTTTTCATAACACAATGCTAAAATGTGTTTGCCCCAAATATTACCTTACTTATCACCAAGAACGTCTAATGGCGCTAGTAAAACATTGTTTTGTGATCCGATCCCTTGCCTGTAAAGTGTGCAGAGTGGTGCACCATATGTTTTGCAATATTTAACAGTTTTAATAAGGTGTTCGAATAAAGTACACTCATAGATCTTTGATAATACATCAGTTGTTACTTCTTTTTGGATGGTAAGATGATTTGTATTTTTTTAGCTGCTCCAAAATACGCCAATTTACTTGTCTTCATCATGTATAATAAATGCATGGGTAATCCACGTTTGCACCTATTACGTCTTTCGCAGGAATAAAAAAATTGCAGTCTATATAAATATTTCTAAATTCCCCCTTGTGTGTCCACTTGTTCTATGAAGTAAGTCAGTTCATAGTCAAAAGGGAAGGTCACAAATATAGAGACACAAAAGCATGAAAAAGGATGGAAGAGGAAAATCCAGGAACAGTGCAATGAAGTTCCTTTTGTGGCAACTACACAAGCTCATGGTACGAGGTTAATATATTTCGGGATTTTATCCACATACCATTATATTCCAATCAATTAATAATTGCATACTCCGTTGGCCAGCCACATACAGTATTGTGCAAAGGCTTCTGCATTGTGCATTCCGCAGCTTTATACATAGGTTATTCAGCAAAAAGATGATGACACACGTAAGTACATAAAATACACCGATCAACAGAAACTAATGGCCTTATTTAGAGCTTGGTGAACAGGATACTCTGCCACACTTAGCGGTCTTAAACAGAAAACTGGGAAAATTACCCATGCACCCGGGAAGGAAGCTCGCAGTGTGTGGGGAACATTAGCTTTTTTTGTTTATTAAATAAAAATAGACACCTTGTTTCTGAAAAACTAAAATAATATGACAGTAGTTCCTATGAACCCACGAAAATCACCATACCATTGGTGATCTCTAGTTATGGTGGTCTACCTTTCAGCTGGGTAGCAGAAAATATGACCTATGCCACCCTGGTGAAAGTCTGCCTTGCAAACAGCGAATCGGCCTTAAGTCAATGTTACACTCACATATTAACTACATGCAAAGCTGTCACACTGCAGCACTCAAAACACAATGCAATGACATACCAGACTGTAGAATCGAAGGTAACTCAAAGACATCAGCTTTCACAACTAATGACAGTATACACCACAAAACGGAGAGACATTTGAACATATATGTAAAAACTACTGAATATTGCTAACATTCAATCCTTACTGATGCATGGCAAAGCACACTTTCCAGTAACCCACACTCATAAATAAACAGACGTGAGCAACATACACATGAATGCTGCATTTTACCTTACAATCAATCTTGTGTAGTTGTGTCTCTTAGTAACATCACCCTCCTGTCGTCTCTGCTGTGCAGTTGAAAAAGATCTAGGGGGCTCATTTATGAGCCCTTGCGTCACTTTTACACCACTGGTGCGTCACTTTTTGTGACGCACCAGCAGTGTAAAAAAAGCGCCTTGTTGCGCCACATTTACAAAGTGATGCATCTAGGTAGATGCGTCACTTTATAAACCCGTGCGCTACATTATACCTGCGCCAGGTATAATGTATGCAGGGGGGGTATTCCCACGCAAGAAAGGGTCATAGAAGTGACGCAGTGAAATCTACCAGATTTCACTGCGCCACTGCTAGGACTCAAATGCGTCAAAATCTTGCGCCTGCCTCACAGCGGGCGTAAGACTGACGCAGGCCCTTTCACATGGGGCCAAAACATTTAAAAATAGGTAAGTGTGGCCGCTCCTTAAAGCAGACCGCCATTAGTAAGTTAAATAAAGAAAGAAAGAAACAAAGCGGCTTTAGTTAAAGTGGACCACCATTAAGAAGTAAATAGGGGCGGCGTGCTGCGACCCAGTGGCTGAAATAGAGGCAAATCAGTAAACAAAATAGTGCTCACGGCCAAGATAAAGCAGACCATGTAACATGACCAGTAAAAGGTCCATTCGTTTTATGAGGTAACAAATGCAGGCAAGGCGGTACCAAGGAGGGACTAACAAGTCTAATGAGGACTCCGATAACAGCGTTTACGAAGGACAATGACACAAGCCAATGGAAAATATGGGTGGAGAGAGGGCGGGTTTTCAAAGCCATACTCTACTACTGCATGCCTCACAGCAGCGCGTGCCCTGCCCAGGCTCGACCTAAAATGAAAAGAAAACTTTTCATTTTTGTTTTTGAAACACGTCCTGTTTTCCTTTAAGAAAAAACGGGTAGCTTTTAAAAAAACACAAACTTCGCATTATTTAAAAGCAAGCCTTAACATGGTAGTCTGCTGGCCTTTACAGGCTGCCATTCCTGTGTTTTAGTGATTTCCAATGGACCTACCTCATGAATATTAATGATGTAGGTCAGTGTACGACCCACTGTGAATCGCATACAGTGTAAAATGATTTCCCAATAGCGAATCTCAACATTTTGCTATTAGGAAATCGCAAAATGAAGTCTATATACATTTGGCCCCTAATGTTTGCAATAGCAATTGCTGAAGCATAATATGATTACCATTGCCTCAGTTATTACTGGGCACAAACCCCAGACAAGATAGAAACATATAGGAGCACAAAGATATACATACCATATTAAACATTGTCCTCAACACATTTTATATAATGTCAATTGAACTTTGACTGGCTAGAGGAACTCTCACTAGACTAGGGATGGAGGGAATTGCTCATTTCCACAGGGGTGACAGACAGCACTACCAGTGTAACATAACTGTCATCAGGCTTGATCAAAGAAAATGTCTACAGTATGGGTTGCCACCTGTTTTGAAGCTGTTGAACAAATAGTATATGTGAACATCATTCATTTCCCACCAGTCAGTGACATATTTTCCTACTTGGTAAGTGTGACATGGGTCTTGGGACCTTTACTGAATGACATACAGGACATTTGTCAGTGCAGTTTCACTGCAATAAGAAGTGGTTATGAGATAGACCCCCACTGTATTGCCCCTAACAGATCTTCAGATTTCTCTACCACACACTAAAAAATCTACTAATAGCTCTTACACACAAAGTGTTTCTTGACAAAATATGTTATGCAATCACATAATGTCCATTGGCTTTAACAAGAAAGTTGTTACTAAATTGGGATTGACACATTTGTATAGTTAACCCCCGTTCCTCAGATCTGCAAATTGTATAGCGGTTTTGGTAAACAGTAATGGAGATTACAGAAGACAAACCCCTTCCTAATCGCAGTGCAAATCATAATAGTTCTCCACGGTCTGGCTATATTTACAAATAGACATAGCAATTACTCTGGACCTATAAGCAGAAAACATCAGGCTAAATACATTACAGTCCTCTTTCAGGCTAAATCTGTGAAGATATGTAGTTACATTACCACTGTAGAGATGTGTGCTATCTGTTGCATGATGCTTATTAGAAAAGCCATTTTGTGGAATACCATTACTGAGAAACCATCTCATCTAAAATGTTTAATGGCAATTTGCAGAATGAATGGCATTTATCCTCTCATAGAAACCAGTTCCTATAATGTCAGTTTTTTCCCCGAAATTGGCTATTGCATGTAACTGCAATGGATGCAGGTCTTACTTTCAGAAGCATTTAGCCAGTGGTATGTATTTCGATGTTTTAATTCTCGGGGACATTACTTACGATTTAAACCATTTACATTGTTAAACAATTACTTTGGATGTTTTTAATTCTCTGACCCCTCAGCACTCATAAGTACCAGCCATTCCTGATTTCCTCACAAACCTTAAACAACATCCATCCCTCGTCCCCAAAAAACCCTCCCCAGGCATGAACAAATACATCCCTGACCAGTAAACTCCAACCATCCCAAAACAAAAGTTCCTTTATACTTCCGAACTTCACCAATCACTGAACCCCAAAAAAACCTCGCCAAACCTAAGCTTTATGCATCACTGAACCCTAAACTCCACCCATCCCTGAACCCTAAAACGTCTTTCCACTCAAACATTCCATCAATCCCTGTGCACTAAATCCACTCACTCCTCCTAAACACCAACCATTCCTTAACCCTATCAACCTTTTTTATGACTAAATAACACAATCAGGCACCCTTAAAACCCCTCAAAGCCCCTAAATTTCACTCACCACTGGCCCCTAAAAAACCGTCACCCCCATAAACACCACTCATTCCTGATAACTAAAACCCCTAATCACTCCACCCATTCCGTTTCCTAAAAAAACACCATATTCACCCTAAACATCACTCACCCCTGAACCTTAACCCCTTGGCCGTGGTGGTAATTCCGCCGTGGCTCTGAGGGGTTTGGGGGGCATGCGGTGCCGCCATGCTGGTGACGGAACGACTCCGTCACCAGCCACGGGAGCGCTGTGGAGTGGTTCCGTCACGGCCCCGCCCGCATAATAGAACGTGCCGCGCTGGCGCGAAATTGATGCCACGCAGGCGCGGCGGCCGGGCCGTGACGGAACCACTCCGTCATTAACAGAGCCCACCCGTGGCTGGTGATGGAGTGGTTCCGTCACCAGCGCTCAAGGGGTTAAACAAGCACCAGCCCTCAATCTCACCCATTGTTGAACCCTAAAAAACCCTTGACACCCCTAAACCACCTATCCCTGAAAATTATCAACCATTACCACCCCAAAACGTCACTCATTCATGAACCCTAACAATACCTCACCACAAAATCCACCCATTTCTATCTCTAAAAAATCCTCACAACCCTTAAACTCCACTCACCCCTGGTCACGGAACTCATCAATTACTTGCAATATCCTTATAACGTGTGTCAAGGAGGTACTTTGTCCTATATATGTAGATAGTGCATTCACATTCCTGCAGAGGGATGTAACCAATGAATGCTAATGAATACCAGATTACAGCTAAGAAAATACTGGGTAAGGACATTATAAATGAGGCTAGGACCCTCGGCAGAAATACATTGTGAGTGGGCTTTCAGCAGCTCATTTCTCTAATGCCCAGCGCTATTTCTTGGCAGCTACTGAACCAATGTGTCTGGAAGTTTGTGACTGTTCAATTCCTGTTTAAAAAGAGATTGCCTGATGGAGGAGAATTGCAGAACGTTCTCACTGCTTTGGGGCATAGTTCAACGGCATAGTCTCTTGACCATGAAGATCTGTCAACAATCTCTACAAGTTCTCAGTGACAGGTTTTTCAGTAACACAACTAGGCGTAGCCTGCTCATGTCATAAATTCTAAACATTTGATGGTCTAAAACAACTGTGGGAAAGCTTTTTGACATGCCACGGGAGTTGTTTGCTTTGGCCAGTCCAGGGAGATCCCAATAGAAATAAAAGAAGATTCCAAACTGTTCTGCAATTTTTGTTCTTTTCCAATAACATTGCGTCCTTGAATTTGATCAGCACAGTAAAACTTACAATTGAAATAAGAGTAGAAAAAGTTCGCTTGTTTGAGGGAATGTTAATTTGCTTTTACAACATGATGTGCCCAGCCGGTTACACATTAGTGTACCTCTTACCACGGGCAGTGATACTAACAGTTGAGGAAATAGAGTAAATGCTTCCATTTGCTGACGGGGGATTCTTAACTCCAGTCTGAGTGTTTTGAAAAGTTTTAATTTCTCATTATTAGATTTTTAGGAGCAGGAATTACTATACAATACTGACTGGTTTACAAATATTTTAATGTCTCTTGTGGTAATCATGGCTTTCTCCTCAATTCCAAGAGGATTACAGTAATACTTTTGACTTACCCCTGAAGTATAGGAATAGGCCACAACTGCTTATAGCAAAATCCTTGTGAACTAACACAGGTGTGAGTTAATAGTGTAGAACAATGTGCATCTCACCAACATATTCTTCAAAGTGCTTAACACAGCATTTTTTATGGGAGACCACAGGTAGTAATCATGCTAGTAAGTATGTAAGTGATCCCTGGATACAGTCAGATAACATACAATGCTGTACACAATTTTGGCCTCAACAAAGGCACATATAGTTTTCTGGATGCTAAGATGTGTACACTAACCCAAGATAGGTAAAGCAACTGAAAATAGTGCATGCATAACTGACAAAAAAAGCTATACTCAGAGATCACTTAGAGAATCTTCAGCCATTTCCACAATTATTACCAAAATCCACAAATCAGGTGAATATTGAAATTTAGATAATTTGGATACTAAGAGGTACTAGAAGTACTTTTAGATCCAGCATACAAGCTCCGAACAGGTACACGTAAACATAAGGAATATGCAGTTTCCTTAGTGATACGAGGAAAGAAAACAGGTTGGTCGGCAAGTAACTGAGCAAGCAGATCCGAGGGATCTGATTGCTCAGAAACAAGAGTTCTCAAACACCCAGATGGATGTCATGCTTCATCATAGGGCAGGTCATCGTTGGGCTGGTGCTGCAATACACAACGGGCCCCTTAAGGAGGCTCTTTGCTGGAGGTCTTTTCAAAATAAGAAGCTAATGTGAAGTGTAGCTGGGGGTGCTCTATGTGTAGATTGGTGCAAAGTGATTACAAATAATTAAGTGGTAACTACTGGCCTCATAGGTGATGGTAGAGCCGCACTAGCTGCGGAATGAAATGGTGCCCAGCTAGCTCGTTAAGTGGCAAGCAACCCCTCTCTGCCACCACTTTTTATATAAGTTTACTATTTACAATTGTTTTGCTATTCACAAACTAAAAGTTTAATTTTACTACTAGTAATTTTACGACTGTAGGGACTCCACACATAAAAAGATAGGCATATCCCATCTTTTTATGTATGTAGTTCGCTGCCCAAACTGTGGAGTCTCCAAAGTCATACAATAACTATTGGTAACATTTTACTAGCAGTTCCAGAATACAAAACTAAAGTTAACACACAAAAGCATAAGTTGTGAATCAGGCTCTCTAGATAACCCACAGGCATAGTAGGATCAAGTGAAACATCCAGGAGTCCTTTCTTTTGCTGTACAGAGAGGGGCTTCCATTTATGGAAATGTTTTTTGTTGTTGTTGAAAAATGCAAACCTTCACCCACGTAGGACATTTTGTTGCTGAAAGGAAAAAAACACTAATAAAAATAGCTTGTTACTCAAAAGAAAAAAGTGGAGGATAAAGTTATTTAACAAGAAACATATGTGGTTTTGTAAGAGTTTGCTAAATTTATACTCACAGGTAAGGTCATAATCCAAAGATGTCAAAAAGACATTGTCTGAATTCCACAACAATAACCTACGTTTGTCATTAGATTCAGTTTAACTTGCTATTTTTATTGATTCTCAATTCCTAGCCACCAACACTATTTGTTGTAACCAATGTGTCTCCCAAACCCCAATCTGATACAATCAAAAGTAAAAGGTGTCATTGGTACTTAATGGAAAGTTTAATTAGAACATCCAAGAAGCAGCCAATGGTGCGGCTGAGGGTATTAATGACCATAGAGAATCATTGGGTTACTATGCAACTAGCGTATGGAATGAGGTGGAGCAAATAGAGATGTGTGTTCTCTTCTACTGCATGCCATCCACCCATTGCCCCTACTCTGCATCCAACATCTTTCGCTAGCTACCTGAACAGCAACACATGGTAAATAAATAGGACACATGCTATACATATGGGGCGGATTCACAAAAGGAAATCTTGCTCCTAAGATCACTTACACCAATAACAGATGATTAAGCACAGGAGTAAAGTATACATTTTACACAAAAAAGTACAACCGCACCTCAAATGTGTAAGAGTGAGCTACTCCTAGGGCACACACTTACATGAAGACAAAGCGAACCAGTGTCCATTGTTATGCAACCACAAATGGTAAAATGCAAAGCAGATTTTTGATTTAAAAATGTTCAGTATTGGCCTCCGTTTTTTCTGGTAGTAACCTATGTCTGTTTCAATGTGTCAAACACCTGACCTGGGTAAATTAAAGGAAACAATTGTGTTTGTATGATTTGTCCTTAAAAGAAAAACTGTCCACAATAAATGAATACACATTTGTTAAAGCAGGAACACATACAATGTTCACTTATTATCTGGGCATTAACACGTTTCTAGAGCCAGGTCTAAATCAGGGATTGTGAAATGCATAAACAATCTATAACATGTGTGAAATACACATTTTTCACAAGGGCTTGTTTGTGATTGAGAAAAAATGATTCAATTTCACAGACTAATTCATAAACTGCAGGTAGGGTAAGTGAATAAAATTAACTTGAATTCTTGGGAATCAGCTCTTTAGCTTCTACAACTGGGCAGACACTGCAGATGAGGATTCACTATGAATTTGTATTATAGTAACACAGCCTCATGTTGCCTGCTTCCTTACACTGTACTTTGTCATAGGAATACCCTCGTGTCTCTTTCCACTGACAAGAGAATACATTTGTGAATAAGGATTACTTCTATCTTTTTATAGTATTTTGGAACCTGTGTCTGAATCTCCAATAGTTGGCACTCCCAAGAACTTCATTTCCTAAAAATTAAAGTAAGAATTGTCCAGAGAGATAGAATCTAGTTGGGCAATACAATTTAGTTGCAAGTCTTATCTTTTTTAATTAATGCCTTTATTTATTTATTTATTCACTTATTGTTTTATGTGTTTTTTTACATAAGGAACCAGGTTCACTGAGGTAAGGAGAGATCTTTAAAAATAGGTGCATTACTTGTAAATTATTCCACGCAGTATAGAGTGACAAAACATGTGATAAGTAGAATAACATATGATAATAGAATATTACAGTAAAGAGTTGAATGTCCTTCCGCATTATGCTATCTTAATAATATAAATACAAAAGGTATCAGCAATTGTCAAAATGGTTAGAGTCGTTTACCAAGTCATCTCTAGGGACAGGCTATAATTAAATTCCACTGTTTACTTCCCTGATTAGTCATCTAGAAAATGTTTGCTTAGGGCTAGCTCTGTAAGTAGGTTTGTTCTCCCCAGGTCAAGACAATCCATCAAGTTCAGCTAAAATATAAAGTTCAACATGGAAGTGATGCTGCAAGAGGAGAACTTTCAGATATTTGTAAAAACTATTGAAGAATGAATTTGTCCTTATTTCTGGAGGTGACGAGTTTGAGATTGATTTTGAATTCCCTGAGAACACTTATTTCAACATTTCTGAATATAAGATTTCCATATGGAAGGAATTTGCTCTTCAGAGAGAGAAGTATTCTCCAGAGTTGGCTGTTTCTTGAGGTAAGAACTTTGCTGACTCCCCATGTAAGACCGTATGACTATACTGGCTGATTTAAATAAAAATCTAGCCTCCAGGATGCTAATTTAGTTTGATCAGTATTAGATGTTTTGCCCCAGATATCCATCTAGGTGCTGCTTTGAAGGCAGCTTCTATGGAGCTAACTGGATTCTAGGGACATCATCCAGAAGAGAATTGCCAGAATCTGATCCTAATAGGACAAATGATTAGACCAGTATTCAAAATAATCTGTGCTGATGAAAGAGTTGTTTCCCTCTACTATTACTATTTGCGCTTGAGCTCATATAACTTGTGAATTCAAATAATCTATCAAGAATGAAGCCCACTGAGTTTTCATTTGCGACCATGGAAGGCTTGCCTACCAGTGGTTTCGATGTGTTCATCATGGAAGGTTTTTGTGTGTGAAGGACATCTAACATGGGCTTCAATTGGAATTCCATAGAGCATATTATCAAGCCCATTATCGCCATTTTAGAATCAGTTTTCTGCCGCTAAAACGGCGATAATTATATCGCCTGCCTTGATAATTTGCACCTGAGTCTTCTGGAAGATCAGTTTGATTTGATGTTAGTTCATTCATGCTTGAAGATATTCAGAACTTTACAAGACCTATTACATCATTCCCAGAATTAAGTATTTGATTGGCTCAGTAGGAACCAAACAGCTTGCAAATAGAGATTCAAGGGTGTAGGGTATATGATTGGACTGCTTGTTGCTGTGGTGAAGTGATGGAGGGAAAGCGTTCAATAGTTTAATATGTTGTGTATGATTGTCAAGGTGATATCCAATCAAAGACTATGATTACCATATACAGTACTTCAAACTTGTGCCTGAGAAGGAGAAGACAGGGCTTCTTTTTTCAAGGGTACACAGCAAATTGGTAACTATGTGCAAAATCACTATTGTTGTGATACAGTCTGCTCTACAGATGACTGGAGTTCATCAAGGAGATTGCTATCTTCCATGACCCAATGATTTGTATTTATGTGGTATTTGTATAGTACCAATGATGGCTATGAGAAGGTTGGTCCAGATCATGGATACATAGGGGTCTATTACGATGGCGGGCGGACTTTGCCTGCCCGCCACCGTAATGGTACACAGGACCGACCACCAGAGGGGCGGCGATCCCGCCATAGCAATTAGGATGTGACCGCAACCCTGGCGGTCACATCCCGCATATTTTACATTGTGGCGGGCGGTGCTGTAAGCAGCCCTGCCGCAATGCAAAATATGCATGTTGTGCATTGGCATACACAACGTGACAGGCACCGTGCGGTACCTGCCACCTTGTGCATGCCATTGAAGGAGGTACCATAGGTACCCCCCAAGTGCACCCCCACCCCTCCAACACCCTGGGGGACCACAACAGGGCCCCAATGCCAATCTCCGCATGCCTTTCCATGGCAGAGAGTCTGCCATGGAAAGTCAGACATCATAATATGGATGGCGGTGCCTGTAAGGCATGCCACCATATTTAGGGCCTTTTCTGCCCGCCCGGCCGGCAATCCGACAGGCGGAAAAACGGCGGATGTTGGTAAATCAGGTATGGATGGCGGGCGGATCGCCACCGCCGGCCCGGCGGTGGCGATTTGCATGCCATCCTAATTGACCCCATGGATGGAAAATGTCTGTTGCCTTGTTTTTTATCTTTTTTCCCACTTCTTTGTCTCCAATATGATAGTGTACTGAGGTGTGAGTCATGCTGGATTTTTAAAGGACACAGATGATTTTGAAGATGTACTGTGGCACATAGATTGCTCTTAAGATGCCCTTAATAAGGGGCCAATGTGGAGTCTGGAAGTCCTTGGAGCAATGTGTTTCCACCATTCATATGTGAGAATACGAGGGCTTGAAGCCACTTTTTGGTAGGAAGATTTTCACTTTTTTTTAATAGAGAGAGCTAGAAGTAGACTGTCTTTGTTTCTCTTGGCAATGTGCTCCTAGAAGGTCGGGTTGAAATCCAGCTTGAATCCATGTGACTTGCCATTGGGTGGAATTACGGGTTCTCAAGGATCATTTCATTAGCCAGGTTTGTACTATTTCCTGCTTATTCAATGTAAGTCATTGCGAAGGTTGTAATATCAATGCTAAGAAAGAAATGGCTAATGCAGGGTGGTAATTGTAACAGCATTCTGTGTCTGTGCCAGGTTTTTAAGAATAGGAGCTAACTGAAACATTGTGAAGCAATCTGGAACAACTCCATTTGTCATGACTTACAAGAGTATAAAGACAGAAATTCACAAATAACAGTAATACCTTCCACTGCCTCCCACTCCTGCTGCAACCTGTTTCCCCACATACAGTACTACTTTAACTGAGGTACAATATTACATTTAACAATTATACCTAAGATAGGCCAGGATAAAATTGTATTTATGTCAATACAATCTCATGTAATTTCTGCCATTTTGGATTGTGATTGTTACGCGATATACCTGAGATTATGCCATGTCACATATTTGAGACTTCATTCAGGTAAAAAATCCTATCAATTGAGCATGGGAATACGGTGAATGAATAAAATGCAAGCAATTGTTATTCATGTGACACATGATTTTGCACACTTTGTTTAGCACAAAAGTCTTCCTGGCGCCAAAAAGGATGAGAGAACACATTTCATATTACAAAAAAATTCAGAATGCCAAAACCAGCACTTCACATATTATTGTGTAATTTAGTACATTTTTGGTCATTTTGTGTAATTTCCATCAAGGATATTTCTCAAATGTTGCTTGTCCTACTGAACAAATACCCTGTGCTTGCTCTGGAGTCTTGTATATGTCCTGTGGTTCAAAATTTCTTCTAATAGTTCTCAAACCAGCATCAACAAGATCTTACATAGCTCCCTGTGGTGAATGCAAGGAGGTGGGATACCAAAGTCTGTCAGTAGACAGTATATTTTTATTTTACATCATTAAAAGCTTATACTTATATCATATCTTGCAGAAATTATACAATTAAAAAAACACATACATTTCATGTGTCTTTGCTTTCTTTAAAAATGTTTAAACATTCTCAGTCTATATATGAGTTACTTTCCTCCAATTTCCCTTCACAAATTTAAAATCCTGATAGAAGTCACTGTTTCCCAGTCTCATTATCCATCATTATATAACCTTTATATTATTTTATAATAAATATTATAATATATATTATTTTTCCTGGAGAATGTGACTCCAAAATTTCTTTGCTTTCACACTTCTACACTTACCCTTTTGGCCTGCCAAAAGACACAAGACAGGTGAGTGTCCAGGAGGCTTATATGTAGCCTTTATCCAATTAACACTCGCCTACACTAATCCCTCCCTTGGGGATTCCATATTTTACTGCATACCAAAATAAAAGAGATAAATGAGGGCCCATCAAGCGTTTATATCTCAGAATAGCTCTGCCTCTCTGCATTATACAGGGGACTTTAGTGCCTTCCCAGGCCGACCACCCTTGGGTTTAAAGGCCTGTCCCCTCCCCTAACCAATCCCTTGTATTATCACAGGTCACTTCCCCTTTAAATGGAGAAAAACACCTCCCTTCTGGGACATTGACACATTTATTTGATAGGTTTCCCAAGGAAATAAATCCTACAACTTTGCCAGTGGGACTTAGTAGCAGAAAGTCTAAGACTACCCGCAGGTCTCTGAGACTGACAACGTCATTGCTTAGGTTGCTTATCTGCTGAAATTTATTTTTTGAGGTCCTTCTCCCAACTTAAGGCATGTCTCATGCCAGAATCCCTTTCAGAGGGCCACTGGGCATGCAGGAGCTACAGGGGCATGAAGGAGATACTGGGCACACCCATGGTTTTTAAGGACTTTTACACCTGATGTCCAGGGCCCGACCTAGTATGGATCCTGAGCAACTGAGCCGAGTACTCCTTCTGCACTTGACTCTCAGTGGTAGCTGTGGGTGAGCAATCAAAGGCTCCCTCCGGGAGAAGTGTAGATATCGGTTAGTGAACACGACCTATTACTAAAAGTGCACTCAGTAATGTTAATACATTAATGCCCAGTCAAATACTTGTTTTATATTAAAAAAAAAAATATTTCTAACTCTACACTTTGAAAGAAGTATTACAACAATAGCAAGCAATAACACAATCCTCTTTAGGTCGGGACTTTAGTGTTTTTCTGGCAAGCCCCATTCCCACCCTCATCCTTGTAATGTGTTTGGGGTTATTGCCCATTTACTGGTGGCCAGGGAATGCCCACTAGTAGGCCTTACTCAAGAGTCCACTCTGAATCTTTAGGAAATAGTCAAAAGTGTCCATGATGCAGCAGACCCTTTAGCAGTATGTCTCTTGGGAGCCGACATGCCTGTCTCAAGTCTTAATTACTCCAGCCTATACAGCAAAAGGAAGTGCCTAAACTGATACAACTAGTCATACGTAATTTAAACTCACTAAGGAAGAAGTTGCGTTTCCGCCCGGGATTTTGCTAGTTAATAGCGGTTTATTTGTTCAATTTTTAAGAATTTTTTTTTCAAAGTATTTGCATGTTATGTACAATAGGACACTACACCATTAAACTAAACAATATTATGACACTATAGATGCTCATTCATACTAATCAGACATATCACAGTCGTTCAAAAGTACATACATCCATTCATACAAAATCTGGAAAAAGAGAAACAAAGGTTGCTCAATAAATCAATACATCAGATATGATACATAAATACATATCGACCTGGAACAAAGTACACTTGGAATTAAATATAAAATCAATTATTTGATGAAAAACTTGTATATCAATGTGTACAAAACTTAAGTGCAGTATATTGTCAACACTTGGGTTTTAAAGAGCAGAGCAACACTTAATACAAGGGCCTACGCGTTTCGAATCCCAATCGAATTCAAAGGGGGATTCTCCTCGCGTAGGCCCTTGTATTAAGTGTTGCTCTGCTCTTTAAAACCCAAGTGTTGACAATATACTGCACTTAAGTTTTGTACACATTGATATACAAGTTTTTCATCAAATAATTGATTTTATATTTAATTCCAAGTGTACTTTGTTCCAGGTCGATATGTATTTATGTATCATATCTGATGTATTGATTTATTGAGCAACCTTTGTTTCTCTTTTTCCAGATTGTGTATGAATGGATGTATGTACTTTTGAACGACTCTGATATGTCTGATTAGTATGAATGAGCATCTATAGTGTCATAATATTGTTTAGTTTAATGGTGTAGTGTCCTATTGTACATAACATGTAAAAACTTTGAAAACATTTTTCTTAAAAATTGAACAAATAAACCGCTATTAACTAGCAAAATCCCGGGCGGAAACGCAACTTCTTCCTTAGTGAGTTTAAATTACGTATGACTAGTTGTATCAGTTTAGGCACTTCCTTTTGCTGTATAGATATAAGTGCTCAGCCTAACTGATTAGAGCCAACTCTTTGTTGCTAATACACATTAATTACTCCAGCAGCACAGAAGCTTTTAGCTTCTCAGTGGGTGCCCCAACCATAGGCACTTGCAATATTCCAGTCCAGCTTGATTGAGTCGGCTCACCCGCGGAACGCACAGCAGTACCTGGCAGGCAGATCCTCTCTCCTGAGTGGCCCGCGGGCCTCAACTGCAATCGGAGGTGCTCCAGACTTCCTATTATATGGTAGGTTCAGTTTTCCCCACATGAGGGGAGGGAGTTGAGGTTTGTGCTCCTTTCAACATCCTCCAGGGTCCATGGGGCAGGTCAGGGGCAGTTCTCAATGGTAGTGAGACAAAATATCGAAATTAAAATATCGATATACAATAATATTGATGTTTTAATTTCGATAGTATAGAATATCGATGTCCAAAATATCGACAGACAGAATATCGTTTTTTGAAGGTATGTATCTTACTAATATCGAATTTTACTAATATCTAAATTTTGTTTAGCGTTATGTATTTTATTATGTTGTTTATATGTTTGTTAAACATGTTTTGTAATGTATGTTTGAAAATTTGTAAATTTGTTTACATTTTGCGTTTTAGTATCAGAGCGGGTTGTGGGTTTATAGGGGAATAGGGTGGGAAGTAATTTAATAATAATTAATTAATATATGTTTGTAAATATTTTTAATTAATAATTAATTGGTAATTAATTAATATTAATTAGTTAATTAATTAATATATGTTTGTACATATTTTTTATTAATAATTAATTGGTAATTAATTAATATGAATTAGTTAGTTACATTAATTAGAGTATTTTTTTATATATATAATTTTTTGTTATTGTTAATTAATTAATTGGGGAAAATAATATTAATTAGTAAATTAAATTAATTACAGCTAATGTGCTAATATATTTACTTTATTGTTATTGTTAATTAATAATTAATTGGTAATTAAATAATATTAATTATGTAATTAAATTATTCAGAGTTAATGTGCTAATATATTTACTTTATTGTTATTGTTAATTAATAATTAATTGGTAATTAAAAATATTATTTATGTAATTAAATTATTTAGAGTTAATGTGCTAATATATTTAATTTTTTGTTAGGGTTCAGGGTCAGTTTTCAGTTTTTGGGTAAAAGGGTATTTTTAGTGTTCAGGGTCAGTTTTCAGTTTTTGGGTAAAGGGGTATTTTTAGTGTTTAGGGTCAGTTTTCAGTTTTTGGGTAAAGGGGTATTTTTAGGGTTGAGGGTCAGTTTTCAGTTTTTGGGTAAAGGGGTATTTTTAGGGTTCAGGGTCAGTTTTCAGTTTTTGGGTAAAGGGGTATTTTTAGGGTTCAGGGTCAGTTTTCAGTTTTGGGTCAAGGGGTATTTTTAGGGTTCATGGTCAGTTTTGGGTTTTTTGTATTTTTAGGGTTCAGGGTCAGTTTTGGGTTTTTGGGTAAATGGGTATTTTTAGGGTTCAGGGTCAGTTTTCAGTTTTTGGGTAAAGGTACATTTTTAGGGTTTAGGGTCAGTTTTGGGTTTTTGGGTAAAAGGGTATTTTTAGGGTTCAGGGTCAGTTTTGGGTTTTTGGGTAAAAGGGTATTTTTAGGGTTCAGGGTCAGTGTTGGGCTTTTGGGTAAAGGGGTATTTTTAGGGTTCAGGGTCAGTTTTGGGTTTTTGGGGTACAGGGGTATTTTTAGGGTTCAGGGTCAGTTTTGGGTTTTTGGGGTACAGCGGTACAGGGTAAAAATAAAATAAAATTAAATTTAAATTAAATCAATTAAATGAAATTAAAAAAATTAAATTACATTAAATTATATTAAATTAAATTATATTATTTTCAATTTTTTTAAATTAAAAAAATAATATATACTTACGAATACTTACGTTGTAATGGTATGCGTTGTAAAGGTACCTGCGTTGTAAAAACATGCGTTGTAAATACATGCGTTTTAATAGTTTTTGCGTTAATTTATATGTAGAGTTTTAAATTTATTTGAAATGTATATGTATTAGTTTTAATTTTTTAATTATGTTTTAATGTTTTTATTTAATATTTGTAAATTTATATGTATTTTAAAATTATTTTGACATTATTATTAATATATTTTAAAAAACGATATTTTTATTTTCGATATTTTTGTACTACGATATTAATTTTTCGATATTTTTGTACTTGCCTTTATGAAGATAGGACTCCGATATTTTTGATTTCGATATTTTTGTGTCGATATTTTTGTATGTAGATATTCTGTCTGTCGATATTATGTCATAGATTCGTTCTCAATGCTCAATTTCAACATGCAGGTCACCACTTAAATGTTTCCAGAGCGAATGCTGGAACTTGCCAATATTCTGTACTGGTAGCTCCTCCTGGCATTCAGGATTGCTGCAGGACCTGCTGGTAAGGCGTAGACCGCTCCGTTGTCTCTACCAATACCATGGGGGATGTCCCTTGGTGATGTCCCTTCAGCCAGCGGAGAGATTAGCAGTCCTTGGCCCCCAACCATAGTCTCAGGCAGAAATCTTGTAGTGCTTCTCCTCTTCACACAGCCAATCTGGCTGCTTGGCAGATGACGCATTTTGAGGTCTCAGCCTCCCCTTTTCATAATCCATCTCCAGACATCAAATGTGATTTAGGGTTTGGGTCTTTGAGGTTTTATGTTGAGATTCTGCTTCTTTTAAGGTGTACACTGTTCTCTCTCTTCTACTTCTGGATAGGCTATCTGCCATAGGAGGAGAGACTTCAAAGCTTATAGTCACACAACACAGGCCATGAGATTAACTAGAGTTCACACCTGGATGTCTGCCACAATAACATAAGCATCATAACATTAATCCTGGGCTCTGAGCCCTACTCTTTACGATTCCCTTATTCAGCCCCGTTACTACCTGAAATGAGATTTGTCCAGGCCCTTTCCTTAAGATTTACCACTTAATCAAAGACAACTCTATTGAAGTGTACGGGGGAGTCTCTCTCTCTCTCTCCCTTCCTCCAGTGAGTCCCATCCAGCTCACAGGAACACAGCAATACACCAATATGTCTAAGGGTATTCTTCTGTTACTTATGTCTTCACCAGAGTCCTCCATGTAATGTACTATTACAGTCACACTTGCACTAAGTGCATTGCCATAGCATGTACACTGTTCAGTACTGTTACCTTCATGCATTGTGCCATCACAGACACATACACATTCAGCCTACACATTCAGTCTGTGCGCATTGCTCAGTACGGTAGCCTTTCTGTATAGTGCCATGGTGCGCTCTTAGCAAACACACACATGACACCAGTACATACATTCATCATGCATGTACTGCACAAAACGTCATCCATCATGCATTGTACTTCTCCCAAGCACATATACATCCGGCATGTGCTTTTACTGCACACACACTGCACAGCACTACATCTCTCACGAAATGTATCCCTGGAAGGTGTACATCCACCCAATACATACACTCACCATGCATGTAGTGAAACACACTTCTCTAAACCTATACTATACCCTTTCCAGGCACACATACACCCAGCGCAGAATCAACACTCTGGCTCTGTGCAGCACTTTACATCTAAATGATGTACGCTAATGCAGAGTAAAGCACACAGCAGCGGGAACTTTTATAAGGTTAGTGAGCTTGTAGGCCTTACTCCAGTGACTCAGGTTAACAAGGATCTGTTAATTTCTATTGATCACTACTCGATATGCTGTCACCACTGCAATCATGCTGCTCAACTCTTGGTGAAGGAAGGAGCCTATGAGGGTAGCGCTTTAGGCATCCCTCCCGGTCAAACAAGACCACAATCTGTGAGGCATGCCTAAGTCATGGCGCACATGCATGATCCGTGTTTGCTATGACAATAAAATTCAGCATTAGGGATGCAGACAACAGTACAGTTGGGCACTAAGGGCAGGGGTACACCTCAATAACCATGTGGAGAACTCTTCCATTCCAATATAATAGCACGAGGGGACCAGTAAGGTTTTAGTATTTACCCCGCGTGTATTGTGTGTTTATATACTATTTATACATTTCTTTAACCCTAAAAAAGACCCAAGACCTGATTAGGCTAGTAAAGGGGTTGAAGTATGTTGGCAACAGTTGTATATATATCTAACCTACAGGTGGTCACCAGTAGGTAATTATGGTTAGGATATAGGTTCCAGAGGAAAAACGTTTTTTGACTTGCCTATATCTTCGGCACAATTTGACAAATATTCACAAAATTGTCCAAAGAAAGTATGCAGGTGATGCTAGTTGTGCATGGAAGGTTTTTGCCCGATCCACTGAGTGGAGGCTGAGAAAAAGGGAGGCGGGACAAAAAATGTATGTTTCCCATGTTAATTCCCATAGAACTTTTAGACATGACTACAGGTTGAACCGCTGAACAGAATTACAACAAATTTGGCAAAAAGGTAGCAGTTGGCCCAGAAAGCAACCGTTTTGTAAATTGGTGTAAATTAATTAAGTAGTTTTGGAGATGTTAAAGAAAAAACTAATTTTCATATCTATGGTCGCAAAGGCAGCGGAGACCCGCCCAATCTAGTGCTGAGATCTGATTACCTGCGAATACTTCAACCAGGAAGTGTTGGTGGCCATCTTGGGACTTTGCTTCAGTTAGAACCTGAAAAAACATTTTAAAAAAGAGGACAGGGTGGGGATACCCTGACTCCTTAGCTCTGGTCCTGGGTTCCCAGAGAGACCCATCAGAGTAAAAAAGCATTTTTATTTTTAATTTGTGCTAAAAATTGCACGGGATCCATGGATCCATGACTCTGTGGAAAAAAAATCAATTGGGGGCTCCTACCCTTGTTTCAAAGGGGCCTCTGGGTAGGCCAGCTCCCTGGGGCATTTTATAAAAATGGAGGGGGTGCACGGGCCCCGCTGCTGAGGCTCTTTGAGCCTTGGGGAACATCCCCTTCCAGGGCTTTATTTTAAATAATGGAGAGGGGGAAGGAGACCCCCTTTCAGGGCCTACTCAAAGCCCTGGGGACCACCACTTCCCTGGGTCAATAAATGAAAAAAATTGTGGGGGACTGCATGGAACCCCCCTGTGGACTATCTCCTCCCCTGAGCCAAAATAATATTTTAAAGTGTGAGGGAGGCTTGGTGAGGAGTTCTTGATGTCGAGGAATATGAGGACCTCTTCACCAAACAATTAAGCACTTACTTCATAGAGGAAGAACCCTTGTTTGGTTGAGATTTACATCTTTGTAGTCTCTTCGTATTCTCTATAGGAGGGTTCATGTTATCACATCTTTCTGGATAAACACGCACCAGCAACAATCAAATTGCCAAAACACACACAAGGTCATTGGTGACATTTCCTCATGCTCCATTATGCAGCTGTAGTGTAGAATACATACTGGACATTTACCCAAGGAGGTAGCATTTAGTACTTAACCAGTGTCGAGGAACATGAGATCATCTCCACCAAACAATTGAGCACTTACTTCATATAGTTAAGAGGAAGAACCCTTGTTTGGTTGAGATTTACCTCTTTGTAGTCTCTTCGTGTACTCTATAGGAGAGATCATGTTATCACATATTTCTGGATAGACACGCACCAGGAACAATCACATTGCCAAAACACACACAAGGTCATTGGTGACATTGCCTCATGCTCCATTATGCAGCTGTAGTGGTCTTTGCTACATAATTTGGGAGTGGCGTCCCTGCCGTGTTTTGCCCGCCATGCATGGAGGCTTGACAAGCCGAAAACTACATTGGAATTTCAAAAATGAAGTCAAGCCCACCCCGGAAGCCGTGTCAGAGGAGATGAAGGACTAGAGAAACCGCAATCGCTGTGGACGCCGTGGTACCGCTGGAAGGGAACGAGGTGTCGGAGGACTTTGTTTTGTTTCCGGACAACGGAGCTGCGGCTAATGGTGATCATTGGCATCCGACATCTGACACTGTGAGTAAGACTAAGAGGGGGACACGGAAAACGGGGATTGTAGTCACTTACAATTGCTAAACAGATAAGACGATAACGGCTGAATGAAAAGCTGGAACTAAACGTTCACATTTACATTATGGCAACGGAGAGGGGCAACAAATGTAGAGAAGCAGCTACGTAGCTGTTTGTGAAATCTGCAGTACCAGGGGCAAGTTCGACCACGGGACAAGCCTCAAATAAAGCGCCAGACGATAAACGGAAACTGTGGGACTCACTATGGAAAGTCATGAAAAGGGTACAATCAAAGGGCTGGGAGGCTGTATTACTACAACAATATGTTGATGTGGTGAGGATACCGCGGGGTTTACGTATATACACTATCCCCACTTTTAAAAACCCGGACCCTGAGATGATAAAGGAGTGGACGAGCAACAATGAGGAATGCTCAAAGAACATGCTGTGAATCCTAATTAAATATGCAGAAAAAGATTGTGAGAAGCTGAACGATCGAATCGAGGCAATTATCATTAAATTGAAGGAATTACAAAGTACAGGTGAATTTGATGTGGAAATGACAAAAATTAATCAAAAACTGAAAAAATTGAGGCAGAAATTAAAAACAAAAAACTAATAAAATTTGAAAGGGATGAAACGGATTATAGAAAAGGACAAATCCTCACTTTCAGTAAAAGATTTGACCTTTTGAGGAAAAACAATGCAGATACAGTGGTAACGCAAAATCAAGACATGGCATTCACTTCCAATGCAATAACTGTTGAAAACCGAGAGGCAGGAGGCAGTACGGTAGAAAATGCTGAGGAAAATAACTCTCCCACTGATATTGAGGCAGCAAAAGACCAATTTTTAAAAGAAATAACCCTGATGGCCAAAGGAAGGGCACAAAATATACAGGGCAACAGCGACAGCCCGGCAGAGGTCATGGACGTGGAGGAAGAGGCGGAAAAATGAAAAAATTCGCCACAAGCAATGCAGAAGAAACCCCAGTGGGAATGCTGACAAGGGGGAGACAAGCCAAACAATGAAGAACCGAAGAACAGTGGTAAATCTTTCAAATTGTTCTTTTTCTAAAATAGAAATCGAGGATTTGTCCAAAGGATTATCGTTTTGCCCATCTGCATGTTTTAACTATACAGAGACGAGAATTGACTTTATTAATTTCATTAGAAAATTGAAACTGAAGAAATGGTTTGCTTTAAACAAAAACACAAGGACACAAGATGTCTCTGAGGTTCCTACAGGCTTAACAGTGCATGAAATTGACACTTTGCATGTGATCCATGGATTGGAACACCCTGAAGTATGCCTTGACGATCCATTTTTTAATTTGATCACTACAGACATTGACTTTGGGATGAGGAGTGACAGTAAATTCAAACCCAAGTCAATTTTTATTCCCCAAATTAACAGTGACACCATAAATTGCTTTGAAAGGGGAATGATCAAAGAATTGAAAAATATTGAAAAAAGAGAATCTAAGGGAAAACAGAATATATCCACATCACAAAGAGATGCAATCAGAAGCCTTGAGGAACGCAGAGACATTGTCATCAAACAAGTGGACAAAGGGGGGAGTGTGGTGATTTGGCCACTCAATATGTATCTAGAAGAAGGACTAAAACATCTGTCAGACCAAACCAAATATTGTGTGGCAACAAAAACCAGTTATGAAATTGCAAACAAGGATGTAATTGATAAATTGCTTGAATGGCGGGATCAGGGTATCTTAGAACAGGAAGAATATCTGTTTTTATGCTGTAAGGACCCTAGAATTCCTAGTTTATATCTGTTGCCTAAGATACATAAAAATGCCACTAGACCGCCAGGGAGACCGATTGTGTCCTCACGCGGAAGCTCTTTAGAAAACATGTCCAATTATGTGGACCATTTCTTACAACCTTTTGTGCAAGGATTACCTGCTTATGTAAAAGGCACCAGAGATTTCCTAATGAAAATCAAGGATATTGAATGGAAGAAGGGCTATCTACTATTAAGCATGGATGTGTGCAGCCTTTATACTAGCATTCCACAAAATGAAGGCGTAGACGCATGCAGACATTTTCTTAAAGGGAGGTCACTATCATTTCTTTTACATTCCAAAATGCTTTTGGAGATGATATCGATCTGTTTGAAAAATAATTTCTTCCTATTCAATAAAGTTTTATACAAACAGACCCAGGGGACGGCGATGGGAACCTGCTTCGCCCCCAGCTTTGCAGGTCTATACCTCAGCTGGTGGGAGGAGCAGGTTGTCCAGAACATCAAGCAGTATCAAGATCATATCGTCCTCTGGGTCAGATACATCGATGACATCTTTTGCATCTGGGATGGCAATCAAAGCCAGGCAGCTGAATTCGTACAAATATTGAATGATAATGACTTAAATTTACAGTTCACCAGTGAGATGAGTACCGACCAAATACAGTTTTTAGACCTGAATTTGCAAATTGTAAATAACAAAATCTGCAGCAAATTACATCGAAAATTGACTGCAGGCAACAGTCTATCACAAGCCGGGAGTTGCCATCCAAAAAATTTGATAAACAGCATTCCGTTTGGCAAATTGTTGAGGGCCAAATGGAACTGTAGCACTGAGGAAGACTATGAGGAAGAAAAAAAGACAATGACACTAAGATTTAGTGAACGAGGCTACAGTAAAGCAACAATCAATTCAGCAATTGATAAGGTATCGAAAGTACAAAGAGATGATCTTTTTATTCAGAAAAATCCCAAAGAGTCAAATAATCAGATGAGATTTGAAATGACCTATAATAACCAAGCATGGGAGGTACGTAGAAGCCTGTTGAAATTTTGGGAAATTTTGAAATTGGATGATGACCTAAAGGACGACATCGGGGATTATCCTTCAATCACATTTAGAAAAGCTAAATCTTTGAAGGATACCCTAATATCTTGTAACATCAAAGAGACCAGAAAACTAAATCCTGTATAAGGTTTCTTTACATGCACCAAATGTAAAGCTTGTAGGTACAGTAACAACTGTAAATCACTTAAACTCTGCAAAGATAAACCAGCATTCAAGATCAGCAAACATTTCACTTGTGAAACTGATTATTTAGTGTATGCACTAAAATGCCCCTGTAATTTCTAGTACATTGGGAGTACTATTAACAAGGTCAAAATACACATTTTAGAGCATTTAAGAGCTATTGCAATAAATGATAAACAATACCCTGTGGCTTGCTATTTCAGTTCAGTACACAAACAAAATCAACACCTTCTGAAATTCTGTGTACTTGATTCCATCCCTCGGAGAGACAGAGGTGGGAACCGTACATTGGAATTAAGAAAGCTGGAATCCAAAATGATAATAAAGTACAATACATTGAGCCCATTTGGTTTAAATCTGGACGAGGAGATGTCAATACATTTGAGATAAGATATCATCTAGAACCTGGAACTGTCTCTACGTTTGCTGCCTTTTTAAAGAATATGTTTTAACAAGCTTTTTTCACAATTTTTGTTGCACGCAGTAGTTTCTATTGTTTTAGTAATTTATATATTTGGTTTTGTTACAGAGGAGAAGATCTATATTGACAACTGCAGTTGACTTGATGGACAGTTTGCTCACTTGAGCTTGACTAGAATTTATATTCCGAAATGGCACACTATGGAAGAATACATTGAATTTACATGGACATAATACCAGTAGCAATGTTTGATGTATAGCCCAAAGGCAATTGTTCACAGGCATTTGATGGTTGAAATGGCAACTCTGTTTATGATTTACCCCATTGGGGGCGGATAATGTGTTTTAGCTAATGTGAACTAATCGGGTTGTAATTATTGATTACACATAGCAAGAGGTACTATGTTTTAGGAATATTACCCCACTTGGGGAGAATGTTGCTAATTTTGAAAATGTGTATCGCCCTTAAATTGTGCAACATTGCGGTATTAAGTTTAATTTTGTTTTGGCTTATTTTGGCTATTTCTAAAGTCACTGCAAATCATTACAACATTGACGATATACAAAACCAGTTTGACAAACGTACACTTTCTATGTCTATTACTAATAGGAACTCTGTATCTTTAAATGTCAATGGCACTTGTAAAACTTTACCCGTGAACAAGGAGTGAGGTAACTCCGAAACGCGTTGGGCACCCGTTTGCTTTGAATAAAGTCTGCTGTATACCGAGGCCACGGCACCAGTGAGTGTTTATTTCTCAGTAACTGGTCTTCGCTACATAATTTGGGAGTGGCGTCCCTGCCGTGTTTTGCCCGCCGTGCATGGAGGCTTGACACGCCGAAAACTACGTTGGAATATATATATAACGTTGTGTTGATGCACAGAGAAATGTATTTGAAAGAAGCTCTTTTGCAGCTTAATGATAGAACCTGCTACACCAGATTTACAGGATTGGAACTAAAGGCGGTATATATGGACTGTTACAAAAAACTGTCCAAATGGAAAACTAAGGGCCTGATTACTAAATCTGAATACAAGTTCCTCAAAAACGATCATCCCATTGTGCCGACAATGTACTTTTTGCCTAAGCTGCACAAAGACCCGCTGAATCCTCCTGGGCGTCCAATTATTTCGGCTAGGAACAGCTGCTCTGAACATTTGTCACAATATGTGGATTTCTTCCTGCAGGGGGAGGTAAAAAGACTGCCGTCATATATAAGTGATACTAGCGATTTTTTGAATAAAATAAAGAACATTGTATGGAACCAGGATTATTTACTAATCGCACTGGACGTGTGTTCACTATACACGAGTATCGTACACTCAGACGGCCTCAATGCCATGAGCTTCTACCTGCAGAGAGCACAACCCAACATGACAGAGCATAACAATATGTTGGTGGATATGGCAAAGTTTTGTCTAAACAGCAATGTTTTCATGTTCAACAATATGATGTATAGGCAGCTACAGGGTGTTGCCATGGGGGCCAGCTTCTCTCCTAGCTACGCGTGCTTGCACATGGGCTATTAGGAGGAGCTGGTCCTCATGGTAGAACACGTAGAGACAATGCAAAACAGGGTGGTAACTTGGTTACCTTTTATCGATGACCTGTTTGTTATCTGGAGGGGGGATGTAACATCAGCAGAATCATTCATTACTAACTTCAATAGAAATAATCTGAACCTCCAGTTTACTGCCACTATAAGTAAAACATCTATCACATTCCTAGACACAGAAGTGTTTGTTGAACAAGGCAATTTAGAGACGAGACTACACCGCAAATCCACCGCAGGGAACTCCACCCTGCATGCCAAAAGTTCACATATTAAACATCTAGTGAACAGCATCCCGTATGGGGAAATGCTCAGGCTTAAAAGGATACATAGCAGGGAGAGTGACCTGAGAGACGCACAAAAAGAGAGTAAGAACAGATTTTTACAGAGGGGTTACTCAAGTAAAATCATAGATGCAGCTATCCAAAAAACTGAACTAAAAGATAGATCTGAACTGCTGTTAAGACACCCTGAGTTGCCACTGGAAGCGAATGCTACAGTCACTAGGCCACCTGAATTCAGGATAATTGTGCAGTATAGCGCACAATTCAAACAAATACAGTCCATCATCAGCAAGAATTGGCCATTAGTCCTTAGTGACCCGGTGATAGGAAGTGATCTTCCTAAAAGACCATCTATTACTTACAGTAGGGGGCAGTCTATGAGGGACGAACTGGTGAAAACCAGCCCAGAGATCTTGGAGTCGACAGCCTGGTATCAAACACACACAGGCTTTTTTAATTGTAAGGTATGCAAGGCTTGTCAACAAGCAGTTAACAAATCTTGCTACCGCTCGCCATTTGACAGGAGGGAACACAAAATAGATAAGGTGTTAACATGCAAAACTGAATACGCCGTCTATGTCTTGATTTGTCCATGTGAGCTGCTCTATGTCGGGAGTACTAAACATCCCGCACACAAAAGAATTCTCCAACATCTCAGAGCAATTGACAATCAAGATAATACCTACCCTGTCGCGAGACATTTTAAAGCTAAGCACGACTCCAAGAGCAATAAACTTAGGTACTATGTAATAGACTGCGTACCGGCAAGTAGACGAGGCGGCAACAGAGAGGACAAACTTCGCCGCCTCGAGACCCATTATATACTTGCACTGAACACCAAACACCCGTCAGGTCTTAACATCACTGAAGAACTTTACACATGCTTATAGTGGGTCTACCGGGGACATACACGACATTTTAGGATTTGGTCCATTTTTAATTGCATTTTCAATTAGCATGTTTTATGGATTTTTGATACATATTTATTATGATGAATTCTTAAGTTTGTTATGCCATACCATCTTTTAGCAACAAAATTTAGTGTGATGGTTTTTTAGATATGTACAATTTATAAATTAATTTAAGCCTTTATATACCATTTTAAGGTTTTAATTATAGGTGTAATAATTAATTGATTTGTCTATGTATATTTATCTATTTATTGCTGATGATGGTTGGTATTTTGCAGATGGAAATTTATTTATTTATTGATATGAATTTCGGAATCCCTATACGACATGCGTTATTTTGCATATAAGCTGTAGCTGGACTGTACAATCATGGTACTTTACCGATTTCTTCTTAAACCCCCTCATAAGTGGCTCTCCATGAGGTCATATGATATTGCCTTCTTGCACTTTATCTCCATCCCTTGGGGATTGTAACTAAAGGGACATTTCAAACGTATGGGGCTCCATACCGTTCCACCCGTGAATACACCCAGGGATGTAAAGAAAATATTATGCTGCTATAATTGAATGATATATATTCATTACAAATGTCAGGAGTCATGCTGCACTAAGACTCAATAATAATGAATTCATTTATTTTAAATCACGTTTAATATTGTTTCTCACCTTCACAATACTTAGGCATTGTATGTTTTTTTTACTGATACGCATGATTTAATCTATTTTATTTGGCTGACTGCATATTGAATGCATTATTCATAGATAAACACAATGTATTGAAAAGAACACGTTATTGTAGTTCACAACGAGGATTTTCTTTATGTCTATGCACTTTGTAGGCCAATACTTGCAATGTCATCAGTGTATATAAACCAATGCCGCAATCTTACCTGTGTCATGTGATCAAGCGCTCTGTGTAGCGTGAAACGCGTCATGATGGCTGGGAGAACTAACACCGATTAAATCACCTTGCACCGAATTTGGGTCCGTGTCCGTGTTTTCAAGTAGAGTGAAGCCTGCCTTGCTGCCGGATTACCCTTGGAATATATATATATATATATATATATATATATATATATATATATATATATATATATATATATATATATATATATATATATATATATATATATATATATATATATATATATATATATATATATATATATACATATTTGTTGAAGTTCTGGCCCATATGTCTTCTAGAACACTCTAATATGCTACTAGAAATGAGGTATGTTTCTTTGAATCACAATGTTTTTGTTTATTACAAAGAATATTTTTTTCAGGTACAAGGGACGTCAATGGAACAACATTTTCCCCAACTTATGTGAACCTTATGATGGGATGATGGGAAGCTGAGGTTGTATGGAACGGGAAAAACTCGTTATATATGGAAAAAGTAGTACTGTGGGTCAGTTTCATTGACAACATTTTATAATCTGAGAAGGAACTAGAGCAGAATTAAAGAGCCTCTTGCAATCTCTAGATAACACACAAGGCTTAAGGTTCATACATGAAATAAGCGATAAGGAAATAAGTTACTTGGACTTTAGAATTTACATTTGTGAAAACACAGTTTGTACTAAGATATACAGAAAGGCAACCAGTACTAACTGCACTCTACATGCAAACAACGAACACGCTCATAGTTTAAAGTGGAGTGTCCCCTATGGCGAGTTCCTCCGGGAGAGGAGGAATTGCTCGGAGGAGGAACAATTTGAAAAACAAGTCAAGGAGTTGATTAATTAAAACATAGAGGCTATCCTAGCCACGTTCTGGATGATGCACTACAAAGATTGAAGGAGAAGAAAAGAGAAAACCTCATAGCTGTGAAACCAAAGACTGAAAAAGAAGGTTGTGAAATAGATAGGTATATTAAAGACTATGATACCTCCAACTTTGAGGTAAAAAAAACTACTGAAGGACAACTGGAAAATTCTTCGGATGAATGATGGCTTCAGAGATAAACTACCAGAAGCTCCTAATATCACCTATAGGAAAACAGCATCACTTGGTGATCTTTTACCAGGCAATTTTTACAATCCTGATAGATCAACAAATAAGACTAAGATTGGAATTTGGCTATCCAATATGAAAAAGGTTTCTGGAAGTGACAAAGATGCAAAGTATGTGCCTATGGACTAAATATAACATAATTTGAGAATTTCCAAGGAAAATTGCAAAAAAACTAATGACTGGATAACATGTGAAACAAGTTTTGTGGTTTATGTCCTACACTGCTCATGTGGTCAGAAATACATTGGAAGCACAGTGAAACAAATTGAAGTTGTGCATCTTGCAACATCTACATTCCATAAGAAATAAGGATTTCTCTTATAAAATGGCGTAGCACATTTGGGATGCACACGAGAGAAATAAATAATATGAAGTTCTAGGGAATGCATCACGCTCCGAAAAGGATAAGACGTGGCGATAGAGAATTGGAATTACGTAAGGCCGAATCAAGGTGGATAATAATAACGGGGGTGGAACATCCAGTAGAACTAAACGAAGATGCTGAACTCCACGTTCACCTTTGATTGGTTGTGGAAATGTGTGCTTTGTCTAAAACATATCATCTTTTTAAACAATCCAATTAAAAAAAGTACATAACATCTATTTACAAATCAATTTAATATCTACTTAACTAATCTATTTAAAATTCAAAATTTGTGTTTTAAGTCAATTTTACATTTATTTTGGATGTTGCTATACACTACTGGAAGTCAAGGTGGGTGGATATCTGGCAGAACTGAGCTATTCAAATGAGAAAAGAAAGAAATGGGAGAGGACATTCTTTGTGATTTTGACACAAAGAAATGTGGAGAAAGAGTACCATATATAGATCTTTTTCGAATAATGATGTGCAGGTGGTGAAATTTATAAATTGTACAGAAATATGGAGAAAGTATATTGTACATAGATCCTTGCTACCCCAATATGGATAACATAATCTCCTTCTCGTTCTGACATTGACTTTAATGCATTTTCATTGTAAAGAAATTTGTGGGAGGACTTGCACTTCATAGCACGTAGGGAGAGTTATTGCTGGTTTGGATAAGGAATAATTAAATTTAGAATGCCCCTGTACTTGAAAAATTGCACAACATCACTTCATGAATGTGTTATGTACTGTAATGCATTTGCAGTTTGAGGATTTTATTGAGAAAGTTGCACTTTCCATCTTGAGAAGGAGGATCCCACTATATACATGGCTAATCTAATGAAATATGGAAATTAATTTTTATTTGACATGTTAAATTGATGTGATGCCCTTTTAAGACTGATTAGTTGCTTTTCATTCTGTGTATTACAAATGTTGGTACACAAAATAGTTGAATGGGTAGGTAAAAATGATCAGAAACGTATATACACTTTGTAAATGTAGATTCTGTGCATCATCTTAACTCAATGTGATAGGAGAGCGGAATTCTGTAATGTTTACATCTGTATATCTGTTATGTTATGTTATGTTAACTGTGCTTGTATAGCGCAAGTCTGCCCAAGCAAAGGGGCGTCCCGGCGCTTTCACCCACAGAGACCAATCCTGAAAGCCACAGCAAAGGGACTCCAATAAGGAACCGATGGCGGAAACTATTGTGATGGAAAGAGATAAGTTTTAATAGCTCTCCTGAAGTCCGACAAGCCCTCCAGGCCACGAATCTGAAGTGGCAGAGAGTTCCATAGTTTGGCCGCCAAACAGCGGAAAGAGCGTCCTCCTGCTCGACAGCGCTTCAAACGGGGAACCATGAGCAGGTGATGCCCGAAGGAGCGCAGCACTCGAGATGGAACATACAGAGTCAACAGATTGCAAAGCAGGCTGGGCGAAGCAAGTTTCAGTATCTTAAATGAAAGACACAGAGTTTTAAACTTGATACGCTCCGCCATAGGAAGCCAATGGAGATTCCGAATAGTGTCGGAAATGGGACAGAACCGAGGAAGCCCTAACAACCTTCTAGCCACCGTGTTTTGAATACGTTGCAATCGAGCAATCGCAACTTGTTTAGCCCCCAAAAGCAGGGAGCTAGCGTAGTACAGTTGAGATAAAATTGTTGACTGGACAATCAGCTGACGCATTGTGGGTTCAAAAAACTTTAGAAGAGGTTTAAGACCTCGTAATAAACCAAAACATGTACTGCCAACTTTTTTAGTATGGATCCGAAAACTGAGGGAGGAGTCCATCCACACCCCTAGGCAGGAAGACTGCATACTGTATTGTAATTAGGGCACTGGAACTGTCAAAAGAGAAGCTATCCTTATAGAAACAAGGACAAAATCAAAACACAAAGAATTACCCCTTTTTCTCTGAAATTCTATTTTGCACTTCCACTTTTTAGGTTTTGCCTTAGCCATGCGTACGAAGTACGCATGCGCTAGCGAAACCTCTTGAGTTCTATCTGGGCTGATGACCCGCCTCTGCCTATCATTGGCTAGCTCCATAAATGGAGGCTAGCCATTGGGAGGCAGAGGCTGTCAAAAACGCGATTCGGGGGCGTTTCTGGTGCTTTTTTTAAGCCCCGCCCTTTTGTCCCGGGCCGCGCTGCCATTGGCTGCCGGCCCGGGACACCCCTGTGACGTCATTCCAGGGCCGCGCTGTGATTGGCTGCCGGCCCGGGACACCCCCGTGACGTCAGCCAATCACAGCGCGGCCCGGGACCTGACTTGTTTTTCTTGCGGTCTATTAATTGCTGAGCCACTAGAAACCTTAAGGCAAAATGTGTTTAGAGAGATAAATTTCATGAGACAAAGTTGCCTCCCGTGTAAAGTTAAAATAAGCACTGCACTACTTCAATTAAGGCGCGCGGGTTCAGCTAAGGGAGACATTTTGCAGACTTTAAATATAGATTTGGGCTAAAACAAGTTTGTATTATCCACTATAAGCTCTGCTATGCGCTTATGGCGAGTCTGGGGTCTGTCTCTGCAGGTGGGGTTGCCAAACTCCAATTCCATGTCTTAATTGAGCCGTTTGCAGACTTCACCTGCCGCCCTTATTTAATTAGGCCTCAGGGGCGGGCTCGGGGCCAGACACTATGGCTACGATATCGGACGAGGCAATGGACAGCTACATGTACTCGGCCTACACGCCGTACAACTACAGGTATCTGAACCCCAAAGGCAAGGGCGGCGGCTGGAGGCAGCGGGGTTACCTCACCTCCTACGCGGACACCGGAGAGTACTTCGACAACTACCAGCGCGCGCAGCTCAAGGCCATCCTGTCCCAGGTGAACACCAACCTGACCCCGCGCCTGCGCAAGGCCAACACCCGCGATGTGGGGGTGCAGGTGAACCCCCGGCAGGACGCCTCGGTGCAGTGCTCGCTGGGGCCCCGTACCCTGTCCCGCCGGAGGCGGGGCGTGTGGTGACAGGCTCCGCAGGAGCCCGACGGGACCCCGGCCTCCTCGCCCCCCAAGACCGTACGCTTCCCCCGGACCGTCGCGGTGTACTCACCCGTCGCTTCCCGCAGGCTCCCCACCTTCACGGAGGAAGAGGACGCGGAGGCCAAGGGCGGCGGAGAGGGGAAACCCGAGAGCGGGGAGAGCTCGGGGGCGCGGCCCGCAGAGGAGAAGGGTAGCCCCGCGGAGGGAGGCCGCGCAGACCGGCAGGAGGAGGCTAGCTTGGAGGAAGAGAAGAAGCCAGAACAGAAAGCCGAAGGGGACGCAGCAGCAGAGCCCGGGCAGCAGGAAACCACCGCCTCCCTCGACAAGGGCAGACTGCGTTTCCAGGTGAGGAGCAGGCAAGGGTCCATGGCTTTTTTGGGGGGTGAGGGGGGATTGTACGTCTCACTACCATATGGCCTACTACCCGCATGTAGTATACACTCCGTGACAGCCCTCGCCCCTTCCCTCTCACCCCGCCGCCTTTGGGGGCACCCATTCGTTGCTGACTCCCCTCGCCAGTCCATCTCTCCCAATAACCGGCCGTTGCTAGTCTACCAGCTGCCGCTCAGTTTGAGGCCCATGCTGGAAAAACTTTCACAACGTTTTTTTTTTCTTTGGCGTTCTGATACTTGGTCTTTTTTTGTTGATTACTTTAGGGACTTGAGACTTAAAGTACCAGGATGCAAGGGGGGGGGGGGTATGGAGTAGGTGAGATACTCTCGCATAGACCTGGGAAATTTGAGACTTTTGCTGTTGTGCCCGGGTTGTTTTTTCTTCAGCTGAGGGGGGTGTATTTAGAAGCACAGGAGAGGAAGACTTGAGATGGCGGATTCTTTGTCAGATGGAAAACGCCCGCCCTGCGAGGTGTCTCGGGCGGCATGGGAAGACTCTCCCGTCGCACTCAACTCCCCTGCCTTTGGATTTCGAGCGCTCAAAAGATTAGGGCAAATTTACCCTCCTTCGTCCGATAAACAAATGCTGAGTCGACGAATAAAGCGACGCAAAAACGTTTTTTATTAATTGACCAGTTTGTGTTCCTTGGTTTATAGCTCGTTAATTGTATTACTTGCGCCTGTTTTTGCCATTGTAAAACTGTCTTAAAAATGTGAACCATCGATTCTAGACTGTATGTTTCTTTGATGTTTAATGCTGAACGTTTGTGCGCAATCTTCGCGAAAGAAACGGAATTCTTGCATTTGTAATCCTGTTTAGCGCACTTAAAAAAATGGCACCGATACGTCTCAATGTGCATGCGCGTTTGTGGATTAAGTTGCGAATACCAGCTTGGTGGGCATCATAAAAGGCAAGCTGTGTATTACCAACCTTTCATCAGACATCCCTTAACGTATTCAACCTGGGGTTTTCGCTATGGCGTTTGACAGTAAAATCACAAACTTCAAAACGGGGTTTTTTGTGTGAGAAGATAAGAATCGGAGTTGCTAATTTCCTTTACTCTGGGGCTTATTTTGTTGGGGTCGTCTACGACATTAAAAATGCATATCATTTAACTGTCAATGTTATCCTTGTTCTTAAGCCGCCGATCCGCCCTAGAGCGGGTGTGCTCGGTTCCGACCAGGGGCAAGATGGCGCTGGGCTCTTAGGTCGCCGTTGAATGGCGCAGCTCCCTTCTCTTTTGCCTATCGGTCGCCATTTTAACAATTTCGCCTGCTATGTTTGGATGTCTGGCGGTATTATGTGGTTTTAACGCGGTGTTCTTAGCAGGACGTGATTTGCTGATATTTTCTTCATTGGTTACTTAATTTAAAAAAAATAATTGTATATCTGGTATCTTTTGGATTGTAATGGGTATTACATCATTATAGCAACATATTTTAATAATATAAGAAGTTATAAACATGCACCTCGTCCTGTCCCAGAAAGGTCAAATTGATTATTTTTCAGAGCTGAGATGGCTGAAGAGTAATTTTTCCTTTAAAACGTACTTGGCTGTTTTCGGTTTGTAGCACATAAAGGGACATAAAAACGCAAATAACATCCTGCCTGTGTATAACTGGTTCTTGTATGTATTGGATGTACAAGGGCTGGTAGCGTGATGTCTACACCCTGCATAGAATCCCTTTCCCCTTTGCGCTGGTGAGGGTTTTTTAATTCTTTAAAAGCCACGGAGCGAGGGGCTTGCTTTTTTTTATCATCGGATGAACGTAATTAATTTCGATTTTTGGAAGTGTTTAGGAGAAACCGAAATTTGGCTAAGTTTGTTTCTTATGTCCGGAATGGAACGGTGCTGGTAGCACTAAAACTCCAACGTTGGCAAAAGACCAATTGGTGACTCTGTAATGCTAATACTTTGGCACTGGGGAACCGTGGCTATAGGTAATCCTTCCAACAGATGTCGCCTGTTCAATTTGGTACCTCAGGCAACACGTACTACAAATTGACTTAATATATAGAGACTGGAGGGCGAGCAGTAGAGATGGACAAGTTAGAGGATTCATGTGAATCAAAGAGCCAAAACGATAGCCAACTCAAAAAAATCATCATGTGAATTCTCTCCCTTCTGTCATTACTCCTCTGTTGCATTTTTGTTTCATCTGTTTCTTCCTCTCTCGTGCCGAGTCCTTTGTTGCTTTCTGACCTCATTTTTTTTTCTCCACCATCCCTGTCTTTCTCTTTCACTTATTTCTCCTTATCCCCTGCTAGATGTCTCTTAACCTCTGCCAACCCTCCGCCTATTTCTCCAACCTGCCCTTTGGTTTCTGTTTCAATGGGAATGCACCCAACCAACATCCTCCAGCTCTGCAGGTGCCAAAGTAATTCTTTACTGCCTTGCCCACATCCTTCTTACGCACTATGACCTAATTTTCCAAGCACTCCTGGGTGAAGCAGGAGATGCGGGCTGCAGGGTTTGTTAATTTTGATTGTGTAAATGCAAATACAGAGCAGTTCAGACCAGCCCCCTTGCTGCTGCTGCTCAGCGAGCTTGGGGAATGATGTGATTTTAATTGCATTTATATAGCGCTTACTACCCCATACAAGGTGTCTAAGTGCTTTTTCAGAATCTTGATCATAAGTAAAATGGTTTGACAAATTGTTGACACGTAGGTATTAAAGCTGAACAGCCGACACGTGTTTTGTGGCTTCAAGCGACTTTTTCAAGGCTGTTAACAGAAACCATACAAAAATCAAGTTTAGATACAATAGCAGGGGAGAATTGTCTCAATGATAATAATGTGACTCGAAGAGTTAATTAAAAAAAATTGTGAATAGGAAAAAAGTTGTGATTATGAGAGAAAGTCCAAAAGAAAAGTTAGTATTCAGTGAGAGAGAACATCACTTGTGACTGTCTTGTGTAGTAGTAAAATGTAGCAATAATTGGGGTTTAGTGGGGTGCCTAGAGCTTTTGGCCCTAGTGCCACTGCACCTGCTACACCATTCAAATCATACCTGATTGTCTGCAAGGAAACTGCACTTGTGACTGCATGTTTAGTAGTAGAATATAGCAATTTTAGGTGTTTATTGTGGGTGCCTAGAGCTTTTGGTCCTGGTGTCACTGCACCTGCTGCACCATTGAAATCATGACCCTGTTGTCTGCAAGGTAACTGCACTTGTGGCTACCTGTTTAGTAGTAAATTATAGCATAGCTCTTGTATAATAACTTTATTTTTAATATGCAATGTTTATTACAGCATTTAGAATTTGATCATACTGACCAAATCGATACGTTGAAAAAATCAATCCGATAAAGCCTACAAAGTGCAAACAAGCATTTATAATGCAACGGTTTCGCCTTTGGAAAAGTTTGAGCTATTGGCATTGTAAATGACAACATTTGTATTTATGTGTTGGTTTTGAAAACAGATAAATAAATGGCATTGTCCTTTACATTGCCAATAGCTCTAACTTTTCCAAAGGCGAAACCGTTGCATTGTAAATGCTTGTTTTTATTACTTTGCAGTTTATAGAATGTGAGTGAAAATGTAGTTTTGACCAGAAAAGTATTAACAAACAAATTGATGCTTTTTTGATGAATTTGTTGTCAGGATTTACATAGTGTAATATGACATTGTAGGTACTTTACCATTATTTATAAACAAGAGAAAATATATAAGGACATACAGAAAAGGATTTTTTTTAAACTGATGATGAGCATCTCGCCATCAAGAAGGTACTTTTCCATTATTAAAATAGGCAAAGGTAAATTCTAAAATCTAAAATTGATGGTAGTAAGGAATAGGTTTTGAAAGACAAAAAGCCCTCAATTCTTTAAAATTCCCCATGAAATGAATGTATGAAATGTACCTAAGCCTTGGATTACCATAAGAAAAAAGAAATGGATGTTGAAACATGGTCATTTAAAACATGTGAAAGGAAGAGTAAAAAAAATTAGATAAAAACCCCAGTTATATATTTTGTTTTTATTGGTGGAGGAAAAAAGTGTGTTCTTTTAAATTGACACTCTACACTTCGGTACTCTATGTCCCTGTGGAAGGCAAATGCTGAAGCGCATTGGTCAACTGTTTGTCTGTTGCACCTTATGAAATGTATTGAAAAAATAAAGAAGATTGCTGGAGACTTGAAACTCTGTGCCACCTGCTTCTGTCCTGCTCTAGATGTGTGGCTGGGCCTCTGAGGAGTAATCACGTGTTATAAATATATATAGATATGTATATATATATAGTCGGTAGTTATAGTTAAGACCATTTTTTCATTTGCCAGTAACATTGGCATCATTGGACAAAGCCTCGCGAAGTTTTAGTTTCACGCTCAATTCAGCTGCTGCCTTGAAACTTTCGAGGTGATTCAACAAGCGGGGGCCAAGCAAAGGGGGGTGTCCCAAAACATGTTTACCCCATGTTAATTTCCGTAGGAAACTTTAGAGATGGGTAAAGCCCGAACTGCTGAATGGAAGTACACCAAATTCAGTAGAAAGATAGCTGTTGGTCAAGAAAGTGACCTTTTGTAAATTGGTGTAAATCCATTCAGTAATATTTGAAATAGTAAAGTAAATCCAAATTTGCATATACAGGGATATTAGGATCCAAAAGTTACAGGGGCGTTATAGTTAGGCTCAGCTTTCACTCGTACAAAGCCAGTAAAATTCTGCAGTCATAGCTACCTGAGCTAACTATAACTTACGGCCCCACAATTGTTTGGCTCTATAGGTTACTGAGAGGGTATGTGAGTGGCTGTATGGGTACCTGAGTGTCTGTGTGGCTGGGTGAGTGGGTGTCTGACTGCCTGCATAGATGAGTGAATGGTTGAGTCAGTGGCTGTATGGGTTAGTGAACATGTAAGTAAGGAGCTGTATAGGTGACTGCGTTTGTGTATTGGTGTGTCAGTGAGTGAATGAATGTGTCATTGGTACATGGGTGAGTAACTGGATATGTAAAAGGCAGTATAGGTGAGTGTTGGAGTATATGAGTAACTGTATGTGTGAGTGAGGGAATGTGATTAGGTGAGTGACTATGTGTTAGTGTCTGTATGAATAAATGACCCCCGTAGCAAATACCAAATGCCTTTCCATGGCGTAGTCTCAGCAATGGAAAGGCATGAAATGTGCCACATCATAATATGGCTGCCAGTGCCTGCAAGGCATCACCACCATATTCAGACCCTTTCCGCCCGTCACATATCCGACTGGCAATAAAGTGGCGGACAGTCTTACAGTCCGCCGCAGAGCCCCTCGGCTTAGTAATATGGTGGGGGTGATAGGGGGCCATCAGGCGGGCGGCGATCCGCTTAGTCACCGCCGGCCCGGCAGTGGCGATCCGCTCGCAATACTAATGGAGCCCTTTGTTCTTTTTGTAGGGAGGTTATTAGTTTATGTAATGTAGGTGTGACTCTTCCTGTGGTTTGATGGAAGGCATTATGCCATCCTTCAACAGCGTTATTGGTTTTGGATTGTTGGTTAAGTGTGCTAGTATACACGTTCCACCAGGGAATTTGAAATTTGGGTTGTCTCCTATGGCCTGATCTGTGTAGTCTGCCCACCCAGATATCTTTGAAGTAGTGCAGGAGTGGACTTAATTCTTGCTCATGTTGTTGGTAAAAAGGGCTTTCTAGTAGCAGGTTGTAATGGTACAGGTGAGTAAATGGCTGAGTGAGTGACTCTCTAGGTGAGTGAGTAGGTGTGTGAGTAGCTCTATGAGTTGCTGATAGTGTGTGAGTGGCCGTATGGGTGTATGAGTGGATGTATCAGTGGCTGTAATAGTGAGCGAGTTGGTGTATGAGTGGCTGTATGGGTGACTGAGTGGATGTGTGTTTAAACCTATGAACCAGTGCATGGTTTTGTAAGTACTAGTATGGGTATGTCACTGGTTTTGAGTTTGGTAGCATGAAAGTTGAAGTGGGTGTATGAAAGGTTACATGGGGTGTGAGTGGGTATGTCAGTGATTCTGTGGATGATGTCATCAGTGATGTAATTTGAGATGTCATCAGTGATGTCACTGACCATGTCACGAGTGATGTAATATGTGAGATCATAAGCAGTGCATTGCAGGGGCATGAGCTATAGTAAGCTCAGCTAACTTTAACTGCTGAATGTCTCTGGTTTTGAATGAGTGAAATGTCAGCCTAACTATAACATCCCTGTAACCTTTGTTTTTTCCAGTGAATTTTTAAGGTTTGTTTAATTCTATTGGTTATGACGTCACAATCCCTGCGGACATGTTGTGAATATGGACAACAAAAGCAGACATTCAACGAGTACCAACACATCCAAAAATAATATGTAAAAAAATCCATTCTGAGCATTGCCCTGCACATGTTACCATATACATTCTTCTTTCAAAGCATGTTTAAACTCATATTTTTGTACTCAGTTTCTTTAAAAACCATCTTTCAGACCTATTTTCTGTTTTCACAGTTAACCTGGACGTCATAACAACGCTGTTAACTGTGATGGTCAACCCTTTTTCATAAAGTAAAAACCGATATAATCATACATATTACAGCATTCTACACAATAGGGGTTTATTACTGTCCACTTCAAACTCATGTTTTCTAGTATATTTATAGAACAACCATCTCTAGGGAGAGGAGTTGGCCTAACGACTAGGGCGGTTGTCCTCGAATCTGGGGAACCAGGTTCGTGTCTCAGCAACAACACTGGACATCCTGTGATTCTGGGCAAATCACTTAATCTGCCCGTGCCTAACAAAAAATGTATGTGTCCTCATGTAACGCAACTGGTGCTATGTAAAGTGCTCTGATCCCCAATTCGGGTCAAGTTTGCACGATATAAAACTCTGTTAAAAAATGTTTTTAAAAACATCTCTAAAATCTATTTTTATGTTTTCGCAGTGAGACTGGAGATCACGATGATGTCGGTCTTCGTGTACCCAGCGGTTACATCATGAAAGAGGAAAGCAAAAGCAGGAATTCAATAACCACCCCCACATTAAAAAATTAGAACTATATAATTAATTCTAACCATCACAGTAGATAACTCACCATATACATAATTCTATAAAAACTTTTATCAAAATCTCAATATCCCTATAACAATCCGCATTAATGATTCACTGATATTTATTTTATATTTTCACCAATATTCATGGTGATGTTGATAGTCGCAATGTCCCACGATGGTAAACGGGGGCCAATCAATTTTGAACACATAACTTGTGTCACTAACACCCCTATTTCTCAAACATCGATATCTCTACTCTTACCCCTTACGTTAGTTTTTTCAGAAACTTTCAGCCCAGGGAACCAGTCCTGATAGATAAAATGGTGGTGCAACTTTCTGTTCAGTTTGCGTCCAGCCAATCAAAGCATTCCCATTGGTGCGCGCATACGCGATTAATTGAGAAACCACTGCAAAATATCCGTGGCTAGAGATATCAATATAGTTTTAAACTTGCATTACTCAACCACTACTGAATGGATTTACACCAAATAAGCAAAAGGCACTTCCTTGAACCAACATCTACCTGCCTGCCAAATTTGGTGTAAGTCCGTTCAGCGGTTCGGGCTGTAGGTGTGGCTAAAGGTTCCTGTGGGAATTAACATTACAAATGCAACCTTATTTTCCACCCCAAAATTTCAGTCCCCACTGCACAGATCACCCCCAAACTTTCCATAACAATAGAACCCACCATGACACTTTTTGTGGAAAATTTCATGGTCAAATGGCACCAAAGTTATAGCCAAGTCAAAAAATGCTATTGCTATGGAAACTAGGTCCTAACTATAACTGCCTACTGGTGACCGCCAGTAAGCAATACATATGTATATATGTATTACCTTCTGACCGTTGCAGTAGGTAGTTATAGTTAGGACCAAAGTTTCCATAGGAAAAGCGTTTTTTTGTTTTGCCAATAACTCTGGTGCCGCTTGACGATTCTCCATGAAATTTTCACAAAACTTCTCCATTTTGGTTCAGCTGCTGTGTTAAAAGTTTTGAGTTGATAAAGCATATGGGGGCCAAGGAATAAGGGGGGTCCCAAAACACATTTTTCCCAGGTTAAGCTTAATTGGATTTTTTATTCTTTGAACACGACAAGTGGAGCAGAATTGCTTTTGGACAGAGGGAGCTGCATGTTAACAGCTTTGTCTGAATAGTAACGACTCCCAAACCAAACGGCTCCCAAACCAAATTCCCTGCTTAAAAAGGCACCATGGTTTAACCACCCAACTTGCATCCTTAAGGAAAAACTGTAAAACATAGGAAAGAGAACGGAGGAAGAACTATAACCCCCAACTCAAAGCTATACATAAGGCAGCCATTAAGCTCTACCATAATAATATTAAAGATGCCCAGGCAAATGTTTTTAGCTAAAGATTAACCAAGCACATGATTCATCTAAAGAACTTTTTAAAGTTGTCAAATCTCTGACCTCCCCAGCACATGGCAACAGCTCCTTACAGGCTTCGGAAGAGAAATGTAACAACCTAGCCTCCTATTTCTCCAAAAAAGTCATGGATATTTACAGCTGCTTTCAGAAGGAGAATGTAACAACCATAAGCCAAGAAAGGGATCTGAGGCGGAGGTCCCTCCATCCGGCCCTCACTTGCTTCCCAGCTACCAACATAAATGTTGTTGGATCTTTTGATGGAGAAGACCAAATCAGGGTCACCTTTACATCCAGCCCCTCCACATGTGCTTGGTAAAATTACTGAGACCATGCTCACTTTATTGGTTGAAATCATCAATCTCTTGCTAGAGGCAGGCGAGGTCCCAAAAGCTTGGAAACACGCTATAAGTAGAGCCCTATTAAAGAAAGATCATCTAGATCCAGCTCAACTAGGGTACTACCATCTGTATGGAATTTCTGGTTGGCTAGGGCATGCCCCTAAGCCAGGCAGAATCCACCACACTAGTCAGGGCAAGGGAGTTAACTGCTGAAGATGACCCCTGCTCACCCCCTTGGTAGCTTGGCACGATCAGTCAGGCTTATCCCAGAGGCAATGTGTAAAGCGATTGCGCAACACACTCACACAGCAGCAACACACTAGGCACACCACAAAAGAAACTCCACACAAGGTTATATTACTCATGGAACATAGTCATAGTCATAGTCATATTCATAATTTCTTGTATAGCGCACATTTCACAAAAGTCTCAAGGCACTTAGCAACAAACGACAACCAAGTATAGAGGGGGAAATGGAGAAAAAAATTAATTGGGAAAGAGCCAGGTTTTCAAGCCCTTACGAAAAGCCTGATGATTGGAAAGAGACAGTAGATATGCAGGTAGTTTGCTCCATAGTTGGGGGGCTATGTAAGAAAAGGCTCTACATCCCATTCTCGATGTTCTAGCCCTAGGCTGTACCAGAAGGGCTTTAGTACTAGACCTTAAGGTTCTGGAGGGTTTGTACCTGGCCACTTTCTCAACAAGATAAGAAGGTCCAGTCCCATGTAGAAGTTTGTGTGTGAGACTAAGGCTCTTAAACTGGCTTCTTTGTCGCACTGGGAGCCAGTGCAATTGTATAAGACAGGGCAAAAAGGGGGACCTGGGGGGCAAACCTAGCACCAAACGTTTTGGAGGGTTTGTAGCTTAGTCAACAGGCCATCATTGATGGAGGTATACATTGCATTGCCGTAATCCAGGCGGCTAACAACCAATCCTTGGACCAAAGGTTTTCTGGATTCAATGGGTAGCCATCTGAAAATCTTACGCAATTTTCGTAGTATACCATAACAGATGCCAGATACTTGGGTAACCTGAGCCTTCATAGAAAGGGCACATTCGAGCATTAATTCCAGGTCACGAACCGCTTCTTTGGGCTCAGGGCAAGGTCCTAATTCTGATGGCCACCAGTCATGTGACCATTGTGTCTTTGTCTTGCCAAATAGCATATTTTCAGTTTTACTGAAATTGAGCTGGAGTTTATTTTCATTCATCCATTCGCTAATCTGGATCATACATCTCTTAAATCTGGTGCAGGTGTCAAGAACGTCTGGGCTACAGGTAATAGGAACCTGTGTGTCATCCGCGTAGGACACTGTGGTGAATCCGTAAGATTTTATAATTCTGGCCAAAGGAGTGAGATAAATGTTAAATAACATAGGGCTCAGAATAGACCCTTAAGGTACCCCGACAGAAAGCGGAGTCCTGCTGGATTGCAAAGAGTTGATCCTGATGTAAGTATGCCGGTCAGCGAGATAACTCTTGAACCAGGCCAGAGCCTTGCCTCTGACACCAATCTCCCACAGCCATTGATGTAGAATGCTGTGGGAGATGGTGTCAAAGGCTGCTGAAAGATCTAATAAGATCAAAAATGCGGAATCACCTCTGTCCAGGGTGAGACGAATGTTATCCACCACTTCCATTACTGCCGTTTCAGTGCCATGGGCAGCACGGAAGCCTGATTGCGAAGGGTCTAAAAGTGAGTGTGTTTCCACAAAACTGTAGATACGTTTGTTAACTAGGGGTTCCTGTACCTTTCCAAAATAGGGCAATAACGATATAGGCCTGTAATTAGAGGCAATGGTGGGGTCGCTAGTGGGCTTTTTAAGGATAGGTTTTACCTGGGCCATCTTCCAGCTGCTAGGCATAGATGCAAGCTCAAAAGAGGTGTTATAGATTTTAGAGAGAGATCAGGCCAGGCGTGGGAATATTTCATTGCACTTGCGGGGGGTTAGCGAGTCTGTGGGAGCACCCAATTTCACTTTCCCAAAGCAACTAACACTTCGGCAGCCGTGGTGGACTCAAATTCCATAAGCAAAGAACCCTCAATATGGTGAGGAGTCAAGGAGTTACAGGAAGAAACCTCACCAATTATGGTGTCATTGGGTCCGGGGGTTGTAAATGTAGAGTAGATAGACTTGATTTTGTTATAAAAGCGCGCAGCCAATGCGTTCACCCAAGGTGGGGATGAAAGATGATTGTTCCACCTGTGGTGCGGTGAACTCATTTAATATTTTAAATAGTTCTTTGGAGGAGTGGGAGGCTTTATTAATTCTTTGGGTGAGATAGCTGGATTTAGCTTCCTTTATTTTTTCCAAGTAAATTGAATGGATCTGTTTATAATTTTTACGATCTTCGATAGTTCTTGTTTTTCTCCACAACCTGTCTGCTACTCTACTAGCAGTTTTCTTTATTTTCAGTTCCTCCGTAAACCAAGGGGAGGCAATAGATTTTACTTTAACTCTAGTTTCAAGGAATGACCTTGTCCAGTGCAATCTTCACGCACTCTTCCAGCTGGTTGGCCATAAGGTCGATGTTATTAGGTGTGTCACTGAAAGGGTTAAAGTGAGTCTCGAAAGACTCCAGTGTCAGTTTATGCCAGGGCCGTATGAGCATTGAGTCTGAACACTTAGAGATCCTAGGCTTATTAGGACCAGGGAAGCTAAATTTCACTAAAAAAAATTCCATCCAGGTCATAGGCAGAGGGGGTTCACAGGTGAAGCTGGGCATATTAGTAAAAATTAGATCAAGAGTGTGCCCTGCCTGGTGAGTAGGTCATAGAACCCTTTGTGTTAATGACAAGTTTTCCATAGTGGTCCTTAGATGACAAGAGTCTGTGTCGAGAGTAAGTTCCATGTGATAATTAAAATCTCCTGATAAAATGAAGTGATCCGTGGCTAACACCTGTGAGGCGATAATGTCCAAGAGAGCATTGACAAATTTGTATTTATCGCCTGGGCGTCAATAGACCAGAGCAACTCTTCCTATCGTCATTTTAAGATACAAAATATTAACTATTAGAATTTCAAACAGGGGGTTTGAAAAGGATTCCAACAGGGAGATACCAATCGGGGCCTTTGCTGCCACTGCAACTCCGCCTCCTCTCCTCCCCTCTCTGTCTTGTCTGATAACATGGTATTCCGGTGGAAATGCAATGGCAACATCTGGCGATGCTTGACTATGAAGCCATGTTTCTGTAAGGAAACATATATCCGGTCGTTCATTCTCAAGTAGACTCCATAGCTCCAAGGCGTGCTTGGGGATGGACCTAGTATTTATGTAAAGGGCAGAGAAAGATTTAGAGCCTGCATGGTGGTGGATCTGATTATTTTTCCTGAATTTGTAACAGATATGGAGGTCGCAGAGGTGGGCGCAGACGCTAGGGAAGCGGCAGTAATATCGGGGTTATTCGCAAGAGTGCAAGGCAAGGGTTGAGGATAAATGAAAGTCGCACTCTTTGGATTGATTTGAACACATTAGAAAGTAATCATTTATATACACTGTGCCACCTGGCACTAGTTGTTACTTTACTTGGATTTCAGACAACACAGGCCTAATCGGGCCACTGTCATCATATCACAACTCACAGTTAGTGAAGGCAACCAGTAACTACTGGTAGACACTGCACGTAGCATAAACACATTATGCATACATTATGAAGCATGAATATCATAGTACTAGTCTAGCATGTTATTTAAAACATAATCAGCAGCCCAGTACCATGAACACTTGTAAATTGTATACATAACAGGAATATCCTTGCAACATCACCCTAACCACACAGAGTGTGGTATCTTGGCCCACCTTCCTGGTAGGCTTCTGGGCCACTTGTCAGCCTACCAGCAGAAATGCAGTAACCTGCGATCCCAATCAGGACCTCTTTTGTTAAATGGGAGAATAGGGGGCCTCCGTCGAGGTTTTACCCTGACCTGCCCCAAACAACAATGCCCCCGAACAGCAGGCAAGCCCGCCACGGCCTAGAATCACCCAAGGCATCTATGATAGGGCCAGAAACGCATCCGAATCATGCGGGGGATTAGAGACCCTCATTCGCAGAGCCCCCGGCAGGTTCACACCCAATGAGGAGGCACCAGTACTGGCTACAAATGGTGGGAGCCCCCTCACTACCAAAGTCTGGGCAGTGCAACTGCCAGTTGGCGGGAGGACGTCCGTGTCTCCCACCTACAGTTTCACTCTGGGAGTGGTCTGCCAACTCATGGGCCATCGTCACTCCCAGCTGACCTTCCCGCAGCCTCGGGAGTCTAGGTGCATCTCCGGACTCCTCTGCAACCCCCTTCTTGGTTTGCGTCGGCTCTGGCTGTTCACACTGCGGCCTCACAGACTTCTCCTTCAACTTGGTAACGCGCGGGGCTCTCCCTTTCCTCACGGGTGCCCCAGCCACAGCCAGGCTTAGCCCTTGCCTGACTTCCGGCTGGTTTCTGTCACGGGCTCGGACAGCTGCCAACTCACCCTACTCTGCTGAGGTGGTGTAGAGCAGCTCTCCTGGCACAATATCGCGGGGTAGGCTCCTGGCATTGCTCCTCATGGTACCTCACTCTGGCAGCCCAAAGCGGATGCAAGCCCACGAGGCTCGTCTTTCTCTTTCTATCTGTGCCTTGCCCCCAAACAGGCAACAGCAGCCTGGCCTCCTATCCTTCCTGCAGACACAACGCTCGCAAGCACAAGGAAAAACCACCAAGGGCTCCACACTAAGCATGGGTGTAAAATCCGTTCCGTTCGCGAAATTTGCGGATTTTCTGCAATTTCGCGGTTCGCAAATCTCGCGAAATTGCAGAAAATTCCGCGAAATCGCGTGCGGGACGGATTTTCGAAAACTGAAGTACATGAAGCACTTACAGGGTTACAGCAGGTGCCCAAGTTGAAGCTAATTTCTTTGTAACCATTTACAAAATGGTTACAAAGAAATTAACTTCAACTTGGGCACCTGCTGTAACCCTGTAAGTGCTTCCTGAGCGGCGCCTCCAGAGTTGTTGCCTACTTACAACTATTCTCTGACCCTGCTCTGACCCTCGAAGCAGGGTCAGAGAATAGTTACAAGTATGGCACAATGCTCCAGGCTGTCACAAAAATTAAACCACAACAGGAAGCACTTCCAGATAAGGAAGCAGGTGCCGGACTTGAAGCTCAAATTCAGTAACACATTAAACAGCCCCCGGTTGAGTCTGGGCGGGTGTGCTTTCTCCCCATAATCTACAGTGGTGAACGAGAGGGTGCTGTGATGAACCAGAAGGTGCAGTTGTGAACCAGAGGGTGCTGTGATGAACCAGAGGGTGGCAGTGATGAACCAGAGGGTGGCAGTGATGAACCAGAGGGTGACAGTGATGAACCAGAGGGGGAAGTGGTGAACCAGTGGGTGGCAGTGATGAACGAGAGGGTGGCAGTGGTGAACCAGAGGGTGTCAGTGGTGAACCAGAGGGTGGCAGTGGTGAACCAGAGGTGGATGTGATGAACCAGAGGGTGGCAGTGATGAACCAGAGGGTGGCAGTGATGAACCAGAGGGTGACAGTGATGAACCAGAGGGTGGCAGTGATGAACCAGAGGGTGGCAGTGGTGAACCAGAGGGTGACAGTGATGAACTAGAGGGTGGCAGTGGTGAACCAGAGGGTGGCAGTGATGAACCAGAGGGTGGCAGTGGTGAACCAGAGGGTGGCAGTGATGAACCAGAGGGTGACAGTGGTGAACCAGAGGGTGACAGTGGTGAACCAGAGGGTGACAGTGGTGAACCAGAGGGAGTTGTGATGAACCAGATGGTAGCAGGGGTGAACCAGAGGGTGGCAGTGGTGAACCAGAAGGTGGCAGTGGTGAACCAGAGGGTGCTGTGATGAACCCGAGGGTGGCAGTGGTGAACCAGAGGGTGGCAGTGGTGAACCAGAGGGTGGCAGTGATGAACCGGAGGGTGGCAGGGGTGAACCAGAGGATGCTGTGATGAACCAGAGGGTGGCAGTGATGAACCAGAGGGTGGCAGTGGTGAACCAGAGGGTGGCAGTGGTGAACCAGAGGGTGGCAATGGTGAACCAGAGGGTGCTGTGATGAACCAGAGGGTGGCAGTGGTGAACCAGAGGGTGGCAGTGATGAACCAGAGGATGGCAGTGATGAACCAGAGGGTGGCAGGGGTGATCCAGAGGGTGCTGTGATGAACCAGAGGGTGGCAGTGATGAACCAGAGGGTGGCAGTGGTGAACCAGAGGGTGGCAGTGATGAACCAGAGGGTAACAGTGATGATCCAGAGGGTGGCAGTGGTGAACCAGAGGGTGGCAGTGATGAACTAGAGGGTGGCAGTGATGAACCAGAGGGTGGCAGTGGTGAACCTGAGGGTGCTGTGATGAACCAGAGGGTGGCAGTGACGAACCAGAGGGTGGCAGTGGTGAACCAGAGGGAGCTGTGATGAACCAGAGGGTGGCAGTGATGAACCAGAGGGTGGCAGTGGTGAACCAGAGGGTGCTGTGATGAACCAGAGGATGGCAGTGATCAACCAGAGGGTGGCAGTGATGAACCAGAGGGTGACAGTGAAGAACCAGAGGGTGGCAGTGATGAACCAGAGGGTGGCAGTGATGAACCAGAGGGTGCCGTGATGAACCAGAGGGTGGCATTGATGAACCAGAGGGTGACAGTGATGAACCAGAGTGTGGCAGTGGTGAACCAGAGGGTGCTGCGATGAACCAGAGGGTGGCAGCGATGAACCAGAGGGTGACAGTGATGAACCAGAGGGAGACAGTGGTGAACCAGAGGGTGGCAGTGGTGAACGAGAGGGTGGCAGTGATGAACTAGAGGGTGGCAGTGGTGAACCAGAGGGTGGCAGTGATGAACCAGAGGGTGGCAGTTATGAACCAGAGGGTGGCACTGCTAAACTGTCCGGGAGCTCTGTGGGTGTGAGACCCCGTGCTGCTGAGCTGCCCAGGTGTTGTGAGCCCATGTGCTACTGAACTGCCCCTGGGCCCAGTGGGTGTGTGCCCCCATGCTGCTGAACTGCCCCGGAGCCCTCTCAGTGTGAAAATCATTTGTGCTCAATTGACTGGGAGCCCTCTAGGTGTGAGCTCACATTGTGCTTAGTGCCCCCTGCCCCCAGTACATATATACCCGTACCGCACAGCACCATTATGCTCTTGCACCATGAAGTCTGATGCCTGGATGCTCCTGATCCGTGTAGGTGGTACCACCATCTGGTGCAGTCAAAATGTAAAGTCATAACTTGCTACACAGCACCAATAAACACATGTCCCCCCTGGCACCGGTATGCGCATGTACCAGGCGTGGAGCACCCACATGCCACTGCACCCTACTGCCCAGCGCCAGCATATGCCTGTACAGGGCAGTTTAGTATGAGATGGGACATTGTCCAGCAGCAGCAGCTGCATGCGCCTGAACCCACTGAGCAGGATCAGAATGGCTTTGTACCTACACGTGCAGCAGAGCTATCTTGGACATCTGAAGGATTCTGGGGTCCTGTGCCAAACGTATTTTTGCATCCATGAGTTTCCCGAGCACCATCCCCGTGTAGCTCCTGTGACCAGGAGGCTGCTTTCTCCTCTACCTGCTTCTCTGCTCGGTCTCTGAACCCTTTATAAACAAGATGCATGTGAACTCGCATAGAAGCCCCACCCGTTTGGCCCCGTTCACCACACACGAGGGGCAGCCAGCACAGCGCTCCCCTCATGCTAGATTCCAGGTTGGGTAGGGCTGGGCCCTGGCAGGCCAGCTCACAGGCCTCTCCAGGACAGAGGGTGTGGCGGTTCCTCCTGGAGCTCATCAGTCCTTCAGCTCCAAGTAGGTACAAAGTTCAACACTTACATGGGGTCATAGCCCCAATATTTATATCCATGCAAGTCTTTGTTCTGCTCTTGAACAGGGCACTGGACCTAGTCCAAACCAGTTCTGGGGGACACTTAACAAGTACACAACACTTTGTTAGTGTAGGCTCTGACCCCAGACACACAACAGGGGGGCAGAGTCAGCATTGTGTAAGGCAGGCACAGTCCTATTCAGGTCCAGGTGCTACTCCTCCCACTACTCCAAATGCAGATCAGCCTATTCAGCCTAGCGCTCACTCACCCAGCCCCTCTGGAACAACTGCACCTGCCCAGTCCCTGTCATCCATAGCCAATCATGCAATGCACAGAGGGTGGCAGTGATGAACCAGAGAGCGACAGTGGTGAACCAGAGGGTGACAGTGGTGAACCAGAGGGTGACAGTGGTGAACCAGAGGGAGTTGTGATGAACCAGATGGTAGCAGGGGTGAACCAGAGGGTGGCAGTGGTGAACCAGAAGGTGGCAGTGGTGAACCAGAGGGTGCTGTGATGAACCCGAGGGTGGCAGTGGTGAACCAGAGGGTGGCAGTGGTGAACCAGAGGGTGGCAGTGATGAACCAGATGGTGGCAGGGGTGAACCAGAGGGTGCTGTGATGAACCAGAGGGTGGCAGTGATGAACCAGAGGGTGCTGTGATGAACCAGAGGGTGGCAGTGATGAACCAGAGGGTGGCAGTGGTGAACCAGAGGGTGGCAGTGATGAACCAGAGGGTAACAGTGATGATCCAGAGGGTGGCAGTGGTGAACCAGAGGGTGGCAGTGATGAACTAGAGGGTGGCAGTGATGAACCAGAGGGTGGCAGTGGTGAACCAGAGGGTGACAGTGGTGAACCAGAGGGAGTTGTGGTGAACCAGATGGTAGCAGGGGTGAACCAGAGGGTGGCAGTGGTGAACCAGAAGGTGGCAGTGGTGAACAAGAGGGTGCTGTGATGAACCCGGGGGTGGCAGTGGTGAACCAGAGGGTGGCAGTGGTGAACCAGAGGGTGGCAGTGATGAACCAGATGGTGGCAGGGGTGAACCAGAGGGTGCTGTGATGAACCAGAGGGTGGCAGTGATGAACCAGAGGGTGCTGTGATGAACCAGAGGGTGGCAGTGATGAACCAGAGGGTGGCAGTGGTGAACCAGAGGGTGGCAGTGATGAACCAGAGGGTAACAGTGATGATCCAGAGGGTGGCAGTGGTGAACCAGAGGGTGGCAGTGATGAACTAGAGGGTGGCAGTAATGAACCAGAGGGTGGCAGTGGTGAACCAGAGGGTGCTGTGATGAACCAGAGGGTAGCAGTGATTAACCAGAGGGTGGCAGTGGTGAACCAAAGGGAGCTGTAATGAACCAGAGGGTGGCAGTGATGAACCAGAGGGTGGCAGTGGTGAACCAGAGGGTGACAGTGGTGAACCAGAGGGTGCTGTGATGAACCAGATGGTGGCAGGGGTGAACCAGAGGGTGGCAGTGGTGAACCAGAGGGTGGCAATGGTGAACCAGAGGGTGCTATGATGAACCAGAGGGTGGCAGTGATGAACCAGAGGGTGGCAGTGATGAACCAGAGGGTGGGGGGTGATCCAGAGGGTGCTGTGATCAATCAGAGGGTGGCAGTGATGAACCAGAGGATGGCAGTGGTGAACCAGAGGGTGGCAGTGATGAACCAGAGGGTAACAGTGATGATCCAGAGGGTGGCAGTGGTGAACCAGAGGGTGGCAGTGGTGAACCAGAGGGTGGCAATGGTGAACCAGAGGGTGCTTTGATGAACCAGAGGGTGGCAGTGGTGAACCAGAGGGTGGCAGTGATGAACCAGAGGGTTGCAGTGATGAACCAGAGGGTGGCAGGGGTGATCCAGAGGGTGCTGTGATGAACCAGAGGGTGGCAGTGATGAACCAGAGGGTGGCAGTGGTGAACCAGAGGGTGGCAGTGATGAACCAGAGGGTAACAGTGATTATCCAGAGGGTGGCAGTGGTGAACCAGAGGGTGGCAGTGATGAACTAGAGGGTGGCAGTGATGAACCAGAGGGTGGCAGTGGTGACCTGAGGGTGCTGTGATGAACTAGAGGGTGGCAGTGATGAACCAGAGGGTGGCAGTGGTGAACCAGAGGGAGCTGTGATGAACCAGAGGGTGGCAGTGATGAACCAGAGGGTGGCAGTGGTGAACAAGAGGGTGCTGTGATGAACCAGAGGATGGCAGTGATCAACCAGAGGGTGGCAGTGATGAACCAGAGGGTGACAGTGAAGAACCAGAGGGTGGCAGTGATGAACCAGAGGGTGGCAGTGATGAACCAGAGGGTGCCGTGATTAACCAGAGGGTGGCATTGATTAACCAGAGGGTGACAGTGATGAACCAGAGGGTGGCAGTGGTGAACCAGAGGGTGCTGCGATGAACCAGAGGGTGGCAGCGATGAACCAGAGGGTGACAGTGATGAACCAGAGGGAGACAGTGGTGAACCAGAGGGTGGCAGTGATGAACTAGAGGGTGGCAGTGGTGAACCAGAGGGGGGCAGTGATGAACCAGAGGGTGGCAGTTATGAACCAGAGGGTGGCACTGCTAAACTGTCCGGGAGCTCTGTGGGTGTGAGACCACGTGCTGCTGAGCTGCCCAGGGGTTGTGAGCCCATGTGCTACTGAACTGCCCCTGGGCCCAGTGGGTGTGTGCCCCCATGCTGCTGAACTGCCCCGGAGCCCTCTCAGTGTGAAATTCATTTGTGCTCAATTGACTGGGAGCCCTCTAGGTATGAGCTCACATTGTGCTTAGTGCCCCCTGCCCCCAGTACATATATACCCGTACCGCACAGCACCATTATGCTCTTGCACCATGAAGTCTGATGCCTGGATGCTCCTGATCCGTGTAGGTGGTACCACCATCTGGTGCAGTCAAAATGTAAAGTCATAACTTGCTACACAGCACCAATAAACACATGTCCCCCCTGGCACCGGTATGCGCATGTACCAGGCGTGGAGCACCCACATGCCACTGCACCCTACTGCCCAGCGCCAGCATATGCCTGTACAGGGCAGTTTAGTATGAGATGGGACATTGTCCAGCAGCAGCAGCTGCATGCGCCTGAACCCACTGAGCAGGATCAGAATGGCTTTGTACCTACACGTGCAGCAGAGCTATCTTGGACATCTGAAGGATTCTGGGGTCCTGTGCCAAACGTATTTTTGCATCCATGAGTTTCCCAAGCACCATCCCCGTGTAGCTCCTGTGACCAGGAGGCTGCTTTCTCCTCTACCTGCTTCTCTGCTCGGTCTCTGAACCCTTTATAAACAAGATGCATGTGAACTCGCATAGAAGCCCCGCCCGTTTGGCCCCGTTCACCACACACGAGGGGCAGCCAGCACAGCGCTCCTCTCATGCTAGATGTTATGTTATGTTATGTTATGTTATGTTATACTTGGTTTTGTATAGCGCACGGCTACTCAAAGAGTGTCCCGGCGCTTTGATTTGCACACCTATCTCACAACATAACAATTAAAAAAACGACAAAGAGCGAAGATCCAGAAAAACCCCAGGGGACAACTAAGAAGAAAAGAGCCAGGTTTTGAGACCCTTCCTAAAGGCCAATAAGTTAGATGTACTACGCAATGCCACTGGAAGCGCATTCCATAGCTGGGGGGCCAACAGTCTAAAAGAACGGCCTCCAATGCGTGCCCTTTTTACACGAGGAACCGTGGCGAGGAACAGGGATCCTGACCTCAAGGGCCTGGCTGGATGGTAAAAGACGAGCCTTTTTTGAAGGTATTTCGCCCCTGAGGCATGAAGAGCTTTATGCGCCAGAGTCAAGGCCTTGAAGATTATCCGCTTCCGGACGGGAAGCCAGTGCAGTGACTGCAGGAGGCCCGAGGCTCTGGCACGGCGAGATAGCCCAAAGATTGCCCGTGCTGCCGAGTTCTGGACCACCTGAAGCCGTTGAAGCAGATATTCTGGCAGGCCGAAATAGAGAATGTTCGAATAATCAATTCTCGAGCCAATTATAGCCTGCACTGTTATCTTCCTATGCTCCTCCGATAGTAAGGGGAGAAACTTGCGCAACATCCAGAGCAGGCCAAAACACGTGCCAGTGAGACCAATTATCTGAGAGCGCAGTGTTAGGCCGTTGTCGATCTTAATCCCTAGGTTTTTGGCCACCTGGGACGAACCTGCTGGTGGAAACATGTTCTCTGGCCACCACACCTTCCAATCTGGATCTGAACTGCACCCAAAGAAGAGAACCTCGGATTTATCCGAGTTGCACTTGAGGCTGCTATGTTGGAACCAGTGAAAAACAGCCTCAAGGCAACCCCGGATACTCTCTCCGTCGAAGTCCGCACCACTCTCACAGGTAAAGAGGAGCTGGGTGTCATCGGCGTAGGAAACGATCTGAGCCCCGAAAGACTCCGCCAGAGCCGCCAGAGGGGTCATAAAGATGTTAAATAGAGTCTGGCTCAACACTGAGCCCTGAGGGACTCCGACACCCAATGGCGACATCTCGGCGGAGCAAGCAGAGGCCCAGACCATTTGTCGACGGCCCGCCAAGAACGAACGGAACCAGCTGAGCACCGTCCCCCTTAGACCGATCTCAGAAAGTCTTGCGAGGAGACCCTCGTGGGGGACGGTGTCAAAGGCCGCCGACAGATCTAACATAATAATAATAATAATAAATTCTTTATTTCGGTTTGTTCACAGTGGAAAAACCATAAAAGACACAATATTCAACGTTCATTACATTTTGTGTGGTTAAAAAAAAAAAGAGGCTATTATCAAAAAATTGTTTAAAATTTTTTTCTGTAACAGTCTGCATGGAGTAGCATCAACAGGGCGGATTATAAGTTATTTCTGTGCTTCAAAATGCATTTTAGAAAGTTACTCACGAAATAACAAACGTTTTCTGATTCCAGCATTTGGAGTCTAAGAAGAGCTGGTCTACATTGTCTCAGACCCCAAGTCCTTAAAATTGGCAGTAACCAAGTTTTTCTGTGTGTGCGGTGGAATTTGCAGAGCAAAGTCACATGTAAGGTTGATTGTATGGATATTCCGTCGCACGGACAAGGAGAGAGAATGTCTTTCCAGCAGTTTTTCTCAGGAAACGTGGCCAGTCTAAAAAAGGAATTTAATCTAAAACGTGTTAATAGCATTCTCTCATATATCGATAGTTGCAGAGTCAGATATGGTTGGATGCCATGAGTTATTTGTACCATGTTCGCGTGGACAACTGACGTTTTCGTTGCATTTGATGATAGTCTTAACGATTCCAGATGACTTAACGCTTGGAGTTTAAGAGCTCTCTTTGAAATGTCCCTAATGGTATCTGGGTTGAAATAGCAGTGCTGGAGGTCTAGGTCTGTAAGAAATGTTTTTACGTACGTCAGCCACTTTATGCTAGAAGATTTTTCAAGCGCCATCGAGTCTGTAATGATAGAGTGAGTCAGATTGTTTTTTTCAGATGTCCAAATACGCCGCCACAGCATCACAGGTTCTATTTTAATTAGGTCCTCTATATAGGGAATTCCTAGTTCTTGATGCATGGCGTACGTTGAGGTACCTCTCGGCATTGTCAAGAGGAATCTAAGGAAAGTATTCTCCGCCTTCTGGATATAACTGGCGTCGACGTGTCCCCAGACACCCGCACCGTATGTGGCTGTGGCCAGACACTTGGCAGTGTAAATTTTTAGTAGCTCCACGGGAGGCCTTTGTCCAAGTCTCTGGGAAAAGCTCGTTAGAGCAGCTATTGATCTTTTAAAAAGGTTGCCCCTTGTAACTACTGCTGGCTTCCATGTTAGGTGGTCGTCAATCATGATGCCCAAGTAGGGGTATTTCGAAGTCACGTTGAGTTTCTGAGCTTCAAGGTGGATGGCTTTTGTTCTTAGGGAGCCTCTGCCTGCTGTCATACCAAAGGTTTTCTTCACGTTTACTTTGAGGTCCAAATTGCTCATAAAAGTTGTATACCTATTAAGAGAGTTTTGGAGCTCGCGGGGAGTACGCGCGAGAATGACCGCATCATCCGCGTAGAGGAGTGCGGGAATCAGGCGATGGTTAATGCGTGGGAGGTCCCGAGCCCCCCTCAACATCTCCTCCTCCAAGCCATTTGTATAGAGGGAGAAGAGGAAGGGGGCCAGGACGCAACCCTGCCTGACTCCTCGCCCTACAGTAAACGGGACCGTCAGCTCGCCATTTACGCCGAATCGCACTCTGGCCGTGGCGCCAGAATAGAGTTCGCGTAGAAAGTCCAGGAGGGGGGGATCTGCTCCCATTTGGGCAAGGATTAACCACAGCTTGGCGTGCGACACGCAATCGAAGGCTGCGGAGAGGTCGACAAAGACCATGTAGATTTTATTAGCTTTGGCCTGTGTGTATTTTCCCATCAAGAGGGTGAGGTTGAGGGCCTGTTCGACCGTTCCGAAACCCTCTCGGAAGCCGAATTGGATGTCAGTGATGATACGACGGTCCTCACTCCACTGCTGGAGACGCTCTAGGATTACTCTTCCCACTACTTTCCCGAGTGAGTCCAGCAGTGAGATGGGCCGGTAGCACTTCACGTCTTGTCTGTCCCCCTTTTTAAAAATGGGGACCATTATTGATTTTGTCCAAGAGGATAGCACTCCCTCATGGACTGCAGCAGTGCACACTCTTGTCAAGATCGGGGCCCAGAGATCTAGGTTGATTTTGAAAAGGTCCACTGGGACTCCATCAGGGCCTGGCGCTTTTCCAATTTTACTTTTCTGCAAAGCCTCCAATAAGTCGGGAATATCGAAATCAAGCGAAATAGGATACTGTACTCCCGGGGGCGTTAAATCTTTTGGGGAAGAATTTTTAAAGATGTTAGAGAAGTGCTCGACCCATGTCTTTTCATCTATGGCGACTTCTATTCTAGGGGCGCCTGAATCCGATAAGTATGGAGTTCTGACTATACGCCAGAATTGCATGCTGTTTTTCAGTAACGCGCTCTCATGGAGATCTGCCCACAATTTCTGTTTTAGTTGGGCAGTTCTCAGTTTTCTTTCACTTAAATATGTGCGCCTTAGAAGTTGTATTTGGGCTGCATCTCTTGGTTTATTGTGGAGAGCTGATTTTAAGGTTTTAAGGGCCTTTGTGCAATTGTGGTCAAACCACCTTTTCTTTATTGGATGGTTGGCTTTGGGTTTTGATGTCAGTAGGGCCTTAATGGTGACCAAAATGTGATGAAAGTTCTCTAGGACTTCCTCATGATCAGAGGATAGATCAAGGCATTTTAGGATGTTTGGGTATGTCTGTACTATAAGTTTTTTAGTGACTTCCATCGGGTTAATCTTAGCCCAGCTGATTGTGTAGCCATTCTGTTTGCCAATCTCTAGTTTGTTTTGTCTTAGCGTACTTGCACTCTCCACATTTAGGGTGTTGGTTGGTGACAGGTGCAGATTAACCATTAGGGCTGAGTGGTCACTGAGTGGGTTACCGATGACCTCAAATCTTTGACCAGGGCCCGTAGACCAGGTGATAGAAGTATATAGTCTACCGTCGTGGAATGACCTCTGCCCACATAGGTCGGGCTAAGTACATTAGGTTCTACTTGTTGATGGTTCGCAATTTGCAGGTCCAAGTCAGAGAGGACTGAATTTAATAGATTCCCTGCTTTACTGTGTGTGAAGTGTGCCAGAGGAACTTCAAGTTCATCTGCCACCCCACAACAAAGGGGGTTAGTCTTTGAGCAAGGGTGGAGGTTGAAGTCTCCGCCCCAGATTAGATGGGTTATCTTGTTACCAGTTTTCCATAGATAGGATTTTTTCAGGCTCTCGTGGATGTTTCCAAGGAGGATTAGGAATTGATCTTCCGGGAGGTTGTTATATATATTAGTCAGGAAGATGGTCTCCTTGTTAACAAAGGTTAAGGAGAGAATTTGAAAATTGGAATCACAGGAAAGTATAGCAACTTTCATCAGAGTCAGGGTGTTAGCTATAAAGGTTACTAACCCACCTCTGGGTCTTCCCATTGTGCTGCTTATAGCCGGGATAAAGTAGGATTTATAACCTTGGAGGTGTAGTTCTTCTGTGGTCCAGGTCTCCTGAAGGCAGATAATTTGATATGGATTTAGGACATTTTGCGCACTCCCATCCTCGATTTTGGAGCGAAGACCTGCTATGTTCCAATAGAGGAGAGATATCAAAGAGGTCAGGGGGTGATCTCATTTGATTGTGCGACTAAGGGTACATCTTCCATGTTCGTGGGGATCGGGGGACTATTCATGTAGGCCGGGCTAGGTGGTACATGGAGATTATTAGGTGGGTTATCGCTTGATGGTCAATCAACCATTTCAAGTCCACTGTACCTGTTTTGCAGAGGGATGTTATACCATGGGTCCCATCTAGGATGGTCTCTAACTACCTGTCTTTGTTGGTAGGGTCTCCTGTCTTCCCATCCTCCCCCTTGATAGCGGGGGGGTATTGTGTTCCAGGAATAATCTATGTCATAAGGTCTTGGAGGACCATGATACCTAAAGTTATCTGCATCATTCTGTCTAGAGAGTGGGACTGTCCAGGGGGGCTCTTGTTCGTAAGTGTCATTTGGTTGTCTAAAGGGATAGAAGAAGGAGAGTGATTTGATCTTGATACCACCCTTTGGGGTGATGTCCTCCCATGAGCAGATATAGTCTGCTATTCGAGGGTCCTCAAATGTGATCGCTAGGCAGTCCCCGGGGATAGTTTTGCGAGTGTTACCCACCCAGGGTACTCTTACGACAGATCTAATCCTTCCCGTCCATGTGGACGGGATCGGACGGTTGGTCTGCAACCAGTGTTGAGCTTTATTTTTTAGGGACCAGGCAGGTTCAGAGTTAGGGTCAGCTAACTCAGGTACACCAGTCATAATTGCCACGTACGGTGAGGCTTCAGGAGGGAAAACTGCTGGAGATCTTGTTTTACCATGGTTTTTAGCAGTATTTCCCCTTGGCCTCACCGACGAGGAATTCGGGGCTGGGTGCTGAGGGACCGGAGTTGTACTAGATGATTTATTCGTAGTATGATTAAGAGTTTTATTGATGGGTTTATTAGATGGGACTATGATCGGTGCCGGAGTAATTGGGGTTCCTGGGGTCGTCGAAAGAGATATATTTGTAGAGGAATTAGGGATCTTAGGATTGGTTAGTGACTTATGGTTAGTAGTGTTAGTGGGGGCAATGGAGATTGTGGTTTGGCGTGTCTTTTGTTGGGGATTAGTCGAATGTAATTTGTCGTTAGATAAATTTACAGAGTATGGTTTTTTTGCATTGTTTCCCCCTCCTATTTGGGGGCCTGTAGGGTGATTGTGGTGCTGGTTTTTTATAAGGTGAAGAATCTGTGTCTCCAAATTGGCTAGTCTTTGCTCCAAGGGTTGCAGTGATTGTTTAAGTATTATGGTAAATTTGGCCAATGAAGGATTAGGAACCTCCGATTCGCTCAATCCCCTGGGAAATTGTATGTTAGTTTGGGACTCCAGGGTAAGCGAGGGGAATGTTTCAGACTCTGAGTGATGTACTAGTATTGGGACTGCTAGATGTTCTGCTCTGGCCGGTCTCTCTTCTTGTGTACTTGGTAAAGGGGTCAAGTTATTCGGGATAGGGTTTTTAGGAACCCCCCTCTTTTTGCTTATCGCCCCCTCCCTCCTTCCCCTTTCTACCATTTTTTCTAGGGAGGAAATTGGTGGGGAAGTTTGCATAACTAGGTCCGGGGTTTTTTCAAGGTCGGCGCTAAGCTGTGAATCGACTAGTTGAGACACAGATAGGTCAACTATGTTGGGTAAACTGCGTCTCCCTTGCGATGGATTGGCTTCGCCTACTGTGGCTCCTCCTGCAGCTGGTGATCTAGCGTCCGCCAGGTTTCCTAGTGAGGACCTCTTAGCGAAGGCAAGGTCCAAAGAGACCCTTTCTTCCATTAATGAGATGCTTTGATCTATGAATGAGTTCGCCTTCGTGATGAACTCGTCCATGGGCCCGAGCAGTTTTCCAACGCTACCCGGGAGTTTTAATTTGGTACCTCTGGTGACAACCATTTTTCTCAGGGTGGTCAGATACTAGTGGTGGGTGTATAGATGGTAAGAGCGCATACAAAGAATAAAGAAAGGGGAGTGGGCCAGACCAGACTCTCCGGACCTCGAACGGCCTCAAACGGCCCGCTCTTTGCCCGGTCTTCGCCCCGGGCTGCGACCTGCGCGCGTCCCGCGTCGCGGTTGTAATGCTGTTATTAATGTACTGGTCGGCGGTGGGCGTGTCCGTGGGCGTGGCCGCCGGGGGAAGAGGAACCAGCTGAGGAAGATGGAGGATGCTGGTCCTCGCAGTCCCCCGGCTAGCTGCTGGTAGTTCGCCCAAGCCTCTACCCTCGGGTCTCAAGCCGGGAGCGCTAGACTAGCTCTGCCGATTGCAGAGCTCGCTCCCACCAGCGAGTCCTCGGCAGGGGAGGCAGCAATCCGCAGGTCAGGAAAGATTGGCAAAAAGGACCTTCAAAGCGTTCTAAGAGCAGCAGGCAACAGCGTTCTGCTTTGCAAGTGAGTGGCACCCGCGGAGCGGGTGTCACAAAAGGTTTTGAGGGCGGTCGGCGGTGGGCGTGTCCGTGGGCATGGCCGCCGGGGGAAGAGGAACCAGCTGAGGAAGATGGAGGATGCTGGTCCTCGCAGTCCCCCGGCTAGCTGCTGGTAGTTCGCCCAAGCCTCTACCCTCGGGTCTCAAGCCGGGAGCGCTAGACTAGCTCTGCCGATTGCAGAGCTCGCTCCCACCAGCGAGTCCTCGGCAGGGGAGGCAGCAATCCGCAGGTCAGGAAAGATTGGCAAAAAGGACCTTCAAAGCGTTCTAAGAGCAGCAGGCAACAGCGTTCTGCTTTGCAAGTGAGTGGCACCCGCGGAGCGGGTGTCACGAAAGGTTTTGAGGGCGGTCGGCGGTGGGCGTGTCCGTGGGCGTGGCCGCCGGGGGAAGAGGAACCAGCTGAGGAAGATGGAGGATGCTGGTCCTCGCAGTCCCCCGGCTAGCTGCTGGTAGTTCGCCCAAGCCTCTACCCTCGGGTCTCAAGCCGGGAGCGCTAGACTAGCTCTGCCGATTGCAGAGCTCGCTCCCACCAGCGAGTCCTCGGCAGGGGAGGCAGCAATCCGCAGGTCAGGAAAGATTGGCAAAAAGGACCTTCAAAGCGTTCTAAGAGCAGCAGGCAACAGCGTTCTGCTTTGCAAGTGAGTGGCACAGATCTAACAGATCTAACATCACCAACATCGCCCTGCCACCTGAATCCAGCACCTCCTTAATCGCCTCCGAAACTTCCAGAAGTGCTGTTTGGGTGCTAAGATTGGTGCGGAATCCAGATTGAGTAGGGTGCAGTAGCTCATGAGACTCCAGATAATCGGTGAGCACCTTATGCCCATGTTTTTCAATAATCTTGGCGAAAGCGGGTAAAAGTGAAATAGGCCTGTAGTTCGCCAACACCTCCACGTCCAGTCCGGGCTTTTTAAGCAAGGGAATGATCATCGCCTGCTTCCATATCTGGGGAACCACACCCTGCTCAAGAGAACAATTCAGCAGGGGGTTCACATATGGGTTAACGGCTTTTGCCATTTTCGCCAAAAATTTGGCGGGGCAGGCGTCACGAGGTGAACCCGATTTCAGGCAGGCCATCAAATCCAACGATGAAGCAGTGGAAAGAGGGGGAAAGACTGCCAGAACCGGGCCTGCATTGGACAAGACGAGCATTTTTTGGCTCCTGCAAGGAGAAGGAGTCCTGGATCAGCCTGATCTTCAAAGTAAAAAAGTTAGCAATCGCACTGACCCAAGACTCTGGGGGAGGAGTCTGACTCGACGAAGCACGTGACGCCGTAAACTCCTGTTCAATGGCGAATAGCTCCTTACAAGAGTTTGAGGCAGCTTCAATTTTCCTTGCGAAATAACCTTTCTTCTCAGAGAGGATGTCTCGATGATATGCTTTCACTAAAGACCTGTAGGCAAGTTTGGCCACCGGGTCATATTTCACGCGCCATACTCTTTCAGCCACCTTGCATTGCCGACGTGACGCCGCCAGCGCTTCAGTGAACCACGGGGCAGATGCACGTTTATCTACCTTGCGGGGGGGCCTCATAGGAGCAAGATCATCAAGCCTCTCTAAGAGCCATGCTTGCAACCGCTCAACATCCCCGTCTAGGTCTCCAGTCAGGGTGCAGGGATGAGCCGCACATGCCTGTGTCAGCAATTCCGGGGTGACCCGATGAAATGCCCTAAAACCCTGGGCAAGCTGCCGAGGGGCACAAGAGGATTTCCTTATCTCCGAGATATAATATTTGATCAGTCTATGATCCGACCATAGCACCTGAATAGGTGCATGAATCTCTACGGGAGTGGTTGAGAAAATCAGATCCAGGGTATGGCCCTTCTCATGCGTAGGCCCATAATGATAGGGCGCCAGGCCGAGAGGGGCTGTTACATCCAGCATTTTTATAGTATCGGCATCCATTTCGTCATCCATATGGACATTAAAGTCACCAGCGACTATGCAATGCTCCGACTTCAGTATCAGAGACGAAATTACCGACTGGACCTCTTCAAAGAAAGTGCCAGTGGGTCCTGGGGGTCTATACACAAGAAGACCTTTCACAGATTGATGTGGCGATAAAACAATAGAAAAGGCGAGGGATTCACAACCCTTAATCGCATCCAAGGGAATGATGGTGCAAGTGACACTTTTATTTACTATCAGTGCCACCCCACCTCCCCGCCCCTTCAGTCTATCCTGCCTGAAGATGTTATAATCAGGAGGGATAGCTGCAGCAATATCTGGGTTAGAAGACTCACCAAGCCACGTCTCGGTGAGCATCAAGAACAAAGGTCTTTCTGTGTCCAACAGATCGTAAATATCCAGTGCATGACGACTAAGAGATCTAGTATTTAGCAGTAAGCAAAGGTGTTTAACACTAACTGCCTCCCTGCACGGAACATAGGCCAGATGTTTCTGAGTCCGCCAGCCACACTCAGGGCATCGACTCTCACCCTTGTGATGCGATGGAAATACCGTGCAGCAGGAGCCACTAGTCCGTAGCAAAGAGCGGAGCTCCTGAAACGAGTAGTGCAACATGCTAGTCACCACATTAAACAGGACGAGCCACCAGATCCCAGTCCAGCCCGTCACCTCAGAAGCCTCCGGGCGCAGACGGGCAGGACTCTGGCACGACTCAGGCACAGGGAGAGGCACGACCGCTGCACGAAACCGCTGCGCTCCCCAGGGAGCTTTAAGTAGGTTTCCCTCTGGCTGTACAGAGCGCTAGAGCGCTCGCAACTGGCGTCCCCTGCGCCTCAGCACCACTCCAATATGGCGTCCAAAGTTCCCCGCCACCACCCGGGAACCAAACCCGCCAAACCAGCGGTGCGGGAGACAACTATTGTGCAGGTAAGGGGCCAGAAGTCTTTCCGTTAAAAGCAGGGACTAACTAAATAAAACAAAGAAAATATCAAAACAGGTAGAGTTAAAAAGTAGCAGCGCGATGGTCAAGCGCCCAGCGCACTATGGTGTGCAAATTAAATCATTCGACCCACCGGATTGGTCGCCTTAAGTAGGCGTCCCTCTGGCTGTACAGAGCGCTAGAGCGCTCGCAACTGGCGTCCCCTGCGCCTCAGCACCACTCCAATATGGCGCCCAAAGTTCCCCGCCACCACCCGGGAACCAAACCCGCCAAACCAGCGGTGCGGGAGACAACTATTGTGCAGGTAAGGGGCCAGAAGTCTTTCCGTTAAAAGCAGGGACTAACTAAATAAAACAAAGAAAATATCAAAACAGGTAGAGTTAAAAAGTAGCAGCGCGATGGTCAAGCGCCCAGCGCAATATGGTGTGCAAATTAAATCATTCGACCCACCGGATTGGTCGCCTTAAGTAGGCGTCCCTCTGGCTGTACAGAGCGCTAGAGCGCTCGCAACTGGCGTCCCCTGCGCCTCAGCACCACTCCAATATGGCGCCCAAAGTTCCCCGCCACCACCCGGGAACCAAACCCGCCAAACCAGCGGTGCGGGAGACAACTATTGTGCAGGTAAGGGGCCAGAAGTCTTTCCGTTAAAAGCAGGGACTAACTAAATAAAACAAAGAAAATATCAAAACAGGTAGAGTTAAAAAGTAGCAGCGCGATGGTCAAGCGCCCAGCGCAATATGGTGTGCAAATTAAATCCAGGTTGGGATTCCAGGTTGGGTAGGGCTGGGCCCTGGCAGGCCAGCTCACAGGCCTCTCCAGGACAGAGGGTGTGGCGGTTCCTCCTGGCGCTCATCAGTCCTTCAGCTCCAAGTAGGTACAAAGTTCAACACTTACATGGGGTCAGAGCCCCAATATTTATATCCATGCAAGTCTTTGTTCTGCTCTGGAACAGGGCACTGGACCTAGTCCAAACCAGTTCTGGGGGACACTTAACAAGTACACAACACTTTGTTAGTGTAGGCTCTGACCCCAGACACACAACAGGGGGGCAGAGTCAGCATTGTGTAAGGCAGGCACAGTCCTATTCAGGTCCAGGTGCTACTCCTCCCACTACTCCAAATGCAGATCAGCCTATTCAGCCTAGCGCTCACTCACCCAGCCCCTCTGGAACCATTGCACCTCCCCAGTCCCTGTCATCCATAGCCAATCATGCAATGCACAGAGGGTGGCAGTGATGAACCAGAGAGCGACAGTGGTGAACCAGAGGGTGACAGTGGTGAACCAGAGGGTGACAGTGGTGAACCAGAGGGAGTTGTGATGAACCAGATGGTAGCAGGGGCGAACCAGAGGGTGGCAGTGGTGAACCAGAAGGTGGCAGTGGTGAACCAGAGGGTGCTGTGATGAACCCGAGGGTGGCAGTGGTGAACCAGAGGGTGGCAGTGGTAAACCAGAGGGTGGCAGTGATGAACCAGATGGTGGCAGGGGTGAACCAGAGGGTGCTGTGATGAACCAGAGGGTGGCAGTGATGAACCAGAGGGTGCTGTGATGAACCAGAGGGTGGCAGTGATGAACCAGAGGGTGGCAGTGGTGAACCAGAGGGTGGCAGTGATGAACCAGAGGGTAACAGTGATGATCCAGAGGGTGGCAGTGGTGAACCAGAGGGTGGCAGTGATGAACTAGAGGGTGGCAGTGATGAACCAGAGGGTGGCAGTGGTGAACCAGAGGGTGCTGTGATGAACCAGAGGGTAGCAGTGATTAACCAGAGGGTGGCAGTGGTGAACCAAAGGGAGCTGTAATGAACCAGAGGGTGGCAGTGATGAACCAGAGGGTGGCAGTGGTGAACCAGAGGGTGACAGTGGTGAACCAGAGGGTGCTGTGATGAACCAGATGGTGGCAGGGGTGAACCAGAGGGTGGCAGTGGTGAACCAGAGGGTGGCAATGGTGAACCAGAGGGTGCTATGATGAACCAGAGGGTGGCAGTGATGAACCAGAGGGTGGCAGTGATGAACCAGAGGGTGGGGGGGTGATCCAGAGGGTGCTGTGATCAACCAGAGTGTGGCAGTGATGAACCAGAGGATGGCAGTGGTGAACCAGAGGGTGGCAGTGATGAACCAGAGGGTAACAGTGATGATCCAGAGGGTGACAGTGGTGAACCAGAGGGTGGCAGTGGTGAACCAGAGGGTGGCAATGGTGAACCAGAGGGTGCTGTGATGAACCAGAGGGTGGCAGTGGTGAACCAGAGGGTGGCAGTGATGAACCAGAGGGTTGCAGTGATGAACCAGAGGGTGGCAGGGGTGATCCAGAGGGTGCTGTGATGAACCAGAGGGTGGCAGTGAGGAACCAGAGGGTGGCAGTGGTGAACCAGAGGGTGGCAGTGATGAACCAGAGGGTAGCAGTGATGATCCAGAGGGTGGCAGTGGTGAACCAGAGGGTGGCAGTGATGAACTAGAGGGTGGCAGTGATGAACCAGAGGCTGGCAGTGGTGAACCAGAGGGTGGCAGTGATGAACCAGAGGGTAGCAGTGATGATCCAGAGGGTGGCAGTGGTGAACCAGAGGGTGGCAGTGATGAACTAGAGGGTGGCAGTGATGAACCAGAGGCTGGCAGTGGTGAACCTGAGGGTGCTGTGATGAACCAGAGGGTGGCAGTGATGAACCAGAGGGTGGCAGTGGTGAACCAGAGGGAGCTGTGATGAACCAGAGGGTGGCAGTGATGAACCAGAGGGTGGCAGTGGTGAACCAGAGGGTGCTGTGATGAACCAGAGGATGGCAGTGATCAACCAGAGGGTGGCAGTGATGAACCAGAGGGTGACAGTGAAGAACCAGAGGGTGGCAGTGATGAACCAGAGGGTGGCAGTGATGAACCAGAGGGTGTCGTGATGAACCAGAGGGTGGCAGTGGTGAACCAGAGGGTGCTGCGATGAACCAGAGGGTGGCAGTGATGAAACAGAGGGTGACAGTGATGAACCAGAGGGTGACAGTGGTGAACCAGAGGGTGACAGTGGTGAACCAGAGGGTGGCAGTAATGAACTAGAGGGTGGCAGTGGTGAACCAGAGGGTGGCAGTGATGAACCAAAGGGTGGCAGTTATGAACCAGAGGATGGCACTGCTAAACTGCCCGGGAGCTCTGTGGGTGTGAGCCCCGCGCTGCTGAGCTGCCCAGGGGTTGTGAGACCATGCGCTACTGAACTGCCCCTGGGCCCAGTGGGTGTGTGCCCCCATGCTGCTGAACTGCCCCGGAGCCCTCTCAGTGTGAAAATCATTTGTGCTCAATTGCCTGGGAGCCCTCTAGGTGTGAGCACACATTGTGCTTAGTGCCCCCTGCCCCTAATATATATATACCCGTACCGCACAGCACCATTATGCTCTTGCACCATGATGTCTAATGCCTGGATGCTCCTGATCCGTGTAGGTGGTACCACCATCTGGTGCAGTCAAAATGTAAAGTCATAACTTGCTACACAGCACCAATAAACACATGTCCCCCCTGGCACCGGTATGCGCATGTACCAGGCGTGGAGCACCCACATGCCACTGCACCCTACTGCCCAGTGCCAGCATATGCCTGTACGGGGCAGTTTAGTATGAGATGGGACATTGTCCAGCAGCAGCAGCTGCATGCGCCTGAACCCACTGAGCAGGATCAGAATGGCTTTGTACCTACACGTGCAGCAGAGCTATCTTGGACATCTGAAGGATTCTGGGGTCCTGTGCCAAACGTATTTTTGCATCCATGAGTTTCCCGAGCACCATCCCCGTGTAGCTCCTGTGACCCCAGGAGGCTGCTTTCTCCTCTACCTGCTGCTCTGCTCGGTCTCTGACCCTTTATAAACAAGATGCATGTGAACTCGCATAGAAGCCCCGCCCGTTTGGCCCGGTTCACCACACACAAGGGGCAGCCAGCACAGCGCTCCCCTCATGCTAGATTCCAGGTTGGGTAGGGCTGGGCCCTGGCAGGCCAGCTCACAGGCCTCTCCAGCAGAGAGGGTGTGGCGGTTCCTCCTGGCGCTCATCAGTCCTTCAGCTCCAAGTAGGTACAAAGTTCAACACTTACATGGGGTCAGAGCCCCAATATTTATATCCATGCAAGTCTTTGTTCTGCTCTGGCACAGGGCACTGGACCTAGTCCAAACCAGTTCTGGGGGACACTTAACAAGTACACAACACTTTGTTAGTGTAGGCTCTGACCCCAGACACACAACAGGGGGGCAGAGTCAGCATTGTGTAAGGCAGGCACAGTCCTATTCAGGTCCAGGTGCTACTCCTCCCACTACTCCAAATGCAGATCAGCCTATTCAGCCTAGCGCTCACTCACCCAAACCCTCTGGAGCCACTGCACCTCCCCAGTCCCTGTCATCCATAGCCAATCATGCAATGCACAACAGGCAGGCACAAAAACACATAGCACACAGAATGCCCACTTCTAAAAGTGGCATTTCTGAAATACTGATAATAAATTTGCCAACACCATTATGCAGCATTTATTACCACTATCCCAAACATACCAAACTTGATCACGCGACTCCTCCCATGTCAGGAATTACCACTGAAACACATATCAGGGAAACCCCAATGCATTCCCATGAGAGGGCAGCCTCACAATAGTGAGAAACCAAAATGTCTGTTTGTCACTAAAAGGACATGCCACACAGTTAAAGGACATGTCCTACCTTTTACCTACAGCGCACCCTGCCCATTGGGCTTGCTAGTGCCTACCTTAGGGGTGACTGATATGTAGTAAAAAGGGGAGTCACAGACGTGACACCCACTTTAGGTGCCACATCACAGCTGCAGTAAACTGCGCGTGCAGGCCCTGCAATGGCAGAGGCCTGAGACAGGTTATCAGAAGTATAAATGCTTTTTGCAATCGCAAACGGGTCAATTCTCAGAATCGGCTAGTTTGCAAATACAAAATACATTTTGCAATATATCAAAAACTTAGCATTCGCAATATGGGTAATCACAGTTTATTGTGATTACCTAAAATGCAAATGAAGTTAGAGAAATGTAATTTGCGATTCCCTAAATGCAATTCAAGTAGCAATCGCAAATTGCGAATGCGATCCTATTCATTCCTAAGGGCCTCAAGGCCCATAGGAATGAATGGGAAGCCATTAAGGAATAGGAAGGAATTGCACTATTATTTGCGCAACCTACTTACATTGCATTTTGCGAGTAATAGCGAATCGGTAAAATTCGCTATTAAGGACTTGCAAAATACAATGTTGATACATCTGGCCCTATATGTCTGTGCTAAGCTACCTAGTTGCACTTGAAACCCCATTTGTGTGTTTAAACTTTGCATTTTTTATTATGAAGGCAATACAACTCAGGAAATGGATGGTTAGAGATGAGGTTGCTTTAACTAACTTTTTAACTTATTTATGCATTCTCATGTCTATTTTTTTAACTAATAATATTACATTTGTACTTTTATGGCTTTTTAAAAATCTGGCGATTAAAGCTATTAATTGAATCAAATCGAATGTATGCAGTAAATGAAATATTGAAAACATAAAACCCTAAAAAAACACATTTAATAAAAATATAATGAACATTAGAATACATATCACAATAGAAACAAATAATACTATAACATATATATTTTTTAAAACAATAATGTTATAAAATAAACTTAACCAATATTATGAAAACTATTTGAGTGTAAGGGTTTTAATTATAGTATTCACACTCTAGGTTATGCAACAGTAAGGAAAGCGTTAGACATCAAAGGGATTAGATTTACTATTCCTACTCTAGTCATTGCAATAGTAGGGAAAGTGTTGAACTTCGGAGGAAGTAGATCTACTATTCCTACTACAGTCAGTACAACACTAGGGAAAGTGATGAACTTCACAGGGGGTTAAATTATAATTCCCACTCCAAAAAGCACAACAGTGTTACCCCTCCAAAGCGCCTTGGAGATATAAAATGTACTATTCCCACTCCAGTCAGTGCAACAGCAGGGAAAGCACTGGATTTCAGTAGGATTAAGTTTACTTTTCCCACTACAAACAATTCAACAGTAGGGAAAGTGTTATACTTCGGAGGGGTAAAATGTACTATTCCCCCTCCAGACTGTGTGACTGTAGGGAAAGCCTTGGACTCTGGAGTTGTTAAATTTACTTTCCCAATCCAAACAGTGCAACAGTAGGGAATGTTTTAGCCCTCGGGAGGGGTACAATTGACTATTCCCACTCCAAAGAGTGCAACAGTAGGAAAAGTGTTGGACTTCAAAAGAATACAATTTACTATCCCCACTCCAGTCAGTGCAACAGCAGGGAAAGCAATGGATTTCAGAAGGGTTACATTTACTATTCCCACTCCAAACAGTGCAACAGTTGGGAAAGTGTTGGCCTTCATATTGGTAAAATGTACTATTCCCAGTCCAGTCTGTGCAACAATAGGGAGAGGGTTGGACTACGGAGAGGTACAATTTATTTCACTTTAAACAGTGCACCAGTAGGGAAAGTGTTGGACTTTGGAGGGGTAAAACTTACTATTCCCACTCCAAACAGCGCATCAGTAAGGAAAGTGTTGGACTAAGGAGTGGTACAATTTACTATTCCCACTCCAGTCAATGAAACAGTGGGAAAGCATTGAACTTTGAACAAGTAAAACTTACAATTCCCACTCCAAACAGTCTAAGCAAGAGCAGGGAAAGTACTTTAAACACATTACGTATATGAGTAACCTCATGAATGTAGAAAGAAATTCACCTCTTAAAATAAAAATTATTAATTACCAGAAATATAAATATATGCATAAAAAACTAAAACAAAGAAAAAATTTGCATATTTACTATGCAAAAATCACTAATAAGTAAATAATTGTTATTCAATTATCAATTAATAAACTTCCCACCCTATACATCTTCAATCTTAGCAGCCTGCACCTAAAATATAACAAACAAAATGAGTATTCCATCATTTACATTTTTTAAATCAATTAAATATATATTTCACAATTAAACAGTTAGTATGTTGGATGGAGCACTACCGTCAACATGGCAGTGACGATCCGCCCGACAAAAACCTCCGCCCCCATCCCATTTCCCCCTGGCAGACGGGAAGACCGTTCGGCAGTTTTCCGCCGTAGGCAATCCGCCTGATTGTCTACCGTGCGGAAAAGACATGCAATATGGTGGCGGTGCCTTTTAGGCACCATAAAGAAAGGAATGTGGAGAAAGGGGTCCTAGGGGAGTGAAGGTTTATAGACCTGTTTGTATCTTGTCCCCCAACTAAATTATCAAAAAACACGGAAGATACAATGGGTCTAGTGAACTATTATTATAGTTAATACTCATTATAAATCATTAGATTTGTGGATACCAAATGGTTATCTGAAACAGTTATCTGAAAAACACAGGAGAGAAATCAAAATGATCTTCACTTAAGAGTAAAGAAACCAATCAGCACACCGGTTGGTGGAACCTCATCATCTGGGTTTTGTGGATACGAATAATGCCCGTTAAGGCAACTCCTCGATTAATTCAATGAGGGTTGTGAAACACGGATCATCAAACGCACAAGAAAAAACCATCAACCAGAAGATGGGTGTTAGAAGGGCTGATAGGATGAATTGCAGTGCTCAAAAGAAAACAATATTCGTGAAGGAATTAAAAATACCTGTTATGATGACTAGAAAACAATTTTAATAGGAGTGACCATCAAAACGGTATACGACCGAGGCAACGACGGACAGAGCGTGGCCTCTTTTTTCCTGAGCGAGTGCCAGGAGAGGTGAGGCCTTTCCTCCCTACAATGATGGGAGAGTTCTTGGATTAAAGAGACCATACCATTGGTAGGTCTACTCTTTTCACGTTTTTTGACAAAAATTGCAGTAGTGTACTTCATAGGTCCTGACGAAAGCCCGAAGGGGCTGAAACATGTTGACCATTTTTTATCTTTGATGAATAGTAATAATATTTTTCAAAAACACTATATTCACTATGCTTTTAGACATACCGTTTTGATGGTCACTCCTATTAAAATTGTTTTCTAGTCATCATAACAGGTATTTTTAATTCCTTCACGAATATTGTTTTCTTTTGAGCACTGCAATTCATCCTATCAGCCCTTCTAACACCCATCTTCTGGTTGATGGTTTTTTCTTGTGCGTTTGATGATCCGTGTTTCACAACCCTCATTGAATTAATCGAGGAGTTGCCTTACTGGGCATTATTCGTATCCACAAAACCCAGATGATGAGGTACCACCAACCGGTGTGCTGATGGGTTTCTTTACTCTTAAGTGAAGATCATTTTGATGTCTCTCCTGTGTTTTTCAGATAACCCTTTTAGGCACCGCCATCCATATTACAATGATGGCGGTCTCAATCAATCAATCAATCAATCATATCATTTGTAAAGCGCACTACTCACCCGTGAGGGTCTCAAGGCGCTGGGGTGGGGAATGCTGCTACTGCTCGAAAAGCTAGGTCTTGAGGAGTTTTCTGAAGGTCAGCAGGTCTTGGGTCTGCCGTAGGTGGATGGGGAGGGTGTTCCAGGTCTTGGCGGCGAGGTGGGAGAACGATCTGCCGCCTGAGGTTGCTCGTCAGAAGCAAGGGGCTGTAGCAACAGAGAGGTTGGTGGAGCGGAGCTGGCGGGTAGGGGTGTAGAAGCTGAGTTGTCTGTTGAGGTACGTTGGTCCGGTGTTGTGGAGTGCCTTGTGTGCGTGGGTGAGGAGCTTGAAGGTTATCTTCTTGTTGACCGGGAGCCAGTGCAGGTCTCTCAGGTGGGGTGTGATGTGGCTGCGGCGAGGGATGTCGAGGATCAGGCGTGCAGAGGCCTTCTGGATGCGTTGGAGCCATCTCAGGAGTTTGACCGAGGCTCCTGCATAGATGGCGTTTCCATAGTCCAACCTGCTGCTGAAAAGGGCCTGGGTGACTGTTCTTCTCGTTTCAGTGGGGATCCACTTGTAGGTCCTACGGAGCATGCGGAGGGTGTTGAAGCAGGAGGAGGAGACGGCGTTGACCTGTTTTGTCACGGAGAGGGTGGAGTCGAGGATGACCCCTAGGTTGCGTGCGTGTCGGTGGGTGTTGGAACGGTTCCCAGTGCGGTCAGCCACCAGGAGTCGTCCCAGGCCGAAGGGTTGGATCCGAGGATGAGGACCTCTGTCGTGTCCGAGTTCAGCTTCAGTCGGCTGTTCCTCATCCAATCAGCAATGGCCTTCATTCCTTTGTGAAGGTTGTTTTGGCGGTCCTTGGTGAGGGAGAGTATCAGATGGGTGTCATCGGCGTAGGAGAGGATGTTGAGGTTGTGCCGACGGGCGACGTGGGCGAGCGGTGCCATGTAGATGTTAAACAGGGTTGGGCTGAGGGATGAGCCCTGGGGTACCCCACAGATGATCTCTGTGGCTTCGGAGCAGAAGGGGGGAAGGCGGACGCTCTGTGTTCTGCCGGAGAGGAAGGAGGTGGGCCAGTCCAGGGCCTTCTCTTGGATCCCTGCGTTGTGGAGGCGTGTTCGTAGTGTGTGGTGACAGACCGTGTCGAAGGCGGCTGACAGGTCCAGGAGGATGAGGGCCGCCGTTTCTCCGTTGTCCAGCAGGGACTTGATGTCATCGGTGGCGGCGATGAGGGCAGTCTCGGTGCTGTGGTTGCTGCGGAACCCAGACTGGGAAGGGTCCAGGATGTTGTTCTCCTCGAGGTAGCGGGTCAGTTGTTCATTGACGGTCTTCTTGATGACCTTTGCCGGGAACGGGAGCAGGGAGATGGCCCGGAAGTTCTTGAGGTCCTTGGGGTCCGCCTTGGGTTTCTTGAGTAAGTCGTTGATCTCGGTGTGCTTCCAGCTCTCCGGGAAGGTTGCTGTCTCGAAGGAGGTGTTGATGACTTTCTGGAGATGGGGTGCGATGGATGTGCTGGCTTTGTTGAAGATGTGGTGTGGGCATGGATCTGACGGAGATCCGGAGTGGATGGTATTCATGATCTTGATGGTGTCATTGTCGTTGAGGTTGGTCCAGTAGAGCAGGCGGTTGGTGCGGATGGTGGTCGTGGGGGCGGAGGTCTCAGTGGTTGTCGGGGCGGTCGTGGCATTGAAACTGTCATGGATGTCTGTGATCTTGCAGTGGAAGAAGGTGGCCAGCGAGTCGCACAGGTCTTGCGAGGGTGGGGCGTCGTTGGTGTTGGAGCTGGGGTTGGAGAGTACCTTCACGATGTTGAAGAACTCTTTGCTGTTGTGCGCATCTAGGCAGTCTTTGAAGGAGGCCCTTTTGGCGGATCTGATGAGGTGACATTCTTGTGGGTGGCGTGGGTGGCGTGGCTGTCGGGTGTTTTTTCACGTAGCCAGATCTTCTCCAGCTTTCGGCAGGTTTGCTTGGAGGCCCAGAGGTCTTCAGTGAACCAGCTGGCTTTCTTGATGGTATGATTGTTGGAGGGTTTCTTGATCGGGGCGAAGGTGTTGGCGCAGTCATTGATCCACTGTCTGAGGTTGCGGGCGGCGGTGTCGGGGTCGGTATGGTCGGCGGGTGGGCTCTGGGCGAGGGCGGTGGTTAGCTGGTCTTCGGTGACTTTGCTCCAGCAGCGGTGAGGCATGTGTTGGGTGCGGTGGTGCGTGGTGGGTTTCTTGAAGGTGAAGTGGATGCAGCGGTGGTCGGTCCAGTGGAGTTCGGTGGTATAGTTGAAGGAGACGTGGGGGCTTGAGGAGAAGATGGGGTCAAGCGTGTGAACGGAGGAGTGGGTGGGTGTTGTGACGAGTTGTCTGAGTCCGATGCGTTTTCATGGCGGAGACTCTTCCATGGAAAGGCATGCAGAATGCCTTTGGGGGCCCGTTGCAGGCCCCCAGGTGGTTGGGGTGGTGGGTTTCTGCACTTGGGAAGTACCCATGGTACCCCTTGACATTTGCATGCACAAGGTGGCAGGCACCACACGGTGCCTGTCACGTTGTACATGCAAATGCACAGCGTGCCCTTTAAACATTGAGGCGGGTGCTGGATACTGCGCCGCGAGCCACAATGTTAAATATACAAGATGCGACCACCATGGTGGTGGTCGCATCCTCATTGGCGGAGCGGGACCACCGCACCACTGGCAGCCGGTCCCAGCACCGCTAGGGTGGCGGGTGGACTGGAGTCCACCCGCCATCCTAATAGACCCCTAAATGTTTAAATAATTATTGCTTAATTAACTTCCCACCATAATCCCCTACAAGCTTAGCAGCCCACAACTAAAATATAATTAAAATAAATATGTATTCCATAGTTTACATATTTAAAATAAAATAAAATAATTAATTTACAAATAATAATGAATAGTTTATTAAATATTACCTAACTTCCCATCATTACAAACCTAGCATTCCACAACTACAATGTAAATAAAATAAATCAGTATTCCATATTTTACATAATTAAAAATGATTTAAATAGTTAATTAATAATTGATAATTATTTATTACTTAATTAACTTCTCACCCTATACCCCTACAAAACCAACAGCCTGCAAAAAACAAAGCACAAAATTAAATCACTGTTACATAATTTGTATAATAGATATCAATCAATATTATCTATGATTTCCAATAGCAGGCCTGATTAAAAGTCTGGTTCTTCCTCTCTTTTATGGAGTTCTACTCGGGAGTAAGGAGCAGGCAGGTTGATTAATCGGGACCGCCTCTGGAATTCATTGATTTCTACGACTGAATGAATTTGAAGTGATCCTATAAATTTCCAAATCGAGTTTGATTAGAAATGCAATCTATTGATTTTTTAGGGTTTGGCCATTTGACCTTTATTTACATCTTTGTCCTGATGACGGTCTCATGGACTGATTTGCCTTGGGAGACTGAAACGCTGACAAACTATCCACACTAACGTCAACAAGTCAAGTGCATTTATTTGCCTGCATTCTTCAGCCATATATAAAATGGACCTCTATTTATAAATGCATAGTATGTTAGGTGGATATGCCATTCCATACTGAGCATTTGGGACATAGGGAACCTCTTGCAGGTTCAGTATGGTTGACTACTGTTATTGAAAACGTAGAAAACGCTGACTGAATTTTTTAACCCCTTCAACGCTGTGCGGGATAATTAATAAGTGGGCAGGATTCAGATGGCCCCTGGTCGTCCTTAGCAAACGCACACTGTGACGTCAGATGGCGGGGGCCGTCCTGAGTACTGAAGAGATTAAAAAATGTATTGTATAAATAATATGATGTGATAATTCAAAGCATAAGTAAAAAAGCTGTCAAGCACAAGCATTCATTTTGTTGGTACGCTTTAACATTATTTTATTAGGTTATTAAGTAAGAAGGATTGGATTAATATACTGACCCCAATAAACTAAATATAGAACAAGTGATTCCTTCAGGAACCCATTTTTATACCTTTAGAAAGTTAGCATTTTCTTATGCCACAAAATGATGTCCTCTGCCAATGTCCTGGGCTACATCACTGTGAACAACCCTGCTGCTTGGATTTGTGTATTGCTTCCAAACAGTAATACAAAGGGTGTTGGGATGTGGATAGGATGAGCTATACCCGCAGGATGACTGAGAGGGGCAGTACCCAGCCCCACATACATTTCACATCTGTTTGCCTCCTACACACACAAAGGAACCTGACTCCAGGCCAACCTTGCCTTTTCTCACCTCCAGATACATTGGAGAATCGAAAGGGGAAAGGGCAGAACATTCCTGAGCCAGATGTTGAGATGGGACAGGGAATACACCCAGAAAAAGCCTGGCTCCCGGTGTAAATATTGAACCTCCGGAACCACTCATCAGAATACACTGGGACCTGTGAAAGTTACAGAAGAAGGACTGCCCTGCTGTTTGAAGGACTGTCTTCCTGTCTGAGAAGGAAGATTGGGCCTGCCTACCTTCATCATCAACTGGAGTGACTTCCCAGGTCAGTTGACTAACCTCCTGTTTGAGCTGCAGGGGAGAAAAAAGCTTCAGAGGCCTCTCTGCAACTGTCCAGCTGACCTGCTGCACTGTCCTGTCTGGATTGGCAAATGGACCTTACTGAGCCCTGCTGGCTTCTACTGGAGTCAGTCCATGATCTGCGAGAACTGTCTCCCCAGGTCCTGAACTCTTGGCTGGCCTCAGTATGCACTCCTCCTAAAGAAAAGGCTCTAATTCTGATTTCTGGGCATCTTGTGACTGTGAATATGTCAGTTTGTGGCAAGTCTCTGCTGCCAGCGACGACTGCCAACACGAAGTTTCAGAGAGACCTTCTCTTCAAGTCGCAAGTGACCCCTAGCATCGGCAGGCAACTTGAAACTAACACTTGGTGCTACAGCAATGAAAGCCTGCGGTGACCGCCAATGCACAGCTACAGCAATGACCATCCACAATGCGTACCCGTCTCATCACAGTATAGCAATGACCATTCACAATACCTGGCCTTCTTTTCGCACTACAGCTACGACCACCCATCATCCTCAACCTGCTCCTTGCTGCGTCCTCCACTGTGAATGGAGCTCTTAGCACGAGACTTTGAAGGTAACTTTTCAGTGGGACTAACATGGTCCCTGTAGCTAATCCTCACTCTAATGTGGTCAGCCTGAACTTGTGACTTTTCCACGAGTAGCACTCTGTGTTTTTAGGCACTATTTTCACTAAAAACTTAATAAAGTAATATCTCCAGTTCTACTGAACGGATTTGTGTCATTCTGGTATTGTTTTGTGAATTTAAATGTACTTTACTATTCTAAATCACTTTGGGATTTTTCTTCTGTTGTGTTTTTTTCTTTACTACTGTTTGTTTGCTGCATAAATACTTGACACCTTTTTTCTCGAAGTTAAGCCTGTGTGCTTTTGTGAAAAGCTGCCAGAGGGTTAAGCATAGGTTTATTTAATTACTTTTGTGGTTCCTCCGGATAAGGATGATGGCTGTTGCCTGAGTGGGGCTTCCACCCCCTCGATCAATAACCCAATTTCTTACACCATCTCATTCTGTTTCATCCCTGACTTAATGAGTGACAGGTGAACCTGGTAAGGTTGGCAGCAGCTCCATGGTGATGGTAGTTACCACCTAGCAAAGGGGTAGGCTATATGTATGCACACTCTCACCATACAGTTTCTGGTCTGCTTCTTTGCCAAAAAACTATTAAACAGACGGATTCCTTGTTTGATTGTAACTTTTATCGTGGAACCTTTCCTCCGAATAATGTAATGTAGAAAAACTTCAGTGCTAACATATAAGAACTGTTCTTTTGTAAAGCATTCTGTCACCAATTTGTATATTGGTCAACCTATGTGAAACTGAAAAATAAATAAATGAGCAATTAATAAATGTGATGAAAAGATACTCATACAAATATTTATTTAATTTCTCATTCACATGTCATTTTAATTTTCTACAAGTGTTATTGAGAGTGGGAATTAAAGGGATACCTTTGCCAATAAATCCCTTAGTGCTCATTCATTCAGCCATGCTTCCCTCATAGCATCAAGCATGTTTCTACACATGCAATATGACATAACAAAATGTAAAATATCTAAAATCAAACATAACTGAAGGAGTATGAGTGAATGTCCAATGGGGACAGATTCACAGTAGGTGTCAGCTTGCCACTCTTCCGTGGCCTGTAAAATAATGTAGACTATAGAGGATTGGGACAGCGGACCTTGAGCCCTTGTGCCCTGTTTGTATTTGTGAAAAGGACGCAGAAAGAGCTTTTAGCTGCAATGGTCCTCAGTGGCCTGCAACATGTTATATGTCACACAAGACCAGGACTGCAAGTGCAAAAAGGGCACAGAGATACCTTTGGGGTACCTTGCTTCTCCATGGCATGTTGCACACTGCAGACCAGGTTCCAACTGCTCCCATGTTGTCTTTGAAACAATGAAGATAGAAACATTACTGCTTTGAGCTAACTCATACTGTTGTTTTCCCTTTAAAATATCCCCTATCCCTTGCACAAGGTGAGGAAGAGAGTGCAACTGCCACTCCATTTCACTTGAGCAAGTAGAGTGTTTCAATAAAATTCCTTTGAACGTATTGATTGTGATGAGTTGGGGCATAAGGGGAAAATAATACATGGCCACTTTAGATAGCATTAGGGGTAATCAATGAAATGTACACTTGGCCAGTGTAGTTGGTGAGGGAGCAAGAGCTAGTAACCCCTTCCAGTAAGCAATGTGTGAAGAATTTTTCTGGCACTTGATCATTCCGGGGTGTGGAGGAAACTGGAATGTGGGGGCAAATTCCCTCTCCCAACACTTGATCAAGACAAGGGGCTCTACTTCTCCTCCTTGTCCTTCGGTAAGGCCAATCGGTTGACATAGTACTGATGCAGTAGTTACCTGCCACATACTAATACAACATCCCTCTCCTGTCTTTGGACAAGGGGCTGTAGGATAGAAACCCTTTGCTTGGCCTTGGACAGTGGGCACGGTCGAGGAGTGTAAAAACAGAAGCCCAGCCTTGGGCATGGAAGGCATGTTTGTTTTATGATGAAAGGGGCAAACTCTTCTCCATGTCCACTCAGCAAAATTAGGGTGTTTTGTCTTTAGATTAGCAGGTTCAGGTTTGAAACTCCCCTGGCTCTGGTCTCAACAAAAGGAGTATGGTGGTGAACATGTATTATCTCTCTTCAGGCTCTATGTCAGGCCTGCACGTCTTTTGCGGATAATATTTTGCATTGAAAACCTGTGTGACCAGTCTGCACCAAATAGGCAAGTACATAGATCACATGCTGAAAACTATGTGCCCCAGGTTCAGTGCTAATTACACTGAAGGGGATAGTTATTACTGGTGCCAAAAATTGGATTCACTATTTAAGGAGCTGTCAACCATTACTACGGGTAACTGAAACTCTCTAGTAGCTGTATTAAATCTACCTAGAATAACAAGAAATTCTCAAAACCATTTATCAGGATTCGTCTTCCATGCATAATACATGTTTTTAAAATGCCATTCAATGAGTGACACAATACATTAGACTCTGGAGATGAGTGGCTCTTTTTCACCCTGACCTATTTGTAGGTGTCTATACTGTTATATTGGACTAAGCACATTTTGAGAACTCCCAGAGTGAGGTATCCATCTAAAAGAACTTGCTAAACAAAGAGCTCACGTCATGAATAGCACAAAAACAAAACATCTATGGTCTACACAGTAGGGGCGTGGCTACAACTGTAATGGAGGCAGACGTGTTTGGGTAGAGCTCTGCCGCAGGCTCCCCTTAACAGGTTGCTTTCTCCACATACAATCGCTCCTGGAGGCTGCAAGGGAGGAGAGACCATGCAGGACATTAGGCTGCAGTAGTGAAGAGAATTCTAACTCACCCGAGCCCCGCAGTGTTGAACCCGATCGCAGAGACCGATTGCTGTGCGGTCCTGACTGGGCAGGCTCCGGCTACTCAAGCCTGTGGTCTAGCTCCACCCACTAGGCCGCAAGTAATGGCGTAGACGACAACCACAAAGGCTGGCTGCATGTCTTGTCTCGGCCTGTGACTGTGCCGGCTGACCCACGAGGAGATGTGGCTGGTGCTCCTGTTGGCCTGTCCGAATGCTGCCCTGATTGTGGATCGCTCCGCTGTGGGGGCGGGCTGCAAGGAGTGATGACGCCCGGACTGCCTGCCTAGCTGTTGCCCTCACGGCGGAGGTGTGTGACTCTCCATCTACACTGCACACCCGTGAGTAACTGTCCCTTTGCTGTGTAGCCGCAGGCTCGGTTGTGGACGGGACATGCTGGGAGTCCCTGCGGTGCCGCCTGTGAGAATCCGAGCTGCAGACTCCCCCAACTCGGCTGCCTGACCGGTGCGGAACTTAAGAAGATGTGGTGCGCGTGGGCACCACCTTGCCTGCCTGTGTTGTCGCGGCCCGCGTGGCGTGATCGCAGTGGGAGGGCCCCCCATTGGTGTGCCGGAGGCGACCGCTGGCCTTACTGGCTGCCATTCGCCAGCTGTGAAGCGCTGTTGCGGTGTGTGCAGCCCCCCGCCGGTGAACCGAAAGAAGTGACTGATTGCCCGCTGCTGCTCTCGGGTGTACCCGATGACAGGGGAAAGGGCATGGCTGAGGCCCTGGATGTGCTGCTGGAGGGCTGAGGACTAGCCCCTTGACACTCGCTGCAAGAAGGGCGGTGGGACCCTACATAGCCACGCTGATTGGGCAGACACAGTTGCCGTTATCAGTGCAGCATGCATTTGGGGCAAGGGTTCCCCCCTGAGAGCTTGCATGCCGCTCTCCAGCGGCATGCAAGCTCTCAGGCCATTACCCAACTCCGCAAGCGATCATCTGTTGGTGGAGCGGACAACGCTGGTGAGGCCGACCATGTCCTGAACCCTGTCTGCGGCCAATGAACATGAAGTGCCCTACTAGTGCTTCTATGGGAGCTGAGTGGTGCCGCCTGGTGATTCTATAACTCAGTTCTGTCTGCTGCATGAGATGTATGAGGTGGCTACTCATTCACAGGTAGGAACAAATAGGAGTTGGCACACGCGTCTGACACCGAGCCTGGCGTGCCTTGGGCAGCGGAGGGCCGCAAATTGCTGCCCCGGCGCTTATGTGGACTACCTGACTTGCTCCTGGGAGTGCGCTCAATGATGCCCACCACCTGGATGCAACACCAACCCTGAGGGGTTTCCTGCTGAAGTGAACTGAAGCCCCACCATCTCCTGGGGAAGGATGGGATAGGCGGTTGGCGGCCGGGTTACAGGATGGCCCCGAGTGAGTGGTGGGACCCCACGACCACAGTTGCGTGCTGTGGAGGGTTGGCCAACTGCGGCCCACTGTTGCCAATCGGAGACTCACAGCGCCACCTATGCCCTAGAGATATTGTGCCATACCTCATCTGGACGTGGTGCACGACAGATACATGCATTCTGTGCCTGATGTCGGGCAGCACCCGGACGCGCTCCGGGGGGAGCACAGACCTTACCACCACCGTCCAAATCTAAGCTGGAAAAGATGGCGAAGCAGGGACACACGGATCAGACTGCGAGTAAACTAGATGCAGTGCACACTGCGATGGAACGGTTGGAGGAAACACTCAACCAGAGCCACACCTCCCTGGAATACAAAATTCATAAGGTAGCCATTTACCTTACCCACCTGCACGCTGATCATTGGAAACTAACGGATCGCACTACTGTCTTGGAATCTACGCTTGCTGACATCAAACCGCAGGTGACGCAAACAGATAAGCATGTGCAAGACCTGCTGTACCGTGTGGAGTTCCTGGAAGAAGGAGCTGAGGATGCTGAAAGGCGGGCATGACGCAATAATGTGCGCATAATAGGTATACCGGAACAATGGGAAAAGAGGGAGCCTGCCCTACACATGGAAAAATGGCTCAGATATTTATTGCCGGAGGGGTCCCTTTCACCGCACTTTGTCATAGAACGTGCGCACAGGGTCCCGACGAGACCACCCCCACGGGATTAAACCCATGGCCCATGCTCCTTTGGATCCTCAATTACAGGGATCGAGATTCAATATTGTAGGAAACCAGGAAACTCCAGGATGTTCAAATTGACAATCAAAAAATCATGTTCTTTCCGGACTATACTCTCCAGGTACAATGCCAGAGGTTTCATTCATGGAGGTGAAGAGACGTCTTCGGCAACACGACCTGAAATATTATTTACTGTTTCCAGAGTTTCTACGAGTGGTTGCCAGCGATAAGACACACTTTTTCAACACATTGGAGTAGGCGGAGGACTGGCTGGACACCTTCACTAATGGGGAGCCCCGAGATCATGCCACCACACTGCCAAAGCTAAAAGGCCTCTTTCGCAGCCGGCGGAGGGAGTATAGATTCAAAGGAGCAAGGACTCCACCCTCAATACCTGTAGTCCAACACTCAGAACTGATCCTCAGTGGGCAGCGGGAAGCCCTGCAGGCGATAGCGGAAATCAGCGGCTCGTTGGTGACTGAAGATGCATCCAATTCTAGCCAACGAGATTTGTCCAGCGATGACGAACAGGTGTATGGCCTACAGAACTCTCAGGATTCGACTGAACAGCCAGATGTCAACCCGCAGATGGCGGACTTAATAGCATGAACACCACTGGTTCCTGTCTTTGCATAGACTACGTACCGATGTATTGGGGTGTGTATGCGGGAGTGCGCTGTCATTGCCATAATGGACATCTGTGGTGGGCGTTGCTATGACTATGGTATATTCGCTCACAGCTGGGATTGGTATAATGCAGCATATGGGATAATGGACTTCTGCTGTATAAGTTGTTGCTATTTTGAGGATATCAATGTACATCACTCATTTGATAACTGCATTTAAGTTACTATACATAGTCAGCCTCACTTATACTGTATTTTGCCTGATGCTGGGGAGTCTTCGAGCTGCTGGATACACGGATTGTCAGCTAACGGATAGCAGTTCGAAGTGCACCCCTCCGGATTGTTTTGACTGTTGTCTCCATATGGGAGTTTGGACGATTGCTAGTTGCATTTTTGCCCTTTTGGTATTGCATATGATTATGTTTTTATTTTGGTTTTGTTCTGAGATATCATCCATTATGTGTGGGCTCATGCACTGGAATGTGCCACAAGTCAGCGTGCAGGGCAAGATGTGTGACACTAGGCCTTGTTTGTCAGATACATTTGATTGGCCGCTACTGACACTGATTCACTTGAAGGGTTGTTGGACGTATGTCTTCTTTTAAAATTGGTACCTGGAACATGAGGGGCATGCACACACCATCACGTAGATACCAGATATACTCATACCTCAAATGACATCACATACAAATAGCTCTACTGCAGGAGACCTACCTGGCCAAAACGGAGGTACAATGCTTGCACCACCGCTGGCGTTGCCAACTGTACGCTACAGGGTACTCAGCCTTTGAGAGAGGTGCACTTATATGGGTGAGGCCAGGTGTTCCGCTCACAATTACACAATCACAGGTAGATGCAGAAGGGAGGTATGTAATAGTTAGGGGAATGCTAGACGGCTTGCATGTAGTACTTGCATCACTGTACGCTCCTAACACAGAGCAAGATGCTTTCCTTGACAGGGTATCGCACATACTTGCACCGTGACACGATGTTCCCATGTTATTGGGAGGCGACTATAACAGCGTACTATATGTCTCACTAGACAGATCCTTCCCGCCCCTTCCGGGCACCAGTACACACCACGCCATGAAAGCCTTGACTAACTGGGCAACACAATGGCACTTGAGAGATGCCTGGAGGCACTGTTATCCTTGTGACAAGGTGTTTTCCTATTACTCAGGGGCTCATAACTTGCATGTGCTGTTGGATTGTTATATGCTATCGGAGGCGTTTCTCTCCCATGTATCGTCAGCTTACTATCTAGGCAGGACACACTGTGACCATAATCCACAGGTATTGGAGATGCTGTGGGAACACCCTCGGCCACCAATTCCGACTTTGGCGGCTCCAACCTGATTTACTGCTAGATTCACCCTTTTGTACACTCCTGGCTGCCAATATCTCCCAATATTTTGAGGACAATACAGGCACAGCTACAACACCTCAGGTGGAATGGGATGCATTCAAGGTGGTGATCAGGGGCGACTGTCTCGGTGCACAGGCGGGCATGGGGAGACAATTGGAGGCAGACCTAACACACCTCGAAACTGACCTGCTCCAAAGAGAGAGAGACGTATTGGGGGGGACACGGTACCTTTGGAACGTGTTAGGGAAGAGCACGCTAGATTGCTTGCCCGTCTCCACAATCTTAACTATGCAGCGCACTCTGCGCGCACCCACCATGTGGGTGACAAACCTGGTAGGCTGCTGTTGTGGCTGATACGACAGGATATAGCTAAAGTACCTGTGACGGCAATACAAAATCCGCAAGGATCTATGGTATATACCCAAAGCGATATACACCGTGCTTTTGTGGAGCACTATTCCACGATATACAGATCTTACTTGACAGCTACGAAAGCTGATGTGCAAAACTTTCATTCTACCCTAATATTGCCACAGCTAACAGAGCACCAACAGCAGGAATTGGGTGCTCCCCTGCTCTCGGAGGAGCTGAGGGACAGTATTTATTCTTTTTTGAATGGTAAAACGCCGGGCCCCGACGGACTGCCGGCTGAATTTTATAAGGCATATTTGGATATACTGGTGCCGGAACTGCTGCGGGTATATGAAGCGGCCCTAGAATATTCAGCACTCATGCCAACACAGAATGAGGCTCCATTAGTTTCTCTTTTGAAGCCGGGCAGAAATCCTGATTCCCTGGGCTCTTATCGCCCCAGATTATAAAATCCTTGCCTCCACATTGGCCAAACGTATCTCCCCATTTGTGCCAACTCTAGTACATGCTGATCAAAATGGCTTTGGTGCCACCAGGAGCACCTCTCTAAACATTCGCAGGTTATTTAGAATTCAGAAATATGCAGTAGAGAACTGGCCCGCTCTGGCTGTCTGGTACTGGACCTGGAGAGAGCCTTTGACTCGTTAGAGTGGTCTTATTTTGCAGCGGTTTTGTGCAAATATGAGCTGGGGGGTGGATACTTGCAGTTAGTGCAACTGCTGTATCAACGCCCCATAGTGCGCCCTCGCACCAGCAAACTTTTGTCTGACAATTAGGGTACAGAGAGGAACCAGACAGGGATGCCCTCTGTCCCTGTTGCTCTTTTCTATAGCCATGGAGCCTCTGGCGGCTCTCCTCTGAGATGGTGGCGCAGATTGGGGCTTCACCCTGAGGGATGGACTTCATGCAGTGTCCCTATATGCGGACGACTTGTTATTGTATGTAAGGGACCTGCATGCAATACCGCCGACGATACCAGAACTGTCCCGTAGCTTTGAGGCGGTGTCGGGCCTCACGGTAAACTGGGCTAAGTCGGGTGCCTATTGTTTTTGCGGGGATGTGGCTGTTGCGGATCTCATGTTCAATGGATTTGTGCTTGACTGGTATCTGACCTCGTTCAGATACCTCAGTATATACATCTACAGGTCCCCAGTGGACATACTGGAGGGTAATCTGTTTTGCGCTATCTCCTCCTTAAGATCACAGATAAAATTCTGGAAGACGCTGCCACTCAACGTGATGGGCTGCATCACCTTAGTAAAGATGATAGTACTACCCAGGCTTTTATATTATTTTGCAAACCTTCCGGTATATGTTCCAGTGAGGCTGTTTAGGGAATTAAAAGGGTTAATCAGAGGCCTAGTTTGGAATGCAGAGCGACCCAGGATAGCATTCAGAAGTTAAATGCACCCCCAGAAGGTGGGGGCTTAGCAGTTCCCCATCTGGAAATATACTATTTAGCTGCGCAGTTACAATGGGTCGCAAAATGGCAATGTGGCAAATATTTGACGGACACGTCGACCGAGACAACGGTCTGGACGCAGACTCAGATATTAGGGCTGTTTCATCCACTGGGCAAAGTTCCAGGCCCGACGCAGTTATATGTGGAGCTAGCGCATAGATGTTACAAGAGAAGCCTCCACCTCACAAAAGACACGACCCCCTATGCTCCGACGTTTCAGGACGCCCAGAGGTAGAGACTCTATAACAGACATGACAATGATAACCTGGACTTCAGCGGGAGTAGACACGTTAGGAGATATATAAGCTGATGGCACTTTGTTACCTTTTGCGTTATTAGCAGCAGATAATGGGCTACCGGTGGCCCAATTCCTTCTGCACGCAGCCATCATACCGACACTCACATTAGCATGGGGAGACATACCTGATGAGCCGCTGGCACATCAGTTATTGCAGTAGCTACATGTAATGGGGGAGGGATCACATGTAATACACTGGCTAGCTCAAGCACTGCTCGTCCATGTACTAAAGCCACTGCAGAGACTTTGCAGGCACTGGACTACAGACAGAGGCTGTCCCTGGACTGATAAGGAGTGGGAACGCGTTTTGGCTAGTGCCACACTCATACCACGTAACTCGCAATTCAAACTTACATACTATACAGAGAATACCTATCGCCAGATAAAACTAATACATATTTTAACATCACTACCTCCGAATGCCCGAGATGCCACTCCCTAGGTGCTGATCTATTACATATGCTATGGTCCTGTCCCCTGCTTTTACCCTACTGGCGTGGGATCACAGGCACACTGGCTGCATGCACTAATACTGATGTGCCTAGCACATGGGAAGTCTGTATTCTGGGGTTTTCTAAAAAGAACCAAGGCCAATAAAGTAAGTTCCAGATTTTGCGACCTGGGCCCAATAACAGCAAAGCGCTTATAACTAAGCAATGGAAACACAAGGATCCAGCTAAAGTAGTACACTGGGTGAGGTCCCTAGTAGTCTGGGCACAGGCAGAGGGCACCACTCTACTTAGGGAAGAAACGGCAGGGCTGCGAAAATATCCAATTGCACAGTCCAGGGATGGCATGCTCAAAACCCTAGTACATACCACTGCCACTTTACGGGTGCCTTCTGCACCGTAGGCATGACCAAACGTCCTGCAGGCTGCATAGAGGCAGGGGATGTGCTGCATCCTAGTGTCACAGTGACCATGACTGCTGCGCTTGGTGCAGACCTTGCATTCCTCATAAGACGTCCCGCAGACGTGGCTTCTTCCACATGACATCCTAACATTTATCCACGCCACATAGCACACGAGAGTAGTGGCCCGTATTCACTGTTTGCAAAAAGGCCTAGCTGTCACCATGCCCAGATGGCACATTGCACACTAGTTATATATTCATTTAGCTCTTTGATAGCTCTTTGTTCTGATTTATTAATCTTTTTTATTAGAAGTGGTTGTTTTCTATAAAGACATATATCTAATGAGTAAATGCGGCATTCACATGTACGTTGACTTTGTTTACCCAGGAAGTGCTCCATACTGTCAACTAACAAGTATGCCACATATAAACAGAACACTTCTATGTATATGGATAACTTACTGCATTATCAAAAATTGAAGAGGAGTGGCGCAGTTACCAGATCTACCCTGACCCCTTACTGGAGATAACAGAGTGTGCGGGCTGTAGGAGCCCACGGCGCTATGTACATGTATGAGTACTCTTACACTGGTGACGCGAATGCCGTTACAACTATGCGCAAGAAATGTTTAAGATTATATACGCAATGTCACAAAACAAATGTTATTATTGTACGTGCTGATATATATAGTTGCCAGTAATGTATGTAACGGATAAAATAAAATGCAATAAAGATATTAAAAAAAAAAATCTATGGTCTACGCAGTATTGCCTTCTTTATCAGGGTAACTGGTCATAATATTGATTTTTTAATATCGAATTACAATAATATCGATGTTATTTTATCGACAATACCAAAATATCGATGTTATGTATATTGATGTCAAAAATCTTGTTTTTTTCTTGTTTTAAATATCAAAGTATGAAATATCGATTACAAAATATCATTATGAGAACATTTTATTTGTTAGTGTTGTTAAAAATATCCCAAAAAATATATAGAATATATAAAATATTGTTTTTTCAAAATATCGAAATAGTATTATTTAATATTAAAATATTGTTGTTTTATTGTAATAGTAGTTGTAGTAAATTGTAATAAAAAAATAATTGTAATATACATTTTAGGAGTGGGATTTTGGGTTATTAGGGGATAAGGGTGGGGAGTGTTTTAAAAATATTATTTTAAAATTGAAAAACAAATTTAATTTAAAATTGAAATTTGAAATGTTGTTTTCGGAGTGGGATGTTGGGTTTTTAGGGGAAAAGTGTGGGTAGTGTTTTAAAAATATTTTTTGAAAATGATACAATTTTTAAATATTTAATTTTTGTTGTTGTTGTTTTAGGAGCGGGATGTTGGGTTTTCAGGGGATAAGGGAGGGGAGTGTTTTAAAAATAAAAATGTTAAAAATTTAAATGTAAAATGTTCAATTTGAAATGTAGATGTGGGATTTTTTTAAAGGGATAAGGGTGTGGTAGTGTTTTTAAATTATTTAAAAAAATAATAATGTAAATTAAAAATTTGAAATGTAATTAATAAGAAAAATTAGGAGGATATGGATGGGGAGTGTTTTAAAAAAAATTTACATTTTTTAGGGCAATTTAAAACATTAATTTATGGAGAATATTTTTTAGTTCAAGTTACAAATGTGTTTTTAGGGGTTAATAGTTTTTTTTACATTAGGATTTAAAAAATGTATTTATATATATATTTTAAAATGTTAATATTTTAAAATGTTTAAGTAATAAGAATGTTATAACTATTTATTTTTAAAAAAATGAAAAGTGTATTAGTGCATTATATTTAGTCCATTTATTTAATTTTATTGTTAGGTAAATTAATTAATTTTAAAGTAATTTATATAATATAAAGTTTAAAGTCCAACATCTTCCCTGAATTATTAATAACCGCAGTGGGAATATTACATTATATATCTTTAGTGTCGTTCACATTCCCTGATTTAATACAAACTGGAGTGGAAATAGTAAATGATATCAGTTTATTGCCCAGCACCTTCCCTGACTTAATGCTAACTGGAGTGGGAATAGTAAATTATATATCTTTAGTGTCCAGCACCTTCTCTGACTTAATACTAACTGGAGTGAGAATAGTAAATGATATATCTTTAGTGTCCAGCACCTTCCCTGACTTAATACTAACTGGAGTGGGAATTGTAAATTATATATTTTTATTGTCCTGCACTTTCCCTGACTTTATACTAACTGGAGTGGGAATAGAAAATTATATAGGTTTATTGTCCAGCACTTTCTCTGACTTAGTACTAACTGAAGTGGCAATAGTAAATTATATCTCGTTAGTGTCCTGACTTTATACTTACTGGAATGGGAATTGTAAATTATATATTTTTATTGTCCAGCACCTTCCCTGACTTTATACGAACTGGAGTGGAAATAGAAAATGATATAAGTTTATTGTCCAGCACAGGTATTGTAGTGCACCAGTCCCCTATTTCTAAAGCACCTGTAAAGTATAACTTGGAGGTAATTCCTTCTGGAACCTACAACTACTCACGCTGAATGCCTTACCTCCTTACCTTTGTGACATAAGATGTGAAAACAAAGGGGCATATTATCAAGCAATAGCGATAATTATCGCTATTGCTTGGTTAGAGACAAAATTTTACCGCTGAGCTGAGGCGATTTTTATCGCATATAAACCTTGGTATTACCAAGGTTTATCGCAAATGCGATAAAAAACGGCCGCAATGCATGAGTATTGCTGAAATGTCAGCGATATTCATGCATTACCGAGCTAATGCTCTTAGCCATGTTATCCACCTCCCATTGGATAACATGGCTAAGAACTGCTCAGGGCAGGTGTTAGCTTTTGGAGATATTCGCGCTTAGCGCGAATATCTCCAAAAGTTGGTAATAGGAGATAGCGATGTTAGCGACTGTTTCCAGTCGCTAACATCTTGGCACGCCCACTTTGCATGTCATTAGTGATAAATATCACTGACATGCAAAGTGGGGCCCAAGATGGTCGCTATCTCCTACTAGCTGTCGCTAACTGGTGTTAGCGACAGCTAGGTAATAGGGAGATAATTTTATCTCCGCTTTCTTGGCTTTTAAAGCCAAAAAAGCAGAGATAAACCCCCTTGATAGTATGCCCCAAAATGCTTCAAAATAAGTTTAAGTTATCTGTTTCATCTTGATTGCTAGCATTCTCTTATTCATGATACTTACTGGAGGCTACAAATACCCACATTTGGTCTCTGATAAAAATAAATTAAGGTGGTGAATACAACTAAGGGACCTGTGAAAAAATATTCCAGAGACTATTTGTAGTGAGAAAGTGTGAATAACAGACAACATTAAAATCGTTAAGCACTCTAAATATTTAAAAAAAAGAAAGCAATGTGACCTCTATGATCTCCTAAATTACCTCATTATTTCATTTCACTTGTATAGTGTTAGATATGGCGGTCTCTAGTGGCACAGGTAGGTACTTGTGACAAATAGGGACCCTTGCCTCTAGTCAGGGTAAAGGGGAATCACTCCTAAAATAACCCCTGCTCACCCCCTTGGAAGCTTGGCACGAGCAGACAGGCTAATCTCAAAGGCAGTATGTAAAGCATTTGTGACCACATACAGTAACCCAGTGACAACACTACAGATGGACACCACACAGTTGTATATTAAAAATAAGAATACTTTATATAGGTTTACCACAAGACCATAAACGACAAAAATACACAATACTGTTACTTTAAGATGGTAGTTTTAGCTTAGTTCAGTTCAGTTGTTAAGATGCGACACTTTGCGTCAATGTACCTTACGACACGTTGCGCTTCCACGACAAGCAATATCTTAGCGAGGGAAATGCGGCAAAGTTTTGGTGCAAAGAAATAAAGACGTGAAGATCTTCCAGACGTGGCACGCTTCTCCAGGGATGCGAGAAGTTCTTGGTTCGATACGTTGACTGCAGCGGCGACACCCTTGTTCAGCGATGCGACGGCAACAGCTTCAGCTGTGACACTCTTCTCGCACGTTTGTGTGAAGCTTCCGCAAAATGCAACAACTACAGCGGGCACATCCTTGTTCAGAAATGCGACGACAGCAGCTTTGACGGCGGCACGCTTCTCGGGGATGAGAGGCGCTTTCCTCGATGCGGAGCAATGCGACAGTTCCAGCGGCGACACCCTTGTTCAGAAGTGCGACGGCAGCAACAGCGACGACAACACGCTTCTTCCTTGTTGTGAGACTCTTCTCACGATGCGGTGCAGTGCGACAACTCCAGCGGCGACTCCCTTGTTCAGAAGTGCGACGGCAGGCAGCAGCGACGGCGACACGCTTCCTCTTCGTTGCGAGATGCTTCTCTCGATGTGGTGCAGAGCGACAACTCCAGCGGCGACACACTTGCTCAGAAGTGCGATGGCAGCAGCAGCGACACGTTTCTTTGTTGAGTCGCGCTTCCAGTCCCTCAGAAGGCCCAAAACAGCAGCAGACATTTCCAAAAGAACTCTGGGGAGCTGGGGGTTGAAGTCTGTTGTCCCTGAGACTTAAGCAGGAGAGAAGCTCTTTTCCAAGCCCTTAGAGATCCTTCACAAGTTGAAAGCAAAGTACACAAAGTTCTTTCTCCTCTCTTGGCAGTAAGGCAACCACTGCAGGCCAATCCTCTAAGCAGCACTTCAGTTTAGGAATAATCTATCCTCAGTTTCTTCAGGTTCCTCTCCTCAGCAGAGGTTTCTTCTTGTAGTCCAAAAGTGATCTAATTTCATGGGATCAGGGTCCCAATAGTTATACCCCAAAATCCTTTGTTCTCTGAGGGGAGAGGGGCCTTTGCCCAGTCCAAACCAGTTCTGAAGCACTCTTTTTAGCAGACTTCTCCTTTCCTTTCACAGTGCAGGGCAGAAACATCAGACGCCCCACAGGAGGTGGAGCCAGCACTGTGGAAGCCAGGCACAGCCCTATTCAGGTCCCAGGTGCAACTCCTCACACCCATCTGGATGCAGATCTCCTTATTCATCACTGGGCTGACTCATCCTGTCCCTTGGAATCCCCCAGCCCTGCCACTCAAAAACACCAGACGAGGAAAACACAACCTAGCAGAGGCAGGCTTTGGATAGTTAGACAAGGAAATACCTACTTTCTAAAAGTGGTATTTTCCAACACAGAATATTAAAACCAACTTCACTAAAATATGCATTCTATCATCCTGAGTTCAGGCATTCTAAACTCGAATTTCTACTATGTTCCCTGAGTCAGTTAGGATTATAAAAATGTAATAATCTAACTGCCCATTCTGGCCTATGGAGAACAGGTAGCCTTGCAATAGTGAACAACGAAAATGGCTGTAATTCATTCACTATTAGGGCATGCCACACACACCAGGGCATGTCCTACCTTATACTTACAATGCACCCTGCCCTTGGGCCTACTATAGCGATGACTGATATGAAGAAAAGGGAAGGTTTAGGGACTGGCCAGTGGGTGCACTTGCCCAGTCAGCATGACAGTACCAGACTGCACACAGGCTCTGCAATGGCAGACCTTAGACACATTTTCCAAGGCTGCTTCTGTGGGTGGGACAACCAGTGCTGCGAGCCCACTAGCAGTATTTGGATTCACATGCCCTGGGCACTCCAGGTGCACTGTACCAGGGTCTGACAAGTAAACCAAATAGTCAATCATGTAATCCCCAATTAATACATTCATTTGCAGTAGGGAGTACTTGCACTGTGGCACTGGACAGCAGTGGCACAGTCCCCAAAGCATTTAACACCAGCAAAGACACGACGCAACAGCAAAATTGGAAGTGAGACCCATGCCAATGGTGCCAGGTCTAACATATAGCTGTTGTTAAAAACTAAGGGCCTGATTCACAAAGGTAAACTGACATTTTTATGTAAATTTACTATTGTTTGGTATTCACAATTACAAGTTTATTTTTGCTAGTACTAATTTTATGATTGTGGAGACTCCACACTCGTGGCAGAGACACTACACATAAAAAGATATGCATGTTGTATCGTTTTATATGTGGAACTCTCAGTCTGACTGAACTTGTAGTTTGTGAATACCCAAACAATAATAACTTACACAAAAGTGTAAGTATACCTTTGTGATGCAGGCCAAGACTGCTCCTATCACAAGAACACATGTTTTCAGCTTACTTCAGACCTGGCCTTGAATGAAGGCCAATGGCTTATTTTAAAAAAGTGGTGCATTTGCTACGTCAATCCCTCTGTTGATTAAACGTGACTTATTATGGTCTCCTTTAACAGATTTTTTATCTAGGCATACCCCCTGATCATTTATTATTACCTTCCCTCCCTATGTTCTTATCCAATTTTGTTATGATATAATGTATTCCATGTTGCACTTCCTCCTCCTCTCTTTCCCTTTCTCTCCCCCCCCCTCTCTTTCCCTTTCTCCCCCCCAAAAAAACTGAAATGTTATAAAAGCATTTCTCATTAGTATACTGTTTACCCCTTTTCCGGGGTTTGATTTTTTATTTGCATTTTTCCTAATGATTTATCTCATATTTTCTTGGTTGTTTCTTGCCATTGTACTGATGTTTTACGTTGTATTATTCTACTCAATAAAGCTTTTTAAACTTAAAAAACAAAGTGGTCTTTCCGAAGAGATCATATTTGAAAGGCAATAACAAGCAGTAAAATAAAAAAACAATAACTATATGGTTAGGATATAATGGTGTGACTGAACCAAGATATATTTGCATCCTGAAGGAGGCAGATAACATTTTCGGGCATGTCTAAATGTTGACCATGGTCTGGGATAATTGACACTCAGGAATTATTGCCACATTTAAGGGTAGCTGTGTTTGTCTGACTCTTGAATGGCAGCCGGTCATTATTGTATACCATGGGGAAAGAGAAAGAGGAGCAAGAATATAATCAATGGATGACCCATAAGTGTTTAAAATTACTGTGGTGAGGTTGGTAAGATCCAAAGACAATGACAGGCTGTGGGAAATTGCCACACATCTATTCCACTGTGTGTGTGTTCTGTGTATTTCTGTCATCTCAGATGCTCTGTGAGATGATTGATTAATATCCTGCTGGAGTTTAAGCAGGTTTTGACTGGGTCAAGTGAACAAAATACAGCAGTTAACAATCACCTAGGACCCATAAGGCACAGGTTGATCCTTTCCCCATCCTAGGGAGAAATGCACTTTGCAGCCCCTTCTGTAACTATTCCTAGAATGAAAAAAGCGTGACAGCTGAACAATGCATGCATTAGAAAAACATAGACTTCTTAAGTACTGACTTAAATGCATCCTGGTTAACAGATTTTTCCCGTTGAAATTAAGCCGTGATATCCCACGGGATACTTCTAAAGCGTGCAAGGTATAGGAACTGCCAGCTGTTTAGCATTAGAGAGAACTAGCTCCAGAGAAAAGTGAGAGCATTGTATTGTTTCCTTTATTACCCCAAACAATCGGCTTTAGAACGGCCAATATATTGTGCAGCACTCTCGTTTTTTAACAATGCTCTTACGCTGCAAATAAAAAAAACACAATAGGAATATTCGTAATATTTTTTATGAATACATAATTGTGAATTTGAAACACTGGTATTCTTAATTTTGAAGATGGATATGTGTGCAGACACCCCTTAATGTGGATGAATCGGATATGCACATGCTTGTGAATTTCTTGCTCTTAAGATGTGTGCTTTTGCAGAAATTGAGTTTTTCTTCATTTCTGTTAATCACGACATTTCCTTCATAACAAGATCACTTGTGCTGAAAACAAGGAAATTTTCACATCTAGAAGAAACCTTTAAAATCATTGCCCCATGGAGAAATACCTTTCCATCAGATGGTAAGCAAAGTTCTGGAAAATAATGCGCTCTCTGGTATTACATTCTTCAGAACCTCCGGCAGTAATTATCGTTTTCATCATGCTTTCTCCAACTCCACTCAGAACATTTAATCCTTTGTCAAAAGGCATGTAACAGTCTGAGTATAAGAGAAATTCACATTTTGCAACACCACCTTTGTATGACCAAACAAGGATTGATCTTCATAAATTAGTTTGCAGCATAAGGGACTTATTTATGAGCCCTTACGTCACTTTTGCGCCGCCGGTGCGTCACTTTTTGTGACTCACCAGCGGCGTAACAAATGTCCCATGTTGCGTCATCTTTACAAAGTGACGCAGCTAGGTAGATGCGTCACTTTGTAAACCCCGCGCCACATTATAACTCCGCCATGTCTAATATATGCAAGGTAAAGCCGCGGTCAGTAGGGGAGTACCTGCCGGGGCAGTGACGTGGGGAGGGGAAGGGGCAGGGTGGGGGTTAGTAATGTGTGGATAATGGAGGTTTGCAGGTAAGTAAACATTTAAATAAATCAAATGAATTTCGTTGCACGCACTGCATTGCATTTGGGGATGCAGTGCGCGCAACGAAATTCGTTTGATTTATTTAAATGTTTACTTACCTGCAAACCTCCATTATCCATACATTACTAACCCCCACCCTGCCCCTCCCCCTCCCCACGTCACCGCCCCGGTAGGTACTCCCCTACCGAGCGCGGCTGGCAGGGTGGGCGTTCTGACGCAAGTAAGCCTCGTAGCAGCCATAAGACTGATGCAGGTACATTTGAAATGGGACTTGCCCATGTGTAATGACCCATTGATGGAGTTGCGTCACTTTTGTGACACACTCCAGCACTGCGTTATTTTTTGCGCCTACAGATACGTCAGAAATACTGACGAATCTATAACTCCTTGCGACATGATGCATCATACTGTAAATATGACGTATCATTGGTGTCGAAAGGAGGGCGCAATGAAAAGTGACGTATCGCTGTTTTCACGCAGCGATGCGTCACTTTTCATAAATAAGGCCATAAATGTCCAATCTGTGGGACCCAAAAGTCAGAGATAACTCCATTTTACTGTGGCCAACAAATGGTCATGTCGTGGTAAAGTAAATGGACATAACTGATGCTTTAAGCACCATGTAAATTTATTTTATGAAAAGAAAGTAAAGGATAAAGCAAAACACAACCAGAGATAAAGGTATATCAAATGCAAACGTTATGGCATAAGTACAATGAAATTATCTATGTACAATGTACTGTAGGTTGCTCCAGAAGGGAGAAAGTGAAAAAAGTGCTTGTGCTATGTGACATGTGAGAACGTATTGAATGAAAACATATGATACAAGATACAAATCGCATTGCAGCCGCCGGCGTTCTGCCTGTCAAGGATGATATAGTTCTTTTTTAAGTTCAAGTTTATTGAAACCAAACAGAAGGTACAAAAGTGAAAATGCATTCAAGAAAGAGCAATATACAAGAGAAAATAGAATAAAACAATGCAAAAGAATAAGAAAGCGGATTCAATAAACAACTCACTCTCGTTCAAGAAAAAGAAGGAGAGGAAAAAAAATATATATATATATAAAAAATAAAAGGGAGACAATAAGAGTAAAATGGAGTAGAATAACATGTGCACAAATTACATTGGATGCGAAAAATAATGTAATCATATATTACAGTTGAGAGAAGAAAACTGCAAAATGATAGGCAAAAAGACAACGGTAAATCTTCAAGGGGGTTTACGAACTTCATCAGGGGTATTGATGGGGACATTATTAATAGAAGGGGGAGAAGGAGAGGGAGAGGAGGAGAGGTAGTTGGTGAGTGGGATCCAGAGTAGGGCACGTTTGATGGCAAGGGAGACAGGGGTAACATAATTAGTATCAAGTCTATGGTGAAAACAGATAGCATTCCACCAGGCAGAATAGGTAAGTTTTGAGGAGTCTTTCCAGTTGGAGGTAATCAAATGAAAGGCCACTGCAATGAAAAGATCCAATAACTTATAGTGAGAAGGGGATTGAGGCAACATAGGGGAGAGGGAGCCTAGGAGCACGGTGGAAGGGGAAAAGGGGAGTTGAAATCGGAAGATAATGGAAATACGGGACCAAATAGCACGCCAAAAGGAAGCAACCTTAGGGCAATGAAATAACATATGAGATAAGTCAGCAGAGGGAAAACAACAGGACCAACAGGCCGGGGAAAGATCAGGGGAGAAAGAGGATAATCTGGACGGAGAAAACAATAATCTTTGGTAAACAAAATAAAGGGTTTGTGTGGTGTTGGCAGCACGAGAAGTTTTGTGAATTTTAATCCAAAGCCTGTCCCATAAAGAGACGGGCCAAATGACTGATAAATCCTGTTCCCAGGCCAGTTCAGCGCGTGATTTAGTGCGATCAGAAGGTGTTATCAGACAGGAATAAATGCGCGAAGCTGAAGATGAGGAGTTTAAAAGAGGAGATAAAAGAGGGTAGAGGGGAGGGAAGTCAGACGAGGGTGGGAGGGTTTGAAGGAATAGAAGGAGTGCAGGGAGTAATAAGTTATATTGTTTTTTAAAGGAGTTGGGGAGAAGAAATTGAGACTGAAGTTCAGGAAAGGAGAGGGGCACACCATCATGAAGCAATTGCGAGATCCACTTTAACCCTCTGGAAATCCAAGATTTCCAGCAGAAGGAGCGATTCTGGATGCGAAGGAGTTTGTTGTGCCAAATGGATTGGTGAGATAAAGAAGCAAGGGAAGGGTACGTAGAGGGAATGTGGGGGGCAAGGATGTGACACGAATGTGCGATAATAGGAGAGCGTAAAAAAGGAGTGTGAGCTGAAAAGGCCAGGACTTCCGAAAAGTCAAAAGGGGAGATGAGAGACTTCTCCATGGACAACCATACTGGTGGGTAGGTGAGAGGATCCGTAGATAACCAACGAGCAGCTTGTTTCAGGGAAAAGGAATAATGATAAGATTTGAAATCAGGGAATTTCAGTCCACCTTGGGATTTATCTTTTTTAAGAAAGGGTAATGCAATCCGGGGAGGCTTTTTTTGCCAGAGAAATTTAGATAAAAGAGAATCCAATCTTTTGAAGTAATAATGAGGAATCCGAACAGGAATCATGGATAAGGAGTACAAGATGATAGGAGCCAACATCATCTTAATTGAGTCTAATCTCCCCCACCAAGAAAGGAATAACGGATTCCATCTAGCGATAGAGTCAGAGAGTTTCTTGGAGATAGACTCAAAATTAAATTTTAGAGTATCCGAAATGGAAGGGGAGAACCAGAGGCCTAAATATTTAATCTTGGAAGGTTGCCAGGAGAAACCAGTTCGATCAAAGTAGTGACGAAGGCAGGAGACATTAAGAGGTAGGATCTCGCACTTATCACGATTAAGGCGATAGCCAGAAACCAAAGAGAAAGCTTCAACTTGATGAAGAAAGGAGGGAATAGTGGATTCAGGATTAGAACAATAAAAAAGGATGTTGTTTGCGTAGACTGAGAGTTTGACTTGATTGGGACCAGGGTTATAACCAGTAATAAGACTGTCCTGCCTGATCTTTGTTAAAAAGGGTTCTAGTGCAACAATAAACAGTAAGGGGGACAAAGGGCAGCCTTGGCGAACCCCCCTAGAGAGAGAGAAATAGTCTGAAACTTTCCCATTTGCAAAAATAGAAGCTCTGGGGCCAGAGTACAGGAGGGAAATGAGGAAAATCAATTTTGGAGGAAAGCCAATCCAAGAAAGAGCGCGAAATATAAACTCCCAGCTGATACGGTCAAATGCCTTTTCGGCATCGAGTGCAATAGCTGCCAAAGGATATTGAATGGTAGAAGCCTTGCTGAGGACATTGAAGAAAACTCTCGAATTATCAGACGATAAGCGGCCTTTGACAAAACCGGATTGTTCTGGGCCAATAATTTCAGGTAATATGGGGTCTATGCGTAGGGCAAGTAATTTGGCAAAGATTTTGTAATCCGTATTTACAAGAGAAATGGGTCGATAGTTTTTACAGAGTGTAGGGTCTTTATTGTCTTTGGGGATGAGGCAGATCATTGCTTCCTGAAAAGTACCTTGGGAGGAGCCATCATTAACAAAAAAGTTGAAAAGAAGAAGTAAATGAGGTAGGAGTTGCTTGGAGAAGTGGCTATAGAATTCAATAGTAAACCCGTCAGGGCCAGGGGCTTTGCCACGTCTAAGCACCGACACCGCGTGGGAGATTTCCGCTAGAGTAATATCAGATTCGAGTGTGGAAAAGTCAACATGGGAAGAAGAAGGGGGAGTGAGAGAGTGGAAGTAGGAGGTCAAGTCATCAGGAAGAGGAGGGGATTCGGGGGTATAAAGTTGTTTAGAAAAGGAGACAAAATCATGTAGAATATCCTCGTCTTTAAAATGGGAATCTCCATTCAAGTCAGTTATGGAGGCAATCCGAGTCCTATCTTGACGTGTTTTGAGGTAGTTGGCTAAGAGTTTACCCATTTTATTTTGACCTCCATAATAGCGGGCACTGCATTTCAGTAAGTAAGAGGCTGCGGCGTCAGTAGAGGACTTATTAAAAGCAACTTTTCCTGAGATAAGGTCTTTAAGAGAGGAATCAGAGGGTGAGCGATAGTAGGAATATTCCAGCTTTTTAATTTTTGCAAGAAGAAGGGAAGATTGACGTTCAAAACCTTTCCGTTTTTTAGAAACATAATTAATTATAAATCCTCTGGCCGTTGCTTTGAAAGAGTCCCAAATCATGACAGGAGAGGAATCAAGGGTGGAGTTAGTAATAAAAAAGTCAGTAATGAAAGCATTGAACTGGTCAGTAAACTTGGAATCAGCCAAAAGGGAGTTGTTAAAACGCCATCTGCCAGGTGAGGGAGAGAAGGGTAGCAGTTCAAAGTCTACTAGGACAGGGGCATGATCGGATATGAGGATGGAGCCAATTTCAGATGTAAGGACACATTGGGAAAGGGATTTGCTAAGGAAGAGGTAATCAATACGTGATTGGGTTTTGTGAGGAGGGGAAAAGTAACTGTATTCCTGGAGATCAGGGTGACAGAGTCGCCAAATGTCTGTTAGGGATTTACGGCGAATAGCAGAAGTAAATTGATTATGCATTTTGGATCGAATGAAGGTAACTGGGGAGTGTCTGTCAAGGAAGGGATCATGTATTTGGTTACAGTCGCCACCAAAAATAATGTAATTGTCATTTAGGGAAATCAATTTATCTGAAATGAGGGGCCAAAAGGAGTGATCTACAGTAACTGGAGCGTAGACATTGAAAACAACAATAGGCACATTATCTACAGTCAATCTCAAGATTATAAAACGACCATCAGAATCAATTTCAAGTTGAGTATCAGTAACAGTAAACTTTTTATGAACTAATATGACTACGCCATTCTTTTTCCCCAAAGAGGGAGAGGAGAAAACATGACCGACCCAAAGTCTTTTCAATTTAGAAGATTCAATATCGTTAAGGTGGGTCTCTTGTAACATGGCAACGTCAGATTTTAATTTAGCCAAATGAGCTAGTACTCGTTGTCTTTTAATAGGACTATTTAAACCTTTAACATTCCATGAGATAACTCTGAATGATATGCAGTAAAAGTATTAAATGCAAATATAACGCAAACAATGCAATAAAAAGTGCAAGAATGTAATATATGAATAACAACCAAACAGGAGAAAAAAGGATACAATCGATAAGCAAACATGAAATGAAATTATGCATTAACCTGGAAAAGAAATAAATCTGAGAGAAAAAAGAAGGAGGAAGAAAAAGGAAAAGGAGGTGAGAGAAAATGGGAAGAGAAGTAATCAGAGAAGAGAAATAGAAGAAAAGAGAGGGGAGTAGAAAAGGAGAAGGAAAAGAAGAAGAGAAAATGTGAGAAGATGAGAAAAATACGTGAAAAACAGTACAGGCAAAAGATAGGAAAGGATGAAAAAAGTACAACTTGCAGAAAAACAACGAAGGGAATACAAGGGAAAAGATCATACCTACAAAGGAGAAATCCAAGGATACGAGGGGAGGGTGAAGAACCAGACGGGACGGCTGGCACAACCAGGAGCGAACAAGACGGAGGACCGGGAGGTACCACATCAAAAAAGTGAAAGAGCTGTGGGAGAAAATATGAACACAATATGAACACAATATGAATATGAAAACTCGAAGTCAAACAAACGAAACAAAGAAAGTCAGAACACAAAATTTTCAAGAAAAGTCAAATAAGAACGATATAGGAAGAAATTAGAATATACAATAGTCAGCCTTCAAGACATAAGATACTGTGACAACGACCAAAGAAGGGAAACATATAAGAGAAATCAGCCAACATTGGAGGAGGAGGCGTCCATGGATTCGGTATGATGAGCATTTATGAAACTCTGTAGACGGAGCGGGTCTTCGTACGTAGTGGTCTTGTTGTTAAAAGTAACCTTAAAAAGGCAGGGGTGGAAAAGACCATATTGGGCGCCCATTGCACTAAGAGCAGGTCTCAAGTTGAGGAAAGCCTTCCGCCGATTCGCTGTAGCCTTGGCGTAGTCCTGGGCGAAGAACAGAGTGGATCCAGACCAAGTGATACGTTGAGAGGATTTGGCAGCAGAAAGGACCTTCAATAGATCTGTGTATTCCAAGAAATACAGGATAACGCCTCTAGGTTTCGATGAGGGAGCTGTGGGTGAAGACGGGCGACCCAATCTGTGTGCTCTCTGAATGTTGAGAACAGTGCCCTCTGGCATACGGAGAACTTTAGGAATGAAGGATTTAAAGAATGTGATTGGATCAGACCCCTCCTGATTCTCCTCAAGGCCGTAAATGCGGAGGTTATTACGCCTGTTACGATTTTCCAACTCCTCCACATGGCGTTGAAGCAGAGAGACTTGAGCCTGAAGAGGAGAAACTTTAGAGCAAGTGTCCGTGAGGGAGGAACTGGACTGTTCAATTGCTGATACTCTGGTATCAAGCTGCGACCAAGTATCAGTGAGAACTTGTAGTTTAGCGTTGGTATCTTCCAATTTGGAGTTAGTTTCCTCCATAAAGGGACGTAATGCCCATATTTCCTCTAACAACACTTCCATTGAAACAGGCGAGGAGGATTTCGGTGGAGAAGAGGAATTTTGACGAACACGCTTGGTGAGAGATTTCCCCGAAGGCGCTGACGCAGTTTCAGAAGCTGCCATGTCGTCAGACGGGGGAAGAGAGTCTTGTAGGCGTGAAAATTGGGTAAAAACTTTCGAGTTTTTAATAAAAATATGTTTAGCTGGAGTTACTGTGGAAAAATATCCCTTAGACCTTCCCATGGAGAGAAAAAGCAAAGAGGTGACCAAAAACTATGATGAGGAGGAATAGGAATCATGAAATGGCCGCCCAGAAATTGCATTCACTGTGGGCAAGGTCAATGACGCAGGAAACATGCACAGTAACTCATAATATGGCACAATGTAGCAGGAAAGCTACAAAAAAGGCATTAAACATTCCAAGGAGTTACAGCAGCTCACTAGAGGTAGGAAAAATCGGCACCTCAGCATCGCGAGTGAAAACAAAATGGCGGTCGTGATAGAGCGACAGAAGAAAAGGACTCACATTGCTGGAAATATGGTGAGTTTCTGTCCAAAAACGAGCCAGGGAGCTCTGAGGTTGTTCAGCATGAGGTCCGACACTTCTGGGAGAAAACGCGGCGCCGAGGCAGCACGAAGAAGAAGCATCCGCCCGGTCCCGTCATGGAGCTCTAAACGGGAGCCGCCATCTCCGTCAGGCGCTAAGCCACACCCCCCCAGGATGATATAGTTCTGAATTCCCATATATCCATGGTGATCGCAAAGTCGTCTTAAATGCCCAAATGGGGTCTTCGATTAGGCAAATATTGACAGCGTCGACATTTTGAACAGAAACAGCGAATTTCGTGGAACCATCTGGGTGGGTCTTCTTCAGGACGTGGGGGTAGGGCAACCTATGTGGTGATATATTGAAATAATTAAAGAGGCCAAATCTGGTGTGCTGTCTAAAATTATTTTACTCATGGTCATGCAAAACTCACCTAGAGTTGCATGAAAACTCCATAAGGATTTTCCTATTGATTTAATTATACAGCAACCCGGCTAATCTCCAGGCTTGAAGATTCAGCATGGCAGTGTAAATAGGAGAAGCATAGAAAGTCAATTAAATTGGACTTATATGATGTGACAAGTATACAGGAGTGAGTAAATACAAGGACTCCCCTCATCTCATTAAAAGTCTCTGTGCAGAATAATTGTTAATTATTAATCCCTTTCATTGGCGTTAGGAATGGGCTGTGGAAAAAGAATTTCCATGTGGTATAAGTCACCTGTTCCTTCATGATTACAATAAAAGTGAATGTGGCATAAGGCAATTCGTCTTACCGAATGGCAGACTCTGTGCTTGCTATGATGGACATTGGTGAGTGGTGTCCCAAGCTCAGTAGATATGGAGGATTTACCAAGCATAACGTGAGCATGCTGTTAAGATGCTGTATACCGTAGCCTTTAAGTGGTATTTATTTTCATCTTGAATACACCATCAACATCAGCTGCCAGCCAGTGTGCTCCCAGTCTCTAACTGAGCTCCTTAGAACCTTCACCCTGGAGACTGTGAACATTCCTGGCATGAGCTTCTGGCAGTGCTTAAAGGAAATTACTTACATGTAACTCCAACACATTCCCTTGCCCATAATACAAAGATGGTAATAACAAGTAAAATTAACCATTTGATTATGCTATGGACAGAATAATCAGCATAAGAAGCCACTGAAATTTAAAAGGAAACATGAACTCAAAATGAGAGCGATATATATTCAAAGGGAAATTAAATACTTGAAACCAGCATAGAGCAGGGTATACAGTATTGATTGGGTGCTTTCCCACGGACACTCCCCTGGACACAAACTGACTGCCGGACTCACTCATTTCTGGACATTAGGCAGTAGCGAAATACTTCCCCTGATCGAGAGCTGTCACATTGCATCGCAAGGTGAGAGCGACCACCGTCCTCAATTCATAACTCTATCCTCTAACATCCCATGTCATCAGGAACTTGCTCATACTCTTATGGGCTGCCACACAGAGAACTTAAGGAGAATGGAATAGTCGGATAGTGCTGCTCTCCCCACGATGGAAAAATGCAGAGCTCCTCTATGCTTACTGCCAGACAAAGATCTCTCTGTTATCAGCGGCTGGGTTAGCTTCGTAAATCAATTACTCAAAGAATTTCCATCTAAGAGGAGCATCCAGCAACATGTAACGCAATCTCGCATCCCATTAGCAACAGAAAAAATTAAAAGCTCAAAGAAATCAGGCTCTCCGCCTGTCCAGGAAAAGTCAAGGAAATAAAATTGTATTCAACAACTATAAGCAAGCACAAATAGCCTTCAAGTCCTCTATATACAGGGATAAACAGGCAGCCTCTGACCTGTACTGGCTAAAACTCGTTCACGAAAGCAAGAATCCCAATGCAAAGCAATTTTGGGTTCTCGTAAACAGGATCTTACACGGTGGAAGCGGCCACAATAGTGCAAACATAATCGCAAACTAATGGAGCCAGTTTTCATCATCTCACTTTAGTAATCACACTAACAGGGATGACCATCCCAATCTTCTTCCACCTGCTGACCCTGTGGCACATCCCCTGGAAGCCAAGGGCCCAGGCCCGCCCAGCCTCAAAACTCCAGTCAACAATGTTACTGAAGAAATAACAAACAAGGGCGTCAAGAAGAGTGACGACCTAAAGATGGAGATCCCAACATCAGAAGCACTAAAAAACAAGATTTCATGCTTACTTAGCAAAGCTAGGGGCGAAGGCGCCCCAGGGCCTAATGACCTTCCCCAGGCCATGTTCCAATCAGACATTGAACTGTGACCAGACCACTTGACCCCCTGTTTCTTCACTGCAGGCTAAATTATACCATCCCAGAGTTTTGGAAAGGCGCTATCATCCACCCAATCTACAAAAGTGGGAAGAGAAACAATCCTAATACTTACAGAAGGATAGCTCTCCTCAACTTCGAGTCAAAATATTACACCAGCATTTTATTGGAAGAGCAGTTGGCCTGGGCTTATACAGCAAAGCGCCTCCCTTTTAACCAGACAGGTTTTGTGGCCAACTCTGGATCAACAACTAATTTACCCACCCTAACCATCTTGATATAGAAAGCGGCAGCCCAACACACCCAACTTCACTGCTGCTTTGTCGATTTTAAAGCAACCTTTGGCCGGATGCCCCGGGGCCAGTTGTGGCAAAAACTAGAGCTTTGGGGCAGACCTCCGGCCCTTTTAAACGCCTTTATTCAACTTCAATCGGAAACTTGGATTAGAATTAATTTGAGAGAAGGCTCCCATGTTTCAAGGAAGATTGAGACTAAAAGCGGTGTTAAACAAGGCTGCTTGCTGGCCCCAAACATTTTTAATTTGTTAATTTTAGATTTATCCCCAATACTTGACAGTATCCACAGCCACCCCCCCCAATTAGATGGAACCTGCATCAGCAACCTGCTGTATGCCGACGACCTTGTGTTATTAAGTCACACAAAAGTAGGCCTATGGTGGCTACTCGTCGAGCTGCTCCTCTATACTACAAGAAACCCCCTTGAGCTGAATTTGTCTAAAACTAAAAAAAATTATTTTGGGGAGCAAAAGCAACCGCAAGGAGGCGGGCTCTTTAACAATGCAAAGCTCGAATCAGTGCCCCATTATAAATACTTGGGGATTTTCACTGACACCAGATGTTCATTTTTAAACAGAAAGATACATTAAGGGCCAAAGCTCTGTCACTTGAGGCCGCCTCCTCGAAACTCTTTGAAACAACTACTTGGCCCGATTCTAACCACTGTGCTGAAGGTGAAACTAATTCCCTGTATTACGGGCACAAGTTCATGAAGGGTAAAATAAGTGCCTTATCAAATAAACTATCAACATTTTTTAAACGTGGTTTTCGCCTGTCAAGATCTGCTTCACCAGCCCAAGTTAGACTAGAACTAGGCTTATTTGACCACCATGACATCGAGGTAGGTGCGTTTAAAAAGCTTTGTAATAGATTGCGCAATGCACGGGAGGGCAGCCTGGAGGCCAGACCGTGGAATGAAATACTGAACAGCTATTTCAGCCACAAACATCGGCACCACCTGGATCACTGCCTGCAAGTACTTGGCGTCAAGGATTATTGGGGAACAAATCCCTCCCAGCCGGAGCTAAAGGCAGTCATCAAGAGGAGCATTCAGCTGTGGTCTTTACATTCCAATAGGGCAACACTGTCAAGAAGATGCCTGGGCTGTCAATTCTGAATTGAAACCGGGGGTCGAATAATCTTATTTATCAAGCAAGTTTGCACTTTATTGGAAACTAAAGTTTATCGCCCTGAGGATGGGAGAATGTTTTTTTTTAAAGAACCTGCCCGAATGGCGCCGTGAAGAACTGTAATCTTCATTCTCAGGGAATACTTACTAATAGAAAAAAAAAAATTAGCACAGAAGCTGAAAATATGAAAAGACATCTTTATTAAATTTAATAAGTGAGGCCACATCACACAGAAGCCGTAGCAACTGAATGAGGTAGTCTGAGGAGTACAGAGAACAGAGGCCTTATATATGCTCAGGGTTACAAAACTCAGCTTAAAAGTAAGGGGCAGTCCTTGCTTTTGCAAGCATGCAAAAAATGCCTAACATGGACATGCAAGGTCTGCCAAACGACAAACCCATTTTACAGTTGTCCAGCCCATAATCAATCATTGAACAAACCCAACATTCTTCTTTAGACAAGCCGGACAAACCCATAATAAAAAGGACCACAACCCATATCGTAAATAGACCATAAAAGAAGAAACAGAAACAGATGGAAGTAGGATAAGGCATGTTTGTGTGCAGTAAAACTTTATGATGTCCTGTGCTCTGATCATTTATCTTGATCAGCTAAAGGGCAGGAACTGGTTTAACAAGGTCAGCTTCAGGCAACAGGGTCAGTTCACTCAGGTCAAACAGGAGTCAGCATGAACTCGAGCTAAGGTGTACATGTCCTTAAAAGACTAGTTCAGCCACAATCATCGGCCTATGTGAGGGCAACCACAAAATGGCTACCATACACAAAATGGAACCCACGGGTTCAGAATTCACAGAACCTCAGCCGTCCCAGCACTAGTATTAAATGCAGGAAGTGTGGCTATCACTCCGAATCTATGGAGCACATAGTTTGTGTATGCCCCGCTATGCTCAATGACAGATGGTCATTATTGCGGGAAGAATGGAACAGGCTCGGAGTACGTCGTCAAGCCATAATCGCCGCCTTGAACCCAGACAATGCAAAGCTGAATATTCAGTTCACCAAATTTGTTAACAAATCGTCAAAACCTTTGGGAGATACCAGTGTGTCAAATCTCCCTCAATCTGGCAGCGTTGCAACCCCTCTCCAGGCCCAAACAATTAATCCTTGAATGCTCACTACTGTTAATTGGAACATTGTCTTTTTGCTTAATATTAATAGTTTACAGGGCTTCAAATGGCTTTATGAAAAAATCAATTCTGCTGTTTTTTATATATAAAATAAAAAAGAGGGGGAGAAGGCTTGACTGACCCAATACCCCAGGCTGATTGCCACGGTAACTAATTAATGTTAGGGTATTTTAATTACATCCCCCCATTTATAGATAGTCCCAGTATTAACCTGAGTCTTTTAATGCTTTGTTCTTTGTATTTAAGAATCGTACGAGTTTTTCAATTTCAAATACAAATTTTTAATGGTTTTAAGTAATCAAACAATAAAGTACTCAAGCTAAAAAATGTTTTTTTAAAAAGGTGTTAGATGATGCATACAAGCTTCAAAGCCATTCGGCAGAGGGTATCCCATGGGTCATGCAAGCTAAACTGATTCCTACACTGAGCTAAGGCCACCTCGTCTTCCCGGGCCAACTCACTGAAAAACTGGAGTGACAACACATAATGGCCTACCGAAAGGTATTTAATCTTCCAAACTCAACTAGGCACACATTGATTCGGTTGGAGTTTAACATTTTAACAATGGACATCGAATGTAAAAAAGATATCATTAAACTGCACCACAGGGTGTCCAAGGTGGGTCCTGACACATTCAGGGAAGCATTAAAAGCAGTTTTACTGGACAATAACAGCCTTTGGGCTAGGTATTACTCAAAGGCAAATGAGGCACTGGGCTGGCCCTCAGAGACTATAATCGACACACCTCCTACAATGGCCAGCCTGAAAAGCCTGCTAAAAAACAGGGCATTGCATCTCAATGTTACAGGACTGTCAAAAGAATCAGGCACATCCCTGGCTCTAATGGCCTTGTCCACTCACATGAACCCACAGTAAGCCAACCACATCTGAAAGCGCGGCTGGGGAGGACAGCATACAGAACATACTGAGAACTCCTCACATTGCCAATCTGGGCCTACAGGACCCACTGGAAACACAGATTGCATGGAAATAAGGTATGCAGCCTGTGTCAACATCACACAGAATCAGCCGAGCACATAATTTGCTGCTTCCCAGTTTTGCTGGGACATAGGCGACTATATTTAAGAACTCTGCTTTTGCAATATGGCGTGAGAAGAAGCCATAACACTTATTTTCACCATCACGGAACCAATGGCCCTCGCAAGAATTGACAAATTCCACACAGAAGCAACAAGGACTTTAAGAACAACCCAAGTAACTGAGACAAAAGTCCACTACTTACAAGCACCTGTTCATCAAGAGTCTCAGTAACATTGATTGGAGAAGCTCCCCATACAAACTGGTCACAACGATCTCACTCATCCACTAAGCACCTTTGATTTTCGAGGTGCATACGGTTCTGACCCTCCTTCCAGCACCCTATTTATCCCCAGCATAATCTCTTGGTGAGGCCCTTTTGCACTTCCATGCGCCAAATAGACCCACACTCCACACAGCATGCAATTGTCGATCCCAATATTAGATTAGGTGGAGTGGTGTGGCTCACTGGTTAGAGGCGGCAGACCCGGAAGCAGAGGTTGGCCCGGGACCAGGGTTCGATTCCCGACACGGCAGGGTCTTGGGCCAAGGTCAGCGGACTCGATAATTCTCGCCTCGGTGCCTACTCTAACCATGGGTCCCACTCAGCAACTCTGGGCAATAGCTTGCTTAATCTCCACTAACGGCCCCATCAGCGCCGTGAATGCTTGTCTTCACCTTGGAGATGCCCAGGAGGGACCATCTCACAGGGAAAGCCAGGATGGGTTCCCCAGCGGTATACAGCGCCGGGACGCCCCTTTGCTGGGGCAGCTGTGCGCTTTACAAGTATACGACATTTAACATTTGTATCGATCAGGGCAGAGTATTGCTTTTTATCTGTCGAATTAACCTTAACACTTGCACCATGCATAATTTAACTCATGCAGCACTCCATAGCTTAGGCCTTGCGTACTGTCGTTTCACTCCGTACTTGCTTCTCGCTTAACCCCACATCTTGGGCGGCTCTTAACCTCGCTTGGTAATAAACACTATGGCACCTCAAACTTTATATATGGCATCATTTTCTGCCACTATTTATATTGTCTTTTATATTTTTATAATTAGTGTCTTTCTTTTATGCTATCACTCTTGTTAAAGATTATAAGTAATCATACAATAAAGATCATACTTCATAAAGGTGTAAAGACATTAATTACTGAGCCTCACATATGAGCGCATTAACTTTCAGAGGAACATGATATTTAATTCAGGTTTTCCCCTAAAATCTAGTTCTCTCATAAAATTAGATATGTGAGTGTATTCTTCAAGAGATTACATTGCACTTCTAACTGGTACCCCATGTAGAATACAAATCTTCCAGTCGCGGCTCCTCGAGGGAGTGCAACGGGGCGGTGGGGCGGGGGAGGGGCAGAGTGGGGGGTAGTAAACTTCGACATACGGCCGCACGGAGTTAAGTACATAAATAAATAAATAAAATGAATTACATTGCATGCGCTGCAACACTAAATGCAATCTTCCACTCTATCAGTCCCACTCTGATGACGTTAACTAATCACAAATCATCCTATCTCATTAGATAAGGCTTTCAATGACCATTTAGGAAGGTAACTAATCAGAAGGGCCGATCTAATCAGATGTGGTTGCCATTCTCCCTTGCCAAATCTTCTCCATACGCCTCAGATTATTGTAAAAGCTGTCCTGCAGCCTCTCTATTCCTTGTCTTTTTGCCTCTGATCCCTTTCCCTCTGTCTCACTCTATATCACTTATATCCCCTCACCATACAAATCAAGATAATGACATAGATAGTGATAATCAATATGGGCCGCAGAATATAGCCAAACAATCTACTTCCTAAACTCACAAACCACCTTCAAACTGCACCAAACTCTTGTCCAACCTTATCCTAAATACCTTGAGCAGCAAGGTCCCTCAAATCTTGATGTAAGTCTGTTATGTTACTAATGTACCTCTGCAAGCTTTTACTCCTGTCAGGGATGTTAGACCTTCAGCATTCAATTTCAATTCAAATAGTCTTTATTCGATATATTTCAATCATAAAAGACATTTACAAATTACAAATTTACCCCCCCACCCAACAGATAATAAGATCCACAGTTAATCATTTCAACTTAATCTAAAAAGAAGAGCATACTGGCTCATCCATACAAGCACAATTTAAATATATTATATTAAAAAAGATAAAACAGTATTAAAAGGGAAATACATTCAATGCTAAATACATCAGTTAAAAAGGGAAATACATACATCAGTTATTTTAATACAATTTGCAAGATCGAATAGCGGCATGTGACAGCTGGCCCTGGGGTTATAGCAAACTCATTTTACGAGCTCGAATTATCCACATCCAATGAAGAAATTTGGACATGGCTATGACAACTAGCTGAGCGGTATCAGTTCTTAAAATCCTGATGGCCTCACTAGCAGTTTTGAGGCCAAGCTGAACACAAATCGGTTTTAGCCATGATCTTCTGGGTGCATTATATTCTGGGCAGGCAAACAATACATGCTCAATATCTTCCTTTCGATCAGGGCAAAAGGGGCACCCTGAGCTTTGATTCCCTCGCCATTGCACAGTTAAAGAATTTAATGGTAGGGTCCCCACCCTCATTTGGTGATACTTCTTCCGGTCCCCCGGGATGGTAATCCAATCCCAATAGGGTTCTAGGGCCGGTACATGCTTGAGATCTAAGAAGTCGGTAGTAAAGGACGGTTCAATACAACGTCCAAAGTTCTTAACCTCAACCATGTTCCAATACAAATCACGAAGAATTTTCTTGGGTGGGAAAACATTCCTCACAGGGTCATCCCACAATGGAGATAGACCCATAGCCGTGTAAATTGCCTTCACCTCCCTCATCCATGAGATTTTATGGGCTTTATCCAAGTCTCTAACTTCGAGGAAGCCCTGGGCATACTGGGAGAGTTCCGGGGTTACCCATAATCTCCTCCAGTAAGCAACCGATCTATATTTGGCCATATCCTCGAAGCTATGAGATCCTAGATCATAATGGAGAGGTATCAAAGGAGTGGATACCGGTAAACCAGTGATATTGCGAAAGAATTTATTTTGGGCAACCGTCAATTTTGTAGGGTTGCTGGGCCCCCAGAGTTCAGCCCCATAAAGGACCGCTGCTCCAACCTTTGCATTGTAAATCTTTAGAACCGGAGTGATAGGCCTTGTATGTGATAAATAAAATTCCTTGGTGAGTGCTCCTGTCAGTTGTGCATGCCTAGTAACCAGCTGGTTGGTGTGCTGTTTCCAATCTAACTTATATGACAGGGTTATGCCCAGGTAATTAAAAACTTGGGTCTGTTCCAATTGGACCCCGTCCATAACCACCTTCCCTCTAACATATTTCCTTTTGTGCAAAACCATGAATTTTGTTTTAGCTGTATTAATAATTAGACCATGGTCCGCACAAAACACTTCAAAAATTCCAATGGCCTTCTGTAGACCCTGCTGTGTCTTTGATATTAGTAAAGTGTCATCCGCAAACATCAACATGGGGATTAGTTTTCCGGCCAACTTAGGTGCGTCTGTCGGTTGTTGTTCAAAGTACCTGATCACCCTGTTGATGTATAACAAAAAGAGGGTTGGGACTAGCACACATCCTTGGCGTACTCCCCTTGCAATGGGGAATTTGTCAGTTATGCTACCCTGCTGATTCCATCGGACTTGAGCGAAATTATTCTCATGCAACCTAATTAGCAAAGACAAAATTTCATTTGGGATACCCTGATCTTGTAGAGCTTTCCACAACTTAGCACGAGGTACCAGGTCAAATGCTGATTTAAGATCAACAAAGGCTGCAAAGAGCATTCCCCCCAAGAAGCACTACACGCCAATATAATAAAACAAACCTAAAAAATTGATCAATGGTACTAGTGTGGCTGCGAAACCCAGCCTGTAGGGGAGACAAAATATCTTGTTCGTCTATCCAGCCATGAATACGCTGCAATACCAGCCTCGCCACTACTTTTTGGATGCATGCGATAAGGCTAATAGGCCTATAATTGCCTGGATCCGAGGATTCCCCTTTTTTAAAGATTGGGATAATCTCGGCTCCCTTCCAGGACTCTGGGATAGGCGAACCCTTTGCAATGCCATTGGCTAGCAACTGGATATAGGTAGCCCAGAGGTCCTTGTCATGCATAAATAAGTCTGCAGGGACAGAATCCAAACCTGGGGCCCTTGCTTTTGGGATGTTGTTCAGAGTTGTTAGAACATCGGCTTTAGTAAAAGATAGGTAACTAGTACTCATAGGTATAGTCAAAAGTGCCTCGCACCCATCTTCATCTACATCCTCTGAAGCGAACTGGGACGCATAGTGGGAGACGCAAGCATCTGGTGACACATGATTCGTCGGTTCTCCTCTTTTAGCCCCCCTTCCCCACTTAACCATATCCCAGAAGGAGGACATAGATCTTTCTTTACTGGCTCTCAGGAGGTCCCTCCAGTAACCATCATCCCATTCGCCTTTTGCCCTAGTCTGTGTTTTTTTATATACGATACGTGCATCCTTTATCTTAACTATATCTTTAGACTTTATTGCATCAGACAAGGCCCTATAAGCAACCCTACAGGATTTATCATACCATTGATCCTCCTTCCCCACTGGCCTACACTGTCTTTTTGTAACCTTTTTAACAAAGAAAGATCTCAATTTATTAAAAAACACATCGTGGATCCCACTAACATTAAGTATCGGAGCGTCCATAGCGGAATTACTCCTTAAGTCTATAACTGCCTGGGTGGTTAAATCCCTCATAGCTGCAACACTCTCTTCATTTGTTACACAGTTGGACCATCTAATACGTCTGTGGTCATTCGAGAGGGCAATTTCCACAATATCCCTCGGTCCTTCACTTTTCAGTAAATCGAACAACCTGAGTAACAAAATTAATGGGTCATGATCACTTTCGGCCCGTGGCTCTATCCACATATCATCGACACTAGACCAATTCTCCTTATTAGTAAGAATATAGTCAATCCGACTATGTGTAGTACCATTGTTAAAAGTATGGGCACCCTGTTTGTCAGAACCCGTTCTTCCATTAGTGGCTCGTAGTCCATGTTCCACACATAAAACTTTAATTTGCAATGCGGCCTCTGACCACTTTTTAATAAGTAGTAGAGACAGCTGAGGGATTTCCCAGATATGGTCCTCTTCCAACGTGAGATCTATATCATAGTTATCTAAGGGTTCAAAACAACAATTAAAATCACCGGCAATGATAACATTGCCGTTCGAACAATGTTGTTTAAAAAGAATATCTAGTTGATCAACTGCCTCGGTGGGTTTACCGCCTGGAAGGCCCCTTGAATAAATGTTAAAGATATAAAGGTCTTTACATTGAAGTCGCTGGAATTTAACTAACAAAATATCAGGGCTATTTGTAGCCAACTGAAAAACAGAATACCCACTATTCTGTTTTACCCATGTCACCAAGCCCCCCTTTGGCCTTCCCCGTAGACTCGGTATAGCCGGGATACAAAAGTGTAGGTATCCCTGCATTGGTTCGGGGGCTACCTGCCAGGTTTCCTGGAGAAGGATTATATCCTTAGTATCCAGGAAAGCTAGCCAGTCCAGGGATGCCATTTTACTTTTCAACCCTGCAACATTCCATGACACCAAGGTAAGTTGAGCAGAGACATTGGCATTAGATGGTTCTACAATGGTAGGTTGACTAACCCTACGATCTTGAGAAGGAATGCTTACACTTGGACTATTCTCAATTGCCACCAAATTTGAGAGTGCTTTTACATTTACGCTGTTATTAGTATTACAAACAGGTGGAACATTGAGGACATTAATTCCATTTAAACCCGCAAGAGTATTTTGTTTGCTCATTATTCTTGTTTGAGATGTGGGAATATCACTTATCGAAGTATTTGACTGAGCTATTAGGTCTTCCACTTGGTAATCACCAGGTGGGATACAGCATACATTATTACATTCCCTCTCAAGTCAATCACAATCGTTTAGCCCTGATAAAACCTCATATCTATTTCCCAAAGCCATTCCCCAATCGTTAGCTGGTGCCTTTATTCCTCGTCTATTTCTCACAGTGTCCCACACTGGCCCCGGAGTCATAGGGAATGTTACATTTTGTTGTTCGCTATAAAAAAAAATTAAAGGGAGGGTACTACAGACCCACTTCTTCTTTGTGGCGGGAAGATATTGGTTAGAACACTGGGCAAGACAGCCGGCTGGGAAAAAGTCACCGCAACACAGTCACCTGGAAACTTTTTCGGTCGATTCCCAATCCAGGCAACCCTTTTTACTGTCCTAATTTCGCCCGCTAATTGCTGTTTCCCTCCTGGCGCCATCTGCATATTTCCTTTTAGCCAGTGCAAAGCCTTACTGGACAGTGATACTGGTGATTCCGATTGACCATTCGCCAAGGGTGGAACATTGGCCAACACCAATACCACTGGAGAAGCTTCTTCTATAAATTGAAGGGGATCTGTTTCTTGACATGATACAGGCGGAATATTTGATATTACTATGCCACCATCATCTGTAGCCGCAAGGTGGTTGTTGGTAGTTGTTGTAACCTGAGCTGGACAGATAGGTAACGTCGTACCGGCCCCCTCCTCTATTGTACTCACAACATTTTCCTCTGTTTCTTGAACCACTTTTGTCACTAATATTACCAATTTATCAACCTCGCCCACAACCTTACTCTGGATCCCACTCACTTTTTTTTATCTCAGCGTTTAGTTTATCAATTTTGGCGACCAGAGGCTTAATAATAGATTTAATTTTAGAGTCAATCATTTCGGCTATCCTATGGAGCAAATCTTCATCCATAGTGCATTTGGCCTTATCATCCCCATGCTCCACGCTTCTGGCCTTAGTTTTCCCAGGGGGTGATGCCCTTTTCTTCCTTAGCCCTGAACGTAGGCCTGTTCGTTTTTGCTGGGTTTTTCTGCATGTTCTAGCAGGTCGTGTTTCCTGTTCGGAAGTGGAAGAAGGATCTTCGTCTATAGTTTGGGCATGTATCTCAAAATCTGAGTCAACATTATTTTCTAGGCCAGTTACGGCGTGATTTTCCGGGTCGACTGCCGGGTCACTGCTATGGTCATGATTTGCGCCCACATGTGCATCGGTATCTATCAGGTCAATAGGAACGTCCAGCAATGGAATCTCTTCCTGTGAAAATAGTTGAGTTGGACTAAGAGGTTGGAGATTAGGAGAGTAGCTTAATCCCAATGACTGTCTCCTTTCGCTGTTTATTTTTGAAACAACCTGGACCATATAGTTGTCTATTGTTTTGGAAGCGAACGGGGCCGTTTTTTTTTGGCATACTGGACATTAGATAGGTAAGTACACTTGGAGAGAATATGTCCAGTCACAAGTGCTGACAAACCATAGAGTAAGGGAAATAGGATACACAGCTTAACTTTCCATGAACAATGACGCACAAATAAATATAAAGAATAGTTTCCTTACTTCAGAGGCAAGGGATAGGGCCCAGTCCAGTCGCGGACAGTCTCGGACTGTCTAAGACTGTCCGCCCTTTGTCCGGGCTTCGTCCGGGCGTCCCGCTCGCGTCCCGCGAGGGGGGTCTGATGATTCTTTTATGCGCCTCCTGGCGCTTGATGGTAACGCGGCAACCTCTAGGGCAGCTGGACAATGAAGTCCGCCCCTCGCCGGTCTCCTCGGTGTAGCCCCGCTCTGAATTGGAAACACGCAGGGCTGCAGGAGGCCAGCGGAAGGTTCGCAGGTTGGAAGGCTCACACTTGCAGGCAAAGGCAAGTCCTCACAAGCGGTCGTTTAAGGCGCTATTGATCCCCCGCTCAGTGGGTCTGATGATTCTTTTATGCGCCTCCTGGCGCTTGATGGTAACGCGGCAACCTCTAGGGCAGCTGGACAATAAAGTCCGCCCCTCGCCGGTCTCCTCGGTGCAGCCCCGCTCTGAATTGGAAACACGCAGGGCTGCAGGAGGCAAGCGGAAAGTTCGCAGGCTGGAAGGCTCACACTGGCAGGCAAAGGCAAGTCCTCACAAGCGGTCGTTTAAGGCGCTATTGATCCCCCGCTCAGTGGGTCTGATGATTCTTTTATGCGCCTCCAAGCGCTTGATGGTAACGCGGCAACCTCTAGGGCAGCTGGACAATGAAGTCCGCCCCTCGCCGGTCTCCTCGGTGCAGCCCCGCTCTGAATTGGAAACACGCAGGGCTGCAGGAGGCAAGCGGAAGGTTCGCAGGCTGGAAGGCTCACACTGGCAGGCAAAGGCAAGTCCTCACAAGCGGTCGTTTAAGGCGCTATTGATCCCCCGCTCAGCGGGTCTGATGATTCTTTTATGCGCCTCCTGGCGCTTGATGGTAACGCGGCAACCTCTAGGGCAGCTGGACAATGAAGTCCGCCCCTCGCCGGTCTCCTCGGTGCCGCCCCGCTCTGAATTGGAAACACGCAGGGCTGCAGGAGGCAAGCGGAAGGTTCGCAGGCTGGAAGGCTCACACTGGCAGGCAAAGGCAAGTCCTCACAAGCGGTCGTTTAAGGCGCTATTGATTAAACGACCGCTTTCGATCAGCATTCGACAGACCCCACCTTCTTTGTGAGAAAAACATCTAAAGCAAGTTGGTTCTGCATCATCATAGCCCTGATTGAAACCATCTTGCAATCTATAAGTAACAGAGATCTAGCAGTGTCAGTGGAAGGCTTATCAACTGTGGTAGACGATTTCCTGATCTTTATATAATTCAGCACCACTCCCAAACTGGGTATTATGGCTCCAAAGATGTCTCCCATGAGCTGTCCAGCACTCAATCTATGTTTCTGTCTAAGGTTTTCTTCTCCACTTAAGGCCACCAAATCCTCCACATGCTATATCTTTGGAAACACCACAGCTAGGTAACAAGCCGCATACCATTTACTAGGCAATCTCAAATATGCCTTCTTTCCACATACAAAATAGACTCCTGGTACAACGTGGGCAGTGTAGTCCAAAAACATTTTCCACGGGCCATGCACCAGAAACATATGGTCAAACTCGCTCTATCCCATAAAACTATATCCACTCTAAGCCTGCTGAATACACATCTCCCCCTGTGTTGCCAGTCCAAAGCAAGCAGTCCTGAACTTCCCGCCACACGATGATCTAACTCCTCCTTCATCCAGTGAGGAGATTTGTTAGGTTTATTCCCTTCCCTCACTACAACTCTACATCTATCTTCTAATTGATCTATGAACTGCTTCTCTACATCAGTTAATGTACAAGTTAAATAGTGAGCATAAGCAGTGTCTAGTGTAGCGGTGGGCACAGAATAATTCCCTAAAATCTAAATTGTCTTCCCTGGATCATAATTGTTCAAATGCTTGTAGACAGGTACTCTAGACAACACTACATCATAGTTGGAAAAGTAATATTCATATGGCCCTTCTGAAAAAACATGTTAAGGAGCAAACTACATCTAATGTCGTAAGTCACAATTAAGTGGTGATAGGTAAGTTCTTTCTCTACTGCATGCAAACATATTCTCTAGCTTCCATAGTGTCTAAAATAGCCTAGCATAAGCTTTTGCGGTGTAAAACCCCTCAAACAATTCTACAAGGAGATGTTGTTCTCCTTTGTCAGCATAATCTTCGACTGATCCTAGAGTACCTCTTTTGGGAACCCCTGGCTTTGGAGTAACCACCTCTTGGACATCAACCCTATGTCCCGCCTCTGAAGACCTAGAAACTGACTCTAGTACTAGTACCACTATCACTACCACTACAATACTTAAAAGTGTGTGTATGATACATTTGCGCCTAAGATTCTGATTTCCAAACTTCATTTTAATGCAGATTCAGACCCAAATTCGAGTGAAAACACAGCAGGCACAGAGTCTCTTTTCTCTGTTAACTTCTACTCAAACAAAGCACAAAAGTCTTGTAAGCGGGTCTTGAACACTTTTTCTCTCTCTCGCTTTTTCTTTTTTATTTTTTTCTATGTACTCAAGTTTGAAAGACTTCCTTAACCCTATTCCGTCTTCTTCTAGGTGTAACTCCGAATTTTATTCCTCGCCCACTCGGGTCTAGGTAATCTTCTTCTTAGGACTTTTAACAAGGATCATAATGTTTATTTAACATCTCTAATAAGTACCAAACCGAGTTGTTGTTCAATTAATTGCAAACAATCAGCTCTGCTTCTTCCGCTGATGCTGATTCTATGCCTAGGCGAGAAAACTATATCGATCAGAATCAGAGATCTTAGGCCACTCAACCTTGGTGGGTATGGAACGGCAAATGAAAGAAGGGCATGAGCTTCAGTTCCAGGAATCTTCAACAGGACTTTGATTATCAGCATTGATGTCCTGGAAGTCGCCCACATCTGCATTGGCAGCCAGATATGTTCACTAAGGGGAAGAGTACCTCAGACAAGGCACTTTAACTCTCTTGGACCTCCTTGATCTTAGTCTCTCACCTTCCGTTTCACTTTGTTCTGATTCGGATGTTTCAGAAATTGGTGCAAACCCTCTCTTGGATGCAAGCCCCAAATTCCTTCTCTGTTCCCTTTCTGGTCAGGTCTCATTAATGTCTGTCCTTGATTTTGACAGCAATTGCCTCTTCCCTTCACTTGCTCCCTCGTAGGGGGTTGGATTCTTGCTCAGACACCACTGTCCTCTCTCCTTCAAAGGCAACGTCAGTGTCCTGTTCAACTGGACCTTCATCAGATTGCTCTGAGTCTTGTTCAGCCTCTGCTAATCTCTCTACAGCTTGGCATACTCCCTGTGGTGATGCTCTGGTAACATTAGTTGATTCTTCTGACGGAGGGGCTGTTTTTTTAGAAGGGTTTGGTACCCTTTGTGAGTGGGAGGTATTAACCCAATTTGGGACTCTGCCACACTTTATAGCAGTGGTAGTCACTAGTATCACTTGGTATGGTCCACGCCAGTGGGGTTCAAGGCAATTCTTTCTCACATGTCTCTTTAAAAGCACCCAGTCACCAGGGGTCAGGTCATGGCAGCGATCTTGCGTCATTGGTGCACCTGATGAGACACAGAACAAACTGAATATAACATTTTACAACGCAAGTCATTAGATTGCGTTCCTTTACAACTCAGTCGATACAACGACTGCATTGTTACAACGCAGTACCAATACAACTCAAGTCGTTACAACGACTTGCTCTAGATGGCGCGATGGACTTAGGAAAAGTATAATTTACTATTCCAACTCCAGTTTGTGCAACAGTAGGGAAGGTGTTGGAATAGTAAATCATACTATTCCTTAGTCTAGAGTGCCATCTAGAGCAAGTCGTTGTAACGACTTGCGTTGTAATGGCACTGTATTGTAACAATGCAGTGGTTGTAACAACCGTGTAGTGAATGTATAGCGGTGTAATGTCCGCGTTGTAAAGGTTGTTTGCTGAACAAATTACATCAGACAGTAGTCGAGAACCAAATCATTTGATTGAACAAGTGCCTTGGCAGGCATGGCAGACAATATCATCGCTCTCCCATTAGAATCTCATTAGGGAACAAGTCAGTTCTTCTATCAGGGGTACTGTGTAGGCTCATCAATACAAGGGACAATGCATCAAGCCATTTAAGAGAATTTAAAGCACACACATTTGCCAATCTAGATTTCAGAGTACCATTGACCTGCTCAATTATTCCTAAAGCTTCGGGCCTGTACTGCAATGTATTCTCTGTTTCACCAGCAAAGCCACACACACCAAGTTCAGGCCCTCATTATTGAAAAGAGTCCCTTGATTTGAATTTACCAATGAGTGACCATGAAAGGTTTGTATTAATTCGTTTTAGATTGAACTTGTTGTTTCGGTTACTCAGCTTTCCAGTTATGAAAGATTGGTCAAAAATTTTGATAAAATGTCCCTGTGATGAACTGTCAGCACAAACAGATATACATATTTTATTTTTCTGTAGATTTTACATTCTACCTAGACGATTGTGGGTTGTTCCACCTCTGAAGACCATGGGAATTAACCGTTGTTAATTTAATAGTATTTTAAGTGTCGTATTTATTTCCTCATTCCTTAAAAATGTTTTTAAATCACGAAAATCAATTCTAATCTGAATTACGTGGAACTATTTTGAGTGTACTGTATTTGATCGTATTGTAAGAATCCTTTTTAATAGTGATTTTTTTTTAATTGCACTTTTGTGGTTATTCTGTTTTAATAACCGAATAAAGTTTTGAAATTGAAATTAAGTCACTTGGTCTGATTCCAATGTAGTTGGAAATCCAAACCTTGTAATGGGTTCCCTCAACAAAAACAGTTTAGCTACTGTGAGACTGTCACACCTCCATGTAGGATAGGCTTCAACCCAATGGGAGAAAAGACACACCATCACCAAAATGTGTCTCAATCCTTGCACATAGGCATCTCAACAAAGTTCAACGGCATCCTGTTGAAAGGTCCTCCTGAGCTCCATATGTGGTTCAATATAATGACCTTCTCTGCATTCATTTGCTTACAAGTCACACATCGATAACATAAGACCGCTGCAACCACTTGAAACCTTGTAATTAACAATGTCTGTCTAAACACCCTCTCCATTTCATCTCTGCCTATACGTGCTGCCCCATGAATCTGTTTTTGCCATTGGGTACAACAAACAGTCGGGCAAAACCACTATCTCGTCCGTCAACACCCAAATACCATTCTCTCTCTTCACACATCCTACTCTGATCCAGACTGACTGTTCTTCCTCAGAAACCTCCTTCTCGGGATGCTTCACCTCATCCCAAGTACCGGCAACAGCCAACACCATGCTGGAATTAGTCACTTCTGTTTTCACGATTTTGTATTCTCCACTGAAATTACAAGCATTCAAAACACAGTAATGTCCAAACACATCTGCACGCACTTGTTTCCAGCAGTGACATAGTCCATTCCCCTGCAGTGTGCAGACCACTTTACGACTGAAACTTCCATCGGCAACTGTAATGCTTCCAACACTTTTCTCACAACTTCCCCATTTCTGATAGGGTACCCAGATGAGGTCATGAAACCCCTTTGAGACCACAACTATCCGAAGCCATGAACCACTCCGAACCCATTCTGGCTGTCAATGTAGATTGTAAGTCGAAGGTTCTTGGAAACACAACATGCAACAGGCTCAGCCACTTGTGCGGAGTATGCTCCTTGTAACCAAGCAGCTTCTACTACTCCAGAAATGGTCCAGACAGCAAAAGATGCTCTCAGATTTCCTTCATTGTCCCTAAAGCATGACCCACCAACCAACAGATCATAATTGGAACTGAGCAGTGACTCATCGATAATTTCAGGACGTTGTTTGGTACATTGTTCAGTGACATTGAGGCAGTCGTAGTCTTTACCTTTGTTCCCCTCTGGATTTGTTATAGGTAACAAGAGAGCAGGGTTTAACACAGAACAGCGTTTCAATGTGACATTGTCGGCCACCACATTTTTCTGCTCATATTTGGTCAACCAATTGTTTGTCAAATGCTGCTAATTTGCTATGGTTAACAACATTTCCATTGTGTGAGGAACACATACATTTAGTGGATGACCCATCATGATGCTCTCACACCGTTCAATACTGACACCTGTTGCAGCAATGGATTTGAGACACCTGGGCAACTCTGATGTTACAGCATCCAAGGTAGCAGAGAAACAGGCAAAGCGTCTACGGGCACTTCCATGCAACTGAGCAAGGAGAGTGAGCAACCCTCCCGTTTATGGCAGAATAGCAAAAATGCTGTGTTGTAATCAGGCATTCCTAAGGCTGGCGCACCGCACAGGCTCTCTCCCAGCTCCAGGAAAGCAAGCAAGCAATCGTTATCCCATGGCACCGGATCCGACAAGTCTTTGTGTGTCAATGGCTGCAAGAGTTTGGCCATGAGAAAATAATGCGGGCTCCATTGTCCACATAGCCCACAATTCCCAGAAACATCCAGATTTCCTTCTGAGTGTGTAGCTGGCTCATTTGCATGATCGCCAACACTCATTCTGGTGACACCTTCCTCTTGCCTCTCTCAATTCGATGTCCCAAGTACTGTACCTCATGTGTACAGTACTGAGCTTACTCAGGGACACTTTAATTCCATTGTTGGCCAGGTGGTTCAGCAATGCAATGGTATAATCTATGCAAGCCTCTCTGGTGTTTGACACAATCCAAAGATCATCTAATGTTCTGGACCAGGACCCAGTTGTGAGGCAAAACTAGGGACTCAAGGTTCTTCTTCACAATCTGGTTAAAGATGGATTAATTTTCAGTATACCCTTGTAGGATATGACACCATGTTAAAATATGGTTCCCCAGCCAGAAAGCAAATGCAAATTGGCTATCCTCATGTAGTGCGATCGAGAAGAAGTCCTGGCAATGGTCAATAACTGTAAACCCCGCAGCTTCACATGGGATTTGGAACTGTACACTGATGGATTCGGTACCACAGAACAACAAGAAACCACAATGTTATTAATTCTTCAGAGATCCTGAACAATACAGTACTTGCCACTAGGCTTCTGCAAACCCATAGTAGGAGAATTACATGGACTTCCCAGGATCTCTTTCAAGATGCCCTGTTCGATCATGGTGTTGATCACAGGTGCAATACGCACCATAGTTTCAGGGGTCAAATTGTACTGCAGGGTTCTTGGAAATTCGGTATTTGGCTTTACCTGTAAGCAAACTGGTGCAGTTCCCTTGATGAGGCCTATTTCTTCATCGGTGAATTCCCACACTGCCATTGAGACAGCGTCCCTGAGATCTATAGGCATATCCTCCATTGTTAGCATACGAAATATAGAGACAGAGAAATTCTGGTTTGCTAGCATGAAAGCGATATCTTCATCATTTGTCTGTAAATCTATTCCCTTTGGGGTGCAGTATATGGTACAATTCAATTTACAGAGCAAGTGGTGACCCAATAGACAAACAGAACTTGAATCACACACCACAAACTGGTCGTGGTCCTCAAAGGACCCAATCTTCACAGGTATCTCTTCAGTTAGAGGGTAAAACATCCTCTTATTCATAACACCAAAAACTTGGATTGATTGTCCTCAGAGGGGTAGGTTTGGGGCTTCTGCTGTTTTCACAGTACAGCTGGTAGCCAGTATTGATTATTGGATGCTGATCAACATCAGCATCGATGTATGGTCCCCGCTGGTCTACCTCCAAGACTGCACAAAGTGTACACAAAGTGTACAGCCCCCTCAGGCACCATCATACGGATGGGTCCAAATTGAAGTTGTCAACAGACTCCATTAGGGGCATCTGCTGGTATGTTTGATTTCCCTGTGATGTTATCAAGGTTGGGGTACTAGCGTTACATGACCCTGAGGTCCTCCTATGTTCTGCGATCTCGGTCTAGTCACGGTCTGTATCAGTGCTACATCATTCTGTCTCTGGGGAAATCCCTCAGTGTGCTCTTGATTTGCAGGGTTGAGGCGATATTCATGCTTCCTTTGCCCCACCTTATACAAAAATGGCACATTGTGGACTTCTTCAAAGTCCCCACATCTATTCCTGTTCTAGGGTCTCTAGGGTCGGATCTCCCTCTCCCATGTCCTGTAATGCCTCCAGTTGTCTGCATCTGAACTCTTGCCGGGTTAGTTCCCTGCCCCAGAGATGCCTTTCCAGAAGGTGCCAGTACCTGCCCTCCCCTTTGAGTATTCTGCATCTGTACTAACATCAGGTTTCCCTTCAGTTTATTATGCTTGGAGTCGACCTTGTCACTACAATACCTGCCATAGCACAGAATTTCATCCACAGTTTTATTTTACCAGCAGATTAAGTGTTGTAGTATCATGAGGCTAATCCCGGGCCTTAAACCTTTTACGAACTTGGACACAGATTGTCTCATGTCTTTGGGATCAAGTGTATCTAATGGACTGTACTGTTAGAAAGCCTGTAACAGTGTTTCGTAATACTTATGAACAGCTTCTTTGGGCTCTTGAGTCGTCTGATCAATTCTGACCTAATCAATATCCTGCAGGGCTATCTTGGATTGTAACCACATGATCACCTGACATATTTCTTCATTATCTCGGTGATGGACCATGAGTCACTGGGTTCCTATCTGGTTCCTTTTCAGGTCACTCTATGGCTATCTTACATGCAGACCACAAGTCACTAGGGACACAAATCTCAAACAATGTGTTCAAATCGAACAACAGCACCATCAAAATCTTCACAAACCAGTCATCCTGTTTATACAACTCAGCAGGTTTCTCACTCAACTTTGGAAATTCATTGACGAAGGCATCAAGATAACCTCGACTCCAGGGCACATTCACATAACCCCCACTGGGCACCTTCCATAGTGTGTATGCCTCTACCCCTGCTTTTCCTCCCCGGATGAGGCGGCTCCCCTGACACCTTCTTTCCATTTTTCTTCTTTGAGCACTTCTCTTCCTATTTGTCTAACATGCTTCATGCCCTCATTCCTATTATCAATTCCCGAATGTTTGTTTTTAAGCCAGGCACTCTCTTTTCCTCTATCGTCTGATCACTGTAGGTAAGCCTGTGATACCCTTGCGGCATCTTTGTTCGGGTCAAATCTACATCATACTTCTGAACCATTTCCGTCAATTTCTCATTCGCCTTCCTAGTGACATCCTTCACCATGAACAGCAAGTCGTCAGGTTCATATATCTCTGCTCGATCAAGTGCCAGGTTTCCATTAATTATCTCATCTAATTTAGCACTCATCCTTACTACATCTACCAGTTTAGACTTCACTGCTGAATTGAGAGTACTATGACTTGCTTGTGCATTCTTATTCACCTTGGTGTTACTGCGATCTATAAACCACAACTCTAAATCTGTGATGTCAAAAATGTGCTTACTGCTAGATGTTCCATGTCGCCCCCCTTCTTCTTGAGGTTTGGTACTTTGTACCCTAGGATGGGTTCTCCACACTGTCAGGTCTGACTCAGTGTTTGTCACTGGTAAGGGTCTCCTAACATGATAGTAACTTTGGTCTACTGAAGGGTTTGCTGCTGCTCCATACAGAATACTCACATTTGCACGTGCCAATGGTATAAAACCCCCCTCAGTACTCGCTGATATGCCTTGCGATGTTCTTTCAGTCCTCCTATGTTGTCGCTGCTGACTTTCATTCCCTGTTGAGCTTTGATCGTATAAGGGAAAAATAAGCTCAGTCTTGACTGACACTGTAAAAGCTTCTGGTAGCCTCAAAGCAGCACTGTTAGAGTTACTGTGATTTGAGCTCCCTATCACCCTCTTGATACATCTTCTCTGCCCTCTGCTCATCTTGCTTCTGTCTATGTTCTTTCCTCAACATCAGGGCCTGAGGAGATTGGTACTGATGTGCTCCCAGAGCTGACAGTCTCCTTAGGGGTTCTCCCACTCTCATCCTGCAGTGGGCTATAAGGGTGTGGACATTTTGCCAGCAGCCCATTCAACAGGCTGTCATCAGAGTCACTGTCATTATTTCCATTTGTCTTCTATCTCCCCTTATCTCTTGTCTCCTCATCCCACATCAACATGGGGTACAACCTCTCAGGCTCGACCATGTCCACCCTCTTTAACTTAGAAACCCACTGTGCCTCTTGGTAAGCTTACAATGTTTTCTTCATCTTCCCCTGATAGAGCTTTTTCTGTCTAGCATGAGCTGCACACATCCATGCATCTAGTGCCTCAAACTGTGTAGGCCTAGGTAACAGTTTCATTGCAAACATTACTCCCCTCAACTGGTTAAGTAACTCTAACTTGAAAGTACCATAGCATGGAAATGCCAATGCTCTCTCTTTCTTAGCGACCTTGTGACAATTTTGAAGCCAAATTATAGTATGGAGTCCTACATTTGTTGCTATATAATGAGCTTATGTGTCTTATGGTGGCACTTCTTCACCCACCCTTGTAATAATACTTTCATCCCAGTGAAACAAATATCACAGAACCCTAAACATTGCATGAATTTCCTGTTTATGAAACTCAAAATCCAAGTGCAATTTAAATCAAATAATATGATGATGCAATTTCAAACACCTCAGATGTAATGAACAATTCCCAACCAATCCCAGCATGGTGTTACACTAACCAACCTATCCCAGCGCAGCAAAATCTGACATCACCGTCACTTCTCATTGTGGCTGGCCCTCCTTCAAAATTTCTCCATACGCATTAACTCACACAATCAGCTTATAATCTGTAATTGTTTGCCTTTCTAAAAGAAAATAGATACACACTCATACAAGAATACACACTTACAGTGAAACCTCGACCAAGGGGATTCACCTGAATCAGTAGAGTTTACCACTTGCGCATAAAGGTCTACTACACAATTCACCATTGTGCCACACACACAAATGTCCCTGCCCTAGGACGAGTTGCCGTCAACATCTCACGAGTCAGACAACCCCTCAACTCTTTGGTCAGACAATCACTATCTTGGTGTCTTCTACACCTTCAACTATCTCGGGATCTTAAGCCACTTCGGGGCCTGATAACCATAAATCAACTCCTTGGATCACGTCAGACCCGATAAAAACATTCAACCAGTTCTTGAGACAACTCCTCAAGAAAACAAACAATCAAATCATCACTGCAAACTAACACACGCCACACAAACCCTATTAATACTGACTTCTTTTTTCACCACAGCTCGCGTCACGCATCACTGGCCTCCGCCCTCTTCTGTTCCTGATCATTAGGGCTCTGGCCGGGGACTTTTGGGTCAGGGCTTTAGACCATTCTAGATTTAGGTTTTAGAGTCACCCTCACTTCATGTGCTATACATCCGACTCTGCTTCCAACTGAAGGAGCCTAGCCCACCTGTTCAGTTTCAATCCACTGTCAGACTTCCAAAGGCACTTTTTAGCAGCATGAATGCATAGACGGAAGAAAAGGTCATGAGTCTCTTGAAATACAGTGTATCACAAATGGCTACACAAGAACCCAAAGCAACAAACAATTAAAGGCTAGTAAAATTTTATTATAAATTAAAAAATAGTTGGACAGAGTATACAAATACGGAGCAAACAGAAGGAAACCAAACGTCTTAAAAAGGTTTACTCGATGGAACATGAAAATACAAAAAGTTCCATGACAATTATGAATGAGATGACATCTTCTGTATACAGCATTTGTTTCTAGCTAACCCTACTCTAATTCCAATGGTGGCATCCCTAAGTTAGTATATAGGCCCAGCACATTCAAGAGAGAAGGTGTCAGTTGGCAATGCCTTCCTAAGAAGTCACTCCACCATGGGATGGGTCAGACATGGAGCTACAAGCAAAGAAAAGGAAGCTCATTAGCACACAGGTGCTCTCCTTTAGGGTGGCAAGCAGGAATGCCTTAGTCTTAGTCAGCCACAGTAACATCAAGAGTAAGCAAAGGTACACTCGCAATCACAAAAACGGGTTAAGGTGATGTCAGAAAGAAAGAGGGCCTTGCAGACTTTATGTTCACATTAATTCTTTTTATCAGATTTGCACAGACAAAGAAAAAACAATAGTGCTTTTGTGTCCCCAAGTGAAATGGAACCATAAAACAAACAGTGAAAAACATGTAACATGTACAGCTTGTTTCCACAATTTTTTAAAAAGGCGACCAAAGATTAACTTAGTAATAATTCCAGCTTCTGTGTACAATAGTCAGAGCTGTTAAAATGGTTTGCTTTCAAATACAGTCAACGGCATTTCGACCCTTTTACAGTGCAGGGTGTCTTCAAGACCAAGGGATATGGGGACAATCTGATGTAGATTGTTAAGCCTCATGAGACAGTGAAATAAGTGAGACACCAGTAAAGTGAGAGAGGAAAAGGGATTACTCACACGGGGACCCGGTCAGGTGTCCTGTATGAGAGACAAACTGGTGGGCTGACAAACGGTCTTAATCATAGATTGCTCACTCGTTGTAGATGGCAGAAGTACATGGCCCCCTACTTAGTGTAGTAGTGATGGAGCAGATTCTTCAATTTAATTGGTCATTGTAACCAGGCAGCCGACCGGAGCAGTTCGAATTGACACATTCATTGCAAAGAGTAATACTATCCCCGTGGCACGATTGGTCATACGGCCGGTTCAATTAAATTGAAGAAAGTGGGGGTCATGTACTTCTGCCATCTACCACGATTGAGCAACCTATGATTAAGACCGTTGTATGCATGTACGCCTATAATCCATGACTCCATTTTGTAGTGCCTTGTCTACATTTTAAACAAGTACTACAAATTGGTATTGGCAATGAAAGTCTGCACTTTGAGGCATCTGCCTGTTCTTCATGTTGTTGTGTATACTTCAGTTACACCACTGTAGAGTGTGCCCAGATGTAAGTCAACATACTAGTAGTCAATAAGTGAGTGACGTGCATGATGCGATACACAATTTCTTTAACTCTGTACTAAATGTAAGGGCTATTTTTAGGAGTAAGGAGTGGTTTTGTAGTAGTTAGCAGGCGTCTTGAGAGGGGCCTCAGCCAATCACAAAACAGTACCAGGATTGGCATTTTGTCACTAAACATGTTACCTGATTTCCAAAGGTAAAGCTAGTATTTTGTGTAAGTTGACAATATGTTTTTATTGTCAAACAAAGAGTTAATACCAAGTTTACTACTGTAGAGACTAAAAAAGGCCTCAAATTACTAATAATTGGTATTGTCCCTTGACTAAATCGCAGTAATTATTGCTGCAGTTTATTGTGGTGATACACAAGAGGCCCAGTAAGGATGCTGACAATCCAGAACTGCTGCTTCTGCATTGCTTCATACACAGGTGATTTGTTTTGTTGTGCACACTCACTGAAGGACAGTGCTAGATCAGTGTTGCCTTCTGCGCAACATCTCCAGTGTAAACTGGACACTTGTGGGCATATTACCAAGGAATAGCTATATTTATCGCAAAATGCGCTTAGCACATTTTTTTTATCGCTGCCTATCGCTGGATATGTTAGCGGAGAAAACATGCTATTAGCAACGTTTTTCTCCATTGTGCTAAAATATCCAGCGATAGAGGCGAAATGTGTGAATATCACTGAGAATACAGCGATATTCACGCATTAGCAACTAAATGCTCTTAGCCATGATAACCACCTCCCATTGGATAACATGGCTAAGAACTGGTTTGGGCAGGTGTTAGTATTTGGAGATATTTGCGCTTAGTGCAAATATTTCCATTGCTACGCCTGCCTTGCTAATAGGCGATAGCGACGTTAGCGACTGCTTTCAGTCGCTAACTGGTTGGGTACGCCCACTTTGCAGGTCATAAACATCGCTGACATGCAAAGCGGGCCCAAAACCGCTCGCTATCACCGAAAAGCTGTTGCTAACATCAGTTAGCGACAGCATGCTAATAGGGCGATAGAATTATCGCCGCTTAGCGGCCGAAAACAGCCGCTAAAGCGGCGATAATTACCTATCACCCTGCTTGATAATATGCCCGTGGTCCCTTATGTGTCAGAATTCTTTGAGAAAGCAATTCCTCCTTTGATGTCTGGTGCAGTGATTTGTTCTTCACAACTGCCTGCAGTGGAAGTGCTTGACTTCACATGTTTGGCCTCATACATTGTCAGATCAGCATTTTCAGGTCTGGGTTCACAGCACAGCTGTCACCAACTTTATATGATCTAAAAATAGATTTTAGGAGCACTATAGAGAGGGACTGTGGCTCCTCCTCATGTTGATTCATCTAAGTACAGCAATTAATTTCTCATAAACTGTGTCTTTCCACAGAAAGAGTACTTACCATCCAAAAAGCTATGATCATTTGTTTATCCAGCTGCTTGAGCCAGGCTCTTTATTAAGCAAAGCTATTGTGTTTGAACTTTCGGTCACACACATGCTACTGGAATGTCTAGAGATAGCTCTTTAAGGTCACACAAGTGACACTGCAACACTATTGGACTTTATACGTTCTATTTGAACCTTTGATAAATAAATAATGATGGAGTTTGTTATTCACTGGTTGTCATGTGCATACGTTTTTTATCAATAGAGCAGGGTTTTGTTGGTTGTTGTGCCTTGTTGGTTGTGGTGGCAAGCCAGTGACCCGGTCTATGAGCTAGATTTGTTTCTAATCAAATGTTACAATAAAGTCGGTGAGACTGATTTATTTGTTAATAAAAATAGATGTTAAAGTCAATAGTCATTTGTGGGTGGAGTGTTATTCTCTTTTAAAATCTTCATAGCAACCTTTTCTTACATCGAATTTTACAGTTTATCGTGTTAGGCAAGGTTTCTAGTGTATATTAGCCCTTTGACAGACTGTGGGGATTTGTACAGTGATCACCATTGTTAGGCCTTCTTTGGAGACCTAATATTTTTTTTTTGCCAATGGTAATCTTGTTTACATTTCTAATTTGGTGACTATGCCTGATGATTGCCTTGTTGGAAAGCTTACACTCAGTACAGTAGGACCGAGTTGGCTATGGTAACAAGTCAATGATAAAGGGTACCGACCTTATTGGTAGGCCTGGGCAGAGATCATGGAGTTTCACTTGGCAGATTTCCAAGAAGTTACCAAAAACCTCCGCCAAATTCCACAAAGTTCTGCGAGCGGGCAGATTGTTGCTATTCTACCCCTAAATAGTGAGTGAAGGTTAGTGGAGATTGCTATGTTAGTCGCGTGGTCTAAAGACCCTTTACGGTGAACAATCCACCAGCAACAGGGCTATTCATACTGCGGAAGCGGGCAAGACAAAGATTTAAAACCCATCATTTTCAGGACTGGTGTCTGCGGTAGACACCCTGCAGGTAGCGGAGGGGGACTTGCACAGTGTGACCTAGCCTGACATTGGCATCGATGATCTGCTCTAGTGTGAGCAGGAGAACAAGGCCACTGCTTCCTATCATGTGCCCGGTTCCTGATTTCTACAAAGGTATTTTTTTTACATATCTTTTTATTAAAGAAACCATCAGCAAGAAATTCATTACAGAGGGTCAGTCAGAGCCGCCGAGCATACGTCAGGGGGTCAAATGACAAGCAAAACTTACGACTGTAAAGGAACTTCACGGGGACGGGGGTTATCAAGAGCAGCATTCAGGGGTGGAGTACAAACCACTGACCACTTTCGAGGGCGTCCCCTCGCAAGATATACAATTTTCTCCCTAAGCATACACAAATCTAAATTGTTTTCCCACACTTCCAGAGTGGGAGGTTGCTCCGCTCCCTACAATTGGGCAATCATGAAAGCTAGTGTAGCCCATTGCATCTGTGAGGTATTTAAGTCAGTAAGCTCCCAAATGTTAAGTAAGCACCTCCTTGCCTCTGGTGATAGGGAGACTTTATGTATTGTGTCATGGATGTTGCGCCAATATGTGGTAACGTGTTCGCACTCCCAGATGATATGCATGAAGGTACCAATAAGATAGCATTGTCGTTTGCACAATCCCACATCTGAGAGTCCCATATGCATGCACTAATCTGGGACCCGTGAGGTAGACCCTGTGTAGGATTTTAAATTGGACTAGCCTCAGGCGAGCTGAGATAGCGACTTCTCTTGGGGAGGATACTGCTATCTGCCAATCTTCCTCATCTAGCTCAATCCCATACTGCATCCATTTGTCCCTAAGCACCTCAAGTGGGTCAAATCTGTGGTTAATCAATTTTTAATAGATCAAGGAGATCGTTCTATCGAGAAGGTATCCGTCCAGTATCCTATCCTCCAGAGGGGAGGCCTCTGGGGTTTCCATCTCCCCGGGCAGTGCCAAGAGAAGGGAGTGATGAACCTGCCCATAACGGAAGTATTCGCCGTTTGCTAGATCATATTCCACCTGCAGTTCCTCAAATGTTTTGATTCTCCCCTTCCCCCAGATATCTTTGACCGTGGAGATACCTATGAGGTCCCATTTATCGAACCCCTTTGTTTTCCAGAGCTTGCCAAGCCTTTCGGAGTCTCACAGCGGGTTGGCCATAGTCAGTTTATTTTTCCAGCCCAATGAAGTTGTGGCATCATGCCAGATCTGAACCGAGTGTTTAGTTTGTCCTGTTAACGCCAGTCTATTCGGTCGAGCATATAAGGCTCTATTATACCTACCCCCGGGAAGAAGCCATTTATCCATTGGGTATCCAGGATCATCCACCCGGCCATATATGCAATGGTGGTTGCCGCTAGTTAGGAGGCCCAGTAGTATCTTTTGATATCTGGGAGGGTGATGCCTCCGTCATACCAAGAAAGCGTTAGTTTGTGTTAAGCAATGCAAGGCCTGCCCTCCCACAATAAACTCCGCTGCAGGCTCTCAATCTCCCGGAAGTAAGCCGAAGGCACCACATCCAAGGTATTTTGCAGTGCGTAGAGAAAATGCGGGAGAGCCATCATTTTAAAGAGGGCTGCTCTACCTAACAATGAGAGGGGAAGCTTCGTCCAGCTTGAAATATTGCTCTTAAGTCTCTGTAGAGGAGGAAGAAGATATCGGGAATACCTAACCATGGGGTCCAGGGAGACGAAGATTCCCAAATATTTGAACCCTTCTGTATTGATCTGTATGGGACAATTTCACGGAGGGACTGGAACAAACAACAGGGATTTCTCCCAGTTGATTGAAAGTCCTGAATTTCTCCCAAAGGAGGCCAGAACATTAAAGACCACTATCAGGGACTTATGGAGGGAGGCCAAATAAAGTAAAATATCATCTGCATACAGAGATATGCGGTCCTCCCAATCAGGGGACCACCACATGCCTCTAAACGAAGGTTCCCAATGTATCCATGCGGCCAGTGGCTCCAGAGCCAGGGAGAAGAGAAGGGGGGACAGCGGACAGCCCTGACGGGTGCCCCATCTGAGCAAGAATGGAGCCAAAGCTCTATTGTTTACCACTACTTGAGCAAGCGGTTCCGTATATAGCAGACCTATCCATCAGATGAACTCGGGACCAAACCCAAACTTGGCCAGGACAGCCCATAGGTAAGGCCATTCAATTGTATCAAAATCCATAGTTGTGTCAAGTGACGCAATTATAGCAGGCCCCCACAGCGTGTGAACCCTGGCCAACACCCCATGCAACCTTCGCAGGTTAAGGGCCGTGTTTCTATGGGGCATGAAGCCCGATTGATCGGGGTGGACCAGATCGCTGATGACTTTGACCAGTCTATTTGCCAGGAGCTTAGCCAGAATCTTTGGCTCAGCATTTAAAAGAGAGATGAGTCTGTATGAGGCACAGTTTGTCTTGCTCTTGCCCTCCTTCGGAATCACGGCGATTGTGGAAACTCTCTGATCTCTAGGGAGAACCCATACGTCTCTGGAGTCCACGAACATTTTTTTCAAGTAAGTCGCCAGTTTATCCGGTTTAAGTTTTCTAGAGTTCAATAGGGAGCCCGTTGGGGCCTAGCGCCTTACCAGAGTTCAATGAACAGATGGCCTGGGCGATCTCATGCGCTGTCAGCTCACTATCCATGAATGTTTGATCCTCAGGGGAAAGACACGGGAGCTGTATATCTCAGATTAGAAGCTGGGAGTCAGCTTCCGAGCGAGGGGAAACCGAGGTATGAACCGCCTGGAAGTGTTCCGCGAATTTATCAACTATGTCCTGTGGTTCGGTGATTCTTATCCCCTCCTCTGTCAGGAACTCCGGGACCAGGCAGCAGGCCCAGTCTCTCTTACCTAGCCAGGCAATAAGCTTCCCTGCCTTCTCCCCCAGGTCGTAGAGCCTGCCCTGTCGTTCCCTACCAGGAGCCTTGGCCCTATCAGTGGCTAACACCTCATAGTCGTGCTGTTTCAGGCTCAACTGATGGAGTTTAGCCCGCGATACTCCCTGCTCCAATTCCCCTTCAAGCCTGCTGATTTCAGCCTCCAACTCCACCACCTCGCCCCCCTCTCTCTTTTAGTGCATGCTATCAAAGACAGGGCTTGACCCCTGATGATAGTTTTAAAGGCCTCCCACAAGGACCGGAAGCGGACACAGATCCCACATTGTTAATAAAATAGTCATCTAACGTTGCAATGAGGTCTTTGCGGATTTTGGGATTTCGTAGATACCACGGATTGATTGGGGCCACCCTTCCCGCTGTGCCCCAAGTTACTACTATGTGAATCCAAAGTGGAGAATGGTGTGTGACCTCTGCTATGTAGGATACTTGTGCGGCAGGGACCAGACAGTAGTCCAATCTCGAGACACTACCATGTGCCCCAGAATGGAAGGTATACTGCCTCTGATCTAGGTGGAGTAATCTCCAAATGTCAACCAAGCCCATTGCATCTATAAAGTCCAGTAGCCACCGCATCGCCCGCCCCATTTCCCATGGGGGATGCCTATCCACCATACCAGAGACAACAGCGTTAAAGTGGGCCCCCCAAGAGTAAAAGTCCCTCAGGGAGTGAAAGTAGGACCGTCCCCAAGTCTGCGAATGTTGTGCCCTGTAGCCCCGGAGGAACATAGATGGACAGGAAGGTCACATGTTGGCCCTCCCACGTACCTGTGATTCCAATATATCTGCCACTCCCATCCTCCCATGTGGAAGTCACTGCCAATGGAAATGCCCTACGAATCAAGATGCCCACACCACTAGAACCCGACATGAATCCTGAGTGTGCGACCAATTTGCACCCCAGTCTGTATAGAGCCTTGCATGAATTACCCACAAGATGTGTCTCCTGAAGCAGGACCACGTCTGGCGCCTGCCTTTTGAGATACTGATGGACCACACTCCGTTTAATTTTGTCCCCCAGACCGTTAACGTTCCAACTCAACACCTTTGTTTCTCTACCCCCCCATCATCTACCCAGTACAGCCTGTAAACACCTGCCTTTCGTCTATTGGACCAAAGTACTGTGCTGATGCAACCAACAAACCACCCAACAGGTGAAACAAACATCCCCTCCACCCCGCTGCCCTGCCCACTGGGCTCCAAACTGCCCACTGAAAAATGCAGAGTGCCTGTCGCCCTAAAAATCCAAAGAAAGAATAAAACTTAGGGGGTAACAGATCATGAGCTCCTGCCCAAGCCCCAGATCTATGAAGTTGTTGGTCCAACTGAATATGAAATTAGCAAACTATCAAATGCCTTGCACCCCTATCACCCCAGCTCCAGAGTCTCGTCATCTCCGTCCATTTCAGCACCCCATGTCCCCATTGTAGGCTAATTTAGTGTTCAACAGGCCTCAGTTTCTGGGAGGCTGACTGTCTGCATTATCTTCTGCACCACGGTTCGTTGGGGCCCGAGCTTCTTGATATTCAAGCGACTCCATCAATGCCTCCGGTTGATCAAAGAACCATGCTCGGCCCCCTGCTTCGACTTTGAGATGGGCAGGAAACAACATTGAATATTTCAGGCCCTTTTCCCTTACGTCTAGCTTCACCACCAGAAAGGATCTCCTCTGCTTGTGCACTCTTTGTGTGAAGTCTAGGAAGAGTGAAATAGTAGTGTTTTCATACCTGAGCGGGCATTGGCTCTCGAGCTCTGAATAATCACATCTCTGTTGCGGTAGTTGAGGACTCAGGCCAGCATAGGGCGTGGGGGAGCGCCCGGTCTGGGACGGTCGCCCGGGACTCTGTGAACCCGTTCTATGACAAAAAAATTGCTGAGGCCCTTCGGTTTAAGGTGGTTGAGAATGAGATCTTCTACAAATAAGTCAGGAGCCAGCCCCTCTGACCGCTCCGGCACACCCAGGATACAGAGGTTGTTACGGCGGAGTCGGCCCTCATAATCATCCAGTTTAAGGTAAAGTAAAAGTAAAAGTAAAGTCCACATTTGTAAAGCGCACAATCACCCGTAAGGGTCTCTAGGCGCTGGGGGGCCGTCGGGAAGATTAAGCGAGCTATTGCCCAGAGTCACATGGTGCTGGGCTGACCTGCCGCCGGAGCCGGGGATCGAACCGTGGTCCCCAGATTCCAGCATCAGTCGCCCTGGCCGCGGCGCCACACCTCTTCCAAGGTCATCCGAGTTACAAGAGGTCTGCAGCTCACGGACTTCTTTTTGTTGTTGGGAGATGTCTTCAACCAAGCTGTTAGCGGTTAGTTCCACTTGCTTCACTTTCTCATTAAGTTTTCCCATAACCGCCCTAATAATATTAATGTCTATGGCCATGGAGTCCATTTTATGTTCCAGCGAGGTTTTTACTCCCGTGATGGCTTCCATGACATCCTTTAGGGAAAGTTCGGGCTCCTCCTCGTTCGGATTACCTTTCACCGTTTCTTCAGATAATCTTCCCCGCTGCGCCTCTTTAGTGACTGTGTACCGATCAAGCTTGTTGGCCTGGACCGCTTTTGCATTCTTGGCACCAGTGCTTTTCCCGCAATCCATTCTATTGTCTATAGCAGGGTTCAGCTAGGGGCAGACAGTGAGGGTCGGCTCAGTAGTCCCAACGCATCCAGCGTGCCAAGCACAGGACCAAATACCCCGGCCACATACCCCGGAGGCTCTCAGTGGGTCAGCATCAGTGAGAACGTCTTCTATGCACTACACCGGCGTGATACAACACCTCTACGGTACTCCTCATTGCACTCCTATCCAGGAAGAGTCTCTCAACTCAGCGCCAGTGGGTTCGGTCCCCCAGAATGGCGCGCTGACCGTCTCAAGGCTCACATCCGACTCTCGTCTCCAGATAGCTTCATGCCACATCTCCCAGTTAGGTAATTATGCGTGAGTCCAAGGCTATGAGAACCACCCTCGGCAGTGCAGACAATCAAGAACAAGGGAGAGGAGGGGGGGGGCTCTCGCTCAAACGGTTAAGCAAGCCAACATTTCCATCCTCCTAGGGTCCATCGCTCCCATTGAGATTGTGCAAAAAGTCACCAATGTGGGAAGGGAAGTCTCCCCTTCTCGCCTATTCTGTCGCACTGCACAGTATCATCACCCTGTGGTCGGGGGGAAAAATCGGGCTGAAGCTCCGTATTGTGTCCAGGATGTGCGCCGCTAGCAGAGGGGGGAAGGGAAATCGGGGATGCATGTCGCCCCCAGCTGTCACTCTCGGGCTCTCCACCTGTGCTCAGAACGACGCGGCCGTAATGGCGGCCGCCGCTTCGGCGACACTATCGCCGCCCCCCGCTCACCTCCGCCGTGCGTGTGTCTCTTTTCGCCACATCACTCAGCCCCGATCCGGGCTGCCGGAGTTTTGGTGGGTGGGTGGTCGGAGCGACAGCAGCCCTGTCCCCACAGCGGGCCAGAAGTTGCGTCTGCTGGGCCAGCGCGATCACTGTGGGCCCCCGGCTATGAGGCCTCTTCTAGGCCCGCGCTGTCCGACAATCGTAGAACCTCGATGGAAGGGGCCGTCCGCACCGGAGCAGGCAAGTCGAGTCCTCCGATGGTTCAGGTACAAGGAAATGTGCGCTGTACCGGCGGACGGGTCTTCAGGATAGTCGTTGGCGCTTACGAGCAGCGGAGCCCACACACTACGTGGCCATTCCTGATCGCAATCGACCACGCCCCCCGTACAAAGGTATTTTTTTAACAGAATGTACCTGCTGTGTGTCCCACATTTAGTCGGTTCCTCTCAGCATCCTCCCAGCTTAAGGCAGCTGGAAAAAACCCAGTATATTGACCATTTCATGGGGACTGCAGCTGGGGAGCAGTCTGTATCCCCTTCAGCTCACTTCCCCTGCACCACCAGCACCAACAGACTTCCACCAATGAGAGCTACCCAACATTTAATGTCACGAGAGCTTCTCTTCCTGTGGTTGCCTCCCAGTTGTACTACAGTTCAGTGGAATAGATTTCCACCAAAGCCCTCGTCCCAGATACAGCGTCACAACAAGCGTGCTGCTTTCTGTAGACTTTTTCACTACTCCTCTACGTTAACTGCAGCAAGTGTGTTTTTAAAGAGATGTGATGAATTTGACAAGGAGCTGGAGTACTTCAAAAATGTGTTTTGTATAAGTATGGTGACCAATAGTAATGTACACAGTCACAGGCGAAAACACCCCTTCATTCTCCATCTGTACTGGGCACTTCTTTAAGCAGGAGAATAATTGTATTACACTTATTGTTCATTATTTTTCAGTCTCTCTCCTGCGTCCGGTTCTAACGTTGTATGATATCGAGAAGTTAAGTTTTGTTCTCGTTTTCATTGAAGTATTTCATATTTGCAATGGCATTTAACATTTTTGATTGTTCGGAAAGTACAAATTCCGCTTAATGGGTGTGCAATAAAAATAAAATGATTTACGTCATTTTTTTTAGGCTTTGTGCTCCTTTTTTTTTTACTACGAGCCAAAGATGGTTGTCGCACTGATCGCCAAATGCTAACTGGATAGCGCTGGCTGACTTCACACTTGGCGCTCTCAGCTCATAACGAGCATGTATTATTTGCAGCAGAACTCCCTTCCTGTAACCTCTGAAGGAATGCACTTTAATTACTTTTTGCTGATTTATCATTAGTCTGTTATCTCTGTGCTGCATCTGTTTATAAAACACAGGCTTTTTAAACCATGCACAAAGCAAAGGCTTTCTGTACTTGCCATAGTGCCAGCTTTTTCATAGTACTGCAACCAAGAATTTGCGCCCTGGGGACTGAGTGAGTACACCACGGTGCTTGTAAAGTCCACTCAGCAGGGGGTTGGTGGAATTTTTGCCAAACTCCACTAGGAGTGGCAAAAATCTCCATACTCCACCAGCGGAATGAAATTTACCGCCCACCCCTACCTAGGTGATCCACCAGTAAAAGTTACATCCAAAGCCGTAGGTCTGATCTCTTTATTTTAAAACGTTATGACAAAAGCAGTAGGCTTGACTTAGTTGTTCTGAAAAACATTTGTGAAAGACAATAGGCCTTTAACCCTGGAATGTTATCACCTGGTGTTACAGGTATTTTGTTACATGAAATCTCACAGATAACCATAGTGTGCAGGAATTTTGGTATTCATCATTAATTACGAGAAACTCTGGAAGTGGAAGATTTTCATTGTAATAATCCTTGTTTGGTCCATTTGAGAGGGGTTATATATTGTTTTGCCATCTGCAATGTTGTATATATTTGTAATTTTATAATTGTAAACAGGATGAATGCTAGTATGTACATATGTCAGTATGCCTATGTTGGCGATGCTGTCAAACCAATGGTAAAGCTCAAGGCTTTCTTTTTTTTGAGGGGAAAAGTTGTCAGATTTCACAGGTTTGATCTGTTTATTATGAAAATATATGAGATTATGAGAAAGCCCGCATGCCCCCTCTAACTGCTGTGAAAAGCTTGTGATAGAGACAACAGACTTTTAACAACAAGAAGTTATTATACTGTCATAAAAGCCTGTAGGAAGGTATTTTGGTAAGTGGAATTTTACAGATGCAAAAATCAACAGGGGAATGTATCATTTGTAACCATGTTACCAGGGTTTGCTAGTTAGTGGTGCCTTCATAAAACCCTCATACACGTACGTAGATGGAAAAGGAAGGTGGGATTTCTTGATTCTCTGCCTAATCGTAACGTGACAGCATCATCATAGGGTTTTGATTGGTATGCTGACCTCCACCTGGAGGTTAACCACTGGTATTGCAGTAGTGTCCAGAGACCAAAAATGTCTTCAAATAAGTGATTGCAGTGAAGTGAAATTAAAATTCTTTATACATCCTTATGTGTGTGCAATTATTTCTTGGTGAATGGTAGTTTAAAGAAATTAAAATAGTGAGCGTGCTTTTTGTGACCGTAGTACTAGATCTAGCGCACTAAAAAAAGTCCCTACGTAAGGTCGACATGTTTCAGCCCCATTTTGCCCAGCTGGGTCTAGGGGGCATTTTTCAGGACCAGAAAATTAATTTCTGACATACCTGGGCCTACAATTCGGGAGAGATCTCAAGACCACGCTAGACCACAACGAATCAACACTACTAAACAAACTGAAAGGGAGACTAGAGACGTGGTCACCTAGATTCATAAGCTGGTGGGTAGAGTGGAAACAATCAAAATGATTCTAACACTGATGGTTAATTACATGCTCAACATGCTACCACTGATCAACACAGAGGACTTCCACAAACGCCTAGACAAAATGATAAACAAATTCCTATGGAAAGACAAAAAGCCCAGAATAAGCCTACATAAACTAAGGCTAAACAAAAGCCTGGGAGGGCTAAACGTAACAATTTTTAAAACATTTCAAACAGCATGCATAGCTAAACAAGGGTTATACTGGCTAACCCCAGAACAAGACTACACACCAGCATGGTTCTCCCTGGAGAAAAGAATCTTAAGTGGCCTTGATCCCCTAGCCCTACTCACAGTGAGCAAACACCCCGAGATCGCCAACAACCCAATACTGAAGAACACCAGGAATGCCCTACTCAAAGTAGACAAAAAAATGGAGGCTAGCATTAAAAACACTAGATGGGAATCGATATGGTTTAACCCCAAAATAAAATACAGCGAGAAAACGCTCAACATGGCCTCCTGGTACAAACATGGCATCTCCACCCCCAACCAACTAAGCAACCAAGACGCACACATCACATTCGACACCATAAAACATACACACAAACCAAATGATATCGAGCTCTATAACTTCCTCAAAATAAAGGTGGCAATCACAAGAGCAGAACTTAACAAAGCTACCCCCCCATCCTACAATACGCTGAAAACCTAAACAAGGCAGGTCACCAGACGTCCCACCTCTACAAGCTCTTAAGCCCAGGAACATCCAAACTCAACAACAAAGCTTTAGAATACTGGGAGTCACTGTTCCACAGGCGTTTCACCAAGAGGGAAAAGTCTAACCTCTGGACGTCAGCATCACACAACAAAGTCACCACCACTCTAGCACAAACTAAATTCTGGCTACTACTCAAGACATACTGGACCCCCTCCCGCCTAGCGACAATAGGGATACGAGACAGTGACGAGTGTTGGAATTGTACCAAACAAAAAGGGGACCTGGCATACCTAATCTTTCACTGCCCTAAGGTTAAAAGATTCTGGAACAGAATAAGCGACTTTATAAACAAGGCTCTCGGCCTCTTAATACAGCTGGACTTCCACGTGGTGGCCACGGCCTTCATGGCACCATCAATCCAATCCAAAGAGGACAGAGAGCTGATCGACCTCCTACTCACAGCAGCAGTTAAGACGGTCCTAAATAACTGGAAGGACACAGTGAAAGCATCTTTTAAGGCCTGGTTCAACTGGATCACCTTCCTGCGGGGGGCGGACATCATTACTTCTAGTCACACATCAAAAACACACACAGGAGGCAAAATGTGGCTCTCCCTGGACAACTACCTGTCCTCACACAAACCCCCCTAGGCAACCACCAAGGGGGGGACTACACACCCATAGACATAGTAGGCGGGAAGCCTGCCCAACTCCATCAACACTCGAACATTGTGTTCCCTCCCAATTTCTCACTCTCTCTCTTTTCCCACTTTCTTTTCACCATCACCCGGGGGCACGGACACATGCCGCAGATAACGCCACGCACCGAGTATACGAATGTAGCACGCATGATCTCACAAAAAGCCGTATGTAACCTAACCGGCATATAAAGTTGTCAAGCTGTTCCTTTTCCCCTCAGGGAGACATATACTCTACTGCTGTATACTGTACCGTGTATATAAAACTTCTTCTCAATAAAATTCATTTGAAATAAAAAAAAAGAAAATAAGTGTGTGTGCAAACACAATTTGTGTTGCGCTAACAAGTGGTTTACTATTTGTCCACTATGGGGATTAGGTCAATTGTACCTTTTCAAGACACACATTAGGGCATCTTCGGGGGTCGGCAAGTGTTTCCCGGCTTGCTGCAGCTACAGGACTTTCTCATTTCACAGATGACAATAGTAGGGGAATGTTAGGCCTGGCACCATTGGCGTGGGTCTCCCTTCCATTTTTGCTGTTGCTTCATGTATTTTTGCTGGTGTTGGATGCTTTGGGCACTGTGCCACTGCTGTCCAGTGCCACAGTGTGAGTTCTCCCTAAATTGTAAATTGATATTAATCAGTGGTTCCATGTTTACTTGTCAGACCCTAGTCTAGTGCACTGAGTGTGCCCAGGGAGTGTAAATGCAAATGCTGCTGGTGGGCCTGCAGCACTAGTTTTGCCACCCACAGAAGTAGCCTTGTAAAATGTGTTCAAGGTCTGCCATTGCAGAGCCTGTGTGCAGTCTGGTACTGTCACACTAACTGGGAAAGTGCACCACCTTGCCAGTCCCTAAACCTTCCCTTTTCTTCATATCAGTCACCCCTATAGTAGGCCCAAGGGCATTGTAAGTATAAGGTAGGACATGCCCTGGTGTGTGTGGCATGTCCTAATAGTGAATTACAGCCATTTTCGTTTTTCACTATTGCAAGGCTATCTGTTCTCCATAGGCCAGAATGGGCTGTTAGCATTATTACATTTTATAATCCTAACTAACTCAGAGAACATGGTAGAAATTCGAGTTTAGTATGCCTAAACTCAGAATGATAAAATGCATCTTTTAGTGAAGTTGATTTTAACATTCTGTGTTGGAAAATACCACTTTTAGAAAGTAGGTCTTTTCTTACCTAACCTTTCAAGCCTGCCTCTGCTAGGTTGTGTATTCCTTGTCTGGAGTTTGTGAGTGACAGGGCTGGGGGATTCCAAGAGACAGGATGAGTCAGCCCAGTAGTGAATAGAGAGATTCGCATCTAGATGGTAGGGAGGAGTTGCACCTGAACCTTGAATAGGGCTGTGCCTGCCTTCCACACTGCTGGCTTCACCTCCTGGGGTGCGGCTGATGTCTCTGCCCTGCACACTGAAAGAAGAGAAGGAATCGTGTCAACAAAGTGTCCAGGGCTGTGCTTGGCTTCCACAATGCTGGCTCCACCTCCTGTGGGGCGTCTGATGTTTCTGCCCTGCACTGTGAAAAGAAAGGAGAAGTCTGGTAAACAGAGTGCTTCAGAACTGGTTTGGACTGGGCAAAGGCCCCTCTCCCCTTAGAGAACAAAGGATTTTGGGGTATAAATATTGGGACCCTGATCCCATGAAACTAGATCACTTTTGGACTACAAGAAGATACCTCTGCTGAGGAGAGGAACCTGATGAAACTGAGGAGAGACTATTCCTAAGCTGAAGTGCTGCTTAGGGGATTGGCCTGCAGTGGTTGCCTTACTGCCAAAGAGAGGAGAAAGGAACTTTGTGTACTTTGTTTTCAACTTGTGAAGGATCTCAAAGGGCTTGGAAAAGAGCTTGCCTCCTGCTGAAGTCTCAGTGACAACTGACTTCAACCTCCAGCTCGCCAGAGTCCTTTTAGAAGTGCCTGCTGCTGTTTTGTGCCTACTGAGGGACTGCGTGTCGCAAGGAGCTGGAAGCGCGACTCAACGAGGAAGTAGCGTGTCGCCATCGCTGTTGCTGCCGTCGCATCATGAATGTTGGCCCTGTAGCTGTCATATTGCACCGCATCGAGAGGAGCGTCTCACAACGAAGAGGAAGCGTGTCGCCGTCGCTGCTGCTGCTGTCGCAACTCCAAGGGAGGGTGTTGTCGCTGTAGCTGTCGTATTGCACCACATCAGGAGAAGAGTCTCGCAAAGAGGGAGAAGCGTGTCACTGCTGCTGCCGTCGCATTGTGAATGTCAGCGCTGTAGCTGTCGTATTGCACCGCATCGAGAAAAGCGCCTCGCATCCCCGGAGAAGCGCGCCGCGGAGAAGCGCGGAGCTGCTGCTGTCGCATCTTGGATGTCGCTGCTCTAGTTGTCGCATCGTGCGGAAGCTTCTCGCAACACCGGAGAAGAGTGTCACAGCTGAAGCTGTTGCCGTCGCATCGCTGAACAAAGGTGTCGCCGCTACAGCTGACGCATCGAATCGAGACTCCTCGCATCCTCGCAGAAGCGTGCTGCATCTGGAAGATCTTCACGTCTTTATTTCTTTGCACCGGAACTTTTCCGCATTTCCATCGCTTCAACATTGTTTGTCGTGGAAGCGCAATGCATCGTAAGGTACATTGACGCAAAGTGTTGAATCTTAATAACTGAACTGAACTAAGCTAAAGTAACAGTATTGTTTTTTTTTTTGTTTATGGTCTTGTGATAAATCTATATAAAGTATTCCTATTTTTGATATAAAACCTTGTGTGGTGTCCATCTGTAGTGTTGTCACTGGGTTACTGTATGTGGTCACAAATGTTTTACACACTGCCTCTGAGATAAGCCTGTCTGCTCGTTCCAAGCTACCAAGGGGGTGAGCAGGGATTATTTTAGGAGTGTATCCCCTTTACCCTGACTAGAGGCAAGGGTCCCTATTTTTCACAAGCACCTACCTGTGTCAACTAAAGACCCCAAATCTAACAGTGAAGGTTTGTGAACTACTCAAACAAACCATGGGATTTGAAGATTTTCCATGTGGTAATCCTTATTAGGTCCTTTTAGGAGGCAGTGAATATATTTTTGACAATTGGATTTTTGTACATATCTGTATTTTTTACTGTGTACCAGATGATTGCTTTATGGGAAAGTGTATGCTCAATACAGTAGGTCTGAGTTGGTTATGATGACAAGTCCCTGATAAATACTATAGGACTGCTTGGTTATAAAAGGTACAACAAAGGCAATAGACCTGATTTATTAAAAATGAAACACATACCTTCAAAGATGGGCTGTTATTGTACTGATTTGATTACGTAGACATTCATTTTGCTGCATGTAATCTCACAGATGACCTCTGTAGGCACGGATTTTTGTGTTGGTTACTCCCTGTAAAAAGCCCTAGGGGAAGACAATTTGCATGTATGTAAACACTTTAATGACACATATAGCAATAGGTCATTATAATTTCTATAAAATATTACCATAAATGTTTCACTTACTTTCAAAATGCTGCAATGGAGTCTTAGAACCCTTCAACAGAATCCCCCGCATCCCAGAGTTCTTATAAAAAGGCCAAGCTCTAGCATTGCGTCAAACTGCTCTAAAAACTCATCTTGGATGCCTGTTTTATACATTGGCTTATGGAGGCTTCCTGGCCATCACCAATTGGAGCCCATGGTGGGCCTTTGCTAGGGCCCCTGTTGGAAACTGTGTTTTAACTGAAAAAAGTGTCCCAGTCCCAACCACGGCACACACCGATTTTCTTTTCTTTGTGGGCTATGGAGGGATCCTCAAAGACCTCGCAGCCCCTGCTGCCTCCCTGCATGCTCGGGACATTTGCTTTGTGCCGTGCTGGAACCAGCTCCATTTCTGCTGCCTTCAGTAATGAAAGTCCTTCGTCCAGTCTTCGCTCACCGCAGGCAGGACGCATGAGACACCAGGCCGGTGCAATCATCACTCTCAGAAATGGGAACAAGGCAAGAGGAACATATGGCTGATTTCATCCTTCTGGTCCCTGGTGACATGTCCCGCATTTCCTCCTAAGGACAGATATGGAGGAGTGTGTGGGTGTGCTCATTTAATATTCCATTGCTTTTGAAGAGACATGGGGCCATATTATCAACAACTAGCGATAATTATCGCTATGTTGGCTTAGCGGCAATATTTTTATCGCCGTGCTGCGGCGATTTTTATCGCTTAGGAACCTCGCTATTATCAAGGTTTATCTCCTAAGCGATAAAAATCGGCCGAAATGCATGAATATTGCTGTAAAGTCAGCGATATTCATGCATTACCGAGCTAATGCTCTTAGCCATGTTATCCACCTACCATTGGATAACATGGCTAGCGCGAATATCTCCAAAAGTTGGTAATAGGAGATACCGATGTTAGCGACTGTTTCCAGTCGCTAACATCTTGGCACGCCCACTTTGCATGTCATTAGTGATAAATTTCACTGACATGCAAAGCGGGGCCCAAGATGGTCGGTATCTCCTAATAGCTGTCGCTAACTGGTGTTAGCGACAGCTAGGTAATAGGGAGATCATTTTATCTCCGCTTTCTTGGCTTTTAAAGCCAAAAAAGCGGAGATAAACCCCCTTGATAATATGCCCCATGGTACCCATTGAGAGGGGAACACCCATGCTCCCTTGGCCTCCATTTTTGTTTGTCTTGTGCTGAGCGCTGGAGCCCTCGACTCTCTCTGGGGAGGTTCACAAAGCTCTCAGAGTGCAGCACCACCTTTTTATGTTTTCTTGCCTTTGTGGGTTGTTTTTGAAAATGTTTGCGTCCTGTTGCTCTTGATGGACCTCCAAGTTCCCAGGAGGAGTCTTTACAGGACTTCTGGCTCCCCACATGGCCCTGGGGTTATGAGGTCTTTAATGTTTTCAGGAGGCCTGTAATGGCTGCCACAACATATACTCCATTCTGAGGATCTGCACATTGAGTTACAGTGGTACGTCCCTGGGGGCCTTACAAGGTACCAAATGAAATGAAAATTGGTATTTGTATAGTGCAGACTGCCACTCCAAAAGGCGCATCCTGGCACTGGTACGGAAGTAAGCAGGAGCTCTGAGGTTCTTAAATGAGAGAGAGGCAGAGTTCAACTGATAATCCAAAGATCTAAGTCTTTAGTGCCTTCCTGTAGTGTAATTCAGATTTTAACATTCTCAGTTGCAAAGGCAGTAGGTTCCAGGCTTTGGTACCTAGTATGGCCATTGTTTTACCTCCATTGGTTTTGCATATAAAACTGGGAGGTTTGAGCAGGTTGGCTGATGAGGACCTGAAGGTTCTGGTTGTAGTGTAGGGGGTGAATCTTGATGAGAGTTATTTTGGCCCTATTTTGAGTGTGGCTCTAAAAGTGATTAGGAGGATCTTGAAGAGTATTCTCTTACGTAATGGGAGCCAATGGAGGATTTTGAGGGCTGCAGATGCAGAGGACCTTCGTGGTAGCTTTAAAACCAACCGCGCAGCTGCATGTTGGACTACTTGTAGTTTTTTTAATGTTTGTTTGCTGGCTACTGCCAGGAGGCTGTTGCAGTAGTCAAGTCATGAAAGAATCAAGGTGACTGCTATTGATTTCCTTGCAGCGAGTAGAAGTAGGTCGAAACATTTTCTCAGATACTTTATGAGGCTGAAGCAGTTTCCTGCTACCGTTACTGTATGTTGTTGGAAGGTAGGGGTGGAGTCAAACTGCACTCCTAGATTTCTTGCTACCTTCACCCTGTCAGGCGGGGGTGGTGTACCCTCCGGCCACCACTCACCTTTTGAAAAAGAGACCTCTTTCCCTATTGGTAAGATCTCTGTTTTATCGGTGTTGCACCTAAGGTGGTTATCCTTCATCCACTGAAGGACCTTAGTTAGACATCTCTTAAATGTGTTTTCTGCGTCCTTGGAGTTTTGATCCAGGGATAGGATAATTTGGGTATTGTCTGCGTAGGAAGTAACTTTGATCCCAAATGATGTGATCAGTGCGATGAGTGGAGTCATGTAAATGTTGAATAACAGCGGGCTTAGCGTGGAGCCTTGAGGCACTCCTGTTGTTATGGTGCGTTCAACAGATTGTAAATTTCCAAGGAACACGACTTGTCTGTGCTTGGAAAGGAAGGATTTTAGCCATTCTAAGGTGGTGTTCGAGATAAAGCTGGTTTTGAGTCTTGATAGGAGAATACTATGAGATATAGTATCAAACGCGGCAGATAGGTCTAGTAGGATCAATACAGCCTTCCTGCCTCTATCCACTATCATTTTCAGAGTGTCTGTAATTTTCAGGAGTGCAGACTCAGTGGAATGTTTGGGCCGGAAACTGGATTGGTGGGGGTGGAGAAAGTTGGTGGCCTCTATAAATTTGATCAGTTCTTTATGGACAAATTTTTCTGTGATTTGTACTAATAAGGGAAGCTGTGATATGGGACGAACGTTAGATGGGATAGAAGGATCAATATTTGGATTCTTTTTCAAGGTTTTTACTATTGCTATCTTCCAGTCATCTGGCACTGTCCCTGAACTTAGGGAATAGATGACAATCTTGTTAATAATTGGTTTAACTGTGTCAACGATTTTTTTGAGAATTGTGGGAGGACAGGCATCCAGGGGAGAGCCTGATTTGCATGCTACAATTGCTTCGCAAGTTTGATCCAGTGACACTGGATCAAATGAGCTTATGGAGTGTTTAGTGGTATCCCATTCCTGCTCTGAGGTGGCATATTTAATAGGGACCGGATCCGTGATAAAGTCCTTTTGAATGTTCATAATCTTTTCTTCAAAGAAGATTGATATTTGATCGCAAAGCCTCTAGGAGGGAGGAAACTCTTTGTGTAGTGCTTTGGGATTGGTAAAGGACTTTACGACCGAAAAAATGATTTTTTTGGTCTAGTTTGGCCTCCTGTATTTTGTTTGAGTAGTATTGTTTTTTAGCTAGTTTGATTTTTGTGTGGTAAAGCTTTCTGTTTATTTTATATGCTTGTTTCTCTACTGCATCATAGCACCGTCTCCATTTACGTTCTTGTTGTTTACATTGAATATGTGCTTGTCAAAGAGCGGGCATGAACCGAGGGGCTTTCTTGGTTGTTTTCTTTTCATTTTTATTGGATATGTCTTGTGGGCTGAGTTCCTTGCTTTCTATAGCCATCCAGTTATGAAAGAGATGTGAGTCAGCTGCAGTGTTCCCTGTCAGGGTAGACACTTGAGCCTGGGCAGAAATGGTCAACTTGGGGTTTTGTGCTTGTTGTGTCCAGTCACCCCTGGACTGTGGGCTCATTAATTGTTTTTCAAAGCGACTCATCGATGGTATCATCAGCGTAAGAGGGATGAAGTTCTGGGATAGGTGGGTCCACAGAGAGGAGGGTGAAGTTAGAGCAGATCCCATCCAATGTGGGGCCAGCTCGGTGTGTAGGAGCGTCCACCATCTGGGTCAATCCTAACATCTCTGTTATTTGACGGAAGTTGTCTACCCCGGGCTCTTTTTTGTCTTCAAGGTGCAGATTAAAATCACCTAATAAGGTGAAGTTAACGTATCTCAGTAGGAAGTGACTTAAGGTATCCCTTAGTGAGTCAATGAACTTAGCACTGTGACCGGGTGGCCGATACATCAGGCCACCTGAAAAGGACACAGAGGCATTTACTGAGCTGCAGAATCCAAGACCTTCTGCTCCCTTAAGTGTGTTTAATTCAAAATTGGTGCAGTGAAGTGTATCTCGGAGGATAATGGGAAATCCCCCTCCTCTGGTGTCTTCTCTGTCATTCCTACAGATCGCATACCGTGGTGGCAATGCCACCGCAATATCTGGGTTGTACCACTCTTTCAGTCATGTCTCGGTGATGAATAAGAAGTCCATTTGTTGCTCCGTTATTAAATTTTATTTATTTATTTATTTATTTATTTATTGAAGTTTTGTATAGCGCTAGCTGGTCCCGGAGGTATCAGAGCGCTTCACAGCATTTACAAATTGTATGCAAACAATATCTGAACGGAAAATAGGAGCAAAGAAGAAAATACAGACAAAGCATCTTTGGTTAAGTAAATCAGCGTCAGAATGACAACAGTACCGGAGCGTGATTCCCGGAGGTGGGAAATCAATATACGCCTTCTTCAGTCCATTCTAGGTTCATCTTAACGGTCGAGAGCGCTCTAGGAAGAGGGCTTTTAGAAGTGTCTTGAATTTCGGGAAGGAGGGGGTCAGTCTGATGTGGGGAGGGATGGAGTTCCAAATTTTGGGCGCATTACCCGCGAAGGATTTCGTTTTGGTTTTTTGTTTCCGAGCACTTAGTGGGATGAGTAGAAGCGTGTTGGAGCTTCTGAGGTTCATGGACTGATTCCGGTTTGCCTGTGTGCAGGGCTTTATGGGTGAGACAGGCTGTGCGAAAGCTGGCGGAAGCCACTTCAGTTCCCTAAGTGCCGGAGAGATGTGCTCAAACTTTTTCGTTCCTGTGATCATTCTTGCTGCTGCATTGAGGGTCGTGGACGGGGGACCTAAGTGAGAACTTGCTGAACCGGTCAAGGTTGCGATTCCATAATCGATTCTGGAAAGCACCAACGCCTGTGTGGCCTGTTTGAGATCTTTGGGAGGCTGATCTCTCTATCGCAGAACACCACCAATACCGCCACTAACTTTAGGTCTTGTATGCAGGCGCTAGCTGAGTGGATGGACTCCCACTGCCTAAAACTCAACGGCTCTAAGACAGAGGTTTTGGTAGTGGGGGGAAAAAGCAAAAGCTGGTCAGCCGAGTGGTGGCCTTCGTGCCTTGGCTCTACTCCCTCACCTTGTGAGGAGGCTAAGAATTTAGGAGTCTGGATCAACCCCACCCTCTCCTGTGAAGGCCATATAAGGCGTCTTGTGGGCAAGTGTTTTGGGGTACTGAAGACCCTAAATAAAACTTTAGACCTATTACCTCTTGCGGCTAGAAGGACACTGACGCAGGCATTGGTGACCTCTCGGTTGGACTATGGAAACATTCTGTTCCTAGGGTCCAACGAGGGCAGCCTTGGTCGCCTGCAAGTTATCCAGAATTCCGCCGCTAGACTGGTGCTAAGAAGACCCAGGAGAGCTAATTCTCAGAAGGCTTTGGATGCGCTTCATTGGTTGCCAGTGAAGAAACGCGTGCTGTTCAAATGCCTCCTCTTCTGTCACCGAATTGTCTGGGGCAGGTCGCCCGCCTACCTTAGGGAGTTAATCAGCCACTACGAACCAACAAGGACCCTCCGGTCTGAGGGCACTGGGCTGCTGACAGTGCCCAGGGTTAGGAAGGCCAGAATGGGTGGACGATCTTTTGCGTTCCAAGCAGCCCAACACTGGAACAAACTTCCTCCTGCCCTGAGATTGGAGGGCAGTGAAGCGTTGTTCAGGGCTAAGCTTAAAACACTACTCTACACAGTGTAGGGACAGAGGCTGTATTATGGTGCTCGTTAGTTAGCTCTTAGCGCGGGGACACGCCGAGATGGCGTTACTGGGCGCTCTATAAGCTCTTTATTATTTATTATTATAGGAAGGGTTTTATTCTGTACAGGAGCTTCAGGTTTAGGAATGCGGATTTTGCGGCTTTTGAGATGTGTTTTTTCATGTCCAGTTTGGAGTCGAGGGTGATCCCTAGGGATTTCACAGAGTTCGTTGGCGTGAGAGCTCCGTTGAGGGCGTCTAAGGCTTTGAGCCATTCTTCGATTTGCGGGTTTTTGTCTCTGTTTGAGATGAGAAGAACTTCTGTTTTCTCTTGGTTGAGTTTGAGGTGGTTCATTGAGAGCCATTGCTGGACCTCTTTGGGAGTGTCTGCACAGAGAGCGGGTATTGATTAGTCCCCCTTTTAGTTGGACAATGTTGGTGGATACAGCTAGTTTGTGGTTATTAATTGTGGTCGGAATTTATAATTTGCAATGGTGACATGAACATGCCCCCTTTAGTTTCTTAGACGTTATCAGGCATTTGCCTGATCCACCCATGTTTAAACTTGTCAGTACTGCAGATGAATATACAATTTGTGGACCTTTCTGGCAGCGATTCCTTCCCTTGTCGTGGTCTTGGGTGGACGGGCGAAGACGGGTTTTGACTTTGGCGCACTCGCTGCGAGCGTCCGGCCCAGCATAGGATTAAATAGCTGTCCGGGGACGGGAAAATGCTGTGATCAGAGTTCCCGACTGGAACTCAGGCAGGCAAAGCAGGGGGGGTGTCTGCTTCCCTACGATCAATCGGCTAATGCCGTGTCGGACCGAGGAAGCAGAAACTGCACGTTAGCCCAGTAAGAGTAATGTGCAAAGTTGCTGGTGCTTATTAAAGGGCTTAAAAACACAAAGACAGTCAATATCTTAAAAAGATATTGGTCTAAAAACGATTTTAAAAGATTTTAAAACAAGTTCGGCTGAAATGATTCACTGCTCGCTGCTACTTAGTGAGAGTGCATCTCACCTCATATACCATGATACTTGATGCTGATGCCAGTGGCTGATACCATCAGCCACTGAGTGCATCCTTTGGCTAGGAGCTGTGCCCAATCAAGTTGTGTATGGCCAATAAAACTGTGACCTGGGGGGAGGCTGTATGTTCTGCCATCTGGCCAGACTCTGCCCCAACCCCACCACAGTTTCATCTCCTGATTTTGGAACGTGAACTTTGTGACAATCTCACTAGGATATAGGCAGGGCAACTGGAATTATGTGGCAGGATAGGTCCAAATTATAATTATATGGCAAGGTTTAACAAATTATGTGTCAAGCAAAAATAAAAATGATGTGGCTTAGCACAGCACATTTTCTGATAGTAGTAATTCATTACTTTGCCATTTTTACACATGTTAGCCCTTTCTGGGAAAAGGTTTCAGGACCAGTTCCACATCCAAATACCGCTATCAGCAACTGAATGGGGACCGGTTACCCTTTGCAAAGGGCCTTCCATTGCACAGCAGCACATGATGTAGTGTTTTAGTAACGTTGGATCAGTTTGAGCTAAAAATTAAAAACAATATATGATCCTCAAATGATGTCGCAGATGGTGGATTATGTGGCAAACGCAGCAAGTTCATAATCATGTGGAAAACTACATGTTTGCAGAATGCCATCATTTCAGTGACCCTGCATGCAAGAATTGTGAAAAGAAAGAATGCAGGATGCTAATTGGTTTCTAATACACAAAACATCTAAATACCTGCAAAAATACTGTCAAATATTTCAACTTATATCAGCAATTGTCAAAGCAGAAATGAAGAACATTTTGACTCTAATTCTGAACTGTGATTGGAAACAAAGATTTCAACAGGATCAAAACAAATCTTTGTGATCCATACGTAATAAATATTGTATTATATTGCAGCATTTATATGTATCGCTTACAACCCCTATGACAATTGTTACTCTAAAGGGCAACAATCTATGCCCTTTAGAGTAGGGGTGGGCGGAATTTGCGTAGTCGCGCTACACAAAGCTCAAGGAAATGGTAAAAAAATCACGGAAAAGTCCTGCGAACACGCGGAATTGTTTGTTCCGCCCGTTCGCAATGCCTTTTTATTGTTCGTGAACACTGTTTGCATGTGCGGGGAGAAATATCTCGCAAACGCGCATTTTGAAAGTGCGAATAAGTAAAAAATTCTGTGAAGCCGCTGATTGCGGAATTCTTGGCAATTCCACGTTGTCTGCGGAATGAGAAATTACCCAAATTCCGCAAATTCCGCAAGCAGGACAGAGTTTACAGCCCAGGTATAATTTAGAGTGATGTGTGGCTGGAAGGCTGTTGTCTTTGTTTTATGATTCTATGTGGAAAGTGCTTCCATGTCATGCAAGATGACATCGAAGTGCGCTTATCCTGTTATGGGATGCATAATGTAGCAGTGATGAGGTGTGAGAGACATATGCACAGTTTATGGTTATTAAGTATGTTTGCAGCTTTGAACAGCTGTCCAGGTCCCCTTATGGTATTTCCTGTGATTATAGTATGTTTAGATAGATACAGCATTGAGGTGTCCGATCAGACGTTTTGTGTGTAGATGTGGGTCTGACTGGAATGGCTGAAGAGAGAGAGAGAGAAACAGAGAGAGAGAGAGAGAGAGAGAGCGAGAGAGAGAGAGAGAGAGACAGAGAGAGAGAAGTGGCAAGGTCTGCTGGGATGTGCATTGTTACTGTCATCCCATTTCTGAGTGTCACTGTGAGATGTAAAGTAGCAGAAATAGTGTATTTATATTTGGGACCTGCAGTGCTGGGCTAGATTAAATCCCTCTGATTGTGTGCCAAATCTTTTCAGTTACTCCATGCCTGTTCATTTAGTGATGGCTGGTTCATTGGCTGCACAGTACTGTGATGGTCAATCCTCATAGCAGGTATTTCTTATGTGAATATAAGATGTGTAAGTTACAGTGGGCGAATGAACGACAGCTGAGTGTGATGTTATTAGTATTAATTTGGGCTAGAATTGTTATATATGAAGTTACATGACTATATATTACCCCAGTGAACAACAGATCAACCCTCCCTCACTTACCTGACTATTGAAAGTAGATTGCTGGTCGGGTTGCTTCCAATCTGTGGATAGTAAACTGAAGATTGAATTTGAGGGAGTGACTGTCTTTCCGGGTTTAATTGCTGGAATGTGTGGATGTAGTTGTCTTGAAAATAGCCACTGTCTTCTGAAGTATATATGCTCCTGGATGCTTTAAATGATGGCTGGCAGTGAGTTCCAGAGCTTTGCGGCTTTTATTGAAAAAGCAGTGCATCCTACAGATGTCTTATGGTAAGGTGGTATGGTGATAAGTGGTGCAAGCATGCAGTCCTTGAAATTAGTTTATAGGTGTGGAGGTCCTTTTCCTTGGAGACTCTGTGGACAATGAAAAATGCCTCGAACATTACCCTTCTTGCTATAGGTAGCCAGTGGAGTGATTGGATGACTGGAGTCTTGCGCTCTCTTGGGTGAAGGCAGAGAAGAAGTCGTGCAGCAGCATTGTGGATGAGTTGTATTGTTCATATGATGAATGCAGGTGCCCCAAGGTATTGACTATTGGCATAGTCAAGCTTGGAGAGTATGAGTGTGAGTATAGCTTGCAGGTCCTGTAGGTATCCAAGTTATGGGAGGATGCAACATAGTAAAAGGGAGTATGTGTGATATTATTAACATGTGGTGTGAATGCATGGTTACCCCGGGTTTTCTGACTCCTCTTGATATTGTTGGAGATGCCTTATGTTCCTTAGGCCATATGCCAATAGGCTGGAATTTTTACCATTGTCTGCAGCTCATATTCTCTGTCTGTTGTATTTAGCTTTAGATTGTTTTTCATCGTCCATGTCTTTATGGTCCGGAGGCATTCTTCAAGTTTTAAACTGTAGAAGTCTTCCAGACAATCCATTTTTTAAAATATGTGGAACTCACCTCTATATTTGTAACGGGTGAGGTTGAATGATTTAATGAGGTTTGGTAAGGGGGTTAAGTAGATGTTGAATATTAGAGGGGAGAGGATGGACACCTGAGAAATGTCACAGCACTGTGTGCTAGGAGCTAATGTGAAAGCTGGTATCCACACTAGCTCACAGCTGAGATTCCAATCATTCAATGGGCATTAGATGAACTCCATTCTTACCTTTCTAATATGGTATGTCAAACAATATTTGCTGAGTGAAAAGATTTCACAACTTTATGGGACATTGATGTTATTATGTTGTTCATATTGCTTCCTATTCCTGATACTTTATGGTGTCACTATCTAAACCTATTAGCCATCTAGATGCAATGTACAATCAGGGAACACCAAATTCCAATATGCCATATTGCTTTGATTAGCCTATTGTGCTGGGACAGAGCCATCAAAAGTCAGGTGCAACTTATATTTGACTGTCATTGCTCCACCCTACACCAGCATGTTGTGAAATATTGGCTGGTGAAATAACATATTGGCTCTAGAACTCATTATTTTGTGTCCAGGAGCCAGATAGCTTTTGTTGGTTAATCCACCTATTGCAGAAGGGTATACATTCCCTAACTAGCTAGTGTTAATCTGCAATTATCCAATATAGACTGTCATGTCACAAAGGGCTGCTATAATAGACTATCTTTTAAAAGTGGTTTAATATCTGGATAACTGGATCAATACACTGAGGATTCATCTCTTGAACCAAATATTGTGGAAACCATAATCATGACATCTGAGGCAGAATGCATTTGTTTTACTATTGACCTGTCTAGACATCTCCGAAGAACATCAACTAATATTTTCAGATTTTTATGTATTGTAATTTAAGATCTGTGAAGTATGAATCTCCTTTATGAAATGTTTGGTCATAGCAAATAAATTGATAATATGAGATCCTATTTAATAATATACTAAATGCATAATACTTGGTAACACTTGGGATAGCATTTGTATTGGGAGAAGGGTGGGAATACTGGGTAGTAGGAATTTTATAGATCCTCTCAGATTTTGGCATTTTGTTCACAGGAATAGGAGGGAAACCTGTGATTTGGCTAAAGTGTGGTATTTGCAGGCAGTATGGGTAAGAAAAGATATTGGGATCTATGTAAGCCGCACCACATCAGACTACCCGATGTGCCTTGTTTTCAGAAAATGTCTAGGTCTGGCATAATTTCCTCAGTGCTGACGGAGCCCTGACCTAAATGCCACAGCTACCTACATATGAATAATTGGTCAAGTCCACAAGGTAGAATTTTAATGTTTCCTTGTGTTTTAGGGGCCTAGGGTGCCTTTCTATACTCGGTTGATAGCACAGTCACACAAGTAGTATTGTTATCAGAGGAATTGTAGGAATGTATGTGGTAGACATTTGTGGATCCCCTCAGATCCCAATAGTGCAGTCTGCTTTCACTTTTGAACTGCTGTGTTCATTGTGAGATGCACAATATAGCAAAATGAAAACTCAGTCTTGGGACTCATGGGAAGCATTTCCATTGCGTACCGACTTTGATTCTGGAAAAGAAAATGTTTCTTTTTTTTAATTAGAAATACTTTCTTTTTGAATACTGTGGACCTTCTGTTGAAGACCAACATACCATGAAGGTATCATGGTGGGCATCAACGAATCACCTTCTGCCCTAAAACGTTGGAATCTACCAAATCTATGCAGCCTGATGTCCTGCCCAACAAGAATTGACAACAAGCTGCAGGGATACAATGGCCATGTTGCACTAACTTCTCTGTTCAATGACCGCAGGGGAGTTCTTTAGTGCTGGCAGCCCCCAGGCTGGTAGGCTTCTTGGACTGGTTAACAGCAAAAAGCACAGTGTTCAAAGAAAGGTGGCAGGTATTGCTAATGGCTATGCACATCCGGGAGAATGTTTCAGTTGCCATACATGGTCTATGGAGGAGAGGAATAGACAGAAAATAAAAAATATTGAAAAACAGAGGAGAAAATAGAGAGAAGTCATTCTAGAAAAAGGAGAGAGTGTTGTGAGAAAGAAAGGAGAGTAAATTTAAAAAGCAAAAGAGAGAGAGAGAGAGAGAGCAGAAGCGAAAGGACAAGATAGTTGGGAAATGGTTCAGAGAGGGATTAACTACAGAGATTAGGAGGTGGGGACAGTATAGGTAAAGTTAAAGAGAGCCCAAAGTATTAAAATGAGATGTAGTTACATGTGGAGAAACAGTGATTCTTTCTCCGAAGAATATGAGATGGATCACTAACTTTTTGCACATATTGAAGGTTGTTGAGATTTCCTAGTAAGCTTTTGTTATGAGAGCAAGTTATTGAGCTCAAACACTAAAACTGATGAGAATGGTAAAATGACTATCCTCAGTTCTCAGGGGAGAAATGTGGTCAGTAAAATTATTAGAGAAAGTTACATAAGATGGTGAATATTAAATTAAAACAATCGATTCAGAGATATATGGTGCAAATGGAGAACGGAATAACATTAGCTCAATCTACCCTACTTGCTCATGGAGTAGCCTTACAAACTCAATTGATTCTCTATAGATCAGAGCAGAGCACCCACTGTTTTGACCTTATATTTCAGAGCCCAGTTTAATATATTCTGTGAGCATGATCTCTAAAAGAGGGGCATGGTCAATTGTTATCCTGTATTCAATTAAATACATTAAGCTGGCTTGTTTCTACAATTGTGTACATTTCCAGGATATTTTTAAACCTCTGACCTGACATTTAGTGAAATAGAGCAGGGCTGTCACTAGGTGCAGGCAAAAGGAACATTATCAGACAAACAACTAAAAAGCAGATATTATCCAAATGTGACAATTGTTAAAAGGTGCTAGGTGTGTGTTTTTTAATGGTGGAATCTAATTCGCTGACCCCACATGGTTGTACAATACAGAGTCAATGTAAGGTAATAATACCCTGCCATATGGAAAGAAAGTAGTTGCTAATATCCAGAGGGAGTATTTGACAATGTTATTGTGTGTTTAAATAGGTATCAACGATTCAGAAAAGGGGGTGGTGATGAACAGAGTGTCTGAATTAAGCAGACCACTCTTACCCAGTCCAAAGATCAGGGCTTGATCCATCACCGTTATTTAGCTCACTGCCCCATCCCAGCTCAGAACCTGGCTATATGCAAATTAGTCTGTCCCTGGCCCAGTGCATCATGGGAACAGGGCAGACCAAACTACCAAGCCAATTCTTCACCAGAAAGGAGACAAGCTACCGGGGACCGGTTTCTGGCATTTCAGCCTCGTCGGCCCGGCTTGCTTGAATCCTGATGGAGCAGTGAGCAATGGACTCATGTCTGAGTATACCCTGCCACACCTATAGTGGCCAAAAACGATTCAGAAAAGGGGGTGGTGATGAACAGAGTGTCTGAATTAAGCAGACCACTCTTACCCAGTCCAAAGATCAGGGCTTGATCCATCACCGTTATTTAGCTCACTGCCCCATCCCAGCTCAGAACCTGGCTATATGCAAATTAGTCTGTCCCTGGCCCAGTGCATCATGGGAACAGGGCAGACCAAACTACCAAGCCAATTCTTCACCAGAAAGGAGACAAGCTACCGGGGACCGGTTTCTGGCATTTCAGCCTCGTCGGCCCGGCTTGCTTGAATCCTGATGGAGCAGTGAGCAAGGGACTTATGTCTGAGTATACCCTGCCACACCTATAGTGGCCAAAAATGATTCAGAAAAGGGGGTGGTGATGAACAGAGTGTCTGAATTAAGCAGACCACTCTTACCCAGTCCAAAGATCAGGGCTTGATCCATCACCGTTATTTAGCTCACTGCCCCATCCCAGCTCAGAACCTGGCTATATGCAAATTAGTCTGTCCCTGGCCCAGTGCATCATGGGAACAGGGCAGACCAAACTACCGAGCCAATTCTTCACCAGAAAGGAGACAAGCTACCGGGGACCGGTTTCTGGCATTTCAGCCTCGTCGGCCCGGCTTGCTTGAATCCTGATGGAGCAGTGAGCAAGGGACTCATGTCTGAGTATACCCTGCCACACCTATAGTGGCCAAAAACGATTCAGAAAAGGGGGTGGTGATGAACAGAGTGTCTGAATTAAGCAGACCACTCTTACCCAGTCCAAAGATCAGGGCTTGATCCATCACCATTATTTAGCTCACTGCTTTTGTCCACCATAAGCGTGGAAGGGTATACTCAGATGTGAGTCCCTTGCTCATTGCACCATCAGGATTCAAGCAAGCCGGGCCGACGACGCCTGAAATGGCAGAAACCGGTCCCCGGAAGCTTGTTTCCTTCCCAGTATAAGAATTGGCTTGGTAGTTTGGTTTGCCCTGTTCCCATCATGCACTGGGACAGGAACAGACTAATTTGCATATAGCTAAGTTCTGAGCTGGGATGGTGCAGTGAGCTAAAAAACGGTGATGGATCAAGCCCTGATCTTTGGACTGGGTAAGAGTGGTCTGCTTAATTCAGGCACTCTGTTCATCACCACCCCCTTTTCTGAATCATTAAATAGGTATCAACGGCGAGTGTGGTTAGCTACAAAGAATCAAGTAAGGTCTAACCACTTTTTTCACTATTAGTTAAATTGTAACCTCTAGAATTCACAATAGCCGAGAGGGATCAGGACCCTGAGGAAGGCCAGAGACCCATAGGGGCTGTAGTGATTGGCTGAAACATGTTTGGTAGGATCAGATTGGGGGATGGAGATGTAATTCCTCCTATACACCCAACACATACTTTTCACCCTGTCAAGTGGGACCATTAAGAAATTAGTAAATAGGTACCCACTGAGGCAGTTTAACTCTATTTCTTTTATGCATTAGGGATCTCTCTTTTTGGAGAACTGTCTCCTCTTCTCTTTTCTTCTTTCTAAAAAAATCAGCACTCCACCCTGTGTTTTGGTCTGCACCAGAGTGTTTGTAGCAGTTCAGTGATGAAGCATGCCACTACTCAGTGGGGGAGGGCAGTCTTAGGAAAGCCCTCAGGCTTTTTAGTTAGGCTCTGTTTTTTTAAGACTGCACACCATTTAACAATTTGATTATATCTGCTTTTTAGTTGTTTGTCTGATACAGCATTTTTGCCCTCCTTCTCTTTGTGCAAGGCTTTTCGTCTGCATTTGGAGAGTTAGGGAAGGCTCATTCTCTTGTCTCTTACTATGTGTGAATAAAAGGTACATTATGCCACACATCCTAGACTTTCAAGAGACCTGTGCATCTTCTCCAAAATGTATTTAGAGATTTTTATTAGAAAGCGAGCCTGTGGCCTTCATAAATAATTAAGCAGATTAGGCGGCCTTACTGCTAGGTCCTGCCCAATGCCATGTATTCTCTTTCTCAGGAGTACTTTCTTTAATACTTAGAAATGGCTGTGATTGCACCTAGCAAAATTAGAACAAGTATGTACAGAGTGTAGCATTAAGTTATGCCTCATGCCTAGCAAGAACTTCTGAAAAGTGTGCATGCAGGTCCGCAAGTTGGCAAACTACTACCAGATAATGCGTAGTCTGATAATTCATTGGGATGATGGCCCCTTTTTTTGCATTATATTGATTGTTCAAATAGTGAGGAAGTCCAATCCATACTAATATTATAAAGAGAGAGCCCAAACCTTTGAGGCGGGTAATCTCAGTAACCAAGGCACCAATCACAACACCCAATACAGCGTTGGAAAGGGCAGTTGCAGCAGAAGGACATAGGCTATGCAGACGGTCACCATATACATTTTTTTTTAATTGATTTTATTAACTTTTCAAGAAACAGTGGTGTTCATCACAATCATACAGTGCAAGACATACAATTGTACCGTAGGACAACATATACATTTAAAAGGTAAAAGAACCGTGCCAGCAAAGTAGTCCCTTGTGGGCGTGTCTTCGTTATGCTGCGGGCATGGGCTGGGGGCGTGACTAATGCTGGGGGCGTGTGGTATGCCATCACATCGTGGGCTGTGGGCATGTGCTGGGGGCGTGACAAATGCTGGGGGCGTGTGTCCGCCCTTCATGCCATGTGAGTCTTACATACAAGCGCCAATTACGTTGCTGCGCAGCATCAAGGGGCACGCTGGGGGCATGAGAAACGCTGGGGGCGTGTGTCCGGCCTTCATGCCATGTGAACGCAATTGCGCCACATCAAGAGGCACGCTGGGGGCGTGAGAAACGCTGGGGGCGTGTGCTACGTTCCGTCCTTCATGCCATGTGGGTCGTACATTAATCAGAAGATCGTCTGCTGTGGCCGTGTGCTAGGGGCATGACAAACGCGTTCAGCTGGAGGCCTGGTAAGTAACGTTACTGCAGCCTCTCCTGCGCGCTGTTACTGAAATCTCTCATTTAACGAAATTAGATGCGCCTGCTACCATCAATCAGGGCTCTAGCCGGGCTCAGGCGGCAGATCAGTACACTAATTACACGCGCCTGATAACATCAACCAGGGCTGCAGCTGGGCCTCAAGCAGGGGAACACGCACCTGCTAACATCAAACAGGCCTGCATCTGGGCCTCAAGCGGGGGAGCACGAAAATGAGCGTGTCTGCGTGGACAATTACTGCAGCCTCTCCTACTCGCTGTCACTGAACTCTCTCATTAAACGGATTTACCAGCGGCTGATAACTCTCTCATTCAACGACATTACACGCGCCTGCTAACATCAACCAGGGCTGTAGCCGGGCTCAGGCGGCGGATCACTACACTAATTACACGCGCCTGCTAACATCAACCAGGGCTTCAGCTGGCCCTTCTCCATCCCTATTCTAATGAAACAAAAAATGTTGTCTACGGCGAGATTTTAAAATAAATTCTATTTCATTCCCGGACAACGTCGGGACGGGCTGCTAGTGAGTTAATAACTGACAAAGAATTCCCTGATTACAGTGGAGATGCGATAAAGTGGGATCCGTCCTTATCCTGTTGAAGTAATAAGTAATCATGCTTCTGAAATTCATCCAGTTTCTAGCTCGGTGATAATTTTGTGTGGAAGGTTGTAGACTGATTTCCTTTGATATGTCACTAGAGGTACCACTAGGTTTGACCTCTGCTTGGTATGCATTTAGGTTGTCATGGGGTATTTGATATAGTACCTACTGGACAGTAACCTGTGTGATTACGCGTGCAGTTGCGAGCAGTTGTTTACCATTTGTGATGGTTGGGGCAATGTTTCTGACTTACTGAGTACTCAGCCTCCGTTTTTTAAACCAGCATTGTATTCGATTTCTTTTAAATCTACTGATCATTTTAAGTGACTTCTGCTACTTACTTGTATTTTGCATATTTGCACATTCCTTGCTCACACCCCGGTCCACCGCGGATTCTCCATTTGTTGAGGAGGGCGTGAGCGTTTTCGGCAAGCCTCAGTTCTGGTTGTTGTGGGCGGAGCCTGGATGTTAGTTTCTCAGTGTTTCCGCCTATTTAAATCCCATACCTTTTCCCGCGCGCAGTGGACACGCTTCTGGTGAGTCGAAGGCGTGCCAAAGGCAAGCCCGTCTGCGCCCGTCCGTGCCGAGACCGCGGCTTGCGCCAGGGAGGCTGGTAAATCTGTACCAGAACAGAGTCGAAGTGTAATCTATACTAGAGAGGAACTTCTGGCCTTAGGGCAGGGCGAAGTTTCTAGCTGCCAAATCATGGACCCTGATTTCCTAAGTGAGAATCATTCCTTCTCCTGCCCGTTGTGCATTTTCTCGCTGGCACAGGTAGGCGCTGATGTTACCCTTGTGGAATTAAGTAAACCTATTCCACTCCCCTTAGAGCCTCTGATTCAGGGATAGCTTATTAATGCAAGATCACTGATTAAAAACAAGAGAGCTTTCAGGGATTTTGTCTCACTGCGTAAACCTGACTGGATGTTTATTACAGAGACCTGGGCAAAGGATTGCTCTGGTCCTGATCTTGTTGAAGCTATCATCTGTGGCTATAGTTTAGCCAGGCTGAATAGGGTAGGAAAAATGGGAGGGGGATTGGGCATTCCATATATAGATACATATACCTGTCGTACTGAGCCCCTTACCACACCCTCAGATCATTAAAAGGCATTATATTTTTCAATAAATGTTCTCCCTACTGAAAGTGTTTTCTGGGGTTCTATCCTATCTATCGGCCTCCTGGCTCTAGATCTTCTTTTAGCTAAGAGTTTAGCAATCTCTTGGAACATTACTTGTCTAGACCTAACTTGACACTGTTGGGTGATTTTAATTTTCATTTGGACAAACTTTTATCTAAAGATACTCAATTCCTTTTGGAAATACTAGGCATCCATGGATAGAGGTGGGACTACCTCTAACCCTCTCGTGGTCAGATCATTATGCAGTTTCTATTAAACTTAAGACTTCAGTATTAAATGCTGCTCAGCTGACAAAAGACTGGCGAGGAAAAGAGAAATTTGAGTCGTGTTAGTAAAGATGATCTTGCTAAATACTTTTTGAATTTCCAATTTTCCGACCACTTAAATGTCAATTTATCTGCTAAATTGACAGAGGGTTTTTAGGAGCCCTAGCACTTTGGCTCCCATCACAAAATGCTATTAAGCAAGGAAAAAACCCTCGGCTCCATGGTACTCTGACAATCTCAGAAAGCTGAGACAATCCTGCTGCAAACAGGAAATGATCTGGCACATAGATCTGGCACCAGCGGGTAGAGAGCTACATGAACAGAGCTTAAGAGTCTATAAAGCGGCCATTATGAAGGAAAAAAGATTGTATTTCTCCAAGATCACTGAATCTATTAAATCTTTTAGAGAGCTTTCTAAGGGTATTAACTCCCTTATTTCCCCTCCTGCTGCTGACTAAACTGAATGTTCTCAAGAACTTTGCGACAGAATGGCAACGTCTTTCTTATTAAGATCACATATATATATTCCCTGCTGGAGCACTATAATGCTGGGAAAGCTATGTCTGCTACTTCCATAACTGATCCTATCTATGGAAGATGGACCGAAGCTACTCACCTTCCCCTGCATTTCATCTGAAATGATGGATCATCTATTAGAAGGGGTTACCTCCGGGTCACCTTTGGATGCATGCCCCATAAAAGTTTTAAAACTTGGAAGGGGGGTCAGTACTTAATATGGCCATTACTGAGGGGCAGTATCCCACCCTTTGGAAAACTGCTGTGGTTAGACCACTTTTAAAAAAGCCATCTCTGGATCCCATGGAACAAAAAAATTATTGTCCCATTTCTTTACTCCCAGTCCCAGCTAAGATTATCGAAAGATATCTGGATTCTCATCTTAGCGCTTATTTACTGGACCATCAGTTGCTTGATGGCTCACAGCATGGCTTTAGGAGCCATTATAGCACTGAATCAGCGTTAACGGCGGCTTTTGATACCATTTGGGTCCAGGTCGATGCAGGGCATACTACCTTGCTAATCTTGCTTGACCTTACCGCAGCATTTGACACCCTGTCTCCATTGAGGCTGGTAGAACGCCTCATGGAGATAGGGGTTGGGGGCACGGCCCTGGGGCTTCTTTCCTATTTTCTCTGAGAGGGCACAGATAAATGGGCCATTTTTATTCAACTTCCAACGCGTTGATATGTGGAGTGCCGCAGGGCTCTTCCTTGAGCCCCACACTCTTTAATATCTATGTTGCCCCACTGGCCTGAGTCGTGAGATCCTTTGGATTTGAGGTATTGTCCTACGTGGACGATACTCAAATTATGGTGTCCATTACTAACAATATTACTGAATCTGCTGCAAATTTTAAAAAATTGCATGAAGGCAGTCTCAGCTTGGATGGTGGAAAACTATCTTAAATTGAATGGGGAAAAACAGAGATCCTGATCTTTGGCAACCAACAGGATACCTGGTCTAATGGATAGTGGCCTGACATTTTGGGCGGCTGCCCTTCCCCAGTATTCCATGGGAAAAACCTGGGTGTTATTTTCGATACATCTTTGTCTATGAACCTACAAATGAGTAGAACTGTGTCCACCTGTTTCGGAATAATGAGGCTGCTTAGGAACATTTCTCAGTTTCTCTCATTTGCATCACTAAAACAGGACGTTATTGCCCTGGTAATGTCCAGACTCGACTACTGTAATGCCCTTAATCTGGGCATGAATAAGGGTCTGGTGTGTCGCCTTTCAGTTAGTGCAGAATGCAGCAGCAAGGCTGGTAATGGACATACCTAAGTACCGGCTCGGCCTCCCTCATTTCACTGCACTGGTTACCTCTGTAAGGGCAGGCAAACAAAGAAGTGCAACAGGAAGACTAAACACATCAATAGCATATCGGAGGATCTGGATCTAGAACTGGAGAATGATCTGGTCAACAGGTTCAGCTCTAAAATTGAAGGGCTTATTAATTTGCACCTAGAACCGGTACTGACTAGCATCGCTAAAGATATCATCGATGTTCTTAATATGTGCGTAGCAGGACTGTTAAAAAAATGTGCTGCTCTGGACAGCTTTGTCCATGAGTTTCGTGGGCAGCTGGACAAAACTCCAGGACCTCAGAACTCGCACCAAGGGAACACGGCGCAAAGTGATACTCCGATTACACATCCCAATATAGCACACGTACCTGTTCTTAATACTGCCTGAGTTGGGTCGGTCCCAGAGGGGGGTGCGAGGTCTTCTGTTATTGAGAGCAGAAATGTAGTAAAGCAACATAGGTCTACCCTGGTTGGCCAACAGTGTTGTGGCAAGGATCTTGATGTGATGCCATGTCAATTCAACCTACATCTCCCACCACAAGCTGCTCCCTTAGTGGTTGTTTCAACAGGGTTTCCCCCACTTGAGAAAAACGGGTTAGAAAGCAACCATGTGCACATGGAAAGAACTAAAACATGGTGTAATAATTATTCCAGTGGGGACACTGATATAGCGGCCAGTATAAACATGGTGAGAAGAGTACGTAGGGTGGGCCGACAAAGAAAATCACGGGAACGTGACTGTGTAGTAATTAATTTCAAAACTCTAAATTTAGCAGACTGCCTCTTATGGGACGGTTCTGAGTTGTCAAACCCAGGCATTAGGCCCCTCCCCCTTGGGTATTTTTATCCACCCCCTCAAAATAGAGTATGGGTCCCAGCTGCCCCTATGGCGAAAGCACATGCACCACACACCAATGTAAATAGTTGCTCACAGCCAGTGCAAGAAGGGGGGATTCCACTCAGGGCTACAAACTCAAATACTGAGACTTAAAACATTATGGGGTGCACATTAGGAAACCGTTTCTCCCCACTCTCAGGTTTGGAGGAGAACGATTGACTAACTAATACCCAGGTACAGGCTCCCATAGTGAGGTTACCAGCTCTATCCTGTAGAATCTTGAGCTGGAATATAGCCGGTCTAAGGGCCAAAAAGGGTGATGAAATTTGGGAGAGGTTTTTAAAGACATTTGATATAATATCCCTCCAAGAGACTTGGGATCCTCTAAACTGTTTTGCCTTGGCTGGGTATTGTCAGTTCAGTATACCAGCGAGAAGGAGTACTGCAGGGAGAGCGAAGGGAGGGCTGATCAGTTTGTTCTCCATAGAGCTAAAGGGCTCGCTCTTGCAACTTGACACAGGTTGTCTGAATTGTTTAGCAGTGGAACTTTCAGTCTCTGACACTAGGAAAGTTCTTTTTATAAATTTATATAATTCCATGGAAACTGGTAATAGCCTAACCATGTTAGAAAAAGTTCTTTTAACTTATAGTCTGAAGTCAAATTGCTTTGAGGTTCTATTGATGGGAGATTTCAATATCCACCCCTGTGAAAACCTTTGCATTAATAATGCGCATGAGGGTCCACCATTCTCCATAGCATCCCACTTTGAACATACCAAGCAGGGGGAGGATCTAGAACTTATTCTAGCAAATTGGAACCTCTATGAGTCAGGATGTGGGGTGGACGAGAATAGGATCCCGACGGTCAAAGGGAAAGATAAAGGTACAATCATTGACTATATATTTTTAACATCATTCATGTTATCCAACGTTTTAAGATATTTTACTGAAGTTTCTACCTATAGTGACCATAATCCGGTGATAATTGAATTGTCACCGGGCGATCCATTATCCTTTAGGCCCACATCACAAAAGGCTGTGAGGGAGGTGGCTCTAATGGATAAGGGAAGAAGACTAAAATGGGCAAAAGTAGTCCCAGAGACCCTCTTATCTGAAATTCTATCTAAAGTAGAGGTGGAGGTAAATATTTGTCTGGATGCTGAGTCACAAGGCCCTGACACCATTAACGCATTTAATAATATCTGCGCACAAATAAATCAAAGGTTATTTGTAAAAGGGAAACAGAAACCGCAGACCGGCAAAAGATGGTTTGATAAAAGCTGTTCAAAATCACATGCTGCCCTTCTCAAGGCTCTAAAGATCAACCCCAGGGACAGGGGACTTATAGCAAACCGGAGACTTGCATATAAACAAGCATTAACTGCAAGAAAATGGGAGCTGCGGGACGAAGCCTGGACAAAACTTTTGACACCTGAAACCTTAAAAGATAGTGGGAAATTTTGGGCAACTGTTAATCAGCCATTGTTTACAAATGATGACAACTCCCCTCTTGATTGTAACATTATGGATGATGTCTGGATAGCCCACTTTGAAAACATACACAGACATCCTGCCCATGGACAAAAATCTGATTTTAATTTGCCTGAAATCATCTCGTCACCGTTGGTTTTTAGTGTTTGTGAAGTAGAAAGGGCAATAGGGAAGATGTCAAAAAATAAGGCTCCCGGGCCTGATGGGGTCCCAGCTGACCAGTTCAGAGCTGCCCCAAATCTTTAGTCCAAAATTTAATTAATGTTTTTAATTCGGTAGGGCCAAATAGTCTGCCAGCTTCGTGGGTCACATCGATCATTATTCCAATTTTTAAAAAGGGTGCTGGGCAGGACCGCTCTTGTTATAGACCCATTTCCCTGATCGATTCTTCGGTTAAGGTGCTGGGCCGTGTGGTCCTGCATAGACTTAGTGAGTGGCTGGAAGATAGAGGGGTGCTGTCAAATGCGCAATATGGCTTTCGATCTAAATGGAGCACTATTGATCAGTGTTTAAACGTCTGTCTTTTAGTAAATAAGTATACAGTAGCTAAGGAGGGGTCCATTTACATGGGTTTTATGGACCTCTCCTCTGCTTTCGATCTCTTTAATCGGTCGAAGCTTTGGCACATACTTTTAAACATGGGAATTGATCCACCTTTAGTACATTTTTTAGCAGATTTGCACTCGGGCCTTACTGCCACAATTAGAGTTAACACTGAGGGGCGATGCACTAGACACTTTAAGTCAGAAAGGGGGGTTAGACAGGGGTGAATTCTTGCACCCCTGCTGTTTACACTATATATAAACTCCCTAGAGTCACAACTGGTGGAGGTTTCCGCGGATATCCCACGTATAGGGAAACTGGTTATACCAGTTCTCCTTTATGCGGACGATGCCGTCCTTCTGGCTCGTACTGGGGTAGGCCTGCAAAGGCTGCTGGATGCATTTGGAAGCTTTATGAAGAATCTTGATTTAAAAATAAATGCAAAAAAATCCCAGGTCATGATTGCAGGGAATGTGAATCGCAAAACTAAAATCAAAACCTTCTTCTGCAGCGGGGAAGTGGTATCTAGAGTGCCTACATTTCCCTACCTGGGTGTCGTCTTCGACGAAAAGGGTAGTTGGCGCCCACAAATTAACACCCGTAGCATGACATTTGCTAGGACTACCTCAGCATTAATGGGATTCTCAAAAAAGATTGGGGCCAGACCAGTTGAAACACTTTTAAAAGTCTACAAAGCTAAGTGTCTGGCGGTTGCCACGTATGGCTCTCAGATCTGGGGTAATACACCACACGAAAAAATGCAGATAATAGAAAATAAATTTTTTAGAGGAGTTTTAACCATCCCACAGTGTACCCCCACTTTTACAATTCATACTGAACTAGAGGTTGGATTTGTGACTGATCAAATTAAAATAGCACCTTTGATATATTGGCTAAAAACCTGGTTAAACACAGAAATTTCCCTTAATCATATTATTCTGAAAAATTGTATAGCACTGGATAATGCAAATAAAATCCCATGGTTGTCCTACATAAAATCTGGTTTCCAATCCTTTTTTCCTCACCTGAAACTATAACAAAAAAGGACATCGCTCTGACAAAAAATGCCCTGTTGAATATACTATCATTAGAGCGAGAGGAGATGGAAATGGTGAAACCGTTAGCAAGAGCCAACTATGCCCTAGTCAGCTGTCCAGGACCTGAACCGTATCTGATTATAGTAAATAACCCATACCATCGGCATCTTTTAATCAGATTTCGGTTCAATTAGATACATTTTTCTTTGGGCTTTTTTCAAACCTGGTGTTCTCCCGAACGGGCTGATCCCTGTAAATGCGACAATTTTTCAGTACAGGATACTTTACACTTTTTTATGTTCTGTGACCGATACCAGGAGTGTAGGAAGAAGTACTTGCTTCCCATCCTGAGGGAGGCGGGATTTACACAAGTGAGGCCAGCTTTGCTGCATTTACAACAACTAGATTCCCCACGTGTAATGTTTTATGTCGCCTGTTTCTTGGTTGCTGCTATCCATATCAGGAACAAGAGTTCCACGCCTTCATTGACCCCATTTAGTTCCGAATAAAAAAAATTATTTTTATAAAATAGTTTTAATGCACAGTAAAAATTTTAACTCAGTTTTAAAATGTTTTTCTAAGAATACTCCTATGTATGTGACAAAAGAAACTCAAACAAGTATAAAATGTATAGGATGAATTTTTTAAATCTAAAAATGTGTAAATTAATTGTTTTGCTATTGTAATGATTGTACCATGACCTTTCATGATATTAAGTTGTCGAATAAAGTAAATTTGACTGACTGACTGGCATCATTAAAACAGGAAGTTATTGCCCTGGTAATGTCCAGACTCGACTACTGTAATGCCCTTTATCTGGGCATGAATAAGGGTCTGGTGTGTCGCCTTTCAGTTAGTGCAGAATGCAGCAGCAAGGCTGGTAATGGACATACCTAAGTACCAATCAGTCTCGGCCTCCCTCATTTCACTGCACTGGTTACCTCTGGATCGTAGAATTCTGTTTAAGACTCTTTGCTTGACCCATAATGGTTATTATGGTCTAGGCCCTAATGCTATTAAAGCAATGTTTCACCGCTATGTCCCTACCAAGCAGCTTAGGTCTGCCAGCAAGAATTTGCTGGTAGTCCCCAGGTACAACAAGCATTTGCAATGCAATAGGTCTCGCATTAGGAAAGTTTGAGCTATTGGTACTGTAAATGTTTTTTTTAAATTTATGTTTTGTTTTTGAAAATAGCGAAATTAATAGCTTTGTCATTTACAATGCCAATAGTTATAACTTGCGCAAATGTGACACCTATAGCATTTGTAATGCAATATGTGTTGTATTTACGTGACTTACATGTATTGATATTACAAATAACAATGGCTTTTAATTTTTTGTTAATTACTACTTAAATAAAGGTTATTGTAATTTATAATGGCAATAGCTTAAACGTTTGTAAATAACGTTTGTGAAGATTATGTTCAGTGTATTTTATTGTGACAAATCCAAGAACAGAAGTGAAATATTAACATCTTTTTGTTACATTTGTAATAAAGCTTGAAACATTGAGAAAACATATTTGAACCAGGTGTTGTTGAATGGTTGCACAGAGGTGAAGGTAGGTGAGGGTGTGTGAGAGGGAGGGTGTGTGAGGGTGTGAGGGTTATTGAGGGAGGGTGAGGGGTGTGAGGTTGTGAGGGGGTGTGAGGTTGTGAGGGGGTTGTGAGGGGGTATGAGGTTGTGAGGGGGTATGAGGGTGAGGGGGTGTGAGGGTGAGGGGGTGTGAGGGTGAGGGGGTGTAAGGGTGAGGGGGTGTGTGAGGGTGAGGGTGTGTGTGAGGGTGAGGGGGTGGGGTTGTGAGGGTAAGGGTGTGAGAGTGAGGGGGTGAGAGGGTGAGGGGATGTGAGGGTGGGGGTGTGTGAGGGTGAGGGGGTGTGAGGGTGAAGGGATGTGGGGGTGTGAGTGGGTGAGGGGGTGTGAGGGTGAGGAGGTGTGTCAGTGTGAGGGTGTGTGAGGGGGTGAGGGAGTGTGAGGATGAGGGGGTGTGAGGGTGAGTCAGCGAGACCTAAAACAACAAGTATTCAGAAAAAAAACAAATTATCTGCATGTGGACAGACACACCTTTGCAGGAAGCAGTGAAGGCAGGTCTAGTTACAAAGAATGCGTGTGCATACAGTGCGCTGCCAAATGGGATTCAAGCCATATGATGCAGGAAAAAATGCACACTACTTCCACACTGCATCTCCTCTCATATCTGAGCTGCGCACCTTTACACACACAGTTATTTTAGATGATCCCTAGTTCAGCAAGACAAAGAGCTTTGTGCGACACCAGCCCAAAAAGCTTCCCACCCCCAGTTTCATCTCTGGGTTTGATGTGGGGTGATGTATCATGGCCACAGAGTAAGACACGAATGCGCGCGGTGTGTCATGGAACAGTTAACCTTGCTCCTGGTACCTAGCACAGCAAGCCAAAGGCATCCACTGCCACAGAGCTGCAATCTGCACCAGGGACGGCATGGCAAAAAAGTCTGCTGTAGTGTGACTTTCTGTGACACTCCAGACACTTGAGAAACAAACCAGCCCAGGCAAATTGACCGCAAAGAAGGCAACTGAGAAAGATAAGAATCTATTCCTCTGCAGCATCTGTGTGATGCAAATTAATCACAGCAGGATACTAAAGTCATTAAGGCAACAAAGGTGAACGCTAAAAAAAAATAGACATGGCAACCTGCCTGCTGACTTGCACGGTCTAGGGGCAGAGCTATGGGAGGGAATAAACAGTCTTTGAATGCCCTGCACATCTCCTGCAAAGTCAGACAGCACCTCTGCAAGTATGGCTGTCAGCAAAAGTTATTGGGCTGCTGGCGGCTGCAAATCTCGCAGACGCTGACATACTTAATATGGGCACCAGATAATCTTATGAGCAATTTTACAGCGCGCAGGCTTTTCTACTAGTAAAACGAGACCCCTCTTCTTTCCCAGAGTAAGGTAGAATGCTTTGATGCCGAAATACCTCATTAAAGCAATCCGTAATATGTAATGCTTAATGCTTGTAAACACCACTCTCTGGGCCAGATGTACAAAGACACTGTTTGGAAGAAGTGATTGGAAATTTCCCATTGACTTTTGCAACGTGTATCAGATTTCTCACACACCTATGCATTATTACGATTTGCAAAATCATAATTCGTATGAAGTCACAGAGCAACCTGCTTAATGAACAGCAGATTCCATATGGGAATTTTTTTTTGAAAGCACTACATGTGTCTTATAAGAACCGGTGCTGCTGTAAAAAAAACAACAAAAAAAAACAGCACGATCCCCGCCCCATGCCTCGGAGCGAAAGAAAAAAATCTGGTGCCGGAAGCAATAAACTGTGGGGTAAAGTGTGCACTGATACAACACATTTGTGTGAATCTGGCGTATCTACTTAGGTGAGCCTATGTCCAAATGAAAAATGGGAACTCCGATGCGCTTTCACAAATGCACTGAGACGCGCAAGCATAAGGAGCACATACACAGATTCTGGCCCCTCAAAAATACATAAGTGCACTTGATGCACACCCAGAACACGCTAATAGAGTCAACAAAAACTGACATATACACAAAGCACACAGACGGGGTCTGACGGGCAGATATGCCACAGTGCGTCCGCAGTGGCAGCTACTGATACACAAGTTGAGCAAACACACGCACTCAGAGTGCTTTGAAGAATGTGCTTTATGTATATAGATTTTTTTTTAAACTACCTCATAGCGCTGTACCAAACCTTTAAGCTACCCTAATCACCAAAACACTACAACACGTCACACAACATCTAGAAGGCAGGGCATCTCTACCAGGCTGTGTGTTGCACGGGGATAGCAGCCAGCCTGCAGACATCGAATGCAGAAATATCAAGGGACAGCCGGTGGCCGGGATGAGGAGCTACGATGACGCCAGGAGGAGCCTCGAGCAGCCGAGTATAGTGGAGATGAGCTAACCCATATGGGACTGGCGGCCCGGGGGGGTGGGGTGGTGTGATTAAAACTGAGGAGCGCAGTATCTTCCCCATGTTCCACTCCTAAAGCTCTGCCGTGGGGGAGCAGTTGCTCGCTTCCTTCAGCAGCAAAACAAGGAAAGGCGGGGGAGGGAGGGCAGGACCGGAAGTGGGAGGTGTTCGTGGCGAGCGGCGGAGAAAGGGCGGTCGAAATAAATGATGGACCACTTTGCGACTGAGAGCAGCACACTGTAAAATGAGAGGAATAAAGCATAATGGCGGTAAGTGGGGCTGGGGGGGCGCTTCAATGTAGGCGGCGGCGGCGGGGGGGCTTGTATGTATGCGGCGGGGGGGGGCTTGTATGTATGCGGCGGCGGTGGCGGCGGGGGGGCTTGTATGTATGCGGCGGGGGGGGCTTGTATGTATACGGCGGTGGTGGCGGCGGGGGCTTATATGTATGCGGCGGCGGGGGGCGGGGGGCTTGTATGTATGCGGCGGTGGAGGCGGGGGGGGGCAGGGGGGGTGTCTCTGTATGTATGTGTGTCTGCGTGCGTGTGTGTAGGTGCCTCCTGCGTGTGTGCGGCGGGGGGGGTGCCAGTGAGTGGGGAGAAGTAGGGGGGTGCACGCGTGTCTGTGTGTGTGTGTGTGCCTTCCTGCATGCGTGTGCATGTGTGTGTTTAGGGAATCTGTGGCAGGGGACGTGCACGGCGCCGGGCTGGGCGTGCGCGCTCACGAGGTCAAATCTCGGCCTGAAAATGCGCGTGGCACTTTGCTGTCCACATTCCCCGAAAAGTAACTACATAAGTTGTCTCGCATAGACAGCAAAAGCTTCGCTTTGCTTTCGTCTAGCGAGACCTAAAAAGGTTAGAGGGAGAGGCAAGGTCTTTTCCACCGCTGCTGCTAGGCTGTGGAACTCTCTTCCTGATGGGTTATCATGCCTTGTGTCTCACTCTCTTTTCTGCAGTGCCTTGGAAACCTGGCTAGTCCTCTGTAGCGCCTTGATGCCCTTGAGCTAAGTCTGCGCTTTACAAATTTACTATTCATTCATTCATTCATTCATTCATTCATTAGCACTGGTGCCCTAGAGCCACGTTTATATTGTTCTCAAATTTGATAGACAAATTTCTTACTGTGGGTACTTGCCTCTTTCTAGGAAGTGAAGGTGAGCAGTCAAAGAGCATGTCACGTAGTACAAGGATTTAGATAATCTAATACATTGAACAGTACATACACTCCTATGTTTTAAGCACTAAATATTCTATAACTTTCAGCTGCACGCAAATGTTATCCTATGGGACTGGTTTAGGTCGAATGGAGGCTCTTTTGTTCTTGTCACGTCTCTTTGTTTTTTCAAGGATGTTTTACAGAAAGGGTACTGTCCTGAAAGGCTCAGTGGGCTTAGCACGTACCTCACCATAATTTAGTTCAATGAGACAGATGGTGCATTGGGCCTGCACAATTTATGGGGTCTCATGGAAACTCCACATTAGTGTCTCCTTGGAGTATAAGGAACGGTCAGATTATGATCTTGAAAATGGGTTTTGCTCACATGGAATTTCTGTCCATGTGGAGGGGCTGGCACTTAGACCAAGAAAACTTTTGTTAAGAAATATTTCTTTAATGTTTAGGTAGGACTATCCTATTTATTGAGTTGTCAAATCAGCAGCATTTTTGCATTTTTGAAGCAGACTTTATTACACTGGTGTGAAAGTAGGAGGTGTAGAGACGGTTGTGTGTAAAATCCAATAGTTGCAACAAAGGAGCCCAAATCCAGCTTTGTAGACAGCCAGGAAGCCATCAACCAACTGCCAAGCCAGCTGTCAAGAACTCAGCAGCATCAAGCTGGTTCACGGTATTAACATTAAAAGGATACCGGCCACAAGGTAAGTGCACGAGAGTGTACGTAGACATGAGCACCCGAGCATATTACATCTTCTTCCCCTTTACAAATCAAACAAAAATAAAATGATCAAACCAAAAGAATACTAATGTAAGACAAACAAATAAACCAATGCAAAGAGGGGTATGAAGAGGTTGCTGCCACACACAAAAGGGGGGAAAAGGAGATCAATTCAAAAAGACAGAAGGAAGTTTGCAGCGGAAACAGAAGGGAATATCAAAGAAGACATAACCTGGTGTGCCGTGTTAACCCTGACAATAACATGAAAAAAGGGACCTAGAAAAAAATTGAGAAAATATCAACAAAAAGAATACTACAGAAGGTTTAAGGAGTGTAGTTTTTAAATCTAATACGCTTGAATAAAGACACATAATTTACCAGTAGAAGAGGGATCGCCTTGGGAAGTGGTGGGGGAAACATTGCAAATCCCCGAAGCTTTGGAGGCCATCCTGGCCTCTGTTCTCCTCTTCTTCTTTGGTGGGCCTGAACAAAGGGAAGTATATAGCAGTACTAGCCACAATAATAATAAAACACATTCAATAATTTACAGGCGGAAACATGTACAGCTTGAGTACCCAGTCCATTGTGCCTGTTAACCTCTGTCCTAAATATAGTTCCCTACGCTGAAAATGATTAACTACAAATGATGCTGCTTCTCCGCCAGCTTCACACATTTTTGCTATTATCATTCTAAAGCTATGCACAGTCACTACTCTGTCACTGCAGCTTACAGGGAGGCTCTGCAGCAACCGAACAATCATGGAACAGCCCTCCAGCCCTTCCTGACCCTTAGCCTAAGCCTAAGCATACCTGGCTCCCACACCGCCTGCTAACATCCTAAGTGACCTGCACTCACCATGGAGCAGAATGCCAATACACAGCAGTATGACTCCCTTGATGTCCACTCGCTGTCCTTCTGACACCCTGCCTATCAGGCCCTACTAATGTTTCTGAACTACAAGCCCTCTCCACTTAAAAATTCGAAAGAATTCAGAACGTGTAATATCTAATGTATATGAAGTAATTTATGCATTCATAAGCCCATTTGTACTACTATATACAACATTTTGCAAAGGAAAGCCATGTTGTCTGCAGTGCTAAAGCTTATTTTTAAAGACCATATTTTTAAAAGCTTCTATTTCACAGAAAAGACGTCTAAATGTGAATTATTTCCCATAATTAACAGTGCTGAATTTATTTGTGGGATATTTACCTTCCCTAAACAAATAAAACAAGTTAAACTTAACATTTGGTCTTTAAGTGCTGGTAAAAGAAAAAAATGATTTCATAATGATAGTGCTGCTCTTAGACCAATACTCAGCACACCTGACAAACTCAGTCTTGCAGGCCCATCATTAATGCTAGCATGTGCCAATAAATCCTTCCCATATTGTGATAATAAACATTATAAATGCAGAACACTGTCCACAAAAGAGTCAGTGTCCTTGATTGCAAATATTTTTCATTCTTTATATGTCTTGTTAAACCTACTCTGTAGTGCCAATGTAGTACAAAAGCACATTTTAGAAAACATGTTTTTGATTTCCTTAGACTTGGCTTTGCATGTAAAACAATATGTATAAAAATACACATTGTTGCATAAAACACATTTTAATTATTAGCACATTATCCCCAACAAAAGCAAACATTTCCCAAAACACTGATAGTCAGTGTTTGAGAAATATGTGCTTTTGTTGGGGATAATATGCTAATAAATAAAATATGTACATTCTCTGGCAGACTGAATACTAAACGGAAGATGCTGAAATGCTCTAAATGGTTCTGCAGAGTACTAAAATTAGATCCGATGCTGACAATACAATAATTAAGTTAATGATAACACTAATACTTTTTTTAAGCCAATTTAGTAAATGTAAGATATATTGTGATTATTACATGCAACAGTATATCACACATGTATGATACTTACATGGATACATTTTAGACTTTTACATACAACATTAACTATAAACCAAATCAAAGCATTTTAATAAACATAATCACAAATAATATTTCAAGATCTATAAGTAATATTTTAGTACATAGTACAGGGAGGGGAATTTACTATTCCAACTTCAATCCAGTAAACTTTGGGGGAAAAGCATATGGAAGGACGATGTACGAATGTATGAAGTTACAAAGCATACATTTACAATGCATTCCTTTACAACACAGTTTTTACATTGCTACATCCTTTACAAGGCATTCTTTTACATAGCATGCCATTACATTGAGTTTTCAGAAACTACCTTTACAAAGCATCTCATTACATTGCATTATACCTTTACAAGAGAATACCATTACAATGCATACCAATGTGTGTTGGATAGTATAGGGGTAATAATTACTATTCTAACTCCAGTGAGTGCAACAGAAGGGTTAGTGTTGGAGAGTGTAGGAGTAAAAATTACTGTTCTAACTCCAGTGAGTGCAACAGTAGGGTAAATGTTGGATAGTGTAGGGCTAAGAATTACTATTCTAACTCCAGTGAGTACAACAGTAGGGTAAGTGTTGGATAGTGTAAGGGTACTATGCGTTGTAATGGTATGCGCTGTAATGACTTGCGATGTAATGCCTGTGTTGTAGTGACATACATTGTAATGACATGCGTTGTAGTGACATGCAATGTAATGGCTGCGTTGTAATGACATGCGAAGTAAAGGATGTTGCGATGTAATGACTGCTATGTAAAGGTAGTGCGATGTAATGACTGCATTGTAAAGGTTGGTTCCCACGATGTACACACACACAAGGAGACCTGTGATATGTGTAATCCATTGCTGGTAATGTACTAAATGACTGTTGCTTCCATTTGGGTTGTTTCCTTCCAACCACTATTATTGGGTTAATTTCTCTTATGGCATTGGTTAACCACCCCACACTTTTTCTATTTCTTTGCAGCAGTGGTTAGGATAACTCACCAAAACACCCTTACATCACCTGATTTATGTAAAATTGAAAAACAATCTATGGTAAAATACCACAATTCACATTGTTCCTTCAAAATTTGATAGCTAATATACAACATCACACATTTATGATTATGAGATTGCATCATGGTCTGGTTATATGGGCCCTGAAAACATCTAGCGGAGATATCGGACATGGCTTTTGACTTGAATATACCCAATAATAATCTCGGTCCATTTGATGGAATGGTCACTGGGGTAGCGGATTAGCCAGAATTAGAACATTGGGTTAAAAAGAGGTTAGCATTCCAGCTGCACAATGTTGCCAGCATCTCCCAAGCAGTGTGCTATGATGTCCCAAGCCTAAAACAGCCATGTCTTCAAGAGTTTTTTAAACTTTGCAGAATCAGAACAGCAACGGAGATGGAAGAGAAGTTGATTCCAAGCCACAGGGGCAGAAAAGGAGAAAGCTCCGCTGCCAAATCTGGAAGCGTAAATGTGGGGAACAGTCAGTAGCGCCTTATTGATATATCTTAGAGTTCTAGCGGGGAAGTAGTTATGCAATTTGGCCTTCAGGTAAGTGGGGGCTCTACCAATCAAAGACTTGTGGGCAAGGCAACAGATTTTAAAAAACTGAGTATTTTATGACCAGAAGCAAGTGTAGGGCTCTTAGAATAGGTGCAGAGGGGGAGCCTGCCGGGAGATTACAGACCAGGTGTGCAGCCGTATTTTGCAGCACCTGGAGTTTAGACAATTAGGTGTCATTAATGGCCATAGACAATGCGTTGCTGTAATCAAGGTGACTTATGACTGGGTTGCAGAGATATGATTTTTCATGGACAGTTCCTGATCTAGAGTGACACCCAGATATTTCCCTGATTGCCTGGGGAGGGGGCTGCTCCCAGTTCAGAAGGCCACCAGTCAAGGCACCATAGGTGCTGAGTTTTGGCGAAGAACAATATTTCAGTTTTTTTTTGCTGTTCAGTTGGAGGCAGTTTGCCCTCATCCATACCACAATCCTTCTCAAACAGTCCCAAGAATTGGATTGTCAATATCCTGACCCAACAAGATGACCAGCTGGGTATCATCCACCTATGATATGACATTGAAGCCACAAGACTTGACAATCTGGACCAGGCGGGCTACATAGATGTTAAACAATGTTGGGCTCAAGGATGAGACCTGAGACACCCTTTGTTGGTGGAAACAGTACGGGATTTAAAGGAGCCCAGCGTGATTGTCTGTTTACGGCTGTCTAAGACGTCAGCAACCCACCGTAGGGCGTTGCCTCTGACACCTATCTCACACAGTCCGCTCAGCAGTTTTGCATGAGAAACTGTTTCAAAGGCCACTGATAGATCTAACAGCATGAGCATGGCAGCAGAGCCAGCATCTATAGATAGGTGGATGGTGTCTGTGACTGCCACTAACACAGTCTCTGTGCTGTGGCGAGCTCTAAATCCCTATTGGGAGGGATTAAGAAACTCGTAGTCCTCCAACAATTCCATAAGCTGTTTGTTGACTAGGCTTTCCAACATTTTCCCCAACAGTGGTAGAAGTGAGATGGGTTGGCAGTTGGCCAAACTTTGGGGTCAGCATTTGTTTTTGTTAGTATTGGAGAGACCTAAGCGGCCTTCCGCCCAATGGTATTTTCACTGAGTCTAAGCGAAGATTAAATAGCGAAATAATTGTGGGGGCTATCAAAGTCACAAGAGTGGCAGAGATCCTGGATGGCATAGGTCCCCAGGTGAGACCGATTCATCTTTGGCCAAAAGTCAAAGGTTTTGATCTAAAGTCAAAGGTTCAAACTTGTTTAGGTGCAGTTAGAGGGGGCATTATAGAATAGGTTCCATTGATCTGTGTCTGGTTGATGGGAAACTTCTTACAGATGGCTTGGATTTTATCCTCAAAGAAGTCAGACAAAGAGTTACCTGATTGCTGAGAAGCTGTGACGGCACAGAAACAGGAATGTGGCTTGGTGAAATCATTGAGTACTTTGTAGCACTCTTTGGATAAATTGCCAGCGTTCTCAATTATTTGTGAATTGTAGCTGCTCCTAATTTTTCTGATATGTGTTTGGTAGCTTGTGAATGTTAGTTTATAAGCCGCTCTGTCATCCAGAGTTTTAGATTGGCACCATCACTTTCCAGTCACAATATTGCTGAGGGAAGGCCTCCCCTGGTGACATCTCACTGCTTTTGTGACAAAGAATCCAGATATGTTATTTTTGTAGGTACACCCTACAAGCAACCTATGAACACATTCATGATATAAGGCCCCAACAATGATGAGCTAGTTTTTTTCCTGAGGGTTTGGAAACAATTATCTGGTTTTGGACCTGGGACGTGATATGGGGTGGTGGATTTAATGTTACACTTGAAGATTTCCTAGACTGTTCGAAAACTTCTAGAAGCCCCCATCCCTAGGCAGCTAAAAGTCTTAACACACTGATCCAAGACAATCATCTACAAGATATTTGGTGCCACACACATTATGATATGCAAGAGGGCACATGTTTCTCCTCCCATCATACCGCATGGTCCTGAATCGACTTTTGGTGGTTATCCCAGTATGCTCAAACTTGGACCAAGTCAGTAACTCACTTGCCATGTACTCTTTCTGATCATGCACCTGTAAAACTTGTTTTAAAGATTCCCCCAAACTCTATCCGGTGCATTCACCTAGCGCCTGCCGCCATATGTATTTGGAGATGCCGCATTCAGAAGTACGAACTGACATAATCGACTACTTTGAAGATAATGCAGGATTAGTGAAGTCGCTCTCCATACCATGGCAGGATTTTGAGATGGTAATACACCCCTACCTTGGTTAGTATCCATGACAATTTTTCAGACAACCAAGATAAGGTGACTCAGGAGTCACACTAACTGGGTAAAGAGGCTCTGTCGCATTGTTATGGGGAGGGAGAACGCCTGGGTAAAATGCTAGCAGAGCTTCTCCATAAACCACATAGACAGCAAATTTGGCCGAGCATTGGAATGTAGATTCCCAGCTCATTTCCTTCACATCTGAACTTTTGGGTGTCATGTCCTCCTTCTATGCCCAACTGCATACCTCGATCCCGATACTTGGCTCAGATGAGCTCAAAACATATTTGGACACCATACAACTGTTATTGCTGGACCGTGCCCATCGGGAATTTAGAGATTAACCCATAACGATGGAGGAAATATCCCAAGTAGTCATGAGACTACCAATTGACAAGTTACCAGACCTCAATGGCATGCCAACAGTCTTTTACATGGAGTACGCCCACTCCTGGTTCTAAACCTGCTGGAGATGTATCAGGGTTCTATTACTGCTAGATCTCTCCCCGCTCATTGAGAGAGGCGGTTATTATAACACTGCTAAAGTCTGACAATCCAGCTGAATACTTCTACTCATAATGCCTTCTATCTTTAATAAATGTGAACAATGAGATACATGCCAAAGTGCTCGCAAACCGCTTGCTACCCCTGCTGAGGCTAATAGTGAGACCAGACCAATCAGGTTTTATCTCCAGCCAGTCTACCGCACACAATCTTTGTACTATTTTCGTAGTGATGCACCATATACATCCTCAGATCGCTGAAGAAGCCACGCTCTTGGACAGACTAATTTGCATATAGCCAGGTTCTGAGCTGGGATGGGGCAGTGAGCTAAATAACGGTGATGGATCAAGCCCTGATCTTTGGACTGGGTAAGAGTGGTCTGCTTAATTCAGACACTCTGTTCATCACCACCCCCTTTTCTGAATCGTTTTTGGCCACTATAGGTGTGGCAGGGTATACTCAGACATGAGTCCCTTGCTCACTGCTCCATCAGGATCCAAGCAAGCCGGGCCGACGACGGCTGAAATGCCAGAAACCGGTCCCCGGAAGCTTGTCTCATTTCTGGTGAAGAATTGGCTTGGTAGTTTGGTCTGCCCTGTTCCCATGATGCACTGGGCCAGGGACAGACTAATTTGCATATAGCCAGGTTCTGAGCTGGGATGGGGCAGTGAGCTAAATAACGGTGATGGATCAAGCCCTGATCTTTGGACTGGGTAAGAGTGGTCTGCTTAATTCAGACACTCTGTTCATCACCACCCCCTTTTCTGAATCGTTTTTGGCCACTATAGGTGTGGCAGGGTATACTCAGACATGAGTCCCTTGCTCACTGCTCCATCAGGATTCAAGCAAGCCGGGCCGACGACGGCTGAAATGCCAGAAACTGGTCCCCGGAAGCATGTCTCCTTTCTGGTGAAGAATTGGCTTGGTAGTTTGGTCTGCCCTGTTCCCATGATGCACTGGGCCAGGGACAGACTAATTTGCATATAGCCAGGTTCTGAGCTGGGATGGGGCAGTGAGCTAAATAACGGTGATGGATCAAGCCCTGATCTTTGGACTGGGTAAGAGTGGTCTGCTTAATTCAGACACTCTGTTCATCACCACCCCCTTTTCTGAATCGCTTGGATGCCCCCAAGGCATTTGATTCTCTAGAATGGGCATATCTCTTCCCATTGCTTCAGTGCTTGGGCTATGCCCTCTGTGTACCAAACAAGTTCAGCTTCTAAATACTTTCTTCACTGCTCGAGTGCGGCTAAACAAATTATCTCTGACCCATTCCCTATTTTTTGTGGCACACAGAAAGGATGTCCATTATCGCCACTCTTGTTTGCCATTGCCATGGAACTATTGGCAGTTAGACTCAATCAGCATAACACAAATAGGGGTATGGGCTTTATGTCCAGGGGTTTATTTGTCTCGCTGTATGCAGATGACATTACCCTTTATATATGCGATCCCAGACAAACTTGTCCCCACTGGTGTGTTATTCAGAGTCTTCTCCGGTATTCACATAAATTGGCCCAAGTCTGTACTATTTCCACTAGCAGATGCTACATTGCCTTTTCATACAGAATACCCATTAAAATGGGTGACGGACCTGATGAAATACCTGGAAAACAGCAATCCAGAAGAATTGTGGTGGGTTCATTACTGCAGTGTAGATGATTGGCTGGAGGCCCGCATCCCAGCATGGTCAAAACCCCTGCTGTCCATAGAAGGTCACATCACTATCCGAAAAATATGATACTCTCTAAGTTCCTTTAGGTCTTTATAAACATCGTTCTCCCACTCACCACAAAGTTGTTTAAGTGCCTAAGGTCAAATTTGATATTGCTGTTATGGGTGGTTTGACAACCACGGACCTCTTAAGAATTCTTCAAATTGCCACACTCACAGGGCGGTTTGGAGCACCCAAAATGCAACTCTATGCCTTATGCGCACAAGCTAAATTTTTGCACTACCAGCTTCACCTACCTCATTTCAGCAACACTTTGTCTCTCTGGACAGACCAGTTCCTCTCTTACAAGGCACATAAGGTGGGGATTTATACAGTGGAGTGTGTGCCCCACTTTCAACCCTCCTGACTCTAGAATACATACACAGTAATGCATCACTGTGTAAACTGATCAATGGCCTCTACACCCACATGCAAAATTTCTCCCAATACTTCTTCCAAGACGCCTGGAACTCGGAGATTGATTCTCCTCTATCGGATGGGCAATGGGCTTTTTGTTGTAGCCAACTTCAAATGCTGTCCCCCAGATATAGGTTGGTTGCAGATTATTCATTTTAAATAAATACAGTTTATTTTGCCCACAACTATACATTTTCAAAATGGGATTATCTCCTGACCCCATTGTTTACGATTCCACTAACCTCAGGCCACGTTACTCCATCTAGCATGGAGTTGCCTTGAAGTTGCAGACTTTTGGGGCGAGGTTTGCACCACAATACATGACATCATTGGTTTGTTACTCCCACTCAACACCATAGTTTGCCTACTTGGCTATGTAAAAGATATACCCAACTCATACCGTTGCCTCACAGCTATGCTACTCATATACTACGCTACGCTAGCTATGCTACTATGCGAAGCACTAGGACAGGAGACCAACCTTCCGACTATTCAGGCATTGCTTAATGATGCATCCTACTGTCAAGAGCAATTCATTACATCTTGGAGACTCATGCCATTCTGATCCTGTCCTAAAGATATATGGGTAGCTTTCACTAGCTTTCTTTGACCCAGAAATGTTGAGCCACATGAACATGTAGGGACCTCGCCATCAACTGGGCTCATTAACTGTGCATAGATATAAACTCAACGGTGTGTCATACACTTCAGCATCTCTATGCCTGTGAGCTATGCAACCGGTCATTGCATTTGTTGCTCTGTTCTGGCTCCTGACTGTTAAATGGTCCAACTATAATACTACTGTGGGTCTTTGCTATACTTACCATATATGTTGTGTAATAGGTGCCTTCTTTAACTGCATTCTCCAGCACCATTACTAAAGTTTCTGTATGTATATGTATCTATAAATGCCAATATAGAAACAAAAAAAGAGATAAGGTGCCTCTAATAGTGCTGATCTGGTTCTATAAATGTCCTGCATGGTTGTATAACCTTTGATCTTGTATTGGGCAATTTAATTTAAAATGAGTCCCACTTTAAATCATCCACCAAAAAAAAAAAATTAGTCACTCAAGGCAAGCACAATACAGGGCCTCATGAGCATACATATTAGTCTATGCTGTGGGAATATGATTTGCATTGTAAGTGTGGCATTGCTATTTCCTTGGGTTATGACATTGTCTAGTACATATCTGTTTTACAACTAGGCTGTATGGTGAATTCAAGCAACCTTAGCCTTCAATCCGTTTGAGGTCAGTACATTGAGTAATTTTTAATTGGGTTATACTAACATCTATTATTCACACCATTGAGAAGAGTCATATGGTGTAAGGCTGTGTGTAATATATTGTTGTTATTAATCTTGTTCTTAGTAGTACTAATTGTAGCAGTAGTATACAAAGACAGTGTTAACAGGCTTTGCATAATTCTAAATAAACCACAGGAATGCACAAAAAATGCTGAAAGGTTTTATACCACAAAATGACAGTTAACATCAGGCACATTGTTTTGCTGATGAAGAAAATACAACTAGATCCGGGATATACTGTTGACATTCTGGACATCCACATGGCATTTGATAGAGTGGACTGCATAGTAATGCAGAAAATCCTACAACAACTTGGTTTGGGGACAATTACAAGGCATGGGTACCCTTACTGTATAGGGAGGTAGAGGCAGGAGTTACAACACATTGCTTAATGTCTCTGATATGAGAAATGGTGGTATCCCCAAATGCCCCAAATCCTTATATTGGTATTCCAGCTCTTGACATGACTACTAACAAGTAGTTTTGCAGTGAAGGGAGTCACAGTGTAGAAGAGAATGCATGTCAATTCACAAATGTCATTTCATGCATGTCACGTAAGTGATGTTTTGCAGCAAATGAGAGATCCTGGGATAGGAGTCTCGACAATGTTAGAAACCATTGAAGAATTTGAAATATCATACAAATTGTAAGAAAACTAAGCCAAGTCTGTATTGAACCGAATACCAGATTCATAATAATTTCGTGCATTTTCAGTAGACGTAAGGAGAAGGCCCTACACATACCTGTTTTTCCAAGTTAATCATAACATGAACAGAGTATATGAGCAGAATATATTCTCATTCATCCAGAAACTAGAAAAAAAATTACAGTTCTGAATGGCTTTCCTCATGTCTCTTCGTAATTTAATTGCATTGAATAAGACGATTGTGGTAGAGTATGTCCATCAACATACCTCAAAGACATTTTAAAGAATTTGGATGCACTACGTGATTTAACATTCACAGAACCTGCAATCCCATAAATAGTAGACTTAGCAACTGCTAAACCATTTATTCATATGTACAAAACCATCTTGTGAGTAAGAAAAAGTTCTAATTCATAAAATGAATGCTGTGAATCATACCAAATCATAATTTGGAAGGGTGTGGAATGGGCTTTACTTCCATATTGTGAGACAATATTGTATGCATCACTGTACTTCTAATGTAACTCCGTCAGCCATTGGTCTGGTATTGACTCACAAGTTGGGGTGGTAACTGGGGAGGAGGTACACTTTGCAGTAGGGAGTAGACAGCCACTGTTCCTCAAAAAAAATTGGATAGCTTTAAAAAAGGTTCCCTGCAGGCCACAAGCCCTGTTATTGTAGCCATCCTCAAGGTGGTGCAAATTGAGACTTCCATATTGAATATGAATGAAGCTGGCCTTCTGTGATCGTCTACGAATCCTTATTTTGTGAACTGACCTATTTGCACATAGGTCTGTTTGACAAAAAAAATTACAATAACAAAAGGTCAGTGAACAATTTATGACCAATTTTTGTGACCAGTATGAGCAGAGACCCGGACCTTGGTTCATTACTATTGATGTTTCTTTGAAGTGGAAAAGCAGCACGGAGAGCTGTGGCTGAAATGAGGCTGTTGTTGACCCCCTGTGGAGGAATGGGTTTAGGGCCTGGCCCAAGAACGACACGCTAGGCCCTTCACTCTGCAAGAATGCCTAAAGCCTAAGAACACTCTTTTTGAGTGGCTATCAAAACATGGCCTCTACAATGCAGTTGTGAATATATACAGTGCTTTGTTCAATGCGGGCAGCATCTTTTATGAATTGTCTTGATAAATCTGGTAAACAGAGACACTGCTATTTATTCAATTAAGATTGTGAAGCGACAAGCTATCAGAAACGGAAGAAAGATCAATGTGTCATTCTAATATTTTCACCTGCTGTTGTCAGTATGTAAATGGAGTGTCTAGGCGATGCAGTTATATTTCCTTGTGTCATATGAGTCATCGTGAGAGTTGCCCCTCAGATATTTAAGCTCGTGTGAAAGGTGCTTGCTAGAAATTCAAACTATTCAAAATACAGAGGTCACTCATCTCTCTAGGGAAGGCCTACCTAGGTATTAAACCCTGTACCAAAGCTGGTCGACCCTAAACATCTTTCTAGTCACCTAACTGAATGTTGAAAAATGCATAAAGAGCTCAATATTGACTTTATTGAAGGATATTAAACATTGTTTTCTGTCTCACAGTTATCACTGATTTGTATGAGGTTTCCAAAGCAAGGTGCATCTCCTACTTGGCAGGAGCACAGTATATCATTTTCAAGCGGACATTTAAATAAAAACCATTTACATAGAGAAAAGAGTGAGTAATCAGAGTGAGGTTGACAAGTGCAATCCTAGTATTTGTGAAGGAGAACATTATTTGGAGCCTGTGTATTAATGTGGAGTGGCGGATAGGAAGTAACTGAGTTTGATAGGAGGGAACAGAACTGCTATCTTTTACAATGTTAGCATTTTAAACAAATGAAATGTAAGCCATGAGAACCGTTGTAGGAGGTCTCTGTCATAAAGCCTCCAGTACACTAAATGGTTTTGGTTCATTTAAAACTTTCGAGGAAGCTGAGCCAAAAAAGCTTCAAGCCAGCAGGAATATTTTGGGCAATTCTTCATGGGGGTCAAAGTAACCTTTCGCAGTAAATCATTTGAATCTATTTTCTTTTCCAGCTTCTTAAATCCGTCTTTGGCTCCTAGAACAGAGCTAAACATTTGGCTTGTTTATGTAGTGGACTTGCTTTTACATTTAGACTGCTCCGCTAAAACTATTCTTTAGAAGTAGTGCACAGTAGTGGTAGATTAAGCTGTGTCGTGTTACAGGTGCTCATCAGTGTGCTCTACATCGAGTTATCTATCAGTCCTGTGCTGCATCAGCTCTTACACTTTGGGAATTTGGGGGCATATTATCAAGGGATTTAATCCGCTTTTTTGGCTTTAAAAGCCAAGAAAGCGGAGATAAAAGTATCTCCCTATTACCTAGCTGACGCTAACACCAGTTAGCGACACATTCATTTTAGGCACGGGGATATTAAGTCATTTGCCCAGAATCACAGGAGGTTTTGGCGTCGTTACCGAGACTCGAACCCAGATCCCCAGGTCCGAGGTCGAGCGCCCTAGCCGTTAGGCCAACTCCTCTCCCCAAAGTTATCACTAATGATATGCAACAAGGCGATAAAATTATTGCCGCTAAGCCAACATAGCGATAATTATCGCTAGTTGTTGGTAATATGCCCCTGAATTATTAATTTCTTCGGATAAAGCCAAACTGCTCTCATATTGACATAGTATTGTAAAAGTAAAGCAATTTCCTAAAATGTCATGTTGTACTTAGAACACATTTGTTTTGAGGCAAGCTTCTCTTAACGCTAGAGCTCATAAATTTAAGGTGAAGTATAAAAAGCCTTAAACAATTAAACAATATAGCTCAGTTTGACACACTAAACAGTTACGATAGGATACTCTTTCATATTCACCTGGGACATAATGTTTCTTTTTTCCCATTTTCTCTCCAGATATCTGTCACTACTCATCATCATTGTGAATGCTCTAACACGTAATGACAGTGTAGTTAGATCATGTTGAGGTTAGGTGCACATGGCCTCTATCTGCCTCTACCCTAAACTTGTGCCTGTCAGCCATCTACGTGACTGAAGAACAATTGGAATAAACTCAATCCACCCTAAAAAGAGATCACCTGGGTTGGGCTGGCCTTTCAGGCAGTCTTGTAGTCTGGCACTGCAAGAAGGGCCATCTTGAAAGGACCACTGTGTGGGTTTTTGTTTATGGTTCCATCACAGGCTAGAGGATCAAAAACAGCTCACACTGGCCCTTTCCAACTTGCCCATCTGGCAATGTACCAGACTGCCCATAAGCCAGTTCAGCACTAGAATCAACCATTTTCAATAATTAGTCTAACCTCTGGAAAAATAATGTCTGGTCTGTCCCAGTAGATAGCCCCTCTCGTGTAGCCTCATTCCCAGACATTAGTTTCTTTCTTCATGAGAATTTCACTCTTTACCCAAGGACCAGAATATAAAATGCAGATTGATTGTCTATATTTTTCTTCCTCTCCAGTTTCTCATTTTCTATGAATGTATGGATCTATGCATGGATCAAATGTAATAATTGCTAACGGGAAATAGCCTTAGGTGCTGAATCTCTCAAAAACATTAACATAGAATGAAATACACAACACATTTGTCTGAGCAATCATAGACCTGAAAGAGACTAATTGAAATAATAATGCAAAGAGTGCAAACAAATAATGCAAACTAAACGTCGATTCAGTCTATATTTCAACATAGAAACACAACCCACTTTCAATACTTTGTTAGGTATCCAACATTTGGTTGTGCCATCTCTTTTAATTTAATACGCTATTAAGTTTGGGGTACAATCTGTGTCTTCTGGCAGTGAATGTGAAAAGAAATTGCACTTAAAATTACTCATATCTACGTGTACATTACATAAAACAACACCCAGATAAACCTGGATCATCAAGCCAAGATTATATAGGAAGATACGAAATGAATGAACACCAGGACACACAGTGGCAATAGGAAATTAATGAGGCAAAGGTGGAGAGACATGACTGGAAAGTCATAGAATACACTCATACTTTGAGAACCATCGGAACACACAGACACTGGGAGATGTAGGAATGCACTGGGCTACATAGAAAGATATGGACTCAGGGGGACAGGGACACAGGATAACACAGACAAAGGTGTTGACAGCAAGATCCAGGGACAACGGATGCCAAGAAAGGGAGAGAAAAACATACAGGAAGACACAGAGACCAGGTAGCATAGGAATTGAAGACTTGCTAAGTCAAAGAAAGCACAGAAAGACCCAGATGCTGGGAAACACACACATGAAACGACACAGACAATGGGAGGTATGATCACTATATTTTGCTGAACAGATTTTGGTCTTCAGTGATAGCAAGTGAATATCTGAAAGAAATCTTACAGGGAGCTCACACTATATAGCCATAGAATGTTCAAATATGTTCCATGAAAATACAAAGCACTATAACTAGTCTCAGTGGACAGAGTCTACTAATGTGTGGAGCAAGTTTGAAAGCAATCACGTCCTCATCAGAGCTAACATGGCTTCTCAGAATTTGATACTGGAATGAGCCTCAATGTTATAAAATGAATGAGGAGTTTGATACCTCAAAATTATTATGCTTCCACATTTAAGAACCATGCACATGTTTTCTGGGCCTGATCCAAACTCTGATACAACACTAAATACTCTTCCTGATTTAAAAATGATCTATGTGGGAGATTCAGGGTGAATTCAGTACTTCTACATAGCACTACATGTACATTAGCTAAACATGTTGGTTGAATGTTTTTAGCACTGTGTACTCTAACAGCAGACTATTGGTCACTGATAGCGTGACGCGTGTGAGACTACGACACACCTATCACCTACTTGATTCCACAAGGTGGTGCCTCTCAATTAAATAACTCAGATAGAGACTATTGCGTTTCCGATATAGCCAACAGTGTGCACTTTTTAGCGCCTTTTTTTCAACATTTGAAAAGAATAGAGATGATTGCTCTTTTGACATAGTTAATATACCTAAAGGAGCCCATTTGTAAGGCCCTTTTGGTGTTTTTAAACTTTGACTCATCCGGTTCAAACTGAATATTGAACTAGCTTAAAGGGTCTTTTTTAACAATCAACTTCACGTCCTGAAGATGGTTGTAATGTGTGTTAAAGTAATTTATATTATAACTGTGATGCTTTAAGTGTAATTCTGTATAGTCTAGAATTTAGAGTGTTAAAGGAGTTCTAGTGTAATGGAACTCTTGGCTCATTGATGACGTTGTTGCTGTGTGCTGTTGCTGCTGCCTTCAGAAGTGGTCGCTCCCCCACCTCCTCTCCTCGCCTGGCATTGTACCACACGGCTGATTTCAGGCTCGCATATTAATTTATTTATTTACATAACCGCGCCGCGCTCTGCAACGCTGCTGTGCCTTGTACTTGCTTGCTGCCTACAACAATTTAGATTTGAACTGTGGCTGTGGTGTGCTTCGCAATTTGTACTGTTTCAGCGCTCTCTGGCTTTACTTATTATAGCGCTTCCTCTGCTGCCCTGAAATTATCTTGCCCCATAGCGCTCCATCACCATTCTAGCTCTTGCTGTAGGAGACCCTCGCAGCATTTGTTTACCTGTCGGCCATTTGCTTGTTTTCGGCCCGTCCTGAACCCTCCCTGCACCTCGCTCCCGCCTCCCAGCTGCCCCTCCCACCCACAGAGATACAGGCTGCGCAGATCCTCGTGAGAAGCTGTGACCGCCCTGCTGCCTCCAGTAGTGGTCGCTCCCCCACCTCCTCTCCTCGCCTGGCATTGTACCACACGGCTGATTTCAGGCTCGCATATTAATTTATTTATTTACATAACCGCGCCGCGCTCTGCAACGCTGCTGTGCCTTGTACTTGCTTGCTGCCTACAACAATTTAGATTTGAACTGTGGCTGTGGTGTGCTTCGCAATTTGTACTGTTTCAGCGCTCTCTGGCTTTACTTATTATAGCGCTTCCTCTGCTGCCCTGAAATTATCTTGCCCCATAGCGCTCCATCACCATTCTAGCTCTTGCTGTAGGAGACCCTCGCAGCATTTGTTTACCTGTCGGCCATTTGCTTGTTTTCGGCCCGTCCTGAACCCTCTCTGCACCTCGCTCCCGCCTCCCAGCTGCCCCTCCCACGCTCCGCCCCTTCCACTATCCATATTAGACTGACGTCCCAACGCGCAGCATCCACGCGCAGCGGGCGCGCCGAAGGTGCGCCAAAGGTAAGCCCGTCTACGCCCGTCCGCGCCTGGACCGCGCCCAGCGCCAGACCCCCTGCCCCCCGCCGTACCCAGCCCACTAAACTCACATACGATGCCGCAACTCTCCTCGCCCTCAACCCCGGGCGCACACCACAATGCTGCGAAGCCACCCCACGACGTACCCACGGCCCATTCGCCTGCCTCTCCTGCAAGTTCAACTGCTTCAGAACCCTCACCAAATCCACTTCCTCCATACGCAGCTCCGACTCTAACCGCCTGAAGTGCATCCTGCTTAACACCCGCTCGGTCCACAAACACGCTACCGAACTCTGGGACCTACTCAACACTGCGTCACCGGACATCGCCTTCCTTACAGAAACATGGATGAAAACATCATCAGCACCCGACATCGCCATAGCCATACCGGACGACTACAAGATTATCCGCAAAGACCGCTCCAACCAAACAGGAGGAGGCATCGCCATCATCCATAGGAACACCATCAAAATCACGACCAGCTCCGACGTCAATCTCGCAACCGCCGAACATCTCCACTTTCAGATCTACACCGACCCCAGGACCACACTTAGAGGCACCCTCATCTACAGGCCTCCAGGAACCCGCACTCAATTCAGTGATGACATCACCGACTTCGTCAGCCCACATGCCCTCACCTCAGAGAACTACATTCTGCTGGGAGACCTCAACTTCCACCTTGAAAACCAACACGACAGCAACACCTCCACCCTGCTGGAAAACCTGGCCAATCTCGGACTCAAACAACTTGTTGACACCCCCACTCATGTAGCCGGACACACGCTCGACCCTATCTTCACCTCCAGCAAGCACAATTCCTTCGATCGCACCACAGTTCTCCATTGGACGGACCACAGCTGTGTTCACTTCAGCTACAAAACCACCCTGAACCACAACAGACCACAACCCATTCCTCGGAGTAACTGGAACAAAATCACCCCCGACCAACTCCAATCATCACTCAACCAAAATCTTCCCACCCTCTCACTGGACCCTAACCAAGCGGCCACCGATCTCAAGCAATGGATCACCCACAGTGCTGACGAATTAGCACCCCTGAAAAAGCTCCAGATCAAATCAGCCAGCAAAAAGGCTTCGTGGTTCAATGATGATCTCAAAAAATCCAAGAAACTATGCCGCACCCTGGAGAAAACATGGAGAAAAAACCCAACCACCGACAACATGGCCACCCTCAAGGCAGCCACCCGCAACCACCACCAACTGATTCGATCCGCCAAGAAATCAGCATTCAAGGATCGTCTCGACACCAACACCCACAACAGCAAGGAACTTTTCAACATCGTCAAAGAATCCACCAACCCCACCGCAGCATCTAACGACATCACCCCCTCCCAAGACCTCTGCGACGCGTTATCCTCCTTCTTCTACAACAAAATCGCCGACATCCACAACAGCTTCGAGAACACTCCCAACGATCAACCCTCCCCACACCCCTCAGATACCACTCCGCCAACTAACTACCTTAGCGCCTGGAACACAATAACCACTGAAGACACCATCCGCCTAATGAACTCAATCCACTCTGGCTCGCCAACCGACCCCTGCCCCCACCACATCTTCAACAAAACTGACTCCATCATCGCACCCCATCTTCGTGATGTCATCAACTGCTCGTTCAACACTGCCACCTTTCCAGAAAGCTGGAAACACGCCGAACTCAGCGCCCTCTTGAAGAAACCCACAGCAGACCCCTCTGAACTTAAAAACTACCGACCCATATCCCTCCTCCCATTCCCTGCCAAAGTCATTGAGAAAGCCGTCAACAGCCAGCTCGCCGCCTTCCTTGAATCCAATAACTCCCTCGATCCATCTCAATCCGGATTTCGAGCCAAACACAGCACCGAAACGGCCCTCATTGCAGCGACAGACAACATCCGAACACTACTGGATAACGGAGAAACTGCGGCCCTCATTCTACTCGACCTTTCCGCCGCTTTCGACACGGTCTGCCACAGTACCCTTATACAACGTCTCAACAACATCGGCATACAAGGAAAAGCCTTGGACTGGATCATCTCGTTCCTAGCCGGGAGAACTCAAAGAGTCCGACTTCCTCCATTCAACTCAGAAGCCACAGAAGTCATATGCGGAGTACCACAAGGATCGTCACTCAGTCCCACCCTCTTTAACGTTTACATGAGCCCACTCGCATCCATCGCACGCCAACACAACCTCAACATCATCTCTTACGCCGACGACACCCAATTAATCCTTTCCCTCACCAAAGACCCGAACACCGCCAAAACCAATCTTCACGAAGGCATGAAAGAAGTAGCCGAATGGATGAAACAGAGCCGCCTAAAACTCAATTCAGACAAAACTGAAGTGCTCATCCTAGGATCCTCACCCACTGCCTGGGACGACTCCTGGTGGCCTTCCGCTCTGGGCACCGCACCCACTCCCACAGACCACGCACGTAACCTTGTCTTCATCCTAGACTCCTCTCTCTCGATGTCCAGACAAATTAACGCAGTCTCATCCTCCTGCTTCAACGTACTTCGCATCCTCAAAAAGATCTTCCGATGGATCCCCCTCGAAACAAGAAAGACTGTGACCCACGCACTGGTCACGAGTCGGCTGGATTATGGTAACACACTATACGCCGGAATCACAGCAAAACTACAGAAAAAACTCCAACGCATCCAAAACTCATCAGCGAGACTCATATTGGACATCCCCCGCCGAGATCACATCACCGGACACCTAAAGGACCTCCACTGGCTTCCCGTCAACAAAAGAATTACGTTCCGTCTTCTCACCCACGCACACAAGGCCCTCTACAACCTAGGACCCGAATGCCTCAACACTCGACTATCCTTCTACAAACCCACCCGCCAACTAAGATCGTCTAATCAAGCCCTCGCCACAGTCCCGCGCATCCGAAAATCCACCATGGGTGGCAGATCCTTCTCCTTCCTGGCTGCCAAGACCTGGAACTCACTCCCCTCTCACCTCCGCCTTACTCAAAACCACATCTCATTCAGAAAAGAACTTAAAACCTGGCTATTCGACAAATAATGAACCCCCTCCCCAAGCGCCTTGAGACCCTCTGGGTGAGTAGTGCGCTATATAAATGCTCTAACTTGAACTTGAACTTGTTGCTGGTCATGTGTCTTGTATAGAATAAACCTTTCTTCATATTTATTAAAGCCTTTGGATTTTATTTACAAAACCAATACTACATTTTATGCCAACGATTTGTTTCAAAGAGAGGACCCACTGTCATCATTCTCATTGAATTTCATCTTTACTGAACAAAGCGTAATGAAGGACAAGAAATTGGAAAAATCTAAACAGAAACGAATTTCTGTTTTACTTCGGGATTTCTGGGATTTGACCTCCTACTGCGCATTCGGTAAGGTACATTTCTTTTGCAACTAATTGCAGTTATCTGCTCGGTCAACTGCCAGCTGGGTATCTTTTGAATGATTAAACGGGTGCTTCATAGAGCATCATTTAGACATACTGCTCGCGCTTACCGTTTCGCCAGCGCTGAGATTGCGTTCGGTGATTGCTGACTGACGCACTTGAGTGTAGCGCGATCTTCATTCTGTTCGGTCTACGAATGAGAACTTGCACGGCACCGTGTTCCTGCACGTTTCTACAAGTACTTCCATCGCCTTAAGAAAACATGATGAGCACATTTTTGGTGGCCAGCTTTGCTCATTGGGAAAACCTTCATTGTCACTAAGTGTTGCACGTCATTCCGGTGTTTACCGAGTATTGGAGTGTTTTACCTCCGACGCGCTCAAATTAATTCAATTGTTATTGAACAATTACTTGACTTGTGGACTCTTATCTATGTTTCAACGTCTACAAGTAATATATTATTTATATTTGTGTTGATTCTATGCTTTTTGATATTTATTTTTCATTTCCACTTATTAAATCTTCATTATGGCTTCAGTGAACCCAGTTATGCAACCACCTCTATTTCTTGAAAATCCAGGTAAACCATCTACACCTTGGCATAAATGGTATAGAGTGTTTGAAAATTATCTTGAAGCTATAGATGACAGCAAATATTCAGCATCAAGGATGAAAGCTTTATTGTTCAATCACTTAGGTAGTGCTGGAAAATACGTTTTTGGTAATTTACCTGTTTTTACGGCGCCTGCTGGTGATGAAACCTGGGATGTTTTTAAGGAAGCTTTAGCACACATTGGTAAACAATATGTGGATGAACAATCTGTTATGGTTGAAAGACACACATTTTTTAAATGCAAATAAACATCTGAAGAGTCCATCGAAGATTACTTAGCAGTATTAAGAGTATTGGCCTCAAAATGTGTATTTGGAAACTACTTAGACACTGCTCTATGTGATCAATTACTATTGAATTATTTTAATAGGAAAATCCAAGAGCGTATTTTAATGTGCGAAAATCCATCTCTTGATAAAGTTATGGATATTGCTAGAAGTATTGAGCGTTCTGTTGTTTCTTTTAAAATTTTGACTCAATCGTCTACTATAAATGCTTCTGATAATACAAAGGTGGTACAAGTAGCAGCAGTGTCTAGTGCTAGTATTTCTGATATTAAATTTGTTTCACATAAAAACATGCCTAAGAAGACAGGTGAAAAACGTGTTGGGGGAGCATGTTACAGGTGCCGATCTAAGTTTCACATGGGCAACTATCCTAATTGTCCTGCTCAATGTAAAAGATGCAACAATTGTAAAAAAAAATGGAAATTTTTATACTGTATGCAATTCTAACAAAGCAAAACACATTCAACAACTTTTGGTCCAACAAATTATTGAAGCCTACCACTGTTAATCCGAAAGCATTTGGTGAGTATGATATAATTATGAAAGGTTATTTCGATGACAGCATTTTGTTCAAAGGAAGAAACATTTTCACTAACGTTTATGTGGCAGTTAATGGAAGAGACATTCTTGGTTGGCAAGATCAAGCCAAACTAGGTATTATACTCAAACCTGGGCACGCTGAACATGTGGTACTTGGTGATTTGCCAGTTTTAGCTTTTCTAGAAAATAATACGCATGATGATGAGATTATACAAAAGTTATGTTCCAGGTTTTCAGATGTGTTTTCAAAAACGTTTGGGGTAGTTAAAGGATTTCAACATACTATAGAGTTGAAGAATAATGTTACTCCTGTTATACAAAAAGTAAGACCTGTTCCTCTTTCTGCCAGAGAGGATCTTAAGAAATGATTAGATGATATATGTTCGCAAGATGTAATCAAACAAGTTGAGTCTTCAGAATGGGTTTCCGCTGCTATCGTTGCACGCAAAAGTTCTGGCGATATTCGCTTATGTGCAGACTTAAAAGTGCTTAATAGAAATATTCTTGTGGATTGCTATCCCCTCCCAAGAATACATGAAATGATGGCAAAACTAGGAGGGAGTACGTATTTTTCAACATGTTCTGCGTTTCATCATATTTCCTTATCTGAAGATTCACAACCGTTAACAACGTATGTAACACCGTTTGGTGTATATATGTACAAGCGAATGCCATTTGGTTTAGCATCCGCAGCCAGTGTTTTTCTAAGGTTGATGGATCAAATGTTTCAAGATGAAGAAGGTATTCAGGGTTTCCAAGATGACAGTTTAATTCATGCAGAGAATTTAGATCAACATATAATTTTATTAGAGAAGGTTTTGAGTAAATTGGGTACTCAAGCTGTGACTGCTAATGTTGATAAATGTAAATTCATTTCTCAAGAGGTTAATTATGTGGGGCATAACATTTCTAAAGAGGGAATTAGGCCCCAAGTTTCTTTATTAAAAGGTATTAATGATGCACCAATTCCTACAGACAAAAATTCCTTAAGAGCCTTTTTAGGTTTGAGCGAATACTATGCAAGATTGGTTCAAGGCTATGCTATCATAGTACAACCATTAAGGAATCTCTTAAAAAAATGCAAAGTATGTTTGGTTAGAATAGTGATAAAATGCTTTTCAGTCACTTACAAAATTAATTGTAACTGCGGCTGCTATTAAACCTTTTACTCGTGGAGAGAAATGCATTATCAGATGGAAGTGGCAAAGCTCTTGGTGCTGTATTAAGCCAAATAATGAATGGTCAGGAATGTACCATATCATTTGCCTCACATACTCTCAATGAAGCAGAGAAAAATTATAGTTGCATTGAGCGTGAAGCACTGGCATGCTGATGGGCTTCTGAGAAATTTAAACTGTACATATGGGGCACTTAATTTCAATTGTTCATGGATCATAAGCCTTTGATGTATATGTTAAAAGATAGCTGTTCCAATAAATGAAATGAATGAATGAAATGAAATTAGATTTCTTAAGCGCATGGCTGCCCAAGAGCGTCCCAGCGCTGATACACACAGCTAGCTTCCAAGATCCTCGGAACGGAACTCATATTTCTCGTGGGAAAAGGAAGGTCTTTAAAGATTTCCGAAACTTCTGGAGACAGGGTTCCAGACGGAGAGCAGCAGGAAGATCATTCCAGATCTTGGCTACGTTCACAGAGAACCTCCTGCCTCCTGAGCGAGTTCTCTTTACTCTGGGGATGGTCAGTAAATTGCTCCCGTCAGAGCGGAGGGAACGCGAAGACTTGTAGGGGCATATCAGGTCCCTGAGGATAGGGGGGCCAATTCCCTGGAGAGATTTAAAGGCGATGGAAAGGGCCTTAAATTTAACTCTCTCCCGGATGGGGAGCCAATGGAGAGCTCTAAGAGCAGGCTTAGCCGAAGTTCTTTTTGCAGTGCCTGTCAAAACCCTGGCCGCCGCATTTTGTACTCGCTGGAGGGTGTTGATGGCTGATTCAGGGGCACCAAGCAGCAAGGCATTGCTGTAGTCCAGCCTTGACAGTATTAGCCCCTGAATCAGGAGTTTCCTTGAGCTGAAGGGGAGAAGAGGCAACACCTTTCGGACTGAGCGTAACAAACCATAGCAGATCCCTGACACTTTCTTAGTTTGTAAAGCTTCGTCTAGACTCATTAGATTGTTAGCAAGGCTTCAAGAATTCAATTTTGATATAAAATATATCCCAGGAGGCAAAAACATCAGAGCAGATTGTTTGTCATGATTACCAGTTGAGGGTGACTGTGTTAGTAGCAATGATAAATCCAATTGTGAATATGTTTTTACAGTGGATGTTATTAATGAAAAATTATAAATGCCGGAGAAAGAGTGGGTTGAGAGCTGCATGAAAGATGATTGTTTCACTCAGGTAAAGAAATTTCTTGTTGAAGTTGGCCTTGCGACAGGAGCATGTCAATGTATGCGCAAGCTTTTTCTCAAGTAGCTTCTGAGTTATCGGTAGTCAATGATATTTTAGTCAGACAAGACTTATTTGTTCCTCCTGTAAGTTTAAGGTCTAAAATCATTACATTGGCTCACGAGGGACATTTATGTATTACTGCAACTGTGAAGAAAATTAAACAAATATATTGGTGGCTAGGTATTGATGGTCAAGTTAAAAGATTTTTGGAAACAAGTGCTGAGTGTTTATGTTCTGACAAACACTGGAAAACGTCTACTGCACCGTTGTGTCCTGTAAGTTGGCCAAATGCTTGGGAGAAAAAAGGTCTGATTTCACTGGTCCTTTCAATGTTTCTAAAGGGGACAAAAGATTTCTTATAGTTGCCATCAACTATTTTTCAAAGTGGTTGTACTTTTCTTTCGTAAAGAGCGCAGATTCAGCTTCTGTGGTATCCCTTTTTAGACATTTGTTTTGTATTGAACGTAAGGTGAAAGAAATCGTTACAGATAATAGGTCTCATTTTATTTCTGACATTTTCACTAAGTTTTAGGACATAAATAATGTTAAACAAATAATTGTACCATTGTATAGTCCAGCTTCCAATAGTCTTGTGGAAAGAGCTAATCGGTTAATAAAAGAAGGTGTGCAAACTGCTGTTGCCAATAACTTAAATGTAGCTGAATATATACAAGTGTGGAATTACAATATTACTCCACAAAGCACTAGTAATGTGGCTCCTAGAAGACCGATTTCTGACCTCTGTCCCACATGGTTATTAGATAAGGTTAATATTACTCACAATATTGATTTGCAGAGTGTTTGAGAACATGTTAAAGAGAAACAAGAGATATACAAACACACTTTTGATCAACGAATGCATGTAAAAAACGGTTTTTTAAATGTTGGTGATTGGGTTTTAATCAAAAAACCCACTAAAGTCAGTAAAGGACAATCAAACTTTTCAGAGTCAGTGAGAGTTTTGAAAATGTCTCGAATGGCAGCATTGTTAGAGAGTAAAGGATGGTGGAATATAAATACTTTGGTTAAAGTGACTGCTGAACAAGCTAAAATAATTTCACAAAAACTGAGTAGTACAAGAGCTAAAGAAAGAAGAGATTGGTTTGATCTTTGTTTGTTGTCTAATTCTGCTAGCATTGAAAATTTGCAAATGAGTGAATTCTTCTTCAACAAATCTAGACAGAGGTGATAATGTTATAACTATCATTAGTGGAGCACGATCTAATATAAACAACTCTGTTTTGGCAGACCATGGAGACAACTTGCTGAGAAGTAGTTCAAGGGTAAGATCGGCTACAGTTCACTCAAGAGATTATGGGCCAGATGTAGGAACCCAAATACCGGTCGGTAACGGCCGATTTCGGCCGTTACCGACCGGTATTTAGGAATTGGCATGTATGTGCCATTATTTTACAGAATCGGTAAATTTACCGATTCGGTAAATTTACTGATTCTGTAAAATACCGAATCGGTAATTTTACCGATTAGGTAAATCCAAATGTAGGTGACACTCCTGAGAGTGTCACAGGCCCTTAAGAGTCGGTATTTTACCACACAATCCTATTGTGTGGTAAAATACCGAATCCAGGTGTGCATGCACATCTGTGCATGCACACTGTGCAATGTGACACACAGACATGCCCTAAGGGCATGTATGTGTGCCACATGACACACATGCCTTTACTTCGGGTGCTAGAGGGTGTCAAAGTGACACCCCCTGCACCCTTGCAACTTTCGGTATTTACCGATTCGGTAAATACCGAATCGGTATTTCTAATTGATTGAATCAATAGGAAATACCGATTCGGTATTTACCGAATCGGTAAATACCGAATGTGACCGATTCGGTATTTCTATTTTAAAAAATACCTACATCTCCCACCTTCATATTTACCGATTCATAAATACCGAATCGGTAAAATTCGGTATTTATGAGTCGGTAAATGTCCCTCACCTACATCTGGCCCTAAGTATATTATTGATGCATCTTTTGTTTATTTAAAAAAAGGGGTGTAATGTGTGGTAAAGTAATTCATATTATAACTGTGTTGCTTTAAGTGTAATTCTGTATAGTCTAGAGTTTAGAGTGCTAAGGTGTTCTAGTGTAATGGAACTCTTGGCTCATTGATGGCGTTGCTGTTGTGGCTGGCTGTTGTGGGTCCTGGATGGAATAAACCTTTCTTCATATTTATTCAAGCATTGGGATTTCATTTACAAAACCAATATTACAATGGTCTGATAGACAAATCTGCCACAACAGACCTAAATGTCGACTGGTACATCTATTTCCTTGGCATTCGTTGCTCTTTAGGAATTGTTTTCTGTCTTTTCAGATTCACATCCTTCTCCAGTTTCATTTGGAATAGATGTTTACACCTATGATTTGTAAGTTGATCTATACATCCTCTAACATGGTGTTTTGTTGTATTTTTTATTGTACCCTTTTTAATTTTGTTTACATTAAAAAACTGTTTTGTTGTTGAATATTTGTGTTTCGAATAACCTCATTGATTGATTGATTGTTCATTGGTCAGCTACCAATTGGGGCTTAACACACAAGGTATATTGGTACAACATTCAACTAAGAGTAACTAATAAAATCCCTTGAAGGCACTTTTACCTATTATAAACGTATCTGCCCAAGCCTCCAAGGGTATATTGGGTTTCCCACCTTTTTGTCACTTTATTACTAGTACAGCAGTCCATAGGACTGCCGTACTTGTGATGGTCTTCTGACCACTGTCAAATTGCGGGCTCGCCCCCCAGGATTAGGAGTGTGGCAGTTGGACCACTGCATATGCCGGGAATCCAGGATCCCTTAGCTGTGGGGCAGTGGTCAGGAGAACTAATATGCTGGTGGTTCCCATGAGGCACATGGTCATGATTGATTTCAATATAGCTGGGTCTGAATTGGGGTGACAAAGAGAGCTAAAGAATGAAGATGGTTTCAACCCAGATCTGTGGGTGGTAAGTGTTCGAAAAGGTTCTGTGCTCCGTCCATCATCTACTTGTGTTTGCTTTGTTTGCTCTAAGTTGGCAGGGTATGCGCTGACGTGGGTCCTTTGCTAATATTTGCCACTGGATTCAAGATAGCCTGGCTGATGAGGGGTGTTACCCCAAAACCTGTCCCAGGATGCTTGTTTCTAGTCCAGGGAAGATCTGGCTTGGCAGTTCGGGCTGGACTGTTCCCACGAGGCACAGGGTCAAGGCTGATTTGCATATCGTTGGATCTGAACTGGGGTGGCAAAGTGAGCTAAAGAATGATGATGGATTCAACCCAGATCTGTGACTGGGAATGAGTGTCTGAAACGTTTCAGCATCCATCATATCCTTGCGATTGCTTTGTTTGCCCTAAGTTGGCAGGGTATGCCCAGACGTGGGTCCATCCATCAATTCCTTCTGTTGGCGGAGCCAATGCAGCACTACTATTTTTAAGATAAGAAGGATGACCACATTTAAGAAACAGACAGCACACTTGATGGTATTGATTTATGCATGACTGAAAGTTAACCTTTTATTTAGGTTATTACAATGTAATTCTTCATCATCGACCGTATCCTTATAGGATGTTTTTTTAAACAAAGGAAAATGTTTGAAACCACAAACATAAAAAGTAGTCTCATACATATGAGTGTCTATAAAAGTCACTTTTTATGGCCTCTTGTGTTGGTTACCTTCTCAGCAGGACTTGGTTTTGGAGATGGGAATAAATCTATTCCAGATGTGTGTTGGGGTGTTCACCTGGTACAGGTTCCATCTGGGACAGAAGTGACACTGAGGCTAGAGCCAACTTCACTTTTTCTGGTGGTGGAGAAATGTTGAAGACAGACAGGTTATATGTTTTTATGGTTACCAGAGCTGTAGTTACTTGGACCAGTCTGCGTGCAACATCTTGGCAGCAGTGTCCCATGTCATTCTGGATATTGACAGTTCTCCTGGCAAAAATGGTTGTGGCTACCGCCCTTCGATTGATACATTTAGCGAAAGTATTATTGCATGCCATGTGCTGCTTGTACCTGCCACTTTGAAGACGTTGCTCCTTCTCCAAGTCAGCAATCCAAGTGTCTAGTTCTTTCTGCAATTGCAGCATTAACTTTTACATGCGTTTCAGATGATTATTAACATTTTTATCTGTTTGGCTTGCAGGCGCTGTACTGTGATGATGGACTTCTCAAGGCCACCAAACAATGGAGAACAGTCTGCCATGTCATCTGAAGCACTATATAATTGTGGACTGCTGGTTGTTGGACTCTACAGTGTTTGTGTGTCCTGCGCACTGATGGAGTTGTGTTCTATCTTTGTGATAGCTCCTTACCACTTTCCTCCAAGTATGGGAGAGGTGACATGTTTTCTCTCATATTAGTTGAAGTAGGAGTAGGAGTAATGGGTGTGAGAGTGGGAAATGTGCTGTCCTCTATTTCCACATATGCGTCAGTTGCTTCGTCAGCCTCAATCGTTTCAGACGTCCTGTGTGTGATCTGTGGAAATGTATGTATATAGATATTGTAAATAACTAGCTAATACGTTTCCGTAATATTATTGAAAATGTGATTTATATGTTTGTGACATGAAGAATAGGTATTGATTTGTGTGGTTTAATTATCAGCACACAGTACACTATGTAACTAAAGATGTATTACAACTCCCAAAATGCATTGCCAAAGTACAGCTTTACCTTGGCTGGAGCCTGCAGGATTAGTCGTGTCAATATCTAACACTCCCACAACACTTTCAGGTTCAAGTGCCCCCCTCAATCAGTGATCCCATTGGAGTGGGAGGAGGATGAGTAGAGGATCTCCCACCTGTGCCCCGAGCCTCAGCCATCCTGATGGTCACCTTCTCTTTGGTGTGTAATTAGAAGTCATACCAGTGTTTCCATTTCGCTGATAATGATCTCTGGGTGGTTGGACTGAATACCGACAGGCTATTTGGTAGTGGCCCGACAGCTGACAGCCCTTTGGTCTGACCGCAGGATTACAATCCAGGTAGTCAGACCCAAAGCAGTCAGGTGGATGACTTGCACCTCTGACAGGATTAATGATCCTGTTGGGCAGCAGTCAGAATCGTAGTCCCCAATGAAGGCGGTGCCGAGGCAGGCATTGCCATTGGGAGTACAGTATCCCTTTCCAAGAGCCTTGTGGGGAAGATCGCCATGAAAAGGCTTTCGGAAACGGAATTTGGAGGTCCCGCATAGGGTCCCAGTCCATCGTGGGCCACTGCAAAGGGCGCCTAGGGGCACATGTAATGCCCACACTCACCTCCATGCACTGTGTGCCATGCAAGATATGGTGTATGGCTGTGCAGGCAGTTCTCCATTCCATGATGGCTTGTGCTGTGGCATTTCTGCTTGGCTGTAAAACAAGCCACTGTGGTATGGAGCACTTTCCGACTGCTAGCACGGCGGTCATATCATAATATGGCAGTTGGACCGCCACATGTTTGTAGGGCGGTATCCTGACCATGCCAGCGGCAGACCGTCCGACCGACATCATAATGAGTGCCCAAGTGAGTTGACTTTCTCCACGATGCTCTTATATACTTTTGTTTTCTGGGCCTCAAATACAGAAAATTACGTTTACCCAAAAGACAGGTGAATGTGTGCCACACATTCTTCTGTTAACAGCTCCAGTTCATTCTAAGAAAATTTCTTATTTGCGCTTTCTGCTGCCAGGGTCTATATCTCCATCTTCCTTGGACATGGTGCTTTGCAAAAATTAGATTTTCACTGCCAGAAGTCAGACAGGAGCACTCATTCCTTACATCACCTTCCTAGACTTCTGGGTTGTGACCACACCCTGTATTTCTAAACGTCCTGGTTCTTACATCATCGTCCTGCATCCAGAATACGACTTTTCCTAATTGCAATTTCTTATTTGTAAATGGCATCTGTACGATTTCCAAATAGGATATTTCCTATTTGCGAAAGCAAATTTGTAAAAATCGCTAATAATGGAAAACTCTCCTATGTACACCTCATTTTCCAATTTCCAAATAGAGATTACTACAAAATCGATATTTGGAAATTGCAAACACTAACTGGTGTGCATATGGCCCTAATTCACATATCAAAAACATAGAAAATCATTCCAAAAAATAAAACATAATATAAATAACTTAAAGAAGTGAAATAATTTTACAAATATATATTCTAAACCGAAGTTCCCTTTAAGGTCATATACAAAAATCCAAATAGAGAATGTAAGAAATAGTAATCAATCAATCATAATATTTGTATAGCGCACTACTCACCCGGAAGGGTCTCAAGGCGCTTGGGGGAGGGGGTCCGCTACTGCTCGAAAAGCCAGGTCTTGAGTTGTCTCCTGAAGGCGAGGTGGTCCTGGGTAAGCCGAAGGTGGATGGGGAGGGAGTTCCATGTCTTGGCCGCCAGGTAGGAGAAGGATCTGCCTCCGGCGGTGGCTCTTCGGGTGCGTGGTACGGTGGCGAGGGCGAGGCTGGTAGACCGTAGCTGGCGGGTGGGCGAGTAGAAGGTCAGGTGGTCGTTGAGGTACTTGGGGCCCAGGTCGTGGAGAGACTTGTGTGCATGGGAGAGGAGCCTGAACGTGATCCTCTTGCTGACGGGGAGCCAGTGCAGGTCCCTCAGGTGGCCGGAGATGTGGCTGCATCGGGGGATGTCCAGGATGAGTCGGGGGAGGCGTTCTGGATGCGTTGGAGTCTTTTCTGTAGCTTGGCTGTGGTTCCGGCGTAGAGGGTGTTTCCGTAGTCCAGTCGGCTGGTGACGAGGGCCTGGGTGACCGTCTTCCTGGTTTCGGTCGGGATCCATCGGAACATCTTGCGAAGCATGCGGAGGGTGTGAAAGCATGATGAGGAGACGGCGTTGACTTGTTTGGTCATCGAGAGGGAGGACTCCAGGATGAAGCCCAGGTTGCGTGCGTGGTCTGTTGGCTTGGGAGCGGTGCCCAGGGCTGGGGGCCACCAGGAGTCATCCCAGGCGGAGGGTGATGGTCCCAGGATGAGGACTTCGGTCTTGTCTGAGTTCAGTTTCAGGTGGCTGTTCTTCATCCACTCGGCGACGTCTTTCATCCCTTCGTGTAGGCTGGTTCTGGCGGTGTCGGGGTCTCTGGTGAGGGAGAGGATCAGCTGGGTGTCATCGGTGTAGGAGATGATGTTGAGGTTGTGTTGGCGTGCGATGGCAGTGAGGGGTCTCATGTAGACGTTGAAGAGGGTGGGGCTGAGTGAAGATCCTTGCGGGACGCCGCAGATGACTTCGGTGGCCTTGGAGCGAAACGGGGGGAGGCGGACTCTCTGTGTTCTTCCGGCGAGGAACGAGTTGATCCACTCCAGTGCCTTGTCTTGGATGCCTGTGTTGCTGAGGCGTCGGACTAGGGTGCGGTGGCAGACAGTGTCGAACGCTGCAGAGAGGTCCAGGAGGATGAGTGCCGCTGTTTCCCCGTTGTCGAGCAGGGCTCGGATGTCGTCGGTGGCTGCGATGAGGGCGGTCTCGGTGCTGTGGTTGGCTCTGAACCCGGACTGTGAGGGGTCGAGGGATCCGTTCGTCTCGAGGAAGGCGGCAAGCTGTCTGTTGACGATCTTCTCGATGACTTTGGCAGGAAAGGGGAGGAGCGAGATGGGGCGGAAGTTCTTGAGGTCGGTGCGTTCCGCTGTTGGTTTCTTCAGTAGGGCGCTGAGCTCGGCATGCTTCCAGCTCTCCGGGAAGGTGGCGGTGTTGAAGGAGGTGTTGATGATGTTCCGGAGTTGGGGTGCGATGGTGGAGTCGGCCTTGTTGAAGATGTGGTGGGGGCAAGGGTCGGTTGGAGATCCGGAGTGGATGGTGTTCATCGTGCTGGCTGTGTCTTCGGTGGTCACCGTGGTCCAGGTGCGAAGGGTGGCGGTGGAGTGCGTTGGTTCGACGGTAGGGTGCGTGGATGGTGTGCCGAAACTGTTGTGGATGCCGGCAATCTTGCGGTGGAAGAACGAGGCGAGGGAGTCGCAGAGATCTTGTGAAGGAGCGATGTCGTTGTTGCCGGTGCTGGGGTTGGAGAACTCCTTGACGATGCTGAAGAGTTCCTTGCTGTCATGGGCGTTGTTGTCCAGTCGCTCCTTCAGTGATTTCTTCTTGGTAGTGCGGATGAGCTGGTGGTGCTTGCGGGTGGTGTGTTTGAGGGCGGTCATGTTGTCAGTGGTCTGGTCGAGGCGCCAGGCTTTCTCGAGGGTGCGGCAGGTCTTCTTGGAGTCCTTGAGTTCGTCGGTGAACCAGGGGACCTTCTTTCTTCTGGGTCTGCTGGGAGGGTTCTTTAGTGGTGCGAGGTCGTCGGCGCAGGCGGTCAGCCCCTGCGTGAGGTTGCGGGCTGCTTCGTTGGGGTCCGTTGTGCTGGCCGGTGGGTTCTGGCTGAGGGTTCTGGCTGTTCCTCTTTCTGCCAGAGAGGATCTTAAGAAATGATTAGATGATATATGTTCGCAAGATGTAATCAAACAAGTTGAGTCTTCAGAATGGGTTTCCGCTGCTATCGTTGCACGCAAAAGTTCTGGCGATATTCGCTTATGTGCAGACTTAAAAGTGCTTAATAGAAATATTCTTGTGGATTGCTATCCCCTCCCAAGAATACATGAAATGATGGCAAAACTAGGAGGGAGTACGTATTTTTCAACATGTTCTGCGTTTCATCATATTTCCTTATCTGAAGATTCACAACCGTTAACAACGTATGTAACACCGTTTGGTGTATATATGTACAAGCGAATGCCATTTGGTTTAGCATCCGCAGCCAGTGTTTTTCTAAGGTTGATGGATCAAATGTTTCAAGATGAAGAAGGTATTCAGGGTTTCCAAGATGACAGTTTAATTCATGCAGAGAATTTAGATCAACATATAATTTTATTAGAGAAGGTTTTGAGTAAATTGGGTACTCAAGCTGTGACTGCTAATGTTGATAAATGTAAATTCATTTCTCAAGAGGTTAATTATGTGGGGCATAACATTTCTAAAGAGGGAATTAGGCCCCAAGTTTCTTTATTAAAAGGTATTAATGATGCACCAATTCCTACAGACAAAAATTCCTTAAGAGCCTTTTTAGGTTTGAGCGAATACTATGCAAGATTGGTTCAAGGCTATGCTATCATAGTACAACCATTAAGGAATCTCTTAAAAAAATGCAAAGTATGTTTGGTTAGAATAGTGATAAAATGCTTTTCAGTCACTTACAAAATTAATTGTAACTGCGGCTGCTATTAAACCTTTTACTCGTGGAGAGAAATGTATTATCAGATGGAAGTGGCAAAGCTCTTGGTGCTGTATTAAGCCAAATAATGAATGGTCAGGAATGTACCATATCATTTGCCTCACATACTCTCAATGAAGCAGAGAAAAATTATAGTTGCATTGAGCGTGAAGCACTGGCATGCTGATGGGCTTCTGAGAAATTTAAACTGTACATATGGGGCACTTAATTTCAATTGTTCATGGATCATAAGCCTTTGATGTATATGTTAAAAGATAGCTGTTCCAATAAATGAAATGAATGAATGAAATGAAATTAGATTTCTTAAGCGCATGGCTGCCCAAGAGCGTCCCAGCGCTGATACACACAGCTAGCTTCCAAGATCCTCGGAACGGAACTCATATTTCTCGTGGGAAAAGGAAGGTCTTTAAAGATTTCCGAAACTTCTGGAGACAGGGTTCCAGACGGAGAGCAGCAGGAAGATCATTCCAGATCTTGGCTACGTTCACAGAGAACCTCCTGCCTCCTGAGCGAGTTCTCTTTACTCTGGGGATGGTCAGTAAATTGCTCCCGTCAGAGCGGAGGGAACGCGAAGACTTGTAAGGGCATATCAGGTCCCTGAGGATAGGGGGGCCAATTCCCTGGAGAGATTTAAAGGCGATGGAAAGGGCCTTAAATTTAACTCTCTCCCGGATGGGGAGCCAATGGAGAGCTCTAAGAGCAGGCTTAGCCGAAGTTCTTTTTGCAGTGCCTGTCAAAACCCTGGCCGCCGCATTTTGTACTCGCTGGAGGGTGTTGATGGCTGATTCAGGGGCACCAAGCAGCAAGGCATTGCTGTAGTCCAGCCTTGACAGTATTAGCCCCTGAATCAGGAGTTTCCTTGAGCTGAAGGGGAGAAGAGGCAACACCTTTCGGACTGAGCGTAACAAACCATAGCAGATCCCTGCCACTTTCTTCGTTTGTAAAGCTTCGTCTAGACTCATTAGATTGTTAGCAAGGCTTCAAGAATTCAATTTTGATATAAAATATATCCCAGGAGGCAAAAACATCAGAGCAGATTGTTTGTCATGATTACCAGTTGAGGGTGACTGTGTTAGTAGCAATGATAAATTCAATTGTGAATATGTTTTTACAGTGGATGTTATTAATGAAAAATTATAAATGCCGGAGAAAGAGTGGGTTGAGAGCTGCATGAAAGATGATTGTTTCACTCAGGTAAAGAAATTTCTTGTTGAAGTTGGCCTTGCGACAGGAGCATGTCAATGTATGCGCAAGCTTTTTCTCAAGTAGCTTCTGAGTTATCGGTAGTCAATGATATTTTAGTCAGACAAGACTTATTTGTTCCTCCTGTAAGTTTAAGGTCTAAAATCATTACATTGGCTCACGAGGGACATTTATGTATTACTGCAACTGTGAAGAAAATTAAACAAATATATTGGTGGCTAGGTATTGATGGTCAAGTTAAAAGATTTTTGGAAACAAGTGCTGAGTGTTTATGTTCTGACAAACACTGGAAAACGTCTACTGCACCGTTGTGTCCTGTAAGTTGGCCAAATGCTTGGGAGAAAAAAGGTCTGATTTCACTGGTCCTTTCAATGTTTCTAAAGGGGACAAAAGATTTCTTATAGTTGCCATCAACTATTTTTCAAAGTGGTTGTACTTTTCTTTCGTAAAGAGCGCAGATTCAGCTTCTGTGGTATCCCTTTTTAGACATTTGTTTTGTATTGAACGTAAGGTGAAAGAAATCGTTACAGATAATAGGTCTCATTTTATTTCTGACATTTTCACTAAGTTTTAGGACATAAATAATGTTAAACAAATAATTGTACCATTGTATAGTCCAGCTTCCAATAGTCTTGTGGAAAGAGCTAATCGGTTAATAAAAGAAGGTGTGCAAACTGCTGTTGCCAATAACTTAAATGTAGCTGAATATATACAAGTGTGGAATTACAATATTACTCCACAAAGCACTAGTAATGTGGCTCCTAGAAGACCGATTTCTGACCTCTGTCCCACATGGTTATTAGATAAGGTTAATATTACTCACAATATTGATTTGCAGAGTGTTTGAGAACATGTTAAAGAGAAACAAGAGATATACAAACACACTTTTGATCAACGAATGCATGTAAAAAACGGTTTTTTAAATGTTGGTGATTGGGTTTTAATCAAAAAACCCACTAAAGTCAGTAAAGGACAATCAAACTTTTCAGAGTCAGTGAGAGTTTTGAAAATGTCTCGAATGGCAGCATTGTTAGAGAGTAAAGGATGGTGGAATATAAATACTTTGGTTAAAGTGACTGCTGAACAAGCTAAAATAATTTCACAAAAACTGAGTAGTACAAGAGCTAAAGAAAGAAGAGATTGGTTTGATCTTTGTTTGTTGTCTAATTCTGCTAGCATTGAAAATTTGCAAATGAGTGAATTCTTCTTCAACAAATCTAGACAGAGGTGATAATGTTATAACTATCATTAGTGGAGCACGATCTAATATAAACAACTCTGTTTTGGCAGACCATGGAGACAACTTGCTGAGAAGTAGTTCAAGGGTAAGATCGGCTACAGTTCACTCAAGAGATTATGGGCCAGATGTAGGAACCCAAATACCGGTCGGTAACGGCCGATTTCGGCCGTTACCGACCGGTATTTAGGAATTGGCATGTATGTGCCATTATTTTACAGAATCGGTAAATTTACCGATTCGGTAAATTTACTGATTCTGTAAAATACCGAATCGGTAATTTTACCGATTAGGTAAATCCAAATGTAGGTGACACTCCTGAGAGTGTCACAGGCCCTTAAGAGTCGGTATTTTACCACACAATCCTATTGTGTGGTAAAATACCGAATCCAGGTGTGCATGCACATCTGTGCATGCACACTGTGCAATGTGACACACAGACATGCCCTAAGGGCATGTATGTGTGCCACATGACACACATGCCTTTACTTCGGGTGCTAGAGGGTGTCAAAGTGACACCCCCTGCACCCTTGCAACATTCGGTATTTACCGATTCGGTAAATACCGAATCGGTATTTCTAATTGATTGAATCAATAGGAAATACCGATTCGGTATTTACCGAATCGGTAAATACCGAATGTGACCGATTCGGTATTTCTATTTTAAAAAATACCTACATCTCCCACCTTCATATTTACCGATTCATAAATACCGAATCGGTAAAATTCGGTATTTATGAGTCGGTAAATGTCCCTCACCTACATCTGGCCCTAAGTATATTATTGATGCATCTTTTGTTTATTTAAAAAAAGGGGTGTAATGTGTGGTAAAGTAATTCATATTATAACTGTGTTGCTTTAAGTGTAATTCTGTATAGTCTAGAGTTTAGAGTGCTAAGGTGTTCTAGTGTAATGGAACTCTTGGCTCATTGATGGCGTTGCTGTTGTGGCTGGCTGTTGTGGGTCCTGGATGGAATAAACCTTTCTTCATATTTATTCAAGCATTGGGATTTCATTTACAAAACCAATATTACAATGGTCTGATAGACAAATCTGCCACAACAGACCTAAATGTCGACTGGTACATCTATTTCCTTGGCATTCGTTGCTCTTTAGGAATTGTTTTCTGTCTTTTCAGATTCACATCCTTCTCCAGTTTCATTTGGAATAGATGTTTACACCTATGATTTGTAAGTTGATCTATATATCCTCTAACATGGTGTTTTGTTGTATTTTTTATTGTACCCTTTTTAATTTTGTTTACATTAAAAAACTGTTTTGTTGTTGAATATTTGTGTTTCGAATAACCTCATTGATTGATTGATTGTTCATTGGTCAGCTACCAATTGGGGCTTAACACACAAGGTATATTGGTACAACATTCAACTAAGAGTAACTAATAAAATCCCTTGAAGGCACTTTTACCTATTATAAACGTATCTGCCCAAGCCTCCAAGGGTATATTGGGTTTCCCACCTTTTTGTCACTTTATTACTAGTACAGCAGTCCATAGGACTGCCGTACTTGTGATGGTCTTCTGACCACTGTCAAATTGCGGGCTCGCCCCCCAGGATTAGGAGTGTGGCCGTTGGACCACTGCATATGCCGGGAATCCAGGATCCCTTAGCTGTGGGGCAGTGGTCAGGAGAACTAATATGCTGGTGGTTCCCATGAGGCACATGGTCATGATTGATTTCAATATAGCTGGGTCTGAATTGGGGTGACAAAGAGAGCTAAAGAATGAAGATGGTTTCAACCCAGATCTGTGGGTGGTAAGTGTTCGAAAAGGTTCTGTGCTCCGTCCATCATCTACTTGTGTTTGCTTTGTTTGCTCTAAGTTGGCAGGGTATGCGCTGACGTGGGTCCTTTGCTAATATTTGCCACTGGATTCAAGATAGCCTGGCTGATGAGGGGTGTTACCCCAAAACCTGTCCCAGGATGCTTGTTTCTAGTCCAGGGAAGATCTGGCTTGGCAGTTCGGGCTGGACTGTTCCCACGAGGCACAGGGTCAAGGCTGATTTGCATATCGTTGGATCTGAACTGGGGTGGCAAAGTGAGCTAAAGAATGATGATGGATTCAACCCAGATCTGTGACTGGGAATGAGTGTCTGAAACGTTTCAGCATCCATCATATCCTTGCGATTGCTTTGTTTGCCCTAAGTTGGCAGGGTATGCCCAGACGTGGGTCCATCCATCAATTCCTTCTGTTGGCGGAGCCAATGCAGCACTACTATTTTTAAGATAAGAAGGATGACCACATTTAAGAAACAGACAGCACACTTGATGGTATTGATTTATGCATGACTGAAAGTTAACCTTTTATTTAGGTTATTACAATGTAATTCTTCATCATCGACCGTATCCTTATAGGATGTTTTTTTAAACAAAGGAAAATGTTTGAAACCACAAACATAAAAAGTAGTCTCATACATATGAGTGTCTATAAAAGTCACTTTTTATGGCCTCTTGTGTTGGTTACCTTCTCAGCAGGACTTGGTTTTGGAGATGGGAATAAATCTATTCCAGATGTGTGTTGGGGTGTTCACCTGGTACAGGTTCCATCTGGGACAGAAGTGACACTGAGGCTAGAGCCAACTTCACTTTTTCTGGTGGTGGAGAAATGTTGAAGACAGACAGGTTATATGTTTTTATGGTTACCAGAGCTGTAGTTACTTGGACCAGTCTGCGTGCAACATCTTGGCAGCAGTGTCCCATGTCATTCTGGATATTGACAGTTCTCCTGGCAAAAATGGTTGTGGCTACCGCCCTTCGATTGATACATTTAGCGAAAGTATTATTGCATGCCATGTGCTGCTTGTACCTGCCACTTTGAAGACGTTGCTCCTTCTCCAAGTCAGCAATCCAAGTGTCTAGTTCTTTCTGCAATTGCAGCATTAACTTTTACATGCGTTTCAGATGATTATTAACATTTTTATCTGTTTGGCTTGCAGGCGCTGTACTGTGATGATGGACTTCTCAAGGCCACCAAACAATGGAGAACAGTCTGCCATGTCATCTGAAGCACTATATAATTGTGGACTGCTGGTTGTTGGACTCTACAGTGTTTGTGTGTCCTGCGCACTGATGGAGTTGTGTTCTATCTTTGTGATAGCTCCTTACCACTTTCCTCCAAGTATGGGAGAGGTGACATGTTTTCTCTCATATTAGTTGAAGTAGGAGTAGGAGTAATGGGTGTGAGAGTGGGAAATGTGCTGTCCTCTATTTCCACATATGCGTCAGTTGCTTCGTCAGCCTCAATCGTTTCAGACGTCCTGTGTGTGATCTGTGGAAATGTATGTATATAGATATTGTAAATAACTAGCTAATACGTTTCCGTAATATTATTGAAAATGTGATTTATATGTTTGTGACATGAAGAATAGGTATTGATTTGTGTGGTTTAATTATCAGCACACAGTACACTATGTAACTAAAGATGTATTACAACTCCCAAAATGCATTGCCAAAGTACAGCTTTACCTTGGCTGGAGCCTGCAGGATTAGTCGTGTCAATATCTAACACTCCCACAACACTTTCAGGTTCAAGTGCCCCCCTCAATCAGTGATCCCATTGGAGTGGGAGGAGGATGAGTAGAGGATCTCCCACCTGTGCCCCGAGCCTCAGCCATCCTGATGGTCACCTTCTCTTTGGTGTGTAATTAGAAGTCATACCAGTGTTTCCATTTCGCTGATAATGATCTCTGGGTGGTTGGACTGAATACCGACAGGCTATTTGGTAGTGGCCCGACAGCTGACAGCCCTTTGGTCTGACCGCAGGATTACAATCCAGGTAGTCAGACCCAAAGCAGTCAGGTGGATGACTTGCACCTCTGACAGGATTAATGATCCTGTTGGGCAGCAGTCAGAATCGTAGTCCCCAATGAAGGCGGTGCCGAGGCAGGCATTGCCATTGGGAGTACAGTATCCCTTTCCAAGAGCCTTGTGGGGAAGATCGCCATGAAAAGGCTTTCGGAAACGGAATTTGGAGGTCCCGCATAGGGTCCCAGTCCATCGTGGGCCACTGCAAAGGGCGCCTAGGGGCACATGTAATGCCCACACTCACCTCCATGCACTGTGTGCCATGCAAGATATGGTGTATGGCTGTGCAGGCAGTTCTCCATTCCATGGTGGCTTGTGCTGTGGCATTTCTGCTTGGCTGTAAAACAAGCCACTGTGGTATGGAGCACTTTCCGACTGCTAGCACGGCGGTCATATCATAATATGGCAGTTGGACCGCCACATGTTTGTAGGGCGGTATCCTGACCATGCCAGCGGCAGACCGTCCGACCGACATCATAATGAGTGCCCAAGTGAGTTGACTTTCTCCACGATGCTCTTATATACTTTTGTTTTCTGGGCCTCAAATACAGAAAATTACGTTTACCCAAAAGACAGGTGAATGTGTGCCACACATTCTTCTGTTAACAGCTCCAGTTCATTCTAAGAAAATTTCTTATTTGCGCTTTCTGCTGCCAGGGTCTATATCTCCATCTTCCTTGGACATGGTGCTTTGCAAAAATTAGATTTTCACTGCCAGAAGTCAGACAGGAGCACTCATTCCTTACATCACCTTCCTAGACTTCTGGGTTGTGACCACACCCTGTATTTCTAAACGTCCTGGTTCTTACATCATCGTCCTGCATCCAGAATACGACTTTTCCTAATTGCAATTTCTTATTTGTAAATGGCATCTGTACGATTTCCAAATAGGATATTTCCTATTTGCGAAAGCAAATTTGTAAAAATCGCTAATAATGGAAAACTCTCCTATGTACACCTCATTTTCCAATTTCCAAATAGAGATTACTACAAAATCGATATTTGGAAATTGCAAACACTAACTGGTGTGCATATGGCCCTAATTCACATATCAAAAACATAGAAAATCATTCCAAAAAATAAAACATAATATAAATAACTTAAAGAAGTGAAATAATTTTACAAATATATATTCTAAACCGAAGTTCCCTTTAAGGTCATATACAAAAATCCAAATAGAGAATGTAAGAAATAGTAATCAATCAATCATAATATTTGTATAGCGCACTACTCACCCGGAAGGGTCTCAAGGCGCTTGGGGGAGGGGGTCCGCTACTGCTCGAAAAGCCAGGTCTTGAGTTGTCTCCTGAAGGCGAGGTGGTCCTGGGTAAGCCGAAGGTGGATGGGGAGGGAGTTCCATGTCTTGGCCGCCAGGTAGGAGAAGGATCTGCCTCCGGCGGTGGCTCTTCGGGTGCGTGGTACGGTGGCGAGGGCGAGGCTGGTAGACCGTAGCTGGCGGGTGGGCGAGTAGAAGGTCAGGTGGTCGTTGAGGTACTTGGGGCCCAGGTCGTGGAGAGACTTGTGTGCATGGGAGAGGAGCCTGAACGTGATCCTCTTGCTGACGGGGAGCCAGTGCAGGTCCCTCAGGTGGCCGGAGATGTGGCTGCATCGGGGGATGTCCAGGATGAGTCGGGGGAGGCGTTCTGGATGCGTTGGAGTCTTTTCTGTAGCTTGGCTGTGGTTCCGGCGTAGAGGGTGTTTCCGTAGTCCAGTCGGCTGGTGACGAGGGCCTGGGTGACCGTCTTCCTGGTTTCGGTCGGGATCCATCGGAACATCTTGCGAAGCATGCGGAGGGTGTGAAAGCATGATGAGGAGACGGCGTTGACTTGTTTGGTCATCGAGAGGGAGGACTCCAGGATGAAGCCCAGGTTGCGTGCGTGGTCTGTTGGCTTGGGAGCGGTGCCCAGGGCTGGGGGCCACCAGGAGTCATCCCAGGCGGAGGGTGATGGTCCCAGGATGAGGACTTCGGTCTTGTCTGAGTTCAGTTTCAGGTGGCTGTTCTTCATCCACTCGGCGACGTCTTTCATCCCTTCGTGTAGGCTGGTTCTGGCGGTGTCGGGGTCTCTGGTGAGGGAGAGGATCAGCTGGGTGTCATCGGTGTAGGAGATGATGTTGAGGTTGTGTTGGCGTGCGATTGCAGTGAGGGGTCTCATGTAGACGTTGAAGAGGGTGGGGCTGAGTGAAGATCCTTGCGGGACGCCGCAGATGACTTCGGTGGCCTTGGAGCGAAACGGGGGGAGGCGGACTCTCTGTGTTCTTCCGGCGAGGAACGAGTTGATCCACTCCAGTGCCTTGTCTTGGATGCCTGTGTTGCTGAGGCGTCGGACTAGGGTGCGGTGGCAGACAGTGTCGAACGCTGCAGAGAGGTCCAGGAGGATGAGTGCCGCTGTTTCCCCGTTGTCGAGCAGGGCTCGGATGTCGTCGGTGGCTGCGATGAGGGCGGTCTCGGTGCTGTGGTTGGCTCTGAACCCGGACTGTGAGGGGTCGAGGGATCCGTTCGTCTCGAGGAAGGTGGCAAGCTGTCTGTTGACGATCTTCTCGATGACTTTGGCAGGAAAGGGGAGGAGCGAGATGGGGCGGAAGTTCTTGAGGTCGGTGCGTTCCGCTGTTGGTTTCTTCAGTAGGGCGCTGAGCTCGGCATGCTTCCAGCTCTCCGGGAAGGTGGCGGTGTTGAAGGAGGTGTTGATGATGTTCCGGAGTTGGGGTGCGATGGTGGAGTCGGCCTTGTTGAAGATGTGGTGGGGGCAAGGGTCGGTTGGAGATCCGGAGTGGATGGTGTTCATCGTGCTGGCTGTGTCTTCGGTGGTCACCGTGGTCCAGGTGCGAAGGGTGGCGGTGGAGTGCGTTGGTTCGACGGTAGGGTGCGTGGATGGTGTGCCGAAACTGTTGTGGATGCCGGCAATCTTGCGGTGGAAGAACGAGGCGAGGGAGTCGCAGAGATCTTGTGAAGGAGCGATGTCGTTGTTGCCGGTGCTGGGGTTGGAGAACTCCTTGACGATGCTGAAGAGTTCCTTGCTGTCATGGGCGTTGTTGTCCAGTCGCTCCTTCAGTGATTTCTTCTTGGTAGTGCGGATGAGCTGGTGGTGCTTGCGGGTGGTGTGTTTGAGGGCGGTCATGTTGTCAGTGGTCTGGTCGAGGCGCCAGGCTTTCTCGAGGGTGCGGCAGGTCTTCTTGGAGTCCTTGAGTTCGTCGGTGAACCAGGGGACCTTCTTTCTTCTGGGTCTGCTGGGAGGGTTCTTTAGTGGTGCGAGGTCGTCGGCGCAGGCGGTCAGCCCCTGCGTGAGGTTGCGGGCTGCTTCGTTGGGGTCCGTTGTGCTGGCCGGTGGGTTCTGGCTGAGGGAGGTGGTGAGCTGGTCAGCGGTGATCTTGCTCCAGCTCCTGTGAGGAACCTGTTGCGGGTGGTGGTGGGTTGTGGTTTTTCTGAAGCTGAAGTGGACGCAGCTGTGGTCGGTCCAGTGGAGTGCGGTTGAGTGGCTGAAGGTGATGTGCTTGCTGGATGGGAAGACGGGATCAAGCGTGTGGCTGGCGTAGTGGGTGGGGGTGTTCACAAGTTGCTTGAGTCCAAGTTTGGCGAGGTTGTCCAGCAGGGCGACGGTGTTGCGATCATTGTTGTTCTCCAGGTGGAAGTTGAGGTCCCCTAGGAGGATGTAGTCAGCGGAGCGGAGGGCGTGCGGGCTGATGAAGTCCGTGATGTCTTCGCTGAATTGTGTGCATGGTCCCGGGGGTCTGTAGATGAGGGTGCCTCTGAGGGTCGTCTTTGGGTCGGTGGGGATCTGGAAGTGGAGGTGCTCGGCGGTGGCGAGGGTGTCGTTGGAGTCGGTCGTGATGCGGATGGTGTTCTTGTGGATGATTGATGGCGATTCCTCCTCCGGTCTGGTTGACGCGGTCCCTCCTGACGATCTTGTACCCGTCAGGGATGGCGATGGCGATGTCGGGGGCTGATGTGGCTTTCATCCAGGTTTCCGTGAGGAAGGCGACGTCAGGTGATGTTGTGTCGAGGAGGTTCCAGAGTTCCACGGCGTGTCTGTGGACGGAGCGGGTGTTGAGCAGGATGCACTTGAGGTTGTTGCTGGAGCGTGGTTTGGCGGGTGCGGCACAGGTTCGGAGGCAGGTGAACTTGCAGGTTCTGCAGGTGAAGGGTCCGTGAATGCGTTTCGGGGCGGCCCGCCAGCAGGTGGGGTTCCGGCCGGCGTTGAGTGTGTTGAGGGCAGCGGCGTCGTAGGTCTGTCGGGTCGTCTTGCATCGGTGGGAGCCAGGGGTCCTGGCGCTGGGCGCGGTCCATGCGCGGACGGGCGCAGACGGGCTTACCTTTGGCGCACCTTCGGCGCTCCGTCGGTGCTCCCGCTGCGCGCGTCCGCTGCGCGGTCGCTCAGGGGGCGTCATAAGTAAGGAGCAGCTGGGTGGCGGGAGCGGGGCGGCAAATGGAATGACGGGGGGGCGGGGCCGCAGGGAGGCAGCGGCGGGAAATCCAGCGGCGGTCAGCGGGAAAGGAGCAGTGGGCAGCGAGCGAAGGATCTGCAGGCAGGAGGCGGCAAGGCAGGCAGGAGCGGCAGCAGTGAGTGGGGCGACCAAGCTCTGTGGAGGGCTGAGCGGTCACACTCTGTGGTCCCCTAGGGTCCCCTTAAGCAAGGAGCCGGGAGGGAGGAACAGCTGGGTGGCGGGAGCCGGGCGGCAAATGGAATCACGGGGGGGCGGGCCGCAGGGAGGCAGCGTGCGGGAAATCCAGCGGCGGTCAGCGGGAAAGGAGCAGCGGGCAGCGAGCGAAGGATCTGCAGGCAGGAGGCGGCAAGGCAGGCAGGAGCGGCAGCAGTGAGTGGGGCGACCAAGCCCTGTGGAGGGCTGAGCGGTCACACTCTGTGGTCCCCTAGGGTCCCCTTAAGCAAGGGTCCGGGAGGGAGGAACAGCTGGGTGGCGGGAGCCGGGCGGAAAATGGAATCACGGGGGGGCGGGCCGCAGGGAGGCAGCGTGCGGGAAATCCAGCGGCGGTCAGCGGGAAAGGAGCAGCGGGCAGCGAGCGAATGATCTGCAGGCAGGAGGCGGCAAGGCAGGCAGGAGCGGCAGCAGTGAGTGGGGCGACCAAGCCCTGTGGAGGGCTGAACGGTCACCTCCAATCAAAAGCATTAAGAAATAAACAAATAAAAACATTTCACATATAAACATCGACACCAAAGCTAGTCTAACAAACGTTGAAGAAAATGCATGCATTGGTGGGTGGGATCTAATATTGTGACACCAGTTTATGGAGAAATCCATGGCAAGATTGTCAGAAATACATTTTCATGCATCCTAGCATATAGGTGTTTGCAAACAAATGGCACTGAAAAAAAGCACTGCCACAACTAAAAGCTTTGCTTTTTAGAATTGAGGCCTATAGTTTTTGACATTTTTTAAATAGCAGCATTGTGTCTTCAGTGAACATGGGCTTCTTTAAAAAAAAAAAAAGAAGCTTTCCATTTTCAGGAATGAAGGTTTGCTGTGGCTCGAAGTCAAACATCAAAGGGGACTGTGATTTGTAACATGCTTAAAGCATTTTCATTAGGCAGGAAATTTAATGACCACCTGCAAATGTTCAATTTGTGATATGACCAATTATAAAATAGGTTGTAATGCAGATAACATTATCATTTGAATACTATTTGGCAACCCCTAAAGTAACTGTCAGCCCCCTGACCATTGAGGATATGTGGCAGAGACTGGAGACTTTAGTAGCCACAATGCCGAACCCAATTATTGCTACATTGACTAGGATGGAAGGTAAGCTGGTGGCCCTGCAGTCACAGATGGAAAGAAACGAACAGGCACTAGGGTCATTAGTTCTCGCACCGAATTTGGGGCCACTGGGGACTGAATTAAGTAGATGGTATCTCCCACCTGTGCCACAAGCCTCAGCCATCCTGATGGTCACCTTGTCTTTGGTGTGTAATTAGAAGTCATACCAGTGTTTCCATTTCGCTGATATGGTTCTCTGGGTGGTTGGACTGTATACCGACAGGCTATTTGGTAGTAGCCCGACAGCTGACAGCCCTTTGGTCTGACCGCAGGATTACAATCCAGGTAGTCAGACCCAAAGCAGTCAGGGGGATGACCGCCGCCTCTGACAGGATTAATGATCCTGTTGGGCAGCAGTCAGAATCGTATGCCCCAATGAAGCGGGTGCCGAGGGAGGCATTGCCATTGGGAGTACAGTATCCCTTTCCAAGAGCCTTGTGGGGAAGATCGCTATGAAAAGGCTTTCGGAAACGGAATTTGGAGGTCCCGTATAGGGTCCCAGTCCATCGTGGGCCACTGCAAAGGGCGCCTAGAGGCACATGTAATGCCCACACTCACCTCCATGCACTGTGTGCCATGCAAGATATGGTGTATGGCGGTGCAGGCAGTTCTCCATTCCATGGTGGCTTGTGCTGTGGCATTTCTGCTTGGCTGTAAAACAAGCCGCTGTGGTATGGAGCACTTTCCGACTGCTAGCACGGCGGTCATATCATAATATGGCAGTTGGACCGCCACATGTTTGTAAGGCGGTATCCTGACCATGCCAGCGGCAGACCGTCCGACCGACATCATAATGAGTGCCCAAGTAAGTTGACTTTCTCCACGATGCTCTTATATACTTTTGTTTTCTGGGCCTCAAATACAGAAAATTACGTTTACCCAAAAGACAGGTGAATGTGTGCCACACATTCTTCTGTTAACAGCTCCAGTTCATTCTAAGAAAATTTCCTATTTGCGCTTTCTGCTGTCAGGGTCTATATCTCCATCTTCCTTGGACATGGTGCTTTGCAAAAATTAGATTTTCACTGCCAGAAGTCAGACAGGAGCACTCATTCCTTACATCACCTTCCTAGACTTCTGGGTTGTGACCACACCCTGTATTTCTAAACGTCCTGATTCTTACATCATCGTCCTGCATCCAGAATACGACTTTTCCTAATTGCAATTTCTTATTTGTAAACGGCATCTGTACGATTTCCAAATAGGATATTTCCTATTTGCGAAAGCAAATTTGTAAAAATCGCTATTAATGGAAAACTCTCCTATGTACACCTCATTTTCCAATTTCCAAATAGAGATTACTACAAAATCGATATTTGGAAATTGCAAACACTAACTGGTGTGCATAGGCCCTAATTCACATATCAAAAACATAGAAAATCATTCCAAAAATAAAACATAATATAAATAACTTAAAGAAGTGAAATAATTTTACAAATATATATACTAAACCGAAGTTCCCTTTCAGGTCATATACAAAAATCCAAATAGAGAATGTAAGAAATAATAACACACCTCCAATCAAAAGCATTAAGAAATAAACAAATAAAAACATTTCACATATAAACTACTGTAAATTCACTCCTACAAACATTGGGGATATTACATGCGCTGTTGTGGGAAGGATGCCAGACCATCGACACCAAAGCTAGTCTAACAAACGTTGAAGAAAATGCATGCATTGATGGGTGGGATCTAATATTGTGACACCAGTTTATGGAGAAATCCATGGCAAGATTGTCAGAAATACATTTTCATGCATCCTAGCATATAGGTGTTTGCAAACAAATGGCACTGAAAAAAAGCACTGCCACCACTAAAAGCTTTGCTTTTTAGAATTGAGGCCTATAGTTTTTGAAATTTTTTAAATAGCAGCATTGTGTCTTCAGTGAACATGGGCTTCTTTAAAAAAAAGAAAGAAGCTTTCCATTTTCAGGAATGAAGGTTTGCTGTGGCTCGCAGTCAAACATCAAAGGGGACTGTGCTTTGTAACATGCTTAAAACATTTTCATTAGGCAGGTAATTTAATGACCACCTGCAAATGTACAATTTGTGATATGACCAATTATAAAATAGGTTGTAATGCAGATAACATTATCATTTGAATACTATTTGGCAACCCCTAAAGTAACTGTCAGCCCCCTGACCATTGAGGATATGTGGCAGAGACTGGAGACTTTAGTAGCCACAATGCCGAACCCCATTATTGCTACATTGACTAGGATGGAAGGTAAGCTGGTGGCCCTGCAGTCACAGATGGAAAGAAACGAACAGGCACTAGGGTCAATAGTTCTCGCACCGAATTTGGGGCCACTGGGGACTGAATTAAGTAGATGGGAAAGGGAAAGGTCGGAACAAGAGACCCAACCCCAAAGCTCTTTTAATAGAACAGAGGAAAGGAGAATTCTACAAAACACCGAGCCCCCAGTTATTCATCAGGGATTCCAAAGCGGTATGGGAGAGCCCACCTAAGCAAACCTAGCATCACCCAATCTCATTGGCATCAGTTTAAATGGCATGGATGCTGCAACAAACCACTCAATCCCACCCTTGAACATAGTTACAAACGCTCGAGGAGGAATGATGCCTGATAATCAACTAAATCTTCCAATGGAGAAAAGGGTGAATCTCCGTCCATTATTGAATGGAACACAGACATTACATCTCCCCCCGGCAGCCGCACCATTAGTACTGGTATTAAGGGAATACACCTTCGATGTTGGAGGGTCAATCAGAATCCACAAGACAATTGATGTTTAAAGCATTACACTGGTTGGCAGAAAAACTGAGTGAGCGGGGGGGGGGGGGGGGGGGAGCCAGAAATCTCTCAAACCAGTTGATTATGGCTAGAAGGGCAGAATGGGTGGGCCCAGTGAGGAAAGGAATGGTGGGGGACTGTGTGGTATTCCATTTTAATAATGAATTCATAGTCAGATATATTTTGGATAATTTAGGTAATATTTCTTTAAACAATTCTGAAATTGTGGTATTACCGTTAGGTTATTTTTATAAACCAAATTCCTTGTTATCGCAAAATAATTTTTTCCCTCAGAAGGGGAATCAGGCTTGGAAGACCCCAGGGGGTCACTCCGGGATGCAAAGCTTAACTCTTGAGAATCCTTTTGCCCCACTGACTGACCTGGAAGCATGCGATTGACTGCACCCATGACCCCAAAATTCTCAAGGTAACTGTGAAAATCAGATTAATTTGGGTTGTTGAACTGAAGTGACTTCTTGCTCACTTGATCCACAGAGGGGGGCCACCAAAACGGTCCTTACGATAGCCTCATGGAATGTAGCTGGTATTTCCCAAAAACTAAGTGATGAAAATTGGTTGAAAACATGGCAAGGCCATGACATTGCATGCTTTCAGGAGACATGGACTATTAACCCAATTTTTGTAAATGATTACTGCACTTACAAAATTCCAGCTAAACCTACATCTACAGGAAGGGTTAAGGGAGGCATTTTGACTCTGATTTTGAATAACTTCCCAGGGAAGGTAATAAAATGTATATCCCCAAACGCAAACTTTCACATTCTTACGCTGGAAAAACACCAAGAAGGCAGATGGCTTCTAATTAGTACCTATAACAACGAGTTCGGTCCAAATAGACTATTGTTGGAGAAGTTGAAAAGGCTCTAGACCACTCTGTAGATAAGAAGAGGAATTATGATTTTAATGCCATTTGGTTGGGAGACTTTAATATACATCCGTGTAAATACAATGCAGGCCCTATATGTGGCTTAGAGAATTTGGGGGGTAACAACATAAACCACTTTGAACACAATAAATATGGTAACTGTTTATATAAGATGCTAACAGTGCAAAATATGGTAATGTCGGGAGATCTAGAGCTAGCATCAGGTAATAAGGCAGGAAACTTCCATAGAAATGGCCAGGAGTCAATGATTGGCTATATGCTGGTTACTACCCCTTTTAGCTCTAGAGCCAGTAAAGTGCCAAATAGATTCTCAATTTTCAGCGATCATGCTACTTTATCACTACGGATAAAGGTGTCCTTAGGGCAGTCTGCACATATTCTAAATGTTGATACCCCAGTAGTGGCAAGGAGGAATGGCATACAATTACAATGGACTCATGTTGACCAACCAAAATTAACTGCAGATATGATATCAACTACACTGAGCAAGATAGCAATTTGCCGAGACTCAGCGGCGGAAGCAGGAGAAACTGTGAAGGCCTTAAGTGATCTCCTAGAGGAAGTACAAAGGGCTCTTACATGCACAAAAAAATGAATGAGAGACCTGATAGGGGCTGGTTTGACTCCCCCTGTCCTAAAGCAAGGAGAGCCTTACTGAATGCCCTGAAAAGAACACCCAGGATCCCAGACGAAATCAGGGAACTGCTGATCACATACAAACTTAGTAGGAAAAATAGAGAAAAGGCTATAAAAGAAGAAATGTGGGAGGATCTTACTAAAGCAGCAAAAATGGGTAATAGGCGTGACTTCTGGAGGATTGGAAATGCACTGCATTTTAAAAATCCTGTAGATCCTACATTAGATTACAACGTAGATGAGGAGGCATGGGTTGCCCATTTTGAGAACAGTTTTGCTGTAACTATAGGTCCCCAAATACCGCCTGTTAACACGGAAACAAGTAATCAAGCTCCCCTTTCATTCTCACTCATGGAAGTAAAAGAAAGCTTAATCTCATGCAGTGCAGGTAAGGCCCCAGGACCGAATGGCGTCCCAATAGATTTCTTCCAAGGAGTACTATGTGCACCCCTATTAACTAATGTTATGAATAGTATACCTCGAGTAGGTCCCCCACAGTCCTGGTCAGCAGGTGTCATTATCCCAATTATAAAAAAGGAGACAGGGCTGATCCAAAAACTATAGGCCAATCTCCCTGCTGGACACAACAGCAAAACGTATGGGCCGTCTCCTCCTTTCCAAGCTGGAGGGCTTTGCCAAGGAAAATAACATCTTAATCCAGGCCCAATACGGATTCCAGCGGGGAAGGGCTCCGTAGGCCAGTGCTGACACCTGGCGCCTATACCAGAAAAATATACCAGGTTGAAGGAGGGGAAAATATATATGGCTTTCAGGGACCTGTCGGCAGCGTTCGACTGCGTGGTACATGAAAAGCTACGAACTACAATGAGGGAAATGGGGGTTGACCCAGCCATATTACATTTTATCAGACAACTGTACCCCAACGCGACAGTCTCCGTCTGATATACTAAAAATGGGGACTGCACACGCTTATTTAAAATCTCCAGATCAGTAAGGCAGGGATGCGTCCTTGCTTCATTCCTTATCTCCATTTACACAAACGGAGTAGAAAACGCTCTCATCAAGACTACAAGAGACGTTCCCATGTTTAATTTACAACTCCAACCAATCCTGGCATATGCAGATGACGCGGTGCTGATCACTAGGACAGGCCGCGGTCTACAACACCTGATATCTTCATATGTATCCTTTATGGATTCAATAGACCTAGGAGTAAACCACACTAAGGGGCCCATTATAATAGCGGATAATCCGCATCCTCCGGGCCGGCGGAAGCCACCGCCAGCCCGGAGGATGCGGATTATCTGCTGCGGACTGAGAAAAGACCCCCGCCAGATAAGGATGGCTGGGGCATCTTTTTTCAGTCCGCCGCTTTTCCGCCGCGGTCGCCTTCTGACCGCGGCGGAAAAGCTCTAACATGGCTAATATTAGGATGGCTGTGCTCCTATGCCTTTCCACGGTGGCATTTCCGCCGGGGAAAGGCATACGGTGTTTACTTTGGGGGCCCGCAAGGGTGAAGGGGGTGTGGGGGGTGCACATGGGGGGTACCTATGGTACCCCTGCCTTTGCGTGCACGAAGTGGCAGGCACCACGCGGTGCCTGCAGCTTCGTGCATGCAAAGGTAAACATGCCTTTTTTAACATTGCGGCGTGTGCTGCTTCAAGCAGCACCCGCCGCAATGTTAAATATACAGGATGTGACCGCCAGGTACCATGCAATTCAGCAACATATTTTAGGATAAATTTCCCATAAGTGAAACTAAGAATAATTTCTTCTAGTGTTGCTGGTAAGAATGCTAGAAGAATGACAGACAACATTGTTGCACACCACACTACTCATTCCATTAAGCACACTCCCTACACAGATATTCAAAAGTAAGAGAGTTACAAATTAAAGCAATAGATCCAACAGTGTGTGGAACCAAACCCACACCAACACCAAAAAACTCTTTAAACTTTGAGAGCCTTTAATGGTGTGTGACCCCTCACAACAGCACAGCAATTGAGGTTTAGCTACCAGACACACCCCTTGTGCTGACCTAGGTGTCCATCATCTACAGCTAATTTACTAGGTACCAAATCACCAGTGACAATTCAACCTGATTTACAATTTTTCTAAACAACTATTCTGGAATACAGAGTCACCAGTACTACTGTAGTGCTCAACACCTGTGCCATTCAATGAATGCTCTTGAAAATCTAACAGAAAACAGTGCCTGCCTGCCAGCCATGCTGATTCCCCCACTACCCCCCCAAAAAAATTCGATCTATCAGTCTTGAGAATGATGAGTCCCCACTCTTCCTTATCCAAACACAGTGGGGCCTATTGCGATATAGGTCGGAAAAGCCTTCGCCCCTAGGTCGGTGTCAGGAGGACCACTGCAATGGAGCCCAATGTGTCTGATTCACAAAGGTAACTTATATCTTTTGAGTAATTTACACATTTGAGTCTATTTCTAGCTATTCACAATATTTGAGAGCAAGAAATTACTCTAAAAAGTCGAGCACCACATATGACCAACCCTTAATATTGCAACACCCTCCCATAGAACATAATGCGGTAGAAGGTTAAAATAAAACCCTTATTAAATATTTTTAAATAAAATATATTATTTAAAATAGTTTTAAATATAAATATATGTCATTTAAAAGAAACAAGTAGAACAAAATATTATTTCATTCTAAAGTATTTTATTACACTATTTAGAATTAGAAAATGAATGTAAAAAAATGTTCTGAAAATATTAATTAATTGTATTTTTAACTCTTGCAAATAATGTAACTAATTTACTTTAAGTTATCATTATTTCCAATGAGGTTTTGTTTTAATTTTCAATCTTCATTATTCTCTTTCAGAGGCTGTTGCAGCCCCAGTGGCTGACCTTGTGTGATGCTGGACTTACTGCTAATTGTTTTAGTACTAACTTACACTCACATTTTAAGAATAGCCAAAAGTAGTAGATTTGCTCAAAGTGTAAATTACTCAACAAGTGCACCTTATCTCTGTTAATCAGGCCAGCATGTTTTTTCCATTTGTTATATTTTCATAATGAAATGCTACATTTTTTAATTAGGTCAAATCCTTCTTTTTATATGTAACATTTGTACATTTTAATTTCAAACTGTTTGGTTTAATATTGTTATATTTGTTCAAACCTGTAATAAGTATGTATTTTATACATTGTTTAATTAATGTAAATGTATTTCTTCAATTTTAAAATATATTAAAAAATGTATATGCGTTTCTTTACATCTTAAAAATGTAAAACATATATTTTATTATTGCATAGGCATTTAAAATTAATTGTTGCTCTGAATTGGAAAGTTATAATAAATATTAGTTAATTTTTTGTTGGTAGATCTCATAATTTACTCTTTTATGTTACATGGTTTACTTTCTTGGGATAATAAAAACAGCTTTCTGTGTTATATTTTTAGTGTAACATATATTATAAGTTTTGTGGCTATAGTTTTGAAATCTAAAAGTACAAGACGTTTGCTAACGTGGTTAAATTTGGAGTGGGAATAACAAATCTGCCCACCCCCATAATAAAAAAGTCCAAAACTTTTCATACTTATTATGTTTGGGGTGAGAACAGTACATTTTACCCTTCCTCCTTCAACCTCCCACCCCCTGAAGTGCAGTACTTTCACGGTGTGGTATGTTTGGAGAGTATTAGAAAATTTGATCCCCACAAAGTCGAATAATTTCTACTGTGTGGTTAAGTTTGGAGTTGGAATATTAAATATGAATCACCACCCCTCAAAGCCGAATACTTTTCCCAATGTTTTTAAGTTTGCTGTTGATCTGACTCCCACATCTCCACAGTCAAACACTGGCCCTAATATAGTTAAGTTTTATGTGGGAATAGTACATTTAATTCCCCCTGACCCAAAGTCCAACAATTCCCTAATGTGGTTAGGTTTTGAGTTGGAACAGTAAATTTGACCACACCCCTCAAAGTCAAACACTTTCCCCAACGTGATTGGTTATGTTCTGAGTAGAATAGTAAATTAAAATATTCCAAAGTCCTAAACTTTCCCCAATGTGGTTAAGTTTGGAGTGAAAATAGTCATTTTGAACCCTCTCAAAGTCCAATACTTTCCTCAATGTGGTAATTATAGTTTTAAAAGTATCATTTATTTTTACATTTTATTGGTATGCATCTTGTTTAAGCATCTCTTTAAATATATACCCTTTTTTATGGTGCATTTGGTTTTTCAATAATTGCAAATTGATTTTTGGACATTTTTATTTCAAAGAAAAATACATTTTTAATTTAGCATAATTGTAATTACACATATGATATGGTTGTAGTGCACATTCATTTTTATTGTACACTTTCAATACATGTTATACAGTATTTCAACAAACATGCCATTTGTCACATTACTTACATTTTTATTTTTAAACATTGTAACAAATTAAAAATAACTGCAAAGATAGTTATATATTGTATCAGCATTTTTTAAAAAAAAATATTAAAAACATAAAAAAAAAAAAATTTATATTAATAAAAAATAATAAAAATAAATTTTTTTTTATTTTTGTAGCGGAAATGGGACCGCCCGACAAGGAATTGGCAATCCCACTTGATAGAGGTCACTCCTGAGGCGGAAGCCGGGAGTTAGATACTGTTCTGTTTTAAATTGCACTTCTGAATTGTTATATCACCAATTTTTAAAAAATCGCAGTTTTTTTATTTTGCACTGTAATTTCTTGTGGCATCAGAAACGCTGCCCTGACTGTACTTACTCAAGTACTCATCCCCCCTTGGGACTCCTGCTGCCCTTTCTTGGCCGATTTTCGGGCCCAGCAGGTTCTCTCTCCCCTCGTCCCCAGGCGCAGACAGCGGCCGCCATCTTGGGTGAGGGAGAGGATAGCGCGCTAGTGCTACAGCCGATTTGGGGCCAGAGCACATAAAAGAAGCGCATTAGAGCAGCTTACTATTGATAGAGGTCACTCCTGAGGCGGAAGCCGGGAGTTAGATACTGTTCTGTTTTAAATTGCACTTCTGAATTGTTATTTCACCAATTTTTAAAAAATCGCCGTTTTTTTATTTTGCACTGTAATTTCTTGTGGCATCAGAAACGCTGCCCTGACTGTACTTACTCAAGTACTCATCCCCCCTTGGGACACCTGCTGCCCTTTCTTGGCCGATTTTCGGGCCCAGCAGGTTCTCTCTCCCCTCGTCCCCAGGCGCAGACAGCGGCCGCCATCTTGAGTGAGGGGAGGATAGCGCGCTAGTGCTACGGCCGATTTGGGGCCAGAGCACATAAAAGAAGCGCATTAGAGCAGCTTACTATTGATAGAGGTCACTCCTGAGGCGGAAGCCGGGAGTTAGATACTGTTCTGTTCTGTTTTGCCATTGTGCAACATTCCGTCCATCATCTTGTTTGTTTTTCTGTTCACCCTATGTGGGAAGGGTATTCCCAGATGTGGGTCCCTTGCTCACTACGCCACTGGAGTCAAACTACCCTGGCTGAAGGCGGCTGATAGCCAGAAATCGGTCCTAGGATGCTTGATTCCGGTCCAGGAAAGACATGGCTTGGCAGTTCGGGCAGGACTGTTCCCATGAGGCACAGGGTCAAGGCTGATTTGCATATGGCCATGTCTGAACTGGGGTGGTGTGGAGTGCAAAAAAACAATGGATTTAGGCCCAGATCTCTTTACTGGGGTGAATGTATGACATTGTTCTACATTCTGTCCATCAATTGTTGTTTTTTCATTTGTCACCCCGAGTGGGACGGATATGCTCAGACGTGAGTCCCGTGCTCTCCACACCACTGGAGTCAAGCTATCCTGGCTGATGACGGTTGATAGCCAAAAACCGGTCCTAGGATGCTTGATTCCGGTCCAGGGAAGACATTGCTTGGCAGTTCGGGCTGGACTGTTTCCATGAGGCACAGGGTCAAGGCTGTTTTGCATATGGCCATGTCTGAACTGAAGTGGTGTGAAGTGCAAAAAACGATGGATTTAGGCCCATATCTCTGTACTGGGGTGAACGTATGACATTGTTCTGCATTCTGTTGATCAATTGTTGTTTTTGCATTTGTCACCCCGAGTGGGACGGGTATGCTCAGACGTGAGTCCCGTGCTCTCCACACCACTGGAGTCAACCTATCCTTGCTTATTTGACATCGTAATTAGGGCCAGACTTTTTGGAAATATTTTAACATTTTTTATTTTATAAACATTAATAAATATACTACTTTTCAACATCCATTTTTACAAGGTGGCAGTCTTTTATTAATTTTATTTTTCAACCATATTTTTCAGTTTCTTTAATTTTGTAGTCTTTTTCCTCGTTTAGGATCTTCGTTTTATTTGTCGCTGTGGTTTCCCGTTTCTGGTGTTCGACTCAAATCAAACTTTTTTCAAAATATGTTCTAAGAATTTGGTGTTAGGAGGGAGGTCTTTAGACATAATTATGCAAATCTCTGTAATTGGATGTTGTTTTAGTGTGCTTTGTTGAGTGTAGTAGTTTACCGTATTGTGGTCGGACTTGTTGTGAAATGTTAAGTGTATTTGTATTTTATATGTGTATTTTATATGTGCTGTTAAAATTATTTACATTCTTTTTTTACTGTGATTTGATTTATAGTAGAGCATTAGTGTAGTGTCGTACGTCAAACTTTATTTTTAACATGGATTTGGTTTATTTTGTTTTCTTGGAAAAGAAAGGAGCTGGTTATTTTTTAACTAAAATATTATTTACTGTTTTTAAAAAAAATATAAGGCATGTTTATGTATTTATATTCAAAGTTTTGGTTTTTTGGGGATTCTCTGGATTATTGGACTGTTAGAGATTTCTATGGTGTATATTTGCAGTTGTATGGGCTCTTTTTTCAAAAATAAATTAGGATCATATTTCTTTGATCGTTAATTCATGGACCAGGACTTCAGCTACAAAATAATGTTACATTCTTTAATTTAAGTAATTATGTTATTTGGGGCAATGGTATTTTTGTTGACTTTATGTTTGATTATTGTTTGTCGATATAATATACTAGCCAATAGGAATGTGTTTGTTTCTTTAAAATGATGTTGGGTTAAGGATTGTTTCACATTTTGCTCCTGGTACCATTGTTCCTTTTTGAGTATTTATTTTAATTGGTAGAGCATAAGGTGGCTTTTTTCAAGTGTTTCCTGGAAGGAATTGTTCCATTCCCTCATTGAATGTTATTAATATTGGATTTTTATATAGCTCGTAGCTACACAGGGGCGTCCCAGCGCTTGCGACTAGCCAGAGAGCAGTATGATTGTTAGGTAGATTGATTGAATAACCATGTTTTGAGCAGTTTCCGGAATGTAAGATGAAGGGATTCGCCACGGATAAGGGGGGGCAGCGTGTTCCAAAGTTTGGCTACATCGTAGGTAAATGATCTGCCTCCACTTCTTGACCTTTTTATTTTCAGTGTAACTGCCAGATTGTTATATTGTTATATTGTGATTTATAACGCGCACAACTACTCCTGAGTATCCTGGCGCGAAGCAGTCTAGCACAACTGGCGAGAAAAGATGAGTTAGTAGGCCTGTTTAAAAAGGTGGGTTTTAAGTAATTTTTTAAAACATCTTTGGTCCTGAGTGTGTCGCAGCACTAACGGGAGGGCATTCCAAAGGATGGCTGCTTTAACCGATAGAGACTGACCGCCCATCCTAGCTCGGCGAAAATGAGGAATTACCATCAGTCGTTGGGCAGCCGACTTAAGCGGGCGTCGGGGAATGTAAAAAGCCACTCTATTCTTGATGTAAGAGGGGCCGGAGTCGTGTAAAGCTCTGTGTGTTAGGACCAGAGCCTTAAATTGTACCCTCTGGATCACCGGCAGCCAGGGGAGTGTGCACATTTGTGCTCTTATACTGGTCCGTTTAGAGACGCCTAGAAGGAGTCTCGCCGCCGCATTCTGAATAAGTTGTAGCTTGTTGATCAAGTATGTCGGAATGCCAAGGAAGAGAGCATTGGCATAGTCCAAGCGGGACAGAATAAGTGCCCGGGCAACCATCTCCTTGGCAGGCTGCGGGAGCAGAGGGAGGAATCTGCCTAAGGATTTGAGGGTTCCGAAGCAGATGCCTGTAAGTCTTTTTATATGCTCTGTAAATGTAAGATCTGCTCCAAACCAAATGCCTAGATTCTTAGCTGGGCCACCTTCCGATAGAGGCCGGGGAAAATCAGGGGGCCGCAGAGCTTCTTTGAACTGAGGGGCAAATTGACCATAGAGTATGATTTCTGATTTCCCCTCGTTGCATTTTAATTTCGCCTGGGCAAGCCAGGTGAACACGGCAGCTAAGCATCTTTGCGCCGCTTCTGTGCTGACGATCGGGTCATCCCAGGTGAATAACAGCTGGGTGTCGTCGGCGTATGCCATAATCTTGGCGCCCAGTTTTTCAGCCAGAAAGAGCAGTGGGGTCATATAGATGTTGAAAAGAAGCGGGCTCAGCATTGAGCCCTGCGGGACACCCGTCTGAACTTCTCTGGTCAATGAGGAATAGGGGGGCATCCAGATTTGCTGGGAGCGGGAGGTCAAAAAGGATTTCACCCATGACCACACTGACCCAGAGAGGCCGATGGCGGATAGGCGCATCAAGAGAAGCTGGTGAGGTACCGTGTCGAAGGCGGCAGAGAGGTCTAATAAAATCAGCGCCGCTCTGCCGCCCTTATCCAGACATTCTCTGATTGCCTTCGTCACCTCCACCAGAGCAGTCTCTGTACTATAGGAGGATCTAAAGCCTGACTGTGCTGGATGGAGGGCCCCTGAGTTTTCAACAAAGACATTCAGTTGTCGAAAGGCCACCTTTTCACAAACTTTGGCCAGCACTGGTAGCAGGGAGATCGGCCTGTAATTTGCCGTGACAAGGGGGTCAGCCGATGGTTTTTTTAATAGTGGAAGGAGCTTAGCCTGCTTCCATTGTATCGGCACCTTAGCAGACTGCAGCGACCTATTAACAATCACTGTGACTTCCGTGCCAATAATATCAGCAACTCCAGCCAGAACTCTGGCCGGGCAGGGGTCTGAAGGAGATCCTGATTTTAGTGATTTGAGGATGGAGAGGATATCTGGCAGTTCTACCAGGTCAAACTGGGAGAAAGACTTCTTGGGGGGCGAGCTAAGTGGCAGATCAGGTAGAGGGTGTGAGGCTAAACTTTCTTCAATCAGTTTGATCTTATTGATGAAAAAGAACGACAGCTCCTCACACCAACCTGCGGAGATAGGAATGGGTTTTAGTTCTGCTTGAGGTGACATAAAGCTTTGTACGATGGCAAAGATCTCTTTGCTATTATTATCTGCCTTCAGTATTCTGGACGCGTAGTACTTGCTTTTGGCCTTCCTAACCGCAGTGTAATATATTCTCTGCGAAGAGCGAAGCTTGGATTTGGCTAGCAGGCAATATGCCACCCTCCAAAGTCGTTCCAGCTTCTTACAATTGAGCTTCAGATCTTTTAGCGTCGGTGAGTACCAGGGTTGCGATGACGTCTCACGCTGATGGTTTCTAGACATGGGTTTGCATGTGGCTTCGACCCCACGGCTAACCCAAGCATTGAATTGGTCGATTTGCCCTTCCAGATCATCTGCTAGGGCTGGCTGCGAGTGAGACAAGGCCTTCACCAGCCCAGGAATACTAATCTTGCGGGCAAAAGGCCCCAAAGGAGAGGGGGATTGATGGGACAGCTTGCTCATGGTCCATGAAAAAGTAATCAGAACATGGTCTGTCCAAGTCACCGGCTGGGGATCATCAACCTCTAGTGGAAAGTTGGAACATACCAGATCTAGTAAGTGGCCCTGTGTGTGAGTAGGTTTTATCGACCCACTGGGTCAGTTGGATCAGACCCAGAAGATCCAGAAGGGCCAGAGTGTCAGGGGCCTCTGAGGAATCCAACTGGATATTAAAGTCACCAAGAAGTAGAAATCTTGAAAAGCGAAGAACTCGTTCTGCCAGGGATTCGCCTAAAGATTTTATAAATGACCCAATCTGCCCAGGACGGCGGTAGATCAGAGTTCCCCCTAATGTAAAATGGGGCGTTAGGATGAAGGAGAAGTCAAATGCTTCCCCCTCCACTACCTTCAAAGATTTTTCACATGCAAATGATCATGATTCCCTAAACACCACAGCTGTTCCTCCTCCTCTCCCCAAACTTCGATCGGCACGAGCAAGGCGATAGCCTCGGGGGACGGCCAGCTCAACCACCGGTGCACAGGACTCCCTAAGCCACGTTTCTGTGATAAACAGAATATCTAGTTTGTTATCAGTAATAAGCTCGTAGATGTTCACTGCGTGTTTCACCATAGAACGGGCATTAATCAGGGCTGCCTGCACAGTTGGAACTTGCAGGACCGTCCTGTGGGCCCTCGTTCTGAGAGGGAGCAGATGGAAATTACAGTCAGGGCATCCCCACACCCTATCCATGGTCGGATTACAATATTTCTGACCTGTATGAGGGCCCGGCTTCCAGGACAATAGATCTGCTCGACTATAAGTGCGCCGGCTGGCATCTCCTAATTCGTGACGGGCAGAGTAACTGGCCCTCGGCCCGGTCCTGGCGCAGACGGGCGCAGACGGGCGCAGACGGGCGCAGACGGGCTTGGTTTGAGCGCGCCTTTGGCACGCTCTCGGGGCGCCCGCTGCGCACCTCCGCTGCGCGTCCTGGCCAGCGCAGCTCTAAATAGTCTCGCTAGCGACTGGAACGCTAACCTCACCGGAAGAAGGCTCCCGGAAGTGAGGCGCCCTCAGGTCTTCCCTCCGCAGCAATCGGCCAAGCCGTGGCGGACCGGGGAAGCCTCAGATAAGGTAAATATGCAGTCACACAAACAACAGTGATTATAAGGTATTCCCCTTAGTATTAAAAACCCCAAATCGGTTTTAAAAATTGCAGCATATCAGCATTGTGCAAAGAGCAAAAGCGGCTTTAAGATAAAATCGTTTGTAATCAACAAGGTGCAAGTGCAGCTTATACTCGCCAGCAGTGTGTGACCGCAGAGCGCCCAGCCCAGCACGCCTCTAAATAGTCACGCTGGCGACTGGAACGCTAACCTCACCGGAAGAAGGCTCCCGGAAGTGAGGCGCCCTGAGGTCTTCCCTCCGCAGCAATCGGCCAAGCCGTGGCGGACCGGGGAAGCCTCAGACAAGGTAAATATGCAGGCACACAAACAACAGTGATTAAAAGGTATTCCCCTTAGTATTAAAAACCCCAAATCGGTTTTAAAAATTGCAGCATATCAGCATTGTGCAAAGAGCAAAAGCGGCTTTAAGATAAAATCGTTTGTAATCAACGAGGTGCAAGTGCAGCGTATACTCGCCAGCAGTGTGTGACTGATGACTGACAGATGATGATTGGAGGAGCGAAGGAATTTCCTTGATTGGTAGGGAGTTATGAGAGGTCTGTTAATGGCCGAACCCAGAACCCAGTAGGTCCTATGGGCTATACAAAGGGCCTTAAATGTAACTCTCGCCGCGACTGGCAGCCAGTGAAGGGCCCCAAGAGCTTGTTTGGCAGATTTATTTTTAGGTACACCCATCAGTTGTCTGGCTGCACAAATCTGTGCAATCTGGAGTTTCCTCAGGGTCGCTATGGGTGCTCCTAGATATAAAGAGTTTCCATAGTCCAATCGAGATAGGACCAGGGCCTGTATCAAGGTCCTCCTGGCACTCATTGGGAGAAGGGGTAGAATTTTGCGAAGAAGTCGCATGATCCCAAAACATACCGCTGTGACTTTTACGGCTTGGTCATCGGATTTAAGGGAGTTGTCTAGCCAAATGCCCAGGCTTTTTATCTTGGTCTTTGGAAGAGGAGCAGGCCCAAGACAATTGGGCCAAATTTGATTCAGGTCAAGGCCCGGGGTGTTACCTAGGATCATAAACTCTGTTTTTTCACCGTTCATCTTTAGACAGAAGTGTTCCATCTTTGCCAACTTTGTTTTGTATATGTTGCCTGATCAGCGCAGGTGATCAACCCAAGTATTCTCAATATAATCCATTAATGGAGCTTTTTGTGTTTCATTTTGTTGGTAATAGCGGATTCAGTTGGCATCTCATAATGTTTAGTGACTTCTGTTATAGGGACATAAGCTACAGCTATTAGCATATGTATTTCATGTGCAAATTCTAGGTAAGTTGCATATTCTATGCTCAGGGTGGATTTTTGAAGGTGTCGCCATATGCTCTGGTTTATGTGATAGTAGCACCCATGAACTGCAGTGTGTAGGTACATTTTTAATAGAGTTATAAATATTGCCAGTTCAAACTCTATGATGTTGTTTTGTGGAAAATAGTTGTGAGTTTGTTGTTTAATATGTGTTAGCATTTAAATGTAATTTGAACTTAGGTAATAGTGAATACAGTAATGGGATGTTTATTTTTTTTGATACTGACCATGTGCTGTGTATATTTGACTGACTTCAAAAGTGCCACCCATCATCCAAGTGTTACATTGCTTGAAGGTTAGTAATATTGATTGGTAGCATATAAAAATATTCTTTTTTCTTGTCTTTTTTGTGTGATTAGTGTCACAACCCCCTCCTGCGCCTTCCCTGTTATGACCCCTTGCTGCCCCCTCTCTGTCACTACCTCTTGCTGCGCCCCCTATGTAGTGGTCTAGCTCACAAGGCTCCTGTTGTATTACCCCTGTGGCATTTATTGGCATGCTATGATACCATGACTGATGTTCTCCAAAACCTGTGATTCCATTGCACTTGAGACCCTGCAAACACCCCCAAAACCCATCAATCAAAGGATTATCTTGCACCTGCTGCTACCAGTGCCTTTGTGTGAGTATTCCTAGAATCCCTGCAAGCTTCCCCCAGAAACCTGTGTGCCAATGGCAAGCCTTGATCCTGCTGTTCCTAAGGCCTTGGTGTTGTTTTCCATTATGCATGTTCAAGCAAAAAACGGTACATTTGTTTCCTGTTGTTTGGTTCCATTCATCAAGTTGCAGCTGCCCATCCTGTAAGGTCAAAATTAGTGTACTAACAAGTGTTTTCTTCAAGGGTTGGACAACCTTTCAGATGGTCATGTGCCCCACATGCCACACGTAATCTAGCTATATCTGTTGAGCCGTGGGGCGCATATAAAAAAAACCATCCCTGTGTAATGGCTTGGCCTTGCTTCCTGTTGAGCAAGCTGCACCCTTCCCACTCACCTGAAGAATTCAGCCAGTACCAGGAAGTAGTCCAGTCTGCTTCAAGTCCAAGTGAACTGCTGGTTCCCCTGGCTCCAGCTACCTTGACGGCTTCCTCCGCTCTCCCTCCTGCACAGCTACTCTGAACCCCCTGCAACTCCCTGAGTCAAAACCTCGAGATCTTCTTTGAACTTCAGTCAAGTGGAAAAACTAGGCAAAAGCATGATTACGAGTTTGGCGGTCACCACTATCCTCCAGGAGGACTGCAAACATCCATGGTGCGCCCACCTGATGGATTATAATTGTAATCCAGGTCGAGCGGGCGGTGCAATGGCAGTGTCACAGTGGCAGCTGTGTCAGGCCCATAGGAGAGCCTTAACAGCAGTTGCCTCCATGACACGGGGGGGCATGCGCCATGTCATGCATGCCGCACTGTGCGGGAACAGGTGTGTATTTCCAGGGGGCACAACATACTCCCCCCACATGCACCCCAAGGCCATGAAGTTATCCCCCTAGTTGCATCTCCGCACCCTTTTCATGGCGGGATCACCGCCATGAAGTGGGCAGTGGACATGCAACTCGTAATATGCAAAGTGGTGCCTCGATTGTGCCTCTTTGTGTATCTATGAGTAATTTCACACAAATATCCTAAATCAGGAGTACAGGGTGAAACAATTTAGCAAGTGAGAGTGGCTGGTAGCTGTTGTTGTTCATGTCATGCTACATTTAGAGCTATTTTCTTAGTGCAAAATGTATCTTCTGGTCCATTTTTCATATAAGAAAAAATCTTCTGAAACATTTTTTCTTAAAAAACCCTTGCCCCCACAACTCCTGTAACCCTAACCTTTTTTTAAGTGAGATTGGGGGAAGCCCAATGATAAAGCATGCCAAAACCTGTGGGTGTAGGCCTTGCTTTTCCCAGGAGAATATCCTTCTCGAAAAACCACATAGGGGGAATCCAATTGAATTCCCATTGAAAGCAACTGAACCTATTCTTCTTTAGGAAATTGTACCACAATGTATTTCTCTCCCTATCCACAGTTACAGATACGATTGGTCTGATCTCTCTGCGCACAAGTGGTAAGTTAGCCACTTTAACAAGAGCCATAAGGCTCTCCCTGACACACATCCCGGTCCTGAAGAAAGCCTCTAGAAGTCTGCACGAGGCTGAAACATGTTGACCAACACCAGTGCGGTGGGTTAGTAGGTTGATCCACACATGCACGACCCCACTTTTAATAACCCACAGCACAGTTTTTTCAAATAAATATTTACCGTTAAATGATGTAGGGATTTTTAAACTCACCCCACTAGAGCACACAAACACCCTCCTATTTTTCATTTCTGGACACTACTGGCAAGCCAGGTGGTCTTCCTCCAGTTGGAGGCTCAGCATACTCACAAGGATAAAGACCCTATGATGATGCTGCTACAGTACACTTAGGCGGAGAACCAAGATATACCGCCCATGCCTGTGTAGGTATATGAGGGTTTTTACAAAGTTTCCTAGATGAGCAAAGACCCTGGTATACAGGACAAGTGATCCATTCTCCCCCCTCTCTGATTTTTGTACTAACCATTGGAAGCCGGATGGATCAGAGCTTCTCTTTCCCCCCCTTTGATTAAGATCTAGGGACCGAAGAAGGGCAACAGGCAGAGGGCCTGGTTGCTGTTTATTCACCAGCCTGGCTGCTGTGTTTCACACTACCTGTAGTTTAGATAGAAGAGATTTGTTGAATGCTACAAGTAGCTCATTGCCATAGTCCAGGTGACTAATTATAAGTGCTATGACTAAGGTCTTCCGAGAGGATGTCGGGAGCCACTGGAATATTTTCTTAAAGAGGCGCATTAACCCAAAACACGAGCCACAAGTGGCTGTGACGTGCTCTTCCATCGATAATTTGTTATCTATCAGAACGCCTAGATTTCTTACTGTATTTTTTGGAAGGGGCGCCGGGCCAAGTTCTGTGGGCCACCAGTCCGATGTCCATGGAGACTGTGCTTTTCCAAACAGTACAATTTCAATTTTTTCCCCATTCAACTGAAGACAATTTAGAGACATCCATGTGCCACTGTTTCTCATACATGTGGCGAAGCAGGTTTTGACCTTCTCTACCTCAGGTCCAAGAGCAACAATCAATTGTGTGTCATCAGCATATGACAGTATTTCAAAACCAGAACACTTGACCAGCTGAGCCAGAGGGGAGACATAGATATTAAAAAGTGTGGGGGCTCAAAGCTGAGCCCTGAGGCACTCCCCTTTCTAAGTACAAAGTCTTAGATTGGAAAGGACCATGCGTGAAGTTTTGTGTCCTGTCCTTAAGGAAGTCTCTTAGCAAGTTCAATGCAGTACTGTGTATTCCCATATCAAATATGCGTTGAATCAGAATGGGATGAGATTTGGTATCAAATGTGGCTGACAAATCGAGCAGGACCAGCATCATGGATATACCTGCATCCAAAGAGACACTAAGTGAATCGACTACAGCTACCAGAGTGGTTTCTATACTATGAGCAATACACTGCCATCAATTGTGTGGGTGTCCCTTCCCCGTTGCCACCATGGAAACCCATTTATGTCTACCTTTGAAAGTGTTTCAAGGATGAGAAATTACCAGCAAATAGTTAGTCAATATCTGCAAGGCTCGGAGTTTTGGATTTTTTACCAATTGTCATGTCACCATGAGTGAAAATCGTGTATCAAATGATGAAATTGAAGCATTCCTGATGTGCAGGATTGGACTGGGAACCCAAAGCAGTCCTGGCAAATTTTGTCAGAGTAGCCTCCCTTATGGGCCATTAATCACAGGAGTAATTTTGACACTTTTATTGTTGCCTGTGCTCTCAAAAGTACTGTGCTGCTACAAAACCAGCCTTCAGTACCAAAACCGGCACCAACCCCTACCAGGCTCCAGAGGAAATGCCAAATGCCCAGTATGGCTAGTCTAGCCATGCTGGTCTGGGAGTGTAAAACAGGCTACTGCACCCCCTGCGCCCGGAGGGGGAGGGTTAAAGGGGTCCCCCAACCTTTCAGTGGACCTCATTCAGCCCAAGACCAATGAATATTTGTGAGGCATGAGAGACTCATGGGCCCCCATCACATTCTCTAGGGGTCCATCATGTTGTGCCACTATTCCATATATTATGAACGGAATGTTGCTGTTCCAAATTATGTTTTTTGTGCAGCTCAATTGAACCTAGAGGTGCAAAAATATTAAAGAAACAGGAAATAAAATATCAAATTCTGATTTAATTGTTTGCTGTTAAAAGTTCAAGTCAATAAAAATACTAAAAACACCCGCAAGTCTGATAATTTTAAATGTTCTGATGTCTTTATTTTTTTTAGGGTTATATCAAACAGGGGCAGACCTGTTACCCGAACCTGGTGCACATTAATATTATAGCAACTACAATGGTTCAAGAAGAAATATACATAAAAACAACAATAAACTATTGAAATTTTACATAAATGAAACACAAAAATCATGAAAAAAATCATGAAAATGTACCCAACATAATAGATCAAAACCAATTATTACTACAAAAACAAATTTTTACAAAAAGAACAATTATGCAACATTCCAAATATGCAATTGTGTTTCATTTATGCACAACTTTCCTTAATCGTTTATTGTTGTTTCATTTTTTTTAAGGGCATTACAACTAGTTGATCATAAATACTGACAATAGAAGTTGGATATCTGCACAGGGCTGTTATCACCATTACAATACAATACAATACAAAAATCTTTATTTCGGTCATGAGAAGACCATAAAAGATATACAAGTGATTGCATCATAAAACTCTAGAATTATACAAAAACACTCAAGATTAAAACTAATTGCTAAAACATTTGTAATACAAGAGGAGTAGTAGGCGAATAATAAAAGTATTTCATACAGCCTTAGTGTTCCTAATAATCAATGCTCGGGTTCGCCACATTGCAGTCAAGAATTTAGCCATTGCAAACACAGTAGGGGGTGCTAGATCTGTTTTAAGGACTCTATAAGCGGGGGAAAAAGTTCTAAAGCCCAAATTCCTTAGGTAGGGGACCAACCAGTACCTCCTAGACCGATTGTAGGCTCTGCAAAACAGGGTCACATGCAGGTCACTTTCCAGTTTGTAATTGCACGCAGGGCATGCGCCTGATTGCAAATTCCCTTCCCAAGATTTTGTAAGGGCTCTAAGTGGGAGACAACCATACCTCCATTGCATATAGATTTTCCAGACATGCACAGGTGACATACTGTCCAGTACATATTCAGGGCTGTAAGAGTCTTTTATTTTGATGAATGAGTCAGATAGTGATCCTTCCCGGAGTGAAGTTAGAGTTTTCTGGAGCATGGCGCTGTAAAATAGATTTGAAAGATCTTTTCTGGAAACCCTTACAGACGCTGCTTCCGGGTTGGACCAGAGTTCCGAGACTCCGAGATGGAAACACATGTCCCTGATGTACTTTAACCACGGAATTTTGGTGGCATGGGTTGATCTGAGGAGTTCCTGTAATTCATTTCTATAATGTACCAGGTCCTCACTGCTCCACAAGCGCCTCCAATAGGCCAGAGGTTTTAAGCCCAATTCCTCCGAAATAGGTCGTAAAGCCAGATCCATTCTTAGGGGGAGTAATGGGGTGCTCGATGGGAGTGCAGCCAGTTCTCTAATAAAGTTGTTTTCTGCAACCTGAACCGTATGTAGAGGAATATGACCCCATAACTCACCTCCATAAATAATTCCCCCCCAGCTTGTGTTTTGTAGATGTGAATGGCAGGTGTCAGTGGACGTAAAGGTGATTTTTTTGCAATTCTTATAATAGCACCAGCCCGCTGGACCAATTTAGTTGTTGCTTTAATTTTATGTGGCAACCAGGTCATATCCTGATTAAATGTTATACCAAGATATTCTATTGATTGGACTCTCTCTAAAATTGTAGGCCCCAGGCGAGGGTTTGGGCAATTTTTGGGTTTGGGGCTGAAGATCATGAATTTGGTCTTGGTTGGATTTATTTCTAGACCTCTCTCATTACAGAACCCCAAAAACCCGTTCAGGACCCTTTGAAGCCCCATTGGTGTTTTCGACAGCAGCAGGGTGTCATCCGCAAACATGATTGCTGGCACCCTGCTGCCATTCAGTTTTGGAGCATCGATGTTACTGATCCTGTTCAGGTACTCTATGACCCCGTTCACAAATAAGCAAAACAGGGTCGGGGCCAGCACGCAGCCCTGCCTCACCCCTCTAAGAACTGGGAATCTATCAGTCAGCTTACCTCCCTTTCCAAATCTGACTCGAGCATAGTTATTTAAATGGAGCCTGACTAGGATGTGGAGGATATCTTTCGGGACATCCAAGTCAGACAGCACAGCCCATAGTTTAGCCCGTGGGACTAAATCAAAGGCAGCGCGGAGGTCCACAAATACCGCGTACAGTGTCCCCGCTTCTGAATGCACTGTCTTCCAATATATGACGCTCAGTCTAAGTATTTGGTCGACTGTTGAGACTCCTTTTCTGAATCCCGCCTGCAGGGGGCTTAAAATATGAGTCTCCTCCATCCAGCACTGCAACCTGTTAAGAATCAATCTTCCAAACAGCTTTTGGGACACATCAATGAGGCTGATTGGGCGATAGTTGGCTGGGTGCAAGGGCGGCCCCTTTTTATAAATCCGGACCACCTCCGCACCCAGCCAAGTATCTGGTATGTTCATTCCCCCCAGCACTGCATTGAATAAAATCATAAGATAAGGTGCCCAGATTCCCGGTTCATGTCTGAAAAGGTCACCCGGCAACCCGTCCAGTCCCGGAGCTTTCCCAGAGGATAGCCCAGCAATCGCCATCCTAATGTCTTCAATAGTAAAGGGTTCGGCAGTCTGCTCCGGCTGGATAAGCGGCAGTACTGCTTCTGTCCCCCCATTCTCTAGGGAATATAGCTGCTCAAAGTGATTTTGCCAAATGTTTGCAGCAATGTTGGGCTCAATAGCCGTGGGGAGATCCCCACTTCCATGATTGACTATTCTCCAGAATCTACGGGAGTCCCTTGCGGCTAGGGACTCCGATAGACTCTCCCAATGCTGTATATCCCACTCTATTTTGGCGTTTGCAATCAGTAGTTTATAGGCCTTCCTCCTAGCTGCAATCTCTTCCCTCGTGCCACCCGTTTTTATAATAGATAAAAGATCATGTTTTGCGGCTCGACAGGCCGTATTGAACCAAGTGCCGTTATTCTGTCTCTGGGTTTTAAGTGGGGTAGTGCTGAAAAAATGTCCTTGAAGGTTTGTGATTAAATGGTCATGAACCTGTGCGAGACCCTTATTGGTCTCCCCATTGGGCTCCAGATTCCATAAATGAAAGGCCTCCTCCAGAGTTGGGATTATTCCGGCATATAAGGAGGCAACTTTATCTTCACTGCCTACCAATTTTCCCCATTTAATCCTCCTCCTGTTGTTTTCCAAGAGGTGTCCCGAACTTAACTCGTGCCTACTCGACGCACTAACCTCCATACAGGGGATAGTAAAGTCTAGCATTAGTGCGTTGTGATCACTATCCTGTCTTGGGATAATTCTGAAATCGACCACCCTTTTCCACGTATGCAATTGTACGAGGATATAGTCCAATCTGGACTGCCTCCCGGCTTTATTAAACGTGCATTGGCTCGGGATATCGGACCTTGTGCGGCCGTTGCAAGCTCTCAAACCATAGTTGAGATTTAGTGTATTTATTTGGACGGCCAGTGGTGTCCATGCTCTAGGAGGTGGGGCCTCCGTGGGGGGTACCTGCCAACTTGAATCCTCCTCTAGGGAGGGTCCATCAAGCAGTCCAGGTAGCGGTTCGAAGTGTGAATTAAAGTCCCCACCTATTAAATATGGTATATCTTCAGGAATAGTTTCTAGTAGACCGGAGAGTGCCTCAATGGTTTTAGAAGAGGCAACTATTGGGACTGGCCTAGAGTAAATATTTATAACGAGCAGTTTATAGAGTCCTGGCCATTCAAGAAGTACGGCCAGAATATCCTCCGATTCCACAGTATGGCTTGAAGCTGAACAACCCAGGTCTGAAGCTATCCAGATAGCCAGCCCTCCTGATGGTCGTCCTCTACCACCCCAGCTAGCCTGTTTTGAAAATATCTGGAAACCCCTGTATATAATCTCTTCCCTTGCCCATGTCTCTTGGAAGAGACAGATACTTTGGGGGTTTATTAGTTCAGCCCATGAGTCTGATTCTATTTTATTTCCCATACCTGCCAGATTCCAAGAGAGTATTTTAATTGCTTGGGGGGCATGGTTCCCAGTCAATGCCATGGTCTGATTTGGCAAGTCCCTATCATTAGCATCATATGCAATTAGTATGGGTGACTCCTCCTTACCATCTTCAACCCTTACTTCTCCAGTCCCTCCCCCTTCAATCTCCATGTTGTCACCGTTGATTGAGTCAAATAGCTCTGTTCCAGCATTTAGGTCTAGTCCGTTACAAACATCATGATAATTCATGTTGTTTCCTCCCCCGCCCGTATTCCAAAGGTCTAGGAGAGGTCACCATCCCCCTACTGCGTCTTGCCTTCCAACCAAAAGGTTGGAGGTCTGGCCAGTAAGATGGAATTGGCATGGTATCAGAGGAGCAGATTGGGGGATCATTGGCCAGGATGGATTGAGGTGACAAGACTGCTCATTGTTCAATCCAGTTAAGGTGCTAGTAGGGCGAGGATAGAAGAAGGTAAGGTCAACGATATTGATCCCTCCATTATTTATGTCCCAGCCTAATCTTGTGATCCATGCTGCCACCCTTGAATCCTGGAAGTTAACCACAATGCAGTCTCCCCCCAGAATTTTGGGGGTACAGCCTATCCATTCTATTCTCCTCACCCCTAATATTAATCCGTCCACCTCCCCTGGCAGAGGCCGATTCACCCTTAGCCAATGCATGACCTTGTTTTTGAGTGTTTGAAAGGTTTCTCTCTGCCCCGTCTGGAGTGGAGGGACATTAGTGAGAACGGCTACATAGGGGAAGGAATCCGGCGTAAGATTCATCGGCGGTTTCTTTTGGGGTGGTTTTATCAATGATGGAAAAGACCTATTTTGGACTGTTGGAATTGGACCAGGTACCGGTTTACTTACTATTGGTGGATTGCTTGTGGAGGGGGTGGTAGATGGAATAGTGCTCGAATCAGGGACTACCTTACCCCCAGCTCTCTGTGTACACGGGGGATTGGAGCTGAGTGGCCTAGATTGCGCCGCCTTCAGCGAGGTTAATGTACTGTTAGTAATATTTTCGATGGTGCCCGGTGGTACTGAATCGTGTGGCTTGGGTGTGCTCTTCCCGACCCCACTTCCCGCCTTAGATGTCTGTGGGGAGTTTGTTTGTGTCCTTCGTCCCTTATCCTGCATTATACATTGGGTGTTATTCTGGGGCTTATTATTTTCCACCAGCCTTGCTTGGGTTTTAACAAGAGCCTTTGTTGAGAAGAAATTGTCTAGTGTGACCTGCTCAAAGTGGTCTAGACGGTCAGACAACTTACTAATTTGTTTCTCTATTGGAAGCAACAGTGACCGTAGCAACTTTTCTACATCAGGAAACCAGATGGGAGGAGATGGTGGTTTCGCGACCATTGAGAGGTCAGTTTCTGGAAGATTAGTGACTACACCAGTGTCTGCACTGTCGAGTAAAACAACCTCTCCTTCTTGTATACCCTTCCCGTTATGACCAACTTCACTATCACCCTTGCTAGAGCGCGTGTTACTAGCTACTTTCCTAAGTTTATGTGGAGGTCTAGCTACATGACATTTTATGGGTACTGTGGACCTTTTCCTTTTTGAGCCTAGTTCATGTTTGTGCAGGGAAACGGGGGATCCTGTCTCTATAATGCTTAGTGTAGGATCGTTATGACTTGGACCGGAAGCTATTATTTCTACCACGGTCCCCTGGTTCGCCTCATTGATGCATTCATTGGAGCCTGTTTCTGGTAAGACAGGTAAGTTAAATGATGATAAGGGTGTAACAAGTGTAGGATAAGTTTGTGTTGGGCGCTTGTCTGCAGGGATTTTCAAAAGCTCTATGGACAGTCTGCGCTCGGCACGCCTCTCAGCAAGAGTAATCTCTTTGTCAATTTCTGAGATAGGCTGGTTAAAGTATTTGTCTAGCGGGCCAATGACAGCATGCCCTAGGTCAACTGGTAGAGACGTCGGAGTGGTACTGGAGGGGGATGTAGACATCATTACAGGTACCAGCCTGCTCGCCAGCCTTACTGACTGGTGCTTATCTACCGAGCCTTTCCCTGCTCCAAAGTATTGGTTCCGCTGTGGTTGATGACAGAGGGATGGCCCGTCCCGGCCTCCTTCGGCCCCTGACGGCCACAGACGGTCCCGCCCTTGTCCCGGGCTTCTCCCGGCGCGCTCCCGCGCGCTCCCGCGTACGCGGATTCCACTACCTATTTATAGTGGGAGGGGGCAGGAAGAGGACCAGCTGCGGCGAGTCAAGGGCACAACGCCCGCTGGTCCTCGCAGTCCCGCAAGGGTAGTCGGCGTCTCCAGCAGCTCCTCACCGGGGGGTGTGTCCCAGTTGATTGTGGTCACGAGCGGCGCCCGCGGAGCGGGGGCCGCGAGGAGTGGGCTTAACAGCAGCAGGTAGGGATTCAGAGCCCCGAAAGCAAAACACACAATCCGCCGCAAATACCAGGACCCTCTCTCAGCACAGGAAGCGCCGAGGTCCCTGCCCGCAGTTCTTTTAAAATCCAGGCGGGAGGGGGCGGGAGGAGGACCAGCTGCGGCGAGTCAAGAGCACAACGCCCGCTGGTCCTCGCAGTCCCGCAAGGGTAGTAGGCGTCTCCAGCAGCTCCTCACCCGGGGGTGTGTCCCACTTGATTGTGGTCACGAGCGGCTCCCGCGGAGCGGGGGCCGCGAGGAGTGGGCTTAACAGCAGCAGGTAGGGATTCAGAGCCCCGAAAGCAAAACACACAATCCGCCGCAAATACCAGGACCCTCTCTCAGCACAGGAAGCGCCGAGGTCCCTGCCCGCAGTTCTTTTAAAATCCAGGCGGGAGGGGGCGGGAAGAGGACCAGCTGCGGCGAGTCAAGAACACAACGCCCGCTGGTCCTCGCAGTCCCGCAAGGGTAGTAGGCGTCTCCAGCAGCTCCTCACCCGGGGGTGTGTCCCAGTTGATTGTGGTCACGAGCGGCGCCCGCGGAGCGGGGGCCGCGAGGAGTGGGCTTAACAGCAGCAGGTAGGGATTCAGAGCCCCGAAAGCAAAACACACAATCCGCCGCAAATACCAGGACCCTCTCTCAGCACAGGAAGCGCCGAGGTCCCTGCCCGCAGTTCTTTTAAAATCCAGGCGGGAGGGGGCGGGAAGAGGACCAGCTGCGGCGGGTCAAGAGCACAACGCCCGCTGGTCCTCGCAGTCCCGCAAGGGTAGTAGGCGTCTCCAGCAGCTCCTCACCCGGGGGTGTGTCCCAGTTGATTGTGGTCACGAGCGGCGCCCGCGGAGCGGGGGCCGCGAGGAGTGGACTTAACAGCAGCAGGTAGGGATTCAGAGCCCCGAAAGCAAAACACACAATCCGCCGCAAATACCAGGACCCTCTCTCAGCACAGGAAGCTTAAATAGTATTAACAATTGAGGGGTATCCAAACGTGGTGAATAGAGAGCAGCCTATTAATAAAAGGAAGGTTTTAAGAACCTTCCTGCATGGGAGAAGTTTCTCGCTTAATCACAATTGTTCCAGCAGCTCATTCCGTAGCCTTGCCCGAGATGAAAAGGCCCAGCACCAGCTCTGACCCTCTTCTTTTTTTGGGGTATTGCCAGGTAAGCAATCTTATTTAATCTACTTATTGTATTTGTGTAAAGTACAATTCAACTTGAGCCCCCCTGCAACCTCAACCTACAGCTCCTACATGTGCCCACAATCTGAAGCACATCTCTGACAATGTAAGCAAACAGGCACTCATTACCTGGATCATACATGTGTGTAGTTAGCATGTGCAGGGGCACATACACCTCAACACTACTGACAATGACAGGCCAATCACACTGTATGACTACTCAAGTGCAAATATTCAAATGTACCCATGAGACCATGAAGACGCGCCTACAAAAGATGACTACACATCAACACTGCTGTTAACATATGAAGAAAGATCCCACATATAGGAGGGACCCTGGCCACCCCGCAAGTAATTCTGGGGATAGAATCCACCTCTGTTGTGGCATTACATCCTAATATGACATATCTACAATTTGGCAAACCTCAACATAGAATGATTAGGATAAGAGTAGATCATCACAAATAACCAGCCAGCATTGCACTCTCCAGCCCCAGAGTCAATCACAACAAATGTGCATGGGACCTCTGACAACCTATGAAAAAGTAAACCAAGTAATTGATATGTGGAAGTGGCATAAAGAGCACGTGTCACATGAACATATACCGTAACATAAAACTCTTTTCATTTAGCAAAGGCAGCGACAAAGCAGACAACAGGATTAACAGTCTTTATTACATAATATCCAGATAGGCATCAAAAGTGGAAACCATCAAGGCCATTGACCATTACAAATACCTAGCATGAACATGTGTGCATGAGAAACTGCACATGAAATGGGCATTAAAAGTAACAAACAGCAAGGCCATTGGCCAGTACAAATTCCTATTAGGCACATGTGTGCATGAGAAACTGCACAGGAAATGGGTATCAAAAGTAACAAACAGCAAGGCCATTGGCCAGTACAAATTCCAAGTAGGCACATGTGTGCATGAGAAACAGCACAGGAAATGGGCATCAAAAGTAACAAACAGCAAGGCCATTGGCCAGTCCATAGTTCTAGTCCGCACATGTGTTCATGAGAGACTGCACAGGAAATGGGCATCAAAAGTAAAAACAGCAAGACCATTGGCCAGCCCATTGTTCTAGTCCGCACATGTGTGCATGAGAAACTGACCAGGAAATGGGCATCAAAAGTAACAAACAGCAAGGCCATTTGCCTGTCCGCACTTCTAGCCCCCACACGTGTGCATGAGAAACTGCACAGGAAATGGGCTTCAAAAGTAACAAACAGCAAGGCCAATGGCCAGTCCATAGTTCTAGTCCGCATATGTGTGCATGAGAAACTGCACAGGAAATGGGCATCAAAAGTAACATACAGCAAGGACATTGACCATTCCATAGTTCTACTTCACACATGTGTGCATGAGAAACTGCACAGGAAATGGGCATCAAAAGTAACAAACAGCAAGGCCATTGGCCAGTCCATAGCTCTAGTCTGCACATGTGTGCATGAGAAACTGCACAGGAAATGTGTAACACTGTCCTCTGCCGTGGGAATCACCACAGCTCAGGGGCTACATATGGGCAGTCCAGGCACCGCTGTTGGTGAAAAGGTGTTGGGAGGAGGACTTGGCCTAAATATTTGGCTTTAAGTTGAACTAGGAGGGGGCTAATTGTCAGGCCAGTTGCAGGACTGGACCTAGGAGAGAGAGAGAACTGGCTGAGGTAGAGGCATCCATGGCTGTGGGAGCCTGAGGGCTGCTTGGACCGGGTGATGTGGTGGCACAGGGAGGTGGAGACATGCTGTGTGGAGGCACACTGGTTGAGGGTTAATTTTGAGGCCTGGGTCTTAACTGTTTGAGAATTCGATAGCCCACTAGTGCATTAGCCGGAGTGGGAAGTGAGGTGGGCACAACAGCCTCACTCTTCACCAAAGGTGTACCGGGTGCAGGTGACTCTCCACATGGGGATTTGCTGGACCTGGTGGTACGCTTGGGATGGCCTCGCCCCTTCTCCTGCATCCCCTGTTGTTGAGGTAAACTCCCCACTTTGCTCTCTTGTTCCTGCTTCACAGGGGTGTGGGTGGGAGTAGACGTTTTGGGTGAATCTGCCTTTGAAATGTGTTTGGGCTTGGTTGTGGCAGGCACCAGGTTCACAGCAGACAGGGCAAGTGTTTGTGAGTCTGTGTGAGCAGGTGTGGGGATAGGACTGTCCTTGGTTGGTGGTGATTTTGATGAATGTGATGTTGATGCCTGCTTCTTGACCCGATGCCCCTGAGTATCACATGATGGGCTTTTGATTTTGTGCTCATGTGGTGATTGTGTCTGTGCTCTGGTATGCTTCAAGTGCTGCTGTTGTGTGCTGCGTGCGGAGGACTTGGTGCCATATGTCTCCGGTGTGTAGGCACTCTCGTCAAGTGGTGCCTCTGGCAGGGTGGTTGCTGAAGGGACAGGAGCTGGACCGGGAGCTTGTGACTGCTGAATGGCTGCCATCACTATGGAGGACAAAGACTGGACAGTTTGGTGTAGGCCTCCCACGTCAAAATGAATACCCTCCATGAATGCAACTACCTGTGCCAATTTCTTGTCATGATCCTGGAAGGCATTCAGGAGAGCAGTCTGACCCATACACAGCTGCCGCAAAAGGTCAACCGCCTCCACACTGAGGCCAGCAGGGGAGACAGGGGCAGGGGCAGCGGTGCCTGGGGGAAGGAGACTCAACCCTTAGTAGGGCTGCGTGCACGGACAGCACTTGTGGGAGCATCCTAGAAGTTGAGCACTGGACAAGGTGTGGCAGAAGAAGAGGCGGATCTGGAACTTCCTGAGCACGCCAACACCAAGGAGTCACCGCTGGAGTTGGAAGATGTGGAGGTTGGTGTTTCCGGGCGTGATTTATCCAGGGCACTCCTGTCCCCCTCCCAGGCGCTGGTCACATCAGTTTCAGTGAACTCCTGTGTAGCAGTTGTGCCAAATTCTTTCCCACTAGTGTCCATCCCCTGTCCTTCCCTGCCCTTGGTAGATTCTGCAAGAGACAGAGACCTAGGTTCTGTATAGTGCCATACTCACAAACATCATATGCGAACAGAGCACAGTACTTTTAAATGATATTCCCATGTTGAACTCCTCCATGTACATTCAGCATGTGCTAAATGTATGCAGTCATCAGAAGATGCATGGAAACATGAATAGTTGATAGTAATCCTCCATGTGGTGTTGACACAGCCAAATAGCTGGCCCTGGGCCTCCCTGTAACCAACCATACTATTCCCTGTAAGCATACTTACACGCCTGTAGGTGAGGTAGCTAGACATCAATATATGTTGTCTCTGTCATATATGAAGTATCCTTAAGGAAACAACACTGAGAAAAACTCAACTATGTCCTTTTCCAATGGCTACGAGCTCATGATATCCACCATGTTGTGCTTTGAAGTACAACTACAGTAAATTGGTGTCAGCTTTGTAGATGTCACAATTTATCTGTTGTTCACAGCACACATCTATGAATGCACACTAACATGATGCTCACTGCTGTTCACTGCCAGGTAATGTCTATGACACTCATACTGCAGCCTATGTCACAAAGCCACATCTCATCTGGCAATGACAAGGGTCATGGTTTTAAACACATGTGAAACCACATGTTGTACAAATGCAGATCAACACTGAGGCCACCTAGAAGCCCTTGCATCACACTAGAGACAGCACAGAGCTTTGCACTGGCTCATGGTTGGTATTCATGCAGTCAGTCACACCCAAAGTTATACTTCGCACAATACTCACCTCCAATTTGCTGCTGATGGGCCCTTAAGAGCTCTGGCTGTATCACTGCCAAGATGCGTGCCATTAGTGGTGTCATGCTCCTGCGCCCCAACCTGCCACTCTGAGGGAGCACTCCCAGCGTCATCTCTGCCACGTTTTGCTCAGCCAACAGATGTCATCCCATCTCTTGTGACAGTGTGTGTGTGCCATAGTTTGGAGACACCCAGAGCCCACACCTTGCATACAATGGCCCTCCATATTGCCTTACACTGGTGGACTTTAAGCTGTAGGCATGGGAGACAAGAAGAGGAAGTGTCAGTACAGGGGCATGAAAATACAAAGCACACTAATACATAAATGTTGAGCAGAGGCCATACAGCATGACAAGTAGTACACTTGCATCAAATAATCTCATATAAATGTATACATGTATGAGGATGGACACAGTACATGGCCATCCCATACAAATGCAGAGTGCCAGCACAGTAACCAATGTGAAAATGACCCTCATCTGTGATGCAGTATGTGAGTGAGCATGACATACAATACATTGGAAATGATGTGTTGTGGCAGACTCACTGTGTCCAACACCACACGTTCCTCAATGTCCTTGACCAGTGAATGGCTACATGTATCATGGTGGTCACATTTAAGGCCATGAACTTACATTCTCAAACTCTTCTCAAAGGTGTAGTCCTGTCTTGTGCAATCCATAGGCCTAAGATAGCTCATTGAGAAATAGGGTGGTGGACAACACATATGTTTCACTCAGTCCATTTAGTGATGGGTCCTTGTAACATTGGGCAGTTTCTGTGCAGACCAGAGGACTCATACTGAGGTTAAACGTGGGACATAAGATAAATCACATGCATGTACAATATGAGAGGGTAAACAGTGCCCACACATGCTAGACTAAACACGTATTGAAATCTATGGAAGGATGACATCTCCAAATCACCTTTATCTGACTTGTCATAGGTGAATTACCACCAAGAACAATCAGGCATTGTATTCATGTGCAAAATGCACACATCACCATAGGGGCAATTTGAAAACTGTACACTCGTCATTCTTTACCCTATGGACAAAATACATGTGTACTGTCACAAATGAGCATTTGAAGATCTGATGGACTATGACATCACATAGCACAGGCAATGTTTGTTCAGCCTTTCACTGTCTAAAACCAGCAGTTTAACAGTATGGCAGCAAAACCACAGCATGTCACTCCCACCCTTCAATGCAGTCATGGATCTGCGGAAATAAGGCCACAAATCCCATTAACATGAAGTCAGCATGCTAGGCAGTGTATCACACAGTTACATTATCCAGTCCCGGACCAAGGTATGTGTATTTTTGCTTATGGAGAGGTGTAGAAGTGTCCATGTTGCCATCCTCCCCACATACTTAATTACAATTCAGTATGGGGCTCACGGTTCGATCCCTGGCACCGGCGGCAGGTCAGCCCAGCACCATGTGACTCTGGGCAATAGCTTGCCTAGTCTTCCCGACGGCCCCCAACGCCCGGATGCCTAAGGGTAACTGTTCGCGCTTTACAAATTCTGGATTTACATTTTTTACATTTAATTGTTAAATGGCGATGTATGTAGCATGCTATAGGAAAAATATGGATGCATGCACGTTGTCTTGCACTCACAAGCACATACTACTGCAGAGCAACGTCATGTGAGCATTCTGAGCACTCTCCAACTTTTACACAGACACTTACCAGTACATGTGGCGCACCATCTAGCTTCCCATATTGTGAAAGGACTAGGGCTGGGCGTAGTTTGCGAAGTAGCGCTACGCAAAGCTACGCAAAGTGCACTTCGCACTACGCGAGCTACGCATAGCACTACGCGAACTGCATAGTACCCTGTTCGCACTGTTCAAGATGCCGTTTTCAATGATTGCACAGTGCGAACAAGCATCTGGCACTGTGCAATCATTGAAAACGTCATCTTGCTCAGTGCGAACTGTAGTTTTCTGCTGCTCAAGTAGATTTTTACTCGAGTGGCAGCTTTCTTAATGTGGACTGGTAGTTTCTTATTGCGAGCGGTCGCGAGCATACGCGACCACTCACAATGAGAAACCTGATCTCCCCGTGTTGAGAATCTCGCTGGGAGGTTTATTTTCCACGCTCGCGATCGGCAACTTGATATTGCTGATCCCGAATGAGGAAAAAGTCTCGCCGGGATGTCATCTTGCTTGCTCCCGGTCATCAACTTGACATTGAGGACCGCGAGCAAGCAAAAAATGATCGCTGCACAACGCTATGCGTGTTTGCACTGTGCTACATGCAGTTCGCGTAGTGCGGAGTAGCGTGAAGTAGTGCAAACTTCGCAAACTACGCAAGTGTAGCATAGTGCTTTGCCCAGGGTTAGAAAGGACCTCGTCCACCAGGACCTCCGGGTCCTTTGTGATGTTCTCAGTTCTTGCCATCACTGGGTCCAGAATACAGGAACAGCAGCAGTTGGTGGTGAAGAATGGCAGGCAGCAGTGTCTGGTTGTTTCAGTGGTACTCTGCTGCTGCACTTGGTCTGCCTGGTTAGCATTTTTCAATTGTATCCAATAACCAGGACTGCGGTAGCGGAGCATGCCTACCGAGAGTTTGAAAATTGTATTTCACTACCGTGATTGTGGTTCCCATTGGCTGCAATGGCATTGGCATAGGCGGTGTCACACTGTGGGAGCCAAGATGTCACTACCGCAATCCTGCATCTTTTAATTGCACCCAATGACCGGGCCCGCGGTAGCAGGGCAAGCCTACTGCTGGTTTCAAATTTGTATTGCACTACCGTGATCGCTGTTCCCATTGGCTGCAGTGGCATTGGCATAGGCGGTGTCACACTGTGGGGGCCAAGAGGTCACTACCGCAAAACTGCATCTTTTAATTGTACCCAATGACCGGACCCACTGTAGCGGGGCACGTCTACCGTGGGTTTCAAATTTGTATTGTACTACCATGATCGCGGTTTTCATTGGGAGCAATGGCAATGGCATAGGTGGTAGCATACCGCGGAGTCCAGGCGTTCGCTACTTCTGTTTGGCATTTCACAATTGTGGCCAACGACCATGATCTCGGTGGCAGAGCACCCATACTGCACCTATGGACACATTATGCTCTAGCAATTGCAATAGCCAATTCTCATAATTGAACATTAGACCCTTACAATGTGTTGTAGCACCTGATTGCTAAATGTAATGCTAGTGTGACATTCAACTTACTGATGCCTACACATGCCATGTCAGTGCACATGATTACATGCATTGGCATGTACTTTCTCACATGTCACATATGTGTGCATGTACACAGCTTTAGGGTGTAATGGACTCTCATATTTGTGAACATGTCAATGTGTGAGATGGCTAATCAACCCACAGTAATGATCACATAATGTTCCTATTTCACTGTGTACATTGCTGTATTCATTTTGATAGTTGATCAGCTTACACACACTGTGCCCATTGTGTAGAAAAGTTGTGTTATGTGCAACGTAAGCAAGCAGGTGTGGCAGGTACAGCAGCTACGTAGAAGTCAGTAGTGTTTCTGTTTCAAAAATGTGCTGTGTCAACTACTCACAGGGCTTAGGACACAAGATGTAAGAATGTACAATTTTTCATTCACATAGTCAGACTTTGGTTTGGAGGTGAATACTGACCACATGTACGACTACATGAGATCAAGGTGTCTCTTCATGTGACTTTTGCATTAAGCTGTTGGTTCAATCCAGTCATTTTTGGCGCTGTGTCAGTCAAGATATAGGATGTTTGACACATCTCATAGAGGAATAAAATAGACATGTGTCCCCTTTCATTTTATATAGGAGACTACCAAATGTGCATCGTCCGTTCCTAGTGCTGGTGAACATGGAGGATGAGGACATCATAAGGAAATTCCGTCTGGAACGCCTTACCCTTCAAGACCTATGTGGTCAGTTGGAGCCCCATCTTAGGCCTCACAGAACCTATCAGACAGCTTTGACACCAAACAGTTAAGGTGATGGCAGCACTGCATTTCTTTGTAACTGGTTTGTTTCAGTACAAGGTGGCCATCGCCGGTGGGATGTTTCAAGCTATGTTCATTATGGTGCTATGTGATGTCCTGTCCGCAATGATGACATACAAGGACCACTATATCCACTTGCTGAGGAGACATGAATTGTCAGGAGTGAAGGGTGATTTCTATGATCTTGGACACATACCTAATGTTGTTGGCGCCATTGGCTGCACACATGTTGGCCTAGTTCTACATCTACCAGAACAGGAAACATTTCCATTCCATTAATGTGCAAGTGGTATGCCAAGTGGATATGATTATCTCCCATGTCTGTGCCAAATTCCCCGGTTCTGCACATGACTCCTACATACTGAGTAGCAGCATTATCCCACAATTGATGGGTAATCTGCATTCGGAGCGTGAGTGGCTTGTTGGTGAGTACGCAGAGTCAAGTAGTGTGCTGCATGTGTGACATGCTGTTCTCAGATACTGTTTATATTAGTAAATTGCTCCCTGTATCTCACACCTAGGTGACCTTGCGTACCCCAACAGACTTTGGTTGCTGAGTCCACTGAGGAATCCACGTCGTGTGGTGGAGTGTATTTTTGGGCTTCTGAAGTCTAGATTCCGCTGTCTGGAGTAACCCTGGGTGGAGTTCACGGAGTTGCACTATGTGGACCTAGGCGAAGTGGAAAAAAAACTCTGACGCACTACTCAGAGTTCCGCAAGTGGCAGAGTACAGTAGAAAAATGCAGTTAACGGTGATTGCACCGTGCCGGATGCTTGTCTGCACTGTGCAATCATTGCAAACAGCACCATGCACAGTGCAAGCTTAACTTTTCTGCCGCTCGAGTAGATTTTTACTTGAGTGGCAGCTTTCTCAACGCGAACGGGCAGTTTCTCAACGCAAGCATTTGAGAGCATATGCGACCACTCGCAATGAGAAATCTCACTGAGAGGTTTATTTTCCATGCTCACGCTCACCGACTTGATGTTGGCGATTGCGAACGAGGAAAAAATCTCGCCGGGAGGTGGATTTTCCTTGCCCGCACTTGCCAACTTGACACTGGTGAACACGAGCAAGGGAAAAAACTCCGCTCCGCTGCGCAAAGCGGGGTTTTTCGGAGCTCCGCATAACACGGAGTGCGGGAAACTCTACAAACTCTGCGAGCCGAGCGGAGTTCCCTGCCGAGGGTTAGTGTGGACAAGAGCAGAGGCGCACTACTCTACTCTCCCCAAAAGGTGTGTCAGATCATAGTTGCATGCTGCATGCTCCACAACCTGGCCTTGCGCAAAGAGATACCCTGCTCCTGGACGATTATGAGTAGTAGATGCCCCCCCTTCAAACCCACACATGCCCAGTGATGACGATAGTTGAGAAGAGGAAGGTGTTGACCTGCATCAAAAGATCATCAACAACTGCTTTCCTTGAGTATAAGTGACATTGTAATCTTTTTGACTGCTGCCTGTTTTTGGCTCTGTGCAAATGGCTGATGTGCGTGGCATAGGGTATTTTTATACAGGTACCTCATGTCTATGTTGAAGTTGTTGCTCATTGTTATTTGTGCTGCTTTGTGTACGTTGATGACTTTTGGTGTGTTCTAGCTGTAATGGCATCACATGACAAGTAAATCTCATTCTCTTGTGTCTTTCTAGGTCCCTTCACCCTCTCAATGCCTCGTCACAATCAGAGCTTGTGAAACATTGGAATCTGAGTTGACATTGTACATCTGTGATAAACATGGAGCTAACACAAAGACTTAGGTGGGTAAAGAGTGTTTATTTACAATACGTATTTGTGACAGAGAAGTGATTATTTACGAAATTGTGCTTAGTGAATTTATGAGTTGGCAGTGATGGTAAATGAGTCAAATAGAGTAGTCACCACATTTATGTAGTCACAGAGTCCAACAGACACCTGCCATCAACAGAGCAATGTGGGTAAGGATAGTCAACAAAGTCAATGTCTAGCGGAACACAGGTGCCATCATGGCTGACTCAGCGACTAGTGTTTAGATGGTGCATTGCCACGTGATCCTCCCCTGATGTTTCTCAGATGTTCCCTCATCCGTTTGGCAGGGGGGCCTCTGCTGCAGGCTCAGCGGTGTCTGAGTCGTCATTTTGTTGCAGCTCACCCCTCTCTGTGGCCGCAGCAGAGGAGGTGGGAGTATCAGCATGTGAGCCACATATGTCATTTGGGCCACACATATGTCATTTGGGACACATATATGTCCCGCAGAACACCCAAAAGATGGACCATGAGGTCCACAAGTTTGCCCATACGCGTGACCATGGTCCTCAGCAGCAGGCGGCGCTCACGCACTTCTTCCACAACCTAGCCCATCTGTCCTTGGGTCTGATCACATGCCCCAAGGACTCTGGTGATGGTGGTCAGGGCTTCCGTCCCAGTGTCTCCCTGTATTTGTCCTCAGTTGCCCTCCCACCTGCCCTGCTGACCCGGACCTGTGGTGTTGGCACTCTACGCACCTGCACACTCTTTCTGGCATCCTCTGATTGAGGTGTGGTGTTGGTAACGACTGAAGCAGGGAGAGTGTTGCAGGCAGCAGTGATGATAGTGGTGGTGGAGGCCGCACAAGTCATTGTAGCAGGGGTCAGCGCTGTTGTTGCTGTGGTGGTGGTGATGGGGACAATGAGGGCCTGAGACGTGGTGAACCCTGGCAGTCCGGATGGGCCAGGTTGTTGCGCCGTATCAGAGAAATGTAGGCAGTCTGCATCCGAGAGTTCACATTCCGTGGGGGGGAGACAGGCTCTACAGGTTGATGTCTTCTGCTGCAGTTGCTTGTAGATATCCTGTTGAATAAAGGTCAAATAGTCATTGAAGTGCACTCCACAAACTTGGTGTTAGACGTTTGTATGTTACACCTAACACTTTGCATTGCAATCACTTGATATGGCTGCAAGATATTGAGCCTCATGACATGATGTTGAGGTACATACATTACTTGTCCATGGTGTGACATGTAAATAGAAACCATTTGCCACGTACAGATTGTGTGTTTACAAGGACATGTTGTCTTCTAAGGACTTGCGGCACATCGACTTTATGTGATGCGTCTTTTTGGTTTGCTCTGCATGGAATCACTTTCAGTTAAGCAAGAACTAGCCATTGTCTTGTTAAAGATACCTTTTCCAAATCATGTACTTTACTTTGTTTGTCCGATTGACCATGCATGTTTTATGTTCATATGGGCCTTCATGCTCTGACACCATGGCACTTACACATTGTATTCTGTGCAGTGCATGAATGGGCCCTGAATTACTTTCACATGTAACTTGGTGAGTCAAAGCTTAATTTCTGTGACAGTTATGTATGCTTAGCTGTCTGCACACTGGATGTGGCTTTTGGATCTATGCCAAGTTGGCTGATTTGTGAGTGTTGGTGTGGTCCTATGGCTCCATGCATTTTGAGAAGGATCGCAAGGTGCATGCACTGACTACCTACCTGTTTGGTGGCACAGTGGAGCGAAATAGCCGCCATATGGTTATGAGTGGGAGGAGTGCTCCATCCTGCTGAGCTGTGGGACAAGGGAGCTTGGTGGAGTTGTAGTGCTGGCTTCCATCCCACACACACTCCCCCCTGTTGAGAAGGCTACCTCCCTGTGAAGTGGAGTAGAGAAAGGGAAAAGGTTACACATGGCTCTTGGGTGGGGGGAGTGTTCCATCCTGCTCAGGGGTGGGACAGCAGCGCATGAGAAGGCTACCTACCTGTTAGTTTGAAGAATGCAATGAAATGGCTGCCACATGGTTGTGGGTGAGAGAGTGCTCCATCCTGCTGAGCTGTGGGACAAGGGGGCCTGGTGGGAGTTGTAGTGATGGCTTCCCACCCACAAACACCCCTCCCTGTTAAGATGGCTACCTACCTGTAAGTTTGATGTGAGCAATAGAATGGCTGCCACATGGTTGTGGGTCGGGGGAGTGCTCCATCCTGCTGAGCTGGGGGACAAGGATGCCTGGTGGAAGTTGTAGTGATGGCTTCCCATCCACAAACACCCCTCCTTGTTAAGATGGCTACCTACCTGTTAGGTGAAGGTGAGCAATAGAATGGCTGCCACATGGTTGTGGGTGGGGGGGAGTGCTCCATCCTGCTGAACTGTGGGAAAAGGGGGCCTGGTGGGAGTTGTAGAGATGGCTTCCCACTCACAAACACCCCTACCTGTTAAGATGGCTACCTACCTGTAAGTGTGATGTGAGCAATAGAATGGCTGCCACATGTTTGTGGATGGGAGAGTGTTCTATCCTGCTGAGCTGTGGGACAAGAAGGCCTGGTGAAAGTGGTAGTGATGGCTTCCCACCCACAAACACCCCTCCCTGATAAGATGGCTACCTACCTTTATGTTTGATGTTAGCAACAGAATGGCTGCCACATCGTTTTGGGTGGGGGGAGTGCTCCATTCTGCTCAGGTGTGGGACATGGGGGCCAGGTGGAAGATATAATGTTGGCTTCCCACCCACAAACACCCACCCTGTTAAGATGGCTACCTACCTGTTAGGTGAAGGTGAGCAATAGAATGGCTGCCACATGGTTGTGGGGGAGAGCTCAATCCTGCTGAGCTGTGGGACAAGGGGGCCTGGTGGGAGTTGTAGTGATGGCTTCCCACCCACAAACACCCCTACCTCTTAAGATTGCTACCTACCTGTAAGTTTGATGTGAGCAATAGAATGGCTGACCACATGGTTGTGGGTGGGGGGGGCTCTATCCTGCTGAGCTGTGGGACAAGGGGGCCTGGTGGAAGTTGCAGTGATGGCTTCCCACCTACAAACACCCCTCCCTGTTAAGATGGCTACCTACCTGTAAGTTTGATGTGCGCAATACAAAGGCTGTCACATGGTTGTGGGTGGGGGAATTGCTCCATTCTGCTCAGCTTTGGGACATTGGGGCCTGGTGGAAGATGTAGTGATGGCTTCCCACCCACATACACCCTCCCTGTTAAGATGCTACCTACCTGTTAGGTAAAGGTGAGCAATGAAATGGCTGCCACATGGTTGTGGGTGGGGGAGTGCTCCATCCTGCTCAGCCGTGGGACAAGGGAGCTTGGTTGTAGTTGTAGTGATGGCTTCCCACCTACAAACAGCCCTCCCTGTTAAGATGGCTACCTACCTGTACGTTTGATGTGAGCAATAGAATGGCTGCCACATGGTTGTGGGTAGGGGAGTGCTCCATCCTGCTGAGCTGTGGGACAAGGGTGCCTGGTGGAAGTTGTAGTGATGGCTTCCCATCCACAAACACCCCTCCTTGTTAAGATGGCTATCTATCTGTTAGGTGAAGGTGAACAATAGAATGGCGACCCTTGACCCTGCTCTAAGGAAGGTCGCTCCCCACGCCGCGCAGCTCCACCTGACTCTGCCCTTGCCCCTAGCCCAGCTGCCGCTGCTGCTGCGTGTTCAAGGACGTAGGTCTGCCCCTTGATTTTACTGCTTTTTGTTTTCTTGTGTTCATTGTATTCTGTGACAGTTTTTCACCTCATTGTACTTTTTGCACTCTGCTTATTTGTTTCTGTGACCACTTCTCCCCTGGTCACTTCTCTGCCCTTTTTGCCTCTGTTTTCCTCGCTGTTCTTTCTCCTGCCGCTGCGTCCCCTGCAGCCCCGCCCCCCACTCACCCATTCTTCCTTCCGCCCTTCCAGCTGTTCCTCCCTCCCACCTCCCCTTCTTATGGAGGCCACTGCGCGGCCGCGCACAGCGGACGCGCCGAAGGTGCGCCTAAGGCAAGCCGCCTGCACCCGTCTGCGGTTGGACCGCGGCCAGTGCCAGAACCCCTGACCCCCATGAACACCACAACGCCAGACTCTGCTACGATGCCAGCACCCTCCACAAACTCAACCCCAGACACGCCGTCGAACTCCGGGACCTTCTCAACTCTACCTCCCCAGACGTCGCCTTCCTGACGGAGACCTGGCTGAACCCCACCTCAGCTCCCGATCGCCATAGCCATCCTGGAAGGCTACAAGATCACCCGCAAGGACCATACCAATGGCGGTGGTGGAGGAATCGCCATCTCCCACAGGAACACCCTCAGAGTCTCGAACAACACCAACAACACCGTCAGCACCGCCGAATAAATGCACTTCCAGATCCACACCGACCCCAACTCCACCCTCAGAGGAACCCTCGTCTACAGACCCGCCGGACCCCGACCACAGTTCAGCGACTCCATCGCTGACTTCATCAGCACACACGCCCTCACCTCCATGGACTACATCCTCCTCTTTGAACTCAACTTCCACATCGAGAACAACATCAGCACCAACTCTACCACCCTGATCGACAATCTTGCCAACCTCGGACTTAGACAGCTCGTGACAACACCCACCCACACCGCCGGCCACACGCTCGACCCCATCTTCTCCGCAAGCCCCCACGTCACCTTCAACCACACCACCAAACCCCACTGGACCGACCACCACTGCATCCACTTCACCTTTAGGAATCCCACCATGCACCACCGCACCCAACAGACGCCTCGACGCTGCTGGAGCAAAGTCACTGAAGACCAGCTAACCACCACCCTCGCCCAGAGACCACCCGCCCATTCCACAGATCCAGACACAACCACCCGCAACCTCAGACAATGGATCGACAACTGCGCCAACACCCTTGCCCCGCTCAAACAGCCACACCAGCAAGAAAGCCACCTGGTTCACTGAAGACCTCCAGGCCTTCAAACCAGCATGCTGAAAACTGGAGAAGAACTGGCTCTGTGAATGAACACCGGACAGCTACGCAGCCCACAAGAATGCCACTTGCAGACACCATCAACTCAACAGAGCCGCCAAGAGGGCCTCATTCAAAGACCGCCTAGATAACAACGCACACAACAGCAAATAGCTCTTCAACATCGTGAAGGAACTCTCCAATCCCAGCTCCAACACCAACAACATCCCACCCTCGCAAGACCTGTGCGACTCAATGGCCAACTTCTTCCAACGCAAGATCGTCGTCATCCACAACAGTTTCAACGCCACGACCCCCATGACCACCACCCGCACCAACCGCCTGCTCTCCTGGACCAGCATCAACAATGAGGACACCAGCAAGATCATGAACACCATCCACTCCGGATCACCATTAGACTCATGCCCTCACCACATCTTCAACAAAGCCTGCACAAGCATTGCATCCCATCTCCGGAAAGTAACCAACATCTCCTTCGAGACAGCAACCTTTCCGGAAAGCAGGAAGCACGCCGAGATCAACGCCTTACTCAAGAAACCCAAGGCAGACCCCAAGGACCTCAAGAACTTCCGACCCATCTCCCAGCTCCCGTCCCCGGTGAAGGTCACCGTGAAAATCATCAACAAACAACTGACCAGCTACCTCGAGGAGAACAGCATCCTGGACCCGTCCCAGTCGGGTTTCGCAGCAACCACAGCACTGAAACCACCCTCATTGCCGCCACCGACGAAATCAGGACCCTGCTTGACAACAGAGAAACAGCGGCCCTCATCCTCCTGGACCTGTCAGCCGCCTTCGACATGGTCTACCACCACACACTAAGAACATGCCTACACGACGCCGGGATCCAAGAGAAATCCCAGGACTGGATCACATCCATCCTCTCCGGCAGAACTCAGAGCGTCCGCCTCCCCCCTTCCGCTCCAATGCCACTGAGATCGTCTGCGGCGTGCCCCAGGGCTCTTCCCTCAGCCCGACGCTGTTCAACATTTACATGGCACCCCTCGCCCAAGTTGCCCGACAGCACGACGTCAACATCATCTCCTACGCTGATGACACCCAGCTGATCCTCCCCCTCACCAGAGACCCTCACATCGCCAAAACAAACCTCCACGAAGGAATGAAGGCCGTCGCCGAATGGATGAGGAACAGCCGACTGAAGCTGAACTCAGACAAGAAGGAGGTCCTCATCCTCGGCTCCACCCCTTCAGCCTGGGACAACTCCTGGTGGCCGACAACACTAGGAACAGCCCTGACACCTACCGACCACAGACTCAACCTAGGGGGTCATCATCGACTCCACCCTCTCCATGACTAAGCAGGTCAATGCCATCTCCTCATCCTGCTCCAACACCCTCCGAATGCTCTGTAGGATCTTCAAGTGGGTCCCCACCGAAACTAGAAGAACAGTCACCCAGGCCATTGTCACCAGCAGGCTGGACTAGGTAAACGCCCTCTACGCTGGCCAAGCTCCTGAGACGACTGCAACGCATCCAGAACACCTCGGTACGTCTGATCCTCGACATCCTCCGCCACAGCCACATCACACCCCACCCGAGAGACCTTCACTGGCTCCCCGTCAACAAGAGGATAACATTCAAGCTCCTCACCAACGCACGCAAAGCTCTCCACAACACCGGCCCACCATACCTCAACAGAAAACTCAGCTTCCACACCCCCACCCGCGAGCTCCGCTCCGCCGGCCTCGCCCTCGCCACAGTCCCCCGCATCTGAAGAACGATCGCCGGCGGCAGATCCTTCTCCCACCTCGCTGCCAAGACCTGGAACACCCTCCTCACCAACCTACGGCAGACCCCAGACTTACTGGCCTTCAGAAGACTCCTCAAGACCTGGCATTTCGATCAGTAGCAGCACCTCCCCCAGCGCCTTGAGACCCTCACAGGTATGTAGTGCGCTTTATAAGTGTCCTGATTGATTGATTGATTGATTAATTGAATGGCTGTAGGGAGGTCTGCATCTTGCTCAGCTGTGGGACAAGGGTGCCTGGTGGGAGTTGTAGTGCTGTATGCCTGTACCCTAACCCTGGGTGGTGAACTACGCTCTGCTCGCGGAGTTTGCGAAGTTTCAGTAACTTCCCAGTTCGCATAGAGCGCAAAGTTGTCGAATACTACGCAATCTACAGCGTAGCATATTGTTTTTCTTTCTCACGCGCTGAATACGCGTTATCGCGGGCGCGGTACCGATTTACCGTGATTCTGCATTTGCAGACTCAATTTTCTATCCGTTCACGTGCACCACGAGGTTTGGAAACCAGCTGCATGATACCGCGAGATTGTGCAAACGCGAACATGTCATTTGGAAGCGCTATCTTCCTTCCAGTAGCAGTGTTGGTAAGATCGCGTTCCCAAACACGCAGAAAATACAATCTGGCAAAAAAAATCTCTCAGGCACAATAAAACCTTCTCGAAAATGATCATTCTGCTCAGAAAAACTCCTCAGATTGTGATTTGGCTGTAATCTTTTGTGCAAGGAGTCCTTTTTTTTCTACTCTTTTTTTCAAGAGGAAGTGCCCCTGAATCTCCAACTTCCTGTTCCTGTACAGCAGACTCCTCCCAGTGCTTTGTCCATGTGCTGTTCACTTTCATTTGGATTTGGAGCTGGAAGGATCACTTTTTGTGTATGGCTGCTGCATCATATCATTGGTTTGGATTTATTGAGGACTTTTGGATTTCAGATTTTATTTTACAAGTAAGTTGGAGAATTGGTGTACATGTTTGTTTGATTGGGATTTTTACCTACACTTTTCTGGGCTTTTCATTGTTTTAAAAAATTATTGTTGAGGGTGGCCGTACTTTAAGTAGGGGCCTAGTTGTATTTCTTTGAAATTTGAGCCAGTAGCCCGAGAGGTACCCATGGCCCAGGGTCCAACCATGTTTCTGTGGTGTCTGTTGAATTTCAAGTTTAACATCATGGATGGCATTGGATTGAATTGCAAAATGTGGTTTTTGGAGTGGAATTTCAGTTTTTGGGTGTGTGTTATTTAGGTATGGCTTTTCAGCCAGTAGGTAACCCTAGGAGTTCAGCTTGCGTAGTTTGGGCAACTCTGCACAGGGCGACAACGCGGACTTACAGTTTTTGTCTTCTTCGCATGCTCAATCTGCGTGTTCGCGCACGTGCTACCAACTTCTTGTACAGATCGCGATGCCCAACACGCCGAATTTGCAATCTTGTGAACATTATCTCTCGAGCTACATAAAACATTCTCGAAAATTATAATTTTGTTAATTCTGCTAAAAAAAACTCTCCAGATTGTCATTTGGCTGTAGTTTTTGGAGCATGGAGTCATTTTTCTTTTTTCTTTTTTTTTTTAAAAAGGAAGGAAGTTCCCCAGAGACTCTAACTTCCTGTTCTTGTCCTTTGTATGTACTTTCTTGTTATTGTGGGTGGTCTGACCATGTGGGTGGCAGCCATTTTATGAAGCCAAGCATTGTGCTTTTGCCATAGGCCTGCATTGTCTGTCTTCTGTTTCTTTTCATGTTATTGAGTGTGGCCAGGCCATGTGGTGGTGGCCATTTTGTGGGACCATACACTCTGCTTTTGCCATAGGCCTCCAAACTTGTGGCCTAGTCAGCCAGTAGGTCCAGACTCCCAGAGGTACTCATCAGGGATGCTTGAAGCAACTGTTTCTATGTTGTCTGTTGAATTTAAACATCCTTTTGGGCATGGATGGCATTGGATTGAATTCCAAAATGTGGTTTTTGGGGTGTAGTTAACTTTTTGGCTGTGTGTTAAATAAATGCCATTGTTGCATGTGTATGTGTTGTTGTGTAACTTTCCAACCTTTTTAGCCATGCAGATTTTCTTTTTTGCATTAAAGCTGTGTTGTGTAACAGGAATCCTTTGCCTGGCCATATAGTGATATAGGCCTGCTTGGGTTCAATGTTTTCCGGGCCTTGTCCATGTGCTTGTGATGAGTGACGATGTGGCTGGGGGCCATATTGTGATGGTAGTTTTAGTAGTGTGCTGTTTTTGCCACATAGGCATGCGTGTCTTTCCATTGTTCCTCTTGGCTTATTGCTTCCATCCCCATTGCCAGCTGCAGGTCCCTGATGCTGCATCCATCCTATATGATGCACAAATTAAGGCCAAACAGGTTCCACTACATTTGTATTTTTGTTCTTTTCTATTCTTACTCTTCCTGAGTGTGCACAGTACACTAGTAGTAATTAAAATTAAAGCACAACAAATTCCACGTTTGACTGATGTTCTTCTGGCTTTTTTGCTTTTAGGTGCACAAAAGACTGAGGATGAGGTGTCTGTCATCATCGCCCGTTGTACTGCCAGACAGACGTCCTGCTGTTGTACGCGACGTGACGTGAGGTGTGTCTTGATCAGACATCTCTGCAACTTGTGCAACTGAGTGCTGCTGACATCTGAAGAAGATGAGCCCAAAGAAAGCAGGTACCAGGTTCTCCAAGACCAAGAAATTTGCTGAGAAGAAGGAACAGAAGAAGGAAGTGACACTTAAGTCTGGTGTTCCCCCAACACCTTTTTTGGGAAACCAAAAATTATGCCTGCAGCAGCGGTGTCCGGGGGGCAAGCTGGGGCAGCACCTCCGCATCAGTGGGCCCAACTCAGCAACCCAGGCTCGAGCAGATGAGTGTGGAAGAGGTAGCCAGCCTAATGGTGGAAAGCAGTGATGCTGAGCCTGACCTATCTCAAAGTACTACACAATCAACGCAGGTGGGAACACAGCAGATAAGTGGTGAACAACAACAGCCGCAACCCCCTCCCGCAATAGTAGTTGTTGTTCCTCCAGAAATAGGGGAAGTTCAGGAAATTGAGTCTCATGCAGAGGAAGAAGAAGAGGAAGCCACTCATTCATGCTCCATTGTCTTCCAAATCCCCAGCAAGGAAAAGGAGGGTTAGTCCATCAAGTTCTTTGCCAAGCATCCCTTCTGATGATCTAGATCTCACTTTGGAGCCACAACAACCTGAGCATGAGAGGGAGACACATCCCAAGACCAGGCTAGGGAATAGGAAGGTACCATAAAGCCTTAGGCTTATGGAGGTCGATGTAGAACAGCCGGATAATAATGATGAGCCAGTCATCACAAACATCACTCCCGGCCCGAGGACATGGAGACCAACATTATTACCCTATCCAGAATGGCTGTGACTAGTAGGGATGTAGCTCGCATACCTCCAACACAGGTAACACCAACACGACCTCCAGCTTCCATATTTACATTAGCAAAGGGCCGGCAGCGTCCTACATCCGGCACAAGCACCACCTCAACAGAAGTAGGTAGTGGTACTGCACAGCCACAGAGTCAAATTCAACACACACCCTCCAGTTCATCTGGCATTGGAAGTGGCACCTCCAGCAGGAGACAAAAGTTAAGCTCCCCAGTGTGCGACTTCTTTACGGTTGGCAAAAAGGAAGAGAACATTGCTATATGGTCCATTTGTCATACCTCTGTTAGTCGTGGTAAGCTTGGTACAAACTATGGTACCGGAGGCCAAATGACCCATCTGAAAAAACACTTTGTAATCAACTGGGAGGACCATCTTCGTCACATAAAAACTGGAGCCATTGCTGTTGGTGGAGATAAACGAGTGGAAGGTCCGCTCATGGTGGAACAGGAAGAAGAAGAAGAGGGAGAAATTCTCTCTGGTAGTGGTACATAAAGTAGCCCTATCCCCAGCACTGCAGTGGTACCGCCCACATCCTCAGCAACATCTCAGTGGCACAAGAGTAAGAGTCAGCCTGAGACACCAAGGAGTACTGCAATGAAAAAAAGTGTGGTGTTGAGCCTAACAGAAAGGAATACCACACAGCCTACCATTCTTAGCATGTTTAATAGGCCATAGGGGCAGTACGAACGCAACCACCCAATAGCACGTTTGTATAATGCAAAGCTGGCTAAAATGTTAGCAATGGACCTTCTCCCTTTTTCTTTTGTTGAAGGGGTGGGTTTTCTGGAATTTGTGACAACCATCTGCCCAAAATGGAAGGTTCCCAGCCGCTACTATTTCACCAGAGTTTCTGTTCCAGCAATATATCACGACGTGCTAGAATTGCTTGGAAAAGCCTTAACACAGAGTGCTGTTCAGAGTATCCAGCTGACAACAGATATGTGGACCAGTTGCCAAGTCACTGATTACATGTGCATCAGTGCAGGATCTCTTTTTCGGGTGTTAGAGAAAAGATATCTACAGGTGTTGACACTGCTGAGATTTTTAATGACACTCGCAAACATGCAACTGTAGCCATGTTTGCTATGGAGAAATCTCATACTGCTGCAAACATTTTGGATGAGTTTAGCAGCAAGGTCTTTGAGTTGCTGCGACCAAGAGGGCTTAACATTTGTTTTGTTGCCACAGACAATGGCAGCAATGTAGTGAAGGCCATGAAAGATGGTGGCTATTTCAGGGTCTCGTGTTTAGCACACTGCATTAACATTGTTGTTCAAGACTTCCTGAAAAATGAAAGCAAAGTCAGCAAGTTAATGACCACCTGCAGAAGAATATGCACACATTTCAACCATTCTTTTAAAGCCCGGAAGCAGCTGAGGGTCATTCTACGTGAGCATAAAATGCCAGTCAAAGGACTCATCCAGGAGGTGCCAACACGTTGGAACTCAACTTATTACATGCTTGATCATCTGTTTGAGCAGTGCATACCATTTAATGCTTATGTCATGAAAAGAAGATTAGGGGATCCTACTGTGAAAGCCATGACCATTAAGATGGGCCAATGGGACCTCGTTAAATGCCTGACAGAGTTGCTACTTCCTTTTGAGGTCTTCACACGTGAAGTCAGAAGCGAGGACTGTACTATGGGCCAAGCTATCCTATTGTTGTACATGCTAGAGCAACAGCTGAAGGAGGTGTCTGAAACATACGAAGGTGTGATGACAAAGTAGACGCATTTCATTTGGCGGACGCCTTAGCCGTTTCGCTTATCTGAAAATACAACGATTCAAAATAATTTTGTGTCACATCGACATTACATTACTGCCGCAATTTTGGAACCACGGTACAAATTATTTCTGAACAGTAATGAAGTAATTCCTTTTTCAGAAGTGGATGTTGCCAAGTACAAAACTTTGATAGCTGAGGAAGCCACTGATTTCGAAAATGAACGGCTCTTAATTAAAGGCCTGCCACCCCAGGACAAAGCAAGTACTACAGGGCATCCAGAGTCAAGTTCTACTTCAGAACCTGAGAGCAGTGTGTTTGCCTCCCAGCAGTCACCAACACTACCAACATCAACAACAGCAGCCCCAACAGGATTATCAGCCATATCAAAGAAAATGGTAACTGATTGGTTTCTACGGAAAGGGTTTGGTAAGGCCAAGCAAATCGGAGCACCCTTGAACATTGAGCGGATGTTCCAGGCCAATCTGGATAACACAACAAAGGTCTTCATGGAGCAAAGCCCATTGGTGCAATGGTATGGGAAAAAAAGCCAATAGCCAGTGCTCAGCAGGCTGGCGATAAAGTATCTGGCTTGCCCTGTTGCAAGTGTCTCTTCTGAGCGTGTTTTCAGTGCTGCTGGTGCCATTGTAACTGTGAAACAGGCCAGTCTCTCACCCAAAAGCGTGGAGAGGTTAACCATGATCAAAATTAATCAGCACTTCATACCACCGGAGTACAAAATACGTGAATCACAGCAGGAAGAGGAGAGCGACTTCGAATACATAAGTAGTGGGTTACATGACCTACTTCTGTCCGAATCACCAGAGTTTGAGGATGAGCTCCTCTTCCCTGACAACTAGGCTTTCAAATTGTTACTTTCTTCCTTCCTTTATTTGTGTGTGTATCTGTCTTTATGGTTCAAATCAAATCACAACAAATTCATCACCACCGTCTCCTATTTTTATTTCCCTATTGGAGTTGCATGTCTGTACATTTAACTGCCCACTCCACAACTCAGAGTCCTGCTCCATCTTCCTGACTCGCCCTAAATACATTTCCATCGAGCCAGACATTGGATAGAGAATAGTACAATAAATGTTGCCTCTAACAGTCCCTCCATAAGAAGTGAAACGTACGTGACTATAGCTATCTTCTGTTTTATTTCCAAGCCAAAATTCATAACTATCCTAAGGCTACCGCCTCTATCTGCAGGCATCCTCAACTCTTCACTGTCAGAACTTGAGCAGGCATCCAAAAGTAAACTCATCACTGTTGGAAGGCAAGGCATCTGATCTGACAACCAAAGAGAAGAGCAAAACAGGAAATGATTAATGAATGATGCCATGCATTGCATTGGATGCTTGCTGACCTTGAGTGAATGTGCATGAAGTCGAACTATACTCGTTAATCTACAAAGTAAAAGTGACTCAAGTGACAGTCAATGTTTCCTTGTTGTTTAATAAGTTAACCACATTGTACTCCAACTACTGCAGGTGCAGGCCAATATCCGTTGCACTTTTTTAATATGGAATATGGATGGACTTAATCGGAGTCACTCACTACAGACTGAGTTGGTGTTGGACAACACATACATGTACCACACCATGATGATGACCATACTATCTTTGCACGCAGTCAGTCAGGTGCATCAGAGATGATTGATGGAATAACTGTGTTTCATGAACTGGCATACAAGGTAAATAGAACACAACAATTCCACAAGAACCACAGCAGACCTAGGCTACATGTCCGTGTAGTGGTGGAGTCGAGTGTAGTAGTATGACGGACAGTGGCACATTGATTTAGTCACTTGATTTGGAAAATGCTAAGTTACTGTATATGTCTTTTGTCTGGCTCTGTCAAAATTGAAGGGAAATGGAGGTTGGGTCAAGGCCCGGTGCCGTGGGCCTGTTCTGTGCTGGCTTCTGTCTTGTTGTTGTTGTATTTTAATGCTGTGTAAATAGAGTAGACACAATGTATCCAAGCCGCCTCAGTCTGAAAGTGTTCTCACTAAAGAGTCTTGTCTTCTTGCACTCCACCGTAATTGATGCTTTTTTTAAATTCATTTATTTTTCAATACCCCTTTTGTTTTTCCATCTATACTTACAGGGCAGCCTTTACCCAGTGCATTATACTGGGAGCAACAACTCACACTTACCTTACCAATCCGCATCAGGCAGGCAGTGGCACCCAAGAATGATGTGAAGAGTGTCCATGGAAGGGAGGACCAAGATGAATGACGAGATGCAACTCCACAATTGGACCTGGATAATACAGTCAATTTAGTATCATTCATCAGTCAGCTTTTAAATAATTTGATTCCTTTTTTCCCTTCTGTGTGATTTATATTGAGGTGTGATGTGACTACATTAAATGTACACCAACAATTGATTACACGGTTGCTGGAGCAGATGTGGTGAAAGCAACACTAATTCAATTTCAAGGCAGGGCGAGGATCTTCTGCTTGTCCACCCATGCTCAGTCTATGTACAATCCAATTTTGTTTTCCAAAGGGACCAACCTAATACATCATAATTAATTGTAGGCATTGATTGGATTCATCATCAAATTCAACATCCTACCACACAGCAGTAAAGTTTACGAATTACGATTGTGTTAAGTCACTCACTCGACACAACTACAGTTTTTTATAACTTCTTAACTTCTTGTACCTGGCTGTCCCCGCCACCATTGTTTTATTTTACTTTAGCAGTTGCAATATTGTTTAGCAGTCTTCTTCTGTACTGTACTTTACTTCGTTCTACTACTCCTCCCACAGTCTCTCAGGCAAGTGACTGTCTCTTTTTTTTGTTTGCAAATGCTAGTGCCAGTGTCTACTACAACCTACCACCACAACCATGGTATCTTCTTCATTCTCTTGGGAAAACATGCAGCCATTCCTGTGCCGAACTTAATCATCATCAATCTCAGGTAAGATAAGTTTGGTCGGAGGTATAATGGACGAGGAGGAGAAACTGACAGTACTAGTAGGACAAATATAACTCAGTGAGGGGTACTGCATCTAGCTGTTTGTGTGTTAAAAAATTGGCAGATTATTTAAATCCAACACTGGCTGCTGCCCTGCAGCAGCAAGGAAACCATGTGACGTAAATAAATTCGTAAAACAGTACCCCCCCCACAAAACATTAACATTGTATGTGTAAGTATAAATAAATATCATTTATTACCCTAACAAAAATAAACCATCCCACACCTGACCTACCCCTCTCCATAACTCCAACCAATGTCCAAAACGAAAAAAGTCCAAACAATGTCCAGAAACCCCAACAGTACACCCAATTCCCACCCATCAACAAAAGTAATAAAAAAAGGGGCAATGCAACGTGGTCCTTCTAGATTCAGCGAGCTTTAAGGTGTTTGTCCACCATGATCTTAACTTGCTCCTCTAGCTGGTCCTCTAGCTGTGCCACCCGGAGGAGAATTTTGCGCCGGAATGCCCTGCAGTTGCACTTGCATCCAGGGTGGGCTTGCAGCAGTGCTTGCAAATGTGCGGCGGTGGGTGGCCCCCTGACCGCGGCGCCATACCACTGGAGGCGCGGCCTGGCTGGGACCCGGGGCATTGGAGGAGGTTGCAGCTGCTACAGCCTCCTCCTCCCCCTGAGCCACTAGCCGACGGTACTCTTGGCAGATGACCTCCAGTTTCCAGCACCGGGCCCTGGCTGCCAACTCCTTCCGCTATGCTTTTTCATTGGAAGGATGATCTATATCAAGAAAGAAAAAGAATTGCAACCAATACTCTTAGCAAAACAGTAACACAAAATGAATTCAACACATAGTGGCACAGTAGCACTAGCAAACGCAGTACATAACATTTTGTGGTAAGTATCTACCCTCCCACTTCCTCCGCCTCTAACATTTGTTGGTGTTTTTTAGGCATTATACTAGCACTAGTATGGACTCCAGTACACAGAACACCAGTCTTTTTCTTATCTCTAGTTTAGCTAAATTACATACCCTTGTTGCAGCCGGCATGCCAGCTCAGTCAGCTAAGCTTGCACCCAAGACAAACATATGAGTCATGACGCAGACTCACGTTACTTTTATTTACTACTGTCTGCAGGTGGGGAAGCTCGTATTTTCCTATTACGGGTGGCACTGACCATACTCTCTCTGTTATATAAAGGGCAATTGTTCAATTTCACTTTTACTCTACCCTGGCTACTTCAAAAAGGCAGATTAATATTATATATCTGATCCAATGATCATTGCTTATATATAGAACGACGACATAAGGTCAGTACAGTAGCGGTCAGTGGTGGGAGTGCTCACGGGTGGTGATGTGGGGAGGAGCAGAGTAGGGGTAGTAAACTATGGACAATTACTGGTAAGTAAACATATAAATAAATAAAACAAATGTTGTTGCGCAAACTGCATCATAATCCATAGTTTACTACCCCCCACCCAGCCCTTCCCCCACCCCACATCACCACCCGCCAGCACCCCCACCACCGACCGCTACTGCATAAGGTACTTTGTTCATTGATTGTGTAACCAACAGATAGGCCACCCTTTGCAGGCTGGCTGACCCAATCGAAAATAAATCAACATTGGTAGGGAGTAGGGAGTGGTCCTCGGAGTCAGAGGAAGGCGCTTGATAATATATATATATGATGTGCTTGCAAACTACTGAGTCAACTGTATTCTTAAAACACTACTTTATATTCCCCTCCACTTTGCTACTCCGGCGCACTTTCTTTTACATTCTATTCAAAGTAAGACTCTGCATCCAGTGACAGTCTCCACCTATGCTGTCTATGATGAATACATCCAAGCAACCATCCATTAAAAGTGAATGTGTATCATTCTTTTGTATATATCTCTTAACAAACCTTAGTTGGTTTCACTAACAACCATGCATGGGTTCGCTCCTTCCTTGCTTGCCTTGGCTTTGGGTTTGACCCATAAACCCGTCTGATGATTTTTCTTGCTATCTAGTATCCACCCATACTGTGTCGCCCACCCAGGCAGACATTTTTTTTCACCTTCCACCCAACAACTCATGCATCTGACCTGATTCCTATCAGCCACCTATGCATGCTTCCAACATATCCTCTCTGCCAGTCATATCTCATCTGGCCCGTCCTTCCTCCTTCAACCCTTCTTTCCCTTTTTGTTCAACATATCCATCAAGGTCATCTGATCTGACTTTTAGTCTTCTCCATAAAACTTTCACAGCTGAGTTGGAGTCAGATAGAAGAAGCCATTGGTGACTCAATTCACGCAGGTAATGCTATTGCTAATGCATTGCTAATGCTAAGTAAAGGGTACCTTCCTCAACTGTTGTATAATGTTCACTACAACTTCATACTTAATAGGTCTCACAGTACAGTGAGGGAAGTGAACATCATTCCAGCTAGTAGTAATGACAATAAGTAATGAATATAACTTACCACCGCCTGCCACTGCTGCTGGCTCCCCCCTGTAGCTCCTGCAGGTGCCGCATCTCCTGCCCCCTCCAGAATGGCAGCATTGCCATCGCCGCTGGCCCTGCCAGCACTGGTGGTCGGTACTGGTAGTGTGCTTAGAAAACAAATTACACATTTTTAGATGTCTGTACACCTCCCCCTATTTTAATAATTTTAACTAGGAAGATTGAAAAAACAGTTAATAGTACAACATCAACATGTACAACATACATCATCACTAGTATAAATCGGGTACTAGAGTGGAGTCAGTAGACAGACATTAGTAGTGTTATGGTCCCTAGGGTCATCTCTAGTCCTACTCTACTCTTTGGAAAGTTAGCCTGAGCCATGTAACCATTTTAGATTCATGTCTACTCTTTTGCGCATGTTACCTCGCAGCTTGTTGTGCAGTAAGACGCCTTTGAGGCTACATGACTGTTGCGTACAAGTGAAGAGGTCGAAAAACAAGCCACTTTTTGTTTATGGAGTTCGGTTAGTCCGTATTGCTTAGCCATAACATGTTACCCTTTTGGGCATGACTGTGAAATGCTTGCATAATTGCATTATACTGTCTAACGTGCACCATTTTTCTCATAAAAGGCAGAAAATTCCCTTCTACAAACCAGAGATTTGCAGAGCTTATGATGCCTGTAACCAGTATTTCTACGTTCTACGGTGAGGGGTCTCCCAGAATTCACACAAACCTTTTGTCTTCTATCGTCCACTTGTAACTAATGTTTAGTGTTTTAATCTTTTGCATTTTGCTGTTGGAGCTGGCTATAGTAATTGTCATAGAACAACGTACAGAGCTTGTTATTTGAAAATAAATAAACCTTTTGAACTTACACATATACTCTGTGGTATTTGGTGTGGTGGGGTGGACTTACACGAGTGAGTAAGTGAGCGAAAGAGTGTTATGTTCTGGGTTGTGTAATCATTGGTTATCTTCGTGTGGGGGTTCGGGACCTAATGAGACACTATGGCTAGTCAGTCAGGAGATTGTGGGTTCTGACTGAGGTGTGAGTAAGTTCAACCTCCCATCACCAACATCCTATTTTCTTGTGCATAGTTCAGTATGTGACTGTGCAGAATCCCCACAACAATAGTAGTATGTACTATCCTAACAAAAATACTAGTCAAATATCTGGTTGGGTATTTTGTTGGTGGGAATTGTCAAAGCTTCTAGATTAAAGAGGACCACCCAAAGGACAGGAACCAGTGGCTAGAGCTATTGGTCAATCCGAGTTTTATTCAAAAGAAAACCTTAAATAAAGAGTGGCCAGGCAGGGATTAGAGGCGAGACCCTTAGGTTCTCTGTCCAAAAAAACAGGGCTGAAAAAGCCCAGGTCAAAGATCTCCAAGAAAAACTAAGAAAAATAGAAATGAAGCTAACCCAAACAATTCATGCAGGGCTAGATTGTCAGTCAGACCACCAAGAAACAATTTTGGCTAGGGCGGAAATAGGGGCGGTGTTCATGGGAAAAATCGCGGCTAAGTGGGCAGCGGCAAGGGAGAAGGCATACGAGTGCAGTGACAGCATTGGACATCACTTAGCTGTTAGGACGAGACAACAAATTACCTCTAATGAAATTCATAAAATTAGACTTTCTTCAGGTATTGAGGTAACTGATCCTAGCTGTATTCGGCATGAGTTCCAGGAGTTTTATGCTAAGCTATATAAGGAAGAAAATTGCGGCATGTCCGACGTTCTAGACAGAGAGATCTTTGAATATCTCAGCGAGGTCGAATTAAGCAAGCTTAGCCTAGAAGATAGTGAATTACTAGACCTCATCCCTACATGGGAAGAAATCCTGGATGCCCTCAAGAGCCTCCCTGATGGGAAAGCTTCTGGCCCTGATGGCATTCCCGTCGAATTTTTCAAAATATTTGCCGACCAAATCAAGGTCATATTTTTAGAGGTAATTACTTCCATCTTCAGTGGCGTCTCACCCCCAGCCTCCTGGTCTAGTGCTAGAATTTCTATCTTTCCAAAAAAGGATAAATCTCCATTAGATATGAGCTCTTACAGACCAATAACCCTCATTAACTGCGACTCCAAAATATTCTCCAAGGTATTGGCCTCTAGAATATCTCGAGTAGTGGAACTCCTCGTTTCAAAATGGCAACATGGTTTTATACCTAAGAAAGGGACCACTGAACATGTCCGGAGAGTTATTACTCTGTTTGACGCTGCCCAAGTAGCCGGAGACCCGATGTCACTTTGTGGAGCGGCAGCGGCACATACCTCGGGGCAACGATGTCCGAGCGCGGGGGTCCTGTCCCCCGCGCCCGGTCAATTAACGTCCCGGACACCCAGGACACCTTCTCTTTGTCGTCCCTTGCAGGTACCGGCATCGGAGCTGGAAAGACCGGAAACACTCGCCCGTGAACCCGGAAGAGCCAGCGGGACGACCCCTAACGACCCGGAAGCCACCGCCCCTGACCCCGGAAGTGGACCGACGGACAACAACTCGGAAGGTAGAAAAAGCCCCGAGGACGAAGGAGAGACGTTCGGAGCAACCGACTCGTGGCAGGAGGCAGCGGACAGCGACGAACCCCGGAGAGAGAGCGGAGCAGCACGGCAAGACCGGAGCGAGGACGAGGAAGAGGACGTCTGGACGGAGGACTGGTGGCGTCCTCAGGAGGAAGCTGGAGAGCGGCCGCAACTCGGACGAGAGTTGCGGCGGGGCACGTGAGTACCCGTCACCCTTTCTCAGTGCCCCCTCCTGTATATAGCTGTAGATAAATCTTGTATATAACTTAGCCTTCACGAGCACAGAGATAGAGTGTAAATTGCCTACTGTTCACGCACACTGTAACAAAGACCGAGCACTGCCCAGGACCTGACAACCCTCTTCCCCCCCCCTCTTCCTAGCCTGCTCCATACTTCTTTACCGTTCCCCTCCTCACAAGCCGTTTTCCGTACCCTCTCACACCCCGGTGTAGGTGGTGGTATTCCGACTGTGTACTCGGACTAAAGCCCTTGCGCTTCTCTCCTTTTTCAAGCCTCCGAGGAGTCCCAGTACCATACCGAGGAGACTACTGGCGGAGAAAGGAGAAGCAGGACCTGATCCCCAACGACCTCTCCGTGCCTGGTCCACAGCCGTATCCAACAGCCCAGCAACCCTAGGAATCTACCCTGCGACCTTCCCTCATTGTGACTTTGTGCGTCTGTTCAATAAAAACTCCTGTCATAGCTCACTATATCCGGCCTCCCCGCCTGTTATTCCGGTCCGCCCGTCACCCAGTTCCACAAGTGGTGTCAGAAATGGGATCCCCCGGAGGCATGGAGGCCGCGGTCAAACAACTGGCGGAATGCCAGGAACAACTGGGAAAGATGATGGAGAGGTTTCTCAAGACGGCAGAAGACGATCGGGGCCAGCTGCACGACGTGCTGAAAGGTCAGGGTGCCGCACAGGACCAAGCCCTCGAAAAACTCACCACCGTCATGGGGCAACAAAGACCGGCCACCTCCCTACCCTCAGTCGTCCTACAGAAGTACGTACCCGGAGAAGACCCCGATTACTTCTTCACAAACTTTGAGCGCCTGGCCTGCTGATCGGTGGGGCCACTACCTAGGTCCCCTATTGACTGGTGAGCTGCAAGCCGCCTACCAACAAGCTAACATCCAGGGACAAACGCCATACGCCGACATCAAGACCTGCATCCTGGAAAGGCTAGGAATAGACGACGAGACATACAGGGTTCGGCTGCGTCAAGCCAGGGAAGGGCCCCAAGAAACGCCTCGGGCTCTTTCCTTCCGTATTCAGGATCTGGCAAATCGATGGTTGAAACCTGCTACGGCCACTAAAGAGGACATACTGTCCAAAATATATTTGGAGCAGTATTTGGCTTCCCTACATCCTGCCACCCAAAAGTGGGTGCGCCAACACGCCCGCCTAACGCTCGACAGCGCTGTGGAAATTGCCAGCGCATATAACAGAGCCCAGGAAACCCAGCGATCCAAGGAGGAACACCCTTCCCGCATAACCCCAGGAAACCATCCCCGGGCCCCACGACCCCCTCAGGTGGTCAGGAAACCTGACCCTGCTCCCCTGATGCCCTACCCTATCCTGCCTCGACCCCACCCACCTGGACCTCAATGTTACCAATGTGGTGGGTACGGGCATATTGCTCGCGTCTGCCCCCAAAAGGAGGAGCCTATGGACATAGGGATGGCTAGAAACTATGTATGTCTCACCGCGGACACCACCCCCCCTCCATTTCGATGTCCGGTGCGAATAGACAGACACAGAATGATGGCCCTGGCTGACACTGGATGCAGGCAAAGCGTTCTAAGACCCCAAGAGCTACCCCACCCTGTCGGTCCAGTGACAGGCACCGTGGCCATCAAGTGTGTACATGGCGACACCAAGAACTATCCGACCACCCGAGTCTATGTACAACACCCCACGGATGCGGGTAGTCTGCTAACAGTGGGCCTGATACCCAATCTCCCGGAACAAGCGATATTGGGTAGCGATTATAGTGGGCTTCCCCATCTCCTCGAAGACACAACAGACTCCCTGAAGAAATGGTGGGCCGATGCCCCGTTCTCCCACGAACCCTCTCCTGTGAATCCGGTGACCAAACCCACCAAGACCCGAAGACAGAAGAAAAACGAAAAAAGAGAGTTTGCTATGGCCTTTCCTGCTCAAGTAGATGTACATCCATGGGAAACCAACAGGGAGTTCCGCGCCACGCAACAGGAAGACCCGGTGTTACAGGAGGCTTGGGCCCGTGCTCTGGATGCTGAGGACCCACTGCATGTAGGTCCTTATTTCTTCCGAAAAAACGGGCTCCTCTACAGAAAGGGAGGACCCCAACAGCCAACCCAGCTGGATATCCCCGGATTATTTCGGGATAAAGTACTGTTCCTGGCACATAGCCACCTGCTGGGGGGTCATTTCAGTGATGAAAAAACCGGACACACGATCCTGGATAAGTTTTATTGGCCTGGGGTACACGGACAAATCAAACAGTATTGCCGGGAATGCCCGGTCTGCCAACGAAACAGCCGATACCGTCCCCCCAGGGTTCCTCTCCAACCCCTCCCCATCATTGATGTCCCTTTCTCAAGAGTAGGCATGGACATTATAGGACCATTGTTGCCCTCCAGAACCGGTTGTAGGTATGCTCTTGTACTGGTAGACTATGCCACCCGCTTCCCGGAAGCGGTACCCTTACGCCAACCCACAACCCAAAACATAGCCAAGGCTCTCATATCCATCTTCTCGAGGGTGGGTTTTCCCCGCGAGATATTAACCGATCAGGGGACACCCTTCGTATCCTCCCTTATGCGCCAGGTCTGCTCCCACCTAGGTATCAAACAATTAAGGACAGCAGCCTACCACCCCCAGACAGACGGGTTGGTGGAGCGCTACAACGCCACCCTCAAAACGACACTGAAGAAACTCTTAGGCCTCGAAAGCAAAAGGTGGGAGGAGATGCTTCCCCTGGCGCTGTTTGCCATCAGGTGCAAACCGCAAAGCAGCACTGGTTACTCACCGTATGAGTTGTTGTATGGCCGAGCCCCACGGACACTCTTGGATATGGCTAGGGAAGCATGGGAAGCCGAACCCGACAGAACCCGACCCCTACCCGAATATGTGGACAATCTAAAGACCCACTTAGAACAGATAAGGGTCATCATGAGGCAGAACCTGGTGGCCGCTCAAGACACCCAGAAACACCAATACGACAAGGGAACCAAAGCCCAGAAGTTTAATCCTGGTGATCTAGTATTGTTGTTATTGCCTTCTTCCGACCATAAGCTGCTAGGGCAGTGGCAGGGCCCCTTCTCCGTTCTAAGAGCCGTGACCCCTGTTACCTACGAAGTAGAAACAGAACCCACCCGAGGAATCAGTCAAATCTATCACGTGAACCTTCTCAAGAAGTGGGAGGGACCCCGACCTGTCCTGTCCAGTGCATCAACCCCTCCCTTCGAAGCGTGCATAGACCCTGACCTCTCAGAACACAACAAACAGGATCTCAGACGGTCCTTGTCCTCAGTGCAATCCGTGTTTTCCTCCCTACCAGGACACTCCACTGTGGTTGAACATGCCATCCAAACGGAACCAGGAAAAACAGTGAGACAAAGGCCTTACCGCATCCCCGAAGCACGTAGAGCCATCATCAAAGAGGAGACGAATCAAATGCTGAAACTGGGCATCATAGAACCCTCCAGAAGCAGTTGGAATTCCCCGATTGTTCGAGTCCCCAAGCCAGATGGCTCTACTAGATTTTGCATAGACTTTAGGGAAGTGAATAAGATATCGGCCTTCGACACCTACCCCCTACCCCGCGTAGATGAAATGGTGGAACGAATAGGTAAAGCCAAGTACTTTAGTACCCTTGATCTCTGCAAGGGGTACTGGCAGATCCCCCTCAAAGAAGCTGACAAACCTAAGACCGCCTTCTCCACCCCTGAGGGCTTGTTTCAGTTTAAAGTGATGCCCTTTGGGCTTCACGGGGCCCCGGCTACGTTTCAAAGGGCCATGAACTTGGTGCTACAGCCGCATATAAGGTACGCCGGGGCATACCTGGACGACATCGTTATTTATAGCGACAGCTGGGAGCAGCATCTACGACACCTAAGAGCCGTAGTCACCTCTCTAGGGAACAATGGTTTCACCATCAACCCCTCCAAGACCACCTTAGCGGCCCAGAGTGTGAAATACCTCGGTTACCTGTTAGGGGAAGGGCTCATCCGGCCTCAGGACAATAAGATCAAGGCCATTCAGGCCATCCCCTTCCCTCAAACCCGGAAGGAACTTCGTGCCTTTCTGGGATTATTAGGGTACTATAGGAGGTTTATCCCGAATTTCTCCCAAACAGCGGCCCCTTTGACCGACTTGTTGAAGAAAACCACGAACACAGAAGAACTACTCAGACACCCTAACCCCCTGGTGGTCCACGCCTTTGAACGACTGAAACAGTCCCTGATTTCCGAGCCGGTGTTAGTCAGTCCGGACTATACCCGAACATTCATACTGCAGACCGATGCCTCGGATCAGGGCTTAGGTGCGGTACTCTCACAGAAGGATTCCGCAGGGGTTGAACGGCCTATACTCTACCTCAGCAGGAAACTGTTTCCCCGAGAAGTAAATTATGCTGTGGTAGAGAAAGAGGCCCTAGCAATCAAATGGGCGGTGGAAAGTCTTCGGTACTACCTGGAGGGGCGTGAATTCATACTCTACACTGATCATGCCCCTCTGGAGTGGATGGCCCGCAATAGGGGCCACAACGACCGAGTACTTCGGTGGTTTCTCTCCCTACAGCCATTTAGATTTAAAACATTGCACCGGAAAGGACTGCAACAGGGCAACGCGGATTATCTGTCCCGATATCCACCTCCCAGCCCCCCTTCAAGAAAGACAGCTAGGGAAAGGGGATGTGGAGCAGCAGCGGCACATACCTCGGGGCAACGATGTCCGAGCGCGGGGGTCCTGTCCAGCCCGGTCAATTAACGTCCCGGACACCCAGGACACCTTCTCTTTGTCGTCCCTTGCAGGTACCGGCATCGGAGCTGGAAAGACCGGAAACACTCGCCCGTGAACCCGGAAGAGCCAGTGGGACGACCCCTAACGACCCGGAAGCCACCGCCCCTGACCCCGGAAGTGGACCGACGGACAACAACTCGGAAGGTAGAAAAAGCCCCAAGGACGAAGGAGAGACGTTCGGAGCAACCGACTCATGGCAGGAGGCAGCGGACAGCGACGAACCCCGGAGAGAGAGCGGAGCAGCACGGCAAGACCGGAGCGAGGACGAGGAAGAGGACGTCTGGACGGAGGACTGGTGGCGTCCTCAGGAGGAAGCTGGAGAGCGGCCGCAACTCGGACGAGAGTTGCGGCGGGGCACGTGAATACCCGTCACCCTTTCTCAGTGCCCCCTCCTGTATATAGCTGTAGATAAATCTTGTATATAACTTAGCCTTCACGAGCACAGAGATAGAGTGTAAATTGCCTACTGTTAACGCACACTGTAACAAAGACCGAGCACTGCCCAGCACCTGACAACCCTCTTCCCCCCCCCCTCTTCCTAGCCTGCTCCATCCTCCTTTACCATTCCCCTCCTCACAAGCCGTTTTCCGTACCCTCTCGCACCCCGGTGTAGGTGGTGGTATTCCGACTGTGTACTCGGACTAAAGCCCTTGCGCTTCTCTCCTTTTTCAAGCCTCCGAGGAGTCCCAGTACCATACCGAGGAGACTACTGGCGGAGAAAGGAGAAGCAGGACCTGATCCCCAACGACCTCTCCGAGCCTGGTCCACAGCCGTATCCAACAGCCCAGCAACCCTAGGAATCTACCCTGCGACCTTCCCTCATTGTGACTTTGTGCGTCTGTTCAATAAAAACTCCTGTCATAGCTCACTATATCCGGCCTCCCCGCCTGTTATTCCGGTCCGCCCGTCACCCAGTTCCACACACTTATATTACTCGACGCCGAAAAGGCCTTTGACCTGGTCTCATGGCGATTTCTTTGGAGGGTAATGGACAGTATGGGGTTTGGGGGCAGGTTCACGCAGGCGACGCAGGCACTTTATCACAATCCAACTGCTAGTGTCGTCATAAATGGACACCTGACGGAGCCTTTTAAAATCTCACGAGGCACCAGGCAGGGCTGCCCCTGCTCCCCGCTACTGTTCGCTCTCTACCTAGACCCCCTTATCAAACAGATAGAGAAAAATCCCAACATTTCTCCAGTAACATATTTTCAAAACAGCTGTAAAATTCTGGCTTACGCTGACGATCTTGCCATTACTACTCCAGACCCTGCCAACTCCACACGGGCACTAGAAAGGGAGGCCCACAAATTCGGGATATTATCTGGGTATGTTCTAAATAAAAGTAAAACACAGATACTAGTAAATAACAAAATCACCTGGGCTGACGCTAGAGTGGTACCAAAGGCCAAATACCTGGGCGTACTAGTATCCCCTAGACTGGAGGAAATAGTCGCAGCGAACCTGGCCCCCCTTGCTGTTCAGACGAAAAGGGCATTAAAACAAATCGATAATTTACATCTAACGTTGGTTGGCAGGTGCAACGCCATTAAAATGACTTATTTTCCCAAGTTACTTTATTTGTTTCGCTGCATTCCTCTTGAGTTCAGTAAAAAAGATTTACTTAAATTCCAACAAATCTTTACTCAATTCATTTGGGCATATGCTCAGCCCAGACGTGCGTTAAAACATCTTACGTTACCGAAAGACAGAGGGGGATGGGCTTTTCCTAACATCATCCTATACTACTGGGCGACAGTCCTTCAATACAGTTCAGTTCTACTAAGAGAATCCACCTTTGGAGCCGAACCGTCTTTACCCTCACCCTTCCGGTCCTTGCTAGGGGAACAATATTGGGGCTGTTTAGTCCGAGAAACAGCCTATGGATACTACAATCGTGTTAAATTTAAGACGCTAATGAATTCCTATAAAGTTTTTCATCACGTCCGGAGAATCTTTGGACTGGGTAGATACAACTTTTATTCCCCTATAAGCAATAACAACAACCTACCTGCTATATTTAGTTCATCCTATCTAGCCGAATGGCATAGAGCAGGGATAACAAAACTAGGGGACCTTATAACAACCAGGGGGATCGAGTCCTTTTCAACCTTACAGACTAGATTTAAACTAAAAAGTCAAGACCTATTTAAATACGTGGCTATTTATGACTATCTTGCCAGGAAAGTGGGAGGAGCCAACGGATTTGTTGAGGTTGAGCTTATGAACACTCTCCGGAATATCACCACTGTTCGCATTGGAAGTATTTACCAATTAATAAATAAGGAAACCCCTGACGATTTAGAAACTATCGCTTCTAAATGGCATACCAAACTTGATTCCCCTCAAAGTATATTTTACAACTCCCTGCGGTTATCACAGCAAATCCTTATTTCTTCCAAACTACGAGCACAACATTTTAAAACTATATTATTTTTGTATATGACACCTAGCAAAATCATTAAATGGGGATCTGGGAGAGGAACATTATGCCCACGCTGTTCTGAGGTAGGGGCGGACTCTATTCACATATTCGCAACATGTCCAATCATCAACTCCACCCTACTCAGAATACAGAATTTACTCTGCGAAATAACAAATCAATCAATCCTCCTAAACCCTACGACCATTCTTTTGGGAACACAATCCGACTCCCTCAGAGTAAAGGAAGAGGGGCTGATTTTTGTTGCAATGGCAGTATGGAGGATATGTATCTCCTCCGGATGGCTAGATTCTGAGTCCCCCTCCTACGCACATTGGTTGGCTAGATTAGTTGCTACATACCATCTAGAAAAATTTGTGTATGCTAAGAAAGGACGAAGGAAAAGGAGGAAGGGGCTTGAAGTTTGGGGGGCATTCTCCAAATGGATTGACCAACAAGGACAAGGGGATACAGAGATCCAGTAGGACTACTAGAAATCTATAATACCCCCTTTTTTCTTTTTTTTGTGTGTTTCTGTTTTTCTGTTTTATCTGTACCTGTGCCACTGGCTTTTAATCTTGATGAAAAGTGGGAGGAGGGAGGGGGGAGGGGGGGTCCTGAAATTCTCTTTCTTGTGTAACTCTGTTTAGACTCCGCTTTTGTGAAAACCAAAAATAAATAAAAATAATAAATAAAAATAAAGAGTGGCCAACTGGGCAAGCTTAGCTACAGACAGTCTAATAGTAGTAGTACAGAGAGTCATAGCAGAGGCAGTTAGAAGGAACTTAGAGGCAGGGATAACCAGAATTTGGAAACAGATAGTCAAGGTCAAAGAAGCTTTTGTAAAAAATAGAATTAGGATTCGGAAGTGGAACCATAATTAATAGTTCGAAAAAAATAAGGTGCAGTAAAAGTTAGGGAAATATCATTGTTAATATTAACCACTGGAGGACTTATTGGGGCCAGCAGCAGGGCCCTCGGTAGAGGAGCGGTCCTCTGGTGGTTGGCCTGCCGACTCGGGCCCTGTCTTCTTGCCCCTGGGTGGTGCCGATCTTGTAAGATATAATAAAGAAAGAGACAAACATTAATGAGTTCTGTGAAACCAATAAATCATTTTAAAAAACGCTCAATTTTTTTTTAGGAAACAACAATTGCAATAAAATTGACCTATATAATCAGATCGACTACTGGCTTGCATGATTCACGGACTGTCTACTTATTCATGAACACTAATCCAATGTTCCATAATCATTCTGATTCCAGAATACTAATGAATCCTAAGTACCACCTGACCTAGACCACCTATTCCAGATGGGCCAATTGTTCAGTAAGTCTGCATTTCCATTTTGCATAGATGAGATGGAGGACACATGCATAAATTTGTGTATACACCAAATTGTTGGTTGGTTGCGTCTTGTGTTGTTCTGCTACTGACTGACACTGCTAAGCCTACTACTTACTATACAAAGTACAAAAGGTCCTACTGGGGTAAGCAGCACTCAGTAACAGAGGAGGCGTCACGCAGATGGTAAAAAAATTATGAACTAATATTAACTAAACCTAGTTTCCATTCACCACTATTTCACAGGATAACAATAGCAGGACTAGAGTCTCTCTAGCAATAGCATTACCTAATTTCTCTAAAGTAAACCCTTACATTAATCAGCCCAAGCTAGCGCAAAGTTGCAAACAAGTAAGAGTAGCGCCAAGCACCTGTGTCCTACAATCACAGAAGATTTTGAAACGTAATTTACCTGCAATGTAAATGTAAGCAGCAGTAATCTTGTTAATCTTCAAAAAAATTATACACAATACTTATACTACTATATATTAGCTACTCACCAAGCCCCACGACCTCGCCAGCTAGCAGGTCCAACAGGTCCTGCTCCTGGTCCAGGATGTCTGACTACCGGTAGGCCAGCTGGTTATGGGTGCGCCGGACTCCTGAGCAGCGAAACACTGCCCGGCGCACCTTCTCCCACCGACGGTGACGCTCCGGGGTAGGGTACCGCCTCCTGCCAAAGTCAAGGGGAGGTGGCGCTGGATGAAAAAAACAAGGGCTACCACCTCCTCCTCGCCAAAAAGCTGCCAGGTCTGCACCCCTACAGGGCGCATTCTGCCGCAAGGCAGGCGGCTCTTGGGCGCAGGCGCTTTGCCCTTGGAGCAACTGCTAGTGCTGCTGCTACCCTTCACCATGGTTCTGGGTGTTTAGGAGGCGGAAAAGAAAAGTTAGACGGAAAAAATAAAGTTAGGGGGAAGAAGTAGGAACTTAAAGAAAGAAGTAATATAAAACAGTAGAAAATTTAAAAAAACAAGGTAAAAGTAGAAATAAAATGCAACATATAAACTTAGGGACAGAGATAGATTTTAAATAAAAAAAGGCAGGACAACAGTGTAAAAACTAAGGATTGCAAGGATTGAGGGAGGATAGAAAACTAAGCCCAGAACCATAGCATAGTTTGCGCAATATTTACCCACGAGCACGCACTAATCATTGCGAACAAGTAAATCGCATTCCCGAACATGACATGCGCATTGTGAACACGCTATTCCGGAACAGGAAATAAGGCATCGCGAGCGGGCGGGACAATTCAAAAACAAGATGGCCACGCTCATAGGCAACCACATGGGTAAGTTCGCGAGATACTATCCCCCGCGCACGCAAACAGTGACCTGAACATGCACCACATGCTCCCGTACAAGAAAAATGCATCACGAACAGGCGCGACAAGCAACTACGCACGCTCGCAAAGCTACGCGTAGTGCAATAACGTCTTTGCATAGCTTCGCGTAAAGCGACTACGCAAATTATGCCCAGGGTTACTGTACACATGCCCCCATGGAAATATTGCTGGCTACCTTTGGGGTGATTCAGAGGAAGGAAATGTTAGATCTCTGAGACATGTGTTGGGAGGAGTGTCTTGTACGTAAGTGTTTAGGAAGTGTAGCTTTGTAATTGTGCTAGTCAGTTCATGGTAGTGTAATGGTAGACATTTTTTGCTACTAACCAGCCTCCACTCCCCTGGATATTCTTGTGAGTGCTCTAGATGCAGCATGGTAAGCACCTTAGTGGTGGAAAGAGATGGCCACCGCTAGTCCTCTGAGCCAGCTCATGCTTCTTATTGGCACGCTCTTTCACCCTGCTCTTGAGGTCATGCCAACTCCTCTTGATGTTCTTCATGGTGCGCGGGACGGTCCCTACTGCATTGACTTTGTTGACTATCCTTTCCCACATTTGAGTTCTTGCAGTTCTACTCTGATTATCTCATCTACCATCACTGACAACTTATTGTCAGTGAATTTGGGCATATTCTTCTTCTGTGACACGGTGTGTGATGTGCAAATGGGTGAAAGGTGCAGGTTTTAAGGTGGTGGTGGTGGTGATGTGTGTGGTGTGTGTTTGTGGTTGTGATGGTGTAATGTGTGCTGATTTGCCTCTCCTTTGTGCTGTGGGGTTGGGAAATGTAGTTCTGGAGTTGTGCAAAGGATTCTGGACAGGGAAGGGGCTGCTTTTATACTCAGTCATGTGGGTGGATCAAAATGGAGCAGTCTTGTCAGGTGTGTTGTGTGGGTTGGCCTGGGATTTGTATTTTTTACTTGCCATGGAGATGTGTCATTGGGGTGTGTTAGGTGTTTTGTGAGGCTGAGCCAGATGTACAGCCACACTTGGTAGACTTGTTGTGTGTTTGCTTTCGTCCGCCATTACTATTCGGGTATGACCGCAGCGCTCGGAATGCAACGGTCCTTCTACCGGCATTCCCATTCATCATTTGTTGCGATTGCGGCGGTCGAAAACAAACGATCGTTCCGCTGGCAGCACCATCGTTTACTAATTTCACTCGTGGCCATTCCGCTGGTCGAACGGTGGATTTTGGTCTTCCCGCAGCACATCCGACCCCCGCGCTCTGATTTTTCTGGCAGTTCATCCTAAGCTGACCGCCGGTTTTCCCGCAGTACATGCGGACGGTTAATTTCTTCTACCATGGCGGACGGAGTACTTTTTCCATCTGCCATCCCAATCGGCCCCTACGTTAGCATGGTGCAGAAGTGAAAGAAGACAATTTAAATCACCGAGTTCTATAGACGGGAAAGTATATAAACTAGCCTAAGGCACCAAGGCCACAAAGATTTAGGATTTTCACCTGGTCGCCCACAGCTTCAAACGCCTCAGAAAACAGAAAGATGTGACAAAGTCCAAGCTGCCAGAGACCCAGCATCCAAGGAATCCAGCAGCTCATTTACTGCAGTGACAGCTATGGTTTCCATACTATAGACTGCATGGAAATCTGCCTGAATTGGGTGCCAAAGTCTATTCTTAATATTGACTTGCTTTTGTTTATTAATTGCTCTTTCTAGCAATTTAGAATCATAAGGCAACTGAACTAACTGATAATGGGCTCATAGTTCACCCGGAATACCAGGGTCAAGTATTTTGTATTTATTAAAAGGCTAAAAAACAACAGATTTGAAATCAGGACGCACCTTACAAGAGGCGAGTCAGGTGTTAACGATATGTTTGCCCTTGGTGCCTTCACATAAAAGTGGTCTCTTATATACACCTCCTGATAACACATCACCTGGGACTCCTGAGGGTCTACTACTTGAACAACCGAGATAAAGTCATCAATACTGAGTTGCCTGAAAGACTTAACTGTTGTCAACCTCCGCTAAAGTACTGAAACTTCCACGAACTTGGTGGACAATGTAGTAGCTTTCCAAATTTCCGAAACTGAGATTACAGTGAATATTTTCTCATAGAAGAACGTAGCTAATAGATTACACTTCACTAAAAGGATTCTTTTTTTATTAGAGAGAGGTCCTTCGATCTCATATAAGCTAGAATAAAATGGCTGACAAAATTTAAGGCAATGAAAATATGCTATATCTTGTGTATTGTATTATGCATTTTCCCTGGTGCATTGGTCCTTGCTGCTCAGCCAGAATTAATGTGCTGTGCAGATGTTAGAGTGCATGGTGATGCAATGGGATACTTGGATGCATGTGAGGTTGAGAGTGTCAGTTGGAGTATGTGCCTGACAAGCAGGGAGTCTGCTCTAGGTGGGGCTAGCCTAAGATCTAAGATAAGAGCCCATAAATATACGCAACTAAGACCAATACACCATCATCTGTAACCTCACCTCAGCTACTGGACTTTTTCAACAGATCATTTTGGTGACAATTTACAGAAAGAATTTACAGAAACTACACATAAGGAGCAGTATGAAGTAACTATTCAAGAAACTACTCGGATGGTACTACTAAATGAAAATATCAAGAGCCTGAAATAAGCTTCAATATGTCCTGCAGACCCACCCATGTCGTTCCACTGGACAGCTCACAAGCAGGGCGTTGGTTTTACATAAACTGGTACCCTTCTTGAGAATGATGTTAACTTGCCATGAAAGGCGGTTTGTTAACTTCAGCTCATCCACTGTTCAGTTGATGCGGTACCATCAACATTCTTGTATTCAACTTTTTCAGAGGGATTGATCCACACTGGTAAGCTACATGTTGGTGCCTTGCCCAAACTGTGCTGAGAAGTGTGTGCCCTTACTGTTGTGCGGTATTTCAATGGGCCACAAGGCGGTGATCTGCGGTGTTACGAGTCTCCCTTGGACTGGTGTGGAATGCTGTGGGATGCGTGTCCACTTGAGTTCATGTCCACTTACTGTAATGACTGTTGTGTGGCATTTCAATGGGCCAGAAGGCTGCCATCTGTGGTGGTGCAAGTGTCCTCAGACTGCTGAGGAACGCTCTGAAGCACGTATCTACTTACTGTAATGATGCGACATTTGGAACGTCCTGTGTGGTCTGCAGTGGGCAATTCTGTTGCATGAGTGGCCGTGAAGCAGTGGCTTTCAGTGCAGCCGCATGGCAGTTGCAGCATATTTAGCTGGATCGGAGCATGTGTGGGTGGACTGCGTATTTCCTCTTATTGGCTCTTGTCAGGTCATCGTCAAAAGCTGGAATACCTTATTGATTAACTTGGTGGACACTCACTGGAAGCTATCCAGGAGAATTCTTGAAGCAATCTCCCTTCTTGGTTTGTATCCCGGATGTGATGAGGGGAACAATTTTCCACCTGTGGATGCTGGTTAGACCGGACCCGTCATGTTTTGTACCAATTTGCAGGAGATATTGCTCACTAAAGACTTTGAGTGTCATATCTGGATAGTGTTTTCTGGAAATATTGCTGTTATAGTGTTTTTCTCATCTTGATGTATTCACTGCCTAATGATTCATGGTGTATTTACTACTTAATGATTGGCTTTGTATGCCATAGTCTGGTGCTATGTTTTGCCATATTATTTCTGAGTGTTATATCTGATATGAGGATATATTGAAGTTATTGTACATATTTCAGGCCTATGTATATTTTGACATACTTTATTTATGTTATATGCCTAAGTGCATTTTGTATTATTTGAGTATCGATTGGCTGCTTGTGCAATACATTAGCACTCTTCCGAAATGTAGTTTATTGATTGATTGGTTGTTTTGGGGATGCTAACAATGACTAGGTAAATAGTTTTGGAATTCTCAGTATAGCTGCTTGTGAATAAAATGTGATGTGCATTGGAGAAACCCAGTGTGGAGGTTTAAGGTTTGTGGATATTCACTATCATTGCATTTGCCTTGCTTGAGGTATGACATGAGGGGTTACCGGTGAACAAGTATACTATGCGTGGGAATTATTACTGACCTTCTGTTATACTATATAGATTTCCTGTGACAGTGTGAATTCCTACCGGTGTATAATTTTCCTGTGCGTGGAATCATCCCTTACATTACTATCATGTTAGTTTTATTTTTCTGCTACCCACTTTGTTTTGCTTATACACTAGGTGCTCTTGCTTGAGGGATGGTGTGTGGGGTGGAAGTCACCCATTTATTACTGTTACACCAGATGTCCTTTGCTTGAGGTTTGACATGCGGGTAAAAGTCACCTTTTGATTGCTTTTACACTAGATGCCCTTGCTTGAGGGATGACGTGTGGGGTGGAAGTCACCCATTGCTTGCTTTTTACAATAGATGCCCTTTATTGAGGGATGACGTGTGGGGTGGTAGTCACTCATTGATTGCTTTTACACTAGATGCCTTTGCTTGAAGGATGAATGTGTGGGGTGTAGGTCACCCATGTATTCCTTTTACACTACATACCTTTGCTTGAGGGTTGACTGTGTGGTGTGTAGGTCACCCATTTATTGCTTCTACACTAGACACCCTTTTTTGAGGGATAACATGTGGGATGAGGTCACCCATTACTTGCTTTTACGCTGGATGCCCTTTTTTCAGGGATGACGTGTGGGGTGCAAGTTGCACATTGATTGCTTTTACACTAAATGCCCTTGCTTCAGGGATGACTGTGTGGGGTGGAGGTTACCCATTTATTGCTTTTACACTAGATGCCCTTGCTTGAGGGATGATGTGTGGGGTAAACCTACCCATTGATTGCTTTTACAATAGATGCTCTTGCTTGAAAGATGACTGTGTGGGATGTAAGTCACCCATTGTTCTATGTGAGGTTTAGTGTTTTGTGTTTGGGTGTTTTGTGTAATTGTATTTGAGAGTGCTTTGTTGGTGTTTGATATTGTGTCACTGTGGATTGGTGTGCCATGCCTCTTAATTGTTGGTTTTCTGTGTTATCCCTCATTTCATGTTAGTCTGGCCAGCTGGTGTGGTTTGTGGTGGTAACAGGAGTGGCATGTTTTGCTCAGCTTGCGTCCGCATGGCATTCGTGTTAGTTGTGGTGTGCGTGTGGAGGGAATATGTGTATATTTATCTATTGTTTCTTTCTATTTTAGATGGTGTTGTAGGACTGTTTTGTTCCATCTTAGGTCCTTAATTTTATTGCACTTGCAAAATTTTTAAGTATTCTGTCTAGTGTCTTTTTTAAGCGTAGTTTCCATCTTGCATTTTTCAATATTTTTCTATGCATGTTCTCTTATGAAATGCGTTGTTTCAATTTTGCATTTGGAATATTTTCATATGCATGTTCCTTTATGTAAATGTGATGTTTCCATCTTGTATTTTCAACATTTTCTAAACTTTCTGTAAAAGGGGAAAATGTGTTATATCTGGTGTATTGTATTATGCACCCTCCCTGGTGCTTTGGTCCTTGCTGCTCAGCCAGTATGAATGTGCTGTGTGTAATGGTAGAATGCATGGTGATGCAACGGAATGCTTGGGTGCCTGTGAGGTTGAGACTGTCAGCTGGAGTGTGGGCTAAGCAGCAGGGATGCTGCTCCTGGGGATGTCATCACAACGCATGCTTTTACTACGCATGCCTTTACAATGCAGGTTTTACAATGCAAGTCGTTACAACGACTTGCGTTGGGGGGCGCTGGATAGTGGAATAGTTTAATTTACTATTCTAACTCCAGTCCCCGTGGATAGTAGGGAAGGTTTTGGATAGTAAATTAAACTATTCCCTATCCTACATCGCCCTCCAGCGCAAGTCGTTGTAATGACTTGCGTTGTAAATCCTGCATTGTAATGGTAGTGCGTCGTAAAAGTTGCGTTGTGATGGATGTTTCCCGCTCCTGGTGGGGATATCCTAAGATATAATCTAAGAACCTATAAATATACTTACCTGCAACTCAGATCATCTGTAACCTCACTTCATCATAACAAAATATGTGTGTAAAAAGTTGTTTTAGGGGTTTAAATTGCAGCCCTCATTTAGGAATGGATATTTGCTTCAGCACCCTTGTGGTAAAAAAGCAGTCCTTGCTTCAAAGGCATTCTAAGCCTTAAATTTATTTTTGAAGTTTTTCACGTTTCTTAGTAATTATTGACCTTAGTGGACTTTCAGTGCTTAATTTGCAAAATAAATAAGTGCCAGGGCTCTCGTCAGGAGCCCACTGCACCTTGTACCACACATTGCCCCTGCCAGAACCGCCATTGATAGTAACACCACAAATACTACCATTCACACTCTACACAAGTGTGTCAGTTCGGACTATTTCAAGCCCCCAAAGCTATAACAATGGCTTGGGTGGCAGGTAATATTCATTTTTAATATATATTGATTTGATAATTAACTGTTGTTGTAGTCATCTCTAAGTTAGCCAGACAGCGCCACCTTGTGATAGACTTTCACAGGCCCTGGTGCTGACAATTAAGTGCTGGTGCTGAGCACCGGAAACCACTGGCTCAAATTAAGCACTGTCCTGATCTATACATTGGCAGGCTGCACTTCAGGATGGACATAGATGTATGGGCCAGCAATAGCTTCTTGAATGTGACTAAGGTAAGCGATGAGTATTAGTATTTGCAATATTTGCAACACTTACATACCCAACAAGGGCAGTAGGCAGTCCTTACTTCAAAAAGAACCACCAACTAACAAACAAGGCTTAAAAAGTCTAAAGGTCAGGAAACCAATTAAAAAAGAAGAGACCACGGTGTGTTATTAACAATAATGGGGTGCACTGAGTAACTGCCAAAGAATAAGGAAAGAAAATAGCTTTATGCAAAATTCCAACTATTCCAAATGAGTTTCTGTGAATGTATTTGCCGGTTTGCTTTTTCTAAATAAAGTTCAACAATGACCAGCACACCACAGTAGGAACACACAGTAAATGCATAAACATATACATATTTAACAAAAAGGAATATGATAACTAAAGAAAATCCACAAATCCCTCTGTAAGATCAACAGGAAGATAGAAGCATCATAAGAGGAGCTGGAGCCGAAGATGATTGCAATACCACATGACAAACAGGTAAAAGAGTGGAAATACAAATAATGGAGTAGTTGGCTCGAAATCGGATTGAGTTGAAAAGCATAGGAAAAAAATATCTGCAAATCGTGTTGAATCAAAAACAAACCGTGCGTTACAGTTTAAAATGAAACCATAAAAGATAACATTAGCCTAACAGCACCTGCCACACAGTATTAAAAACCTCTTGGAGAAGAGTTCTTGGAATATTGTTGAACTAAATATGAATATTTAGGTCTTCTTGCTTACTTTTCATTAAGGTATGATGGTCCCAGCCACTGTATTTACTGTGCTCCTTTCATCTTTGATCCATTTTCAATATGATCAGATGGCTTTCCAATCATGCGATAACCACAGGCAGGATGTAGTTGATTCACCACTAATACAATGTCGTTAATGATGGATTTCAGAAAGAAAAGAAAGGAAGTGTGTCAATATCATAAACAAAGCTATTGCAACATATGTGTGAACATCATAGCACTTCTGATGAAACAATTGCATGAATATATCCTCATTGTGGCTTTCAAATGTGTTTTTCAAAATGTACAGGTTTATTTAGCCCATTTTTGATATGGAAAAACTGATCATCCCAACACATGTACCGCTGAAATATTTATTGAAAGAGATTTGAAATTACAGTTTGGCAACTTATGTCACAGTTCTTTCCAAACTAGACTTTATTAACCAGATCAATATTCAACCAAAACCATTGCCAGAAGTACTACCTATACATATGTAAGAAATCGGGTTATAGTTTCTGGGGGATGAAGTCCCCACTCAAGCAACAACCACAATCCTTGTCAGGGTGAACCACAAATGTCACTAAATTGACACATGCTTTACTTTCTTGTAACTTGGCACAATAGCAGTCAGGCTTAACTTAGAGGCAACTAGTAAAGTATTTATGCAGCACACAAAACGTAATGATGTGAAAACAGAACACAAGATAAAACTCAAACCAATATATAAATAATTTTCAGAAATAAAAGAAAGGAAGTGTGTCAATTTCATAAACAAAGCTATTGCAACATAGGTATGAACATGATATCAGTTCTGATGGGAAAAGTGCATGTATATCTCCTTAGAGTGGCTTTCAAATGTGTTTCTAAATATGTACAGAATTATTTAACCTGCTTTTGATATGGAAAAACCGATCACCCAAACACATGTACAGCAAAAATATTTATTGATTATTTAAAAAAAAAAAAAATTCAAGGTTGCAAAGTATACATAGTTTGACATAATAGTAGTATCCCCCCCCTTCCCCGTCCCTGTTTTTACACAATGGAAGAATACAGTTCAAAGATTAATCAGGAACATCAAGTACATATGAATAAACCATCGTGAGAGAATTTCATAAACTGGAGATGTAAAGCGGTTTACAAAACAGAAGGAAAGAAAAAGAGAAATGGGGAAAAGAAAAAAAGAGAGAAGAAAAGGAAAAGAGGAGAAATGAAGAGAAGAAAAAAAAGGAAGAAAAGGAGATCTGAAAATAAAAGATGCTAAGGAATTTGAAGAGTTAAGTATAAGGGTTTAATCTAAGCGTTCAAGCCATATGGTAACCGGTTCCCATATGTCAAGCCCTCTCCTTTTTCCTTGGCGACCTTTTTTAGCGTATATCGCTTTATCAAGATGGTATGTCGCCATTAGCCTGGCTAGCCACTGGGAAAATGGTGGCGGGTCTGCGTCTTTCCACCCAGAAGCTACACAGATCCTCCAAACTGTCATAGCTACAAACACCAAAGCGCCTCCTCTTGCCCGACTTAGTGTTTCACAGGTCCCTAGCATAATAGTTGTGGGGGTTAGTAGGTAGTCTTGTGAAACAACCTTTCCCAAGAATTCCTGTATTCTAGACAGGACCGAGGACAATTTTTGGCAAGTAGCAAACATATGGACGGAATCAGCTCCAACCGCAGAGCAACGAGGGCATGTTGTTCCCTCCCCCGTGCTCCACTTTGCGATTCTGCTAGGAGTTAGATATAAGAAACAAGCATTTGCAATGCAATAGGTCTCGCATTAGGAAAATTTGAGCTATTGGTATTGTAAATGGCAATTTTTTTAATTTCTGTGTTGGTTTTGAAAATAGCTAAATTAATAGCTTTGTCATTTACAATGGCAATAGTTATAACTTTCACAAAAGTGACACCTATAGCATTTGTAATGCAATATGAGTTGTATTTACGTGACTTAGATGTATTGCTATTACAAATAACAATGGCTTTTATATTTTTTAAATAATTAATACTTAAATAAAAGGCATTTTAATTTATAATAGCAATAGCTTAAACTTTCGTAAATAACGTTTGTGAAGATTGTGTTCAGTGTATTTTATTGTGACGAAAATCCAAGAACAGAAGTGAAATTTTAACATCTTTCTGTGACATTTGTAATAAAGCTTGAAACATTGAGAGAACATATTTGAACCAGTTGTTGAATGGTTGCACAGATTGATGATGTGATGGCGCAGAGTGATGTTGTGGAGGCGACGAGTGATGCTGTGGCGTTCACTGATGCTGTGGTAGCGCATAGTGATGTTGTGGGCCCCTGAGTGATGCTGTGGTGGTGCTGAGTGGTGCTGTGATGGTTCTGAGTGATGCTGTGGTGGTGCTGATTGGTGCTGTGGTGGTGCTGTGGTGGTGTGGTGGTGCTGAGTGGTGCTGAGTGATAATGTGGTGGTGCTGAGTGGTGCTGTGGTGGTGCTGAGTGACGTTGTGGTGGTGCTGAGTGGTGCTGTGATGGTGCTGAGTGATAATGTTGTGGTGCTGAGTGATAATGTGGTGGTGCTGAGTGAAAATGTGGTGGTGCTTAGTGTTGCTGGGGTAGCGCTGAGTGATAATGTGGTGGTGCTGAGTGACAATGTTTGTACGAAGCAACAATTATAAGGTTGTGGGAGAGACAAGAAAAATACTAGCTATTTACAGTGAAAGATACAGACCTAGTAGATTAATAAGCAGAGTAAGCAGGAGGTACTGCAGCACATGTCTGTGAGCGACGAGCAGTGGCGTACACCAAGAAATTTTAAATCGCGCTTTCAAGTATTTTTTAAACATACTATAGTGTAACATTTATGACATCTTTGTTAGCACTGAAAATGTCCCTTACCTGAGTCACCAGCAATGAACAGTCGCTTTTGTAAAACCAACCTCATCCAACGGTAAAAAAAGGAAATATTTTGCTTTAGTAGTATGCAGGTTTAAAGAGGAACCGGGGTCGAAAATTCCCAAAAGAGTAAACACAAAGTCGGCAATGAAATAGAGTCACTAGCAATCAACTGGCGCTTTTGTAAATCCTACGGTTAGAACAAGACTCAGAGATTGAGTTGTTTTTTTGATGGAGTGGGATGAAGCCAATCCAAAGTCAATGGATAAAATTGGAAGGAAGAGTCATCAGGACCCAGGAGAAGGATCTCAATTAGAAGCCGGGCCTTGGAATAGGACCTCTTTCTTTGGACCACTGAAAAAGGGCTAATAAACAGGATCCATCTTATAGCTTAGGTGTGGTATTGTGTAATCTACTAGTTGCCTCCCGTACCAGGGTTTTGTCTCTGGAACCCTCCCTAAAAGGTTTAGAGCTCAAGGCAGATTGACCCAAGACTGGTTAAGAATATGACAAACATGAGGCTGAAGAATGGCTCAAGCGGAATTCATTGGTACTGTTGGGGTACTGAAGAGGATGATTGTTGTGAGAAATAAAATTAATTTGCTGCATATTTTGGGAGGGATCACTAGTGTCAGAGATGCAGGACTGAGTGTAAGCATACAGCATCTGCAGTGGGTGAGGTAATTTGTGTTTTTTACACCATCCAAACTGCTTTATTTCCAGTATTGCCACTGAGATCGTTCTGTAAGTTGCAATTTTTAATTACCTATTTTTGAGAGTATTGGTCAATTTGACCTTTTGTATCATTAAACGAACAATGTGGGCAACGCTGCGTGTGTACCAATTTATATTTGGTCTAGGAGATGCAAAGGTGTGCACTTGGGATGTGGTGAAATTTAAGGCTGGAGATGTTTTGCATGAGAGCATCAGCATTGATGGTATTTTCCTCTTGGCCCACTGTGAGGCGGGCCTCACAGAGTTAGGGTTGGCCTCATTGCCGCGTGCAGCATGAATGTTGAAAACGAGGACATGGACAGACCAATGCAAAGAGCTGCCAGTCCCAGAGGCGAAGATTGGGTATCTTGAATTCTGAGATGTCAGGGCTCTTCCACTTCACTGGTGAACGTATTGACCACTTGAGTAAATCTAAAGGTGCTGTCATATCTTTGTTTGCCTCTTGTGTGTCAGGTCAGGTGATGAGTTTGCTGAGCAGGGACAGCAGAATGAGATCATCTGCTAGGCTGCCAGGGTTAGAGGTAAAAGGTTAATGCGTTTTCGTTGAAGGATTATAGACTGACTTACAGGTGACAGATTTTACCAGAAGGTGTCATGTAAACTGTGCATCATCTTTCACCGGAACTGGGTAAGATTACGTTTTTTTCTATATTTTTTTAGGAGGATATTCTAGTTAAAAAGTGGTAGCGCTGAGAGTATAGAACCAGATGTGGTTAGCTAGGAGTCACTGAGGAGTAAATAGCTAAAGCTGCTATCATAGTTAAGGTTGTGAATCCTTGTGACATGTTGGCAATACCCATACAGTGAAGAGTCCACCTCTGATGAAAAACCCAGAATTGCATGTGATAAGCGCTGTCAATGGTAGATTCAGCAAACATTGAGCAGAAGCATGTGAGACTGTGGGTCGAACAAATGAGGCTTCTGCTGGGATTGTTGTGACTACTCCAAGCTTTGTGACCACTTGTGGAAATGGGAGCGCAATTTCCCTCTCATGGTAAATAGGTCACAACCCTTTTGATTAGGCATTTGTCAGGTTTTCTTGTGCTATCTACTGGTAAAGAGTGAGACGTATGAGTGTATGGGGGAAGGGAGGTGCGCGTGGCTGCAGCGAGAATATGCCATGGGCGCATGGTATTGAGCAGGTGTGATTTGATGGTGAGATTCTAAGTGGGTCAGGCCATGGTGATTTCTGGACTTTTTTGCATGACGGTCCATACCTGGAATTGGAAGCTATGTCTCTTGTTTTGGTTGGTGACTTGATGTTTGTGAAGTGGAGATGCGCTCCCCTGGTTTTGCAGAGTTTAAGAGAAGGTTTGAAGTTGATGGTGACCTGCAGAAACACAGCCTCACACTCCTTGTACTACACAAGGTTCAACAAAGTACACAGGGTTCCCCATAATGATTGGTGATAATAATAAACAAAAGCAGCAAGGTCACTGCCCCACCCGAGAACAGTTGCAATTCAAGGCGCGTGAACTCGCGTTCCGTGGCTGCCTTACACGGTGCGCGCTCTCTGTAAGGGTGACAACGTTCAACTGGCACGCGCGGTAAAGCCGCGTGCTCGAGTCAGAGCCGGCGGGGAGGCGGATGGAACGCTGCTGCTGGTGGATCCCATTGAGAGACAGCGGCTGGAGGCAGTTTCCGTGTGAAAAGCGGCGTAGCCCAGTATCCCCGCACAGTATCACAACCCACCGCTCGCACCCTAAAGGCCAAGGGATAGCCACCGCGGCCTCGAACTGGGCTATACCAGTGCCCCACTATCAGGGGCTACCATTCCTAGAGGCTGTGCTTGGCGGGCCAGTATGAGCATAGGGGCGACAGGCAGCCCGGCATAGACGCCACACAGCGGGAGCCCAGCCTCCTGAGCAGAGCTCCCACTGGGGGAGGGCGGAGGCAGCCGCGCTCAGTATGTCTTCGTCCCTGGGGGCCCCCTGGTTTGGGCCCGCGCCCGCCCCCCGAGATCCCTGACCTGAGCCACCTGACCGAGGAGGAGCGCAGCATCATCATGGCAGTCATGGACCTGCAGAAGCAGGAGGAGGAGAAAGAAGAGGCCATGCTCAGGTAAGCGCCCCCAGCACCGGCGTGTGTGCGTATGAACAGGGGAATTCTTGTAGGGAAGGTGGAAGCTATCGGAGTGACTTCTGGGGATGCTTTGGGGGCACCATATCGATGGTCTTATATAGCTGCTGGGTAGGCATCTAGGAAGCTCTACCTCCTGCACTTCTAGTCCTTCAGGGGAGTGGAGAATAGAGGGTACAGAGTGGACCGAACCACTGCGAGACACTGAGCGAGAGAGCAGCGGCGCGCACAATCGGAGGCAGCCCCCACCGCGTGGGCAGCAGCGGTGCACGCACAGAAAGGAACCCAACGCCAGGAGGGGCGGAGCGCACGCACACATGCGGTGCCCTGCACCGAGGTAGGACATAGGAAAAATCCTATTTCTTGGCTCTTTTTCAGGACCAAGTTAAACTATTGCAATGCTTCCCCCTGAGGAAGACAACCAACGCTTGGGACTTGAGCAGGCAGGGCACTCTGCAAGGGCAGATGGGAGGGCACTATTAAGTTCACAGTAGAGCTCTTTGGAAGAGATGAAAAGTTGTCTTAATTCAACGGAAGGGGGTATAGAAGGGAACTTTAGAAGTGAGGTGAGGTAAGGAGGGGAGTGTGTGCGTATGTGTGTGAATGCGTGAGTGTGGCTGCGCGCGTGATTGAGAGAGGTGCTGTGTGAATGTGGGACAGGAGATGTGCACGGCGCCGGGCTGGACGTGCGCGTCCACAGAACCAAATCGCTGCACGTGCCCCGGTTTGTCTCCCTTGAGAGGCATCTCGGCAACAATAGGTCTCGAGGGCGAGACCTAAAAAGGTACCAAACACAAGTACAAGGATAATACAGCAGTGAATGTTAAACACTCCAACCACAAGAACACACAGGGAAGGCACTTCCAAAGTCAAAGAGAATAGAATTTTCAGTAAGGAGTCCCTGGCATTGGAGCCTGGTAGTGGAGCCCCTGGTATTGGAGCCCCTGGTATTGGAGCTCCTGGCATTGGAGCCCTTGGTATTGAAGCCCCTGGTATCAGAGGCATCACTAGGGGTTGGTGTCCCCCAGTGCGGTAACTCATGGTGTCACCCGTGCGGTCCGCACCACTGCACCCTCCTAGTGACGCCACTGCTGCTTGCTACCCACTCTGTGCTCTTATGCATATTTCTCCATTTTTTGCACTTTCCCACTGATGACCTTTCTTTCACCCTGTCAGGGTGAGCTTATGCCCTGCGCACATGGTACATTTCCTGGTTTTCTGACACACACAGGTTCTGCTGCCCATATATGCAATTTTTTCTGCCACCCTGTAACCTTCCGCTGGAAGGAAGGCCGGAAATGTCTCCCTCAGTGGTGAAGAGTGTGGCACTGTGTGTAGGGGTGCGTGTAGCCCCGTTCAAGGTGGTGGTTTTGTCCATTCCCCTCTGCGGCCTGCTGTCTGGTTGCCAGGCCCAGAGCCTGGAGTTTTCCTTTCCAGGTCACGGGGAGGAGGGGCAAGGGAGGCAGGCAGGCAGGAAGGATGATGACCCGGCTTGAAGGGAAGTGGGCCTGTGCCGGCTGGGAAAAGTCCTCTGCCCGCCGGCCCCAGAAGGATGGAATGATGAGACTGCCCGAGCGGGGATTGAACTTCAGGTAACAACATCCGAGGGACAACTTTACAACTCATGAGACAACTTACTTCAATGAGGAACCATTAAACTCGCTAGCACAACTTCTCTTATTTACAGCACTTAGAAACGGCAGAGGTATGTCCTGTGGCGCTACACCTACTGCTACCTGGATGATTAACGAGTGCCCCCTCCCGGTATTTCACGTGGGGCTTATACCAACCTAACAAGCGTAATGTACATGGCTACATGGCACTTACACTTTTTCCATTGGTGTAATTCAAATCAAGGGGCTAATAGCGCCAAATGTACCGGTGCTTAAGCTTAATATATCGACCTCGGAAGGATTAATGCCCGAGACGGCTCCGTTTAGGCCGATCTCTAGCTCACTCAGGTGAAAGTTTACGTGACTCGCCTTGTGGGCTTGATGACCCAGAACCCGCTCGCCCCTCCCAGATGGGTTTTGAAATGCCCAGACCCAGAACTCAGGGTTTATTTCTACGTGCAATTAACATTTTAAAATCAAAGCAAGTTCCCCAAAGTCAACCTTTTAACCGAGGAGAACATGTTACACACCAGGCAACTGTGCAACGAGGGTCCGTAGTGTTCAGCCATTAGCACCGCCCTCAGGGCAGCACTGACGGGAAGTGCAGGAGTAAAACACTTCACACCTGCAGGGGCTGACTGTTCACACCGCCCCTCTAACACCCCAAGGGCCGCAGTGCACGGAGCGACATGGTCGACAAACCCGTGCATGCAGACCAGTGCACGGAGGGGCAGGAAAACCACTGTCACCCCCACACCCACCACCTAGGACAGCAGTGCACAGAGAGTAGGAACACAACTGTGCATGCAGAGCAGCAGTGCACAGAGAGGTACAAAGAAGATAGTGCATACGGGACAGGACAGTACACAAATGGGTTCTGCCTACTGTGATCACAGGACAGCCGTGCATAGTGGAACAGGCACACTGTGCATAATGGTCAGGAAGGCTACAGTGATGTACAGACTTTGCACACCATGAGAGTAGTGTAGAGTAGGGCCCCCTGCCAACAGGTGTGCACGGGAGCCACCGAGCCACAAATGTGAGGGGAGTACGCAGCTCTAATGACGAAAGTAAACATGGCTGAGACGAGCAGACGACTGCCAGGGGCTGTGTGCAAGGGCGCTGGGCAGTTTATATCTCAGGGGGGATTGATGGGGTGTGTGCGTGTGGGGTCCGCTGCTTGTGGGAGTCAGGGAGTGCGTGTGAGGGTCTTACCTGCAGGACACTGTGATCCCGATCTTGGTAGCCGTCACGTTGGTGGTCACCGGGTCAAAGTGCCCTATGGATGCCATGCTGTCCCTGCCTGGGCTCTCCCGTGCAGGCTGGTCCACGGGCGGGGCGGGGGTCCCATTATTTTGCATTTTGCTGTCACCAGGTCTGCGCACGCTGTGACGAGAGGTGTTTCCAGCTGCGCGCATGCGCCCGAAGCCACACATGTCATCCGGCCTCCCATTGGTGGATCTCGCAGAGCGAGCTGGGTTTGTAGTCCGCTCTTCTCGTGCACCTGCCCTGGTCTCTGCAGCAGCGCACGCTATGCGCCCCCTCTGACGAGTAGTGTTTCGAGCTGTGCGCATTCTTCCTCGGTCGGTGACATCATGCGGCCTCCCATTGGTGGATCTCGCAGAGCGAGCAGTGTGTTTGGAGTCTGCTCTGCTCGTGCACTTGCCGCGGTCTCTGCACAAAGCTCGCGCTTCACCCCCCACGGTACCCCCCCCGAGCCGAGGAATCATGGCCCAGCCGGTGCAGAGAAGGTGAGTGAGGGGGGCAGTGAGTGGCACGAGCTGCGGGCGAGAGAAGGGACAGAGGCTACTGGTGGGGGCATTCATGGCTGCGTGAGGGGCTCTGAGGGGCAGAGAGGAGCTGTGGGGTGCATGAGGGTCTCTGGGGGAGCAGAGAAGACCTGTGGGGTGCGTAAGGGACTCTGGGGGAGCAGAGAAGACCTGGGGGGTGCGTGAGGGACTTTGGGAGAGCAGAGAAGACCTGTAGGGTGCGTGAGGGGCGTGCACGGCGCTGGACTGGACGTGCGCGTCCGCAGAACCGAATCGCTGCGCGTGCCCCGGTTTGTCTCCCTTGAGAGGCATCTCGGCAACAATAGGTCTCGAGGGCGAGACCTAAAAAATGGTTTTGAAGTGCTGTACTTTCAATTTAGCTGACAGTAAGTCTCTTTGTGAAAGTTCCAAGGATTTAAAAAACAGGCTACGTGGCGCTTCCAGTTTTGATGACCACTTGTCAGCTATTCTAGGGAGATCATCCAGTGTGTTCAAATTTAAAATGGCATAGATGGACCCTATTCGTGGGACTACTGAAGTTGATAGCATATTGACAATTTTAACCTCTGAGAATACAGCCAATCCCCCCACCTTCCGTGAAAGAAAGCTATGTATGGCTGTGCACTTGAAGGCATCTTGCTGTTTTACCCAAATTTGCTTTCAAGTTCTAAAAAAGTACTCACTCCCTTGTTTGAAATTAGGTCCCCTAGTTTTAAGATACCTGCTTTGTACCATTCTTCTAGGTAACCTATGTCAAAAATGCCAGGCAGATCTCGATTTTGAGTAAGGGGAGTATAATGATTGAATCTTCCAAGACCATAAATCCTGCGTATGCTGGAAAATACCTTGAAAGAGTTCATCAGTGTCTTAAACCGAACTCGTTTGTAATATCCATAGGATAGCTGTCTGAAAAGGCAGCCGCGAGCTTCCTCTCCTATTAATATCCGGAAAGGAGATTGCAATATAGTAGTAGAGATACAAGAATGTGTTGTGATTCATTCGGTACTGTATTGTAGGACTAATGCCCAATAATAGAGTACTATGTTTGACAGTGCCAAACCTCCCATTCTTTAGGAAGTGTCAGTTGTTTCAGGGCCCATCTAGGCTGTGAGTACGCCCAAATAAATCATGTGAAAATTTGTTGAAACATTGCTAGCTGTATTTTGGTGAATTCTAGCGGAATAGAGCGAAAATAATAAAGTTATTTTGTAAAATATGTCATCTTAATTACGTTGCATCTTCCCACTATTGTCAGGTGCAGATTGTCGATTGCCTTAAGGGACTTTTTTGTATCGGTAGCCAAAGAGACTAAGTTCTCTGCTACCAGGTTGTCCAAATTTGCAGTTATAGTCACTCCCAGTGCTTTTGCTTTTGTTACTACCCTGCTGTTATTCCAGTGAATTTCACTATTAGTTATTATCTGGGGTTGGTGCTGTTTAACGCGTATCTGGAGATTTTTCCAAATCTGTAGGCCTCTGCTTCTAGTGCCATCATGGCATTTTCAGGATCAGGGGTGGTAATGGACAAGTCGTCTGCGTAAGCCAGAATCTTTGTTTGCAGTCCCTGTGTGCTCATGGCTTGGATGGCCGGATCTTTCTCAATTTTTTTTATTAGGGGATCTATGTAAAGAGCGAACAGCAGAGGGGAGTAGGGGCAACCCTGCCTGGTGCCTCGCGAGATAATAACATTTTTCGAGAGCCTGCCGTTTAACACTAGACAGGCTGTCGGATGATAGTATAGTGCCTGCACAGCCTGCTTAAATTTCTGTCCAAACCCCATCCTCTCCATGATGCCATAGGAACCGCCAGGAGACCCGGTCAAAGGCCTTTTCTGCGTCTAGTAAAATCAGGGACATCGGCTCTCCTGAAACCTGTGCGGCATCAAACAGGGTGATGGCCCTCCGTATATGCTCCGTGGTTCCCTTTTTTGGAATAAATCCATGTTGCCTCTCGGAGACCAGAGATTCTATTACCATGGACAGTCTGTTTGCGAGCAACTTGGAGTAGATCTTAGAGTCGCAGTTTATCAAGGTAATGGGTCTATAAGAGCCCATTTCTAACGGTGATTTATCTTTTTTTGGGAAGATAGAAATTTTAGCATTTGACCAGGATGGGTGGGGGGGGTGGCCCTCCGTTAAAGATAGTGGTGATTATGTCAAGGAAATTGTACTTTATTTGGGGCGCAAAGACCTTATAAAATTCTTCGGGATACCATGTATTCCCGCCGCTTTACCATCCGGCAAACTAAATAGGGCAGCTGTAATATCGTCCCATTCTGGCACGTTCTCTAACTGGGCAGAGTCACCTATATTAAGTTGTCCTAGTTCGATGTCCTGCAAGTAGTTAGTAATTTCTTGCTCTACTAAGTCGTCAGGCTGGGTGTTTCCTTCTGAGTAGAGAGTTCCGTAGAAATCTTGAAAACCCTCTTGTATCTTACTGAACTCACTAGTTTCTATCCCTGAAGGGAGACGGATTGTACCTATTTCGCCGTTTACTATTTTTTGTCTTGTTCTCAGAGCGAGGTGATGGCCAATACTGTCGACACACTCATACAATGTCTCACGGGCGGCTGCCCACTTAGAAGCAGCCCTTTCCAAGAATATTGCTCCTATTTTAGCCTTAATCAATGTTGCTTCAGTTTGTATATTCTCTGTTTCAGCTCCGTTCTGGACCCTTTGGAATAATGCGGTTTCTACTGCAGTTAGCTTTATTTGTAAGTCGGTTATTAACTGCTTTTCTGTTTTATTCTTCCTAATTGAGAATCTTAGCGTCTCCCCACGGATACCAGCTTTTAGCGTGTCCCAAACTACTGTGTTGGTCGCTGACCCCACATTCATTTCAAGAAACTCCTGAATTCAGACTTGCATGTGGGTCCGATAGTTAATGCCCTGCAGAAGTGCTTTCTCAAAGCTCCACCTGGGAGTGTCCTTCCCAATCTTGAACCCCCTAACCGTCAAAATGAGTGGGTTGTGGTCTGACATAAAACGTGGGGCTAGGCCTATTGTGCATTTGTCTAGCAGAGAAGACAAGATCAGGAAATAGTCTAATCTGGCGAACGTTTGATGTGGAAATGAGAAATATGTGTATCCAGGTTGTGAGGGGTTGAGTTTGGACCAGACATCCCTAAGCCCGTGTGTTTGCGCTAGGTTGATTAATGCATTATAGACGAAAGGCTTCCTGCCTTTATGATTCCTTTTACTCCCTAGTTATAGATCGTGCAGCAAATTAATGTTGAGATCGCCACATAGAATTATTGGAGTGGGCCAATGAGCTAGCTCCCCGGATATCTGGTTAATAATGCTTGGGTCGTCAATATTGCTACCATAGATTGAACATATTGTGAAGGGAAGATGACATTCCGCTATCACCCATCTACCTAGTACGTTGGATTTAACTTTTGGACTCTTAATAGATAGTTTTCTTTCAGCCAATATTCCCACCCTTTAATTTTTGCTCCTTGTGTGGTGGCTCCTATGATTTTGTAGCCTAATGTATCCAACAGCTGTTTTTGTGACCGCTCCAGATGGGTTTCCTGAAAACATATAACATCCCTGCCTAAAGACCTTAATCCTTGGGCCACTTTCTGTCTTTTCCCGTTTTCATCCAACCCACAAACGTTGACAGAAACAAACCTAAGAATTCCTTTGCTAGCCATTAATGGTTTGTTTTAAGGAGATGGCGAGTCACAAAATCTCTGCAATTGTATTGTTCTCCTCTCTCCTTTCCAGTTTCCCCCCCCGGTCCCCTCTCCCTCTCCCGCTCCCTCCTCTCTAAAATAAATCTGGACATAGTCTTCATTACTCTTCTAAATAAGTGGATAGCTGTGAGACATGGAATGTTCCTGAAGCATGCTGATCTTCTTTGTGTCCCCCCCTCCTGCCCCCCCTACCCCCTCTTAAGACCCGAGCAATCAGGTATAACCTGAGTGATGGTTGCCGTGAGTGAAGTACAGCCACCCGCCGCACCTCTCAGATCAAAGGATAAAAAAAAGAACAGCTAGGTGCCACCCTGTGTGACTTAGGCCAGCGTGTTCAGTTAAGCTGAAGAAGTACCCCTCATAAGATATGTCTCGCATGTGAAAAGGTGAAAAAGCAAATACAATAAACAGTGATCTGAATTAGTCCTGGGATACAGTACGGCATTTTTACGGCATTTTTAGAAGAAAAAAAAAGCAAAACATTTCATATTAGTGTCTGTTAATGTCTGTTAATGTTTATGTTTGGCACGTTCCTTCAGCATTCCTCTTGATGCTTTTTACCTAGGTCTTTCTTTTTTTGGATTTAATTTCATCAAGGTATTCGCCAGCTTTATTTTGGACAAGAAGATCTGAGAGTTTCCGCTACAGATAACTTTGAGCCTGGCAGGGTTCATGAGATAGGCTTCTGCTCCTGCCTGCTGAAATGGAGAAATCAGTTGCCTTAGGCACCAACTACGCTCCACTGTCTGGTGACAGAAGTCTGGTTTAGCAAAGAAGCTGATCCCATTGGCCCCCTTTTTAGAGTTAGGACGGGCTTGATCGTAGTTGAGCTGTCGTAATAAAAAGTTTCCAAAGTAAACTAGAAACACCCTTGGGTGCCCACTTTCCGTGCCACTGTTGCCGCCGCCACGTTGTCTCCTAAGGTTGAAGGGGAAGCGATGGGCCCTCTGCACCTCTCGGTCCCAGTTCCATTTCGGATGGTCAGGAAAGGAGTCTTGTAGGAGCTTCACAATAAACCTTCTGGTGTCCTCCCCATCTTTACCTTCCGGAATGCCCAGCAGGTGTAGGTTGTTCCTTCGCTGGCGGTTTTCCTGCTCCTCCATCTTTGTCATTATATCTCCCTGGCAAGCGGTGTTGGCTTTGCTTTGCTTTTTGACTGCCAAAGCCTCGGTCTCTTGATAATCCGTGCGTCCCTCTATCATAGTAACACGATCACTTATGTCTGTGCATGTTTTATTTAGACGTCTGAGGCCACCTTGTATTTTCTTAGCTGCGCTCTTTGCTGCTTGGCTGTCCACCCGCACCTCCTCTTGGAATTCATTGATAGATGCCAGTATTGAAGCTAAAGAGGGTTCGGATAAGTCAATGGCAGCTGGCAGTCTCTTTACCTTTTCCCAGTCAGCCTGCTGCGCCTCTTCATCTTCATCCAGGGGGTAGGACATTTGCGAGTCTGAGTAATCCCACTTCAGCTGGCTCCTTCTTTTCCCTTTGCTTCTTCCCTTTTTGGCGCACACTGTTCCGGTGTCTTTAGCCTGTTCTTCACTGTCGCCATCTCCTTCGCTTGAGCCGAGGCCCCCTTCGTCTGAGGATGTCCCGGTACCGTCAGAGACAGAATAGAAATGTTCGGGCCCTATGTCCGCGGTCCAGGGGACTCGAGAGCCAGCTGCTGCTTCCAGGCCCTGAATATAGTTATTTATCCCAGTTTCAGGTGTACCTAGTGGGGCTCTGGTTTTCCCAGCCGTCTGTGCGAGCAAGTCCCCCATGTACATTCCATTTAGACCCAGTTGACTTGCCTGGTCAGTGTCAGAGCCAGTGTCGACAGGGAGAGATGAGGGAGTAAAATCTTCCACACCACCTACTCGCTCTGAAGCAGCCACTGGGTTGTTTGGAGACGGTACCTCCAACCCCCCATGTGCTGCGTCAATCTTAGGGTCCTGGGCTAATGTGGGAGCAAGGGTATTGACAGGGTTATATCCATGTCTGGGGAGACTATCGGCAGAGGGTTATTGTTTGTACTAATGTTCTGACTTAGTCCTTTACTCTGACCTTTAGTCTGCCCTTTGGCCCCTTGGAAGATTTTAGGTAGTGTAGGCGCACCGTTTACACTAGTACAGTCTTTGCCTGCACCTGCGTTTCCCCTGCCCCACCGGGTTTTCCAAGCAGTTTTTTAACGCCACTAACCTCTTGCCGGGTGCGGCTGTTGCTGGTGCTGCCCTCCATTGAAGCATTGTCCCGAGGGTCTGTGGCGTTCTTGGCTTTGATTCCTCTCTTGGCGCCCCTGCTGCTCATGTTGGTACAGTTGGTACAGTTTTTCAGACCCCTCCGGGATTCCCCTGCTCCACACCACAAGTGGCAGCCAGTCACCAAGTTTCCCAAAATTATACAGACGGCCAGGGAGACAACTGCCAACAGTCAGGTCAGCGTCTGTGTGCCGAGGGTCCTCTGGGTCCGTTCCTGCTCCTGAGGGCTTAATCTTGTCAAAGCTACCACTACCGCTCTGCTTCTTCTCAGCAGCGCGTCTCTCCTCGCTGCCTGCCAGCACCTCTGCTCGCGCATCGCAGGCCGCCTAGCCGAGCGTAAGCAACTGGCATGAGGCGGATGGCTGCTTGACCGCTCTTCACTCCGGAACCGTCATTGCTCCCCCAGTAGAAAGAAATATTTATTGAAAGGGCTTTGAAATTACACTTTGGCAATGTCATAGCATAGTCCTTTCTAAACTAGACTCTATTTACCAGACCAGTACTCAATCAAAACTGTTGCCAGCAGTACTATCTATACCTATGTAAGAAATCAGGTTATAGGTTGGGGCGGATGAAAACCCTACTCAAGCAACAACTACAAACCTTGTCAGGGTGAACCATAGATGTTATTAAATTGATCCTTTTTTAACGTTCTGTTAGAAAAATCCAACACCAGTTTAAAACAATTTAATAACATTCATGAATAAAATGACACCAAACCAAATGAAATCCAATCAGTAGAAACAGAGGTATGACTTTTTTAAAGTTGTTAGTACAAAATTCATTTGAGTCCAAACATGAAATTTCTACCTGTTCCACATCAAAAGTTAGCACTTATTAAATGTCGAAGGTTACCCAAAGTCATCCAATGGGAGCTATAGCCCTTAGAGTAGTGAAATCTAATGTAGGTGTTTGTCACTACCAGGGCACAAAAAATCTATGCCCACATTTCCAACTTTTTTAATACAATGCAACCTTCAGGGCCTAGCTTAGGGGTGACTTAAATGTATTAACAAGGAAGGGTAGGGTCAGGCAAAATGTTGCCATGTTCAAATGGCAGTTAAAAACTTCACTGCAGGCTGAAGTGGTATGTCTGAGACACGTGTTAAAGTGCAACTTTAGTGGGTGGCACAATGAGTGCTGGAGGCCCACTAGTAGCATTTAAAAAATAGAATGCCCTGGGTACACGTAGTACCATTTACTAGGGATATGCAAAAAATTAATATGCCATTTAAGTTTAGGCCACTTTTAATATGTTTGAAAGTGAAAGCACAAGCATGTTAGCCCTAGTTAGCAGTGCTAAAGTACACTGAGGCTTAAAGCCTCCAAAAATGAATTTAGTAAATAAGAGAGGTGAAGGGAAAATCTTTAGGGGATGCCACACCAAGAATGTCAAGTCTAACAATAACAAGCTCAATGTCATTCCCTATGGGCCTCACATACTCCTTTACACAAGTAAATAAGGTGATATACCTAGGTGGTGCTCTTATTCTGTTGTTGTAATACTTTATTCGATATTGTTATATCATAAAAGCATATTAATAAGATTGTGTAATTCATACAAAGACAATAAAATATTATTTACAATTATAAAAGAATTTGATGACAATACTAAAGTACAACAGTATAATAATAGATATGAATTAATAACAGTATATATAAAATCTATACTTTGTTAGCATGTAACATCCTAGTGCGGATAAGCCAGGCGCATGATAAAAATGTTGCCACTCCACATACAATAAGAAGGGATGTTGTATCAGTTGTAAAGATACGTAGGGCAACCCGGAAATCTCTGACCCCCAACTCTATACACACTGGTTTCAGCCATCTCAGCTTAGCCCTCTTATAAGCCATACAGCCAAACAAGAAATGGGGTAACGATTCTGATTTACACGGGCAACAAGGTCAAGTACTATCTAAGTCCCTTGATCCTTTCCATCTTTCTGTAAATTTATTGAGGGGTAATATCCCATACCTCATTTTTAGGAAGACCAATCTATCTCTTGGTATTCACATGAAGTCCAAAAATGGTTCCAACTTCCTGGTAGGCTTATGTTCTAAGAACTTGTTGGTCAGTGATCCCCATTTCTGGTTCTTCTGCTCCATCGCGTCCACCCAGTCCCAATACATTTTTAAATTACTTGTTTAGGCGGGGGCTTCTGAGAGATCCAGAATTCAGCCAATCCCAATTTTATAACCATTTGTTTCAGTTTATTTACCCACTGTATTTTATTCGCACTATTCAAAGCAATAAGTTCATCCATAACCAGAGCATGGTTTGCTAGTTCTGGGGTCCTCCTCAGGCGCACCCAAAACAGCAGGGGCGAAGATTAACTATTTTAAGGATAGAACGTTTGCACATATCATGGAAAAGGGGTTTAAGCGGAGTTGAGGTAGGGAGGGAGACTAAGTTCCTTATGAATGTATTCTCTGCTCTTACCAATTCTGAGATATTTTCACATACCCACAATTCCGCCCCATAGTTCACAGAGGGCAGCGCCCTCCCCTCATAGACAGCAAGAGCCAGGGCGATTGGTCTACTCACTGACTTCCGCTGGCTCCTTAGAATAGCGCCTGAGACTCTCTTGAGGTTTAGCAGCATCTTAGCCACATGGGAATCTCACTTCATTCTGCTATTAATTCTGATCCCCAGGTAGTCAGAAATCCTCAACCAACTCAAGAGATGACCCATTAAGAGTGATGTTAATTTTCGTTGATTTTTTGGAGCGGGGTAAAACCATCAGCTTGGTTTTGGTCGTATTAATAGTCAACCCACGTTCGTGGCAGAACAAACTGAATCTATCCAGTATTTTTGTAGCCAGATGGGGTTTTGGCCAACAGGAGGGTGTCATCCGCAAAGAGGAGAGTTGGTGTTTTCTCCCCTGCCAGGACTGGGGCATCGGCATTGCACTCCCTCAAATGGTCGGCCACCCCATTAATAAAGAGGGAGAACAATGTCGGGGCCATCACACAGCCCTGGCGTACCCCCCTGTTTACAGACACCCTCCCTGTTAGCTGACCCTGTCTCCCCCATCTAATCCTGGCATAGCTGCCCTCTTGGAGTTTGACTATAAACTCCAGGAGGTAACCCCATGTCCTGCAACACCCTCCAGAGTTTCTCGCGAGGAACCTAGTCGAATGCACTTTTAAGGTCTATAAAGGCCAAATAGAGATTGCCCTTCATAATAGTTACTGTTTTCCAGTATATTGCCCAGAACTTAAAAACCTGGTCCATTGCACCCACATTTTTACGAAACCCCGCCTGGAAGTGGGATAGTATATTCCCCTCCTCTAGCCATCTATCCATTCTATTTATAATGACCCTGCCAACTACTTTCTGCATAGCATCGATTAAACTAATCGGTCTGTAGTTGGCAGGGTCCTCCCTGTCACCTTTCTTATGTATGGTGACCACTTCCACACCCTTCTAGGAGTCGGTTACAGAATGACCGTTGAGAATTAGATTCATAAGGGGGGCAATAAAATCCGACCATAACTTGGGATCATGTATATATAAATCACCCGGTAGCCCATCCGGGCCTGCCGCTTTTGCGGGGATTATGTTCCTAATAGCATCATGAACTTCCCGGGATGTAAATGGTTCTACGGGTGCAAACCCCTCAATACTATGGTTAACTTGAGCCCTACCAAATGGACCTGCCTCATCTTCACCACAATACAAATTTGTGAAATGTGAGTGCCATTGCTGTTCAGTTATGTGGTTGGCGAGGGGCTCCATACCTACTCTGTCTAATTTGTTTATCAGGTTCCAAAACAGAGTTGGGTTTTTTGAGCTGGCTACGACCCTAAGTTCCTGCCAATATTCCTCTTCCCATTCCCTCTAGGTCCTCTTGATACACAGATTGTATTCCCTCCTAGCCAACCGAACAGCTGTAGTATGCTTTTTCCTAATAGCATTTGATATGGCCTTTCTCTTTTCCCTACATTGTATCGTGTACCATAGAGTACTGGCATTTACTGGATTCTTGTTTTTTAATCCCCCTTTATTTTTTATTGTAAAAAAGGAGCCAATTTTCTTCAATTTTTTGCTCCTATTCATTACACAAGACTGCAGCATTGCGTCAGATTCTCAAGGTGCCTCAATTTTGATTGACCTCACCCTGGAGTGTGGAAAGAAATGCAAGGACATCAGGACAAGGTTGTTAGGAACCAGTGTGAGAATGTACAGCACCCCTGTATCCCAGTTCAGAGGCCAATAAACAATTGTCAAGCCCTGCATCTCTATCCAGGAATAATAGCATTGTACAGGAGTGCTGTCCAAGTCTGAAGAAATAACTCCCCATCTGAGGCCATTAGGCAGGGCACCAAATTAGAAATATCTCAGTCAAAGGGGTATATAGCCTTATGACTAATTACCAGCTCGGTGGAACCAACCAACTAACTGCACCACGAGAGTCTGGAAGGTCATGCTTCCCACTGAGTCCTTACGCTCATTTCCACTTCCATCCCACTGCAGGATTAAGGAATTTTGTGAGACTAGAAGACTCTAGAGGAATCTTTTTGCTGATAGCTCAAATTTGGGGTACATCACTTACAACGCAACTTTTACCACGCAGTGCTTTTACATCGTAGCTTTTACAACGCAAACCATTACAACGCATTGCGCTGGGGGGCGCTCTAGGATAGGGAATATATTTAATTTACTATCCAACACCTTCCCTACTATCCACGGGGACTGGAGTTGGAATAGTAAATTAAATAAATCACTCTCCAGCGCCCCAAAGCACTATGTGTTGTAACGGTATGCGTTGTAAAACTCGCGTTGTAAAAGCATGCGATGTAAAAGCATGCGTTGTAATGTCGTACATCCCTCAAATTTACATAGTACTAGCCCATCCAGTAATTGGATCACCGAGGATGCTGCATCTTTCCCTGAGAATCACAGCCCCAATCTGTGGTGCTAGGCCTCTCAGCTTGCCATAAATAGAATTTCCCATGAGGGCTGCTAGACAGTCATTTCTAAGAAGAGTTATCTGCCTCCCTTCTTTACACTTCCTAATCTACAATGTAATATAGCAGAGACGATCATTATGTATGGATGTCTGAAACCCTATAAAATATATGTCACAGAGAGACGACTTAGGAAAATGAGGGGCATATTTATCATAGGGTTGGGTCGCTCCTTTTTGCGCCACACAATGGAATGCAAAAGCAACACAAAACATAAGTGGCATGATAAATCTGGAGTAATACAACGCAGCCCAAATCACTGTATTACGTTACTCTGTCCAAAAGAAGGCATTCCATGGGTTGTGCATGAGTGTTCTCATGCAACACCTATGGATTTCGGTGCATTCCCAGATTTACTATAAGTGGTAGACCTGGGGAGTAGTAATGAGGAGAAATTTGTGTATTTCTCTCTGTTTTGACATCTTTTTATGTCTGCTGCATTCTGCAGCAGACATAAAAAGAGGAAAATTCTTCAGGGGATTGCTTTTGTGCAGGAAGATGTCCCTTGCTGCACAAAAGCAAACCTGCTTACAGTGCAGGCATTCTGGCACCATGGCAGCAAATTGGGCACAAGTACTGGGAAAATACAGGAATGCACCATATAATATTAAATACGGCAGATTCCTTCCCTTTCCTTGTCATGCAGCACAGGGCAGCAAGGTGACTTACTGTCCTGCGTGACTTGTTGATATATATGCCCCTGAATGTCAGGACACACCTCTCTGGAAAACATGTTACTGTTGGTAAAACACTACTCAAATATATTAATTTATTTGGAATTCTCAAGTTAAAAAGAATAATAACCAGGCCAAAAAACAATTTGGTGGTTGATTTCATGTGAAAAGTGTTGCTCATTACAAAATACGCATAAACAGTGCTTGTATGCTTGCATTCATGTGGACTCGTTGCAACACTTAGTTTGATAAAATGAAAAAAAGAGTTAGAAGGGACTAATACTTTTTCTAAGGAGCCTGGCATAGCCTAATGCCTGTGTGTGGTGTCTTGCTGACCTCACCTGGAATCTGAAATACTGCCCGTATTCCAGATTCCAGAGCAGACAGTTTGGACCAGGCTTATCAGAAGAAGCTGATCTATTTCTCTCTTGAAGTATAAAGCATCTTACTTTCATCCTAGATGCTGTGATCCTTTGGAGTATACTTTATCCCACTGGCAACGACTGGAAAACGGATTTGCAAGCCTGGACCCCTGCGGTGAGCAGATCCTGAGACCGTCCAAGCTCACAAACTACTTTGCATCCTCTGAAACCTTCAACTGAAAAGGTTGTCAATGTTTATTTAAGCTGCTGAAAGTCGCATCAAAATCCGAGGCTGCGGTGAGATTTAATTTAATTATTTGCACTTTGCCGTTTTTGACTTTCGACTCGCGCATTGTTATATCTTGCACTCCTCCTGAAACCTGCATGCGCCATCTGTCGTGCAGTGATCACGAATGCGCGATCTTTAGCGTGCGTCAAAGAATTCTGGCAACTGGGTCGGAAGCGTTGGTACGCATGTGCGCACATGACAAGAAAAACTAGAACACTGAAGCAAGACCACTGACTCTCCCTAATTGTGATTCGGCGATACGCATGCCAGAGTCACTTTCTTTAATATTAAGCAAGCGTGTTGCATCAAGGTGTTGTTTATTCCCATTTCGACGATAAGCACTCCAGAGTCATTTTCTTTAATATTATGCAAGTGTGTTGCTATTTTGATATTTTGGAGACAGGCACGTCCATATTATCTACAATGCCAAGTTAAACATTCTTTGCAAGCGTGTTACTATCTCGACATCTCAGTGACATGCACGCCTATATATTTTATAATACCAAGTTAAACAGTCTCCTCCTATGCTGTGCTAGTTGTATTTTCTTTTTAGAAAAACTGCATTAGTCGAAATTCATTACTTGAAGTACTCATACTTTGGTCTCACATATGCCAACATTTTGTTCATCATCACAAATTATACTGTTTATACTTATTAGCTTCATATATTAACTTTTTCTCCATTATTGTCATTCAACATTTTAATGGAAAATTTTGATACACCTGCACCATTTTTACCCTCTCCTGGTGAACCCATTCTAGAGTGGAAACAATGGGAAGAAGGTTTTGAGGCCTACATTGAAGCCATTGGTGGTGATGATTGTACAGACAAGAGGAAACTTGCTATATTGAAATATTGCCTCGGCGCGGAAGGCAAGTGTATGTTTAAGTCAATTACTCCAATTACTTTGAATCGCACATCGTCATCAGATGACGATATTGATGTATTTGAGGAGGCTATTAAGCAATTAGACAAACAATGAGTAAAAAAAGTCAACAAGGTTGTTGCACGTCACAAATTTCCCAGCAGAGGCCAACTAGTTAATGAATCTATAGACGTTTTTGTCAATGATTTGAGAATTTTGGCATCCAAATGCAATTGTTCTCTGTTTCATGACCTGATGGTACGTGACCAACTAGTACACACACAGTTGCTGATGTCAAGTTTCAAGAAAAGTTGTTAGCTGCTGAAGACTTAATAATAAACAAAGCTATTGACTTAGCTCCTCACTCTGAGGATATGAGACTTGGAATTAAAGAACTTGCTAAACAGAAGGTCTCTGAGGTTAATTTAATAAAAAAGTCTAATCCTGATGAGGTCACGTCCAGCAAATCCAAATCTAAAACTCATTTTAATCAAGAAAGAAAAGACTTTGTCTGTTTTAAATGTGGCATTCCAGGTGATTTAGCCAATGACAAAAGGTGTCATGCCATTGGTCAAGTATGCAGATATTGTAAATTAAAAGGACATTACACTAGGATGTGTAGGAACAAGAACAAATCCAAGAATAGAAATATTGAGTTGAAGAACTAAAATTCTGAGCAAGTAAATGAGGTTCATTGTGATATTGAGGATGATTAATTTTATCAGCTGTTATAAATTTAACAGTCTTATGAAAGACGCTCCTTTTTGCACTGTTGTAATTGGTGACAAGAATGTGAGAGTTATGGCAGACTCTGGTGCCAGACATACTCTTATTTGTGATGAATGGTTAAAGGAATTTCCCAATGTCTGTTTATCTCCTCCAGACATCAAACGGGTTGGTTACGGGCAAAAACCCATAGATGTATTATCATTTTTCACAACCACCCTTAGCTTGAAAGGGAAGTCCATTTCTTCCAAAGTATGTGTTGCAAGGGACGGTTTGTGCCTTTTAGGTTGGCCTCAACAATGAGATCTAATGATCAACCTAGACCCAAACCACCCTGACCAAGTACTTGGGTACTCACATTTAATTCTTCATGTTGGAATCGATCCTGCATCCGAGTGGGGAAAACATTTTTCCAGTGTATTTTCTTCTTCTAGATTAGGTATCCTTACAAATTTTGTTGACAAAATTATTTTGAAAGATGTTGCTGTACCCAAAGTTCACAAGGTTAGGAATGTTACATTATATTTAAGAGAAGCTGTGAAGAAAGAACTAGAACAATTATGTGAGCTTGATGCTATTGAGAAGATTGAGTCCTCAGAGTAGTTGTGTCCCATTGTTGTCGCACACAAATGTAAAGGCCAAGTCAGATTGTGTGTGGACTTAAGAGATCTCAACAACAGCGTATGGGTGGACAGACATCCCCTGCCCAATATTGGTGAAATGTTTACGAAACTTAAAGGTGCCTCAGTATTTTCGACTCTTGTTTTGGATTTGGATAAGGCCAAATGTAAGCTTTGTGTAACATCTGTTGTTTACTTGGGTCATTCCATTAAAAAAACACGGTATTTCTCCCAAGCAAAATCTTATCAGAGCCATTGAACAGGCAACAGAACCTCAAAATAAGGACCAGCTTATATCCTTTTTGGGGGTTGCACAGCATTATGCTAAGTTCATTTCAGCATTTTCTGATAAAACTGTACATATGAGAACCCAATTGAAGAAGTCATTTTTGTGGGATGACAATTGTGCAAGCTAATTTAAACAATTGAAAAGTTGCATTTCATCTGCACCTGCTTCAGCCACCTTTAATACTGCTTACGACTCTGTAATTGTCTCTGATGCCAGCAATGTTGGTTTAGGTGCTGTTCTAATGCAAAATCAAAATGATCAAGTAGTCACAATTGCCTTTGCATCCAGACCATTAAAAGGTGCTGAATGCAAATACTCTACTCTAGAAAAGGAAACTCTTGCGTGTTGGTGGAGTAATGAGTATTTTCTGAAATATGTTTATGGCATTGTTTTCAAGGTAAGTACTGACCACCATCCTCTTGTAGATTTATTTACCACAAAAGGTTGTGGTAGAGCCACTTCAAGAATTGCCAGATGGCAATATAAGTTACAGGATTTCCATTTCATAGTTGAGTATATCCCTGGGGTAAAAAACATTCTTGCTGATTGCCTATCAAGACTACCAGTGGCTGACGACAATGATGTTAAAGAGGATGATGATTTAGAAAAAGTAATTTCGATATGTGAAGTATCCAAGGGTTGCATCCAAGAGAATCAATGGAGAATGTGCATGTGACAAGGATATGGTTCTTGAAGAGGTCATTGGTTAAATCAATTCTTCATGGCCTAGGAAGGCTGAAATTTCTGAAAGTCTTCTTCCCTTCTTTCATGTAGCTCACGAGTTATCCTTAAAAAATGACGTGTTAATGAGAGATTTGCAACTTGTTGTGCCTCTTGATTTATAACAAACCATTCTAGATATGGTGCATGAAGGACACCCCGGTATGACCAGTATGAAAAGAAGGATTAGAAGTGAATTAGAAGTGAATTTTGGTGGCCAGCAATGGACAAGTGTAACGCAAGAAGGTCAGGTGTTGCATTGAATGTTGCATTAGTGATGAATCTCAAAAACTGTTTCTTATGAACTTCTTCCCTGTTTCCCTTGACATTGTCGGTCCAATGTGTCTGGGCCATAATCCTGTTTATGCCATAGTATCTGCCATAGTATCTATTGATCAACTCTCTCAGTGGCCTGATATTAGGTTAGTTCCCAACATTACCTCAAAAGTTGTGATTCAATTTTCAAATGATGTATTTGAAAGAGTAGGGTTTCCTGAATCCATTCTCACTGACAATGGGGTGCAATTAACATCCACTGAGATGAAAAATATTCTTGACAGTCATGGCATTGTTCACAAACGTTTATCTGTTTATTATCCCCAGAGCAATGGAATTGTGGAGAGGTGGATCAAGGTGTTCAAGGAGGGGTTGCAACTGGCCATTTCTATTGGAAAAATTAGTAATCAAACAATCAAATAAATTCTTTGGAGTTCCAGAAATACTCCTAGATGTATCGGTGATCTTTCTCCATTTGACAAAATGAAGGGAAGGAAGAGTGTGTGCAACATGAGTCAGGCATGGATGAGGGATTTGTTGTGTAGTAAAAACGTGTCTGTGTCTGTTCAAGATTGTCAGGCAAGAGATGTTATTTCTCCCGTGAAGATTAATGAACAAGTACGATTGAAGAAAGGTAGAACTGATAAATCTGGTGAGTCTAAGTTTTCCCTTTCTTTGAAAGTGGTCAGAGTGGGTCGTCAGGTTGTAGAATTATCTGATGGGAATGTTTGGAGTTTGTCCAAGGTGGTGAAAGTTCCTCAGTGGTTGTGGCCTGCTGAAAACACTGCTGATTCTTCTATTGCGTTGTCTCCCAAGCTTTCATGCAATGGAACAAATTGGAGGTAATCAGTTTCCCAACAAGCTGGCAATCCAGATAGGTACCATGTGCAAAGACAATGTCATCGTCCTGTCTGGTGTAAGGATTATCATTTGGACAAGTGAAGTTTCTTTGTATTTTATGATTATTGATATGTAATTCATGTATGCATTACAATGTTTTCCTTATACATTTTCATTTGTTTATTTTCTTATTGTTTTGTTTATAATTCTTTTGTTGTTGGTCTGTTAATGAAGAGGGATGTGTGGTGTCTTGCTGACCTCAACTGGAATCTGGAATACAGCTCGTATTCCAGATTACAGAGCTGACAGTTTGGCCATGGCTTATCAGAAGAAGCTGATCTATTTCTCTCTCAAAGAATAAAGCATCTTACCTTCATTCCTCGGTGCTGTGATCCTTTGGAGTATACTTTATCACACTGTGCTGTCAAATTCCAAAGCAGACTATGCCCAATTTACACTTTATTTTTTTTAAAACTTTGTTTATTGAGTTTTTAGTAGTTCAAACCCTAGAAGTTACACATGTCATCACACAATTATCATTAGGGGCCTTTAAACCACTGCGCTTCCCTCGGTGGAGCGGGGGAGTGTACAGTGCCTAATGCGTGCCTGCTGGGGTGGTGCTGCCATCGCCCTTGGCATTTCACTGCTGCTCCTTGGGCCCGCTGCTTAGCCCCCGCCGCCGAAGCACATCCGCGGCCGCCGGGTGGGGCAGGAGCGGCTCGGGCTGCAGCCCCCGGCGTCCTGGGCACCGCCGGCCGGGGCCCACATCCGGCCAGAGGCCTTTAAACCACTGCGCTTCCCTCGGTGGAGCGGGGGAGTGTGCAGTGCCTGTTGCGTGCCTGCTGGGGTGGTGCTGCCATCCCCTTTGACGTCCGACTGCTGCTCCTTGGACCCGCTGCTTGGCCCCCGCCGCCGCAGCACATCCGCGGCCGCCGAGTGGGGCAGGAGCAGCTCAGACTACAGCCCCCAGCATCCTGAGCGCCGCCGGCCGGGACCCACATCTGGCCAGAGGCCTTTAAACCACTGCACTTCCCTCCGCGTCGCGGGACGCGCGAGTGCGGCACCGGGCTGAGCCCGGGCAGAGGGCGGGCCGTCTGTGGCCGTCCGGGGCAGGAAGAGGCTGGGCTGGGCCACGGACCTTTATCCTTCTGCTGGGATATAGGACTCTGTTCCTCATTGTGAGTGTTTAATATACTGTGTTCAAATTGTCTGTCTATACAGCATAAATGGCTAAACTGCACTCTGTAAAAACATCGACAATATCCCGCACCATGGATAACTATATGGTCAAGGTGGTCAGCAAGATCAACTCTGATCGACGCCTTTCACTTAGTAGGATTAGCCCCCCTGTTTCACCTACTAATGTACTTTCTACCTCAGATAACCTCGATGACACTATTGGGGCTATTCAGGTTGCTTTGCCTTCAGTGGAGATGGACTTAGATACTGTTTCAACTTCCGCTAACCTCCCAGCCAATATGGATTTATTGGACAGTCCGCTGCCATCAACATCTCACATCCCCTTGACTCCTACGGCGGTGCCATCACCGGTCCGCAGACCGGTGAGGGCATACAGAAAGCTGATCAACAAGCCGGGAGGGCTTAGAAGAACTAAGAAAGTTACTTCTCCACCTAAACAACCCGAGCTTACTAATGCTACTATAAATGAGGCAGATATGAACACCTTAAATAGCGACCATATCCAGCTCCTCGCTAATATGTTGACAACCAAAATGGAGCTTTTGATTAAACCCTTAATGGTAAAAGTTGATTTAGTATCAAAAGCGGTAGCTAGATTAAGTACTCTCCTATCCCCACCAGCTGCTGTAACTGTAAAGAAGAGCACTAATGTCAACATGAGCGATGCAACACATAAAGGTGCTGCTGTTGATAGCAAGGGGTCGGGGAAAAACTAGAACAGGTCTCTAAGGAGTTATCTAGACTTGGGGGTCTTCTATCCTCACACCTGTCCCAGGTTAAATTACCCGAGAACGCTAGCGCTGGAACATCTGCAACTAAACTGTCCCCAAGCTCTAATGGTAGGGGGGGAAAGTGACACAACTGATGTCATCCGTAAGATCAGCTCAGTCTGTGTCAAAGTCTGATACTACTGCTTCGACTTTGAGGAACAACAGCTCAGCCAGCAGGGCAGTTGAAAATAACTCGGGCGGTTCTCTGGGGGAAAAAGACCAATAGTTAATTTACCCCCTGATTGTGCACCGTATACAGTGGTTTTGACTAATGTCCCAATAGTCGACCCAAACTCATATGAAGCACGGGAGGAAATGTCAAATTCTTTAAGCAACAAAGTAATAGCATGGCTAAATAAATATTGCAGTTTCCCCACTGCTTTTTGCAATGATATATTGTCAGTGCGCAGAGTTTACTGGATTGGTACTTCGAGTAAAGCATGCAGAGGCGACTGCGTTATTGTAAACCTTAAGCACCCTCAGCATGTCGCCACTGTATTGTTAAGGGCCGCCTCCTTACCGGTCACAGAAGACAATATATGTGTGCGCCCGTTAGGATTCTTCTACAACCACCTTAGTATGACTACCATTCCCCATGCTGGTCATCAGACTCCTTCATATCCCATACACATGCAGTTTTTTTTCCCTAGGGCACAACATGATCACCAACTTCCTATGCCTACGGATGCATATTGTTATAATTTGTGTAGGCCTAATCCACAACCTGAACCAATCTTGCCCTTGTTTAATTGGTTTTCCCCGTTATCATCATTAGGAGAAAATGATTGACTGTCTAAAAATCCAGGGACAACAGGCCACCCATGCCGCATCGTGACTTGGAACATTGCTGGCATTAGGGCCAAGGCTGGGAATGACGAATGGATTAAATTGCTGAAAACCTTTGACATTCTCGCATTCCAGGAAACGTGGGACTTATCGAACAGTTTTTCCTTGGATGGGTACAGACACTTCTTTATCCCTGCTACTAGCGGTGGGGCAGGAAGACCAAAGGGGAGCTTATTAACTTTAGTTTAACACTGATCTAAAAGGTGTGCTAACACAGTATAATGTAGGCTCCCCAAACTGTATGATTGTTGAATTGAATCCTCTTTCTTTTTCAAAAATGTATTCATTAATTTTTATAATTCTAGTCCTAATGAATGTACTAGGCATAATTTGGATATAATTGAATCTTTTTTGTCAGACTATAGAACCAAAGTAAACGATTTTGAAATCATTATTTTGGGCGATTTCCATCCCTGCAACGAGCCATGCGCCAGTTTCTTAGAAGAGGGGCCACCTCACTCGATAGTAACGCACTTTGAGCATTCCAATAGGGGGGAGGCACTTGAAAATTACTTGGAAGCATGGAACTTATATGAGTCAAGCTGTGGGGAGGTTGGAAGTAGAATTCCTACTTTTAAGGGAAATGGCGACGGTACTGTAATTGATTATATTTTTATGACTTTTTATGACTAGTCAAATTTTAGCTAAGCTGGTTAGCTACAGCACTTTGGTCTCAGTATTTAGCGACCACAACCCAGTAGTAGCAGAGGTGCTGTCTACGGTTATTTTAACTCGCAGGGGGCTAGGGGTGATTGGAGGTCAAGATGTGGTCGTAAAGGATCAGGGCCGTAGATTGAAATGGTCAAGTGTTGTTCCAGAGGATGTTTCGCAGTCTGTCATGGATAGAGCAGAAAGCGATGTGATTACCTGCTTAGAATTAGGGGGAATCAAACCTCCAAGTAGTAACTGCCTTTGACAATATCTGTAAACATATTAACAGTAGCCTTACATCTAGCAAAAAATTGTCTAGGCCTACGGGGAGAAATGGTTTGACCGTGCATGTTCTAGGGTGCATGCTGATTTGCTTAAGGCCCTTAAAGCCACCCCAAAAGATCGCCCACTAATGTCCATATTAAGATCTAACCTATAAGAAAGGAACTAACCAGGAAAAAGGAGATAAAAGACAATGCTTGGTTGCAACTACTTGATCCTGAGGTTATTAAAAATAGCGCTGAGTTTTGGAAGGTAGTTAATCAGCCATTAGTTAATCAGCCATTCTTTTCAAACGAGGATATTTCTTCCCTCGAATCCAACATCCCGGATGATGATTGGATTAATCATTTTGAAAAGATATACTCTAGCGCATTCAATGAGGACTTGCCAAATTCATCCCTTTACACTCTGGAGGTCCCCGGTGTAGTTTTTGAGGTCTCTGAAGTCGAGAGGGCAATTGAACAGACACTAAAAAACAAGGCCCCTGGCCCAGATGGGGTCCCAGCCGACTTCTTTAAAAGTGATCCAAAACTGTGGTCTAGTGTTCTGTGCAGGGTCTTCAACGTTTTGAGCCAGAATAGCATCCCTGCCTCCTGGAAGGAGTCTGTAATCATCCCAGTCTTTAAGAAGGGTAGTAGGGTTGACCCAGCGTGTTATCGCCCGATATCCCTTATTGATTCATCAGTGAAAATCTTGGGGCGGGTCATTCTCTATAGATTACAGACGTGGCTTGATGTTAGAGGGGTTCTATCCAATATGCAATACGGCTTCAGATCTAAGCGTGGTAAATTGGATCAGTGCCTAAACCTGCAGTTACTAGTGGACAAATACACCAGGGCCAAAGATGGTTCGATGTACTTGGGGTTTATGAACCTATCTTCGGCCTTCGACTTCGTGAACCGTACTAAACTTTGGCACATTCTGGTTGATCTAGGGCTTGACCGTGCTCTCGTGAACCTGTTGGCGGACCTTCACTCAGGCCTTTTGGCTTCAGTTAGGGTCAGTTCAGACGGGCGACGCACCAGCCATATTAAATCTAAAAGAGGGGTGAGGCAGGGGTGCATTCTGGCCCCTCTGCTGTTCACAGTTTACATTAATGCCCTTGAACCTGTGCTTAAGGAAGCGACCCCTGATATACCGCGCATAGGGGAGACTTGTGTACCGGTCCTCCTGTACGCGGATGACGCTGTGCTTTTGTCACATACAGGGGTCGGGCTCCAACGGTTATTAGACAAATGATACCGTGTATTGGAAGTAAGGACAACGGAGGAGAGATCAATTTATATTGTGATAAATGTTGATTTTATGAAATGAATGATGTATTTTTAAATTTTACTCCTTTTCTTGCTTTTAACATGATTGTCTTTTAAAAAAAAACACTGAAGTATATTTTAAATCTTGAATGATGTGTGCTTTGTTTTGTATGAATTATTGATACTGTATATTTATTGTACTGCGCCTTTTTTTGATATTGATTTATCGAAATAAAGTATTTTGACTGACTGACTGACTGTAACATTCAATACAGTGGTCAAATCGTGGCGGCTCATACTATATCAAACTTAATACAGTTACACATTGCATCGTGGCTTGTCATGTCCATTGGTATTTGACGATAGCAAAAGCGACAGGGCCCCAGCTTAATCCAAAATCCCTCATGCACAGATCATATGGCTGTTACATACTTCTATGAATATTCAACAGAGTCCCCTGTAATAAGCAGCTATATCTCTATAACACAATAGGCTGAGTACATCAGTCTGGCGATACATATAGCTATAATGCGTCTGCCCTACATTTGACGACAAATAGTAACAAAGCAAAAGGGTATACTATCCCGCCCACTCCTGGTGGATCCCTCTTCCACATTATCACCCAGTCATCCCAATGCCCCCCGTATCGTCTCTTCTTACAAAGTACCTCAGCCTCCCTCTTCTCCCACAGAATTAGATTGAAGCTATCTGCTAACATCCAGTATGGTCTGTGTCTGATTCTCCCTGACGGGTGGAGGTGCCCTGCGCCAGCAAATAACATTTCAATGGGGCCCAGATATCAGCTGGTCTGGGAGCTACTGGTAATAATTCAGCATAAGCTGCCAGTTGTTCCTGGCAATATGTAAGGTCACTGATCCAGTCCTGTCCTTGAACTTAGGCGCCCTTCCTCTGCCCCACCGGCATGCAACTCTTCTTTTAGCCAAGAGTAATGCCAGCGTGACAAATTTGCGGTGTACTGCCTGCAGCGGTTCAACATATCCCAACAGTGCCAAGACTGGGGATGGCTCCACTGCAGTGCTTATCATCTTAGATAGGGCGGCGAAGACCTGTTGCCAGCACACATGCACTCCTTCACGGGCCCACGCCAGGTGTAGAAAGTCATCTCCTGGAGCATGGCATCTATCACAGGCATCTAAGTCGCGCATCCGTACCTATGCATGCAAGCAGGTGTATAGTATAGCCTATGTAGGTACTTATAATGAATTATCCTGAGCCTGCTGCTCGCTGAAATGCATTCAGTCTGTTGTGAGCAAAAGTCCCATTGCCGCCCCGTCATTTCAACTCCTAACTCCCGGTCCCACTTTGTCTTCGCTATAGGAACTGGCAGTTCCCTCAACTCATGCACTGTCTTATAGATTGTCGACACTAATTTCTTGGCCGTTGCTCCGTGAAGAATCTGCTGCAGTGGTGCAAAAACTAGGGGTTCATTAGGAAAGTCGGGTGTAATAGATCTAAGTCCCTGCCGGAGACGGATATTCAGGAAAGTGTCGAGAGGGGAACCATTGATACCCAAAAACATGTGTTCCAGTGTTCGGAATGTACCCCCATGATATAGGTCCTCCCACGTCTTAATATGAATACGTTCAGCTAGTTTATGAAATGAGTCTCCTGTAGCAGGGGCATGTCTGGGTGGTATGCGAGTGGCAGAAGCGGCAAGTACATGAAAGGTGTATCAAGCAGTTTGCCCAGCTGGAGCCAAGCGTTGGTCGTGGCCATCACTGTTGTCGACGTCTTGTCTCTACCATGGAGCGGGATGTAGAGTGCTCCTGCAATAGGAACTGGCAGAGCCAGCCAGTGTTCCGCCGCCACTTGAGGCATATATCTAGGTTGGTGCACCCAAAAAAATGCGTAATGTGCTTGTGCACTATAGTAATACAATTCGAAATCGGGGATTCCAAAGCCCCCTTGGGCAGAGGGCCCAATCAGAGTCTTCCACGTGAGTCTGGGGTTTTTCCCTCCTCTCACCAGGCGGGTGAGTTCCGATCTCAATTGCTGGAAGAAATATCTCCCGGGATAAAAAGGAATATTCAGGAATAGATAGAGGAACTGCGGTAGTATCACCATCTTTATCAAGGATACTCTACCTGCCATTGACAGTGGCAATGTAATCCAGCGTGCTATCTTATCCGAGAGTCGGTCTATGGCTGTACCGTAATTAAGCCTCAGTAACTTATCCCTGTCTTTTTATATACGAATCCCTAAGTACTTGAGTTCATCTTCACACCAAGCTATATGGTAATCCATAGGGAACTTCGTTGTTGCAGCCGTAAGCGGGAAGAGGTACGATTTGCTCCAATTCATTGTGACACCAGACAGTCCGCCAAAAACTATGAACTCTCTTAGCACGGTGTTCATATTTTGTTGGGGGTCTCGGATATACAACGTGATATCATCCGCATAGAGGGATACCAGAATTTGACGCTTATTGCACAGCAGTGCCTTGTCGTTATGATGTTTCCGCAGTTTTGCTGCTAAGGGCTCAACTGCGATTGCAAATAGTAAAGGCGACAATGGGCATCCCTGCCTTGTGTCTCTCGTGATTAACCCTGGGCGAAGCACTACGCTACGCTCGCGTAGTTCGCGAAGTTTGCGCAACTTCGCACTACGCGAGCTGCACGTAGCACTGTGCGAACACGTGGAGCGCAGCGTAGCGTAGTGCAGCGGTCATTTTTTGCTTATTTGCGGTCCTCAACATCCTGTTCGCGACCACGAGCAAGCAAAATGACATCCTGGCGAGACGTCAGGTTTATCATTGCGAGTGGTCGTGCATGCTTGCGACTGCTCGTGATGAGAAACTACCAGTTCGCGTTGAGAAAGCTGCCGCTCGAGTAAAAATCTACTCGAGCAGCAGAAAACTACAGCTCGCACTGTGCAAGATTCCGTTTTCAATGATTGCACAGTGCCGGATGCTTGTTCGCACTGTGTAATCATTGAAAATGCATCTTGCACAGTGCGAACATGCTACTATGCAGTTCGCGCAGTGCTACGTGAAGTTAGGGAAGTGCGAAGTGCACTTCGCGTAGCTTCGCGTAGTGCTACTACGCGAACTACGCCCAGGGTTATTCGTGATAGGTATTTCCTGTGACACCCTCCCATTAATAGGTATTTTAGCCTTGGGCAAATCATACAATAATCGAATCCAGGATAAAAAAATAGGGGGGAACCCCATGCGGGTCATCACTCCAAACACTTACTCCCATTCTATGGAATCAAACGCTTTAGTGGCGTCTAAAAATATTGCCGCCATAGGTAACTCTTCAGAGATGTTATTCATAACCGTAAAGAAGGTTCTCAGGTTATGAGACGTTGCCCTACCAAGGACAATGCCTGACTGATCAGGCAAAATCAATCCTTCCATAAGAAGATTGAGGCGTGTAGCGACAAGCTTTGCCAGGATTTTAATATCGCAGTTGAGTAGTGACAGGGGACAGTAGGAATCGCAACTCGTAGGTGACTTTCCTGGCTTTAGTAGTGATGTGATGACTGCCACTCTCATATAGGGGGGTAGATGGCCCACCTCCAAAGCGTCTTCATACACTTCCCGTAATATTGGGGCCATAAAGTCAATGTAAGTTTTGTAGAATTCGATTGGGATACCGTCTAGGCCAGTGGCTTTGCCCGATTGCATATGCATTATAGCTCCCCGCACCACGTCTAATTCAAACGGGGCGCTCAAAAACTGCCGTTGTGTATCGCTCAGCCATCCCAGAGAAACGTCTGCCAAGTATCCATTTAGATCTAGAGTGCCTGCCCTAGTGGTCGTATAGAGCTTAGTGTAATGTGCAGTGAAGGCATTCAATATGTGCGCAGTGTCTCTATAGACCAACCCATCCATTCCGTCAATTTCTAGTGCTACAGTCGTATACCGTGTCATGCCAATCGTTGCGGCCAGTGCCTTACCCGGCCTCTCCCCCTCGCCATAACGGCGGGCCGTTCAGTAGCGCCCGCGAAACTTGGACTCTCTACCCGCCTCCTCCGTGTATTCCGAGAGTTTCTCCCTAACTCGCGATTGAGTCGCCCCATCCGGGCGCCTTGCCAGGGACTCCTCCAGCAATTTAAGCTCACCTTCAAAAGTGGTTAGCTTATGTAATATGCTTTTTAGTACTCCAGACCCTTTCGCTATGCAAATCCCCCTCAGAGTGACCTTAAATGCCTCCCACATAGTTTCTACGGCTTCTACAGTACCCTTATTACATTCAAAAAGGCCTAAAGTTTCCTACCTGAGTTCCTCTTGAAAGACAGTATCTAGGAGCATAGTAGGTTGTAGGCGCCAACGAGATCCCGGTGGGCCCAAATCCTCCGTGCTTAGGGTAAGCCGCACTGGGGCGTGGTCCAAATAAGTCCTGGCCAAATGATTCACGCCAGATATCGCTGGGCACAGTACCCGGGATAGAAAGATGTAATCTAACTGTGCCCAGGACGCGGCTTGTGCCGTAAAGTGTGTGCCCTCTCGCACTGTTGGGTGAAGGTGTCTCCAGGCATCTACTAGGTTATACTCAATGAGTGTGTTGTGTAGTTCAGAGTGTGCTTTTGTGTAATGGTGGGGGGCCGGGTGTGATCTATCTATTGCAGGGTCACGTGTCACGTTAAAATCCCCAATCTACACTATGTGATCAGTATCCACTACAGCGGCCCAGAGTTCAGTGAAATAGTGAGGGTCGTCTATATTTCGGACCATAGCAGCAAATTAATGTTATCGACACATGTCCCAATCGCCCCCACATCACACTGTACCTCCCTTGTGCATTGTGTTTCTCGCCTGCCAATATGAATGGTGTGCCTTTTTTAATTAAAATCGCAGTGCCTCTCGCGTACGTCGAATACGAGGAGAATGATATGTGCTCTGCCCACCTGCTAGCAAAGGTCTTATTCGGTTGCGGCATGAAATGTGTTTCTTGCAGGAACGCAATGTGTATGCTATGCCAGTCCAGATACGACAGCACATGCCTGCGCTTACACGGGTCACCCAGCCCTCTCACCTTCCACGTGAGAATAGTCAGATCACTAACTGCCATGGGTTGCGTATATCACAATGGGCCAACCAGCCGGTGCCCCTGTCACCATGGAACTATACTCCACCATCTCGCAAAAAAGATAGCGGAATGCTGCTGACATGTAATGCTCAAGTGTCCGCCATTCTGAAAGTGTGTCTGTACTGTTATCAAGGCATGTATCTCTTCCTTGTGTGGTTTCCAAGTGCATCTCCCTACTACTCTCCCTCTGACAATCCAACCTAAACCCCGCCTCCCCCCACCCACGTCTTCGGCGGAAACAGTTCTGCCCGTTGACATGCAATCAACAATACTCAATGCAATACTAGCCTTTTTCCTCACTTTTCCCCCCGAACCTCCCCCCTCCCACTGAAGCAACCCAAACTTGCCAGAACACTCCGCCCACCCCCCACCCTGTTCATCCTACAATAGCAGTGTTCTCACCCCGCTGACATTTTCCAATAATGAGGACCGCTGACATTTTCCAATAATGGGGAATACACATTGGGGGACATTCTAGGTGGTCACACAGCCACTTCCCCTCCCCAAGCCCTACAACCTGTGCGACCTCTGGGCCTAATCCGAGGAGAGGAGGTGGGGCCTGGCATACATTACCATCGGAATGCTCGTGAACGTCTTGGCCTTCCGTTCAGCAAGTGTCCCCAGCTCCGTTGCATATCACCAATCTCGTTTGTCGTAGTCCATGTAATCAGATGCCGCCTCTATCCGTCTCTGCTTGTCGCAGTAGGGAATCCGCCTCTAGTCCTTCACGCTCCAGCAGTGCCGCTGCTTGGGTGCCAATACGCCGCCACTTTCGCTTCTCTCTGGCCTTGGTATTATCACAGGGCTCGCAACTGTCCAGCCGCGTCCCTGCTACACAGCTCTTAATCTTACCGGGTTTCGTGCCGGGTTAGACGCCCTGTGTGTCGGCGGTCCGCCTCGCACTCCGGGGGGGGTCTCACTCTCTGGCAGCTGCCGGCCGCTGCGAGCCTCGGGCCTGCCGCCAGAAGATGCGGCCTGCACCCCTCGTGAGAAGCCTCGATCTTTCCCGGCCGCAGGCGCCGCCCACACTACTCCACAGTTATCCAGAGCCAGTCCCGGGGAGTACTTCAACACGGCAATGCGCAGGCAGTCGGCAGCCAATTATCTCTAGACTTTCACCCGGGCTGGGGGTCGTATCAGTCTATAATTCAGCGCATTCTTGGCCAGTTCACGAGCCGGTTAGGAAGGATAATTAAAGGATGGATGTTCCAGGCAACAGGAGCCTCACCCGTAGGCGGCCATTCTGTCGTGCGCCCTCTAGCGCCCCCCAATTTACACCTCTTTCATTCAACAACCTATACAGCTTGTCCATTTATTTCACTTTTACACAATGTTTTACATTCCCTTTGTCACACTCTGTCACTGGTTTCCTATCTTTATTTTCATCCACCTTTTTTACCTATTCTGCTTTTTCTGTCTCTCTTTGCTTGAACATCTGATGATGATAAATATGTCCAAGTCCCCAAAATTAAGTGCCGGTGTAAATTGCCTGCCAACATAGGCACAAGCACTAACGGCAAAGCTCACATTCAATGGCAACTGTGAATATCTGGTACCACTACAATTAGAGCCAAGATAACACATCTCCAGCCTCAACTGTGCTGCCATTACCCCCCAGACCCAACTTATCCTCATCTCATTCCTCACTAATCAGGTGATTTCACTGTGCAGGACCTGAAAAAAAGCTGGTGACCAGCTGCGATCTGTGCAGGTAGCAACAGTGGGGCAATGGGGCTGTGTAAGGGCAGATTCCAAGTGATGATGCAGAGGGAATATTAATTATTTATTTAATTTTCCCTCTACAACGTCCCTCGTAATCCCCCCTTACACGGCCTCACCGCCCCACCGCTGTTAACTGCACAGACCACGGCTGCTGGTGACTATAAAGGTATACTTATCCTGCATTCCACCTGTTTTCTTTCTGTCCCACTGGACGGAAAGGGTTGAGATGGAGACCCTGCTGGACTTGGTTTGCTGTTCTGCTTGTATTTTTCCTTCCTGCACAGAAGGGTGGCACTAGAAGAAAATCAAGCGATGATCAGTTCTGCTGGACTTGGTTGGAGACAAGCATGACATTGGGGCATTATGGACAACTGGGCATTTTCCGTGTCCTGATATTGTGGTGTTATTGATATTCTGGGGTGAATTTCAGCACATGCGCACTGATAGCAGTTCACACATACGCAGTAGAGGGTCGTCTTTTCTCCTGTTATCAGGTGAGAATTTAAGGATGCTGGGAGCAGGTAAGTCCGCATAGCAGACTCCTTTTGCTATTTGGTTGTTTGTTACCTGGAGTTTTTTATTGCAATCGATATTCAAGCTGCACAGACGGCAAGATGGGAAAGCATTCTTACAAGTAGAGGAGGGAAGTCTCCTTTTCATCTGACTCCTCATCTTCTTCCTCCCCTTGATCTATATGCCATTCTGGAGGGGTGGAGCAACATTTAAAATGCCTCATTAGAGAGGCTTTGCTAGAGTTAACAAACTGTGAAGAAAGGTCATTAAGGGTCTTCTAGGGCACAACCTCCTGTCACTTATGGGTCAGAGGAAGACGTTCATGAATTGGAAGAGCATCAGGGCAAATACTTTGGAAAAGAGATTTTGCCTGCACTGTTAGGGTATGTCAAGGTAAATAGGGGTTTCCTGGAGTAAGTTGTCCCAGAAATCTCCTCTTCTTGTATTCTGCATCAATTTAGAGTGCAGCAGAAATGAGTTTTCTGGTGCATCCATTAATTTTAGATGTGCTTAAAAGACAGTGGAAGGACCCGGATAAAATATCTTTGCCCTGCTTAATGGTGTCATTGTATCTGCTTAAAAGACATGCATGTGAATTTGCCTGATTCTATTCCCATTGATTCTTTTGTTGCAACCCTCGGGGGAGAACTTACTTAACTGAGCATGCTCTTGTTAAGGATGTAACCAATAAGAAAGGGGACTCTGCCCTCAGAAAAGTTTACTCTGGTTCCCATTTGACCATGAGGGTGGGGATTTATGTATCTTATAGCTCCCAGTCTTTGCTTTAAGACATTAAAAAAACTGTTTGCTACAGTAGAGAACTCCGCTTAATGTTCTTCCCTACTGTATCATACTGAAAAGCATATTAAATTAATGTCTGACATTGCATTTGATGTGCTGCTAGCTTCTGTTCTGACTAATGGGGCTTGTCTTATGGCAAGGCCTAATCTGGTCTTGAATGTAAACACAATTGAGAGAGAACAAGGGTAAGGCACCGTACCTCCCAAATTGAACAATAAACACAACTAATTGGTACGGTGTCAGTGATACACCAGAAAAGAAGGGTGTATCTAGAATATCAGAGCATGGACTCTGGTGCAAGTATGCTGGACTTTTTCATCAGAACATTTTGGTGACAATTGAGAGAAAGAATTTACAGAAACTACGCATAAGGAGCAGTATGAAGTAACTATTCAAGAAACTACTTGGATGGAACTACTAAAGGAAAATATCAAGAGCCTGAAATAAGCTTCAATATGTCCTGCAGCCCCACCCATGTCGTTCCACCGGACAGCTCACAACCAGGGCGTTGGTTTTACATAAACTGGTACCGTTCTTGAGAATGATGTTAACTTGCCATGAAAGGCGGTTTGTTAACTTCAGCTCATCCACTGTTCAGTTGATGCGGTACCATCAACATTCTTGTATTCAACTTCTTCAGAGGGATTGGTCCACACTGGTAAGCTACATGTTGGTGCCTTGCCCAAACTGTGCTGAGAAGTGTGCGATTCCTTGTGCCCTTACTGTTTTGCGGCATTTCAATGGGCCACAAGACGGTGATCTGCGGTGTTACGAGTGTCCCTTGGACTGGTGTGGAATGCTGTGGGGTGCGTGTCCACTTGAGGTTACGTCCACTTACTGTAATGACTGTTGTGTGGCATTTCAATGGGCCACAAGGCTGCCATCTGCGGTGGTGCACATGTCCTCAGACTGCTTAGGAACGCTCTGAAGCACGTATCTACTTACTGTAATGATGTAACGTTTGGAACATCCCACGTGGTCTTCAGTGGGCACTTCTGTTGCATGAGTGGCCGCGAAGCAGTGGCTTTCAGCGCAGCCGCACGGCAGTTGTAGCATATTTAGCTGGATCAGAGCATGTGTGGGTGGATTGCCTATTTCCTCTTATTGGCTCTTGTCAGGTCATCGCCAAAAGCTGGAATACCTTCTTGATTAAATTGGTGGACACTCACTGGAAGCTATCCAGGAGCATTCTTGAAGCAATCTCCCTTCTTGGTTTGTATCCCGGAAGTGATGAGGGGAACAATTTTCCACCTGTGGATGTTGGTTAGACTGGACCCGTCATGTTTTGTACCAATTCACAGGAGATACTGCACACTGAAGACTTTGAGTGTCATATCTGGATATTGTTTTCTGGAAATGGTGCTGTTATAGTCTTTTTCTCATCTTGATGTGTTCACTGCCTAATGATTCATGGTGTATTTACTACTTAATGATTGGCTATGTACGCCATGGTCTGGTGCCATGTTTTTGCCATAATATTTCTAAGTCCACTGTTATATCTGATATGAGGATATATTTAAGTTATTGTATATATTTCTGGCCTATGTATATTTTGCCATACTTTATGTATCTTATCTGCCTAAGTGCATGTTGTTATATTTAAGTATCGATTGGCTGCTTGTGCAATACCTTAGCACTCTTCCAAAATGTAGTTTATTGATTGATTGGTTGTTTTGGGGATGCTAACGATGACTAGGTAAATAGTTTTTGAATTCTCAGTATAGCTGCTTGTGAATAAAATGTGCTGTGCATTGGAGAAACCCAGTGTGGAGGTTTAAGGTTTGTGGATATTCACTATCATTGCATTTGCCTTGCTTGAGGTATGACATGAGGGGTTACCGGTGAACAAGTATCCTATGCGTGGGAATTATTACTGACATTCTGTTATACTATATAGAATTCCTGTGTCAGTGTGAATTCTACCGGTGTACAAGTTTCCTGTGCGTGGAATCTTCCCTTAAATTACTGTCATGTTAGTTTTATTTTTCAGCTACCCACTTTGTATTGCTTTTACACTAGATGCTCTTGCTTGAGGGATGGCGTGTGGGGTGGAAGTCACTCATTCATCACAGTTACACCAGATGTCCTTTGCTTGAGGTTTGATATGCAGATGAAAGTCACCTTTTGACTGCTTTTTCACTAGATGTCCTTGCTTGAGGGATGACATGTGGGGTGGAGGTCACCCATTGCTTGCTTTTTACAATAGATGCCCTTTATTGAGGGATGATGTGTGGGGTGGTAGTCACTCATTGATTGCTTTTACACTAGATGCCCTTGCTTGAAGGATGACTGTGTGGGGTGTAGGTCACCCATGTATTCCTTTTACACTACATGCCTTTGCTTGAGGGATGACTGTGTGGTGTGTAGGTCACCCATTTATTGCTTCTACACCAGACGCCCTTGCTTGAGGGATAACATGTGGGATGAGGTCACCCATTACTTGCTTTTACGCTGGATGCCCTTTCTGCAGGGATGACGTGTGGGGTGCAAGTTGCACATTGATTGCTTTTACACTAAATGCCCTTGCTTTAGGGATGACTGTGTGGGGTGGAGGTTACCCATTTATTGCTTTTACACTAGATGCCTTTTCTTGAGGGATGATGTGTGGGGTAAAGTTACCCATTGATTGCTTTTACAATAGATGCTCTTGCTTGAAAGATGACTGTGTGGGATGTAAGTCACCCATTGTTCAATGTGAGGTTTAGTGTTTTGTGTTTCGGTGTGTGAGTAGGAGAGTTCTGTGGTGTGTAATTGTATTTGAGAGTGCTTTGTTGGTGTTTGATGTTGTGTCACTGTGGATTGGTGTGCCATGCCTCTTAATTGTTGGTTTTCTGTGTTATCCCTCATTTCATGCTAGTCTGGCCAGCTGGTGTGGTTTGTGGTGGTAACAGGAGTGACATGTTTTGCTCAGCTTGCGTCCGCATGGCATGCGTGTTAGTTGCGGTGTGCGTGTGGAGGGAATACGTGTATATTTATCTATTGTTTCTTTCTATTTTAGATGGTGTTGTAGGACTGTTTTGTTCCAACTTCAGTCCTTAATTTTATTGCATTTTTTCCATCTTGCATTTGCAAAATTTTTAAGTATTCTGTCTGGTGTCTTTTAAAAGCGTTGTTTCCATCTTGCATTTTTCAATTTTTTTCTATGCATGTTCTCTTATGAAATGCGTTGTTTCAATTTTGCATTTGGAATATTTTCATATGCATGTTCCTTTATGTAAATGTGATGTTTCCATCTTGTATTTTCAAAATTTGTATATTTTCAGTAAAAGGGGAAGATGTGTTATATCTGGTGTATTGTATTATGCATCCTCCCTGGTGCTTTGGTCCTTGCTGCTCAGCCAGTATGAATGTGCTGTGTGTAATGGCGGAATGCGCGGTGATGCAACGGAACGCTTGGGTGCCTGTAAGGTTGAGACTGTCAGCTGGAGTGTGGGCTGAGCAGCAGGGATGTTGCTCCTGGTGGGGATATCCCAAAATATAATCTAAGAACCTATAAATATACTTACCTGCAACTCAGATCATCTGTAACCTCACCTAGGCTACTGGGCTTTTTCATCATAACAAAATATGTGTGTAAAAAGTTGTTTTAGGGGTTTAAATTGCAGCCCTCATTTAGGAATGGATATTTGCTACAGTACCCTTGTGGTAAAAGAGCGATCCTTGCCTCAAAAGCTTTCTGTGGCTTAAATTTATTTTTGAAGTTTTTAAAGTTTGCCAGTAATTAATGACCGTAGTGGACTTTCAGTGCTTAATTTGCAAAATAAATAAGTGCCAGGGCTCTCGTCAGTAGGCCACTGCACCTTGTACCACACATTGCCCCTGCCAGCTCCGCCAATGATAGTAACAGCACAAATACTACCATTCGCACTCCTACAAGTGTGTCAGTTCGGACTATTTCAAGCCCCCAAAGCTATAACAATGGCTTGGGTGGCAGGTAATATTCATTGATTTAATAATTAACTGTTGTTGTAGTCATCTCTAAGTTAGCCAGACAGCGCCACCTTGTGATAGGCTGTCACTGGCCCTGGTGCTGACAATTGATTGCTGGTGCTGAGCACTGGAAACCACTGGCACAAATTAAGTACTGTCCTGATCTATACATTGGCAGGCTGCACTTCAGGATGAACATAGATGTATGGGCCAGCAATAGCTTCTTGAATGTGACTAAGGTAAACGATGAGTATTAGTATTTGCAATTTTTGCAACACTTACATACCCAACAAGGGCAGTACGCAGTCCTTACTTCAAAAATACCACCAACTAGCAAAAAAGGCTTAAAAAGTGTAAAGGTCAGGAGACCAACTAAAAAAGAAGAGATCACAGTGTGTTCATAATAATAATGGGGTGCACTGAGTAACTGCCAAAGAATAAGGAAAGAAAATAGCTTTATGCAAAATTCCAACTATTCCAATTGAGCTTCTGTGAATGTATTTGCCGGTTTGCTTTTTCTAAATAAAGGTCAACAATGACCAGCACACCACAGTAGGAAACACACAGTAAATGTATACACATATACATTTTTTACAAAAAGGAATATGATAACTAAAGAAAATCCACAAATCCCTATGTACGATAAACAGGAAGATAGAAGCATCATAAGAGGAGCTGGAGCCGAAGATGATTGCAATACCACAATGACAAACAGGTAAAAGAGTGGAAATACAAATAATGGAGTAGTTGGCTCGAAATCGGATTGAGTTGGAAAGCATAGGAAAAAAATATCTGCAAATCGTATTGAATCAAAAACAAACTGTGCGTTACAGTTTAAAAGGAAACCATAAACGGTAACCATTAGCTTAACCCCACTTGCCACACAGTATTAAAAACCTCTTGGAGAAGAGTTCTTGGAATATTGTTGAAATAAATATGAATTTTTAGGTCTTCTTGCTTGCTTTTCATTAAGGTATGGTGGTCCCAGACACTGTATTTACTGTGCTCCTTTCATCTTTGATCCATTTTCAAAATGATCAGATGGCTTTCCAATCATGCGATAACCACAGGCAGGATGTAGTTGATTCCCCACTAACGCAATGTCTTTGATGATGGATTTCAGAAAGAAAAGAAAGGAAGTGTGTCAATATCATAAACAAAGCTATTTCAACATATGTGTGAACATCACAGCACTTCTGATGAAACAATTGCATGAATATATCCTCATTGTGGCTTTCAAATGTGTTTTTCAAAATGTACAGGTTTATTTAGCCCATTTTTGATATGGAAAACTGATCATCCAAACACATGTACCGCTGAAATATTTATTGAAGGAGATTTAAAATTACAGTTTGGCAACTTATGTCACAGTGCTTGACAAACTAGACTTTATTAACCAGATCAATACTCAACCAAAACCATTGCCAGAAGTACTATCTATACATATGTAAGAAATCGGTTTATAGTTTTTGGGGGATGAAGTCCCCACTCAAGCAAAAACCACAATCCTTGTCAGGTTGAACCACAAATGTCACTAAATTGACACATGCTTTAATTTACTTGTAACTTGGCACAATTGCAGTCATTCTTAACTTTGAGGCAACTAGTAAAGTATTTATGCAGCGCACATAACATAATAAGGTGAAAACAGAACACAAGATGAATCCCAAACCAATATATAAATAATTTTCAGAAAGAAAAGAAAGGAAGTGTGTCAATTTCATAAACAAAACTATTGTAACATAGGTATGAACATGATATCAGTTCTGATGGAAAAATTGCATGTATATCTCCTTAGAGTGGCTTTCAAATGTTTTTCTAGAATGCACAGAACTATTTAACCTACTTTTGATATGAAAACACCGATCACCCAAGCTCATGTACAGCAGAAATATTTATTGAAAGGGCTTTGAAATTACACTTTGGCAACATCATAGCATATTCCTTTCCAAACTAGACTCTATTTACCAGACCAGTACTCAACCAAAACTGTTGCCAGCAGTACTATCTATAACTATGTAAGAAATCAGGTTATAGGTTGTGGGGATGAAAACCCTACTCAAGCAACAACTTTAAACCTTATCAGGGTGAACCATACATGTTATTAAATTGATCCTTTTTTACCGTTCTATTAGAAAAATCCAACACTAGTTTGGAACAATTTAATAACGTTTAATGAATAAAATGACACCAAAACAAATGAAATACAATCAGTAGAAACAGAGGTATGATTTTTTGAAGTTTTTAGTACAAAATTCATTTGAGTCCAAACATGAAATTTCTACCTGTTCCACATCAAAAGTTAGCTCTTATTAAATGTCGTAAGGTAACCTAAAGTCATCCAATGGGAGTGATAGCCCTTAGAGTAGTGAAATCTAATGTAGGTGTTTGTCACTACCAGGGCACAAAAAACCTATGCTCACATTTCCAACTTTTTTTAATACAATGAAACCTTCAGGGCCTAGCTTAGGGGTGACTTAAATGTATTAACAAGGAAGGGTAGGGTCAGGCAAAATGAATATTTTGCCAGGTTCAAATGGCAGTTAAAAACTTCACTGCAGGGTGAAGTGGTATGTCTGAGACACGTGTTAAAGTGCTACTTTAGTGAGTGGCACAATAAGTGCTGGAGGCCCACTAGTAGCATTTAAAAAAAGAATTCCCTGGGTGCAAGTAGTACTATTTACTAGGGATCTGCAAAAAAATAATATGCCATTTAAGTTTAGGCCAATTTTAATATGTTTGAAAGTGAAAGCACATGCTTGTTAGCCCTAGTTAGCAGTGATAAAGTGCACTGAGGCTTAAAGCCTCCAAAAATGAATTTAGTAAATAAGAGGGGTGAAGGGAACATCTTTGGGGGAATGCCACACCAAGAATGTCAAGTCTAACAATAACCTACTTGGTGTCATACCCTATGGGCCTCACATACTCCTTTACACAAGTAAATACGGTGATATACCTACTTGGTGCTCTTATTCCTTACACAAGACTGCAGCATTGCATCAGATTCTCAAGGTGCCTCACCCTGGAGTGTGGAAAGAAATGCAAGAACATCAGGACAAGGTTGCTAGAAATCAGATTGAGAATGTACAGCACCCCTGTATCTTAGTTCAGAGGCCAATAAACAAGTGTCAAGCCCTGGATCTCTATTCAGGAATAATAGCATTGTACATGAGTGCTGTCCAAGTCTGAAGAAATAACTCCGCATCTGAGGCCATTAGGCAGGGCACCAAATTAGAAATATCTCAGTCATAGGGGTATGTAGCCTTATGACTAATTACCAGCTCAGTGGAACCAACCAACTAACTGCACCACAGGAGTATGGAATGTCATGCTCCCCACTGAGTCCTTACACTCATTTCCACTTCCATCCCACTGCAGAATTAAGGAATGTTGTGAGACCAGAAGAGTCTTGAGGAATCTATATGCTGATAGCTCAAATTTACATAGTACTAGGCCATCCAGTAATTGGATCACAGAGGATGCCGCATCTTCCCCTGAGAATCACAGCCCCAATCTGTGGTGCATGGCCTGTCAGCTTGCCTTAAATAGAATTTCCCATGAGTCCTGCTAGACCGTCATTTCTAAGAAGAGTGCCTCCCTTCTTTGTACTTCCTAATCTACAATGTAATATAGCAGAGGCAAATCGGGCTCCCCCGCAGATGTCTGTCCTGCACGCATTCTGCAACAAATCTATTCCTTCTGCCCTGAACCCCCCGTCACTTTCCTGAATAACTCTCTGACCCAGGGAGTCGTGACACCTGCACTTAAATCTGCCATCATAGTGCCCATACTGAAGAAGCCTGGCGCGGACCTATCCATCTCAGCCAATTATCGCCCCATTTCCCTACTGCCCTACTTGGCCAAGGTGCTAGAGCGCCACGTCACCGCGGTACTCAGCACCCATGTAGAGGCAAATGGGGGACTGGCTTCCCGCCAGGCTGGCTTTCGTCCCAGGCACTCGACCGAATCAGTCGTGGTATCGGTCCTAGATAAACTCAGGAAGGGAATGGATCATAACCAACACCAGGCGCTGGTGCTCCTGGATCTCTCCGCCGCTTTTGACACGGTGGACCACAACATCCTCTTGTCCCGTGTCGGGGCGGCTGGAATCCAGGGAACAGCCCTGGTTTGGCTTTCCTCCTTTCTGAGGGACCGTACCCAGGCGGTTCGGCTGGGAGCCTTCACGACCACCTCACTCCCCGTCACCTGTGGTGTCCCCCAGGGCTCTTCCCTTTCTCCTCTACTATTCAACCTTTATATCTCCCCTCTTATTTCCGCTCTTCAGCAGCTGGAGGTCACTGTATTTAATTATGCAGATGACCTCCAGCTCATCTTTGATCTTTCTTCTTCTTCTCTCTCTGTTTCTAATTTTCAGTCCATTATGATTTTCATCAGGGACTGGATGAACCACAACCACCTCAAATTGAACCCGGAGAAGACCGAGTTGGTTCTCACTGGTGGTTCATCCAGTCCCTGGAACCCCCACTTTTGGCCCCCCACTCTTGGTCCCGCCCCTACCCCTTCAGTCACGGTAAAAACACTGGGAGTGAAAATGAATAGTCATCTCACCCTTCACTCCCAAATCAGTTCTGTAGTCTCCTCTTGCTTCCTCACCCTTCGAACAATCCGTACCGTTTCCCGTTTTTTTTCCCCCCAGGGTCTCAAACTGATCATGGCCGCATTGGTAATCTCGCGGCTGGATTATGCCAATGCCCTCTATAATGGCATTCCGGCATACAGCTTACGGAGGCTCCAGGTGGTGCAGAATCACGCGGCCCGGCTTATTTACGGTCTCCCACGCTACCATCATTCCTCCCCCCTTCTTAGGGAGCTCCACTGGCTGCCTATCAGGGAGCGCTCCCTTTTCAAGACCGCCTGCATGACCTTCCAGGCCTGGCAAGGCACTGCCCCGGCCTTCATTTCCTCGCTGATAAGCGAATATGTCCCCTCCAGAGAGCTCCGGTCCTCCTCCAAATCTTTCCTCCACACCCCACGTTTTAAGCGAAAAAAGTGGGGTGGCGCCAATTTTTCTACCTTGGCTCCCACTTTTTGGAATTCTCTGCCTGATCACCTACGTTTTGCCACCCACTATGCCTCTTTTCGAAAAGACCTCAAAACGTTCCTGTTTAGACAGGCCTTCCCCTCATAAACTCGCTTACCCCTGCAATCCTCAGTAATTCGGACCTTTGTTAGCACCAAGAAACCGCTCGGTGGACGTTGCGCTCTATAAATGTTTTAAATTAGAAATTAGAAATTAGAGGCGATCATTATCCATGGATGTCTGAAACCCTATAAAATATATAAGTCACAGAGAGACGACTTAGGAAAATGAGGGGCATATTTATCATAGGGTTGGGTCGCTTTTGCGCCACACAATGGAATGCAAAAGCAACATAAACCATAAGTGTCATGATAAATCTGGAAAGAACAATATGTGTGAGAGAGGTGTGTGTGTGGTGTAAGCAAAAAAGTGTTCAACTGTAAATGTCCTGTATATTTTGTATATATTTGTATAGATAATTTGGAGTTTGTCTTGTAAAGTTTTTTTGCACAAAGAAAATGTCTTTCAAATATTTATAAAAAAGAGAAAATGAGAATTACATCATTAAATGATGCAAAGGATTAAGCAGACGTTTATGTTTTGTTCATAAGGGTCATTGGGAGTGTTCGTTTTCAATAAGTATCAGTCCTGGCACACATATTGTTCTTTAGAGTATTTTGACTTAGCCTGACTGAGTTTGAGTCAAGGTCCATTACTGTTTTCTGATGATAAATCTGGAGTCATACAACGCAGCCCAAATAACTGTATTACGTTACTCTGTCCAAAGGAAGGCATTCCATGGGTGGTGCATGAGTGTTCTCATGCAACACCTATGCATTTTGGTGCATTCCCAGATTTACTATAAGTGGTAGACCTGGGAATGCGTCAACACTTTAACTCATCCCCAGGGGAGTAGTAATGAGGACAAATATGTGTATTTCTAACTGTTTTGACCTCTTTTTATGTCTGCTGCATTCTGCAGCAGACATAAAAAGAGGAAAATGCTTTAGGGGATTGCTTTTGTGCAGGAAGATGTCCCTTGCTGCACAAAAGCAAACCTGCTTACAGTGCAGGCATTCTGGCACCATGGCAGCACATTGGGCACAAGCACTGGGAAAAGACAGGAAAGCACCATATAATATTAAATACAGCACATTCCTTCCCTTTCCCTGTCATGCAGCACAGGGCAGCAAGGTGACTTACTGTCCTGCGTGACTTGTTGATATATATGCACCTGAATGTCAGGACACAACTCTCTTGAAAACATGATTCTGTTGGTAAAACACTACTCAAATATATTGATTTATTTGGAATTTCCAAGTTAAAGAGAATAATAACCAGGACAAAAAAAATTCAGTGGTGGATTTCGTGTGAAGTGTGTTGCTCATTACAAAATACGCATTAACAGTGCTTGTATGCTTGCATTCATGTGAACGCGTTGCAACACTATGACGTCGATTAGGATGGCGGACGGACTTGCGTCCGTCCGCCACCCCAGAGGTGAAGGGACCGTCCGCAGGGGCAGCGGCGTTCCCTCCATCGGAATTAGGATGTGACCGCCACCCTGGCGGTCACATCCCGTAGAGGTAACATTGCGGCGGGTGCTGCTTAAAGCAGGAACCGCCACAATGTTAAATATGCATGCTTTGCATTTGCATGCACAAAGCGGCAGGCACCGCGCGGTGCCTGCCGCTTTGTGCATGCAAATGCAGGGGGGTACCTTAGGTACCCCCCATGTGCACCCCCCGCCCGCGACACCCTGGGGGCCCACAAGGGCCCCCCAGAAGCAAATCTCCACATGCTTTTCCACTGTGGAAAATCCACCGCGGAAAAGCATGTTTGCACACACATCGTAATTTGGCTGGCGGTGTCTTGCAGACACCGCCACCAAATTGCGGTCAACACCCAGCGTATCAGCGGCGGACGGTCCTGCCATCTGCCGCTGATCCCCCCGCCATCATGATCTGGCGGGGGTGTTTTCAGGGTCCGCGGCGCTGAATCCGCATCCTCCGGGCCGGCGGTGGCTTCCACCGGCCCGGAGGATGCGGATTCACCGCAATCAAAATCAACCCCTTAGTTTAATAAAATGAAAAAAAAGAGTTAGAAGGGACTATTTCTTTTTCTTAGGAGCCTGGCTTAGCCTAATGCCTGTGTGTGGTGTCTTGCTGACCTCACCTGGAATCTGAAATACTGCCCGTATTCCAGATTCCAGAGCAGATGGTTTGGACCAGGCTGATCTATTTCTCTCTTGAAGAATAAAGCATCTTACCATCATTCCTGCATCCTGTGATCCTTTGGAGTATACTTTATCACACTGGCAATGACTGGAAAATGGATTTGCAAGCCTGGAGCCCTGCGGTGACCAGATCCTGAGACCGTCCAAGCTCACAAGTGACTTTGCGTCTTCTGAAGCCTTCAACTGAAAAGGTTGTCAACATTTATTTAAGCTGCTGAAAGTCGCATCAAAATCCGAGGTTGTGGTGAGATTTAATTTAATTATTTGCGCTTTGCCGTTTTTGACTTTCGACTCAGGCATTGTTATATTCTGCACCCCTCCTGAAACCTGCATGCGCCATCTCTCGTGCAGTGATCACGAATTCGCAATCTTTAGCGTGCGTCAAAGAATTCCTGCAACTTGGGGGGAAGCGTTGGTGTAATCGAATACGCAGGTGCGCACATCACAAGAAAAACTAGAACACTGAAGCAAGACCACTGACTCTCCCTAATTGTGATCCGGCGATACGCATGCCAGAGTCACTTTCTTTAATATTAAGCAAGCTGTGTTGCTATTTTGATATTTCGGTGACAGGCGCGCCCATATTATCTACAGTGCCAAGTTAAACATTCTTTGCAAGCGTGTTACTATCTCGACATCTCAGTGACATGCACGCCTACATATTCTATAATACCAAGTTAAACAGTCTCCTCTTATGCTGTGCTAGTTGTATTTTCTTTTTAGAAAAACTGCATTAGTAGAAATCCATTACTTGAAGTACTCATACTTTGGTCTCACATATGCCAACATTTTGTTCATCATCACAAATTATACTGTTTATACTTATTAGCTTCATATATTAACTTTTTCTCCATTATTGTCATTCAACATTTTTATGGAAGGTTTTGATACACCTGCTACATTTTTACCCTCTCCTGTTGAACCCATTCTAGAGTGGAAACAATGGAAAGAAGGTTTTGAGGCCTACATTGAATTGAATGAGGATTGTACGGACAAGAGGAAACTTGCTATATTGAAACATTGTCTAGGCACGGAAGGCAAGTGTATTTTGAAGTCATTTACCTCCAATTACTTTAAATATCACATCGTCATCAGATGACGATATTGATGTATTTGAGGAGGCTATTAAGCAATTAGACAAACTTTATGTAGAAAAAGTCAACAAGGTTGTTGCACGTCAATGATTTGAGAATCTTGGCATCCAAATGCAATTATTCTATGTTTAATGACCAAATGCTAGGAGACCAACTAGTACACAAATTTGCTGATGTCAAGTTTCAAGAAAAGTTGTTAGCTGCTGAAGAATTAATGTTAAACAAAGCTATTGACATAGCTCATCACTCTGAGGATATGAAACTTGGAATTAAAGAACTTGCTAAACAGAAGGTCTCTGAGGTTAATTTAATCAAAAAGTCTAATCCTGATGAGGTCACGTCCAGCAAATCCAAATCTAAAACTCATTTTAATCAAGAAAGAAAAGACTTTGTCTGTTTTAAATGTGGCATTCCAGGTGATTTAGCCAATGACAAAAGGTGTCATGCCATTGGTCAAGTATGCAGATATTGTAAATTAAAAGGACATTACGCTAGGATGTGTAGGAACAAGAACAAATCCAAGAATAGAAATATTGACTTTAAGAACCAAAATGCTGAGCAAGTGAAAGAGGTTCATTGTGATATTGAGGATGATTAATTTTTATTAGCTGTTTCTAAATGTAACAGTAATATGAAAGACACTCCTTTTTGCACTGTTGTAATTGGTGACAAGAATGTGAGAGTTATGGCAGACTCTGGTGCCAGACATACTCTTATTTGTGATGAATGGTTAAAGGAATTTCCCAATGCCTGTTTATCTCCTCCAGACATCAAACTGCTTGGTTACGGGAAAAAACCCATAGATGTATTATGATTTTTCACAACCACCCTTAGCTTTAAAGGGAAGTCCATTTCTTCCAAAGTATATGTTGCAAGGGACGATTTATGCCTTTTAGGTTGGCCTCAACAAAGAAATCTAATGATCACCCTAGACCCAAACCACCCTGACCAAGTACTTGGGTACTCGCATTTAATTCTTCATGTTGGAATCGGTCCTGCATCCGAGTGGGGAAAACGTTTTCCCAGTGTATTTTGTTCTTCAAGATTAGGTCACCTTAAAAATGTTGTTGACAAAATTATTTTGAAACATGTTGCTGTACCCAAAATGTACAAGGTTAGGAATGTTACATTACATTTAGGAGAAGCTGTGAAGAAAGAACTAGTAACATTATGTGAGCTTGATGTTATTAAGAAGATTGAGTCCTCAGAGTAGTTGTCTCCCATTGTTGTCGCACACAAACCTAATGGCCAAGTCAGATTTTGTGTGGACTTAAGAGATCTCAACAACAGTGTATGGGTAGACAGACATCCCCCGCCTAATATTGGTGAAATGTTTACGAAACTTAAAGGTGCCTCAGTATTTTCAACTCTTGTTTTGGATTTGGATTTGGATAAGGCCAAATGTAAGCTTTGTGTAACATCTGTATATTACTTGGGTCATTCCATTAAAAAAACACTGTATTTCTCCCAAGCAAAATCTTATCAGAGCCATTGAACAGGCAACAGAACCTCAAAATAAGGAACAGCTTAGATCTTTTTTAGGTGTTGCAGAGTATTATGCTAAGTTCTTTCCAGCGTCTTCTGATAAAACTGTACATATGAGAATCCAAATGAAGAAGAACAAGTCATTTTTGTGGGATAACAATTGTGCTAGCAAATTTAAACAACTGAAAAGTTGCATTTCATCTGCACCTGCTTCAGCCACGTTTAATACTGCTTACGACTCGGTAATTGTCTCTGATGCCAGCAATGTTGGTTTAGGTGCTCTTCTAATGCAAAATCAAAATGGTCATGTAGTCACAATTGCCTTTGCATCTAGACCATTAAAAAGGTTCTGAATGCAAATATTCTACTCCAGTAAAGGAAACTCTTGCTTGTTGGTGGAGCAATGAGTATTTTCTTAAATATGTTTATGGCATTGTTTTCAAGGTAAGTACTGACCACCGTCCTCTTGTAGATTTATTTACAACGAAGGTTGTGGTAGAGCCACTTCAAGAATTGCCAGATGGCAATACAAGTTACAGGATTTCCATTTCATAGTTGAGTATACCCCTGGGGTAAAAAACATTCTGTGAAGAAAGGTCGTTAAGGGTCTTCTAGGGCACAATCTCCTATCACTTATGGGTCAGAGGAAGAGGTTCATGAATTGGAAGAGCATCAGGGCAAATACTTTGGAAAATACATTTTGCCTGAACTGTTAGGGTATGTCAAGGTAAATAGGGGTTTCCTGGAGTAAGTTGTCCCAGAAATCTCCTCTTCTTGTATTCTGCATCAATTTAGAGTGCAGCAGAAATGAGTTTTCTGGTGCATCCATTAATTTTAGATGTGCTTAAAAGACAGTGGAAGGACCCGGATAAAATATCTTTGCCCTGCTTAATGGTGTCATTGTATCTGCTTAAAGACATGCATGTGAATTTGCCTGATTCTATTCCCATTGATTCTTTTGTTGCAATCCTGGGGGGAGAACTTACTTAACTGAGCATGCTCTTGTTAAGGATGTAACCAATAAGAAAGTAGACTCTGCCCTCAGAAAAGTTTACTCTGGTTTCCATTTGACCATGAGGGTGGGGATTTATGTATCTTATGGCTCCCAGTCTTTGCTTTAAGACATTAAAAAAAACTGTTTGCTACAGTAGAGAACTCCTCTTAAAGTTCTTCCCTACTGTATCATACTGAAAAGCATATTAAATTAATGTCTGACATTGCATTTGATGTGCTGCTAGCTTCTGTTCTGACTGATGGGGCTTGTCTTATGGCAAGGCCTAATCTGGTCTTGAATGTAAACACAATGGAGAGAGAACAAGGGTAAGGCACCGTACCTCCCAAATTGAACAATAAACACAACTAATTGGTAGGGTGTCAGTGATACACCAGAAAAGAAGGGTGTATCTAGAATATCAGAGCATGGACTCTGGTGCAAGTATGCTGGACTTTTTCATCAGAACATTTTGGTGACAATTCAGAGAAAGAATTTACAGAAACTACGCATAAGGAGCAGTATGAAGTAACTATTCAAGAAACTACTTGGATGGAACTACTAAAGGAAAATATCAAGAGCCTGAAATAAGCTTCAATATGTCCTGCAGCCCCACCCATGTCGTTCCACCGGACAGCTCACAACCAGAGCGTTGGTTTTACATAAACTGGTACCGTTCTTGAGAATGATGTTAACTTTGTTAACTTCAGCTCATCCACTGTTCAGTTGATGCGGTTCCATCAACATTCTTGTATTCAACTTCTTCAGAGGGATTGGTCCACACTGGTAAGCTACATGTTGGTGCCTTGCCCAAACTGTGCTGAGAAGTGTGCGAGTCCTTGTGCCCTTACTGTTTTGCGGCATTTCAATGGGCCACAAGACGGTGATCTGCTGTGTTACGAGTGTCCCTTGGACTGGTGTGGAATGCTGTGGGGTGTGTGTCCACTTGAGGTTACGTCCACTTACTGTAATGACTGTTGTGTGGCATTTCAATGGGCCACAAGGCTGCCATCTGCGGTGGTGCACATGTCCTAAGACCACTGAGGAAGCACGTATCTACTTACTGTAATGATGTAACGTTTGCAACATCCCACGTGGTCTGCAGTGGGCACTTCTGTTGCATGAGTGGCCGTGAAGCGGTGGCTTTCAGCGCAGCCGCACGGCAGTTGTAGCATATTTAGCTGGATCAGAGCATGTGTGGGTGGATTGCCTATTTCCTCCTATTGGCTCTTGTCAGGTCATCGCCAAAAGCTGGAATACCTTCTTGATTAAATTGGTGGACACTCACTGGAAGCTATCCAGGAGCATTCTTGAAGCAATCTCCCTTCTTGGTTTGTATCCCGGAAGTGATGAGGGGAACAATTTTCCACCTGTGGATGTTGGTTAGACTGGACCCGTCATGTTTTGTACCAATTCACAGGAGATACTGCTCACTGAAGACTTTGAGTGTTATATCTGGATATTGTTTTCTGGAAATGGTGCTGTTATAGTCTTTTTCTCATCTTGATGTATTCACTGCCTAATGATTCGTGGTGTATTTACTACTCAATGATTGGCTATGTACGCCATGGTCTGGTGCCATGTTTTTGCCATATTATTTCTAAGTCCACTGTTATATTTGATATGAGGATATATTGAAGTTATTGTATATATTTCTGGCCTATGTATATTTTGCCATACTTTATGTATCTTATCTGCCTAAGTGCATGTTGTTATATTTAAGTATCGATTGGCTGCTTGTGCAATACCTTAGCACTCTTCCAAAATGTAGTTTATTGATTGATTGGTTGTTTTGGGGATGCTAACGATGACTAGGTAAATAGTTTTGGAATTCTCAGTATAGCTGCTTGTGAATAAAATGTGCTGTGCATTGGAGAAACCCAGTGTGGAGGTTTAAGGTTTGTGGATATTCACTATCATTGCATTTGCCTTGCTTGAGGTATGACATGAGGGGTTACCGGTGAACAAGTATCCTATGCGTGGGAATTATTACTGACATTCTGTTATACTATATAGATTTCCTGTGTCAGTTTGAATTCCTACAGGTGTACAAGTTTCCTGTGCGTGGAATCTTCCCTTACATTACTGTCATGTTAGTTTTATTTTTCAGCTACCCACTTTGTTTTGCTTTTACACTAGATGCTCTTGCTTGAGGGATGGCGTGTGGGGTGGAAGTCACTCATTTATCACTGTTACACCAGATGTCCTTTGCTTGAGGTTTGATATGCAGATGAAAGTCACCTTTTGATTGCTTTTTCACTAGATGTCCTTGCTTGAGGGATGACATGTGGGGTGGAAGTCACCCATTGCTTGCTTTTTACAATAGATGCCCTTTATTGAGGGATGATGTGTGGGGTGGAAGTCACTCATTGATTGCTTTTACACTAGATGCCCTTGCTTCAAGGATGACTGTGTGGGGTGTAGGTCATCCATGTATTCCTTTTGCACTACATGTCTTTGCTTGAGGGATGACTGTGTGGTGTGTAGGTCATCCATTTATTGCTTCTACACCAGACGCCCTTGCTTGAGGGATAACATGTGGGATGAGGTCACCCATTACTTGCTTTTACGCTGGATGCTCTTTCTTCAGGGATGACGTGTGGGGTGCAAGTTGCTTTTACACTAAATGCCCTTGCTTTAGGGATGACTGTGTTGGGTGGAGGTAACCCATTTATTGCTTTTATACTAGATGCCTTTTCTTGAGGGATGATGTGTGGGGTAAAGTTACCCATTGATTGCTTTTACAATAGATGCTCTTGCTTGAAAGATGACTGTGTGGGATGTAAGTCACCCATTGTTCAATGTGAGGTTTAGTGTTTTGTGTTTCGGTGTGTGAGTAGGCGAGTTCTGTGGTGTGTAATTGTATTTGAGAGTGCTTTGTTGGTGTTTGATGTTGTGTCACTGTGGATTGGTGTGCCATGCCTCTTAATTGTTGGTTTTCTGTGTTATCCCTCATTTCATGCTAGTCTGGCCAGCTGGTGTGGTTTGTGGTGGTAACAGGAGTGACATGTTTTGCTCAGCTTGCGTCCGCATGGCATGCGTGTTAGTTGCGGTGTGTGTGTGGAGGGAATACGTGTATATTTATCTATTGTTTCTTTCTATTTTAGATGGTGTTGTGGGACTGTTTTGTTCCATCTTCAGTCCTTAATTTTATTGCATTTTTTCTGTCTTGCATTTGCAAAATTTTTAAGTATTCTGTCTGGTGTCTTTTAAAAGCGTTGTTTCCATCTTGCATTTTTCAATTTTTTTCTATGCATGTTCTCTTATGAAATGCGTTGTTTCAATTTTGCATTTGGAATATTTTCATATGCATGTTCCTTTATGTAAATGTGATGTTTCCATCTTGTATTTTCAAAATTTGTATATTTTCAGTAAAAGGGGAAGATGTGTTATAACTGGTGTATTGTATTATGCATCCTCCCTGGTGCTTTGGTCCTTGCTGCTCAGCTAGTATGAATGTGCTGTGTGTAATGGCGGAATGCACGGTGATGCAACGGAATGCTTGGGTGCCTATAAGGTTGAGACTGTCAGCTGGAGTGTGGGCTGAGCAGCAGGGATGTTGCTCCTGGTGGGGATATCCTAAGATATAATCTAAGAACCTATAAATATACTTACCGGCAACTCAGATCATCTGTAACCGCACCTAGGCTACTGGGCTTTTTCATCATAACAAAATATGTGTGTAAAAAGTTGTTTTAGGGGTTTAAATTGCAGCCCTCATTTAGGAATGGATATTTGCTACAGTATCCTCGTGGTAAAAGAGCGATCCTTGCTTCAAAAGCTTTCTGTGGCTTAAATTTATTTTTGAAGTTTTTAAAGTTTGCCAGTAATTAATGACCTTAGTGGACTTTCAGTGCTTAATTTGCAAAATAAATAGGTGCCAGGGCTCTCGTCAGGAAGCCACTGCACCTTGTACCACACATTGCCCCTGCCAGCTCCGCCAATGATAGTAACAGCACAAATACTACCATTCGCACTCCTACAAGTGTGTCTGTTCGGACTATTTCAAGCCCCCAAAGCTATAACAATGGCTTGGGTGGCAGGTAATATTCATTGATTTAATAATTTACTGTTGTTATAGTCATCTCTAAGTTAGCCAGACAGCGCCACCTTGTGATAGGCTGTCACTGGCCCTGGTGCTGACAATTGATTGCTGGTGCTGAGCACCGGAAACCACTGGCTCAAATTAAGTACTGTCCTGATCTATACATTGGCAGGCTGCACTTCAGGATGGACATAGATGTACGGGCCAGCAATAGCTTCTTGAATGTGACTAAGGTAAGCGATGAGTATTAGTATTTGCAATATTTGCAACACTTACATACCCAACAAGGGCAGTACGCAGTACTTACTTCAAAAATACCACCAACTAGCAAAAAAGGCTTAAAAAGTGTAAAGGTCAGGAGACCAACTAAAAACGAAGAGATCACAGTGTGTTAATAATAATAATGGGGTGCACTGAGTAACTGCCAAAGAATAAGGAAAGAAAATAGCTTTATGCAAAATTCCAACTATTCCAATTGAGTTTCTGTGAATGTATTTGCCGGTTTGCTTTTTCTAAATAAAGTTCAACAATGACCAGCACACCACAGTAGGAAACACACAGTAAATGTATACACATATACATATTTTACAAAAAAGGAATTTGATAACTAAAGAAAATCCACAAATCCCTATGTACGATAAACAGGAAGATAGAAGCATCATAAGAGGAGCTGGAGCCGAAGATGATTGCAATACCACAATCACAAACAGGTAAAAGAGTGGAAATACAAATAATGGAGTAGTTGGCTCGAAATCGGATTGAGTTGAAAAGCATAGGAAAAAAATATCTGCAAATCGTGTTGAATCAAAAACAAACTGTGCGTTACAGTTTAAAAGGAAACCATAAAAGGTAACCATTAGCTTAACCCCACTTGCCACACAGTATTAAAAACCTCTTGGAGAAGAGTTCTTGCAATATTGTTGAAATAAATATGAATTGTTAGGTCTTCTTGCTTGCTTTTCATTAAGGTATGGTGGTCCCAGCCACTGTATTTACTGTGCTCCTTTCATCTTTGATCCATTTTCAAAATGATCAGATGGCTTTCCAATCATGCGATAATCACAGGCAGGATGTAGTTGATTCCCCACTAACGCAATGTCTTTGATGATGGATTTCAGAAAGAAAAGAAAGGAAGTGTGTCAATATCATAAACAAAGCTATTTCAACATATGTGTGAACATCACAGCACTTCTGATGAAACAATTGCATGAATATATCCTCATTGTGGCTTTCAAATGTGTTTTTCAAAATGTACAGGTTTATTTAGCCCATTTTTGATATGGAAAAACTGATCATCCAAACACATGTACCGCTGAAATATTTATTGAAGGAGATTTAAAATTACAGTTTGGCAACTTATGTCACAGTGCTTGACAAACTAGACTTTATTAACCAGATCAATACTCAACCAAAACCATTGCCAGAAGTACTATCTATACATATGTAAGAAATCGGGTTATAGTTTTTGGGGGATGAAGTCCCCACTCAAGCAAAAACCACAATCCTTGTCAGGTTGAACCACAAATGTCACTAAATTGACACATGCTTAATTTACTTGTAACTTGGCACAATAGCAGTCATTCTTAACTTAGAGGCAACTAGTAAAGTATTTATGCAGCACACAAAACATAATAAGATGAAAACAGAACACAAGATGAATCCCAAACCAATATATAAATAATTTTCAGAAAGAAAAGAAAGGAAGTGTGTCAATTTCATAAATAAAACTATTGTAACATAGGTATGAACATGATATCAGTTCTGATTGAAAAATTGCATGTATATCTCCTTAGAGTGGCTTTCAAATGTTTTTCTAGAATGCACAGAACTATTTAACCCACTTTTGATATGAAAACACCGATCACCCAAGCTCATGTACAGCAGAAATATTTATTGAAAGGGCTTTGAAATTACACTTTGGCAACATCATAGCATATTCCTTTCCAAACTAGACTCTATTTACCAGACCAGTACTCAACCAAAACTGTTGCCAGCAGTACTATCTATAACTATTTAAGAAATCAAGTTATAGGTTGTGGGGATGAAAACCCTACTCAAGCAACAACTTTAAACCTTATCAGGGTGAACCATACATGTTATTAAATTGATCCTTTTTTACCGTTCTGTTAGAAAAATCCAACACTAGTTTGGAACAATTTAATAACGTTTAATAAATAAAATGACACCAAAACAAATGAAATACAATCAGTAGAAACAGAGGTATGATTTTTAGAAGTTTTTAGTACAAAATTAATTTGAGTCCAAACATGAAATATCTACCTGTTCCACATCAAAAGTTAGCACTTATTAAATGTCGTAAGGTAACCTAAAGTCATCCAATGGGAGCGATAGCCCTTAGAGTAGTGAAATCTAATGTAGGTGTTTGTCACTACCAGGGCACAAAAAACCTATGCTCACATTTCCAACTTTTTTAATACAATGAAACCTTCAGGGCCTAGCTTAGGGGTGACTTAAATGTATTAACAAGGAAGGGTAGGGTCAGGCAAAATGATTATTTTGCCAGGTTCAAATGGCAGTTAAAAACTTCACTGCAGGGTGAAGTGGTATGTCTGAGACACGTGTTAAAGTGCTACTTTAGTGAGTGGCACAATGAGTGCTGGAGGCCCACTAGTAGCATTTAAAAAAAGAATTCCCTGGGTGCAAGTAGTACCATTTACTAGGGATCTGAAAAAAAATAATATGCCATTTAAGTTTAGGCCAGTTTTAATATGTTTGAAAGTGAAAGCACATGCCTGTTAGCCCTAGTTAGCAGTGCTAAAGTGCACTGAGGCTTAAAGCCTCCAAAAATGAATTTAGTAAATAAGAGGGGTGAAGGGAACATCTTTGGGGGAATGGCACACCAAGAATGTCAAGTCTAACAATAGCCTACTTGGTGTCATACCCTATTGGCCTCACATACTCCTTTACACTAGTAAATAAGGTGATATACCTATGTGGTGCTCGTATTCCTTGCACAAGACTGCAGCATTGCATCAGATTCTCAAGGTGCCTCAATTTTGATTTACCTCACCCTGGAGTGTGGAAAGAAATGCAAGAACATCAGGACAAGGTTGCTAGGAATCAGTGTGAGAATGTACAGCACCCCTGTATATTAGTTCAGAGGCCAATAAACAATTGTCAAGCCCTGGATCTCTATTCAGGAATAATAGCATTGTACATGAGTGCTGTCCAAGTCTGAAGAAATAACTCCCCATCTGAGGCCATTAGGCAGGGCACCAAATTAGAAATATCTCAGTCATAGGGGTATGTAGCCTTATGACTAATTACCAGCTCGGTGGAACCAACCAACTAACTGTACCACAGGAGTATGGAAGGTCATGCTTCCCACTGAGTCCTTACACTCATTTCCACTTCCATCCCACTGCAGAATTAAGGAATTTTGTGAGACCAGAAGAGTCTTGAGGAATCTATATGCTGATAGCTCAAATTTACATAGTACTAGCCCATCCAGTAATTGGATCACAGAGGGTGCTGCATCTTCCCCTGAGAATCACAGCCCCAATCTGTGGTGCATGGCCTGTCAGCTTGCCTTAAATAGAATTTCCCATGAGTCCTGCTAGACCGTCATTTCTAAGAAGAGTGCCTCCCTTCTTTGTACTTCCTAATCTACAATGTAATATAGCAGAGGCGATCATTATCCATGGATGTCTGAAACCCTATAAAATATATAAGTCACAGAGAGACGACTTAGGAAAATGAGGGGCATATTTATCATAGGGTTGGTTCGCTTTTGCGCCACACAATGGAATGCAAAAGCAACATAAACCATAAGTGTCATGATAAATCTGGAAAGAACAATATGTGTGAGAGAGGTGTGTATGTGGTGTAAGCAAAAAAGTGTTCAACTGTAAATGTCCTGTATATTTTGTATATATTTGTATAGATAATTTGGAGTTTGTCTTGTAAAGTGTTTTTGCACAAAGAAAATTTCTTTCAAAAATTTATAAAAAAGAGAAAATGAGAATTACATCATTAAATGATGCAAATGATTAAGCAGACGTTTATGTTTTTTTCATAAGGGTCATTGGGAGTGTTCGTTTTCAATAAGTATCAGTCCTGGCACACATATTGTTCTTTAGAGTATTTTGACTTAGCCTGACTGAGTTTGAGTCAAGGTCCATTACTGTTTTCTGATGATAAATCTGGAGTCATACAACGCAGCCCAAATAACTGTATTACGTTACTCTGTACAAAGGAAGGCATTCCATGGGTGGTGCATGAGTGTTCTCATGCAACACCTATGCATTTTGGTGCATTCCCAGATTTACTATAAGTGGTAGACCTGGGAATCCGTCAAAACTTTAACTCATCCCCAGGGGAGTAGTAATGAGGAAAAATATGTGTATTTCTAATTGTTTTGACCTCTTTTTATGTGTTCTGCATTCTGCACAGACATAAAAAGAGGAAAATGCTTTAGGGGATTGCTTTTGTGCAGAAGATGTCCCTTGCTGCACAAAAACAAACCTGCTTACAGTGCAGGCATTCTGGCACCATGGCAGCACATTGGGCACAAGCACTGGGAAAAGACAGGAAAGCACCATATAATATTAAATACAGCACATTCCTTCCCTTTCCCTGTCATGCAGCACAGGGCAGCAAGGTGACTTACTGTCCTGTGTGACTTGTTGATATATATGCACCTGAATGTCAGGACACAACTCTCTTGAAAACATGTTTCTGTTGGTAAAACTCTACTCAAATATATTAATTTATTTGGAATTTCCAAGTTAAAGAGAATAATAACCAGGACAAAAAAAATTCAGTGGTGGATTTTGTGTGAAAAGTGTTGCTCATTACAAAATACGCATAAACAGTGCTTGTATGCTTGCATTCATGTGAACGCGTTGCAACACTATGACGTCAATTAGGATGGCGGACGGACTTGCGTCCGTCCGCCACCCCCGAGGTGGAGGGACCGTCCACAGGGGAAGCGGCGTTCCCTCCATCGGAATTAGGATGTGACCGCCACCCTGGCGGTCACATCCCCTATAGTTAACATTGAGGCGGGTGCTGCTTAAATCAGCTCCCGCCACAATGTTAAATATGCATGCTTTGCATTTGCATGCACAAAGCGGCAGGCACTGCGCGGTGCCTGCCGCTTTGTGCATGCAAATGCAGGGGGGTACCTTAGGTACCCCCCATGTGCACCCCCCACCCCCGACACCCTGGGGGCCCGCAAGGGCCCCCCAGAAGCAAATCTCCACATGCTTTTCCACTGTGGAAAATCCACCGCGGAAAAGCATGTTTGCACACACATCGTAATTTGACACCGCCACCAAATTGCGGTCAACACCCAGCGGATCAGCGGCGGACGGACCTGCTTTCTGCCGCTGATCCGACCACCATCATGATCTGGCGGGGGTGTTTTCAGGGTCCGCGGCGGTGACTCCGCATCCTCCGGGCCGGCGGTGGCTTCCACCGGCCCGGAGGATGCGGATTCACCGCAATCAAAATCAACCCCTTAGTTTGGTAAAATGAAAAAAAAGAGTTAGAAGGGACTATTTCTTTTTCTTAGGAGCCTGGCTTAGCCTAATGCCTGTGTGTGGTGTCTTGCTGACCTCACGTGGAATCTGAAATACTGCCCGTATTCCAGATTCCAGAGCAGATGGTTTGGACCAGGCTGATCTATTTCTCTCTTGAAGAATAAAGCATCTTACCTTCATTCCTGCATCCTGTGATCCTTTGGAGTATACTTTATCACACTGGCAACGACTGGAAAATGAATTTGCAAGCCTGGAGCCCTGCGGTGAGCAGATCCTGAGACCGTCCAAGCTCACAAGTGACTTTGCGTCTTCTGAAGCCTTCAACTGAAAAGGTTGTCAACATTTATTTAAGCTGCTGAAAGTCGCATCAAAATCCGAGGTTGTGGTGAGATTTAATTTAATTATTTGCGCTTTGCCGTTTTTGACTTTCGACTCAGGCATTGTTATATTCTGCACTCCTCCTGAAACCTGCATGCACCATCTCTCGTGCAGTGATCATGAATTCGCGATCTTTAGCGTGCGTCAAAGAATTCTGGCAACTTGGGGGGAAGAGTTGGTGTAATCGAATACGCAGGTGCGCACATCACAAGAAAAACTAGAACACTGAAGCAAGACCACTGACTCTCCCTAATTGTGATCCGGCGATACGCATGCCAGAGTCACTTTCTTTAATATTAAGCAAGCGTGTTGCATCAAGGTGTTGTTTATTCCTATTTCGGCGATAAACACTCCAGAGTAATTTTCTTTAATATTAATCAAGTGTGTTGCTATTTTGATATTTCGGTGACAGGCACGCCCATATTATCTACAGTGCCAAGTTAAACATTCTTTGCAAGCGTGTTACTATCTCGACATCTCAGTGACATGCACGCTTATATATTCTATAATACCAAGTTAAACAGTCTCCTCTTATGCTGTGCTAGTTGTATTTTCTTTTTAGAAAAACTGCATTAGTAGAAATCCATTACTTGAAGTACTCATACTTTGGTCTCACTGTTCATCATCACAAATTATACTGTTTATATTTATTAGCTTCATATATTAACTTTTTCTCCATTATTGTCATTCAACATTTTTATGGAAGGTTTTGATACACCTGCTACATTGTTACCCTCTCCTGTTGAACCCATTCTAGAGTGGAAACAATGGAAAGAAGGTTTTGAGGCCTACATTGAAGCCATTGGTGGGGATGATTGTACGGACAAGAGGAAACTTGCTATATTGAAACATTGTCTAGGCACGGAAGGCAAGTGTATTTTGAAGTCATATACCTCCAATTACTTTAAATATCACATCGTCATCAGATGACGATATTGATGTATTTGAGCAGGCTATTAAGCAATTAGACAAACTTTATGTAGAAAAAGTCAACAAGGTTGTTGCACGTCAATGATTTGAGAATCTTGGCATCAAAATGCAATTATTCTAAGTTTCATGACCAAATGCTACAAGACCAACTAGTACACAAATTTGCTGATGCCAAGTTTCAAGAAAAGTTGTTAGCTGCTGAAGACTTAATGTTAAACAAAGCTATTGACTTAGCTCCTCACTCTGAGGATATGAGACTTGGAATTCAAGAACTTGCTAAACAGGAGGTCTCTGAGGTTAATTTAATCAAAAAGTCTAATCCTGATGAGGTCACGTCCAGCAAATCCAAATCTAAAACTCATTTTAATCAAGAAAGAAAAGACTTTGTCTGTTTTAAATGTGGCATTCCAGGTGATTTAGCCAATGACAAAAGGTGTCATGCAATTGGTCAAGTATGCAGATATTGTAAATTAAAAGGACATTACACTAGGATGTGTAGGAACAAGAACAAATCCAAGAATAGAAATATTGACTTTAAGAACCAAAATGCTGAGCAAGTGAAAGAGGTTCATTGTGATATTGAGGATGATTAATTTTTATTAGCTGTTTCTAAATGTAACAGTAATATGAAAGACACTCCTTTATACACTGTTGTAATTGGTGACAAGAATGTGAGAGTTATGGCAGACTCTGGTGCCAGGCATACTCTTATTTGTGATGAATGGTTAAAGGAATTTCCCAATGCCTGTTTATCTCCTCCAGACATCAAACTGCTTGGTTACTGGAAAAAACCCATAGATGTATTATGATTTTTCACAACCACCCTTAGCTTTAAAGGGAAGTCCATTTCTTCCAAAGTATATGTTGCAAGGGACGATTTGTGCCTTTTAGGTTGGCCTCAACAAAGAAATCTAATGATCACCCTAGACCCAAACCACTCTGACCAAGTACTTGGGTACTCGCATTTAATTCTTCATGTTGGAATCGATCCTGCATCCGAGTGGGGAAAACGTTTTTCCAGTGTATTTTGTTCTTCAAGATTAGGTCTGCTTAAAAATGTTGTTGACAAAATTATTTTGAAACATGTTGCTGTACCCAAAATTTAGAAGGTTAGGAATGTTACATTACATTTAGGAGAAGCTGTGAAGAAAGAACTAGTAACATTATGTGAGCTTGATGTTATTAAGAAGATTGAGTCCTCAGAGTAGTTGTCTCCCATTGTTGTCGCACACAAACCTAATGGCCAAGTCAGATTTTGTGTGGACTTAAGAGATCTCAACAACAGCATATGGGTAGACAGACATCCCGTGCCTAATATTGGTAAAACTGTACATATGAGAATCCAAATGAAGAAGAACAAGTCATTTTTGTCGGATAACAATTGTGCTAGCAAATTTAAACAACTGAAAAGTTGCATTTCATCTGCACCTGCTTCAGCCACCTTTAATACTGCTTACGACTCTGTAATAGTCTCTAATGCCAGCAATGTTGGTTTAGGTGCTCTTCTAATGCAAAATCAAAATGGTCATGTAGTCACAATTGCCTTTGCATCTAGACCATTAAAAAGGTTCTGAATGCAAATATTCTACTCTAGTAAAGGAAACTCTTGCTTGTTGGTAGGGCAATGAGTATTTTCTTAAATATGTTTATGGCATTGTTTTCAAGGTAAGTACTGACCACCGTCCTCTTGTAGATTTATTTACAACAAAAGGTTGTGGTAGAGCCACTTCAAGAATTTCCAGATGGCAATACAAGTTACAGGATTTCCATTTCATAGTTGAGTATACCCCTGGGGTAAAAAACATTCTTGCTGATTGTCTATCAAGACTACCAGTTGCTGACGACAATGTTGTTGAAGAGGATGTTGATTTAGAAAAAGTCATTTCGATATGTGAAGAATCCAAGGGTTGCATCCAAGAGAATCAATGGAGAATTTGCATGTGACAAGGATATGGTTCTTGAAGAGGTAATTGGTAAAATCAATTCTTCATGGCCTAGGAAGGCTGACATTTCTGAAAGTCTTCTTCCCTTCTTTCATGTAGCTCACAAGTTATCTTTAACAAATGACGTGTTAATGAGAGATTTGCAACTTGTTGTGCCTCTTGATTTATAACAAACCATTCTAGATATGGTGCATGAAGGACACCCCGGTATGACCAGTATGAAAAGAAGGATTAGAAGTGAATTTTGGTGGCCAGCAATGGATAAGTGTGTTGAACGCAAGGTCAGGAGTTGCATTGAATGTTGCATTAGTGATAAATATCAAAGAAATTTAACTTATGAACGTCTTCCCTGTTTCCCTTGACATTGTCGGTCCAATGTGTCTTTTTTTTTTAAAACCTTTATTTTGGAAAAAGAATACAGATACAGACCTACAACCACCAAGGCCGGTCAATCATACGAAATAGCAAGAACAGATCAATACACAGCTCATCAGCCGACAACCTGAGGGTCCGGCAACGTAACAGTATGGTGTGATTCGGAGCATTTGGCAGATGAGGATAAATAAAAGGTTTTCATGTTTTATTACATACAAACAACAAGAAAAAAACATAAGAAAAAGAATCGAGGCAAAATTATCAATATTAGGCCTGCAGTGTACGGTAGGGGGGAGACAAACGAGAAGCAAGCATCAAACAATTGTAGAGGCGGGGAGCAGGGACCAAGAGTGAATAGCACTTCACAAAGAACAGAAAATCAAAACACTGGAACGTACAGTCAAGGAGATCTCGGAAGGTCTGGGGGCTCAGCAAAGGGAGGGTCACAAATCTCTCCACGGTACCAATTCCACTGACCCCAAATCCTCCCCCACTTCTTGGGCCTACCTCGGGAGATGTACACAATTTTTTCTCTAAACATGCACCAATCCATGTTCTCCTCCGAGGTCGAGACCAATGGTGCCCTATGAGACCCCCAGAGTTGAGCGATATCCCTCTTTGCAATCATGTTGCCCAGCGTGACCCATTGAGTCTGAGCAATGGTACAGTAATTTGGTTCCCAAACATTCAGCAAACAGCGTCTGGCCTCGGGGAGTAACCCGACACCCGTCACTTCTCCCATCAGCGCATGCACTCGAGTCCCAAAAAAACACGACTGCCGGGCATTCCCATATAATGTGGAGGAAGGTAGCAAGCAGACCACATCCACGCCAACATAACCCATCCACAGAATAACCCATATGGATCAATCGTGGACCCGTGACATAGATACGATGTAGAATCTTGAGCTGCACCAGTCGGAGACGCGCCGGAATAGCGACTTCTTTTGGGGAGGATATTGCAGCCTGCCAGTCTTCATCGTCTAATTCCAGACCGTCACCAGTCCATGCCTCTCGTAGCTGTACAAGAAGGTCCGAACGGGCATTAATACGTTTTTTATATATGAGGGAGATAGTGTTGTCAGGGACATGCCCATCCAGCACTCTATCTTCCAGGGGAGAAGACTCAGGGATCGAAGTACCAGCAGGGAAGACCAAAGCAAGTGCATGGCGGACCTGAAGATATCGGAAATATTCCCTATCACTCAGCTTATATTCCTGTTTTAGCTCATCAAAGGTTTTGACTCTGTCAACGGCCCAAAGATCACCCACTTTGCTAATACAGATAAGGTCCCATCTATTGAATCCCTTCGAGGACCACAGACCACCCAGTCTCCCAGCTGCATACAGGGGAGTCGCCCTAGTCAGTTTATCCGTCCAGCCCGTGGCCGATGTTGCACTATCCCATACATGTATCGCCACCGCAGTGGGGCCCGTCAGACTCCTCCTGGCGGTTCTGGAGTACAGCGCTCTATTATAATCGCCCCCGGTAGTTGCCACCTATCCATATCATAGGCGGGATTAGGAACAGGACCATATATGGCATGGTTAATAGCACTCAACTGTGACGCCCAATAATAGCGCCTGACATCCGGCAAAGCTATACCACCGTCATACCAGGGCAAAGTCAATTTCGCCACCCCCAGACCTTCCGAGATCTCCTTGACTGTACGTTCCAGTGTTTTGATTTTCTGTTCTTTGTGAAGTGCTATTCACTCTTGGTCCCTGCTCCCCGCCTCTACGATTGTTTGATGCTTGCTTCTCGTTTGTCTCCCCCCTACCGTACACTGCAGGCCTAATATTGATAATTTTGCCTCGATTCTTTTTCTTATGTTTTTTTCTTGTTGTTTGTATGTAATAAAACATGAAAACCTTTTATTTATCCTCATCTGCCAAATGCTCCGAATCACACCATACTGTTACGTTGCCGGACCCTCGGGTTGTCGGCTGATGAGCTGTGTATTGATCTGTTCTTGCTATTTCGTATGATTGACCGGCCTTGGTGGTTGTAGGTCTGTATCTGTATTCTTTTTCCAAAATAAAGGTTTTAAAAATAAAAGACACATTGGACCGACAATGTCAAGGGAAACAGGGAAGACGTTCATAAGTTAAATTTCTTTGATATTTATCACTAATGCAACATTCAATGCAACTCCTGACCTTGCGTTCAACACACTTATCCATTGCTGGCCACCAAAATTCACTTCTAATCCTTCTTTTCATACTGGTCATACCGGGGCTATACGCGGCCGTCCACCCCAAACCAATTTTCTCTGAAGGCCCTCGATTTCACGTAAATAGCCGGCCGGAACCAGGTCGAGCGTGTTCTGGATGGCGTATAGGAATCGGGGAAGAGACATCCTAAAGGAGACAGAGGCAATCCACACCATGCCACTACATCCGACCGAAGTCGGGCAAGCGGAGGCCGTAGATTACGCTCAAATCGTACCCTGGGGTCCATAGAAATGTAGATCCCCAAGTACTTGAAACCAACACTGGAGACAGGTATAGGGCAGAAACGAGGCAAAGACGGTTGTCCACCTGCAAGCGGGTAAATACAGGATTTAGCCCAGTTGATAACCAAACCAGAGTTCTTCCCGAAAGAGCTCAGGACGTCAAACAGAACACCCAATGACTTACGGGGAGAAGTAAGGTATAACAGTATATCATTGGCGTAAAGCGACACCCGATCCTCGAAGGTAGGGGACCACCGTATGCCCCTGAGCGAGGGCTCCCAGCGGAGCCATGCGGCAAGAGGTTCAAGAGCGAGCGCAAAGAGAAGAGGCGACAGAGGGCAGCCCTGCCGCGTGCCACGCCCGAGGACAAAAGGGTCAGAGGCCCTTCCATTAACCACCACCTGTGCCAGCGGTTGCTCATATAAAAGCCTAACCCACCCGATAAACTTAGGACCAAAACCAAACTTGGCAAGGGCAGCCCACAAATAAGGCCATTCCACCGTGTCAAAGGCCATCGAGGCGTCAAGGGAGACCAAGATGGCCGGTTCCTCAAGAGACCCCGCCCTCGCCAAGGCACCATGAAGGCGTCGAAGATTGAGTGCGGTATTATGGTGGGGGATAAACCCGGACTGATCAGGGTGCACCAAATCGCCAATCACCGTAACCATTCGGCTCGCCAAGATCTTAGCGAGAACCTTAGGCTCCACATTCAAAAGCGAGATCGGCCGATATGACGAACATTGTTCCCGAGGCTTTCCATCCTTAGGGATGACCACAATAGATGCCAGTCTCGGGTCCCGGGGAAGAAGCCCGAGATCTCGCGACGCCAAGAGCATCCGACGAAGGTATGGCGCCATTTTGTCGGGGCACAGCTTATACAGCTCAACTGGCACGCCGTTCAGGCCCGAAGCCTTTCCCGAGCGAAGCGCACGGATAGCGAGCGCTACTTCATCGGTAGAGAAATCCGCCTCCATAAGCTCCCTGTCCGAGTCCGACAGACTAGGCAACGTTATATCTCGGAGCAACAGGTGCGAGTCCTCCTCGGGTCTGTTTGAGACCGACGCGTAAACCTTCCGAAAGTGCTGGGCAAAGACCTCTACTATCTCGACAGGGTCCACCACTCGCACACCATCCACTCGTTCAATCACGGGCACCACCCGGTTCAATCTATCCCTTCTGTCAAGCCAAGCAATCAATTTTCCCGCCTTGTCACCCACATCATATAGGCGCCCCTGCTGCTCACGATTCATCGCCTTAGCCGCATCAGTCACCAGAGCTCTGTATTCAGACTGTTTAAGCGCCAGGGAGTGCAAGCTACCAGGCGTAGTTCCAGACTCCATCCGCCCCTCCAACTCAGAGATATCATGTTCCAGACGTACCACTTCCATAGTTCTGCGCCTCCTTTCGCTGGCAATCAAAGAGAGAGTCTGACCCCGGATCACAGTTTTATATGCCTTCCATAAAGAAACAGGGGAGGATACTGACCCTTCATTCTCAGCAAAATAGTAATCCATACATTTAACCACTTCCGTACCAATGTTGGGGTTACGAAGATGCCACGGATTAATAGGAGCGATCCGACCCCCGGACTCCAGCCGCACGTCAATAGTGAGCCAGAGTGGGGAGTGGTCCGAAATCCCCCTAGCCAAATTTCTAATTTCCCTCACTGAGACCATCTGCGCCGCTGGTATAAGGATGTAGTCAAGTCTCGAGAGACTACCATGAGCCCCTGAATAAAAGGTGTATTGGAGCTGTCCAGGATGGAGTTGTCTCCAACAATCCGCCAATCCCAGTGTGTCCAAGAAATTCCCCAGCCATAACTGCGATGCGGGGAGGGTTCTACGGGGGCTACGATCCTCCTCTCCACTGACGACCGAATTAAAGTCGCCAACCACTACCAGCAAGCCATCGGGGAGTCCCAGGACTACCCCGCCCAAATCAGAAAACGTGGTGGACTGAAGACCAGGGGGAACATACACAGACAAAATGGAGATCGTCTTCCCCTCCCAGCGACCCACAACAGCTGCATAGCGGCCCCTATCATCCAGCACCTTATCATCCACTTCGAGGGGGAGGGAGTTTCTAACCAGGATACCCGCCCCCCTCGACCCAGTGGTGAATCCAGAGTGGTCCACCAAGCGGTAGCCTCGTCTATTCAATGCATGGCACGTATTTCCTACAAAATGCGTCTCCTGTAGTAAAACGATATCCGGGGATTGTCGCTTCAAGTATTGCAAAACTATCCCCCGTTTTATCCTATCCCCGAGACCATTAACGTTCCAGCTCAGTACCCTCAGCCCCCTACCCCCCATCCCAGACAGGAACAAACAGTCCTCCCCGACACAAAACAGGCACAAATGATAAAATAGCGACCAAATCGTAGCCTCGTAACAAGCAAACAAGAAAAGACCCCCCCACCACCCCCCAAGGAACCCTCAACACACAACCCCCCCACCCTGCACCCCTGCGGTAGACCAAAAAGCCACCCCAACTTGCAGGGTGCCTGTCGCCCCAATAAACTAACCTACAAGAAGAGAGAGAAAAACGTCCCCTGAGGAGGAAGAGTCCCGAGTCCCTCCACCCCCGGGTGTCTACAACGTAGAAACATCGCAATCACAGAGCCACTGCAAAGCGTCCAACAAATTGGCTCTTCGGCACAGACTCACTACTCCTGTTCTTCCAAGCCGCCCTCGGCGCCCCTCGAGCTCTCTGGGCTGGTGTGTTGCGTCGGCAGGGTGTCCAGCCAGTCACTGGCCACCTCGGGCGATCAAAGAAAAATGCACGTTCATTATGTTCAATCCTCAGGCGAGCCGGAAAAAGATTGGCGTATTTCAGTCCCATGTCCCTGAGACGTCTCTTCACCCCCGTAAAGCCCATACGTTGCCTCTGCACCGCCTGCGTGAAGTCCGGATAGAACTGATCGACACGTTTTCAAACTTAGTGGGAACATTAGTACGGGAGACCTGCAGGATAGCGTCTCTGTCTCGGAAATAAAAAATCCTGGCTATTATAGGCCGCGGAGCGGCACCAAGCTTGGGCTTCCCACCTGGAATTCTGTGAGCACGCTCCACCGCAAAAAGATTACTAAGGCCCTTTGGTGCCAAGTGGTTCCGAATAAGATCCTCCACCAAAAGGTCCGTAGGCGAGTCTGTAGAGTTCTCCGGAACACCTACGATGCGGACGTTGTTGCGTCTGGCCCGGCTCTCGAAATCATCCAGCCGACGGGTGAACGAATCTCTGGCCACGCGAAGATCGCGGACCTCGGTCTGAAGATCCGAGACATCCGTAATCAGGCTCGCTGTCTTGATGTCCAGGGATTTAACCTGTTCATTGGTTTTCCCCAAGTCCGTCCTGATAAGGTTGACCTCGATTGCCACCGTGTCCAGCTTAGCGGCCAGAGTTTCATATTGCCGACCCATCGCAGTCTGGATACTGGCAATGGCGCCCATGACATCCTTTAGAGTCGGCTCTTCAGTCGCAGGAGCATCGTCACCAGACTCCCCTAGGGCCTTGCTCGGTCCACCTGGGGATCCCTTCGGGCGGGTAAAGCGATCTATAGTCTGTGCCTGAACAGCCCCTCCACGATTCGGGCCTCGGGTGTTGCGCCTCAGAGTCCGTCCTGCCCGTCATGGTGGGCGACGAGCTCCGACAGGACCTCTGGAATCTGGTCAAAATGATACCCCCTATGACAAGCCTGTTGTGTCGAGAGGTCGAGGAACGACAACCAGAGTGGAATTGACGGTTAGCCCAGGGCAGCAGTATCAATCAGCAGCGAGTTGGCGTCAACAATGACCAAAATCGAAACCGAAAGTACCACAGGGGCAGCGGATGCAGCTCTCCAGCCGTTGTTGTTGAATGGGCACCTCGGGAACTCAAGCCCCCGGATGGCCTCTGCCATAGGCCTCAAATTATGAGGAGCAGCAAGTCCGGCTCCCGGTGGCCAAATCGAGTTTTGGAAAAAGCTTTTGATATCAGCAGGGCATCAGCAAAAAATACCTATCGTCCAAATCAGGATTTGTTCCAGGATAGATGAGGGTGGCGGAAGGGGTCTCGGGAGCCCTCTGCTCACGCGTCCATCTTGGATCCGCGCGTAGCTCCTCCCCGGTCCAATGTGTCTTGGCCATAATCCTGTTTATGCCATAGTTTTTATTGATCAACTATCTCAGTGGCCCGATATTAGGTTCATTCCCAACATTAACTCGAACGTTGTGAGTCAATTTTCAAATGATGTTTTTGAAAGAGTAGGGTTTCCTGAATCCATTCTCACTGACAATGGGGTGCAATTAACATCCACTGAAATGAAAAATTTCCTTGACGGTCATGGCATTGTTCACAAATGTTTATCTGTTAATTGTCCCAAGAGCAATGGAATTGTGGAGAGGTGGATCAAGGTGTTCAAGGAGGGGTTACAAATGGCCATTTCTATTGGAAAAATTTGTAATCAAGCCATCAAAGAAATTATTTGGAGTTCCAGAAATACTCCTAGATATATTGGTGATCTTTCTCCATTTGAAAAAATGAGGGGAAGGAAGAGTGTGTGCAACATGAGTCAGGCATGGATGAGGGATTTGTTGTGTAGTAAAAACGTGTCTGTTCAAGATTGTCAGGGTAGAGATGTTATTTCTCCCGTGAAGATTAATGATTGGGTATGATTGAAGAAAGGCAGAATTGCTAAATTTGGTGAGTCTGTGTTTTCCCTTCCTTTGAAAGTGGTCAGAGTGGGTCGTCAGGTTGTAGAATAATCTGAGGGGAATGTTTGGAGTTTGTCCAAGGTGGTGAAAGTTCCTCAGTGGTTGTGGCCTTCTGAAAAGACTGCTGATTCTTATATTGCGCTGTCTCCCAAGCGTTCATGCAATGGAACAAATTGGAGGTGACCAGTTTCCCAACAAGCTGGCAATCCAGATAGGTACCATGTGCAAAGACAATGTCATCGTCCTGTCTGGTGTAAGGATTATCATTTGGACAAGTGAAGTTTCTTTGTATTTTATTATTATTGATATGTAATTCATGTATGCATTACAATGTTTTCCTTATACATTTTCATTTGTTTATTTTCTTATTGTTTTGTTTATAATTCTTTTGCTGTTGGTCTGTTAATATAGGGGGATGTGTGGTGTCTTGCTGACCTCACCTGGAATCTGGAATACAGCTCGTATTTCAGATTACAGAGCTGACGGTTTGGCCCAGGATTACTCTCTCAAAGAATAAAGCATCATTGGTTCTGTGGGCTTTTCAGGATCTAATGGCTGTATAACACTACACAGACCTCTCTCTATCGATTCCTACACCTGACACAAGTTCTCATTGCACACGCGGCATTATTGAGCCTTTGATGCATGTTGACCCCCTGCACTGCCTCGGAGCTGCTCCGGAGCCGTCAGGGGCAGGGCAGAGGATCGTGCCTGGTGTCCTGCTTGCTTCAGTCGGCTGATTTCTGCACATTGCCTTTGTGTTGGGAGCCTGCTGGAGGTCTGATCGCTTTCATCGCTCTTCAAGGGGCTGGACATCGGTTCTCTTGCACTAGTGGCGTGTCTGCTCATGGGTTGGCTGGAAGCATGAGCTGATTGAGGGGTGATCACGCTCTTCGCCCTTCTAGGACCAGGTGCTCCGATTGTGGAGCTGGTGGATTTCGTCCTGCCAGATCCATGTGGATCTGAATTGTTTTCCTTTGGGGTTAGTTTGTGAGGTTGGCACCATTTCTCCTCAACTAGCTCGCTTCTCTTGCTGGTCTGCCCCTCATCTTGACCCCATGCTGGTCTCTCTGCCTTGATCCTCTGGCTACAGGATTGAGGTGAGAGGCTTTGTTTCCTTGTTTCCTAAAGGTTATAGTGGTTTGCATTGTGTCATTTAGGTCAGGTGAATAGGCATAGAGTTGGATGCCTGACTTTAAAATGGCGCCTGCTCGAGACACTCCCACTCTGATAATAGACAGTGAAACAATACTACAATTCGCACTTTGATAATTATCACTGAAAAAGGACTACATTCTTCATACATCCTGACTGGCTGTAATCTGGTACCTACTCGACATCAACTAAATCAGCCCTCATTCCAAACTGTTGTTAACATTGTTACAGGTCTAAGTGGCTAGTCTTTGTCAAGGTTCTACTATGTGATAGGAATAAGGGAGGTCTTCATTTGAAGCGCTATAGTGAGGGAGTACTGCTGAAAGTCCTGTATTTAAAAGTATATGTTTAAGACCTGACACCCTAATAATAAAAATAAATAAATAAATAAATAAATAGGAAGAATGGCCTCTGTCCTTGAACCTGCAGGCCACAATGCCTACACCATTCTTTACCCGCACAATCTATCAAAATAATTAAAGAAATTCATGCACCGGCTTATGTTAAACCATAAGGAAACTCTTGTTTTAGACACTTATTACTGCACTACAAGGGCATTATTGCCAACGACCTCATTTTCCACACGAATAAACGTGCTCAATGGAGGAATACATTCCGTAATGCTCCGAATCTCCACAACGAAGAAATCCCTGCATGCCCTCAAATTGACTGTTACTGCTTCAGACCTTTATCCATTGAATGCCACCATTACCATTTACAATAATGGTAAAATCCTTATACAATCCTCTAATGAAAATCTCGATCTCTTTGACAGGCTCTTCCCTACTCTCAAGAATGCAGTAAACAATAGTGATAATACATCCACTGCACCCATACAGCGCCAGGATTTTGAGAGGTCCCTAACTCTTCCACTTCGAAATACCATATCAGAATCTCCCTACCTGGCAAATTTCGCACCTGTCATGGTGTCCAGCTACCCTGATTCGTCTGTCACTGATACTCGTGGATCCCCTGTCCCTGACGTAATAGGTCTGTCCTCAGACTCTATCAGCAGCAGTGCTACCGTCTAATCTGTTTGGATGAATCCACTCCTGGATCCCCCAGACCTGAAGAGATAAGGCTAGTCTCTGATCCCGATCACATCATGACTGATGCACCAACGTTACCCAGGCCCGCTTCGCGGGATGGTACCAAACTGGATTCCACCAACATTACCCTCCTCTCCTCTCCCTCACACATAGCAGATAGCTGTGACCCCCCTCATCCACTATCTGCCTCGCTAGTGAAGGATACCCTTACACCCGCTACTCTCTCCCCGCCTACCCAATCACAGATCTCTGTGACACATCCCCTACTTCATGAGGTAGACCCCTGCATCCTTACCACGCCTGGAGGATGTCCCTCCATAATGGATTATATTGAAATTATCTCCAAGCAATTGGAGACTCCACTATCTGCCTCGCTAGCGGAGGATACCCTTACACCCGCTACTCTCTCCCAGCCTACCCAATCACAGATCTCTGTGACACATCCCCTACTTCACGAGGTAGATCTCTGCATCCTTACCACGCCTGGAGGTTCTCCCTCCATAATGGATCAAATCGTCAAGCAACAATCATGTAACACAACTAACTCTAGAGAGTTAATGACCAGGCCACTCCTACATGTGATGTGCTTGCCAATTTTTTCAAGGAAAAGACTAGGACCATTGAGCTAGACATTCAAACTAGGATGGCCCTCCCTCAACCCATGTTCCAAGACCATAGTTCGGACGCTTTATTCGAAGTACACTCTAATATTCCAAGGGAAGTCTAAAAAAACAACGCCTCTTGGCACTCCTTCTCGACAATCTCTCTCCAAACTATTGACAACACTCTTCAAGCAATCAACCCCTCCAATCATTTTGCGGATCCCATGCCTCCTGCCCTGTTCAAGACTTTAAAATCATCTATCCTACCATTATGGGCACAAATTGTAAACGCCTCTCTGAGTCAAGGTGTCATTCCGAACTGTCTAAAAATAGGGCAGGTCAATCCTATTCTAATGAAAGCTGACGCCTCTTCATCTGATCTTAACAACTACCGTCCTATAACCAACATCCCCACCTTGGCAAAACTATTGGAGAAATACGTACAAATTCATGCAATCACATTGAGAACTACAACCTTATAGACTCTCACCAATCAAGCTTCCGCCGAGGACACAGCTCAGAATCTGCACTCACACACATCATGGATGATATTCTAAAAATGCTTGACCGCAATGAATCTTGCCTATTGATACTTCTTGATCTGTCCTCCGCCTTCGATACGGTCAAGCATGACAACCTTCTGTCCCTACTGGAAAGAAGGAAGGGCCTCTCGGGCACAGTGCTGCAATGGTTCTCCTCCTTCCTGAATAACAGATCACAAAGAATTAAGATGAAGAATTCTCTCTCACAACCCTCCATGGTCACACTTGGTGTGCCTCAGGGTTCTGCCCTTTCACCGATTCTCTTCAACCTCCTAATGGAGCCTTTGGCGGTTGCACTGAATTCAGCGAACATTCTATATCATCTTTACGCAGATGACACACAGTTGTATCTAAAAATCACCAGTTGTATCTAAAAATCACCTTGCCTGATGACTTCATTGCCCTCAACACTACTCTACTGAATACTCAAAGTTGGCTCACTAACAACCATCTGATGTTAAATACCAAAAAAACGGAATTCATTCTCATCTCACCCCCGAACCACCCTCCAAAGGTAGATCTCTTTTTGAAACACCTAACCCCCTTTGGCTGTGTCCCCCTCATCATTGATTCAGCAAAATCCCTAGGTATCTCCATTGACAAACATTTGAATATGCAGTCACACATCTCTATGGCCACCAAGGGAGCTAATCACAAGTTGAGCATATTAAAGAAACCCTTCCTCCCTCAGGCAGATCTAAAATGGCAACAAGCCCTAGTACTGCCAAGACTAGACTATGGAAGCAACACCATCTGTGGTCTCCCTAAATACAAGTTGGCCCCATTGAGAGCAGCACTGAATTCGGCAGCTAGACTGGTATCTGGAACCGAAAGAAACAGTCCCATATCACGAAATTTAAAAGCACTGAACCGGTTGCCTTACGAGGCAAGAATACACCTTAAAGTGGTGTGCATGACACACAAAGCAATACACAACAATACACCCAGTTACTTGGTGCTAAAGCTTGAAAAGTCTGGAGGATGCAGACAACTACGAAGTGCGAGCACTTTCCTTCTGAAACCTCAATCCTTCTATAAGAAGAGAACAGGTTGTAGAGCTTTCTCAGGGATTGCACCTAAGATCTGGAACTCTTTACCTCCTCTTGTGCGTGAGATTACTTCCTTAACTGCTTTCAAAAAGGAAGTAAAAAGACTATTAATGAACAAATTAGTCTCCTAAGTTTTAATTACTGATGGTCACTGAGTCATCTTTAAGATCCACTATCTATCTAAGAGGGATTGGCTTATTCTACTGTTTGTAAGACTTATATCTCAGCCCTCTCTGCTCTATAACTGTAGGTTATCGAAAGCTCTGCTGTGCTCAGTCCGCCTGGTCATCTGTACTTTTGGACTTCAACTTTGAACCGTTAGTAGTTTTAATATGTATGCTTGCTAACACACTCTCCTATTGTTCATTAACTGTTTACTACACAACACCGTTTGTATTGTATATATTCTATATTGCTATTGCATAATTTGTCAAATTTGATTGATTGAATACCACCTCAACCATGTATGTTCTTTTACTGTAAAGCGCTCTGATACCCCTGTGGGTCATGTCCGCGCTATATAAAACTATATAAATAAATGTATAAATAAATTCCTGCGTGCTGTGATCCTTTAGAGTATACTTTATCACACTGTGCTGCCAAATTCCAAAGCTGACTATGCCCAATTTACACCTCTTTCATCCAACGGCCTTTACTGCTTGTCTATTTATTTCACTTTCACACAATGATTTACATCCCCACTGTTACACTCTGTCACTGTTTTCCTATCTTTATTTTCATCCATCTTTTTTGACCTATTCTGCTTTTCTGTCTCTCTTTGCTTGAACATCTGATGATGATAAATATGTCCAAGTCCCAAAAATTAAGTGCCGGTGTAAATTACCTGCCAACACAGGCACAAGCACTAACGGCAAAGCTCACATTCAAAGGTAACTGTGAATATCTGGTACCACTACAATTAGAGCCAAGATAACACATCTCCAGCCTCAACTGTGCTGCCATTACCCCCCAGGCCTAACTTATCCTCATCTCATTCCTCACTAATCAGGTGATTCCACTGTGCAGGACAGGAAAAAAAGAAGAAAGCTGTAAGTATATGTCCCTCGGATAAGGCTGGTGACCAGCTGCGATCTGTGCAGGTAGCAACAGTGGGGCGATGGGGCTGTGTAAGGGAGGATTCCAAGGGATGATGCAGAGGGAAAATTAATTATTTATTTATTTAATTTTCCCTCTACACCGTCCCTCGTAATCCTTCTTACACGGCCTCACCACCCCACCGCTGTTAACTGCACAGACCACGGCTGTTGGTGACTATAAAGGTATACTTATCCAGCATTCCACCTGTTTTCTTTCTGTCCCACTGGACGGAAAGGGTTGAGATGGACACCCTACTGGGCTTGGTTTGCTGTTCTGCTTGTATTTCTCCTTCCTGCTCAGCAGGGTGGCGCTAGAAGAAAATCAAGTGCCCCATCAGTTCTGCTGGACTTGGTTGGAGACAAGCATGACATTGGGGCATTATGGACAACTGGGCATTTTCCGTGTCCTGATATTGTGGTGTTATTGATATTCTGGGGTGAATTTCAGCACATGCGCACTGATAGCAGTTCACGCATATGCAGTAGAGGGTCGTCTTTTCTCCTGTTGTCAGGTGAGAAGTTAAGGATGCTGGGAGCAGGTATGTCCGCATAGCAGAATCCTTTTGCTATTTGGTTGTTTGTTACGTGGAGTTCTTGATTGCAATCGATATTCGAGCTACACAGATGGCAAGATGGAAAAGCATTCTTACAAGTGGAGGAGGGAAGTCTCCTCTTCATCTGACTCCTCATCTTCTTCCTCCCCTTGAACTATATGCCATTCTGGAGGGGTGGAGCAACATTTAAAATGCCTCATTAGAGAGGCTTTGCTAGAGGTAACAACTGTGAAAAAAGGTCATTAAGGATGTTCTAGGGCACAATCTCCTGTCACTTCTGGGTCAGAGGAAGAGGTTCATGAATTGGAAGAGCATCAGGGCAAATACTTTGGGAAATACATTTTGCCTGAACTGTTAGGGTATGTCAAGGTAAATAGGGGTTTCCAGGAGGAAGTTGTCCCAGAAAACTTCTCTTCTTGTATTCTGCACCAATTTAGAGTGCAGCAGAAAATTAGTTTTCTGGGGCATCCATTCATTTTAGATGTGCTTAAAAGACAGTGGAAGGACCCAGATAAAATATCTTTGCCCTGCTTAATGGTGTCATTGTATCTGCTTAAAGACATGCATGAGGATTTTCCTGATTCTATTCCCATTGATTCTTTTGTTGCAACCCTGGGGGGAGAACTTACTAAACTGAGAATTCTCTTGTTAAGGATGTAACCAATAAGAAAGTAGACTCTGCGCTCAGAAAAGTATCCTCTGGTTTCCATTTGACCATGAGAGTGGGGATTTATGTATCTTATGGCTCCCAGTCTTTGCTTTCAGACATAGAAAAACTGTTTGGTACAGTGGAGAACTCCTCTGAATGTACTTCTTACTGTATCATATTGAAAAGCAGAATAAATGAATGTCTTACATTGCATTTGATGTGCTGCGAGCTTCTGTTTTGACTGATGGGCTTGTACTACGGCAAGGCCTAATCTGGTCTTGAATGTAAACACAATTGAGAGGACAAGGGTAAGGCACCGTCCCTCCCCACATGAACAATAAACACAACTAATTGGTACCGTGTCAGTGATATGGCAGAAAAGAAGGGTGTATCTAGAATATCGGAGCATGGACTCTGGTGCCAGTATACCCACTTTGGAGCTAAGACCTCAGATGCCTAACTCATGAGGAAGTCATCCTTAATGGAAGAGGAAACCTCACACACTTATTAGTGTCATGCTTCATCATAGAAATCCTCTCCCCACTCTGGTAAGACAATGCTGTAGTGTAGTTCCTATTTTCCCAATAGGCTCTGCGCATTGGAATAAGATATCCTATAGATATGACGTAGGACTTATGCCTGTAGGTCTCTATCTAACATACTAAACTTAATTGTGAGTGCCAGCTAGCTCAGAGGTCACTAGAAACTTTCTCGAATTCACAAGAAGGGATTCGTTTCTAACAACCGCATAAACATTAGTGGTGGGCGGAATTTGCGTAATCGCATTATGCAAACCTCCGCGAAGCAATAAAAAATCTCCGCGAACACGGAGAAATTCCGCGAACATGCGGAATTCCTTTTTCGCCATGCTTTTTTCCTGTTCGAAATTGCTGTTTGCGTGCTCGGGGGGACATATCTCGCAAACACGCATTTTGAGAACGCAAACAAGCAAAAAATTTCGCAAAGTCGCAGAAAGCAGAATTTTGGGCAATTTTGCGAAATTACCCAAATTACTCAAATTTCCCAAATTCCGCAAATTCCACGAACGGAACGGAATTTGCCACCCATGCCTAATAAACGTGACAACTTTGTTTCCCTAGGACTGGAATAACTATCTTCAGAGTCGTGGAAACAATAGATAAGTATTTCACTTAGTCAATCGTGCATGCTTTGTTTACACAGAGTTTTGCAGAGAAATAGTGAGACAAGCGTTTTCAATAAAAGGTTTACTGAACAGTCTTCTTTCTCATGCAAGAGAGGTGAACTGCTACAATCGTTAGACAGAATGCAAAGTATAATGCGTACAGCGGGAATAGTATTATAAAATAATACTGTAATAGCATTGTATGGTTTCTAAACCATATAAAAATACATACATAAATAACACAGGCTAAAATACTCAACTGGTGCTTCTAAAATAAGCCTACCCCCAATGTACCTAACCTAGGTCTAGTACGTGGGAAGAAGTAAGTATGGTCTTTAGCATAGGTTTATTTTTTACCAAGAATCTACCAAAGGTTTCTCTAGGTTCTAATCAGCTCCATACCATAGAATGAAGGAGGTCTGGTATCTCCTTCTCAGGACTCGATTTCCCAACACCCCGCAAGGGGAGTCAGAAACACTGGAGCTGGATTTCTCAGCAGAGGAGGGCAGCTTCCTGATTAGTGTGTCAGCTGGAGAGTTGGCATCCTTCTGCACTTGCAGTAGCGAGCTGCGTCGGGCAAAGCAGGTCATCGAACTGCTCGGAACCACGTGCTTTGCCATAGCAAGTGAAGGTATATTTATACCTTGAAGGTGTTTAGGAATTCCATGTTTGACGTAAAGTCGGGCATATGAACGTCATGAATGAACCCCTAAGGAATAGATGTTCATTGTAAAACTAACTGAGTTCTTGAAGAAATCAATATTCAAGCAAGGGGAAGTCCCTAACGGCTTAAGCTGGTTTCCCAAGAATTTGTTGTGACGTTTGGTGAACGGATGGAAGAAGCCATGCCGGTATTTGGGTAGCATGGGCTATGCCTAAATAAGGGCTAGATTTCTATGCCTATATAAGGGCAATGTGAATTGTAACTATATAAGGGCATGAATCTGGAAAATCCATTCAGAATCTAAAACGCCATACAACAATGCCACTCGGGAGGACTCAGTCTCCTCGAAGACTGACTAGTTAGGAGGGAGTTCTTACATAAATCTTAAAAATACTACCTTTATTCATGGAACCCTAGGTAAGATTATAAACATAAAACATTTGGGTCTTGGAGTACTATGTCTCACCGCAAAATTATTGGCAACATGTTTCTGCCCACTATTATAAGCCTAAACGGTCTGGGGCATTCGTCAGGGTGATGGATCCCTATGAGAAAACTACCTATACTAGGTTCAAATTAGTGTTAATTAAATAGAGTTGTGGTGGATTCCTAATTAAGTCCTACCATAATTTCCTGCCTGTAGTTAAAACACTTGTTCTTACTACCTTCAGTAAATAAAGAACAGAAATAAAAGGTACATTTGCTAATCAAAACAACTAAACCATACATATAGTCTTTTAGTATCTGGTTAGGCTCAGGACATCTAAGGTCAGTGTGGTACCAGTGCTCACTGCTACTAGACAAACACGTGTGAAATCTGTCAAACGTGGTCTCAAAAAGAAGGGTGAACCCTTTGTGCTCCATAGTGTTAAGGCCGCTAGCCCATGTGTCATTACTACTAGTATTCTATTATGATTATTATCATTAATTTCAAAAGCATACATCAGGGTCAGGATGCTACCATCCTCAAAGTCACAGAGAGGGCGGGGTCCTTTATAGTCAAACACTGACATAACAGAAAGGAAAGAGAAACCACAAAATCCATCTTGTGAATCTATGTTAGCTGTACAGGAAATTAGGACAAAATTGCTGCCATTACGTGCAAACTCCCAAACCAGCTATTCATGGAGTCCTTACTCTTCAGTAGCCAGGCGCACAGTTATCTCCATATTTTGTATGTTCTAATTATAGTGCCTTTAGCTGAAGGGGTCATACTATTCTCAAAGGAAGCCAAGTATTCACCTGACTGCTAGATGTGCATATTATATAAAGGCTGACTGTCTTAAAAATGCTCCGATGCATAACTTATCTATTACAACTCTTTGTTGTTAGTGTGCAGCAGTAAATAGAAAGGGTGTCTGTTGATATCATTTGTTAAACCGCAAGCAGTGATCCTCTCATCCTCATTCATCGTCCCTTTCATACAATTGCGATTGTATATTATCATTGTTATTAAGTTTTCACCCCACACATAAGGGGACGTGTGTGACCACGTGTTACAGACAGGGCCGGACTGGCCTTAGCAGGCACCGTGCATTTCCCCGGTGGGCAACTAGGGTGGGGGGGGCTATTTTGGGCTCCTGGGGCCGTTTTTGTTACAGGGCCATTTTTGCAGCATCAGCCCCTGCAACAAGATCAATCTTACTCCTGCTCTGTGCCGACATGCAATGTAGTCAATGTAGTCATTATTCTACAAACTTGAGGTGCGGATGCACACTTTGGGAAACATGAGTGACAGTGGTCCAGAACACGAGCTGAAATCCAGCAATGTTGCTTTCATTTATAAAAAGATGAACTCATGTCACAATACCCCTGACGAAGGGTTCACCCCGAAATGCAAAAGCTGTGACATTTGGAAACACTTAATTCTCCTGTGTTTTATGAACATTCACGAACAACCGAATGAATGAGTAAAATGGATTGATAAAATGAAAAAGAAAAAGGAGTTAAAATATAAAGTTAAAAGTGGTTTAAAGCAAATGGTTTATAGTTGAATCGATTGATTGGATTCATTTATATTGGACGGCTCTGCAGCTTGATAGGGATCAGAAGTGGTCCCGACATGTGTTTTTTTTCTGACATGCAATGTCTGCATCACCTGTCCTAGACGCCATCATTGCGTCTCAATCAGGCAGAGGAAACTCACTGTTTCTGGAAGTTGTAGTCCTGATAGGCGAATACACAGTACGGTGTGATTTATGGCACATTTAGAAATCGTAAGGACACGTTCCTTTACGTATATACTGATCTGTTTGTTGTCATAAGTAAAGGTGGCTGTGCTAATTGTATCCACAGGATCTTTTGGTCACTTGTAAAGCTGTTATAATTGATTCAATATTCTAAAGCTTTATTGTTACTATGCAGACAAGCACCAATTACAGCACTGTCTACTGTCATCACGCCCTGCCAGATGCACTATTTTCATTTCATTTTTTCTGGCAGGTATGGTTGGAGCTCCCACAGTTATAAATCTTTGGTTGTTTAGCGCCGGGACACTCTTTGTGAGTAGCCGTGCGCTTTATAAATACTTATTTTCTTTCATTTCACTGACAGCTACCTCTAGGTCTCCAACCTTAAATCACTTGTCATCTTTTTCTCGTTCCGGTAGCAGACACCGATATGTCAACCTTGGAACCATTAACTCTGTGTTATTTGGACACACGTTCTGAGATCTTCCCACTACTGCCTATTTTAGCTCTCATTCTCAACTAAGCATTCTGGTGGCCTGTAAGTTACTCAAACCCCACAGGTATGTTCAGTCCTGTGTTCTCGACACCATGTACATGTATGGTGGGGTACCCATTCACTAGTTGTTATTCGAACAGCCCCAGGGAATATCGTCATTTAGACCATGTATATCAGTGCTAGTCTATAGAGCCATCTCTGTTCAAACAGAAACAAGGGTCCACTCATATCAGGGCGTGTTTGTGCCAATCTTTCCAAAATGTACCACTCCATGTCGCTATTGTTGTAACCTGCTTATAGGAAGTGTTGTGTTAGTTTTGTGGCTTATCTTTTGCACCGAATGGTGCTGCGATGCTCAGAAATTCTTGTACGCATCTTCCGCATTGTCATGCCCACATAAAGTAATTTACATGTGCATCTTACAATGTGAAACCAAAGGTGGTGATGGACGGAGCGTTGACAATACAAACACTCACCCCCAGTCAACTGATCTGGGTTTAATCCATCACCGTTCTTTAGCTCACTCCGCCACCCCAGTTCAGACATGGCCATATGCAAATCAGTCTGACCCTGTGCCTCATGGGAACAGTCCAGCCCGAACTGCCAAGCCATGTCTTCCCTGGACCGGAATCAAGCTTCCCAGGACCGGTTTCTGGCATTACAGCCGTCTTCAGCCGGGCTTGCTTGACTCCAGTGGCAAAGTGAGCAAGGGACTCACATCTGAGCATACCCTGCCAAGTTAAGGCGAACAAAGAAAAACCAAAGGTGGTGATGGACGGAGCGTTGACAATACAAACACTCACCCCCTGTCAACCGAACTGGGTTTAATCCATCACCGTTCTTTAGCTCACTCCACCACCCCAGTTCAGACATGGCCATATGCAAATCAGTCTGACCCTGTGCCTCATGGGAACAGTCCAGCCCGAACTGTCAGGGTTGAGCTCCGCAGGATTCGATTGATGCAATATGGGTTCCACCTCCAGACCGCACCAACACCCCCAGTACAACACAGGGTGTTCGAGTGATCAGGTAAGGGAAAAATGTGAGTAAAATAATAAACAGGAGGGGAAGGAAGGGGACAGCTGGGAAGGGATAGCTGAAATGAGAAAACACAAAGGATTATAACACATTCAATAATCCTACTCTCATTTCATTCTCGCTACCCTAACTAATCAAAATATTCACCTGTGTCCTTTGCATTCACCGCTCTCCTCTTATTCTAGTACCAAGTACTATCATGAGTTATCAGCTCCCTATTCAAAACAAATACACAGGTTAGGGCCATAGAATTCCTCCAATGAGTTAAGAGTAAATGAAACCACTCTGATTAGAACATACCCTCCTGTTTGGTATATATACAGTGTATTGTTTCCATATTAAGATATCCACTTGGTATTCTGTCTCTCACCATCAAACAACAAAAGTTTCCCAAAAAAACGAAAAATTCCAAATAAAGCAAAATGTTACACCACTGTGTATAATCCTCAAAGGTATAGTTTCTTGCACGGTATAATGTAGCTTCCCACCACTAGTATCCGCGCTATACTTTGTTCATAGTTCATTTGTCATCAATTGATAATCCAGCCATATGACACGGTAGAATGTAGGGAGCTACCCCACTATCCTCCGCTCAAGCACTGACTCCGGATTCCTTTACCCTTGTTGATGCAAATACATATCACACTCCTCTCTTTCAGAGTAGTACACGAAGATAATATGACTCCAAATACGTCTTTGTAGCCACCACTATCTCGGACAGAATCTTTACCAGATGTAAACTAATAACACTCGAACATAATCTAGAACAGAATTTCTTCTCAGTTCAAGAATAAAGTACACACGAATTACGGCGCTTACCAGGACCACTAGTGCGTGTAGAATATATAGTTTTTACAACAAGCCCGCTGTAAAGCTTTTCCAAACAAGTTCCTCCCTTCTGTAGCATGGAAGGGCAAGACGCAAAACTCTAACAAACACGCACAGTCAGTTTCTGGATTCCGCCCGTGATGAGATTACTCACGCGGCAGCTCTCGCATCCTGAAGAAACCCCGACCCGGTTTCTTCTACAAAGACTTGATGGTCGCGCTGGAGCCAGCGACCTGCTCTCTTCCTCGAACACGAACAAAATACAAATTACACACGATGTCTCTAGGCCACGCCCCCTCTTTTATGCTCCCACAACCAGCAAGGAATTCTGGATGTTGTAGTCTGGTAACAAGGCAGGCGCAATATAGGTATCAATTCCTGACAGTATGTCCCCGTCCCTAGCGCCTCCTAGGACCGGGCTTATCCGGGCATCGCATATGAAGAGATCTCACCGCTCTAGGGGCTTGCACATTAGACCAGGGTTCCCAGGAATCATCCTCCGCAGAATATCCCTTCCAAGCCACCAGGTACCAGAGCACACCTCTGCGCAACTTGGAATCACGAATACTCCTGACCTCATATTCAACCCCGCCGTCACAAATCACCGGTGGAGGCACCGCCCTCCTTGAGGACAATGCAGGTTTCAACAAATGTACATGAAACACAGGGTGTATGAGCAGAGATCCGGGCAACTTCAGTTTGTAGGCAACAGGATTGATTTTCTTAACAATCGGATAAGGACCAATGAATCGAGGGTGGAATACGCTGCGCAGTTTGAATTGGATATTCTTAGTCGACAGCCAAACTCTATCACCCACCAGGTACTGATGACCCTCCGCTCGATGCTTGTCCTCCCATTTCTTGTACACTTCTTTGGCTCGTACCAAATGTGCATGCACACCCTTATGCACACGCCTCAGCAGTCTCACTTGCTCTCTCACAGCAGGCTGGTTCTGAACCTCATCAGGGATGTCCACTGGCAAGGTGTGGGCATCAAACCCATAATTTGCTTTGAAAGGGGACATACCAGTCGAGCTGTGCCATGCATTATTGTACGCCAGCTCAGCCATCCATAACAGTTCCACCCAAGATTCATGTGCCTCTTTGGAATAGCATCGCAGATATTTTTTCAAAGTCTGATTAAGTCTCTCAGTCTGTCCATCCGTCTGAGGATGGAAGCTGGTTGACAAGGATACATCAATATTCAGCTCATGACACCACATCCGCCAAAAACGGGCTATGAATTGTGGCCCCCTATCACTGACAATCACCTTGGGTAATCCATGTAATCTGATGACATGACTGGCCAACAACTGCACCGTCTGACTGGCGGTAGGCAAGTTTTTACAAGGGATGAAATGTCCCATTTTAGTAAGGCTGTCCACAACCACCAAAATGGCATTATATCCTTGATCCATAGGTAGACCAGACACAAAATCCAGGCTAATGTTCAACCATGGACGCTTAGGAGTAGGCATCGGAATAAGCTTCCCAGCCTTTTTTGCATTCACCCCCTTAGATCGAGCACAAACATCACATTGCGCTACCCACAACGTAATGTCCTTTACTAGAGATTCCCACCAAAAATGTCTTTGGACGGTAACTATTGTTTTGCGAATGCCTGGGTGACCTGCCATTGGTACTTCATGGCATCATCGAAAGGCTTTTCTTTGCAAAGGTACGTTGGGCAAATACAAACGCTCTTGTTGAAAAGGCAATCCCTGTTTCACCATTCTTGCTGGATTACCGTTTGCCCAAGCATTCCATCCTCCAGGGTATTGATGAGCTTTCACCTCATCCAAAAAGGTCTCAACCCTCACTACACACACCACCTTTGCTGCTGGTATAATAGCCTGTACCTCTTCCTCATTAGGCACCACCGGTAAAGTCTGTCTAGATAACGCATCAGCTTTGCGGTTCTCAGAACCCAGTCTGAACGTAACCACAAAATTGTACTCTGTAAAAAAGAGCATCCAACGCATCTGTCGTTGCGTCAAGTGTCTCGCAGAAGTCATGTATTGTAGGTTTCGATGATCAGTGTACACAGTGATGACATGACGTGCACCCCACAAATACTGTCTCCATTCCCGGAATGCCCTTTTTATAGACAGCAGTTCTTTTTCGGCTATTGTATAGTTGAGTTCAGCCGAACTTAATTTCTTTGATAGATATGGCACAGGGTGAAGTTGCCCCGTATGTTTGTCTCTTTGGGACAGCACTGCTCCTATTGCTTCATCAGAGGCATCAGCCTCAACCACAAAAGGATGTTCTAAATCCGGATGGGCTAACACAGGAGCCGTGATAAATGCTAACTTCAATCTCTCAAAGGCTTCCCCTGCTTCGCTTGTCCATGTAAAGGTGACTCCTTTCCTTACCAATCTAGTGATGGGTACCGCTATTTGTGAGAACTGTACAATAAACCTACGATAGTAGTTAGCGAAGCCCAGAAAACTCTGTACCTCCCTCACGTTCTTAGGAACAGGCCAATCCTGGACTGCTTGCACCTTTCGCTCTGACATCTGTAGTCCCTCAGGACTAAGCATCACCCCCAAGAATTCAACAGTATGTACACCGAATTCGCATTTACTCAATTTGACATAGAGACAGTGTTCTCTCAACTTCTCCAAGACCATACACACATGTTCACTGTGTCTAGATGTCTCCGATGAGTATACCAAAATGTCGTCTATGTAGACCACCACAAACAAATCAATATACTCCTTTAAAACATCATTAATGAGAAATTGAAATGCCGCGGGGGCATTACATAGACCAAAAGGCATAACCAGGTATTCGTATAACCCGTACCGCGTCTTGAACGCCGTTTTCCACTCATCCCCCTCACGAACCCTGACCAGGTGATAAGCACCCCGCAAATCCAATCGGGTATAAATTCTTGCTTCCCTCACCTGATCGATTAAAACAGAAATGAGGGGGAGAGGATATCGATTACGTACGGTGTTTTTGTTCAAGACGCGGTAGTCCACACATGCTCGAAGATCGCCATTAGCTTTCGCTATGAAAAACAGCGGCGAGGCTGCAGGAGATCTTGAAGGTCTAATGAACCCCAACCTCATGTAATGCTCCAAATACTCCTTCAAGTGTGCGGTTTCAGGGACCGACAGCGCATAGACCCGACAGGTAGGAATGGTAGCTCCTTCCACCAGGTCTATGCGGCAATCGTAATCCCGGTGTGGGGGCAAAGTTTCCGCTTGAATTTCACTGAACACATCTTGGTAAGATAAGTATTCGACTGGCAACTTCACATCCTTTTCTGCTGCAGTAGCTATCATGAATGAACTGGCCAACACTGCTACATGAGAGCACACACAGGGAACAAAATGCTCTTGACAAAATTCAGGCAAAAACTTAATCGTTCTGCATTTCCAGTTTATCACAGGGTTATGATATATCAACCATGGCATACCCAAAATGATCTCATATTGAGGGGCATCTATTATATTCAATTCCAACATTTCTGAGTGTCTCCCCTCGTCCACCTCTATGGATACCCTCATTTCAGCTGTTTTCTCAGTGATGAGACCTGATTTAATAGGCTGCCCATCCACCGCTAACACTTCCTCGGGGTTTTCCCTAGGAACTCTTGGCAACTCCAAACGTGTAACCAACCCGTTATCTATAAAGTTGCCCGTGGCTCCGGAGTCCAACATCACTAGGACGTTATGTGTTTTGTTTTCACATTCAACCAACATATTAAGAACCAAGTGAGACTCAGTTTCTCCTATGACATTTGTGGACAAAGATGTAAGCTTCCACTGAGGGGGTTCTTCGTCTCTCTGAGGTAGTGACTCCCTTTCCTCCTGCACCTTTAAGGTAGAAGAGGCCGCCACTTTCCTGTTCTTATCCCAGGTTTTAGCTCCCTGTTTTTTAACTGGACACTCCCGGACGTAATGACCTTTCCGGCCACAATACATACATAAACCCTGAACCCTCCTGCTCTCTCGTTCCTCTCTGGACAATGGGGCCCTTATGGCACCTATTTCCATGGGTTCTGGTTCAGGGTTTGAGGCACTCGCCGACTTGCCGGGAAACCTGTCATAACGATATCTCCCCTTCTCCCATCGCTTCCTGTCCCCACTTCTGTCAGACATTCTACTATCCAGTCTCAAAGCCAGGTTTATCATATCTACACACGAAGTGGGTTGAGGGTCTATCTGAGCGATGACATCCTTAATCTCATCTCTGAGCCCTTGATAGAAGAGGGACATACGTTTGCCTTCTGGCCACTCAGATTCTGCCACCAGCCGATTAAAAGACGTTAGATAGGTGATAAGTTCTCCCCTACCTTGTTTCAACTCCATCAATTCCTTATCTGCGCTAAAAGTATTAGCCCTCCTATCAAAAACCTTTTCGAATTCAGCTCTGAAAGCTGACCAGTCGGAGAGGATTGCATCATCGTTTTTGACCAGTGGAACGGCCCAGTTAGCCGCTTCACCTACCAAATACGAAATGGCGAACGCCACCCTGGAATGATTACTCGGAAACGCAGCAGGTTTACAAGAGAAGTGTAGTAACACTTGCGTGAGAAACACCTGGATTTTACGGGGATCCCCCGCATAACGTTCAGGATTAGCCAAAGGAATGGGGGGAGGCACAGTAACCTGTATTTGAGACGGACCAGAGGAAAAAGGGTTTTTTGACAGTTGTTCTACCCTATCCTTTAATGCAATGGCCTCAGCCTTAGATGCTGCCAATTCCTGCTGCACCAACACCAGTGCGTGCAGTACATCCTGCATGGAGGCCATATCTGCACCAACCGAATCGGGCGGAGCGTAATTCTTGGTTGTGTAATTCTGTCAGGGTTGAGCTCCGCAGGATTCGATTGATGCAATATGGGTTCCACCTCCAGACCGCACCAACACCCCCAGTACAACACAGGGTGTCCGAGTGATCAGGTAAGGGAAAAATGTGAGTAAAATAATAAACAGGAGGGGAAGGAATGGGACAGCTGGGAAGGGATAGCTGAAATGAGAAAACACACAGGATTATAACACATTCAATAATCCTACTCTCATTTCATTCTCGCTACCCTAACTAATCAAAATATTCACCTGTGTCCTTTGCATTCACCGCTCTCCTCTTATTCTAGTACCAAGTACTATCATGAGTTATCAGCTCCCTATTCAAAACAAATACACAGGTTAGGGCCATAGAATTCCTCCATGAGTTAAGAGTAAATGAAACCACTCTGATTAGAACATACCCTCCTGTTTGGTATATATACTGTGTATTGTTTCCATATTAAGATATCCACTTGGTATTCTGTCTCTCACCATCAAACAACAAAAGTTTCCCAAAAACGAAAGATTCCAAATAAAGCAAAATGTTACACCACTGTGTATAATCCTCAAAGGTATAGTTTCTTGCACGGTATAATGTAGCTTCCCACCACTAGTATCCGCGCTATACTTTGTTCATAGTTCATTTGTCATCAATTGATAATCCAGCCATATGACACGGTAGAATGTAGGGAGCTACCCCACTATCCTCGGCTCAAGCACTGACTCCGGATTCCTTTACCCTTGTTGATGCAAATACATATCACACTCCTCTCTTTCAGAGAAGTACACGAAGATAATATGACTCCAAATACGTCTTTGTAGCCACCACTATCTCGGACAGAATCTTTACCAGATGTAAACTAATAACACTCGAACATAATCTAGAACAGAATTTCTTCTCAGTTCAAGAATAAAGTACACGCGAATTAACGCGCTTACCAGGACCACTAGTGCGTGCAGAATATATAGTTTTTACAACGAGCCCGCTGTAAAGCTTTTCCAAACAAGTTCCTCCCTTCTGTAGCATGGAAGGGCAAGACGCAAAACTCTAACAAACACGCACAGTCAGTTTCTGGATTCCGCCCGTGATGAGATTACTCACGCCGCAGCTCTCGCATCCTGAAGAAACCCCGACCCGGTTTCTTCTACAAAGACTTGATGGTCGCGCTGGAGCCAGCGAACTGCTCTCTTCCTCGAACACGAACAAAATACAAATTACACACGATGTCTCTAGGCCACGCCCCCTCTTTTATGCTCCCACAACCAGCAAGGAATTCTGGATGTTGTAGTCTGGTAACAAGGCAGGCGCAATATAGGTATCAATTCCTGACACGACCTGCCAAGCCATGTCTTCCCTGGACCAGAATCAGGCTTCCCAGGACCGGTTTCTGGCATTGCAGTCGTCTTCAGCCGGGCTTGCTTGACTCCAGTGGCAAAGTGAACAAGGGACTCACGTCTGAGCATACCCTGCCAAGTTAAGGCGAACAAAGAAAAACCAAAGGTGGTGATGGACGGAGCGTTGACAATACAAACACTCACCCCCTGTCAACCGAACTGGGTTTAATCCATCACCGTTCTTTAGCTCACTCCGCCACCCCAGTTCAGACATGGCCATATGCAAATCAGTCTGACCCTGTGCCTCATGGGAACAGTCCAGCCCGAACTGCCAAGCCATGTCTTCCCTGGACCAGAATCAGGCTTCCCAGGACCGGTTTCTGGCATTAGAGCCGTCTTCAGCCGGGCTTGCTTGACTCCAGTGGCAAAGTGAGCAAGGGATTCACGTCTGAGCATACCCTGCCAACTTAAGGCGAACAAAGAAAAACCAAAGGTGGTGATGGACGGAGCGTTGACAATACAAACACTCACCCCCAGTCAACTGATCCGGGTTTAATCCATCACCGTTCTTTAGCTCACTCCGCCACCCCAGTTCAGACATGGCCATATGTAAATCAGTCCGATCCTGTGCCTCATGGGAACAGTCCTGCCCAAACTGCCAAGCCATGTCTTCCCTGGACCGGAATCAAGCTTCCCAGGACCGGTTTCTGGCATTACAGCCGTCTTCAGCCGGGCTTGCTTGACTCCAGTGGCAAAGTGAGCAAGGGACTCACGTCTTAGCATACCCTGCCAACTTAAGGCGAACAAAGAAAAACCAAAGGTGGTGATGGACGGAGCGTTGACAATACAAACACTCACCCCCAGTCAACTGATCTGGGTTTAATCCATCACCGTTCTTTAGCTCACTCCGCCACCCCAGTTCATACATGGCCATATGCAAATCAGTCTGACCCTGTGCCTCATGGGAACAGTCCAGCCCGAACTGCCAAGCCATGTCTTCCCTGGACCGGAATCAAGCTTCCCAGGACCGGTTTCTGGCATTACAGCCGTCTTCAGCCGGGCTTACTTGACTCCAGTGGCAAAGTGAGCAAGGGACTCACGTCTGAGCATACCCTGCCAACTTAAGGCGAACAAAGAAAAACCAAAGGTGGTGATGGACGGAGCGTTGACAATACAAACACTCACCCCCAGTCAACTGATCTGGGTTTAATCCATCACCGTTCTTTAGCTCACTCCGCTACCCCAGTTCAGACATGGCCATATGCAAATTAGTCTGACCCTGTGCCTCATGGGAACAGTCCAGCCCGAACTGCCATGCTCTCCACACCACTGGAGTCAAGCTATCCTGGCTGAAGAGGGCTGATAGCCAGAAACCGGTCCTAGGATGCTTGATTCCGGTCCAGTAAAGACATGGCTTGGCAGTTCGGGCTGGACTGTTCCCATGAGGCACATGGTCAAGGCTGATTTGCATATGGCCATGTCTGAACTGGCATGGTGTGGAGTGCAAAAAAACGATGGATTTAGGCCCAGATCTCTGTACTGGGGTTAATGTATGACATTGTTCTGCATTCTGTCCATCAACTGTTGTTTTTGCATCTTACAATGTAAACCACATTTTTGATGTTACAATTCGTAATTTTTTTTAATTTCCATGGAGTCTTTCAACCAATGTCTAACTCTGTTACTTTTTTTGTCAACGGGCACGCACTACAATTCCCACATGGTGAATGCCCTACTGTGGGGGATAGGTTCCAGAGTGTTCATTTTGTATTCATCTGACTGCGTTTATTGCGGCTTGTATGTACTACTAAACCCTTGATATTGGTCCCTTTCTTAAAGGAGAACATTGTTTTTTTCTATCCACAAGCCTCAGGTTGTCAGTATGTTCCAAATTTTCTTTATTATTTTTTGGAAAGGCTTGGACAGAGTATTATATGTTGAAACACAGATGATGCTATCTTTTGCTGATCTTTTCCAGCTTTCCAGCAGTAGGTCCCTGTTATTATTGAGACCTCTCTTTTCAGCTGCTTTTATCAGTCTTTTTGGATATTGTTTTCAACGAGTTTAAGGGTTAGTTTTTTTTGCATTTTGCTTGTATTCACTCTTTTCAGTGAAGTTGCGTCTTATTCTAAGGAATTGACCCACAGGTAGATTCTCTTGTAGGCTACGCGGATGGAAACAGTCTAACCACAACAAATTGTTGCGATCAGTGTGTTTATATTACATCCCTGACACCAATTCACCACTGTTTACCTTTATCTGAAGGTCTAAAAAAGGGGAGCTTGGAACCACCTGTGGACATTGTGAAGCATAGGTGGGGGTTAAGGGCATTCAGCCACATTGAAAACATTGTTGCCTCCTCCTGTGTAATCTGGTCTTTAAACATTGGCGCACTGATGCTGCTCAAAAATCCTCTGCTTTACGGTTGCCTTTCCAGGGGTCTCAGCTGTTTGGCACGGAGTTGGAGAACAAACTTCATAAATTGTTTAAAGAAAAGCACTTTTCCTCAAAGCAGTCTGGAGATGACAAATATGAAGTACAGAAGGGACCTACTTTTTGTCAGCCTTCTAAGCGTCAACAGAAACAACTATGTACCCCTCAAAGGCCAACTATGCACCCCCTCAAAGGAAGTTCTATCCAAAGAAGGGGGGCAGAAGAAGGCAAGGTCTCCTCCGGAGAGTTCCTGGCTATATGAACCCTCCATCAGAATTTGTTGTTGGAGGCAGACTTCTCCATTTTTGCCCGACTTGAGAGGCATCTACTTCTGAAATATGGGTTCTGAGAATTATCAGGGAGGGCTACAGGACCCAATCTGGGACTCCCCCAAGGGATTCCGGAGTGAGGCTGGCTCCTTGGCCCCTGCAGTGGAGTCTGTAGTGTAGTTCCTATTATCCCAATAGGCTCTGCGCATTGGAATAATATCTTCAATAGTATAGAAGTAGGACAGAGGTTAACTAGGTCTTCTACTGTCGATATTAGACTTAAAGTTTAATGTTTGCCAGCTAGCTCAGAGTTCACTAGAAACTTTCTCGAATAGACAAGGAGGAGTTTAACCTCCCTGGATAGACAAGAAGGGATTTAGTTTCTGACAACCATAGAACATGACAACTTTGCTCTCCCCTAATCAAGAGTGTATCTCTAGAGTCGTGTGAAAACAAAAGACAACTTATTTTACTCAGTCAGTTCAGTGCATTCTTAGTTTCACCAGATTGTAGAGAAAAGGAAGAGACGGGCGTGTTCAATAAAAAGATGTTATTTATTGATCAGTCTCTTTTCTCATACAAGAGAAATGAATCGCTATTATTGCAATACTTATAGTTAAGTAAAGTGCATACAGTAATAACAGAAAAATAATACTGTAAAAGCATTGATATGATTTCTTAGCCATATGATACTTAAAATGGATAAAATAGATACATACATATATATATTGACTAATCGTACTCAACTGGTGCTTCTAACTACGCCTACCCCAATGTACCTGACCTAAGCCTAATACGTAGGCGGGAGTAGATAAGTAGCAGTTTAAGTTAAGTTTGTTTTGCCAAGAGTCTGCTTCAAGAATCCTCTACAAAGGGTTATTCAGTTCAGTACCTGGGATTTAGAAGGCTGGAGGGTTGGTATCTCTATCTCAGGTCTTGATATTCCAGCTGCCTGCGAGGGCGGCTTGGAAGCGCCGGAGCTGGATTTCTCGGCAGGAGAAAAGGCAGCGTCTCTCTCTCAGCGCGTCAGAAAGGAGGGGCAGCGTCTGTGGGCTTCGCGGTCAGCTGGGCTCCTCGGCAAGTCACGCTGCTCCAATCTTGTCACCACCTCGTGTGTTTGCTTAAGGCAATGTCGGTATTATTTATACCTGAAAGGTGCCGAGATTGACGTAAGGATGGACATAAATACGTCAATAAGGATGTCATACGAACTGATCGTTCGCACATTCTTTACTGAAGTTCTCGGCTAAATCAAAACAATGGCTGTGGGGATTTCCCAGGTCGTGGTAGGTTTAATTTGTTTTGAGAACACCGTATGCCTATTAGGGGGCTGGTGAAATAGTGCCTTCCTAATGAGATGGCATGCGCTATGACCTAATCAGATAACGGGCTTCTGTGCCGTTGTATGGCTAAACAGATAACGGGTTTCTGTGCAGTTGAATGGCTGCTAGTTAATTATTAACCAGACAAGGGTCAGAAATAGGGGGATCGATACAGTACCCATAGTAAATACATCACACCCACTCCACGTAATTTATGTCCATATTTACAAATCTAGGCATAGTAAACAAAACTAGTAGTGCATGTGTATACCGAACCACCCCAAAATACAATTAAATGCATTCTGAAAATTGGAAATGCGAAATACACGAAAAGATGAGCATAGTTACTATATGCACTTCAAGCAGTGTAATAATGCTAAATGTAATACGCATATTTTGAAATCAGTATGAACGAAATGCGGAAATTACACATGAAATGGCTCTTAATACAGAAGAAAAGGTCGAGACCATCTCATCACAAAAATCATAATATTTGCGAACATGCTAGAGGGTAGCTAATGTCTCTAGAGTAGCTAAAAATAGAAATTTTGTTCTCTTGGAATAGTTTTACTTTAAGCAGAAGATAAGTGTCCCAAAAAATCGTAAATATTTTTGGAAATGGAAGGGGAAAAAAAATGTCTCGCTCCCAGTAAAAACTGGTGAGAAAATTTCTTATTGCTTTATTTTCAAAGTTGAAGGCCAAATTCAGGGTGTATGGAACGCCGTGTGCTAGTTTGTTCAAAGTCATTCTTTCTGCTCTGGTGAAAACATCATATTGTTGAGACTTTCGAAAAAACTGTCAACTGCTTCTTGCGAAAGTTCCACTAACTCGGAAAAATTTTGGAACATGCATTCATGAGCATGATTGCCTTCATTTATGTTTCGATCAGCATAGCTGACAGAAGGTCGTACCTGATCGATGCTGCTTTCATCTTGTACTTCACAACTCTTCAATCGTAGTGGTGAAGTCTCCACGAATGCCGTCATCAGGATTGGTAGCCGCTGGGGACAGCACAATGCATGAGCCGTTACCGGACCCAACAAAGTCTCTGCGTCCATTGGCACATCCGATTGTAGTGTCAGACAGGTGTCCAACACGCATTCTTCGCCGCATAGCAAGCACCTTAATACAGGCATAACACAACTTTGCCACATCGGTCTAAATGAAAGAAACCAAGTCATGTTTAAATCTCGTAGCCGTGCTAGTCCATGGACTTTAGTTATGCGGTCCCGGTAGCCAATAGCTCGGATTGTTTCTTCCATTATCGGTGGTGTCTTGTCTGTGACGTGGTTTGCCATAGCGAAGTAAAAGGATCAAAAATAGGATGCCTGCCACTAGTCCCAAAAGGAGAGGAAGTCCGCCAAAGATGGAATGGACAAAATCAGGAAAAATACCTAGGATGGCTTTGAATGGGGTTAAAGCTCCCGAAAACACTGTCTTAAATACACTCGCGATTCCACTTGTATCAGAAATATTTAAGATTTCGCTCAGTATTTCTGCGAAATGTATGGGGGAATTGGTTGATAACAGTGAATGAATCTCTGCAGTTGTCCTTGCAACTTGGAGATCATACGTTTCTTTTGATGACGTTAACATGGTTGGCGTCTGTAGGAGCACAGTCTTCATTCTGCTTAAAGTATCAATTCGAATAGAAGAAATTTTCAAACTGGGCCATAACCTTGCCTCCCTGTCTCGGGCATCGTTTGGGAACAATACTCGTTCACAGCACATGGCCTTCGTAGTCACGGTTATGAGATAAGGTTTTCCGGGCAGCAGATTGCAACATCTGCGATCTACAATTAGAATGTAACTCCCGTTCGAGAGTCTCCTAAAGAATGGTTCTATTTGTGTTGCAGGTGTGCCTAGCTGGTGACATGAAAGGTTATTTGAAGTCCCTTCACATGCTCCATGCAAACTAATACCCTGACACAGAAGTGTACCGCTTAGTGACCTTTCACAATTATTGCCACTAAGGAACACACTTTGTCCTTTATTACTAACACATGCATGTGTATAGGGCAAGTTCCATGTTGACTTAATGTACCCTTTACCCAACCTTTCATACTGGCCTGCCTGTATATTTTTTTGGCAGTATTGAAACTGGAAAGTTGTTATCGGAATATTTATTATCCCATGTATTATCCATTCAATGACAGGTCGTTCTGACATTGTCAATGGTAATCTCTCAAGTTTTTCAATGCTCAGAATTGTATAGTCAGCACCCTTCTGTGCCAAACTGATTTGTTTATCAGTAAGGTTAAAGATATTAAATAGTGACGTTGTGTTGATTAAACGCCAAGGCACATAGCCTGAACGCAGATTTTGTAACGTCCAGCCAAGTTGTACAATAGAACGCAATTGGGACTGACCGTGTTGTAACATCAGTAAGTCTTGCGATATTATATCGATTGCTGAAGACACAATACTGTCCAGTGAATATATTCTGGAGGACAGAGTCATTAACCCATTGTCCACAACAGAAAGTGATTTTTCCAAATTAATACGGTCAATTTCCCGTATTTTTTCTGCTGTCTCAATTTGAGTTACTTTCCAAGCTTCATTGTAAGCTGCATATATAGAGGCCGCTATGAAACGTTTTTGACGCTGTTTGCGTGGTCCCATAATGAAATCACGCAGGTCAGCACCCTCTTGAAGTAAAGTTAGGTGTTGCTTAATTTCTGCCAGTGTGGATGTTTGTAGCCATTGAAGGCAGAGCTTGCCCACACTGTAAGTAGTTACTATCCCTGGATGTTGTCTTTGGGAATATCTAGGGTCTGGCCTGGTCAATTTGAACCCCTGTATTTTGTTCAGGAATCTGTCTTGACAGTTATTTGTGTCTGTGGGCCAGATCAACCATTGTTTCCAATCAGGATGTGTTCTGTTTTGGTTTAAAATATGGTTCACGTCTATCTCAACATCTATAGAGCTATTACTGTTCGTTGTTGGCTTTGGAATAGACGGTTTGTTTAAGTCTTTGATTTTGGCTAAGCCAAGACAGGTAGTTTGTTGAATAGTGTCATTCAAAAATATAATTTGTTCTGGGATCATACAGGCTCTGAACAATGATTCTATACCTTGTACTTGCCAATCTTTTGTACCCCAAACAGTTTTTGTTTCAATGTTATTGTTCCAGAAATCAAAACCAAATGTATTCATTTGCTCAAAAAATGAATCTGAATATATCAATTTTGTGTTTGTAAGCATGGTCTTCATACCTGTCTTATTCGACAATTTGAAATAAAATGTTTCTGCATTACTTGTGTTAAACCCTGAAAAATATGCATATTTATCATACAATGTTTTAGAACTACCCTTTGGAGGAGTAGCACAATGTTCCCATTGGTTATAATTTAAAACATTTCTAGGTTGTGCAGATTTATGGAGATAATGGTTACCAGAGTGGTTGTAGCAGAACATTTGATCATAATTAGACGAACCCTGCAAATAATCATGTTCTGTAAATTTAGCAGACATTACTAGGTCAGACATCATATCATTAATACTTTCAAAGTCCCAATCATCAGCAAATGTGCTTGGTTTTACAAAGTCACTTAACGAGATCTTAAATTGATGTGGATACTTCAGGATTATAACTGGGCCATAGATTTCATAATCAGTATTGTCCCATGCTACACCGCCTGGTATAGGATTGGCTGTGAAGTTTACTGAAGAAATTTCTCTTTTCTTGACGTGTGAAGATGTGTGTGGTTTAAGGACCAAGTTGATTTTCTGGCTTGCTGTGTACATTTTAGCATATTTTCCCTCAATGAAATGTCCCAAGCATAGTACCATGATGAGCCAAAGTATGAGGATAAATGCACCTAATGTCACCCAAATTTCAATCCATGGAGAAGTCAGATAGGTTCCCTTTAGTTGATGAAAAAGTTCCTTTACTTTGTCTTTTAAAGTTTTTGTTGATGGCTGTACTTCTGGTTCACTTGGATCTTCTGAAGCATCATCGAAGTTGATGAAGTAGCCGGATGCCGTTCTGTCAATTGTTCCAATTGCTTCTGGATTACTTTTTGATTTTGGATTTTGCTTTATTTCATTAGCAAAGTCTGTAGTTACATCATCGTAGGTTGTTGTTCCTTGATGAAAAGTTTTTATTTGGGTTTTAAGAGGTTCAAGTTCCATTGCTTTGTTGCATAGTCCTTGTTGTTTCACTGTAGATTTTCCAAATGTGATCAGTCTTTCAGTTTGAACCTCTGTGGATGTAGCAAACTTTGGTGTTCTGCTACTTCTTGGGAGTCCACTTGGCCTACTATTTGTTATCGGCCACATGATTGTGGTTTAACCAGGTCGATGGATATGACTCGGTTCTCCTTTTTACCAGCAAGGGGCGGTAGTACTACTGATCTTGTCCCGTTGACAGACAAGACAGGAACTGCTTTTCTGTAAGAAGGCCCAAATTCCTTCTTTACCGCGATCTTCTCTCTGACCAGATCCCCGACTTTTGGAATCCAGACAGGCCTTGCTGGGACAGGTGGTTTTTCTTCAGTGGTTGCTGGCTGCTGTTTCAACTTTATGTTGCTCAGGTCTTTTCTTGTTTCATTTAAGTCCTGTAAAATAGCCAAGCGATCTTTGATATCAAAGCATTTTTCTTTAACCACTGAAGTCTGACTATCTAAGTCCTGGATTAACATTCTAGTCCCAAACAATAGTTCGTACGGACTGAGTCCTTTCAGAGAAATTCTTGGCAGGTTATTTAGACTACGTTGGACACTTATTAAATGTTTGACCCACCCAGCTCCTGAACCTAATACCTTTGCTGTTATAGATTGCTTTATGTCACGGTTTTTTCTTTCTACGATTCCGTTTCCCTCGGGATGAAATGGACAAGAGTACCGCAATGCAATGCCCATGCTGGTCATGGCCTCCTTATAAGCCCGGGAGCTAAAAGCAGGACCCTGGTCAGAATGTATCATGCCAATTGCGTATGTGCCGATAAAGACTCGCAAATCTTTTATAACAGTTCTGGCGTCAGCCGATCGCTGGGGCCACATCCATATGAATCTCGTGCATGAATCCACTGCGACCAAGATATATTTATAGTTACCATCCCTTTGTAAGGGACCACAGTGGTCCAGGTAAACACAGGCTAATGGTTTATCTGAGATTAGAAGGGGCGTCTGTGCTGGTCGTTTCACTGTTGATACTTTCATTCTTTGACATATTTCACATTCTAGAACATAGTTCCTTGTTTGTCGTCGCATTTGTGGCCACCAGTATCTCTGTTTTAATAATGATACTGTGGCTGAAACGCCAGCATGTACAGAAGCAAGCCCTTCGTGTGCCGCTATGATGAGTCCTATCCTATGTTCCATGTTTGGAATTGCCCTATCCCCCACTCCAGGGATTCGAGCAAACGGAACATTATTTGCATCAGTTATGTATGAGTACTTTACTGGAAAGCTTTTCGGGAGTGTTTCTATCGCATCTTTTACTGTAGCGCTGACAGCCTGTAATATTTCGCTGTCTATTTTTGTTTTTGACCGAGTGATGGCAGCTACGGAAGCCGTTTGCACAGCTACCTTTGCTACTTCATCAGCCAATGAATTCCCTGCAACGTGAACGCCATCACGCTGATGACTCAGTGTATGTATCACGTGAGTCCTTTGTAGTTCCTTTTGCAAAAGAACTACTTGTTCCCAAAGCATTTTATGCTTGATTGTGCCACTTTTGCATCTTTAAAACCGCTCTGAACCCAGATCTGCAAGTATTCATTGTAAGATTGGACGCAGTAATATGAATCGCACACTATGAGTGTGGGGAATTCTCGATCGGTATTTTCAAGCGCCATCTTAAATGCTAGTGGTTCTGCTCTTTGAGCTGTACAGTCTCCTAGTGATTGCGTTTTAGTGACCATAGGTCTGAATTTACCTTCGTGCCAGCGACCTTTAACAATCGCGCACGCAGCACTGTAAGCTTACTTACCCCCTACTGCGGGTTGTGCTGATCCGTCTGTATATATTATACAGCCGTAATGTTCTAGAGGCAGAATTTCGGTCGGCGGAGGACATTCGAATTCATATTGGAGAAACTCTTGTGTTTTTAAGTTGGGATCAAATTCGTATGCCACGTCTGTTGCAGCAAGAGAATTAGCCCATTGTATCCATCTCGGATGGAGTGCTTTAGCATTCGGAATGCTTGCCTTTGTTACCGCCTCCAGGGCGGGTATCGGTGTCACGATGATTATTCGTTTACCTTGTGCTAGGGCTCGTTCTTTTGCTACAGCAGTCTGTACTGCGGTTAGAATTTTTTCCGTTGGGCTAAATTTCATTTCAGCTTTTGTGTACAAGTGTGATTTGTATGCAATTGGTACCTTCTCTCCCTCATTAGAGGTCAGGTATGTGAATCCGCATCTTCCTGGGATGACTCGAATCACAAGGTTGCGTGTGTTGTCACGTGTTTGTAATTTTGTTTTAACTAACATATCTGTTTGTAAAGATCTCAAAATTTCTGTGTGTTTTTGAGTCCAATTGATTCTGTTAAAATCTGGTTTTATAAGATCATAGAGAGGTTTAACTCTCTCTGCATAATTTATAATGTAAGTTCTTCCGAAATTCAGGAAACCTAGAATTGATTGTAAGTTTTTTAGTGTTCTAGGTGCTTGGATTACAGCACATTTCTCTAGGAAATTGTCAGCCAGGCTTTTGCCTTCACTTGATAGTTCATATCCTAAAAACAGGACAGTTAGATGGGCAATTCTTGACTTTTTAAAGTTGAATTTGTAACCCTCTGCTGCGAACCCAAGCATTATGGTGTTCACTCTCTTCAAGTGAGTATGGGACGCCTGCGGGTAACTATCGCGCTCAATAAACAATAAAGTATCCAAGTCATCATCTGTTAGATAGATGTCATCGACATAAGATAATGCCTCATCATCATATATTTGTAGTAACTCTGTTACTCTTGCTGAGAATAATCCTGGGCTGTTTTTAAACCCCTGGGGCAAACGACAGAAGTTTTTTTGCGCGCCATTTATTGAGAACGCGGTCAAATATCTGCTCTCTGGTGCTATATTTTGACAGAAGAATCCATTAGAGATGTCTAATGTTGTTTTGTATTTTTTGCGCACTATGTTATTCATTAGTGCAGCACTATGCGAGTTTTGTACTGCAAAGGTTTTGCAACATGAGTTAAGGTGTCTGTAGTCCAAAACAAGACGATATGAATTGTCTGGTTTGGAGACAGGAAACAAAGGATTATTCATTTGTGAGGTGCAAGTTTCAATCACCCCCTGGTATTCAAGTTGATCTAGGATCTCTTTTGCCTGTTTTTTTGCTTCTTGCTTAATTGGGTACTGCCTCTGAGCAGTAGGTTGTGATTTTAACTGGATTTTGCGAGGAGGAGAGTCCTCATCCCATCCCACATGGTTTTTATATAATGCTGGAGCTTGGGCTACTGCCCACTTTCTTGCAAGTGTATATTTTTTATGATTTGGAATATGATTTGAGAAGGCAGGCATAATTATTTCTTCGCCATGAGGGCACTCCCTGACAAACTCTGGTGGCCAGTCTCTTTCAGCTAGAAGGATGTCATAGCCCTTGGAGAGATTATCCCAAAAGAGACCCCTTATTTTCCTAGTCTTGTCCCCTTCTATACGCAATGTTATTTCATATATTTTATGAGGTTTGCTAACCCTGGTATCTGCAGTTTCCACCTGAATGTATTCATTCGTGTCCACTGTCTCCAGAGGATTCATAAGGATCTTGCGAGCTATGCTCACTTCTGCTGCGCTGTCTAGCATTGTTTGAGCCCATTCTCCGTTTTTCAGCTGTGTCCTCAGTATTCTCGGCATGGTTGATTACTTTAATACTGGCTACCTTCTTTTTTGGAAACTGTAATTTTTTATTTTGATGAGCAGGTTCCTTGTCTTTGGACTTGACGTGCTCTTTCTTCCCTGTGTTCTGATCGTCCTCTTCTTTCCGATTTCTGCAAGGAAGTCTGAAAAGATTGAGAGGGACGTGTATCAATATCTTGATATCTATCAGGTTTCTTCAGATTATCCCTATTTCTAAGGTTGTATTTTTTCTCAGAGGGCTCCCTCTGGGGAGACTTGTGTCCTTGGTCCGGAGATCTTTCTCTCCGCCGAGGAGACCTTCCTCTGGACTGGAATCTTTTTTCTTTAGGAGTGGATTGTTTATTTCCATCCCAGCTCTTTTTTTGAGTGTTTAGATTATTTTTAATAAATACCTTTTCAGGTTTTTCTATTAGTTGGGGTTTCACTGGTTTCCCACCCAAACTATCTCTTCCTAGTTCTTCATAGGATTTTTCTATGATTCTGGCAATTTCAAATGGTTGGTCTGCTATATCTGTTTCTTTCAACCTCTGGCGGATTGCCACATTTGCTGCTTCTCCCTTTATATTGGCTAATAATATTGCCGAGACCTGTTTGAAGTCTTTTAGTAGTTTCATACCAAGAGTTAAAGCAGGTTCTGGACCGTATTCATCTTGAATTTGTTTTAGCACATCTGGTATTACTGACATGGATGGAACACCATGTGTTTTTGTGTAAATGGAAGCAAAGACTGTACCCCAAGTGTCACAGTCCTCCACATGTGGTGCGATTCCCATTGGAAGACAGATAGTCAGAATTCTGTGTTTCTCAACCGGGGTGGTATCTGGAAATACCGCCTCTATTTGAGTGATTTTTTGTGCTAACCAGAATGGAATTTGTTCCCGTTTTGCGGGTACTTTACCTAGACAGGACTGTATGTTCTGTGGTGTAATTTTATTTGTGTTCCCCTGGTGAGGGATCAGCTGTGGAATTTTAATAGCTGGTTGGACTGTTGAAGTCCGCATTACATATTGGACTAATTGTCTATGTATTTTAATTAATTGTTTTAGCTGTGCTAAAAGTTCTGGTGCAGACATTTCTTCAATGTCTGGATGTGGTGTGTATCCGGCTAGGACCGGCCACGTTGCTCCTGGTCTACCTAGTGGACCGAGCCTGGTGATGTGATTATTATGTTTTAGGGCGCCATTAAACCAGAGCAGGTGCTCTTGGAATTTGAGTGGTATTTCCACCTCCTCGAAAGGAGTGTACTCATTAGGAGGTTCCTCTATTTTGTAATAGTGGAAGTCCTTTGTTACAGCGTTTGCTGCTGGAAAGTTTATCCATGAATAGAATACCTCTGTCTGCCGATATTCGTGTGCCTCAATTACGAATATGACTGTACCACCTCTCGGTGTCAGCCCATTTTCTATAAGTTTTAAAGTTATAGATTTCCTTATGTTGACCGGGATGAGTATTGCATCCGGGTCTTGCTGTAGGAGACTATTGTCAGCCGCTAGCAGTTGAGCTGCTATTCTAGCTGTCTCCCTTTCTTCTTCAGCTTCTGACATTCTACTGTCAAGAAAGTTATTTTGTTTATTTGCAGATCAGGTTTCTATGGAAACAAAGATTAGATGCACAATATTTTGGAACAGTGTATCCTTCAACGTTGAATAAACCAAGAACCATACATAGGAGTCTCCTCCTACTAAGTTTGGCGGATTTAACCTTTCACCCACTCCAGACGTCTTTGGAGTATTATGGGGAAAAAGGGGTCTGTGTGAAAAAGCACGACTGAGTTACTCTAATGTCTTACGTTAGATTTATCGCCTATCCAAACCGTTGGGCGCCATGTAGTGTAGTTCCTATTATCCCAATAGGCTCTGCGCATTGGAATAATATCTTCAATAGTATAGACGTAGGACAGAGGTTAACTAGGTCTTCTACTGTCGATATTAGACTTAAAGTTTAATGTTTGCCAGCTAGCTCAGAGTTCACTAGAAACTTTCTCGAATAGACAAGGAGGAGTTTAACCTCCCTGGATAGACAAGAAGGGATTTAGTTTCTGACAACCATAGAACATGACAACTTTGCTCTCCCCTAATCAAGAGTGTATCTCTAGAGTCGTGTGAAAACAAAAGACAACTTATTTTACTCAGTCAGTTCAGTGCATTCTTAGTTTCACCAGATTGTAGAGAAAAGGAAGAGACGGGCGTGTTCAATAAAAAGATGTTATTTATTGATCAGTCTCTTTTCTCATACAAGAGAAATGAATCGCTATTATTGCAATACTTATAGTTAAGTAAAGTGCATACAGTAATAACAGAAAAATAATACTGTAAAAGCATTGATATGGTTTCTTAGCCATATGATACTTAAAATGGATAAAATAGATACATACATATATATATTGACTAATCGTACTCAACTGGTGCTTCTAACTACGCCTACCCAAATGTACCTGACCTAAGCCTAATACGTGGGCGGGAGTAGATAAGTAGCAGTTAAAGTTAAGTTTGTTTTGCCAAGAGTCTGCTTCAAGAATTCTCTACAAAGGGTTATTCAGTTCAGTACCTGGGATTTAGAAGGCTGGAGGGTTGGTATCTCTATCTCAGGTCTTGATATTCCAGCTGCCTGCGAGGGCGGCTTGGAAGCGCCGGAGCTGGATTTCTCGGCAGGAGAAAAGGCAGCGTCTCTCTCTCAGCGCGTCAGAAAGGAGGGGCAGCGTCTGTGGGCTTCGCGGTCAGCTGGGCTCCTCTGCAAGTCTCGCTGCTCCAATCTTGTCACCACCTCGTGTGTTTGCTTAAGGCAATGTCGGTATTATTTATACCTGAAAGGTGCCGAGATTGACGTAAGGATGGACATAAATACGTCAATAAGGATGTCATACGAACTAATCGTTCGCACATTCTTTACTGAAGTTCTCGGCTAAATCAAAACAATGCCTGTGGGGATTTCCCAGGTCGTGGTAGGTTTGATTTGTTTTGAGAACACCGTATGCCTATTAGGGGGCTGGAGAAATAGTGCTTGCCTAATGAGATGCCATGCGCTATGACCTAATCAGATAACGGGCTTCTGTGCCGTTGTATGGCTAAACAGATAACGGGTTTCTGTGCAGTTGAATGGCTGCTAGTTAATTATTAACCAGACAAGGGTCAGAAATAGGGGGATCGATACAGTACCCATAGTAAATACATCACAAGTCCATGCCTGGCTTTGCCTGGGAAGAGGGTACTAGTCAATTGTCTTTCTGTTGGAAAAAGTGACAGGTGAATTTCGCATGATCCTGATGCTATAGACCTGAACAGGTGTGTACAGACACTGTTAGACCTGGCTTCTATATTGGGTTTGTCTCCAGATGTTTTGCTTTGTGGCCTTCTGTTTCTGACCTGTTTTTGTTGTTTCTTTTCACTCTGGGCACTTTACCACTGCGGATCAGTGCTAAAGTGCATATGCTCTCCCTGTAAATTGTATGTATGGATTGGTGTTTCCATGATTTGCTGATTTGATTTACTAGTCAGTCCCTAGTACAGTGCACTGTGTGTGCCCAGGGCCTGTAAATCAAATGTATTAGTGGGCCTTCAGCACTGATTGTGCCACCCACATAAACAGCCTGTAAATGAAACTCAGGCCTGCCATTGCATTGCAGTCTGGTAGAGCCATGTCGACCTAGCAAGTGCACCCACTTGCCAGCCCCTAATCTTCCCTTTTCTTATATGTTAGTCACCCCTAATGTAGGCCCAAGGCACCCCTGTGGGCAGGGTGCAGTGTATGTGAAATGTAGGACATGCCCTGATGTGTGTGGCTTGTCTTGACCGCGGCCGGCCATGCTGCCCGGGAGGTTAGGAAGATGGGCCGGATTACTTGGTCACCCTCAGAACTGTGGGCGCTTAATACGGATGTAAGCTGCAAGGATCACATGATGATGCTGGGGTCTAGGTCTTCACCGAAGACTTGTGAGCGCTGCGGGTTTTCATTAGGGGCCTATGGCGATGTGTTACCTGGAAAAACAGCAGTGCTTAGGACAGTGTGTTTTAAAGCAGCCCTTTTAAACTGCAGATCATTGCCTAAGCACGCGGATGACATCTGGTCGCTCCTAGAGGATCACGAGTGGGACGCTCTGTTCCTAACAGAGACCTGGCTTCGGGAGGATAACTTGACGGCTATTGCATTAGCCGTCCCTAAGGGGTACAAAATGTGTTTTGCTAATCGAGGTGAGGGCAAGACAGGGGGAGGTGTAGCGGTGATAGTTAAGGCAGCTTTCACGCTTACCTCATCAACCCCTTTCCAGATAGCAGGAGCGGAAGGAATACATTTTGGTATCCAGCTAGGTCCTCAGGTCACACTGGCTGGGTTACTAGTTTATCGTCCCCCGGGTGGCTCCACTGCCAGCTTGGAATCTTTACTGGACACGGTTGTGCAGAGTTCACTCTTACACCCTCACTTCCTCCTACTAGGGGACTTTAATGTTCACGTGGATAAGGATAAATGCTCTCTAGCGGAAACATTACGGTCCACACTGTTGACTGCTAGTCTGACGTTGTGTAATGAGGGTCCTACTCATAGAGCAGGCCATACGCTAGATCTAATCTTCAGCAATGGGAACACTGTAAAAGCAAAACCGGCTATTCCACTGACTTGGTCAGATCATTTTCTTGTGCCTTTCTCGGTGGAAATAGATACGCCCAGGCCAGCTAGGTCCAAATGCACTTATATTAAAAGGCATTGGAGTAAGCTAACCCCTTCAGCCATGGGCCCGGTTCTGGACCTGAATAAACCTGTGTTAACTACGGATAGCAATACTAACGTGCTAATATTTAACAACTGGATTAAGAACATGATGGACTCAGTAGCCCCCGCTAAACGCGTAATTTCACATAGGGAGTCTCCATCGGCCCCTTGGTTCTCGGGTGATCTCAGAGCTGAAAAGAAGGCATGCAAAAAACTAGAGAGGTTATGGAGAGTAAGATATGAAGACGCAGAAAGGGACCTGTATAAAGCTGCACTAAAAAATCTACAAAAGGCAGTGAGAAAGGCTAAGAAAGCCTACTTCGCTACCAGTATCCGAGAAGCAGAGCACTCAAGCAAGGAAGTTTTTAAAGTGGTGCAATCTTTTTTTAAACCCACTTGTATAGAAAGAGAGGTTTCCCCATCCTTGGCACTGTGTACCAGCATTTCGGAGTTCTTTGAGTGCAAGATACAAAAAGTGTACGACTCCTTTGGCCCGGAGGTCAGGACGGAGAGATCGGACACTGTAGTAAAAACTGGGCCAGTAGTAGTGTTTGAGCAGTTCCATCTGATTGACCTTGACGCAGTCATTAAGGAGCTCCAAAAATGTAAATCGGGGGCTCCTGATGACCCCTGCCCGCCAAAACTCTGGAAATCTATCACTGATTTCGTGGCCCCCACTCTGCAGTCTATTTGGAATGGATCCATCACCTCGGGATCATTCCCGGACGCCTGGAAGCATGCCACTCTCCTTCCACTGAAAAAAAAAGCAAATGGAGACCCGCTGGATTTGAGCAACCTACGGCCAATCTCTCTCCTAGCAGCCCCCGGGAAAATGCTGGAGAAGTTAATACAGCGTCAGTTGAATACGTTCATAGAAGAAAATGCTGTCCTACATGAGACGCAATCGGGCTTTAGACCGGGCTTTAGCACGGAGACGGCTCTGATTGAAGTAGCGGAATCAGTGAGGTGGTCAATGGATGCCGGGGAATCAGCTATGCTGGTTCTCCTGGATCTATCGGCCGCCTTTGATTCGGTAGATCATGTTAGGCTCATCCAGCGGCTGGCTGAGATAGGGATAAAAGATCAAGCATTGAGCTGGATTCAGTCGTACCTATCACTAAGAACACAGAAGGTGGCATTAGATCAGATTGTCTCAAAACCCTCCAAGTTGAAATGTGGTGTTCCCCAGGGGTCGGCACTAAGCCCGCTACTATTTAATGTTTATTTGGCTCCTCTGTTCACACTTATTTCAAACTGGGGGGTCAAAGCAATCTCATATGCTGATGACACCCAGCTGGTGTCGGAAGAGGCCTTTGCGACTTTTAAGGGATGCCTCCGAGATGTGGCCAGATGGATGAACGCCAATAAACTTAAATTGAATACTGAGAAGACCGAGGTTATCTTCTTTGGCAAGGGGTTGCCCCCCCCTGCAGAACTTTGGTGGCCGGTGGAAATGGGAACACCTCCGTCACCGAGCCAGAGCGCGAAAAATTTGGGAGTCCGATGGGATAGCAACCTCTCCTTTGCTTCCCATATTCAGCAGGTTGCTGGTTGCTGTCTCACCAAGTTGAGAAATCTACGCAAGATCTTGAGACTACTACCAGTAGAGTGCCGTAAAATGGTGGTCCATGCTACAATAACATCGAGGCTGGACTACGCAAACGGACTCTATCTCGGCCTCCCACGGTATCTAATCCAGCGCCTTCAGACGGTACAGAATGCGGCTGCGAGACTGCTGAGGTGCATTCCTTTCAAACACTCTGTCTCTCCGCATCTACGGGCAATGCACTGGCTCCCAGTGGCCAGCCGGGTCAAGTTCAAAACCCTGACGCTGGCCTTTAGGTCCCTGTTTGGCACTTGCCCTAACTACCTGAAAGTTAGACTCCCCAGGTATCACCAGTCTCGGTCCCTCCGCTCCAACGGGCAGGTGAAGATTGTGATCCCACGAGTGCGAAGGGCACGGCTGGGCGGAAGAACGTTCTCGGCCAATGTGGCGGGGCTATGGAACTCTCTTCCTTCCGCTCTCCAACAGGCCCCCTCAGAAGCCTGTTTTAAACGACTGCTGAAAACCTGGCTTTTCACTCCACAACGTTAAGTATGCCACATGACTTCTACGGCCGTTCTGTTCTTATAGCGCCGGGATACCTCCTTGTGAGGCAACTGTTCGCGCTCTATAAAACTCTTTATTATTATTATTATTATAGTGAAATACTGCAAATTTTGTTTTTCACTATTGTAAGGCTATCTGTTCCCATAGGATAGAATGGGGAGTTTGCTTATAACATGTTATAAGCATAACTGCCCCTGGGAACCAGATAGGAAAATACCGTTTAGTATGCCTGAACTCAGAATGTTAAAATGCATCTTTTAGTGAAGGTGATTTTTACATTCTGTATTTGAAAACACCACTTCCAGAAATTAGGTATTTTTTGCTTAGGCATCCAGTGAGCCTCTGCTAGGATGTGTATTGACTGTCTGGCTTTGGAGTGACAGGGACCGGGGATGTGCAGTGGCTTCGGAGAGTCTGGATGAGTCAGCGCTAGGCTGAATAGGCCTGGTATGTATTTGGAACAGTGGGAGGAGTAGCACCTGCACCTGAATAGGGCTGTGCGTGCCTTCCACAATGAAGGCTCCACTGCCCTGTAGTGTGTCTGAAGCCAGGACTCACACTGACAATGGAAGTTGTTATGCACTTGCAAAGTGGCCCCCAGAACTGGTTTTGACTGAGCACAGGACTTCTTTGCCACCAGAGAGCACAGACTTTTGCTGTGTAAAAAGAGGAGCCCAGACCACAAACTTTTAGATCACTTCTGGGAAATCAAGAGGAACCTTTGCCAAGGAGAAGAGCTGGAGAAACTGAGGAGGGGTACTGCCCCTGTGCTGTTTGCTGTCTGGGGTTGGCCTGCAGTGGCTAGGCTACTTTCTGCCATAGAAAGGGAAAAGGGCTTTGCTGTTTGCTGTGTCCCCTGCTTGAGGAAGACCTCCAAGGGCTTGAAGAAGAGCTTGCCTCCTGTTCTGAAGTTTCAGGGACACAAATACTTCACCCCCAGTTCCCTGAGCTTCCTTTCTCGACGTTCTGACCTGGCAAGAGGTGCCTGTAGCTGTTCTGGGCCTCTGAAGGTTGTTCTGGCTGTTGGGAGCTGGAAAAGCAACACAACAACAAGAAGTGTGACGCATCTGCGTCTGTTTTCAACGCACCGCTGAAGAAACCATCGGTTTTCCGCAACTCGAGAAATCACTGCATGCCGCATGAGTGCACCGGCCTCCGAAGTCCGAGATCACCACACTGATTCTGATGCAAGACCTGCTGTGCGGCTGCAAGAACCCACGCATCGTCACGCATCGTCACGGATCGTCGCATCACTTTGAGGCACCAGTCTTGTAAAGTTGGGGGGTGCAGTAAGAAACAGACGCTTCAACTTCCCACGCAGTAAGAAACTTACGTATCACCTCCCCTGCGCAGCAGTAAGGAACCGACGCATCACCTTCCCTGAGTGTGACAAATCGACGCATCACCTTCCCTGTGACGCTTTAGTTTGTGTGCACGACGCATCCAGGGTACTTTGTGTACAAAGTGTTGCATCTGCAATTTGCTTTAAACGGAACTATTTCTACCATTTGAAAGTCATATTTTTATTACTGTATTGTGAACTTTTGTTGTTTGGTCTTGTTCGGTTTAGATAAAGAATACTTATTTTTGTAAACTGGTGTTGTGTCCATTTGTAGTGTTTTCACTGTATTACTGTATGTGTTCAAAAATGCTTTACACACTGTCTCTGAGATAAGCCTGTTTGCTTGTGCCAAGCTACCAATAGGGTGAGCAAGGGTTATTTTAGAAGTGCATCCCCCTTACCCTGACTAGGAAAAAGGGTCCCTACTTGGACAAAGGTACCTACCTCTGTCAACTAGGGAGCCCCATTTCTAACATCAAGCATAATTTCCTGTGCACTCTGGATCGCCAGGACGCCTATTATCATGCACCGATTCATCCCCCAGAGCATAGGTTCCTGTCATTTCGTGTCCAGACTAGGCATTATCAGTTTTGAGTTTTGACATTCGGCCTCAAATCACCTCCCTGGCTGTTCACAAAGTTGGTGGCTCCCTTGATTGCATTGTTCCATCTGCAGGGGTTTTGCATCTACCCTTATTTGGATGACGGGCTCCTTCATGCTCCAACTCAGTACCTGCTATGCCAGGAGCTCAGGATAGTTTGCAAGTGTGTCCAGAATCGTGGCTTTCTCCTAAATATAGCCAAGTGCAAAATAGAGACAGCTCAGGATTAGCCTTTCATTGGGACCAGGTTTTGTACCACCCTCAACATGGCTTTTCTTCCAGAATCCAAAATGCTGGCATTGCAGTCCCTGGCTCTCAGGGTGTTTCACAGTCAGAGTCTTCCAGTGTGATGTGGGTTGAGGCATCTGGGACACATGGCGGCAACAGCATTCATGGTCTCTTGGGCCAGGTTCCACCTTCGGCCCCTTTGGAATCATCTACAGGCCTGGTAGCACGCTACTTCAGAGCACTTCGAAACCCAAGTGACACTGGAAATTCATCAGAAACTTCACTGGCAGATGGATGCCTCCTGTCTGTTGAAGGGGGTATTTTTTCAACAGGACCACCCAAAAGTGGTTACTATTGATACCAGTTCCTTTGGTTGTGGGGCTACTCTGAAGGGTCTATCTTTTCAGGCCAAAAGATGTTTTCTCGACAGAAGATGCTCTTCCAATTGGCAAGAACTCAAGCACTCTTTGGTTTCTGGATAGCTTTGGAGAGTTGCAATGTAGTGGACCAGACAGACAAATTGGTGGCAATGGCGTATCTCAACAACCAATAGGGTTCCAGGTAAAAGTTTCTGAATCTGGTTGCTGCTCAGTTGTTCAAGTGGGCACAATGTTAGAGAGTGTCCCATCAAGCAGTGCACATCAGGGGGGTGGACAATATAGTGGTAGATTCCCTTTAGAAAGGTGGTTTCTTCCTCTGAGGAAATGTCATTTACCACAAAAGTCTTTCTTCAGATTTGTGCCAGGTTTGGGAAACTGAGCCTAGACATTTTTGCGTCGAACCACAATGCTCAGGTTTCCAAGGGTTTTTGCTCGGGTTCCTCCGAAAGATGCTTGGGGGGTGGATGCCTTATTGATACTGTGGCCAAGGTCTCTTCTGAATGTCTTTCCCCCAGTACCTCTAATTCCAAACTGTTGGCCAGATTGGAGAGGGAACACATGAATCCAGTCTTGTTGGTACTGTTTTGGCCATGAACGTCTTGGTTTTCTCTTCTGAAATCCTTGGCGGTTCACAGTCTATGGTTTCTACCTCTCGTCCCTTCTACTCTGAGGGTGTCTTATATTCTCTCCCTCCAAAAACATCATCTCTCGCTGTGGAGATTGAGAGGAGGGGGTTAGAAAACAAGGGGTTGCCAAGGCATTAAGCTGTAGCCATCCAGCAGTCTATGAAACTATCTATGTTAAAGTCTCATGGTCGTCACTGGGGTCTTTTTTAGCACTGGTGTAGTCTTTTGAATCTTTCCCCTTTAGACTGCCCTTTGAATTATATTCTACAGTTCTTTTGGGGTGGTTTTGGAAAGAAGTTATCTGTTTCTACTTTGCTGGCAAAATGGGCTGCAATTCACACTTTAGGGGCCCCCTTTGGATAATCTGGCTGTTTCAGGTGACTGGTGGCTCAATTGTTGAGAAGCTTCTCCATCTCTAGACCTTTTGTTAGGCCTTTATATCCTTTCGGGTAATTGCCTTTGGTCTTAAGTGCTTTGTTGACTCCTCCTTATGAGCCTTTGGAGCCTTTTGATGTTACATTCTTGTAGTTTTTCTGGTGGCAATCACTTCGGCCAGGTGTCTGGGGGAGCTGGGTGCTTTGTTGGTGAAATAACTCTTTTTTTTCTGTGAGAATGAAGTTGTGCCCTGTTTGGATTCCATAATTTTGTCTAAAGTTTATTCTCAGTTCCATAGAGACCAAGAAGTTGTTTTGCCTGTCCTGATGGATGACAGTGATTCTTTTGGACATTTTCAGTGAAAATTGTTGTGTGTAAAAAGGGCATTTTGGGTTTATGTGACTAGATCTAAATCCTTTCATTGTTCTGATTCTTTGAACGTGCATTGTGGGTCCTCCAGTAAAGGGGAGAAGACTTTGCTATTGTTCTAAGGTTGCAGGAATGTGCAAGTGATGTCCTTGGCTTATTCATTGCCTGATCCTCATCCTACCAAGGGTGCAGGGATGTTCAATCAGAGGGGTGTCCGCTTCCGAGGCTGAGATTCAGGGTGTTTTAATTTCTGACATCTGTTGTGCTGCCATCGGGACAGCCCTGAACTTCTTTGTGAGCCATTATCGTTTTCATAATGTGTTATCTGATTCTGCTAAAAGGAATGCTGGCCAAGTATAGCCTTTATAGGGGCATATACTTACAGCATTCTTGTTCTTTTTTTCCTGTTCATGCGAGTGTAATCACCTCATTAGTGAGGAATGGGACGAGAACAACAGGACTAAGAGTAATGAATATTAACGATAGGCAAGATGACATCAGTTTATGGTTAAGGTATCAGATTAATTCTAAGGTATACATGCTGCTGGGCAGGCAAGCTATTTATTTTAAAATCGTGCCCAAAATCATTGCAACAGGTTTTGTGTGTTCTCTGTTGGCCTGCAAATCAGGGCCAAATTGGACTGTCACCAAATAATACAATTCTTTAGCTATAAAGAATCAGACAAGCTATGTTTTTGACATATTTGACTGTGTAGTATTTATCTGAAACTAAATGAAGACCCCACAAATCTATCCAAAATTATTTTTGGCATGCTTTTTTCCCTAACCTTGCAGTTTCAGGAACAACCAAGCTCAATCAGGGCTGAGAGTGCTAGTGTTGTTCATAAGTAATGTGTTTGTGTTGTAAAGTTTGCCCCTCAAGTCCCCTGACTCTCAGAGTTAGTGCAAGTAAGGCGGTGTGGGGCTCAGCCACTGTGCAGTTTAACTCAATTGCAATAGATGTAATAAGGACCTGGTCGTCCAGTTTGAAGGTCAAATAGTAAAAGACGCACCTGTAAAAATACAAGTAAACCAGCAATACATCACTAGAAGGTAGCAAACCGGAAACCCTCAATACAATTAATTAATTATTCTCCGTGAGGTGACAGTTCCTCTTTTAATTATCGCCGTGAGCTGACAGCTCCTCATTTTTTAATAAGTCTAAGTTGGTTATTTGGAAAATTATAATTGAGCCACATACCTGCACATTAAATGATTGACTCACACACCTGCTGATTTAGCGGGGCAGTATGTGTTGCGAGGTCGGACCTAGGCATTGCAGCTGCCCCGTTTTGGGTGAGGGAGAAACCGGCCTGTTGCCTTTGCCGGTGCCATTTTGCGAGGCGCTCTAGGTGCTCGGCAGAGTTCTTGGGCAGTATAAAAACCCAGAAATGCAAGGGCGCGGCGTGCGCTCACAGCGCACACTCGCAGCGGGCGCACCGATGGCACGCTGGAGGCGCGCCAGAGGCAAGCCCGTCCGCGCCCAGGACGCGCCTTAGCGCCAGCTACGCTGCTCGTCGGGAGGTAGCCGGGGGACCCCTGGTCTATGACAGGGAACAACTCATAAATCTTGATAAGACATATAGCAAAGTGACACTCCCTACATCTCATGAAGTAACGATGGGAAAGAATCTGAGATGTGGACTGATTAATAGTCGATCTCTTGTGAAGCACCATGTTGATGTTCTGGGCCTAATTGAAGACATGAGTCTAGACGCTCTGTTCCTGACAGAGACATGGATCACTGCTGAATCGATGGTGGAATTAGGACTCGCCTACCCTAATGGTTATAAAATCATTCACAAGCCAAGAACTAGCGGCAGAGGGGGAGGAGTGGGAATCATTTTTAAGGAGGAGCTGAACTTTACCTTCTTATTGACAGATGAAATACAGGGGATAGAGAACATGCGATTTACGCTGCAGACACTTGGGGGTTGTTTACTGACAGTATTGCTATGCTACAGACCTCCCGGTAGTACCACACAATATCAAAACCTCCTAGACACTATTACCAATCTAACCCTGACACACACTAAGATGATTGTATTGGGAGATTTCAACCTCAGGGAGGACGGGAACTGTAGCAGCCACTTGAGAGATCTAAAACACACGTGTGCCAACCTAAATCTTGCTCAGTTAGAGTCGAGGGACAACGGAAGTAATAAAAATGTGAGAACTCGGCAACATTGCAATGTGCATGATATAAAATCAACAACAACTGGAAGGATACTTTTGACACCTAACTACACAATGCGAGACACACAAGACTACTTAAACCGAGGAAACATCTTACATCTGATCTCGGCTATCCCGAGCCTCAACCATATAACGCCTGCAGACTTATTAACAATCGAATTTGTTGATCTTGGGAACAATTCAGCCAAGGAAGGCACCCTCTCAACCTGGAGGAGCTAGAAATAACTAAGCAGTTACTCAATGAAACCACAAAATTCGAAGAGTGGGGAATCTCGCTCAAAGAAGAGAAAACGGCAGGTTATCCCTCGCCCCTATTAAGAAAGCACATCAGACGAGAAGATCAGACCGGTACAAGTCGAAAACAAACATACTCGGTATTGCAAGGTGCCAGGGGTGCAGAACTTATAAAAGCTGAGCAACAGAGTAGGCCGATGCAATGTCCTACTGAAGACTGAATTAGCAGCAGGGCGTATAACATCGAACAAAGTATAGTAAAAGTCCTCTCCTGGAACATCGCTGGAGCAAAAGAAATTTTAAACAACAACTGGAAAATGGACACTTAGGACACTTATGACATCGTTGCCCTGCAGGAAACATGACTAGCAGAGCCAATTGATGTCCCAGGCAGAATCAGTTTTCATGTTAGTGCAACCCGCACCCAGCGCCATGGACGAGCGAAAGGCGGTTTGTCGGTCTACATAAATACTGCATTAAACATCAAAGCCTCCCAACTGGCAAACTCTACGACCGATATGCAAATAATCAAATTTGAGAGGTTATCCCAGGCTGATATCGGAACCATAATACTAATCAATATATATGCTCACCCAAAAATGAAGGTAAAAAAGGAGCTATTTAAATGCATTAACAATGTAATATCTGGGTTTCGTCTTGATCAACCAGCATGGGAGATAATCCTTACGGGCGATTTCAATACTAATCTTATACACCACCCAGAACAGGAGGATAATGTCATCGCTGCAAACGAATTTTGGGCGGTTGAAACACAGGAGATCCCGCTCGCCAAGAAGACTGACCAAGTGGGAAAACAGTTGATGTGGGCCCTGGAAAATCATGGGTTGCGAGTACTTAATGGAAGAATCAAACAGGATAAACCCCCTTCAAACACCTATATAGGCCCTAGCGCAAGTACAATTTTGGATTATACCATTGTCTCGCTCCCTCTGCTGGGATTAATCAAAAATTTTCAAATTCTGTGTACGGCTGACAGCGACCATTCAATGCAGCATATTGAAATCAGCCTGGCACCTTTCAAACATTTAAAAGCTCGATCATTAGCTGGGGAAACATCGACAATCAACCTGAAGCGTTTAAGATGGACGAGTAACTCGCTACCGCAAATAGCACAGGAAGCAAAGCACCTATTTCAAAATATAACCAATGGAAATGAAATGTGCGCAGAAACATGGACTACCTTTTTGAATAAATTATTAAAGACTAGAGCCAACTTGAGCATAAAATTCAACCAAAGGAATAAAGGCGTTTGCAGAAGTTCATGAGGCAAGCAAAGGGTCGTAGTTCAGATTCGCATGTTTGGCAAACAATCCGACATGTAAGGAAACAATATAAGAGACAAATATGGATTGAAAAAAAACCCAGAGATACCGATTTTTGGACCAAATTACTGAATAACATAAAGACATCCGATTTCAGAGCATTCTGGTCACAGGTAAATTCATTAAACAGATCAGCACAAATAATAAACATGACCTGTGTTACAGAACAGGCATGGGTTCAACATATACTTGACACATTCTCAGTAAATCTATCGATGCCGCCCATAACAACAACTAACAATACATCAAATGTAGTGAACCTAAAGACCTCCGTTCTAGCACAATTAAACAATCTGTGTACCAATAGGAAAGGTGGGGCTCTGACATCCAGTTCTTACGTGGAATCAGAAATATTAAAAATAATTAAAAGAAGCAGGCAAGATAGCGCACCGGGACCAAATGGTGTTCCCAAGGCCATCTATAAGGAGGCTCCCCAATATTGGGCATGCAAATTAAACATCCTATTTCAGTCAATAAATAGCACAAGTCGGCTCCCTGAAAGCTGGAGAGGGGCGATTATAAATCCAATTTACAAAGGAGGAGACCGAAAAAACCCAGCAAATTACCGTCTGATAGCACTTATTGATGCTGAAGCAAAATACTATGCATCCCTTGTGCTAATCGACCTTACCAAATGGTCTGAAGATAATAAGAAGATTCCGGTAAATCAGACAGGGTTTCGCAGAGGTACAGGCACTATGGCTAATGCCATGGCGATAAGTTTAATCGCCGAAAAGAGTATACAAAGCCGTCAAGCACTGTACGCCTGCTTTGTTGATTTCAAGGCGGCTTTTGACCGTGTCAATCGTCAGCTACTATGGTCCAAGTTAAAACAGCAGGGACTGCCGGACACAATTCCAAATCCCATAACGGATTTATACACGGATACCTGGATGCAGGTAAAGATCGCTAATGGGCACCAACTAACACGGAAGATCAGGACATATGACGGATTGAAACAGGGCTGCGTCTTGGCGCCCCATCTTATTCATGGCAGACCTAACAACAAGTCTGGATGGGATTAACGCCCACCCACCGCGGCTAGGAACATTACGGCTGACACATCTCTCCTATGCCGATGATGTGGTGCTCCTTAGTCAGACTAAAATAGGTCTGCAACGCCTCCTGCATGAACTGGCTGAATACACTAAACAGAATCTTCTTTAAATAAATAGCCAAAAAACAAAGATCATGATAATAACTCGCCAGCGCAAAGCCCTGCCACTTTTTGTCATAGACAACAAGAAACTGGAGGTAGTGGATAGTTATAAGTACCTGGGAATACAACTGGACAGACGCCTTAACTTTTCCTTGCACTTTGAGGCCATCGAAAAAAAGGGAATAGCACTGTTACATGCATTCAACAGTATTTCTAAGCAGTTAAAGGGCCCTCTGTTTAATCCACTTCTGGCTGTCATTAAGGCCAAGCTACTCCCTACAATAGCCTACGGCAGTGTGGTACACCATGGGAGAAGTGCACAACTATTAGACAAGATTCAAACTAGAGTCTACATGCGTATATTCAGTTTACGGCACAATGCCTCTCCGGCACAGGTCCGACTCGAGTTTGGCCTGCAATCCCCAGATCTGCAAAAAAAGTATGAGACCATTAAGTTCTGGTATGACATCTGGATGAACAGGCAAACAGAGATCAATTCTGCTACGTGGGAGGCAATGCAAAATAGTCCCAATTCCCAGTACACCAAGTTTTTAAATCAGTCTCTTGATACTACCGAACTTGCATCATTGTGGCAAACTAAGCTACCAGTATCATCGTTCAAGCAAGTACTTAAAAAGGCGGCAAACAGGCATTCGCTGAATAATGATAAGTCAATCTTTAGTCACCTTGCCCATGCCTGGATGATAATTCAATCATACACTATGCTCAAACCCGCAGTTTATTTCGGGTCTTCCTTTTCATCATTTGTCAAACTGAAATACCTTAGTTTAAGGATGGGAAACCTGCCGACAAATGCAGATCAACCAGCTTGGTTGAAACCGGACAGCAAGGAGTGTGACTTATGTGGTGCCACAAAACAAGACCTTATCCACCTATTTTGCATCTGTCCAACATTGGACGAGGAACGACGGCGCTGGTTAAAGGAAAAATGTAATGACTATGGAATACGTACTTGTCGAACTGCTATCATACAAGTTTTTGTGTACAGCGGATCCACAATTTATCTGCAGATCAGTCAAGTTTGTTATGAATTTTGAGAGCAAAAGAGGTGTCATTGTGAAGGGTCGTTAAAAATTTAGACCAAGACGTAACGTTAAGAGGCTATAGAGGTTTTGCTACTCTCACGCAAGTAATTGCACCCGCCGACTTATGACATTCAATGGTTTCACATAACCCGCAGTAGATCGACTCAAATTAACTTTGATCTTGAGTAAGAAGAGCTGTGTGATCCGTTTTACACCAGCAAATGGATCGATGTAAATTGACATTGAGCTTCTGAAATAAGAGCTAATTTTGTATAGAACGAATACGAAATTGTATAATGTAGTTCAGTAATATCTTTACACTTGATATTCTACGAATATAAATAGTTATTAATGTTTTTTAAACAGGCATGTATACTGACCAATTTTAAATTAATGCATTTTTAATTTTTTTAATGGTTTTTATTAACTATACAATAAATTCATTCCTTCCTTCCTGCTCAGTGGAACAGCCCACGCACCAAGGGGGACATACTCTTGATTTACTGTTCTCCAATCAGGCTACCTCCAAGATATTAAATATACTACCACAGTCTTGGACCGACCATTATCTTATTCAGTTTGAAATTATGCAGCCCTGTTCTAAGGTAAAAAGTCTGCAGAATTCATATAGAAGCGGCAGGGACTGGTCAAATTTAGATAAATCCGGCCCTCTTCTACCTGATAAGGAGAATAATTATTTTTCAACATCAGTGACTGTTGAAGAGAATTACAAAAAGTACACTAGTTATCTGACGGATACTCTAGACCCGTTAATACCTATAAAGAGGTTAAAAAACAGGAACAAAATCATGTCCCCCTGGTATAATGAAGATCTGAAACAGCTGCATATACTCCGTAGGAAGGCGGAAAGGAAATGGAGAAGGGTTACGCCGAGGAAGGCAAAAAAGAATTGCGAGCCATACAGCTGAAATACAAAGAACTTATTCTTAAAACAAAAGCCGAATTCTATGCCTCCTCTATATTATGTGCACTGAACGGAGCAAAAGCTCTTTTTAAAATCATTAAGGACCTATCCTCTCCTACCTGCTTAAATAACAAGGTAGTAGCTTCACAAGAGCTATGTGATTATATCTCTCACTATTTTCAGGAGAAAATTGCAAACATTTTCAACACACTTAATCCTAATAGTGAATGCCTAGACAAATCGGAACAAACGGTGGCTGATGATTCCCCCCAGTCAGTGGCCCTGGATAATTTTCCGGTCCTTACTAATGATGTTTTTAATAGCTTGGCGCATAGTGTCATGTCGGGGTCCCCTTGTGACCCTCTTCCTCCAAAAGTCTGGAAGACCTTTGGTAAAGACACCTTACCATGGCTGAGACAGATTTGCAACCAATCATTGATGGAAGGAACAGTTCCGGGTAGTTGGAAACAGACGGTGGTGACACCGCTGATTAAAAAATCCACCCTAGATCCATCAACCCCAGCCAGTTTCAGACCCATCTCTCTCCTGCCATATCCGGTCAAAATCCTGGAAAAGACAGTCCGCTGGACGCTGTCATGCTTTTTGGAGGATAACTGGCTACTAGACAGAGACCAATTTGAGTTTAGACCAGGCCATGCGACTGAGACAGCGCTTGTCACCATGATGGATAACCTGCGCATGCGAGCCAACTGCGGGAACGCAATTGTTTTAGTGCTTCTCGATATGTCGGCAGCATTCGACACGGTGAATCATTCCATCCTAATGGAGAGGCTTTGGAGTTGGGGGTGGAGGGGCGTGCACTGCAATGGTTCCAGTCCTATTTGACGGGAAGACAACAGGTTGTTTCCTTAGCATCATTCTCCTCCACAAAATCGCCAGTTATATATGGAGTGCCGCAGGGCTCCGCGATTAGTCCTATACTTTTTAATATATACCTGCAGCCCCTGCTATCTATTATCAAATCTTTTGGAGTCAGCCTAGTTAAATATGCTGACGACACTCAGTTAGCGTTCTCCCTAGAAGGGGAACACGCGATCTCTCTGGATACCTTCCAGCAATGCATGCATTGCACGGCTGGCTGGCTCAGGAGAAACTCCCTTCAATTTACCAGCGGAAAGTGCTGTATTGCTCCTCTGCAAGGATATCCAAACCTTTACCGTGCGAATTTAAACTCACTCCTGAGGAGTAATCAATACTGCCGGTTAAGAAGGTGCGCCACCCTGGGGGTTCTAATCGATGACAATCTTCAGATGGAGTCCCATGCTACTAAGACATCTAATGTATGTCTTTCCTTAATTAGGCTGTTACGGAAAATACTTCTGTTACTACCTACCGAGTCACGATCATTGGTGGTAAGAAGCACCGTGCTCAGCAGGCTGGATTATTGTAATTCCCTGTTCGAAGGTGCCCCACTTTATATCATCCAGGGACTGCAAAGAATACAGTCTGTAACGGCGAAATTAGCACTCAGCAGGCCGCGATGCTCATCTTCCACCATGGCTCTGAGAGAGCTGCATTGGCTCCCTCTTAAGGAAAGGGTCCAGTTTAAATCTTTATGTCTGATCTTCAGGGCAGCGCATAAGCTAGGACCAATCCCCTTGCCGGAAAAGTTTAGGAGGTACCAACCCAAGAGGCACCTTCGCTCCTCCAGTGCTGGCCTTTTGTCAGTCACTAGGTTCAAACGGGCCAGGGCAGGAGGGAGGGCTTTCAGCGTTGTGGGAGAACTCCTCTGGAATGAACTTCCCCTGAATTTGAGACAAGCAGTTACCCTATCAGAATTCCGGAAGAGCCTTAAAACCTGGCTCTTCCCTAAAGCTTAGTTCTCTGCCTCCTACACATTCGGCTCTGCCTTTTTTCATCTAGGTCCCTCTCTTCAGTCAGAAGCGCCAGGATACCCGTAGGGTGACAGTCTGCGCTATATAAATACAGAATCAAGCAATCAGTCAAAATCAGAAAGTCAAAACAATATAATGCAGTTACTCTTTAATTTATTTTGCATTTAGTGGCTGTATTGTATAGCGCAAACTCAACCAAGCCCGGTTTCAGGGTGCTGTGCGGTGCATCAGTTTGGTTGCAGAATGAGGGTGAAATGCAAACAGAACATATGAGAAATCAATCTGTACAATAAGGACTACAAAAAACATCTGCAAGCATCACAAGGAGACAGTGGGTTAACGTAAAACGTGCCGACAAATATAAACGGACTAACATCTCAAAACATGATTTTTGAGCTAAACAGTGTTTTCAAACAAAGGAAAAAATATAGGACAACAATCCAGGCAGAACATTAAACAGAAGGCAGGGCACAAAAGAAGGGAAAGCAAGTCATCCGGAGATGTGACACTGTTTCTCAAGGAGCATGTTTGTCAGAATTTTTTTCTAAAAGGGGAAGAAGGGAGTATTTGTGATAAACTTGATTGTAAAACGTGTGTTGTATGCAATATTCACGATCTCTACCCGATTGGAGTCGGTTTTTGTTTGTTATTTGTTTTGGAAACCTTGCTATTTGATATTATGCAGTTCCTGAACACTAGAAACTGTCTCAATCAATGTGTTTAAAAAATCATTGCCAGTGCTGTGACTTGTATTAAAGTAGAGACTTTAAAACGAACGAAATCCTACACATTTCTGCAATCCATGTAGAACACATGCGGTTTCTTTCTGCTGTGATATTCCCCAGCAGAACTTAATCAGAATTTTTAGAAGATTTTTGCCAAAAAAGTTTTCTCGAAGTTTCCTTCAGATAATCTGTAAATTCCTTAAATTGTCTGAAATAAGGAAATAATTTTTTTTCTTCATATTTCTCTTTGGCTAGCGACTTGATATCTGCCACCAATAAAAACAAAAACCATAGTCTGTGATTCTAAAAAAATCCACTCAATATCACATTGCAGAGGTGACAACCCCTAGGAAAGAGTACTTATTTTTGGTGAGACTCATGACAGTCCAGTCAATATGACCTTGCACCACGTGCCGAGATTTTTGTTTGTCAGTTACAAAACATCGAACATTGATGTTAAACAGTGAAAGAACGTTGATATATTTTTTATAGCTTCAACTTACAAGTAGATGGTTTTACATGAGTTAGACAAACCTGACATTCTGGGGCATAAGTACAAGCCTTTTACAGATGTTGTGGTGGCGACAGGGCCTTGCACTTATGCGTGGCTTAACGCTGCCTTGTACATAAGGCACCGTTTCAAGCTATGGTTAAAATGAAAGGGGCGTTTGGTGGGCGTTCCACCACAACAACCCATTGTAATTGATGCTGTCCCCTACGTACAAAGGTGGTGTACATAGGAGGCAGCGCCAAAATTAAGACCAGGAAAATCCTAGTCTTAAATTGGTGAAATGAGGAGAAATGCATTATTTCTCCTTGTTTTTGCTTGTTCCACGTGTGCTGCCTTGTGCAGCACACATGGAAACAGCAAAATTGCAAGGTTTATTTATGTACGGGAAGGTGTCCCTTCCTGTACATCAACCAACCTTTTAAAAAAAATTCCATTTTGTAACTTTCATGTGTGCTGCATGAAGCAGCCCACATGAAAGTTACAAAATGGTATTTTCTTATAGTTTATGTGCAGTAAGGGACACCTTCCTACACATAACCAATTATCCCTTGCACACAGACACGCTGGTGCAAGGGTGCCTGCATTGGCGCTAAGTTGTTAAACTTAGCACCATCGCAGGGGGAAACACAAGGCTGCACCACATTCTTGTAAATATGGTGCAGGCTTACGTTTCAGAAGTGGCGGAGCATGTTGTTAAGCCAAGGAGGCTGATGACATGCTCTGCCACTTCCTAGTAAATATCCACATCTGTCTCTTCTTGCTCTAAGGTTGAAAACCTCTAAAGACTTGCCATATTCAAAATCACAATATTCAAAATCCATGTCAGGAGTCCTGGAATACCTAATTACTATGCTTGCAAAACTTTAAAACAACATCTGTTCTTAAATTTGCAAACACTCAAAAGGTTTATATATTTATGCACTTCTGGTCCTCTACTTCCACTTAAATATTTGAGTAAGCTGTTAAGATTCCTCTAAGAACCATCTTTCAAAGACAGAAATTATTACCCTCTAACATTTGTTCCACACAGTTAACTAGTTCAGATATTTTGGTTTGTTACCATTTTCTTTTTTTTTTAAGTTTTTCCATTTATCAAGCAATGAGGCAAAGCAAAACAAAACGCTATTCATAGAATAGCTTTAAAAACACAATTCAAAGTGGAATTATTGCTTCCCCGTCGCTACTAGTGCGCACATAATTTAACTTAATTTCGCATTGTTCTTTTGCTGCCAAGACATACTGGCTATTTTCCCAGTTAATTTCCCTCCATTTCACTAGGTTACTATAAGGCAGTTATCTTCCAACAACTTTGCATTGATGTTTTCACACTGCCAAGCCGTACGTGTGCTATTTAGCATATACCTGTGTTTAAACACATAACACTTGCCCAAGATCAAATTTCCCTTCAGCATAGTTCTACACTTTTTCCCCTGTCCTCTGTAATCTTTGCTAACACGCACAATTGTGTGTACCAGCATGTTTTGGAACCAACAATCAGTTCCTATCTCTAGAATGTTTTCAAAAATGTAAACTAGCCTTGATCTCAATAATGACCCTTTATTTATTCACTTGTTACTTAGCCCTGTCTTCAGGTCAGTAGCATATGCAGGCTGGCTTTCACAATTTTCGCAATTTTTGGAGTCATGAATTCAATACATTGGTAAATGACAAAGTCAGGAAAATGGGAAACAAAATGGACATCTTACAACCGTTATTATACATTGGAATAATCCTGAACAGTTCGGAAAGAGATAGAGAAGCTTGTAAAACTGAGATTGAGTTGCATATCGATGCATGCCTCCAAATAATAGACCAGGCAGGGCTCCTTTTCCTCTCTCCTGAGACCTCAGCTTTCCTATAATTTAGCTGCATTTCATTATCCTTCTTCCAGTGACTATACTTCAATCTGTAAAATGTTTTTTCTGTATCATCTGCATAGTCTTGTGATAGAAAACTAAGGGGGAGCGTGTCCAGAGAGGATAAATGAAAAGACTCATCTTCACTGGGCATCCCAACTCTGGCCCACTAAATCGCAACAATGCTGCGACAATTTAGCAATTTTTAAATTCTGCTGCAGCTGAAACCGACTCACCAAATCCTGGGAGGCTGCAGACATTCAAGAAATGAGGAAATAATTTCCTTTTCAATCCCTGTGTAAATCAGACACATGCAGCGGAGCTCTTCAAAATGGCCACTCCCAGAATCTAACAGTTGGAGGAGCCCCCAGACTGTCTTCACAAGGCAAACTTAAAAAGCATCCACAGGCACAGAGCGGCAGTGGGGCACATGGTGAGTGCACTGATGAGCCATATACCCTGGTGGGGTTGGGTGGCCAAGTGCCCCGCATTTTGACAGTGTGATCCAGGCCTGGCAATTACGGTCACCTGTCAGGTGGCTGCCCATCAAACTCCAGCCCACCGGCTGTGCTGCTGGGCACCTACTGTGGTGACACGGCTTACCCCCTTGTCATGGGAATGCTACCTGGAAGAGTGGTGCCATCTTACGTTCCTAGGTCGAGGCATTGAGGGAGATCTCAGTGGAGCCTGGATCGGCCTCTTGAGGTCCCTAAAATGGGTAAGGAATTACGGAATGCCGGCTGACTCTTCCTGAGGTGTTTCTCACTGCCCCCTCCACCCGTCCCAATACCATCATTGGCTCTATTGTTGTAGGGACCTTTTAAGCCATGGTGACAACACCACCACATATGTTGCTACTCAGAACTCTAGTATATGAGTGCTCCACATCGACTCTACCTCTTAACTTCTCTGACAGAGCGGCTCTAGCTTCTCACAGGGGCACACCCACCGAAGAAACTTACATCGCCACACAAGACCTGTCACCCCTGTTTAATCAAACAAGGTAAGCTGCTGTGACACCAACTGCTGCCCGACTAATTAACAACCTGTGCTTGCATCTTCAGCCACACTTTTAACATAGCCCGGTATCACATAGCCATTTCCCACAGTGACATCAAATCGTAAAAAGTCTCTTAAATCATCCACTATTAAAGACAAGCTGCAATTGCAAAAACACTGGCACTCAGCAAGAACAGGGCAGTGGAGACCCTCCCTAAGCACCCACATGCCTTGATGCCACAGATCCTTACCTTGCAGCTACAAATGCGGATATACAAGCACTGCTGTCTAAATTCCACAAGGACATCGCTTCTCTAATACTTTGAATGCACCAAGATCTCTCTGATCTTGACCGCTCACTCCAAAAATAGATCTGAGGTTGAATCAAGTAGTATATTCCCCATTGAAACAGATCTATGAAAAAACTGAACAGACCTTATGCTTAAGGTATTGGAACATCAACAGCAATACATGATGGAGAAACTTTACAACTTGGAAAATCATTCCAAACAAAATAGCTTGAAGATTAGAGGAATCCCCAACAAGATATCTAATTCTGACCTTGAATCTCACAGGCAGGCACTGTTTGCCCAAATATTCCTGCTCAGTGAAGATGATGAGGTTTACCTGGATTGCACTCACATGGTATGCTCTGCAATTCAACTAAAGCATAACCTGCTGCCAGACACACTGATCCAAATTCACTTTTTTTCTGAAAAGGGAAAGGATCCTCTCTGAAACCGGCAAAGAAGAGCCAGTGACTTTTAGAGGTGATACCATACAACCTTTTCAACGATTTGCCCCTGATCCAAGACAAATTCAATGACATTATCCCCCCATCCCCAGCTACAAAAAATAGGATTCCCTATTGTTGAGGATATCCCTTCCACTTGCTCTATATCATCAATTAGGGAGCTACAGGAGGCTTGAGACTTCTTGGGGCTACAAGATCCCTCAAACTCTCAACAGAAAGGGTCACTGGTGGACCTTCTGGAGCATCAAGGGGGCTGACATACACAGAGATCAACAATCACAGGCAAAGAGAGCAAACATTTGTGATGCCAACGCCAGCATGAGACCCATCCTCAATCATCCAATGATAATGGAAAACTCTCTTTTTTCTTCCTTTCCAGTCCTCCTAGACTATACCCTCAAGAGACAACCCATAATTTTACTCTTCTCATACAATATCTCTTCCAGCTGTGATTTACTGATAGGTAGAATTTAATTGTTAGGGCATCGGCCTGCAACCTTACTGTGGAGCTTGCTCCTCTCTGTTTCTTGTGTTTCCACCTCAGAAATATCCCTGTATTAAGGCATTTTGAAACATGTGAGTGTGATATTGTATCTTGGGGTACTGGTTTTGTTTTTTAATGTTAAGTTTATTCATTATTTCAACGTGGGTGCACATTTTGTAATTTTTTAGGTTTGGATATTGGTACTATATCATTATCTAGGATGCATGGACAACTCAGCCTTAATGAATGAGTGGTTTGGAGGTGGGGTCACTAGAGGGTTTTGATGGACGATTTTGGGACTCTGCACTCCTAGTTGATCACTAAGTTTCAAAGCTCAGCATAAAAGTATTTCCATATATAGACCCCGTTAATGTTAATCTCCCTAAACACCCAGGGCCTCCATTCTCTAGTGAAGCAACTAGCAGTACACCAGTGGCTAAAATGTGAGTAGACAGATATATTCCCCCTTCAGGAGACCGACCTATTGGCAACCAGTGCCAAATGCTTTCATTCTTATTGCTTCCCCTCCAAATTCATCTCCACCTACACCACACTAATGAGAGGGGTTTCAATACTCTTCCGACGCAGTTTAGACTTCAGGATAGAAGGCAAACATGAAGACAAGAAGGGGAAAATAATGAGAATTAAGGGTAAAATAAGGCAACTGATTCTCTCCTTGTTCTCAACCTATGCTCCAAATTCGAATTAAGAATGCTTCTAAGCCAACTTCTCCCCCATGGCAGCTCAACCAGGTTACATTTGTACTCCCTCCCACCACAAAGGCCCCGTCTGAGGTTAATAAACTAACTTGCTGTAAGAGATCCAGCTCTCTGTGAAAGCTATTGAGTGATATTTTAATACAAATACAATGAGGATGTAAACCAATAAACACAGTGAGATGCAGCACAGGCTGTCATTAGAGGCAAAGTAGTTTCTCATACAGCCACCTTCCAATGCATAAATCAGCGAAAATAGAATTAGGACATCACCTTTCACAAGCTGAATCCCTATATATGCAAAATGGCTCTCCTGAGAACCTGCAGGGTCATATCAAAGAGATAACTTATGATAACTGCACTGACTACTCAATAATCTCTGAAATAATATCAGCATTTCTCAGCCTACTACTAGTCCATCTTCTGCCACCAAGGACTTGACTCCTTTCAACAGGGTTACTAGTTTCTGAATAACACTTCTCTTGACCTTAAACAGTAGTTTGAATAGGTAGCAGAAGTATCCACTGAGGTCTGAGAGGCCATTAAAAAGATGCCAAGCAATAAACCCCCAGGACCAAATGCATTCACTGCCTCTTTTTATAAAGTTTATGCAAACCTGCTTGTTGAGCTCCTCACCTTGGTATTCAACTTCTTTGATATAAAAAAACAGCCACAGAGTTCATGCTGCTGTCCCATCTGACTCTGTTACTAAAACCAGACAAGTCCTGAAATCAGGTAACTCACTGCGTCTCACTGCCCAACTAAACTGTGACATGAAACTGTTTGCCTCCATCCTTCTAGAGAGATTGCACACACTATTGCCTAAGCTAATGGTACCACAACAATCCGAGTTAATAAGAAATAGACAGGTGGATGACAACATGAGACTGGCGATCACCCTTATAGAGGAGGCTGAGCATACTAAACATTATCCTTTTCTCACTTGATGCAGAGAAGGCTTTCAAAAGGGGCAAAATACAAATCGGGCCACAAATGAAAACTGTCATTCAAGGACACTTCAAATACACCTCTACGAGTCTTAAGATCAACAGTGAATACTAATCCAACATGTCAATGAGACATGGAACATGCCAGGGTTGCCCAAATTCAGCCCTCATGTTTGTGCTTACCATGGAGCCCCTGATTCAAAGAAATTTGCATAACCCCAATTTCAAAGGCATCACTATAGGAGGAACTGATTACAAGCCAGCCTCTTTGCCAATGACACTGTTTGCGTTCTTACTACCCAGAGCAGTGATATAGAGTATTGCAAATCGGTCTTGACCTTTTTTCTCAAATATCAGGATTCAAAATAAACTAGGCGAAATCCCAAGGCACAAGAGTTGCAGATCCCCAACATGAGATGCAGGAAACCTTATGACAACAATTACGAGAGCTACACCCAACTCATTCACACTATACAACACTACCCTGACTTTATTAAATTATTGCCAACAAGTAATCCGACAAGAAGGCACTTTCTCAAGTCAATCACCATTATCCCTAATCCTTTATAGTCTTAGTTTTCTACCAGGTCTAGGGCTTCAGTAGATTGAGTCAAAATCATCATCTTCTATGTAGGAACGTTTTAGAGATGATAACCTCATAGCAATAACAGAAGTATGAGGCAAGTTCTCACTAACTAAAACAGATGAATTTCGAATCACTCAAATGCTCTATTGGACTATCAGTCAAGTGATGCAAGACAAAGAGAACAGAGAAGTGACCCATCTGAAATCTGAGAGAAAAGCCAGGTTTTTACGTGCCGTCTGAAGGTCTTATGGTCTGATTCGGCGTGGATAAAAAGAGGGAGGGAATTCCCGAGTGTTGGTGCCAAGCGTCTAAAAGATCAGCCGCCGGATCTGGGCTTACGTATACGGGGAGTGCGTGCAAGACACTGGTTTGAAGAGCGCAGTGCTCGAGCTGGAGTGTACAGGGTGCACAGCTCATTAAGAATGTCTGGGGCTATACCTATCAGTATCTTGTGCGTAATACTGAGTGTCTTAAAGATGACCCACTGCTCAAGGGGCAGCCAATGAAGACGATGGAGAAGGTTGGAGGCATGGCTGAACTTCGGCAGAGCAAAGATGGCACGTGCTGCCGCATTCTGGACCCGTTGCAATCTCTTCATCACAGTTTTATTAGAACCGAGGAGAAGAGCATTGCAATAGTCCAGATGGGCTAGGATAGAAGCCTGAACAATCAGCTGGCGTGTTTGAGCATCAAAGAGACCCAGAATCGGTCTCAGGCCACGGAGTAGCCCAAAGCATTTTCCGGCCACTGTTTTTGCATGCATTTCAAAGTTTAGATCTTTATCTAATAGGAGGCCCAAGTTTTTTACCATAGGTTTAGGATCCAGGGGGTTACCTAGTGCCCAAGGCCACCATTCATTTGTCCAAAGATGAGAATCTCTGCCCACCAAGAGAATTTCTGATTTGGTGGAGTTCAGTTGCAAACAATTGTTTGTCATCCATTCTGCTATGGCGGAGATATCCTCTTTGAATTTTTGTTTGTCTTGAGTGGGGTTGTTAGATAGGTTAAACACCAGTTGGGTGTCATTGGCGTATGACACCAGGGACATTCCTCTTGCTTTGGCCATTCTGGCCAAAGGGCTCACATAAATATTAAAGAGCGTAGGGCTCAATGCGGAACCCTGAAGGACCCCGCATCGGAGCCGGTGGACCTGAGAGGCAAAGGGTGGGGCAGTCACTTGGAACGTCCTTTCAGATAAGAAGGAAGCGAACCAAGCTAATGCAGTGTTTACTATTCCTAGTTCCTCCAACCGTTGGAGTAGTATTTCATGAGACACTGTGTCAAATGCCGCGCTTAGATCGAGCAGCACCAGAACAGATGTGCTGCCGCCATCAGCGCGGTTTTGAGATGTTCAACCACCGCTAACAGGACTGACTCGGTACTGTACCGAGGGCGGAAGCCATTCTGTGAGCTTTCAAGAATGTTATTGATATCTAAAAATTGCGTAAATGCATTATTCACATAGGCTTCCAAGATTTTAGACAGAAACGTAAGCAATGAGATAGGGCGGTAATTTTCTGATTTGAACAGTCAAGCGTGGGTTTTTTAAGCAAGGGCACCACTTTAGCATGCTTCCATGTTTTAGGCACTGTCGCAGTGGAAAGGGAGTGATTAAGTTTTTCTAAGCATGCAGGCATAAGATCTGATTGGATTTTTCTAAAGACTTCAGGCTTAAGGGGATTGGCCGGAGAGCCAGATTTAATTTTAATTACTAATTTCTCTAGTTCATTGGATGTCAAGGGGAGAAAAGATGTAAGACGGGTAGATTTGGAGTCAGGATTCACGTCCATACTCCAAACATTGGGGGAAATGTTATATCCCAGCTTTAAGTATATATCTTCGACTTTCTTCAGGAAGAAAGTAGCCAGCTCCTCACATTGTGAGTTAGAGGCAATAGTATTACCAGATTCTGCTGGTGGAGAGGTCAGGTCCGTTAGTAGCGAGAATATGGTTTTACTACAATTCGTGCTGGTAGAGATCAAACTGGAGTAGTGTGCTGCTCTCGTCTTACAAACTAGCTTATGGTATGAGTTAATAGCTGTTCTATAGAGTAATTTAGCTTGAGTATCATAGGTTTTCCTCCAGGATCTCTCCAGGGTTTTGCATATTTTTTTAGCCAGCGTGAGTTCTTCATTGAACCACGCATTGGCTCGGGAACTTTTGGAGTGAGTGAGTTTGGTGGGAATGCACGTGTCTAGTGCTTGGGTAATCCATTTTTGAAAGAGAGCATCAGCCTCGTCCACATTGTTAGATTGTGGCAGACGTTTTGCTCTTAGAGCTGAACATAAATCTGCTTCATTAAGTTTGTGCAATGGTCATTGAGTGGCTTTATGGGTGTGTGAGCATTTGTGTGGGTCTGTGGGTAGGTGTGTGAGTGATTGTGTGGGTCTGTGAGAAGGAATGAGAGTGGCTTTATGGTCAGTTTGAGTGTTTTGGTTGATCTGTGAGCGGGTGTGTGAGTGGTTGTCTGGGTCTGTGAGTAGGTGTGTGTGTGATTGTGTGGGTCTGTGAATGGGTATGTGAGTGTCTGCATGTTTGTGTGAGTGGATGTGTGAGTTGCTGTATGGGTGTGTGAGTGGGTTTCTAAGTGGTAGTGTGAGTCTGTGAGTGGGTGTGTAAGTATTTGTGTATGTCTGTGAATGGGTGTGAGAGTGTCTACATGGTTGTGTGAGTGGTTATGTGAGTCTGTGAGTGGATGTGTGATTGGTTAAGTGGGTTTGTGAGTGGGTGTATAAGTGTTTGTATGTGTCTGTGAATTGGTGTGTGAGTGTCTACATGGTTGTGTGAGTGGTTTTGTGAGTGGGTGTGTGAGTGGTTATATAGGTCGGTGAGTCAGTGTGTGAGTGGTTGTGTGGGTCTTTAAGTATGTTTGAGAGTGGCTTTATGTGTATATGAGTGTTAGTGTGGTTCTATGGGTGGGTGTGTGAGTGGATGTGTGGGTCTGTGAGTAGGGGTGTGAGTGCTTGTGTGGGCCTGTGGATGGGTGCATAAGTGATTGTGTGGGTGGTGTTATGGGAGTGTGAGTGTTTGTGTGGATCTGTGAGTGGGTGTGTGAGCGGTTTTGTGGGACTGTGAGTGGGAGTGTAAGTGCTTGTGTGTGTCTATGAATAGGTATGTGAGTGTGTGCCTGGTTATTTGAGTGGATGTGTGAGTGGCTGTATGGGCGTGTGAGTGGGTTTCTGAGTGGTTGTGTGAGTCTGTGAGTAGTTGTGTGGGTCTGTGAGTAGGTGTGTGAGTGGTTTAGTGGGTTTGTGAGTGGGTGTGTGAGTGTGTGTGGGGGTCTGTGAGTAGGTGTGTGAGTAGCTGTATGGGTGTATGAGTGATTGTGTGGGTTTTTGAGTGGGTAGTCTGAATTGTATTGGCATAGTGAACAAAAGAAGATGGGCTCAGACTAGATACCTATGGCTGAGAATAATTCCAGTCGACATCAATGTTGAGATTTTTTCGCAAAAGTCTTAAAATCCTAGCATACTTTGTACTGCACTTGTCCTGTGGGTTAAAACAATTGCAATCAAGCAACCAGTGGCATGTTTGAAACCTTCAGCTAACCCAGTAATGTGTATGCTTGAGCAAAAGGCATTGCAAGGATGCCATGGGCCCCATCGCAGGCAAGGAAATAAGCCAACACCTTGTTTGATAAGAAAAAATAGGTATAATTTGAGAGCAGTGGTACGTCAGACACCTGATCCCTGGTGACACTGCACCTGCTGCACTGTGGATAGTTGCATCCCTAAATTGTGGGTCAGGGAAAACAGAGGCAATGCAGTCATGGAATGCCGAGGTCTGCTAAAAACACAGATCTGGCTGAATGTGTGAAGAGTCACATGAGACCCCTGAAAGTGGGAAAAAGGGCGAGCACTTTGAAAAGACCTTGCTTGTATTTTGATAGCCTTCAAAACTCATATTCATGGGTATGTGTTTCTTGTACGAATAGGCAACAAAACAGTAAGGTTGGAATAAAATTTCATGTTAGGATTATTGCGCATGTCTGTGTGTGTGTAAAGCAGTGGTCCACCTTTTTACATTGTGTGGCTGTCTGAAACTACCAACTTATGTAACTTATGAATATGAATCAAATTATCAACAGAAACTTTCATTTAACATCAATTTGACATTTGCTGGTCCACAGAGACTTGTCATGTTTGTGTCTTTTCGTTATGTCTAGAAAGGTAAAGTTATTGCTGCAGGCTGAACACAGTTCTGGGCAGCATGGACTTTACCGAGTGAGCTATCTTTCTGAGCAATAGCGGACTGCAAAGTATATAATGAAATAATATTGTATTTTTTAACAAAGCACCCAAAAGATTGAAAATTGCCAAATTAAACTTACAGGGACAGTGAAATAAAATTATTACAAAGATGAGGAGCATCTGGGGCGTGTCTATAGTTATGTATGTCACGTTCCACAATCACAATGCCTTTATTGTGCCCTGGGTGCTTTGCAAGGGTTGGGTTCATGAAATATCATTAGCTCAGCTCTCATCCCTTCCCACCTGTAGGATACTGTAGGTGTCTAAGCAGCTCCCACCTTCTCCCTCCTAATCCTCTCCGCTTCAGCCACTGGAGACAGCTTTCCAGCCTCTGTCTCAGCAGCAGCCCGGTTTCCCAGTGACCCCTCCCTCTGTAGGGGGGTCATCTGGAGAGACAGCAGATAGGGGAGAGGCAGATGGGTGTGGAATCTGGTGTTTAATGGCACTACTGTGCTAAAATGGATCTGTTTCTGCATGGGCCCCCAACTCTTGCATGAAAATGTATTCCCCGGGGACCTGGTCCATCCTGGGGTATTTTCTTTTTTTTTACAGTAGATTTGCAGATACCCTGCAAAGTCACTGCCACAAGACCTTCCTCCCATGATATACTTGGCCCTAGCAATGGGTTCTCAGGGACTAATATGGGTTTGGGGAGAGGGCCTTGTTCACGTCCACCTCCCCATATATATTCATGAAGAAATGACGGCCTCAATTTTCTTTTGTCATTTTTGGCATGATCCGATGGGAGTCCTGCGGAAACATGGAAAAAAAATGGATTTTCTTTTGGCCCCAGGGTGTCCCTCTGGGTCCATCCAACAGGGGGCCTATATAGGCAGGGTATACCTATCCTGTCTCTTTATATTTTTTTTAATAAAACTTTTTGACAGTAGACTAAGTCCCCAAGTCCTGTAATGGCTGCCGGCAACTTTTTTCTCATGTTTCTGGAAGTCAATCAGAGTGCTTGCTCCTTTGAGAGTCTGACTCCAGCAGATGTGAATTGGTCAAAAGGAAAAATGCTCACTCGGCCAATCAGAACAGTCACTTTTTTTTATTGGGCTTGAGAGACTCTTGCAAGAGTCCCTCTTACCCAAATGTCCGGACATACAATTCTTTTTTAACCTTAATTTCTCAAATACTATTGAATGGATATATTCACACAAAGAACAAACTGCTGGCCACGATCTAGCTTTCTGTCAAATCTGGTGTAGTTCCGTTCGGCAGTATCTGTGGTAGCGCTGTTTAAGGAAGCCTATGGAAAATACATTGTTTTGGGACCGCTCTTGTTTCTCAACTCCCACTTGACGAATCACCTTGAAACGTTTCAGGAAAGTGCTGAAGTGAAATTGCTTTTAAAAAAAATGTTTTGTGAAGATTCGTTCAACAATGCCAAAGTCATCAGCAAACAAAAAGATACCTGGTCAAGCAATCCTAACTATAACTACCCAGTGGTGACTGCCATTGGGTAAGATATGAAACAACTGCTTTCTATGCACTTTCCAGTGTAATCTCCTTTATTTTGGATTGTGGACTGAGATTTATGGCTTGTCTGCTACTTTAGCCTTATCGTTCCTCTCTGACAGTGGCCCGGTTGATTTGGGAGCTTCTGTCTGTCTGTGTAGATAGATAGATAGATAGATAGATAGATAGATAGATAGATAGAAAAAAGATAGATAGATAGATAGATAGATAGATAGATAGATAGATAGATAGATAGATAGATAGATAGATAGATAGATAGATAGATAGATAGATAGATAGATAGATAGATAGATAGAGTTCGGAAAAAATATTGACAAAAAAATGAATAACATGTCAAGAATATTGTGTTGTCAAAAATATTGTCAACAGGATCATGGTTTTGGCGCTGGTTGCCGCTACCTGGTGACGATCCATTGTGTTTCCAGCTACCAGGATGAAATATGTGATGTACATATAATGTAAGGGAAGCATTCAGCTGAGTCTTTGCTGCAATCACACTAGAAACTGCCTTTGGGGTCTTTCTTATCAGTTCCTTTAGGAATACAACCTTAAGTTTACTCTTCAGATCCACGGGATGCCCCTGCCGCATCTGTCTCTTCTCGTGACAGGAACTTTTTCCTAAATTTCTCTTCCATTAGTTTCATGGAGTGCCCCATCTGAATATGCAGCTTGGTTTCTACATTATGATTGGTGTTCTGGAAGGCTTGTAGGAATAATATATAATTGCAGATGTTCCAGATGCCATTTTGTATCTGATAATCTGATTCTGAGCTTCTTGCCACCACTTCACACTACAATGAATTCAGACTTTTCTGTCTATATCTATTAAATGAGAAAATAATTTTAGGAAACCATTTTGTTCTTTTGCCCACATAGCATCTGGTGTTATCCCAATATACCTCAAGTGATAATCTGCTGACTCCTAAGGTTTTTCATTTCCTTTCACAAATATTTGCATGATTCGTACTACAATAGTGCCTCTTCGACTTGTTACATTTAATATATAATTTAATGGGCAGAATTAAAATAGTTCACAATCGTTTGGAGACAACAATATCTAAGAATATACATTTGTAATCATTTGTTAAAAGTAAAGTGGATATGATGAAGGGCAAGGACTTCTTCTTCAGGTGGTCAGCATATAGCGTCTCCTACCCAGGGAACTCACGCTATCACTAAAACAACTACCGCTTCAGGTTCAGTTAAGAGGTCTAAAAAAGATGTTGACTCTCCTCCGAAATCTTCATCATCATTAACATTAGATGATTTATTGATTTGATGGATGAGCTGAAGTCTTTGAGGCCTTTTGAAACTAATGCCACTCTACAAAGGCTGAAGAAAGGTGGTGTATGCTTGATAAAAGGGTCTCCATCATGGAGCAACATCTTAGTGATGGGGAAGACTCGGTGCCTAATGTTTCACAACTCAAAAAAGAGGCTGATATGCTTAAAAGGGTAACTGAAGATTTAAAAAACAGAAACAGGAGAATAAACCTCAGGCTATGTGGTATTCCAGAGGGAGCAGAGGGTTCAGACATGATTGTTTTTTTATAATCCATCCTACTAAAAACTGTTCTTCACAAACCCTTTAAGCATACAACAAGCTCAGTGTTTGGGCCCTAAGCTCTCGTCAACTTTAAGTGTTAAATCTAGGGAGAATCATTATGTTAGTTCCTCAATATACTGATCTGATGGAAATTGTTTAAGCTGCAAAATTGAAAAAAACTCTTTAATGGTCAGGCAATGCTATTTAATTGTTTCAAGACGTTTCCAATACCACTGCAACAAGGCAAAATCAATTTCTTGAACTCAGCTTGGGGCTATGAATGGTAGATATGGGCTGGTACATTCTTGTTTCTTTGAAGTGACCCACAGAGACAGGACCACCACATATACTGACCCTGCTGTCTTAAAAGACTTTCTGCAAAGACACCAGATGGAGAATATCGATATTGGTACCCACCCTAGTTGCTAATTGTGTTTTTTTTGTTATAGAATTTTTTTTAGAGTACTGTTTATATCACATCAACATTCTTATTTTGAAAGTTAAAAACTAATCCCTCATATCTTTTTTCTGTGGATACATATTTAAATCTCCTCAATTTTCCTTGTTGTCAAGTCAATGTGTTTGGTAGATTCTAGTTGTTCAATGTCATTGATATCATGTTCGGCTTATTTGTCCTGCGTGTAGGTAATTGACAGTTCTTCCTTTGTACCGTTTATCCCTGGTAATTTACATTTTACTTGTCCTCTGAATGTTCTTACCTATTGTTACGATTCAAAAGGGGGTGGTGATGGACCAAGTATCTGAATTAAGCAGAACACTCCTACCCAGTCAAAAGATCAGGGCTTGATCCATCACCGTTTTTTAGCTCACTGCACCATCCCAGTTCAGAACCTGGCTATATGCAAATTAGTCTGACCCTGGCCCAGTGCATCATGGGAACAGGGCAGACCAAACTACTAAGCCAATTCTTTACTGGAAAGGAAACAAGCTTCCGGGGACCGGTTTCTGACATTACAGCCGTCTTCGGCCCGGCTTGCTTGAATCCTGATGGTGCAGTGAGCAAGGGACTCACATCTGAGCATACCCTTCCACACTTGTGGTGGCCAAAACGATTCAAAAGGGGGTGGTGATGGACAGAGTATCTGAATTAAGCAGAACACTCCTACCCAGTCAAAAGATCAGGGCTTGATCCATCACCGTTTTTTAGCTCACTGCACCATCCCAGTTCAGAACCTGGCTATATGCAAATTAGTCTGACCCTGGCCCAGTGCATCATTGGAACAGGGCAGACCAAACTACCAAGCCAATTCTTTACTGGAAAGGAAACAAGCTTCCGGGGACCGGTTTCTGGCATTACAGCCGTCTTCGGCCCGGCTTGCTTGAATCCTGATGGTGCAGTGAGCAAGGGACTCACATCTGAGCATACCCTTCCACACTTGTGGTGGCCAGAACGATTCAAAAGGGGGTGGTGATGGACAGAGTATCTGAATTAAGCAGAACACTCCTACCCAGTCAAAAGATCAGGGCTTGATCCATCACCGTTTTTTTAGCTCACTGCACCATCCCAGTTCAGAACCTGGCTATATGCAAATTAGTCTGACCCTGGCCCAGTGCATCATGGGAACAGGGCAGACCAAACTACCAAGCCAATTCTTTAATGGAAAGGAAACAAGCTTCCGGGGACCGGTTTCTGGCATTACAGCCGTCTTCGGCCCGGCTTGCTTGAATCCTGATGGTGCAGTGAGCAAGGGACTCACATCTGAGCATACCCTTCCACACTTGTGGTGGCCAAAACGATTCAAAAGGGGGTGGTGATGGACAGAGTATCTGAATTAAGCAGAACACTCCTACCCAGTCAAAAGATCAGGGCTTGATCCATCACCGTTTTTTACCTATTGTTAAGCACATTGTCGTTATTGGTCTATATAAATCTAGAGCCGGGTTCTGCATGTATTCTTGAGTGTACCCTTTCCCCTGGTATGGTGTATGTATTCAAGCTTGGAAAGTTTCCATATGTGACCTTTTTTGTATGGTCATCAAATTTTTTTTTTGCTTCAATTTCGGGGATTTTCTCCGTTCCTTTTATGAGTTTTTTGTTTTCTGCTTTTATATCTATATCTCTTCATCTGATCTCTTTTATCTCCCTTTCTGGTTTTTCATCTCTCTCATTCTATCTGGTTACATCAATAGTGACTCTTTTTATCATATACAAATATGTAAAATGACCCTTATAGTTATTACTTGGAATGTCAAGGTCTTAACAAATCCTACCAAGTGGCAGAGAATTTTAAATCACTTCTCAACATTGAAAGGGCAATTGATTTAATTTCAAGAAACTAATTTATCAGGGAATGGCACAGGTAAACTTTGGACTCAGCGGGTTGGAGATATTGTTTATTCATCTGCTTCAGGTAACAAGGCTGGCGTTGCAATTTTGTGTTATAAACATTTAACTGATTTTGAAGGAAAGGGATTCTATGGGTAGATGGTTGTTAGTTCATCTTAAAATAAATGATACTGAAGTATTTATAGTCAACGTATAAGGATCCAATAATCCTGATCCACACTTCTGGTTTACCTTATCACAGACACTCCTAAAATATTCTATTGATAATTTGATTTTAGGTGGTGACTGCAATCAGATACTTGATCTCATTTTAGATAGACCTGGCTATTCAAGCAGTAGCAGCTTCCCCCTCCCCAGCGCCTTGAGACCCTCACAGGTGAGTAGTGCGCTTTACAAATGTCTGATTGATTGATTGATAGACATTCACTAGTAAAATACATCCCTAATGCCACACATAAATCTTTTCTGAGAGCAATCTCCCAAAGAGGCCTCTTTTGGCCAATTACTTCCAATTTAAAATAGAGAAGACAAATATAAACTCTATCATTAATACACAAGGGTCTCAGATTTACCAAGACTCCGACTTTTTATACTGTTTTGTCAGTATTTTACCAATTTATAGTCTACTGATAATATTCCCTCAGACATTCTATTAGATAACTATTTTAATTCATTGAAAAAAGAGACTCATGCCTCTCCTGATTTTTCCCCTTAGAAGAAGCTTTCACAATCCAGGAACTTTCATCCTCACTTAAAAAAACTCCCGACCGGTAAATCACCTGGACCTGATGGTTTCACAGTAGAATTTAACATACAATTTTCTAGTTTGTTATTTCCTCTTCAATTTCCATTACATTCTTCTTTTTCCTTTTCTAATTCTTCTCAAAGGATCCTTTACAGAGGCAATGATTTGCCTTATTTTCAAAAAGAAGAGGATCACGCACTATGTCAAAATTACAGGCCGATTTCTCCCATAAACACAGATTGTAAAATGTTTGCTAAAACCCTGGCTCTCCATTTAGAATATTTTTACCAGATATTGTTGGTCCAGAACAAACAGGTTTCGTGAAAGGGCGTAATATTTCTGATAATTCTCACACCTTTTCTAATATTTTTAATAAAGCAAATAAACTCCATCATTCCTTGGAGTGATAGGGTTTATTGGCGTTTCTTGAAAAAGGCATTACAGTGGCATGGACTGGGTCATATATTCATAGATTCCATTTTTTCTACTGTATTCATCTTCTCTTTCTGCTGTATATTAACAAACTGAAGGATACCCTGTATTCCTGTCTAGCGGATGTCCCTATCGTGGGAACAGAAACGTTCCCATGTTACTTTATGAGCCTGACGCAGTCTTAATAAGGAGAACAAATTAGAGCCTAAACACCCTTTTTCAGAAATGTGTGTGTTTCATGGGGTCTTTGGGCCTTACCACTATCGCCCGAAAACATTTACCATGGCCTGCAGGCCCAAATCAAGCAGCGTACACCTTCAAGGTCATCAAGTTTCTTCTACTCAGGAATTTTTCCAACCTGGTTGTGGTCATCGGTGCCAAGGTTAACTGGTGTCCATGTTTGTACAAAACCTCAAAAAGGTTTGCAGTCCTGCTGGCTTTATATACAATGAGCCTCCAGCATTGGCCGAAAGCCCCTGGCCCCTGTTGGAGGTATTTAGGAGTAAGTGTCTCCCTATTCTCAACTACGGGGTGGGCATTTCTGGCAATACTGACATCTCTGCACTCCAAGCCAAAGAGAAAAGGATCATGTGGTGTCACCTGAGTCCACCCCCTGCGTGTGCTACATACATTGTCCACCAGGAGCTTGGTGTTTGGTTTGTCAAAAACCTTGATAAACTGTCCCACTGGCAATGTGGTACGCTATTTGGGCGAACCCACATGCAGGTCTGAAGAGGAAGGTGATCCTGGAGTGGCTTCACTGTGACAGAGCTCAGCCATCCCCTGGCTGCAATATATTAAATGGGAAATGTCTGACTTGGGGAGACCTGAACTTTTTTCCTTCCCTGCTAGTATAACTAAGACAGTTCTTATATGAAAATGTTTGTAACCAGGAATAGTCAACGAAGAGAGGAATGTGAATCAGTCAAAATATACGTCAGAGAGCATGTTAACTTGCAAACCACCCCAAAATGGAATCGTATCTGTCTTGGACAGATACCACATGGGGCAGAGTTCTGCGAACCAGATTCAGGTTTGCCATTATGAGGCACATTCAAGTTTTCCGCTAGGCCAATTTGACTCTACCAATTTGTTACTCTACCCCTGCAATGAGTCCTTTCCCTAGAGCATGCTCCACTTCACTTTCTTCTGTATATAGTGGAGTACTGTTTCCATAAGGTGTTTAATTAAACTAATTAGAGAATGTGATATTAGAAGATGTGCTAAGACCCTGTTATACATACAATCATTTATCTCGCCTACACTTTGCAGCAATGTGTGTTTATTTCTAAAATGTGACCTCACCAAAAGAAAGCAAATTATCTTTGGTAATTCCTTTCACATGATTTTATCTTCAATGTTTTACTATGTACTTATTAATTTGGTGATTGTCTGAGTTTTGAATCTATTTTTATGCTACTATTATATTTGTTTGTGATTTTATGACTGTGTTTTACTGCCAAAAGAAAGTATTTTTGTCTTGTATTCTCCACAATCCTCCATATATATATTAACAGTACTCAATCTCCTTATTTTCTCCAAAAACTGGGTACTAGGCAGGGTTGCCCATTTTCTCCTCTTATTTTTATTTTAGCCATGGACTTATTTTTATGTCAAATTAAGTCTTCCGCATCTTACTCTGGATTTCATATTAAAAAACAATCTATTAAATTCACAGCTTATGCTGCTGATATTTTTTATTCCTCTTTTCTCCAGAATCATCCCTCCCAGCTTTCTTTAAAGAGTTGTATATCTACTCTCAAGTATTGAAATACAAATTTAATTTGAATAAATCAGAGATTCTGCCCCTTAACCAATATTGTGTAAACAATCAGTTTGGTCATTCAGGATTGCTATGGAACTCTTCCAAAATTGAAGTCCTGATCATTTGGTACTCTAATACCCTCCTGGTCAGAGACCTGCTATGTTCCCCACAATCTCCACTGTTGAGCTGCTGCCATTGACACCGCTCACTTTTCTGGTAGGTGTTCGAGGCCCTCCTCCTCCCACAAGCTCCTACCTGTGCCACTACTGTCCCCGCGGCCCCTCCCACCTGCTGCTACCCACTCCATCCTCCCAGCTGCACTTCCCTCCCCCTTCCCTATTTAATGGCTGCCTCTGCGAGGTAGTACGAGCAAGACCTCTAACCTCCTGGTCAGAGACCTGTTCTGTCCCCAGCAGCTCTGCTGTTGTGCCACTGCCATTGATCCCGCTCACCTCTCTGGTAGATGTTCCAGGCCCTCCTACCTGTGCCTCTTCCGTGGTGGTCCAGTTGGAGAGCCTTACTCTTCTGCTGGTTCCACTGCTGTCTTCATTGTGTTGTGCCTGTCTTCTGTCTTGTTTGTACACTTCTTCTGTCTCTTTGTTATTGTGCCTGTTTTCCTCTGTCTTTTCTGTTATTGTGCCTCTGTTAGTTCCTTTCTGTTATTTATCACTGTTATTTGTTTTTTGTGCTGCCATTCCCTTCACGCCACTGCTGCCCTTGCGGCCCCTCCCCCCTGCTGCTTCCCGCTGCCACCTACTAGCTGCGCTTCCCTCCCCGTTCCCTATTTAATGGCGGCAGGTGTGCTGCTGGGTTGCTGAAGGTGTGCCAAAGACTAGCCTGTCTGCTCCTGTACACGACCCGACCACCCACCGCTATGACTCAGCTGCCCTCCTTGCACTCAACCCCGGAAGGAACAACAACTGCTAGCTGAACACCACCCACGGCCAGTTCTCCTGCCGTCGAACCTTCACCACCCTCCGGACCCCCAAGGCCACCACCCCATGCCAGATGCCAACACTACAGAAGCCCTGAAGTGCACCCTCCTCAACATGCGCTCCCTGCACAGATATGCCGTAGAGATCTGTAACCGCCTCAACACCCTCTCATCAGACATCGCCTTCTTCAAGGAAACCCGGAGCAACGCCTCCTTCACCCCCAACATTGCCACTGCCATCCCGATGGATACAAGATCCACAGGAAGAACCGCCCCAACCACCCAGGAGGCGGACTCGTCATTGCACACAAGAGCTCCCTCTGACTCTCCACCTCCACCATGAGTGACTCCTCCTCCACCACCGAACACTTCCATTTCCAGATCCAGACCAGCCCTAGAACCACTCTTTGCAGCACCATCACATACAGACACCCCGGACCCATGCCTCATTCGCCACTACCATTGCTGACCTCATCGCACCCCAAGGCATCACCTCCATGGACTACATACTCATCGGAGACCTGAACTTTCACCTCGACATCCTTTGCTACCCGACCTCCACTGCCTTCCTGGACAACCTCGCCAACATCCGACTGAAACATCTCGTCACCACCCCTACCCACAAGGCAAGACACACCCTCGACCCCATCCTTGCAGGTGGGAACAACATCCACTTCAGCGGAAGACCTGACCACCTACAAGAACGCCATGACAGAATACCTCCAACGCATAAGATCCACAAAGAAAACCTTCATCAGGAACAAAATCCTCACCAACTCCAGCAACTCTAAGGAACTCTTCATCATCATCCAGCAATTCAACATACCCCTCAGTGAAGCCACAGACTTTACTCCCTCCCAGGACATCTCCAACAAGCTCGGCTCCTACTTCCACCAGAAACTCAAGGCCCTCTACAACAACTTCAGTGAGCAGACTCCGGAAACCACCCTTCCCTCCTGCAATGACAGCTGGCTCACCATCACACGCCTGGACCCCAGTCACCACTGAAGATACAGCCTCGCCCATGAATAGCACTCACTCAGGAGCCCCCACAAACCCCTGCCCTCCGCTCATCCTACACAGAGCAGCCGCCACCATAGCGCCCCAGCTACGACGCACCATCAATCCCACCTTCGAATTTGGCACTTTCCCCGATGACTGAAAATGCGCAGGTCAAGCTCCTCCTCAAGAAACCCTCTAAAACCTAACGACCTGAAGAACTACAGACCCATTTCTCTCCTCCCCTTCACAGCCAAAGTCACCGAGAAGATCATTAGCGTCCAACTGACAAACTTCATTGAAGAGAACTCCATCCTCGACCCCTCCCAATCTGGATTCAGCAGCGACCACAGCACCAAGACCACCCTCCTCGCCACCACAGATGACATCTGCATGCCCCTCCATCAAGGCCACACCGCAGCCCTCATCCTACTTGACCTCTCCGCAACTTTTGACTCCGTCTCCCACCGCACTCTCGCAGTCTGACTTCACAATGCCAGAATACAGGGAACCGCCCTCGCCTGGCTCCGCGCTGTCCTCGCCAGCAGAAACCAAAGGATCAGACTCCCGCCTTTCCTCTCCAAACCTACAGAGATCAACAGCAGAGTACCACAAGGATTATCTCTCAGTTCCACGCTCTTTAACATCTACATGGCCACCCTCGTCGCCATCGTCAGTTAGCATGGACTCAGCATTTTATCCTACGCCGATAACACCCATCTCATCCTCTCCTGAAGGATCCCAAAACCACCAGACTTAGCTTCCAAGAAGGAATGAAAGACATTGCAGCTTGGATGAGCAGCAGCTGTCTGAAGCTCAACTCGGAGAAGACAGAATTCCTCATTCTTGGACCCACCCCCGCAGTTTGGGACAATACCTGGTGGCCCACTGCTCTTGGCGCCCCCTACCCCATAGACAACGCCGGGAACCTCAGCATCATACCATCATACTCAGCTCCTCCCCTACCATGACCCGACAGATTAACTCTGTCGCCTCCACCTGCTTTAACACCCTCCGCATCTTCCGCAAGACCTTCAAGTGGATCCCACCCGAAGCCAGAAAGACTATCACCCACGCACTTATAACAAGCAGACTAGACTTCGGAAACACCCTCTACACTGGAATCAACAAATCATTGCTATGCAAACTCCAGACAACCCAGAACACTGCAGCCAGACTTGTCCTCGCCATCTCAAAACTTGAGCACATCTCCCAACACCACTGGCCCCCGTCAAGAAGAGAGTAACGTTCAAGCTACTCACCCAGGCCTACAAATCCGTCCACAACAAAATGAACCCCCGCTCTGCCGACCTTGCCCAAGCAGAAACCCTGCGCATCCGCAGAAACAGAGCGGGTGGAAGAGCCTTCTCCTACATCGCGGCCAAAGCTCCCAGTCAACATCAGATTGTCCCCTTCTCTGCACACTTTCAAGAAGAGCCTCAAGATCTGGATCTTTGGCTGAACCGGAGCTGCACCCCCTTCCCCTCCCGCCCCGCAGGTCCTTCAGACCCTCTCAGGTCAGTGGCGTGTTTTAAACACCCTGATTGATTGATTGACTCCATGATACTCTTAAGGCTAATATTTATTGGATAATTTTAATGAATATAGACAAAAATGGTCCCCTGTTTATCTTTCTGTTGCAGCAAATTGGATTAAGATTATGCTTATTCCCCTCAAAAAAAATTCTTTATGATGTTCCAATTAAGGTCACAAATCCAGTTTTCTCACATATTGACAACATACTTAAATGTCTATGGAATGGAAAATAATCATGCATCTCTCCTGTCCAGCTTAAGCTCCCCAAGATGTATGGTGATGTTAACGTTCCTGAATTTATGAAGTATCACAAGGCATTGGGTATTAAACAAACACAAGAATGCTTAATTTCTTTCAATCTTGTTCCTTTAAAATGATGCATGGAGTTGGAAATTAACACTGATGCATCTGTTCACATACTCACATAGTTTATTCATGTCTTTACTCGAACAGCTTGGTTGCCTTCTGGCATTTCTCACGCCTGTTCCCTGTTCAAATCATATATAGTGTCTAATACTCTATCCTCACAGCAATTTATTTCCACATCCATACGGTACAACAAACATACTACACAGAACGCCTGTGTTCTTCATTGGAAGCATTGGGAGGATAAAGGAATACTAATAACAATTTCACAGTTGATGCATAGTGATAGTTTACTCACTTTTTTGTCATCTCAAGATTTAAATTTACAGCTTAAAAAATTTCACATTTTAAGTGAGAAAATAACTCCATTACTTTCAGATATTTGGCAAACTCTCTTAGATACTGGTAAAAACAGAGATACCTTAATAGGTAAAATTATTATGGTAAAGCATCTATTATATATAAATTGCCTGAATCCTCAGTATTCATCAGACCTAGAAGTAAAGTTGAACCTCAATGGGAATGTCACTGCTTGCCTCACTACTTATAGCGCGGGGACACGCCGGTAGGCGTACACCAGGTGCTTTACAAAACTCCCTAATAATAATAATAATAGATTTTAATTGGCCTTTGGAGTTACGAGATATATGGTTAAAATTCCATTCCACTGCTCGTTCGGCCTTTTTAGCATAAACTTAAATTTTCTTTTCCAACAGATAATATTATACGCCAGACAAAATATCTAAATTCATACTTGCAGGTCAATTGAAAGGCTGGAGATGTAATTGCTTAGATGGTTCATATATGCACATGTTTTTTCTTTGCCCTAAAGTACTACAGTTCTTGAAACCAGTATGGTTTGAAAATAATTATATCAAAAATTTTGCTTCAACCGTTTCATACAAAAATGTTATTGTGAGGGTTACATAATATTTGGTCTGATGACCAACTTTTTGGAAAATTGATTGATTTGTTCATTGCTATAGTTGTAAAGGTAATCGCTTCCACCTTCAAAACAAAGGAGAATATATCAATGGAACAATGGTGGAATTTACTGTGTCATAATCATAGATTAGATACATATCATCTTCTGGCAACTTCATTAGCAATCAAACGTGACAGATTATGGTCTCCCGCTACTACTTATTTAATATAGATTCTCCAAGGTTTCACAATATCTTCTAAGCTTGTTTGCTTTTTTAATAGCAATTGTTAATGTGTATATATTATTTATGTCATACTGCATGTATTTACAATACTTTTTTGCTATTATTGTGGTTCTTTTAGATATTTTTATATAGTTGTTCCATTATTATAGCTTTCCTTTCTCGTTCTCTCCTTTTACTATATTTTCCTTTCCCTTTATCATTCCTTTATCTTTTATATTTCTTTTCTTCTATTCATAAATTGTCTTTTCCTCTACATATCTGCACCATGTATTAGCTTGAATCCTTAATAAAAATATTTAACAAAAAATATATATATATTGTCAACAAAAACATCAACATTAAGAATATCATTTTAAGTTTTGTTATTTTATATCAGTGTTGAAAAATATTTTATATTTCAATAGCATTGTAAAAATACAGTATTAAAATAATTGTCTTAATTACATAATATATTATGTTTAGAAAAAATGATACATTTTCTCATACTATAAACATATGCAAAATGGTATTAATATTCTCTGTTTTTTCATTCTTTTTAATACAAAATGAATTATTGACAAATGTTTCTATAAATTATCCTTTATGTATTATTATATGTGTGTTTATGTGTTGATTTGGTAATATATAAATATTTTGGATTTAATAACTTATATTAATAATTAGGTGTAATATGTCATTATTAATACACATTTGAAATTATAATTTTCTGTTGTTAAGAAAACAGTATTTATTTTGGGGTTTTTACGGGTACATATTAGGTTTATTTTAAATTTAAAATGTTTAATTGATTAATAAAAATATATGTTGTGAAGCATGATATATATTTTATTGAATCTTAAATATTTACTATATATGATTTATAATCTTAAAATCTTTGTGTATGTAACACAAAGTGTTACATACACACACACATATATATATATATATAATATATATGTATACTACCGCATAGTTGTTGTGCTTGGCAGTTCCCTTTCCACGGCGTCGGTGCCTGGTGGACGGCGGCAACAGCCATTCAGAAATTCAAAAGGAATCCTTCATTACGCCCCAATGGCAAAATATATCAGGAAGCGGCACACCAGGAGACAGCACAAATAATTTTATTGTGCACCAAAGTTTAGGACGATGCGTTTTGGTATTTCACCTTTTTCAAGTTACTTCATGTACATCTAATTTCTTTGGAAACACGTTTCAGAAGTCAAAGGCATGGCAAACATACTTCACATGTTTCGGATGTTTTTCAATTTGGTGATACATAAGAATAGTAAAGCATATTAAAATCCAGTGTCACAATTACAATTCACTATTGTGATAATCATGAAATGTACATGGAATACGTAAGTAATGTTTGTTCTGTGGTACAATAAAGTTACCGTTGTTCGTATCCCACACGTTAGGGACTGCTAATCCCAGAATGCCGGGCTCAACCCTCTTGTATTACGCCAAAGGAATAATCGTCTTCATGCAATAAATCTTTACAGAGACTGTTTATAGCTAAATAGTACCTTCTCAGTACGGCTGGCAAAACGCAATCTGATTATTATCAGCAAATTCTTCAATTTGGTAATACATAACAATAATAAAGCATATTAGAATTTAATCTCATTAATTTGCAATTCCTTATTGAGAAAATCGTGTTATGTACATTTAAATGCCACTGAATAAATATCATTCATACGTAATGTTTGTTCTTGGCTTAGCTGTACAATAAAGTTACCGTTGTTCATATCCACATTCTACAGACAACCAATGCCGGAATGGCTGATTCAAAGCTCATTTATTACGCCAAAAGTATAATCGTCTTCATGGAATAGATTCTTACAGAGATTAATTGAGGTTAGACTATACTATCTCAGTACGGCTACGAACACATATTCTGATAATTGTTATGAAATGCATAATGCTTTGTACACCAGTGCTTTTGGATCGACTGATCAGCCAAATTAGTGGGTTCCCCACAATCTCCCAACAGAGATCCTATGCAATTCAACTATTACTCCTAGTGCGCGGCACAGATTTACCATAAATCTTAGTGAATGACCTCATACGGAGCACCTTTACAATATCATGACAAGTGCCATGTAATTTAGATTTTTCACAGCCTGTTGGGCAGAAAATCTGGATTTTATTAAGGACACGGAGGCTAATATTATGCAAATCTCCTTTATTACTACAGCCCAGTAGCAACAATGAGAATGAGAATATAGAACTACAATGAACATTCTAGACAATTATATAGTGCCTTCGTGACCAGTCCTCTTCCTTCTTTGTTAGAACTTCGAGTAAAGATCAATAGCCAGAAACAGGAATACAACTGAAGACAGCTCTCCAAAGGTGGTCCGAAGGAAAAAGCAAGTTTCATTATGAAAGAAAAGAGTAACATGTCATAATATCTTAAGCACAATGGGAGGGGTAACAAGTGGTGGGATAATATTAGCCTCCGTGTCCTTAATAAAATCCGGATTTTCTGCCCAGCAGGCTGTGAAAAATCTAAATTTTATGGCATGACACAGAGGCCATATTATGCAAGTTTAAAGTGCATTAATAACATTATCAATCGGATTTGAAATTGGTCTAAAATAACAAGTCCTGAACATGCTATCATTCGACCAGTCAGCTGCCCTAAGGATATCTTGTAGACTTCCTCCTATGAAAAAGGCCTTAGAAGCCGAAGCACCTCTGAGGGAGTGAGCTCCAAAGACGGAGATATCCACTCCACTCTCAAGCATAACCTCTTTAACCCATCTTGCCAAGGTCTGAGAAGAGACTCCTTTATGAGGTGACCTGTGTGAAATCAAAAGTTGTTATTCATTCATTCTTAAATTTCTAGTTTTCTTCTCGTACTCTTTCAAACATTTAACTACACAAATTCGTTCATTCTGAGGAAAGAAAGGATGGAAGATAGAAGAAGACATTATCTTAGTTCTTTTCTTGAGATAAAAGCAAACACCCTCGGGTTGGAAGGCCCTGCTAGATATATCTAATGCCTTAACATCTGAGGTTCTTCTAAAAGATACTAGACATAGTAAAACTGTAAGTTTGTATGAGATGCGCTTAAGGGAAAGAGAAAAAATATCTCCCCAAGAAGATAGAGTTCTAGGAACAAGGGTAACATCTCATAAGGTGGTGTATTTAGCAGAAGGAGGGTTGATGACTCTCATGCTCCGCATAATCTTTTTAGTTAGTAAGCTTTGGCCAACAGAGATACCATTAATAAGAGAATGGCCAGCTGAAATTGCGGATCTATAAACGTTAACGGTTTTATAAGATAGACCAGATGTAAAGAGATCAGAAAGGTAATGAACCACATGAACTAAATCAGTTGAAACTGGATCATAGTGTCGTTGAAGGCACCAGCGAACCCATTTGTTCCACGCCAATCGATAAGCTTTCCTTGTACCGGATGCCCATGATTCAGAAATGAGCGTGAAAGTATTTGATGAAAGCCCTGGGATTCGCAATTGTCTCCTGCTATCCTCCATGCCGTCAGAACTAGGAGACCTTGTTCTACCAGGGGATGGAGGTCTCCTTCTGGACCCAGGAGTATCTCTCTGAAGGGAGGGATCAGGATGGGGAAGTCTATAGACATTTCGAGAATTATGGGAAACCAAGCTTGGAATCTCCAAAGTGGTGTTATGACAACCATGCTCCGTTTGTAACGTCGAGCATGAAGAAGTAGACGGGAATTAGTGCAAATGGCGGGAAGGCATAAGGAGCTAGACCCTTCCAATCTTGAAGGAAGGCATCCACACTGAAAGCTTTGGGGTCTGGTCTCCAACTGAAAAAATTGGTCAGTTGGGTATTCAAACGATCTGCAAAGAGATCTGTCTGAAAACGACCCCAATGGGATTGGACGATTAAGAAAATCTGTCTGTCTAGTCTCCAATTGCTGGAATCCCTGAAGTTTCTCGAGAACAAATCCGCTACACCATTGTTCAGTCCAGGGATGTGTTCCGGCACTACAGAAATGTCTTTGCTCTAACAAAAATCCTAGAAACCTATCGCTAGGTCCGATAAACCCTTGGAATGAGGACCCCCTAGTTTGCTGACGTAATGTACTGCGGAGATATTGTCCATCCGTATTGTTACACAGCATTTCGCCGAATTCTGAGTGAAACAGCGAACTGCAAATGAACCCGCTAATAATTCCAAGCAATTGATGTGCAACCCCTTCTCTTGAGGAGTCCAACAACCCCCTGTTGATGAGTTCCCGCATCTGGCTCCCCATTCTTCTAAACTCGCGTTGGATTCTATTATTAGGTCTGGTGTCTCCCTGAAAATGGCTTTGCCATTCCATGCCTCTACATTCTTCAACCACCAGAGGAGTTCGGTCCTCGAGTCTAGATCCAAAGAGATCAGATGAGAGTAGGAATGAGAATGAGAACGGAGCAACTTTACAATATCATGACAAGTGCCATATAATTCATTGCTATCATTAGTTGCTACATACTTCTTATCTCATTTGGAGCAACATTACAATATCATGCCAAGTGCCATATAAATCATTGCTATCATTAGTTGCTACATCCTTGTATTACCTCCTTGCGTGGTCATTCCCTGCGTGTGATGTAGTGCCTAGCATAATATCTAGTATGATATAAACAACAGTGTGGTATGCTTTACTGAGAGCAGTCTGATTTGTGGAATTCATATCCTAGGATCCTAATCTTTTCAAATCCTACGAATTCTAAAACCCGTATTTTCACATATTCTCCATCAGGAATAGACCTATACGTGGTGCAAAGTGAATGAGACTAGTGAAAGTGAGTGCTCACTTATGATGAAGTGACTGGAATCTGATCGGGACAGTACACTATCTAAGGATTAAGTTACTATTATAGGAAACCCTGTGGTATGCCCTACATCAAGGCTTCATTTACCCCTTTAATGCCACTGATTTGCTTAATGAAGGCAGTGAACTCTCAATCCGGATCTATTGAATGAGTTGTCTCAATATATGGCTAAAACATGCAAAGGCATGTTACAGATGCTAGTAAAGTACGCTCAAATTGATTTAGAATCTACAAAAAAAGAACTGGCTGAATTAAGAATAGAGCTTGAGAAAATCAAAACTGATAACGCGTAGTTGAATTCCTAAAATCTTTGCCAAACAAATTAAAGGAATACGAAGATGCAATAAAGATAAAAAAACAATGCAAATTCCTCAGAGATAAGAGGGATTACGCTGAAGGAAGGATCTTAACATATGCAAAACATTTTGATTGGGCTCAAAGAAATTCCAGGTCCGTTAACAACTATCGGCAGGGGAGGCTCTCTCAACCGGATCAATCTCTGATCTGGGCACTGACTTGGAAGAACGCAGTGCAAGTGGCCCTTTAGGTGCGCGCCCACTGACATTTCTTCATAAGTTCCAAAATTTGAAACAGAAAATGATCAGAACCAATCAGACAAACCACCAACATGGGGCAGAGGAAGAGGCAAGGGTCCCAAAAGAGGAAGAGGTCGAGGAGCAAAAAAGACTTAGACTAAGGCAAAGGAGAAGAGGGACATTGGTTACAACACAGCCAATGGAAGTCCCCTCACAGAGCAAATCAGTAATTAACTCATCATCATCAAAAATGCTAACAGTGGATGAAATCTCAGTACTGCAGTTGGGACTATGCTTCTGTCCAACTAATAGATAGATCTGTATCTCTTTATCCGGAAATTGAAATTAATGAAACTGTACAAAATGTTGATTCGATCCACATTAAGAAGACCAATGGGAACTCAGGGCGACACTACGGCCAATGCAGATTTGGTCATAAGAGATGTGGATTTACTGAGGGACATGTATGATATGGAAACTGGAAATTAGTCAAGCGGACAAGGTGATCTCAGCGCAATCATGGAGCAATGTGGTATACAGGGGCAAGACGTTAGCCACAGTGGGTTGAGAAGGAAATACAAAATCAATCCAAACATCCCTTTTGACAACTTTGAGGCATATAGCTCGGCAGTAATAATCGAACTTACAAAAATGCGGAATGAAAACAAACAAATGAATGAGACAACTTATCAAAAATTCAGAGGAAAGAAATCAACAACTTCCAAAAGGATTTGAGCATTGTCATAAAGCCCTCCGATAAGTGGGGCAATGTTGTCATCATGGATGCTACATCGTACAGAGCTGAAGCAATGAGGTAACTCACGGATGAAACTTGTTATAAACTCATTAATTGGGACCAATATCAACAAACAATAAAGGAGTATCACAAACTCTTATTGAATTGGTATCAAAAGGGATTATTGGATACTGATGAGTACAAGTTTTTAAGAACTGAAAATCCACGTATGCCATGTATATATTTTCTCCCGAAAATTCACAAACATGCCATGAACACACCAGGGTGCTAAATAGTCTCTTCTAATGGAGGACTATTGGAGAATACCTCAATTTTTTGGGATTATTTTTTATCCAAATATGTGTTGAATCTGAGATCTTACTGCAAAGATAGCTCGGATTTCTTGAGAAGAATCCATTATATCAAGTGGGAGGATAGCTATCTTATGATAGCTCTGGATATCTGCTCTCTTTATACAGGCATTGAACAAGAAAGGGGGTATCAGCTTGCATGTATTTTTTAAAGAGCAGACACATCAGTTTATGGCAACACAATGCAATGTTAGAAACAATGATGCTCTTCTGTCTAAGAGAGAACATCTTTCTCTTTGAAAAATCAGTCTACCGACAGCGGTCGGGCACAGCTATGGGTACATGTTTTGTCCCCAACCTAGAGAACTTGTTCCTAGGCTGGTGGGAGGAACAAATTGTCTGGGCGGACAGATATGAGCGATATACTGACCATATGCCTATATGGATTAGATATATCGACGTTCTGTTCCTTATCTGAGATGGACCAGAGCGTTTAGCTCAGGAATTCATTCAGGAATTAGGGATCAACAATTTCAATCTGAAGTACACCCATAAAATCAGTGCCAGCTACTGTGAATTCTTAGACATAGCTATAACCATAGAAGAGAATACCATCTCAACCTGCTTGTTCCGCAAAGAGACAGCGGGCAACACTATTTTGCACGCTGCCAGTCATCACCCCATTCCCCTGGTGCAAAGCATCCCCTATGGGGAAATGATGCGTGCCCGCCGCAATTGCAACACTAGCGAAGGATTCATCACAGAGCAGCTACCTATGAGAAAATTCTTCAAAGAAAGAGCTTATAGCGATAAAATCCTGGATTCAGCAAAAGAGAAAGTACAGAGCAAAACACATAGGGATTTGCTGTTTAATACATCTACTAGACAAGCCGATAATAAAACACAGGAAAATGATGGGATTCCAAGAATGATAACAAAATTCAATAGGGGAGCTAGAGCATTAAGGATAGCAATGAAGGCCCACTGGAATCTCTTAAAAGCTGATCCCATAATAGAGAAGAGCATAGGTGGCATCCCACAAATAACATACAAAAAACCAAGGTCATTGCGAGACCGACTGGTACACAGCTACACCCAGGGCACTCCTACTGCCAACTGGCTAGAAACAGTGAAAGGCTTCACCACGTGTGGAAGCTGCAAAGCTCATAGGAATGGGAAGAACTGTAGGAAATACATGACCGAGCAGGGAGGGAAAACATCATAATGAAATGCATCAATTGCAATAGTGACGTCACTATCTACGTACTGGAGTGCCGTTGTGGCCTCCAGTACGTGGGTAGTACAAAACTCTCACTTAAAATAAGTATGCTACAACATCTTCGCGCAATAACCAACAGAGTATAATTACCCAGTAGCACAGCATTTTGCAGAGAAACACAAAAGCCAAAATAGCAGCCTGAAATTCATTGGAATTGATAGAATCCTATCACATATCAGAGGTGGTAATAGGGAAAAAGACTAAAGAGCTATGAGTTTTAGAGTCAAAGTACATCATTGACCTAAACTGCAAAAGTCCCAAAGGCCTAAGCAGTGGAGAAGAGCTTGCTACTAATATAGGATGTTAGACTTAAGAAGTAAGGAAATTACAAGCTACTGCCTTTTTGTGTTTTAAAACAATTTATATTTCTTTTGTCCTTTTGTATATAATTGTGTCATTCTTTCACAATTTTAAGGGAGGAATAAGATTGAACATTCACTGTCTTCATTAAGCCAATCACTGGCATTAAAGTGGTAAATGAAGCCTTGATGTAGGGCATACCATAGGGTTTCCTATTATGGTAAGGTAATCCTTAGATAGTGTATTGTACCGATCGGATTCCAGTCACTTCATCACTTGTGTTAGGGAACAATCACTTACACTAGTCTCATTCACTTTGCACCGCATATAGGTCTCTTCCTGATGGAGAATATGTGAAAATATGGGTTTCAGAATTCATAGGATTTGAATAGGTTAGGATATTAGGATATGAATTCCACAAATCAGATTGCCCTCAGTAAAGCATACCACACTGTTCTTTAAATCTTACTAGAAAGTATGCTAGGCACTACATCAAACGCAGGGAATGACCACACAAGGAGGTTAGATAAGTGTGTAGCAACTAATGATAGCAATGAATTATATGGCACTGGTCATGATAGTGTAAAGTTGCACCATATGAGGTCATTCACTAAGACTGTTCGTAAATCTGCGCCGTGTACTATGATTAATAGTTGAATAGCATAATTTATTCGGATCTCTGTTGGGAGATTGCGGGGAACCCACTAATTTGGCCGATCAGTAGATCCAAAAGCGCTGGTGTTGGAAGCATTATGCATTTGATAACAATTATCATATTATGTGTTGGTAGCCGTACAAAGATGCTATAGTCTAACCTCAATTAGTCTCTGTAAGAATCTATTACATGAAGACGATTATACTTTTGGTGGAATACATGAGTTTTGAATCAGCCATTCTGGCATTGGTTGTCTCTAGAATGTAGATATGAACAACGGTAACTTTATTGTACCGTTAAGCCGAGAACAAACATTACATATGAATGATATTTATTTAGTTGCAAAAACAACAAGTGATGGACTGAATGTGGATCAATGTCACACACTCCCCCAGTCAAAAGATCTGGGCCCAAATCCATCGTTTTTTTGCACTCCACACCACCCTGGGTTAGACAATGGCGATATGCAAATCAGCTCTGACCCTGTTGCCCCATGGGAACAGTCCAGTCCGAACTACAAAAGCCATGTCCTTCCCAGAACGGAATCAAGCATCCGAGGACCGGACCGGTTTCGAGGTAACACCTCTCTTCAGCCCGGCTAGCTTGACTCCAAGTGGTGTGGAGTGCCTGGGACCCACGTCTGGGCATCCCCAGCGCACTTAGGGCGGCAATTGCAAAAACAACAAGTGATGGACTGAATGTGGATCAATGTCACACACTCCCCCAGTCAAAAGATCTGGGCCCAAATCCATCGTTTTTTTGCACTCCACACCACCCTGGGTTAGACAATGGCGATATGCAAATCAGCTCTGACCCTGTTGCCCCATGGGAACAGTCCAGTCCGAACTACAAAAGCCATGTCCTTCCCAGAACGGAATCAAGCATCCGAGGACCGGACCGGTTTCGAGGTAACACCTCTCTTCAGCCCGGCTAGCTTGACTCCAAGTGGTGTGGAGTGCCTGGGACCCACGTCTGGGCATCCCCAGCGCACTTAGGGCGGCAATTGCAAAAACAACAAGTGATGGACTGAATGTGGATCAATGTCACACACTCCCCCAGTCAAAAGATCTAGGCCCAAATCCATCGTTTTTTTGCACTCCACACCACCCTGGGTTAGACAATGGCGATATGCAAATCAGCTCTGACCCTGTTGCCCCATGGGAACAGTCCAGTCCGAACTACAAAAGCCATGTCCTTCCCAGAACGGAATCAAGCATCCGAGGACCGGACCGGTTTCGAGGTAACACCTCTCTTCAGCCCGGCTAGCTTGACTCCAAGTGGTGTGGAGTGCCTGGGACCCACGTCTGGGCATCCCCAGCGCACTTAGGGCGGCAATTGCAAAAACAACAAGTGATGGACTGAATGTGGATCAATGTCACACACTCCCCCAGTCAAAAGATCTGGGCCCAAATCCATCGTTTTTTTGCACTCCACACCACCCTGGGTTAGACAATGGCGATATGCAAATCAGCTCTGACCCTGTTGCCCCATGGGAACAGTCCAGTCCGAACTACAAAAGCCATGTCCTTCCCAGAACGGAATCAAGCATCCGAGGACCGGACCGGTTTCGAGGTAACACCTCTCTTCAGCCCGGCTAGCTTGACTCCAAGTGGTGTGGAGTGCCTGGGACCCACGTCTGGGCATCCCCAGCGCACTTAGGGCGGCAATTGCAAAAACAACAAGTGATGGACTGAATGTGGATCAATGTCACACACTCCCCCAGTCAAAAGATCCGGGCCCAAATCCATCGTTTTTTTGCACTCCACACCACCCTGGGTTAGACAATGGCGATATGCAAATCAGCTCTGACCCTGTTGCCCCATGGGAACAGTCCAGTCCGAACTACAAAAGCCATGTCCTTCCCAGAACGGAATCAAGCATCCGAGGACCGGACCGGTTTCGAGGTAACACCTCTCTTCAGCCCGGCTAGCTTGACTCCAAGTGGTGTGGAGTGCCTGGGACCCACGTCTGGGCATCCCCAGCGCACTTAGGGCGGCAATTGCAAAAACAACAAGTGATGGACTGAATGTGGATCAATGTCACACACTCCCCCAGTCAAAAGATCTGGGCCCAAATCCATCGTTTTTTTGCACTCCACACCACCCTGGGTTAGACAATGGCGATATGCAAATCAGCTCTGACCCTGTTGCCCCATGGGAACAGTCCAGTCCGAACTACAAAAGCCATGTCCTTCCCAGAACGGAATCAAGCATCCGAGGCCTGGACCGGTTTCGAGGTAACACCTCTCTTCAGCCCGGCTAGCTTGACTCCAAGTGGTGTGGAGTGCCTGGGACCCACGTCTGGGCACCCCCAGCGCACTTAGGGCGGCAATTGCAAAAACAACAAGTGATGGACTGAATGTGGATCAATGTCACACACTCCCCCAGTCAAAAGATCTGGGCCCAAATCCATCGTTTTTTTGCACTCCACACCACCCTGGGTTAGACAATGGCGATATGCAAATCAGCTCTGACCCTGTTGCCCCATGGGAACAGTCCAGTCCGAACTACAAAAGCCATGTCCTTCCCAGAACGGAATCAAGCATCCGAGGACCGGACCGGTTTCGAGGTAACACCTCTCTTCAGCCCGGCTAGCTTGACTCCAAGTGGTGTGGAGTGCCTGGGACCCACGTCTGGGCATCCCCAGCGCACTTAGGGCGGCAATTGCAAAAACAACAAGTGATGGACTGAATGTGGATCAATGTCACACACTCCCCCAGTCAAAAGATCTGGGCCCAAATCCATCATTTTTTTGCACTCCACACCACCCTGGGTTAGACAATGGCGATATGCAAATCAGCTCTGACCCTGTTGCCCCATGGGAACAGTCCAGTCCGAACTACAAAAGCCATGTCCTTCCCAGAACGGAATCAAGCATCCGAGGACCGGACCGGTTTCGAGGTAACACCTCTCTTCAGCCCGGCTAGCTTGACTCCAAGTGGTGTGGAGTGCCTGGGACCCACGTCTGGGCATCCCCAGCGCACTTAGGGCGGCAATTGCAAAAACAACAAGTGATGGACTGAATGTGGATCAATGTCACACACTCCCCCAGTCAAAAGATCTGGGCCCAAATCCATCGTTTTTTTGCACTCCACACCACCCTGGGTTAGACAATGGCGATATGCAAATCAGCTCTGACCCTGTTGCCCCATGGGAACAGTCCAGTCCGAACTACAAAAGCCATGTCCTTCCCAGAACGGAATCAAGCATCCGAGGACCGGACCGGTTTCGAGGTAACACCTCTCTTCAGCCCGGCTAGCTTGACTCCAAGTGGTGTGGAGTGCCTGGGACCCACGTCTGGGCATCCCCAGCGCACTTAGGGCGGCAATTGCAAAAACAACAAGTGATGGACTGAATGTGGATCAATGTCACACACTCCCCCAGTCAAAAGATCTGGGCCCAAATCCATCGTTTTTTTGCACTCCACACCACCCTGGGTTAGACAATGGCGATATGCAAATCAGCTCTGACCCTGTTGCCCCATGGGAACAGTCCAGTCCGAACTACAAAAGCCATGTCCTTCCCAGAACGGAATCAAGCATCCGAGGACCGGACCGGTTTCGAGGTAACACCTCTCTTCAGCCCGGCTAGCTTGACTCCAAGTGGTGTGGAGTGCCTGGGACCCACGTCTGGGCATCCCCAGTGCACTTAGGGCGGCAATTGCAAAAACAACAAGTGATGGACTGAATGTGGATCAATGTCACACACTCCCCCAGTCAAAAGATCTGGGCCCAAATCCATCGTTTTTTTGCACTCCACACCACCCTGGGTTAGACAATGGCGATATGCAAATCAGCTCTGACCCTGTTGCCCCATGGGAACAGTCCAGTCCGAACTACAAAAGCCATGTCCTTCCCAGAACGGAATCAAGCATCCGAGGACCGGACCGGTTTTGAGGTAACACCTCTCTTCAGCCCGGCTAGCTTGACTCCAAGTGGTGTGGAGTGCCTGGGACCCACGTCTGGGCATCCCCAGCGCACTTAGGGCGGCAATTGCAAAAACAACAAGTGATGGACTGAATGTGGATCAATGTCACACACTCCCCCAGTCAAAAGATCTGGGCCCAAATCCATCGTTTTTTTGCACTCCACACCACCCTGGGTTAGACAATGGCGATATGCAAATCAGCTCTGACCCTGTTGCCCCATGGGAACAGTCCAGTCCGAACTACAAAAGCCATGTCCTTCCCAGAACGGAATCAAGCATCCGAGGACCGGACCGGTTTCGAGGTAACACCTCTCTTCAGCCCGGCTAGCTTGACTCCAAGTGGTGTGGAGTGCCTGGGACCCACGTCTGGGCATCCCCAGCGCACTTAGGGCGGCAATTGCAAAAACAACAAGTGATGGACTGAATGTGGATCAATGTCACACACTCCCCCAGTCAAAAGATCTGGGCCCAAATCCATCGTTTTTTTGCACTCCACACCACCCTGGGTTAGACAATGGCGATATGCAAATCAGCTCTGACCCTGTTGCCCCATGGGAACAGTCCAGTCCGAACTACAAAAGCCATGTCCTTCCCAGAACGGAATCAAGCATCCGAGGACCGGACCGGTTTCGAGGTAACACCTCTCTTCAGCCCGGCTAGCTTGACTCCAAGTGGTGTGGAGTTTTGCAATTGCCGCCCTAAGTGCGCTGGGGATGCCCAGACGTGGGTCCCAGGCACTCCACACCACTGGAATCAAGCTAGCCGGGCTGAAGAGAGGTGTTACCTCGAAACCGGTCCGGTCCTCGGATGCTTGATTCCGTTCTGGGAAGGACATGGCTTTTGTAGTTCGGACTGGACTGTTCCCATGGGGCAACAGGGTCAGAGCTGATTTGCATATCGCCATTGTCTAACCCAGGGTGGTGTGGAGTGCAAAAAAACGATGGATTTGGGCCCAGATCTTTTGACTGGGGGAGTGTGTGACATTGATCCACATTCAGTCCATCACTTGTTGTTTTTGCAATTGCCGCCCTAAGTGCGCTGGGGATGCCCAGACGTGGGTCCCAGGCACTCCACACCACTGGAATCAAGCTAGCCGGGCTGAAGAGAGGTGTTACCTCGAAACCGGTCCGGTCCTCGGATGCTTGATTCCGTTCTGGGAAGGACATGGCTTTTGTAGTTCGGACTGGACTGTTCCCATGGGGCAACAGGGTCAGAGCTGATTTGCATATCGCCATTGTCTAACCCAGGGTGGTGTGGAGTGCAAAAAAACGATGGATTTGGGCCCAGATCTTTTGACTGGGGGAGTGTGTGACATTGATCCACATTCAGTCCATCACTTGTTGTTTTTGCAATTGCCGCCCTAAGTGCGCTGGGGATGCCCAGACGTGGGTCCCAGGCACTCCACACCACTGGAATCAAGCTATCCGGGCTGAAGAGAGGTGTTACCTCGAAACCGGTCCGGTCCTCGGATGCTTGATTCCGTTCTGGGAAGGACATGGCTTTTGTAGTTCGGACTGGACTGTTCCCATGGGGCAACAGGGTCAGAGCTGATTTGCATATCGCCATTGTCTAACCCAGGGTGGTGTGGAGTGCAAAAAAACGATGGATTTGGGCCCAGATCTTTTGACTGGGGGAGTGTGTGACATTGATCCACATTCAGTCCATCACTTGTTGTTTTTGCAATTGCCGCCCTAAGTGCGCTGGGGATGCCCAGACGTGGGTCCCAGGCACTCCACACCACTGGAATCAAGCTAGCCGGGCTGAAGAGAGGTGTTACCTCGAAACCGGTCCGGTCCTCGGATGCTTGATTCCGTTCTGGGAAGGACATGGCTTTTGTAGTTCGGACTGGACTGTTCCCATGGGGCAACAGGGTCAGAGCTGATTTGCATATCGCCATTGTCTAACCCAGGGTGGTGTGGAGTGCAAAAAAACGATGTATTTGGGCCCAGATCTTTTGACTGGGGGAGTGTGTGACATTGATCCACATTCAGTCCATCACTTGTTGTTTTTGCAATTGCCGCCCTAAGTGCGCTGGGGATGCCCAGACGTGGGTCCCAGGCACTCCACACCACTGGAATCAAGCTAGCCGGGCTGAAGAGAGGTGTTACCTCGAAACCGGTCCGGTCCTCGGATGCTTGATTCCGTTCTGGGAAGGACATGGCTTTTGTAGTTCGGACTGGACTGTTCCCATGGGGCAACAGGGTCAGAGCTGATTTGCATATCGCCATTGTCTAACCCAGGGTGGTGTGGAGTGCAAAAAAACGATGGATTTGGGCCCAGATCTTTTGACTGGGGGAGTGTGTGACATTGATCCACATTCAGTCCATCACTTGTTGTTTTTGCAATTGCCGCCCTAAGTGCGCTGGGGATGCCCAGACGTGGGTCCCAGGGACTCCACACCACTGGAATCAAGCTAGCCGGGCTGAAGAGAGGTGTTACCTCGAAACCGGTCCGGTCCTCGGATGCTTGATTCCGTTCTGGGAAGGACATGGCTTTTGTAGTTCGGACTGGACTGTTCCCATGGGGCAACAGGGTCAGAGCTGATTTGCATATCGCCATTGTCTAACCCAGGGTGGTGTGGAGTGCAAAAAAACGATGGATTTGGGCCCAGATCTTTTGACTGGGGGAGTGTGTGACATTGATCCACATTCAGTCCATCACTTGTTGTTTTTGCAATTGCCGCCCTAAGTGCGCTGGGGATGCCCAGACGTGGGTCCCAGGCACTCCACACCACTGGAATCAAGCTAGCCGGGCTGAAGAGAGGTGTTACCTCGAAACCGGTCCGGTCCTCGGATGCTTGATTCCGTTCTGGGAAGGACATGGCTTTTGTAGTTCGGACTGGACTGTTCCCATGGGGCAACAGGGTCAGAGCTGATTTGCATATCGCCATTGTCTAACCCAGGGTGGTGTGGAGTGCAAAAAAACGATGGATTTGGGCCCAGATCTTTTGACTGGGGGAGTGTGTGACATTGATCCACATTCAGTCCATCACTTGTTGTTTTTGCAATTGCCGCCCTAAGTGCGCTGGGGATGCCCAGACGTGGGTCCCAGGCACTCCACACCACTGGAATCAAGCTAGCCGGGCTGAAGAGAGGTGTTACCTCGAAACCGGTCCGGTCCTCGGATGCTTGATTCCGTTCTGGGAAGGACATGGCTTTTGTAGTTCGGACTGGACTGTTCCCATGGGGCAACAGGGTCAGAGCTGATTTGCATATCGCCATTGTCTAACCCAGGGTGGTGTGGAGTGCAAAAAAACGATGGATTTGGGCCCAGATCTTTTGACTGGGGGAGTGTGTGACATTGATCCACATTCAGTCCATCACTTGTTGTTTTTGCAATTGCCGCCCTAAGTGCGCTGGGGATGCCCAGAAGTGGGTCCCAGGCACTCCACACCACTGGAATCAAGCTAGCCGGGCTGAAGAGAGGTGTTACCTCGAAACCGGTTCGGTCCTCGGATGCTTGATTCCGTTCTGGGAAGGACATGGCTTTTGTAGTTCGGACTGGACTGTTCCCATGGGGCAACAGGGTCAGAGCTGATTTGCATATCGCCATTGTCTAACCCAGGGTGGTGTGGAGTGCAAAAAAACGATGGATTTGGGCCCAGATCTTTTGACTGGGGGAGTGTGTGACATTGATCCACATTCAGTCCATCACTTGTTGTTTTTGCAATTGCCGCCCTAAGTGCGCTGGGGATGCCCAGACGTGGGTCCCAGGCACTCCACACCACTGGAATCAAGCTAGCCGGGCTGAAGAGAGGTGTTACCTCGAAACCGGTCCGGTCCTCGGATGCTTGATTCCGTTCTGGGAAGGACATGGCTTTTGTAGTTCGGACTGGACTGTTCCCATGGGGCAACAGGGTCAGAGCTGATTTGCATATCGCCATTGTCTAACCCAGGGTGGTGTGGAGTGCAAAAAAACGATGGATTTGGGCCCAGATCTTTTGACTGGGGGAGTGTGTGACATTGATCCACATTCAGTCCATCACTTGTTGTTTTTGATATTTATTTAGTGGCATTTAAATGTAAATAATTCAATTTTCTCAATAATGAATCGCAAATTAATGAGTTGAATTCTAATATGCTTTATAATTCCTATGTATTGCCAAATTGAAGAATTTGCTGATAATTATCAGATTGCGTGTTTCCAGCCACACTGCCCTACTGAAATGGTATCATTTAGCCATAAACAGTCTCTGTAAAGATGTATTACATGAAGATAATTATTCCTTTGGTGTAATACATGAGTGTTAAACCAGGCATTCTGGGATTAGCAGTCCCTAACGTGTTCGATACAAACAACGGTAACTTTATTGTACCACAGAACAAACATTACTTACGTATTACATGTACATATCATGATTATCACAATAATGACTTGTAAATGTATGACATTGGAATTTAATATATTTTACTATTCTCATGTATCGCCAAATTGAAAAACATCTGCAACAGGGGAAGTATATTTTCCATGCCTATGACTTCTGAAACGTATTTCTAAAGGAATTGGATGTACAGAAGGTAATTGAAAAAGGCCAAACGCCGTAATGTGTCGTCCTTAACTTTGGTGCACAATAAAAATGTTTGTGCCGTCTCCTGGCGGGCCGTTTCCTGATATATTTTGCCATTGGGGCGGAATGAAGGACTCCTTTTGAATATATATATATATATATATATATATATATATATATATATATTCACTGAAAAAACCATAGGTTATAGACCATATATAGTTAGGAATTAGCATTTACAAAACTTTATTTTACTCACACAAAACCATTGAAATTCGCATATATAGTTAGTTGCACTAACTATGTATCGCGCACACGCAATCCACTGCTGATCATGTCACATATTACATCATTCATGACATGGTCAGTGACATCACTGATGACATCTCAAATGACATCACTGATGACATCACTGATGACATCTCAAATGACATCACTGATGACAACATCCAGTGACTGTATGTTTCTGTAAAGTTAAAATATGTCTTACATATTGAAGAATGAGTGGATGTATAAGTGTCTGGATGAAGGATTTAGTAGGTGCATGACTGACTGTATGAGTGAGTGATTAAATGTGTCTCACTGAGTGCATGGGTTAGTGACTAAACTGTCTTAATTTGTGCATCATTATGTCTGTTGTTCTGTAAACTGCTGCATGTGTTGATCAGTAGCTATATGAGTAACTATATGGGTTATTGATTGGTTGCCCAAGTATTTGTATGGGAGACTGAGTGTGTGGGTGGGTGGCTGGGAGGTGTATGACTCTGTGCATAGATGTGTGAGCAGTTGATTCACTAGATGTATGGGTTCAAAAGTGCATGTGGAAACAGCTGTATGGGCGGTTGACTGTGTGCATGAGTGTATTGGTGAGTGAATGGATATCTCAGTGCTACTTGTTAAAGTAAGTACATATGTAAAACACTACATGTGAGAGTTGACATATATAAATAACTGTGCATAAGAGCCAGTGAATGTGTGAGTGGCTGTATGGATCATTGTGAACATGTATCAGGGACTGTATTAGAGAGTAAATATGTGTTAGTATATGTTTGAATAAGTAAGGTGTGTATAACTGTATAGTTGAGGAAATGGAGGTGTGATTGATTCTTTGCATGACTGACTAGGTGTGTGAGTAACTCCATGGATGAGTGACAGTCTGTGAGTGTCTGTTTACACTGAGGGTATCTAAGGTTATATTAGAGTCTGAAGAGGTTCATCGTATTATCACATGAATGATGTCATCAGTGATGTGATCAGTAATGTCAAATGAGATGTCATCAGTGATGTCATTTGAGATGTCATCAGTGATGTCATCAGTGATGTCATCAGTGATGTCATTTGAGATGTCATCAGTGATGTCATCAGTGATGTCATTTGAGATGTCATCAGTGATGTCATTTGAGATGTCATCAGTGATGTCATCAGTGATGTCATTTGAGATGTCATCAGTGATGTCACTGACCATGTCATGAATGATGTAATATGTGACATGATCAGCAGTGGATTGCGGGTGCGTGATATATAGTTAGTGCAACTAACTATATATGCGAATTTCAATGGTTTTGTGTGAGTAAAATAAGGTTTTGTAAATGCTAATTCCTAACTATATATGGTCTATAACCTATGGTTTTTTCAGTGAATTTTCAAGGTTTTGTAAATGCTAATTCCTAACTATATATGGTCTATAACCTATGGTTTTTTCAGTGAATTTCAATGGTTTTTTAATAGCAAATATCAAAAGCTTTAAAATGTATTCTTCTTTAAATCGAAAAATATATTTTATATGTTTTTAATATAATTTTTTTATGTATATATATATATATTTTTTTTTTTCTGTTTCGCTACCGGTCCGCGCACCGGGTAGCTCCCCATTAGCTTAATTTGGTGCCGCGACCCAGTCCGCGAACCGGTAAACGTTCCGTTTGCCCAAGTGCCGCGTTAGAAAACAACATCGTGACGCGTCGCGTAAGCGCGACGTATCGCGTTGCCGCGTAATGAGTCATATGACGCGCCGCGTTAGCGCACCCGGAAGTGCTCCGGAGCGCGAACCGAGGCGCGAAGCGCAGCTCCCCGGAAGCGATCCGGGGCGCGGCGCGGAGCGCGTAACGTAAGCGTAACAGGTCATGTGACTTGTTAATAAAAATTTCTATTGGTTCTTTTCACTTTTGGTTTCCTAATGATGTAAGGCTAGGTCATGTGACCTAAAAATAACACTTTTCATTGGTTTAGAACATTTTTTTTTTCCAAATGATGAAAGCCCCCACCTTCTTTCCTCACTCTGACTTTCATCTTTGTGAGAGGAAGACCTGTTTTTGCTTATTAAAATAATGGCATCTGTAGTAGCTGCAGCTGGTGGACCCCCACCACCACCACAACCACCTAGGAAGGAAGGACCACCTCCACAGTTCCTTCCCAACCCAGAGGAGGAAGAGGAAGAAGAAGAGGAAGAGGAAGTAGAGAGGAGGCAGTTCTTACGTGAAGAGCCCTGGAAATCCCACCACAAAGACAGTTTTATTTGGCAGTTTTATTCTTTTCCTCGAGGCCAAAAAAAAGTGAATGCCCGACATGTGACATGCCTCATTTGTAAAGATGTTTTATCTAGAGGTACAGACAAAAAGTATAGTTATGGTAACTATACTATGCACCGTCATATGCAGAGGTGGCATCCAATGAATTACAGCGTTGCAGAGATGCGTCACCTCCAAGACAACCCACCAACTCCTGTGGCCAGTACATCGGCACAGGTAACTCTGTCGGGACCAGAGGCGAGGGAAACGGTCCCAAACATCCAACAGAATTTTGTGCACATGAAGATAGTGTGCCTTTATTGTGGTGACCTACTCTCATGTGCAAATATGAGTATCAATTTGATAAACAGAGCATTTGAAAACCACAAGTGCTCAAAACGCCCCAAAAAATACATTTTTTTTTGCTCCTGTTGAGCCCTTTCTAATGCCTGTTTTTCGTTGTTCCCCCTCAAAAAAAACAAAAAAAATTTAAAATCGTTCAAAAAATACAAAAAAAGTAAAAAAAAATTCAGAAAAATAATTAAAAAAATATAAAACAACAAAAATAATAAAAAAAAAGTTCTTTTCAGAACTACCTCCCCTTTATAAAAAATTGCTAGAATGTTTAGCACTCTGGCAACCTCTATTTCTTTTGATTCGCTTCCCGGTTCGCGCACCGGTACGCGAACCGGAAGCGAACCAGAAAAAAAGAAGAGTAAGTATAAGGGAAGGAAACAGAGAGTAATGTTAAAAGAAAGACAGCTAGAGGGAGTAACACAGAGATACTGTTTAATAGATCTATTTACCGAAGAAAAGATGGAAGAGGGTATAATTGTGAAAAACAAAATAGATAAGGAAGTGAAAGAAAAAAAAGAGAGTAGAAGAATAATAAACAAGAGTTTCTTAGAGAATGTGAGTGAATGTTCAAAATAAGAAGAAAAATAGTAAAGGATGTGGAATAAGAGGTAGGGATAGAACCGGACTAAAAGAACAATCCTGAGGGAAAGTGTTAAGAAAACAGTGAGCTAAAGTAAATAGGAATAAAACAAGATGTATGATAGTGACTAAGGTTAAAACATGTGGAATAACAGAGAGAAAAAACAGAAAGCAGAAAAGAAGAAGTGAGAGAAAAAGAATGATTGAAACCGCAAAGAAATGTAAATAACATAGGGGCATATTATCAACACAGGCGATAAAATTATCGCTGCTTTTATCGGCAGAAAACTGCCGCTAAAGCCGCTTTTGCGGCAGAAAACTGCAGGTAAAGCCGCTTTTGCGGCAGTTTTCTGCCGATAAAAGCAGCGATAATTTTATCGCCTGTGTTGATAATATGCCCCTTAGTGTGCTTGAACTACAGGGAGAAAGCATAATGAACAAGTAGTGAAAGAGTGATCAGTCAGAGACAGTGAGAGTAATAGAGACGGAGTGAGTGAACAGGAGTGAGGAACTATGGGAACAGAGGGACTGAGAAAAGGAGTGGAATGAGTAGAGTAAGTAAGTAATAGAGAAAGGAATGAGGGAAGTAGCAAAGGCAGGAAAATGAGGGTTAAAGAAATGAAGCAGTGGAACTAATAGAAGTTAAATGTGATAGAAATGTAACGAAAAGAGTACAAAACATTTACCTTATAATTGTCGTTAACTTAGTCACTTGTTATTTTTATACTTTCAATCTGTGAAAGAAAGAACAAAAATTTGAAAAATATTAAAACATGTATTTAAAAATTAGAAAAGACAAGGGAAAAGATTGACAATCATCCAATTTTACAAAGAAATAAAGTTAGAGATAAACATGCAGAAAAAAAGAGAAAGAAACGGTGATAGACAGTCAGAGACAAAAAGAAATTGAAATAGAGTAAATTACTAAGAGAAAAAAAAAGAAGATACTTTCAGTGACAGAAAAGAAGGATAGAAGAGAAAACTAAATTGAAGTTGTGTAAGCTACTAAAAGAAAGTGAGTAAGGTAAACTATATAAGGAAAGGGTGAATAAGGAAAAGAGAGTGAGGGAGAGAGGAGACAGAGGAAGTGAAGGAAAGAGTGTCAGATACAGACTGAGTGAGGCATCTACACAATGTGATTCATACTGTTAGGAAACACAGGTAATGTAATTGAAAAACATTCAATTTTTTTTGCTCATTCCGCAATCACATCACTTGTGTTTCCTTTGATTAGGTATCTCATTGTGCAGATGTAGTCTAGCATATGAAAGACTACGCAGAAGGTGAGCACTGTATGCAACAACTTTGACACTTACAGAAGCCAATGCTTCTCCATGCCCCTTACACAGTCCTAAATATATACATTTTAAACTGACGGTATCTTGTTGCAGATGAAGTGAGGCCTATCTTGCAACATGGTGCATCTTTTGCACTGCTGCTGTGTCACAAAAGTGACGCAACGGCGGCGCAAAAGAGGCGCACGGCCATCATAAAACTGCCCCTAACATTTTAAATGATTGTTTCAGGATGCCGATAAGGTGTGGCCTATCCAGAGATTTGTTTGAGGTGAGGCCTACTCAGAGTTACAGATTAAATTTAGGCTTGTTGAAGAGTACAGAGGAGATAATACATGTGCAGGCCTACCAACGAAGTGAGTCATGTCCACTGCACTCTTGAACAAAGGCCAGACCTCCTCTGTCTCCCTGGACAGGCCAAAATCTCATCTGCACAATGTGATTCGTAATGTTAGGAAACACAGGTGATATAATTGAAAAACGTGCAAATATTTTTGCTCATTTAACAATCACATCACCTGTATTTCCTCAGCTTAGGTATCTCATTGTACAGATGTAGTCTAGCATATCCAAGAGTACGCAGAAGGTGAGGACTGTATGCAACAGAGCAATGTCCATTACTCACCTCCCTTGACACTTACAGAAGCCTCAGTTTCTCCATGCCTCCTACACAGTTCTAAATGTATATCATAAATACAAAAAGTACAGAATTAATTATACATGTTAAATGGTTTATTTTTGCTGTCTCAGAATATATCAAATTTCACTAAAAACAGTGACTTGAAGGTATTCATCATATAACAGCGGGGAAAAAAAAACACAATCAAAATGATTGTGTTTAAAAAACCCATATAACATAACCAATCAGAAATCAGAACTCCTCAAAAGTAACTTACTTTCCATGACGTCGAAGGATGTCCTATGAACAGCTTATACTCTGTTGTGCTGTTATTATTTTCAGCCCGCCACTTTCTGAAAGAAAAGCTCAATCGTTTTGACAAATATGTTACATACATGACTTCTCGCTCTCTACCGCACTTCTCCTCAAGGCCAAATCGTGTAAGAGCCATTTATAACTCTTGGAATTCTTCTAAGCAAATCCCGTCATTTTCTTTTTCCGCAACTTTCAGAAAGAAAACGTTCAAATCACTTTCACAATCCTGTACTAGTAATATCTCACCCTTCTTGCTCACTCATGTTCCACATTTCCTATGACACTGATACTGCTTACTATGAAGCAGCCTTACACTACCTCTATGACTACTACAATTATTTAATTCTCTACATCACTTTTAATCACAAAGCAATTTAAAACAGTACATAAAATTATATCAACTCCTAGAATCATTATAGGCCAGTTACCTACCCTAAATTCTTTCTTCTGAAAACAGAAAGTAAGAATATTTTTAAATAAAAAGGCAACATTGTTTCATAGTGAAATGTGAATTATTTCCGGAACATCAGCTTTTTTTACATTTTGAATAAGATGTGTAATAAGTGGATGTTGTCAAAGGACCATCATGTCATATAATAGCTGCAGTTAGAAATGTTCTTCCTAAAATCAACGACTGTGTAGCCACAGCATTTGTAATTAAAGTTGAAAACTTATTTTCATCAGGTTTATATAGTTGGAATTTTTAAATGACATTATAACCAAAAGTTTGTTCAAAAAATGTGTACACCATTGCAGACTTACATTACCTCTACTCCATGTTTTGATTGGCTGCTTGAATTAGCTTATTAAAAGAAACAGTTTTTCTGAACTCATTCAAAGTGCAGTTATTTTTCCATGACGTCAAGTGTTATGGTAAGAACACCGTTTGCTTTGGGAAATACTCTGTTGTCCTTTAACTAATCCGTGCCCACCACTTTCTGTAAGAAAACCTTCTTTTTTTTCAGGAACTACTTAAAACTCAAAAATAACTTTTGACTCTGTACTACACTTATCCTCAAGGCCAAATAGTGTAGCACCCATTAGAACCTCTTGAAATTCCTCAGAGCAAATCCCGAGATTCTTTCCCTAAAATTTTGGTTGTAAAAACACCAGGTAAGAATTTTTAAGGTCAAAAGGCAATTTTTTTTTTTAAGTTAAAACAGAATCATTGCAGAATGACCAGCCGCTTCTAGACTTCAAATAAGCTGTGTAATGTCCTGATGTTGTTGAAGGACCGTCATGATATATAATTGCTGCAGTTACAAAAGTCCTTCCT